>NC_141700.1:322959050-324190103 GCF_964263255.1 Lissotriton vulgaris | reverse complement strand
AACATACAGAGTGCAGCGGAAGACGTTAAATGTGCTTCATTCCGTGAGAACGCAACTCTATAGTTCTACAGTGAGATAGTGCATTTCAGCCTCAAAGGAAGCAATGTCCTCAAACGGAACATTGGTGGCACCAGGATATAAAGCAGGCTTAAGAAGCCTTGGATGCAGTCAGTCTTTTATTAACTATCATGACCGACACAATGTGATCCATAATACTTCCATTTTGGCAGAAATTACATTCAAGCACAGGCCCCCACTAGAAGGTAGTGATGACATTCAGGTGCTGAAAACGTCTTTTTAATGCCTAAAGGAAAATTGTGAGCTTTACTTACCATATATATTGGTCAAATGATGCCCTATGCCGGAAGACTGTCTTTTTTTTTTTCTTCAGTATCGGCAATGCAGAGACAATTTGTTGCGAAACACTGCCACTGCTGGTCATTCAGTATAATCTGCAGATGGAAAAGTCCACTGTTAGCACATTTACTACAAGCAATACAAAAAAATCATGATTTTTATAAAGGGTAAACAGATCAATACTATGGAGTTTGTATTATTGTGAAAATCAGCATCTCATTAGAAAATCAAATCTCGATTTGTGTTTTTAACCTACCATACTACTCTGAATCTCATGCCTCTTTTGCCAACACGCTCTAAACAACTGTAGAAGGTACATTAGGACATAGATAGAGATCTTTTTGCCAGCCAAGTGGCAGCGTACCCCTCTCACTTTATTTGATTTAGGATATGGTACACCAGTAGCAATTAAGCCAGCTGATAAGTTGAGAGGTAGGGTTATGCTACAGTTAATGGGAATGATAAAAGCTATGAATAGCATGTTCATAATCATCATTTGAGCCAATTCCTAGCAGTTCAGCAATAGTGAAGTTGACTAATGCTCAAACTCCTGTTCGTTCAAATTTAGAGGTCTTAAAAAGTGCCCTAATTTCGTACATTTTACCATCATAGCTGTCACTTGGGCATCCGGTCTACCCTGCTACTCATTTCATTAGCAAGATAAATGTATCTTACTGCTTGCTAGGCAACAGCAGAGTGGCCCTCACGTCAGACAACACTTTGCATTTAGCTTTATGATGTCAGCTTGCTAGGCAACAGATTGGCCCTCATGTCAGACAACATCTTGCTTTCGCTTTATGATGTCAGATCATCACTGGTCCAATTGTCCTTGTGGAAGCGGACCACACAGGAGGATGAGATATCAGAAGTTATGCAGTAGGTTGCTATCTCTATTCATGACCGCAAGGCAAGTCGGAGGTGGAATGGCAAATACTCTGAACCACTCAAAGCACTGTGGCCTTTTTTAAAGTGGGATGCAGATACAAAAACAGAGACTATCCTTACCAACAATCCTTCTTGAGTATCAGAGTCCAACATACAGAGTGCAGCGGAAGATGTTAAATGTGCTTCATTCCGTGAGAACGCAACTCTATAGTTCTACAGTGAGATAGTGCATTTCAGCCTCAAAGGAAGCAATGTCCTCAAACGGAACATTGGTGGCACCAGGATCTAAAGCAGGCTTAAGAAGCCTTGGATGCAGTCAGTCTTTTATTAACTATCATGACCGACACAATGTGATCCATAATACTTCCATTTTGGCAGAAATTACATTCAAGCACAGGCCCCCACTAGAAGGTAGTGATGACATTCAGGTGCTGAAAACGTCTTTTTAATGCCTAAAGGAAAATTGTGAGCTTTACTTACCATATATATTGGTCAAATGATGCCCTATGCCGGAAGACTGTCTTTTTTTTTTTCTTCAGTATCGGCAATGCAGAGACAATTTGTTGCGAAACACTGCCACTGCTGGTCATTCAGTATAATCTGCAGATGGAAAAGTCCACTGTTAGCACATTTACTACAAGCAATACAAAAAAATCATGATTTTTATAAAGGGTAAACAGATCAATACTATGGAGTTTGTATTATTGTGAAAATCAGCATCTCATTAGAAAATCAAATCTCGATTTGTGTTTTTAACCTACCATACTACTCTGAATCTCATGCCTCTTTTGCCAACACGCTCTAAACAACTGTAGAAGGTACATTAGGACATAGATAGAGATCTTTTTGCCAGCCAAGTGGCAGCGTACCCCTCTCACTTTATTTCATTTAGGATATGGTACACCAGTAGCAATTAAGCCAGCTGATAAGTTGAGAGGTAGGGTTATGCTACAGTTAATGGGAATGATAAAAGCTATGAATAGCATGTTCATAATCATCATTTGAGCCAATTCCTAGCAGTTCAGCAATAGTGAAGTTGACTAATGCTCAAACTCCCGTTCGTTCAAATTTAGAGGTCTAAAAAGTGCCCTAATTTCGTACATTTTACCATCATAGCTGTCACTTGGGCGTCCGGTCTACCCTGCTACTCATTTCATTAGCAAGATAAATGTATCTTACTGCTTGCTAGGCAACAGCAGAGTGGCCCTCACGTCAGACAACATCTTGCATTTAGCTTTATGATGTCAGCTTGCTAGGCAACAGATTGGCCCTCATGTCAGACAACATCTTGCTTTCGCTTTATGATGTCAGATCATCACTGGTCCAATTGTCCTTGTGGAAGCGGACCACACAGGAGGATGAGATATCAGAAGTTATGCAGTAGGTTGCTATCTCTATTCATGACCGCAAGGCAAGTCGGAGGTGGAATGGCAAATACTCTGAACCACTCAAAGCACTGTGGCCTTTTTTAAAGTGGGATGCAGATACAAAAACAGAGACTATCCTTACCAACAATCCTTCTTGAGTATCAGAGTCCAACATACAGAGTGCAGCGGAAGACGTTAAATGTGCTTCATTCCGTGAGAACGCAACTCTATAGTTCTACAGTGAGATAGTGCATTTCAGCCTCAAAGGAAGCAATGTCCTCAAACGGAACATTGGTGGCACCAGGATCTAAAGCAGGCTTAAGAAGCCTTGGATGCAGTCAGTCTTTTATTAACTATCATGACCGACACAATGTGATCCATAATACTTCCATTTTGGCAGAAATTACATTCAAGCACAGGCCCCCACTAGAAGGTAGTGATGACATTCAGGTGCTGAAAACGTCTTTTTAATGCCTAAAGGAAAATTGTGAGCTTTACTTACCATATATATTGGTCAAATGATGCCCTATGCCGGAAGACTGTCTTTTTTTTTTTCTTCAGTATCGGCAATGCAGAGACAATTTGTTGCGAAACACTGCCACTGCTGGTCATTCAGTATAATCTGCAGATGGAAAAGTCCACTGTTAGCACATTTACTACAAGCAATACAAAAAAATCATGATTTTTATAAAGGGTAAACAGATCAATACTATGGAGTTTGTATTATTGTGAAAATCAGCATCTCATTAGAAAATCAAATCTCGATTTGTGTTTTAACCTACCATACTACTCTGAATCTCATGCCTCTTTTGCCAACACGCTCTAAACAACTGTAGAAGGTACATTAGGACATAGATAGAGATCTTTTTGCCAGCCAAGTGGCAGCGTACCCCTCTCACTTTATTTCATTTAGGATATGGTACACCAGTAGCAATTAAGCCAGCTGATAAGTTGAGAGGTAGGGTTATGCTACAGTTAATGGGAATGATAAAAGCTATGAATAGCATGTTCATAATCATCATTTGAGCCAATTCCTAGCAGTTCAGCAATAGTGAAGTTGACTAATGCTCAAACTCCCGTTCGTTCAAATTTAGAGGTCTTAAAAAGTGCCCTAATTTCGTACATTTTACCATCATAGCTGTCACTTGGGCATCCGGTCTACCCTGCTACTCATTTCATTAGCAAGATAAATGTATCTTACTGCTTGCTAGGCAACAGCAGAGTGGCCCTCACGTCAGACAACACCTTGCATTTAGCTTTATGATGTCAGCTTGCTAGGCAACAGATTGGCCCTCATGTCAGACAACATCTTGCTTTCGCTTTATGATGTCAGATCATCACTGGTCCAATTGTCCTTGTGGAAGCGGACCACACAGGAGGATGAGATATCAGAAGTTATGCAGTAGGTTGCTATCTCTATTCATGACCGCAAGGCAAGTCGGAGGTGGAATGGCAAATACTCTGAACCACTCAAAGCACTGTGGCCTTTTTTAAAGTGGGATGCAGATACAAAAACAGAGACTATCCTTACCAACAATCCTTCTTGAGTATCAGAGTCCAACATACAGAGTGCAGCGGAAGACGTTAAATGTGCTTCATTCCGTGAGAACGCAACTCTATAGTTCTACAGTGAGATAGTGCATTTCAGCCTCAAAGGAAGCAATGTCCTCAAACGGAACATTGGTGGCACCAGGATCTAAAGCAGGCTTAAGAAGCCTTGGATGCAGTCAGTCTTTTATTAACTATCATGACCTACACAATGTGATCCATAATACTTCCATTTTGGCAGAAATTACATTCAAGCACAGGCCCCCACTAGAAGGTAGTGATGACATTCAGGTGCTGAAAACGTCTTTTTAATGCCTAAAGGAAAATTGTGAGCTTTACTTACCATATATATTGGTCAAATGATGCCCTATGCCGGAAGACTGTCTTTTTTTTTTCTTCAGTATCGGCAATGCAGAGACAATTTGTTGCGAAACACTGCCACTGCTGGTCATTCAGTATAATCTGCAGATGGAAAAGTCCACTGTTAGCACATTTACTACAAGCAATACAAAAAAATCATGATTTTTATAAAGGGTAAACAGATCAATACTATGGAGTTTGTATTATTGTGAAAATCAGCATCTCATTAGAAAATCAAATCTCGATTTGTGTTTTTAACCTACCATACTACTCTGAATCTCATGCCTCTTTTGCCAACACGCTCTAAACAACTGTAGAAGGTACATTAGGACATAGATAGAGATCTTTTTGCCAGCCAAGTGGCAGCGTACCCCTCTCACTTTATTTCATTTAGGATATGGTACACCAGTAGCAATTAAGCCAGCTGATAAGTTGAGAGGTAGGGTTATGCTACAGTTAATGGGAATGATAAAAGCTATGAATAGCATGTTCATAATCATCATTTGAGCCAATTCCTAGCAGTTCAGCAATAGTGAAGTTGACTAATGCTCAAACTCCCGTTCGTTCAAATTTAGAGGTCTTAAAAAGTGCCCTAATTTCGTACATTTTACCATCATAGCTGTCACTTGGGCATCCGGTCTACCCTGCTACTCATTTCATTAGCAAGATAAATGTATCTTACTGCTTGCTAGGCAACAGCAGAGTGGCCCTCACGTCAGACAACATCTTGCATTTAGCTTTATGATGTCAGCTTGCTAGGCAACAGATTGGCCCTCATGTCAGACAACATCTTGCTTTCGCTTTATGATGTCAGATCATCACTGGTCCAATTGTCCTTGTGGAAGCGGACCACACAGGAGGATGAGATATCAGAAGTTATGCAGTAGGTTGCTATCTCTATTCATGACCGCAAGGCAAGTCGGAGGTGGAATGGCAAATACTCTGAACCACTCAAAGCACTGTGGCCTTTTTTAAAGTGGGATGCAGATACAAAAACAGAGACTATCCTTACCAACAATCCTTCTTGAGTATCAGAGTCCAACATACAGAGTGCAGCGGAAGACGTTAAATGTGCTTCATTCCGTGAGAACGCAACTCTATAGTTCTACAGTGAGATAGTGCATTTCAGCCTCAAAGGAAGCAATGTCCTCAAACGGAACATTGGTGGCACCAGGATCTAAAGCAGGCTTAAGAAGCCTTGGATGCAGTCAGTCTTTTATTAACTATCATGACCGACACAATGTGATCCATAATACTTCCATTTTGGCAGAAATTACATTCAAGCACAGGCCCCCACTAGAAGGTAGTGATGACATTCAGGTGCTGAAAACGTCTTTTTAATGCCTAAAGGAAAATTGTGAGCTTTACTTACCATATATATTGGTCAAATGATGCCCTATGCCGGAAGACTGTCTTTTTTTTTTTTCTTCAGTATCGGCAAAGCAGAGACAATTTGTTGCGAAACACTGCCACTGCTGGTCATTCAGTATAATCTGCAGATGGAAAAGTCCACTGTTAGCACATTTACTACAAGCAATACAAAAAAATCATGATTTTTATAAAGGGTAAACAGATCAATACTATGGAGTTTGTATTATTGTGAAAATCAGCATCTCATTAGAAAATCAAATCTCGATTTGTGTTTTTAACCTACCATACTACTCTGAATCTCATGCCTCTTTTGCCAACACGCTCTAAACAACTGTAGAAGGTACATTAGGACATAGATAGAGATCTTTTTGCCAGCCAAGTGGCAGGGTACCCCTCTCACTTTATTTGATTTAGGATATGGTACACCAGTAGCAATTAAGCCAGCTGATAAGTTGAGAGGTAGGGTTATGCTACAGTTAATGGGAATGATAAAAGCTATGAATAGCATGTTCATAATCATCATTTGAGCCAATTCCTAGCAGTTCAGCAATAGTGAAGTTGACTAATGCTCAAACTCCTGTTCGTTCAAATTTAGAGGTCTTAAAAAGTGCCCTAATTTCGTACATTTTACCATCATAGCTGTCACTTGGGCATCCGGTCTACCCTGCTACTCATTTCATTAGCAAGATAAATGTATCTTACTGCTTGCTAGGCAACAGCAGAGTGGCCCTCACGTCAGACAACACTTTGCATTTAGCTTTATGATGTCAGCTTGCTAGGCAACAGATTGGCCCTCATGTCAGACAACATCTTGCTTTCGCTTTATGATGTCAGATCATCACTGGTCCAATTGTCCTTGTGGAAGCGGACCACACAGGAGGATGAGATATCAGAAGTTATGCAGTAGGTTGCTATCTCTATTCATGACCGCAAGGCAAGTCGGAGGTGGAATGGCAAATACTCTGAACCACTCAAAGCACTGTGGCCTTTTTTAAAGTGGGATGCAGATACAAAAACAGAGACTATCCTTACCAACAATCCTTCTTGAGTATCAGAGTCCAACATACAGAGTGCAGCGGAAGATGTTAAATGTGCTTCATTCCGTGAGAACGCAACTCTATAGTTCTACAGTGAGATAGTGCATTTCAGCCTCAAAGGAAGCAATGTCCTCAAACGGAACATTGGTGGCACCAGGATCTAAAGCAGGCTTAAGAAGCCTTGGATGCAGTCAGTCTTTTATTAACTATCATGACCGACACAATGTGATCCATAATACTTCCATTTTGGCAGAAATTACATTCAAGCACAGGCCCCCACTAGAAGGTAGTGGTGACATTCAGGTGCTGAAAACGTCTTTTTAATGCCTAAAGGAAAATTGTGAGCTTTACTTACCATATATATTGGTCAAATGATGCCCTATGCCGGAAGACTGTCTTTTTTTTTTCTTCAGTATCGGCAATGCAGAGACAATTTGTTGCGAAACACTGCCACTGCTGGTCATTCAGTATAATCTGCAGATGGAAAAGTCCACTGTTAGCACATTTACTACAAGCAATACAAAAAAATCATGATTTTTATAAAGGGTAAACAGATCAATACTATGGAGTTTGTATTATTGTGAAAATCAGCATCTCATTAGAAAATCAAATCTCGATTTGTGTTTTTAACCTACCATACTACTCTGAATCTCATGCCTCTTTTGCCAACACGCTCTAAACAACTGTAGAAGGTACATTAGGACATAGATAGAGATCTTTTTGCCAGCCAAGTGGCAGCGTACCCCTCTCACTTTATTTCATTTAGGATATGGTACACCAGTAGCAATTAAGCCAGCTGATAAGTTGAGAGGTAGGGTTATGCTACAGTTAATGGGAATGATAAAAGCTATGAATAGCATGTTCATAATCATCATTTGAGCCAATTCCTAGCAGTTCAGCAATAGTGAAGTTGACTAATGCTCAAACTCCCGTTCGTTCAAATTTAGAGGTCTTAAAAAGTGCCCTAATTTCGTACATTTTACCATCATAGCTGTCACTTGGGCATCCGGTCTACCCTGCTACTCATTTCATTAGCAAGATAAATGTATCTTACTGCTTGCTAGGCAACAGCAGAGTGGCCCTCACGTCAGACAACACCTTGCATTTAGCTTTATGATGTCAGCTTGCTAGGCAACAGATTGGCCCTCATGTCAGACAACATCTTGCTTTCGCTTTATGATGTCAGATCATCACTGGTCCAATTGTCCTTGTGGAAGCGGACCACACAGGAGGATGAGATATCAGAAGTTATGCAGTAGGTTGCTATCTCTATTCATGACCGCAAGGCAAGTCGGAGTCGGAATGGCAAATACTCTGAACCACTCAAAGCACTGTGGCCTTTTTTAAAGTGGGATGCAGATACAAAAACAGAGACTATCCTTACCAACAATCCTTCTTGAGTATCAGAGTCCAACATACAGAGTGCAGCGGAAGACGTTAAATGTGCTTCATTCCGTGAGAACGCAACTCTATAGTTCTACAGTGAGATAGTGCATTTCAGCCTCAAAGGAAGCAATGTCCTCAAACGGAACATTTGTGGCACCAGGATCTAAAGCAGGCTTAAGAAGCCTTGGATGCAGTCAGTCTTTTATTAACTATCATGACCGACACAATGTGATCCATAATACTTCCATTTTGGCAGAAATTACATTCAAGCACAGGCCCCCACTAGAAGGTAGTGATGACATTCAGGTGCTGAAAACGTCTTTTTAATGCCTAAAGGAAAATTGTGAGCTTTACTTACCATATATATTGGTCAAATGATGCCCTATGCCGGAAGACTGTCTTTTTTTTTTTCTTCAGTATCGGCAATGCAGAGACAATTTGTTGCGAAACACTGCCACTGCTGGTCATTCAGTATAATCTGCAGATGGAAAAGTCCACTGTTAGCACATTTACTACAAGCAATACAAAAAAATCATGATTTTTATAAAGGGTAAACAGATCAATACTATGGAGTTTGTATTATTGTGAAAATCAGCATCTCATTAGAAAATCAAATCTCGATTTGTGTTTTTAACCTACCATACTACTCTGAATCTCATGCCTCTTTTGCCAACACGCTCTAAACAACTGTAGAAGGTACATTAGGACATAGATAGAGATCTTTTTGCCAGCCAAGTGGCAGCGTACCCCTCTCACTTTATTTCATTTAGGATATGGTACACCAGTAGCAATTAAGCCAGCTGATAAGTTGAGAGGTAGGGTTATGCTACAGTTAATGGGAATGATAAAAGCTATGAATAGCATGTTCATAATCATCATTTGAGCCAATTCCTAGCAGTTCAGCAATAGTGAAGTTGACTAATGCTCAAACTCCCGTTCGTTCAAATTTAGAGGTCTAAAAAGTGCCCTAATTTCGTACATTTTACCATCATAGCTGTCACTTGGGCGTCCGGTCTACCCTGCTACTCATTTCATTAGCAAGATAAATGTATCTTACTGCTTGCTAGGCAACAGCAGAGTGGCCCTCACGTCAGACAACATCTTGCATTTAGCTTTATGATGTCAGCTTGCTAGGCAACAGATTGGCCCTCATGTCAGACAACATCTTGCTTTCGCTTTATGATGTCAGATCATCACTGGTCCAATTGTCCTTGTGGAAGCGGACCACACAGGAGGATGAGATATCAGAAGTTATGCAGTAGGTTGCTATCTCTATTCATGACCGCAAGGCAAGTCGGAGGTGGAATGGCAAATACTCTGAACCACTCAAAGCACTGTGGCCTTTTTTAAAGTGGGATGCAGATACAAAAACAGAGACTATCCTTACCAACAATCCTTCTTGAGTATCAGAGTCCAACATACAGAGTGCAGCGGAAGACGTTAAATGTGCTTCATTCCGTGAGAACGCAACTCTATAGTTCTACAGTGAGATAGTGCATTTCAGCCTCAAAGGAAGCAATGTCCTCAAACGGAACATTGGTGGCACCAGGATCTAAAGCAGGCTTAAGAAGCCTTGGATGCAGTCAGTCTTTTATTAACTATCATGACCGACACAATGTGATCCATAATACTTCCATTTTGGCAGAAATTACATTCAAGCACAGGCCCCCACTAGAAGGTAGTGATGACATTCAGGTGCTGAAAACGTCTTTTTAATGCCTAAAGGAAAATTGTGAGCTTTACTTACCATATATATTGGTCAAATGATGCCCTATGCCGGAAGACTGTCTTTTTTTTTTTCTTCAGTATCGGCAATGCAGAGACAATTTGTTGCGAAACACTGCCACTGCTGGTCATTCAGTATAATCTGCAGATGGAAAAGTCCACTGTTAGCACATTTACTACAAGCAATACAAAAAAATCATGATTTTTATAAAGGGTAAACAGATCAATACTATGGAGTTTGTATTATTGTGAAAATCAGCATCTCATTAGAAAATCAAATCTCGATTTGTGTTTTAACCTACCATACTACTCTGAATCTCATGCCTCTTTTGCCAACACGCTCTAAACAACTGTAGAAGGTACATTAGGACATAGATAGAGATCTTTTTGCCAGCCAAGTGGCAGCGTACCCCTCTCACTTTATTTCATTTAGGATATGGTACACCAGTAGCAATTAAGCCAGCTGATAAGTTGAGAGGTAGGGTTATGCTACAGTTAATGGGAATGATAAAAGCTATGAATAGCATGTTCATAATCATCATTTGAGCCAATTCCTAGCAGTTCAGCAATAGTGAAGTTGACTAATGCTCAAACTCCCGTTCGTTCAAATTTAGAGGTCTTAAAAAGTGCCCTAATTTCGTACATTTTACCATCATAGCTGTCACTTGGGCATCCGGTCTACCCTGCTACTCATTTCATTAGCAAGATAAATGTATCTTACTGCTTGCTAGGCAACAGCAGAGTGGCCCTCACGTCAGACAACACCTTGCATTTAGCTTTATGATGTCAGCTTGCTAGGCAACAGATTGGCCCTCATGTCAGACAACATCTTGCTTTCGCTTTATGATGTCAGATCATCACTGGTCCAATTGTCCTTGTGGAAGCGGACCACACAGGAGGATGAGATATCAGAAGTTATGCAGTAGGTTGCTATCTCTATTCATGACCGCAAGGCAAGTCGGAGGTGGAATGGCAAATACTCTGAACCACTCAAAGCACTGTGGCCTTTTTTAAAGTGGGATGCAGATACAAAAACAGAGACTATCCTTACCAACAATCCTTCTTGAGTATCAGAGTCCAACATACAGAGTGCAGCGGAAGACGTTAAATGTGCTTCATTCCGTGAGAACGCAACTCTATAGTTCTACAGTGAGATAGTGCATTTCAGCCTCAAAGGAAGCAATGTCCTCAAACGGAACATTGGTGGCACCAGGATCTAAAGCAGGCTTAAGAAGCCTTGGATGCAGTCAGTCTTTTATTAACTATCATGACCTACACAATGTGATCCATAATACTTCCATTTTGGCAGAAATTACATTCAAGCACAGGCCCCCACTAGAAGGTAGTGATGACATTCAGGTGCTGAAAACGTCTTTTTAATGCCTAAAGGAAAATTGTGAGCTTTACTTACCATATATATTGGTCAAATGATGCCCTATGCCGGAAGACTGTCTTTTTTTTTTCTTCAGTATCGGCAATGCAGAGACAATTTGTTGCGAAACACTGCCACTGCTGGTCATTCAGTATAATCTGCATATGGAAAAGTCCACTGTTAGCACATTTACTACAAGCAATACAAAAAAATCATGATTTTTATAAAGGGTAAACAGATCAATACTATGGAGTTTGTATTATTGTGAAAATCAGCATCTCATTAGAAAATCAAATCTCGATTTGTGTTTTTAACCTACCATACTACTCTGAATCTCATGCCTCTTTTGCCAACACGCTCTAAACAACTGTAGAAGGTACATTAGGACATAGATAGAGATCTTTTTGCCAGCCAAGTGGCAGCGTACCCCTCTCACTTTATTTCATTTAGGATATGGTACACCAGTAGCAATTAAGCCAGCTGATAAGTTGAGAGGTAGGGTTATGCTACAGTTAATGGGAATGATAAAAGCTATGAATAGCATGTTCATAATCATCATTTGAGCCAATTCCTAGCAGTTCAGCAATAGTGAAGTTGACTAATGCTCAAACTCCCGTTCGTTCAAATTTAGAGGTCTTAAAAAGTGCCCTAATTTCGTACATTTTACCATCATAGCTGTCACTTGGGCATCCGGTCTACCCTGCTACTCATTTCATTAGCAAGATAAATGTATCTTACTGCTTGCTAGGCAACAGCAGAGTGGCCCTCACGTCAGACAACATCTTGCATTTAGCTTTATGATGTCAGCTTGCTAGGCAACAGATTGGCCCTCATGTCAGACAACATCTTGCTTTCGCTTTATGATGTCAGATCATCACTGGTCCAATTGTCCTTGTGGAAGCGGACCACACAGGAGGATGAGATATCAGAAGTTATGCAGTAGGTTGCTATCTCTATTCATGACCGCAAGGCAAGTCGGAGGTGGAATGGCAAATACTCTGAACCACTCAAAGCACTGTGGCCTTTTTTAAAGTGGGATGCAGATCCAAAAACAGAGACTATCCTTACCAACAATCCTTCTTGAGTATCAGAGTCCAACATACAGAGTGCAGCGGAAGACGTTAAATGTGCTTCATTCCGTGAGAACGCAACTCTATAGTTCTACAGTGAGATAGTGCATTTCAGCCTCAAAGGAAGCAATGTCCTCAAACGGAACATTGGTGGCACCAGGATCTAAAGCAGGCTTAAGAAGCCTTGGATGCAGTCAGTCTTTTATTAACTATCATGACCGACACAATGTGATCCATAATACTTCCATTTTGGCAGGAATTACATTCAAGCACAGGCCCCCACTAGAAGGTAGTGATGACATTCAGGTGCTGAAAACGTCTTTTTAATGCCTAAAGGAAAATTGTGAGCTTTACTTACCATATATATTAGTCAAATGATGCCCTATGCTGGAAGACTGTCTTTTTTTTTCTTCAGTATCGGCAATGCAGAGACAATTTGTTGCGAAACACTGCCACTGCTGGTCATTCAGTATAATCTGCAGATGGAAAAGTCCACTGTTAGCACATTTACTACAAGCAATACAAAAAAATCATGATTTTTATAAAGGGTAAACAGATCAATACTATGGAGTTTGTATTATTGTGAAAATCAGCATCTCATTAGAAAATCAAATCTCGATTTGTGTTTTTAACCTACCATACTACTCTGAATCTCATGCCTCTTTTGCCAACACGCTCTAAACAACTGTAGAAGGTACATTAGGACATAGATAGAGATCTTTTTGCCAGCCAAGTGGCAGCGTACCCCTCTCACTTTATTTGATTTAGGATATGGTACACCAGTAGCAATTAAGCCAGCTGATAAGTTGAGAGGTAGGGTTACGCTACAGTTAATGGGAATGATAAAAGCTATGAATAGCATGTTCATAATCATCATTTGAGCCAATTCCTAGCAGTTCAGCAATAGTGAAGTTGACTAATGCTCAAACTCCCGTTCGTTCAAATTTAGAGGTCTTAAAAAGTGCCCTAATTTCGTACATTTTACCATCATAGCTGTCACTTGGGCGTCCGGTCTACCCTGCTACTCATTTCATTAGCAAGATAAATGTATCTTACTGCTTGCTAGGCAACAGCAGAGTGGCCCTCACGTCAGACAACATCTTGCATTTAGCTTTATGATGTCAGCTTGCTAGGCAACAGATTGGCCCTCATGTCAGACAACATCTTGCTTTCGCTTTATGATGTCAGATCATCACTGGTCCAATTGTCCTTGTGGAAGCGGACCACACAGGAGGATGAGATATCAGAAGTTATGCAGTAGGTTGCTATCTCTATTCATGACCGCAAGGCAAGTCGGAGGTGGAATGGCAAATACTCTGAACCACTCAAAGCACTGTGGCCTTTTTTAAAGTGGGATGCAGATACAAAAACAGAGACTATCCTTACCAACAATCCTTCTTGAGTATCAGAGTCCAACATACAGAGTGCAGCGGAAGACGTTAAATGTGCTTCATTCCGTGAGAACGCAACTCTATAGTTCTACAGTGAGATAGTGCATTTCAGCCTCAAAGGAAGCAATGTCCTCAAACGGAACATTGGTGGCACCAGGATCTAAAGCAGGCTTAAGAAGCCTTGGATGCAGTCAGTCTTTTATTAACTATCATGACCGACACAATGTGATCCATAATACTTCCATTTTGGCAGAAATTACATTCAAGCACAGGCCCCCACTAGAAGGTAGTGATGACATTCAGGTGCTGAAAACGTCTTTTTAATGCCTAAAGGAAAATTGTGAGCTTTACTTACCATATATATTGGTCAAATGATGCCCTATGCCGGAAGACTGTCTTTTTTTTTTTTCTTCAGTATCGGCAAAGCAGAGACAATTTGTTGCGAAACACTGCCACTGCTGGTCATTCAGTATAATCTGCAGATGGAAAAGTCCACTGTTAGCACATTTACTACAAGCAATACAAAAAAATCATGATTTTTATAAAGGGTAAACAGATCAATACTATGGAGTTTGTATTAGTGTGAAAATCAGCATCTCATTAGAAAATCAAATCTCGATTTGTGTTTTTAACCTACCATACTACTCTGAATCTCATGCCTCTTTTGCCAACACGCTCTAAACAACTGTAGAAGGTACATTAGGACATAGATAGAGATCTTTTTGCCAGCCAAGTGGCAGGGTACCCCTCTCACTTTATTTGATTTAGGATATGGTACACCAGTAGCAATTAAGCCAGCTGATAAGTTGAGAGGTAGGGTTATGCTACAGTTAATGGGAATGATAAAAGCTATGAATAGCATGTTCATAATCATCATTTGAGCCAATTCCTAGCAGTTCAGCAATAGTGAAGTTGACTAATGCTCAAACTCCTGTTCGTTCAAATTTAGAGGTCTTAAAAAGTGCCCTAATTTCGTACATTTTACCATCATAGCTGTCACTTGGGCATCCGGTCTACCCTGCTACTCATTTCATTAGCAAGATAAATGTATCTTACTGCTTGCTAGGCAACAGCAGAGTGGCCCTCACGTCAGACAACACCTTGCATTTAGCTTTATGATGTCAGCTTGCTAGGCAACAGATTGGCCCTCATGTCAGACAACATCTTGCTTTCGCTTTATGATGTCAGATCATCACTGGTCCAATTGTCCTTGTGGAAGCGGACCACACAGGAGGATGAGATATCAGAAGTTATGCAGTAGGTTGCTATCTCTATTCATGACCGCAAGGCAAGTCGGAGGTGGAATGGCAAATACTCTGAACCACTCAAAGCACTGTGGCCTTTTTTAAAGTGGGATGCAGATACAAAAACAGAGACTATCCTTACCAACAATCCTTCTTGAGTATCAGAGTCCAACATACAGAGTGCAGCGGAAGACGTTAAATGTGCTTCATTCCGTGAGAACGCAACTCTATAGTTCTACAGTGAGATAGTGCATTTCAGCCTCAAAGGAAGCAATGTCCTCAAACGGAACATTGGTGGCACCAGGATCTAAAGCAGGCTTAAGAAGCCTTGGATGCAGTCAGTCTTTTATTAACTATCATGACCGACACAATGTGATCCATAATACTTCCATTTTGGCAGAAATTACATTCAAGCACAGGCCCCCACTAGAAGGTAGTGATGACATTCAGGTGCTGAAAACGTCTTTTTAATGCCTAAAGGAAAATTGTGAGCTTTACTTACCATATATATTGGTCAAATGATGCCCTATGCCGGAAGACTGTCTTTTTTTTTTTCTTCAGTATCGGCAATGCAGAGACAATTTGTTGCGAAACACTGCCACTGCTGGTCATTCAGTATAATCTGCAGATGGAAAAGTCCACTGTTAGCACATTTACTACAAGCAATACAAAAAAATCATGATTTTTATAAAGGGTAAACAGATCAATACTATGGAGTTTGTATTATTGTGAAAATCAGCATCTCATTAGAAAATCAAATCTCGATTTGTGTTTTAACCTACCATACTACTCTGAATCTCATGCCTCTTTTGCCAACACGCTCTAAACAACTGTAGAAGGTACATTAGGACATAGATAGAGATCTTTTTGCCAGCCAAGTGGCAGCGTACCCCTCTCACTTTATTTCATTTAGGATATGGTACACCAGTAGCAATTAAGCCAGCTGATAAGTTGAGAGGTAGGGTTATGCTACAGTTAATGGGAATGATAAAAGCTATGAATAGCATGTTCATAATCATCATTTGAGCCAATTCCTAGCAGTTCAGCAATAGTGAAGTTGACTAATGCTCAAACTCCCGTTCGTTCAAATTTAGAGGTCTTAAAAAGTGCCCTAATTTCGTACATTTTACCATCATAGCTGTCACTTGGGCATCCGGTCTACCCTGCTACTCATTTCATTAGCAAGATAAATGTATCTTACTGCTTGCTAGGCAACAGCAGAGTGGCCCTCACGTCAGACAACACCTTGCATTTAGCTTTATGATGTCAGCTTGCTAGGCAACAGATTGGCCCTCATGTCAGACAACATCTTGCTTTCGCTTTATGATGTCAGATCATCACTGGTCCAATTGTCCTTGTGGAAGCGGACCACACAGGAGGATGAGATATCAGAAGTTATGCAGTAGGTTGCTATCTCTATTCATGACCGCAAGGCAAGTCGGAGGTGGAATGGCAAATACTCTGAACCACTCAAAGCACTGTGGCCTTTTTTAAAGTGGGATGCAGATACAAAAACAGAGACTATCCTTACCAACAATCCTTCTTGAGTATCAGAGTCCAACATACAGAGTGCAGCGGAAGACGTTAAATGTGCTTCATTCCGTGAGAACGCAACTCTATAGTTCTACAGTGAGATAGTGCATTTCAGCCTCAAAGGAAGCAATGTCCTCAAACGGAACATTGGTGGCACCAGGATCTAAAGCAGGCTTAAGAAGCCTTGGATGCAGTCAGTCTTTTATTAACTATCATGACCTACACAATGTGATCCATAATACTTCCATTTTGGCAGAAATTACATTCAAGCACAGGCCCCCACTAGAAGGTAGTGATGACATTCAGGTGCTGAAAACGTCTTTTTAATGCCTAAAGGAAAATTGTGAGCTTTACTTACCATATATATTGGTCAAATGATGCCCTATGCCGGAAGACTGTCTTTTTTTTTTCTTCAGTATCGGCAATGCAGAGACAATTTGTTGCGAAACACTGCCACTGCTGGTCATTCAGTATAATCTGCATATGGAAAAGTCCACTGTTAGCACATTTACTACAAGCAATACAAAAAAATCATGATTTTTATAAAGGGTAAACAGATCAATACTATGGAGTTTGTATTATTGTGAAAATCAGCATCTCATTAGAAAATCAAATCTCGATTTGTGTTTTTAACCTACCATACTACTCTGAATCTCATGCCTCTTTTGCCAACACGCTCTAAACAACTGTAGAAGGTACATTAGGACATAGATAGAGATCTTTTTGCCAGCCAAGTGGCAGCGTACCCCTCTCACTTTATTTCATTTAGGATATGGTACACCAGTAGCAATTAAGCCAGCTGATAAGTTGAGAGGTAGGGTTATGCTACAGTTAATGGGAATGATAAAAGCTATGAATAGCATGTTCATAATCATCATTTGAGCCAATTCCTAGCAGTTCAGCAATAGTGAAGTTGACTAATGCTCAAACTCCCGTTCGTTCAAATTTAGAGGTCTTAAAAAGTGCCCTAATTTCGTACATTTTACCATCATAGCTGTCACTTGGGCATCCGGTCTACCCTGCTACTCATTTCATTAGCAAGATAAATGTATCTTACTGCTTGCTAGGCAACAGCAGAGTGGCCCTCACGTCAGACAACACCTTGCATTTAGCTTTATGATGTCAGCTTGCTAGGCAACAGATTGGCCCTCATGTCAGACAACATCTTGCTTTCGCTTTATGATGTCAGATCATCACTGGTCCAATTGTCCTTGTGGAAGCGGACCACACAGGAGGATGAGATATCAGAAGTTATGCAGTAGGTTGCTATCTCTATTCATGACCGCAAGGCAAGTCGGAGGTGGAATGGCAAATACTCTGAACCACTCAAAGCACTGTGGCCTTTTTTAAAGTGGGATGCAGATACAAAAACAGAGACTATCCTTACCAACAATCCTTCTTGAGTATCAGAGTCCAACATACAGAGTGCAGCGGAAGACGTTAAATGTGCTTCATTCCGTGAGAACGCAACTCTATAGTTCTACAGTGAGATAGTGCATTTCAGCCTCAAAGGAAGCAATGTCCTCAAACGGAACATTGGTGGCACCAGGATCTAAAGCAGGCTTAAGAAGCCTTGGATGCAGTCAGTCTTTTATTAACTATCATGACCTACACAATGTGATCCATAATACTTCCATTTTGGCAGAAATTACATTCAAGCACAGGCCCCCACTAGAAGGTAGTGATGACATTCAGGTGCTGAAAACGTCTTTTTAATGCCTAAAGGAAAATTGTGAGCTTTACTTACCATATATATTGGTCAAATGATGCCCTATGCCGGAAGACTGTCTTTTTTTTTTCTTCAGTATCGGCAATGCAGAGACAATTTGTTGCGAAACACTGCCACTGCTGGTCATTCAGTATAATCTGCATATGGAAAAGTCCACTGTTAGCACATTTACTACAAGCAATACAAAAAAATCATGATTTTTATAAAGGGTAAACAGATCAATACTATGGAGTTTGTATTATTGTGAAAATCAGCATCTCATTAGAAAATCAAATCTCGATTTGTGTTTTTAACCTACCATACTACTCTGAATCTCATGCCTCTTTTGCCAACACGCTCTAAACAACTGTAGAAGGTACATTAGGACATAGATAGAGATCTTTTTGCCAGCCAAGTGGCAGCGTACCCCTCTCACTTTATTTCATTTAGGATATGGTACACCAGTAGCAATTAAGCCAGCTGATAAGTTGAGAGGTAGGGTTATGCTACAGTTAATGGGAATGATAAAAGCTATGAATAGCATGTTCATAATCATCATTTGAGCCAATTCCTAGCAGTTCAGCAATAGTGAAGTTGACTAATGCTCAAACTCCCGTTCGTTCAAATTTAGAGGTCTTAAAAAGTGCCCTAATTTCGTACATTTTACCATCATAGCTGTCACTTGGGCATCCGGTCTACCCTGCTACTCATTTCATTAGCAAGATAAATGTATCTTACTGCTTGCTAGGCAACAGCAGAGTGGCCCTCACGTCAGACAACATCTTGCATTTAGCTTTATGATGTCAGCTTGCTAGGCAACAGATTGGCCCTCATGTCAGACAACATCTTGCTTTCGCTTTATGATGTCAGATCATCACTGGTCCAATTGTCCTTGTGGAAGCGGACCACACAGGAGGATGAGATATCAGAAGTTATGCAGTAGGTTGCTATCTCTATTCATGACCGCAAGGCAAGTCGGAGGTGGAATGGCAAATACTCTGAACCACTCAAAGCACTGTGGCCTTTTTTAAAGTGGGATGCAGATCCAAAAACAGAGACTATCCTTACCAACAATCCTTCTTGAGTATCAGAGTCCAACATACAGAGTGCAGCGGAAGACGTTAAATGTGCTTCATTCCGTGAGAACGCAACTCTATAGTTCTACAGTGAGATAGTGCATTTCAGCCTCAAAGGAAGCAATGTCCTCAAACGGAACATTGGTGGCACCAGGATCTAAAGCAGGCTTAAGAAGCCTTGGATGCAGTCAGTCTTTTATTAACTATCATGACCGACACAATGTGATCCATAATACTTCCATTTTGGCAGGAATTACATTCAAGCACAGGCCCCCACTAGAAGGTAGTGATGACATTCAGGTGCTGAAAACGTCTTTTTAATGCCTAAAGGAAAATTGTGAGCTTTACTTACCATATATATTAGTCAAATGATGCCCTATGCTGGAAGACTGTCTTTTTTTTTCTTCAGTATCGGCAATGCAGAGACAATTTGTTGCGAAACACTGCCACTGCTGGTCATTCAGTATAATCTGCAGATGGAAAAGTCCACTGTTAGCACATTTACTACAAGCAATACAAAAAAATCATGATTTTTATAAAGGGTAAACAGATCAATACTATGGAGTTTGTATTATTGTGAAAATCAGCATCTCATTAGAAAATCAAATCTCGATTTGTGTTTTTAACCTACCATACTACTCTGAATCTCATGCCTCTTTTGCCAACACGCTCTAAACAACTGTAGAAGGTACATTAGGACATAGATAGAGATCTTTTTGCCAGCCAAGTGGCAGCGTACCCCTCTCACTTTATTTGATTTAGGATATGGTACACCAGTAGCAATTAAGCCAGCTGATAAGTTGAGAGGTAGGGTTACGCTACAGTTAATGGGAATGATAAAAGCTATGAATAGCATGTTCATAATCATCATTTGAGCCAATTCCTAGCAGTTCAGCAATAGTGAAGTTGACTAATGCTCAAACTCCCGTTCGTTCAAATTTAGAGGTCTTAAAAAGTGCCCTAATTTCGTACATTTTACCATCATAGCTGTCACTTGGGCGTCCGGTCTACCCTGCTACTCATTTCATTAGCAAGATAAATGTATCTTACTGCTTGCTAGGCAACAGCAGAGTGGCCCTCACGTCAGACAACATCTTGCATTTAGCTTTATGATGTCAGCTTGCTAGGCAACAGATTGGCCCTCATGTCAGACAACATCTTGCTTTCGCTTTATGATGTCAGATCATCACTGGTCCAATTGTCCTTGTGGAAGCGGACCACACAGGAGGATGAGATATCAGAAGTTATGCAGTAGGTTGCTATCTCTATTCATGACCGCAAGGCAAGTCGGAGGTGGAATGGCAAATACTCTGAACCACTCAAAGCACTGTGGCCTTTTTTAAAGTGGGATGCAGATACAAAAACAGAGACTATCCTTACCAACAATCCTTCTTGAGTATCAGAGTCCAACATACAGAGTGCAGCGGAAGACGTTAAATGTGCTTCATTCCGTGAGAACGCAACTCTATAGTTCTACAGTGAGATAGTGCATTTCAGCCTCAAAGGAAGCAATGTCCTCAAACGGAACATTGGTGGCACCAGGATCTAAAGCAGGCTTAAGAAGCCTTGGATGCAGTCAGTCTTTTATTAACTATCATGACCGACACAATGTGATCCATAATACTTCCATTTTGGCAGAAATTACATTCAAGCACAGGCCCCCACTAGAAGGTAGTGATGACATTCAGGTGCTGAAAACGTCTTTTTAATGCCTAAAGGAAAATTGTGAGCTTTACTTACCATATA
This sequence comes from Lissotriton vulgaris, assembly GCF_964263255.1. Taxonomy (NCBI): domain Eukaryota; kingdom Metazoa; phylum Chordata; class Amphibia; order Caudata; family Salamandridae; genus Lissotriton; species Lissotriton vulgaris. The sequence goes on along the minus strand of NC_141700.1, from coordinate 324,168,927 downwards.
TATTGGTCAAATGATGCCCTATGCCGGAAGACTGTCTTTTTTTTTTTTCTTCAGTATCGGCAAAGCAGAGACAATTTGTTGCGAAACACTGCCACTGCTGGTCATTCAGTATAATCTGCAGATGGAAAAGTCCACTGTTAGCACATTTACTACAAGCAATACAAAAAAATCATGATTTTTATAAAGGGTAAACAGATCAATACTATGGAGTTTGTATTAGTGTGAAAATCAGCATCTCATTAGAAAATCAAATCTCGATTTGTGTTTTTAACCTACCATACTACTCTGAATCTCATGCCTCTTTTGCCAACACGCTCTAAACAACTGTAGAAGGTACATTAGGACATAGATAGAGATCTTTTTGCCAGCCAAGTGGCAGGGTACCCCTCTCACTTTATTTGATTTAGGATATGGTACACCAGTAGCAATTAAGCCAGCTGATAAGTTGAGAGGTAGGGTTATGCTACAGTTAATGGGAATGATAAAAGCTATGAATAGCATGTTCATAATCATCATTTGAGCCAATTCCTAGCAGTTCAGCAATAGTGAAGTTGACTAATGCTCAAACTCCTGTTCGTTCAAATTTAGAGGTCTTAAAAAGTGCCCTAATTTCGTACATTTTACCATCATAGCTGTCACTTGGGCATCCGGTCTACCCTGCTACTCATTTCATTAGCAAGATAAATGTATCTTACTGCTTGCTAGGCAACAGCAGAGTGGCCCTCACGTCAGACAACACCTTGCATTTAGCTTTATGATGTCAGCTTGCTAGGCAACAGATTGGCCCTCATGTCAGACAACATCTTGCTTTCGCTTTATGATGTCAGATCATCACTGGTCCAATTGTCCTTGTGGAAGCGGACCACACAGGAGGATGAGATATCAGAAGTTATGCAGTAGGTTGCTATCTCTATTCATGACCGCAAGGCAAGTCGGAGGTGGAATGGCAAATACTCTGAACCACTCAAAGCACTGTGGCCTTTTTTAAAGTGGGATGCAGATACAAAAACAGAGACTATCCTTACCAACAATCCTTCTTGAGTATCAGAGTCCAACATACAGAGTGCAGCGGAAGACGTTAAATGTGCTTCATTCCGTGAGAACGCAACTCTATAGTTCTACAGTGAGATAGTGCATTTCAGCCTCAAAGGAAGCAATGTCCTCAAACGGAACATTGGTGGCACCAGGATCTAAAGCAGGCTTAAGAAGCCTTGGATGCAGTCAGTCTTTTATTAACTATCATGACCGACACAATGTGATCCATAATACTTCCATTTTGGCAGAAATTACATTCAAGCACAGGCCCCCACTAGAAGGTAGTGATGACATTCAGGTGCTGAAAACGTCTTTTTAATGCCTAAAGGAAAATTGTGAGCTTTACTTACCATATATATTGGTCAAATGATGCCCTATGCCGGAAGACTGTCTTTTTTTTTTTCTTCAGTATCGGCAATGCAGAGACAATTTGTTGCGAAACACTGCCACTGCTGGTCATTCAGTATAATCTGCAGATGGAAAAGTCCACTGTTAGCACATTTACTACAAGCAATACAAAAAAATCATGATTTTTATAAAGGGTAAACAGATCAATACTATGGAGTTTGTATTATTGTGAAAATCAGCATCTCATTAGAAAATCAAATCTCGATTTGTGTTTTAACCTACCATACTACTCTGAATCTCATGCCTCTTTTGCCAACACGCTCTAAACAACTGTAGAAGGTACATTAGGACATAGATAGAGATCTTTTTGCCAGCCAAGTGGCAGCGTACCCCTCTCACTTTATTTCATTTAGGATATGGTACACCAGTAGCAATTAAGCCAGCTGATAAGTTGAGAGGTAGGGTTATGCTACAGTTAATGGGAATGATAAAAGCTATGAATAGCATGTTCATAATCATCATTTGAGCCAATTCCTAGCAGTTCAGCAATAGTGAAGTTGACTAATGCTCAAACTCCCGTTCGTTCAAATTTAGAGGTCTTAAAAAGTGCCCTAATTTCGTACATTTTACCATCATAGCTGTCACTTGGGCATCCGGTCTACCCTGCTACTCATTTCATTAGCAAGATAAATGTATCTTACTGCTTGCTAGGCAACAGCAGAGTGGCCCTCACGTCAGACAACACCTTGCATTTAGCTTTATGATGTCAGCTTGCTAGGCAACAGATTGGCCCTCATGTCAGACAACATCTTGCTTTCGCTTTATGATGTCAGATCATCACTGGTCCAATTGTCCTTGTGGAAGCGGACCACACAGGAGGATGAGATATCAGAAGTTATGCAGTAGGTTGCTATCTCTATTCATGACCGCAAGGCAAGTCGGAGGTGGAATGGCAAATACTCTGAACCACTCAAAGCACTGTGGCCTTTTTTAAAGTGGGATGCAGATACAAAAACAGAGACTATCCTTACCAACAATCCTTCTTGAGTATCAGAGTCCAACATACAGAGTGCAGCGGAAGACGTTAAATGTGCTTCATTCCGTGAGAACGCAACTCTATAGTTCTACAGTGAGATAGTGCATTTCAGCCTCAAAGGAAGCAATGTCCTCAAACGGAACATTGGTGGCACCAGGATCTAAAGCAGGCTTAAGAAGCCTTGGATGCAGTCAGTCTTTTATTAACTATCATGACCTACACAATGTGATCCATAATACTTCCATTTTGGCAGAAATTACATTCAAGCACAGGCCCCCACTAGAAGGTAGTGATGACATTCAGGTGCTGAAAACGTCTTTTTAATGCCTAAAGGAAAATTGTGAGCTTTACTTACCATATATATTGGTCAAATGATGCCCTATGCCGGAAGACTGTCTTTTTTTTTTCTTCAGTATCGGCAATGCAGAGACAATTTGTTGCGAAACACTGCCACTGCTGGTCATTCAGTATAATCTGCAGATGGAAAAGTCCACTGTTAGCACATTTACTACAAGCAATACAAAAAAATCATGATTTTTATAAAGGGTAAACAGATCAATACTATGGAGTTTGTATTATTGTGAAAATCAGCATCTCATTAGAAAATCAAATCTCGATTTGTGTTTTAACCTACCATACTACTCTGAATCTCATGCCTCTTTTGCCAACACGCTCTAAACAACTGTAGAAGGTACATTAGGACATAGATAGAGATCTTTTTGCCAGCCAAGTGGCAGCGTACCCCTCTCACTTTATTTCATTTAGGATATGGTACACCAGTAGCAATTAAGCCAGCTGATAAGTTGAGAGGTAGGGTTATGCTACAGTTAATGGGAATGATAAAAGCTATGAATAGCATGTTCATAATCATCATTTGAGCCAATTCCTAGCAGTTCAGCAATAGTGAAGTTGACTAATGCTCAAACTCCCGTTCGTTCAAATTTAGAGGTCTTAAAAAGTGCCCTAATTTCGTACATTTTACCATCATAGCTGTCACTTGGGCATCCGGTCTACCCTGCTACTCATTTCATTAGCAAGATAAATGTATCTTACTGCTTGCTAGGCAACAGCAGAGAGGCCCTCACGTCAGACAACACCTTGCATTTAGCTTTATGATGTCAGCTTGCTAGGCAACAGATTGGCCCTCATGTCAGACAACATCTTGCTTTCGCTTTATGATGTCAGATCATCACTGGTCCAATTGTCCTTGTGGAAGCGGACCACACAGGAGGATGAGATATCAGAAGTTATGCAGTAGGTTGCTATCTCTATTCATGACCGCAAGGCAAGTCGGAGGTGGAATGGCAAATACTCTGAACCACTCAAAGCACTGTGGCCTTTTTTAAAGTGGGATGCAGATACAAAAACAGAGACTATCCTTACCAACAATCCTTCTTGAGTATCAGAGTCCAACATACAGAGTGCAGCGGAAGACGTTAAATGTGCTTCATTCCGTGAGAACGCAACTCTATAGTTCTACAGTGAGATAGTGCATTTCAGCCTCAAAGGAAGCAATGTCCTCAAACGGAACATTGGTGGCACCAGGATCTAAAGCAGGCTTAAGAAGCCTTGGATGCAGTCAGTCTTTTATTAACTATCATGACCTACACAATGTGATCCATAATACTTCCATTTTGGCAGAAATTACATTCAAGCACAGGCCCCCACTAGAAGGTAGTGATGACATTCAGGTGCTGAAAACGTCTTTTTAATGCCTAAAGGAAAATTGTGAGCTTTACTTACCATATATATTGGTCAAATGATGCCCTATGCCGGAAGACTGTCTTTTTTTTTTCTTCAGTATCGGCAATGCAGAGACAATTTGTTGCGAAACACTGCCACTGCTGGTCATTCAGTATAATCTGCAGATGGAAAAGTCCACTGTTAGCACATTTACTACAAGCAATACAAAAAAATCATGATTTTTATAAAGGGTAAACAGATCAATACTATGGAGTTTGTATTATTGTGAAAATCAGCATCTCATTAGAAAATCAAATCTCGATTTGTGTTTTTAACCTACCATACTACTCTGAATCTCATGCCTCTTTTGCCAACACGCTCTAAACAACTGTAGAAGGTACATTAGGACATAGATAGAGATCTTTTTGCCAGCCAAGTGGCAGCGTACCCCTCTCACTTTATTTCATTTAGGATATGGTACACCAGTAGCAATTAAGCCAGCTGATAAGTTGAGAGGTAGGGTTATGCTACAGTTAATGGGAATGATAAAAGCTATGAATAGCATGTTCATAATCATCATTTGAGCCAATTCCTAGCAGTTCAGCAATAGTGAAGTTGACTAATGCTCAAACTCCCGTTCGTTCAAATTTAGAGGTCTTAAAAAGTGCCCTAATTTCGTACATTTTACCATCATAGCTGTCACTTGGGCATCCGGTCTACCCTGCTACTCATTTCATTAGCAAGATAAATGTATCTTACTGCTTGCTAGGCAACAGCAGAGTGGCCCTCACGTCAGACAACATCTTGCATTTAGCTTTATGATGTCAGCTTGCTAGGCAACAGATTGGCCCTCATGTCAGACAACATCTTGCTTTCGCTTTATGATGTCAGATCATCACTGGTCCAATTGTCCTTGTGGAAGCGGACCACACAGGAGGATGAGATATCAGAAGTTATGCAGTAGGTTGCTATCTCTATTCATGACCGCAAGGCAAGTCGGAGGTGGAATGGCAAATACTCTGAACCACTCAAAGCACTGTGGCCTTTTTTAAAGTGGGATGCAGATCCAAAAACAGAGACTATCCTTACCAACAATCCTTCTTGAGTATCAGAGTCCAACATACAGAGTGCAGCGGAAGACGTTAAATGTGCTTCATTCCGTGAGAACGCAACTCTATAGTTCTACAGTGAGATAGTGCATTTCAGCCTCAAAGGAAGCAATGTCCTCAAACGGAACATTGGTGGCACCAGGATCTAAAGCAGGCTTAAGAAGCCTTGGATGCAGTCAGTCTTTTATTAACTATCATGACCGACACAATGTGATCCATAATACTTCCATTTTGGCAGGAATTACATTCAAGCACAGGCCCCCACTAGAAGGTAGTGATGACATTCAGGTGCTGAAAACGTCTTTTTAATGCCTAAAGGAAAATTGTGAGCTTTACTTACCATATATATTAGTCAAATGATGCCCTATGCTGGAAGACTGTCTTTTTTTTTTTTCTTCAGTATCGGCAATGCAGAGACAATTTGTTGCGAAACACTGCCACTGCTGGTCATTCAGTATAATCTGCAGATGGAAAAGTCCACTGTTAGCACATTTACTACAAGCAATACAAAAAAATCATGATTTTTATAAAGGGTAAACAGATCAATACTATGGAGTTTGTATTATTGTGAAAATCAGCATCTCATTAGAAAATCAAATCTCGATTTGTGTTTTTAACCTACCATACTACTCTGAATCTCATGCCTCTTTTGCCAACACGCTCTAAACAACTGTAGAAGGTACATTAGGACATAGATAGAGATCTTTTTGCCAGCCAAGTGGCAGCGTACCCCTCTCACTTTATTTCATTTAGGATATGGTACACCAGTAGCAATTAAGCCAGCTGATAAGTTGAGAGGTAGGGTTATGCTACAGTTAATGGGAATGATAAAAGCTATGAATAGCATGTTCATAATCATCATTTGAGCCAATTCCTAGCAGTTCAGCAATAGTGAAGTTGACTAATGCTCAAACTCCCGTTCGTTCAAATTTAGAGGTCTTAAAAAGTGCCCTAATTTCGTACATTTTACCATCATAGCTGTCACTTGGGCATCCGGTCTACCCTGCTACTCATTTCATTAGCAAGATAAATGTATCTTACTGCTTGCTAGGCAACAGCAGAGTGGCCCTCACGTCAGACAACATCTTGCATTTAGCTTTATGATGTCAGCTTGCTAGGCAACAGATTGGCCCTCATGTCAGACAACATCTTGCTTTCGCTTTATGATGTCAGATCATCACTGGTCCAATTGTCCTTGTGGAAGCGGACCACACAGGAGGATGAGATATCAGAAGTTATGCAGTAGGTTGCTATCTCTATTCATGACCGCAAGGCAAGTCGGAGGTGGAATGGCAAATACTCTGAACCACTCAAAGCACTGTGGCCTTTTTTAAAGTGGGATGCAGATCCAAAAACAGAGACTATCCTTACCAACAATCCTTCTTGAGTATCAGAGTCCAACATACAGAGTGCAGCGGAAGACGTTAAATGTGCTTCATTCCGTGAGAACGCAACTCTATAGTTCTACAGTGAGATAGTGCATTTCAGCCTCAAAGGAAGCAATGTCCTCAAACGGAACATTGGTGGCACCAGGATCTAAAGCAGGCTTAAGAAGCCTTGGATGCAGTCAGTCTTTTATTAACTATCATGACCGACACAATGTGATCCATAATACTTCCATTTTGGCAGGAATTACATTCAAGCACAGGCCCCCACTAGAAGGTAGTGATGACATTCAGGTGCTGAAAACGTCTTTTTAATGCCTAAAGGAAAATTGTGAGCTTTACTTACCATATATATTAGTCAAATGATGCCCTATGCTGGAAGACTGTCTTTTTTTTTTTTTCTTCAGTATCGGCAATGCAGAGACAATTTGTTGCGAAACACTGCCACTGCTGGTCATTCAGTATAATCTGCAGATGGAAAAGTCCACTGTTAGCACATTTACTACAAGCAATACAAAAAAATCATGATTTTTATAAAGGGTAAACAGATCAATACTATGGAGTTTGTATTATTGTGAAAATCAGCATCTCATTAGAAAATCAAATCTCGATTTGTGTTTTTAACCTACCATACTACTCTGAATCTCATGCCTCTTTTGCCAACACGCTCTAAACAACTGTAGAAGGTACATTAGGACATAGATAGAGATCTTTTTGCCAGCCAAGTGGCAGCGTACCCCTCTCACTTTATTTGATTTAGGATATGGTACACCAGTAGCAATTAAGCCAGCTGATAAGTTGAGAGGTAGGGTTACGCTACAGTTAATGGGAATGATAAAAGCTATGAATAGCATGTTCATAATCATCATTTGAGCCAATTCCTAGCAGTTCAGCAATAGTGAAGTTGACTAATGCTCAAACTCCCGTTCGTTCAAATTTAGAGGTCTTAAAAAGTGCCCTAATTTCGTACATTTTACCATCATAGCTGTCACTTGGGCGTCCGGTCTACCCTGCTACTCATTTCATTAGCAAGATAAATGTATCTTACTGCTTGCTAGGCAACAGCAGAGTGGCCCTCACGTCAGACAACATCTTGCATTTAGCTTTATGATGTCAGCTTGCTAGGCAACAGATTGGCCCTCATGTCAGACAACATCTTGCTTTCGCTTTATGATGTCAGATCATCACTGGTCCAATTGTCCTTGTGGAAGCGGACCACACAGGAGGATGAGATATCAGAAGTTATGCAGTAGGTTGCTATCTCTATTCATGACCGCAAGGCAAGTCGGAGGTGGAATGGCAAATACTCTGAACCACTCAAAGCACTGTGGCCTTTTTTAAAGTGGGATGCAGATACAAAAACAGAGACTATCCTTACCAACAATCCTTCTTGAGTATCAGAGTCCAACATACAGAGTGCAGCGGAAGACGTTAAATGTGCTTCATTCCGTGAGAACGCAACTCTATAGTTCTACAGTGAGATAGTGCATTTCAGCCTCAAAGGAAGCAATGTCCTCAAACGGAACATTGGTGGCACCAGGATCTAAAGCAGGCTTAGGAAGCCTTGGATGCAGTCAGTCTTTTATTAACTATCATGACCGACACAATGTGATCCATAATACTTCCATTTTGGCAGAAATTACATTCAAGCACAGGCCCCCACTAGAAGGTAGTGATGACATTCAGGTGCTGAAAACGTCTTTTTAATGCCTAAAGGAAAATTGTGAGCTTTACTTACCATATATATTGGTCAAATGATGCCCTATGCCGGAAGACTGTCTTTTTTTTTTTTCTTCAGTATCGGCAAAGCAGAGACAATTTGTTGCGAAACACTGCCACTGCTGGTCATTCAGTATAATCTGCAGATGGAAAAGTCCACTGTTAGCACATTTACTACAAGCAATACAAAAAAATCATGATTTTTATAAAGGGTAAACAGATCAATACTATGGAGTTTGTATTATTGTGAAAATCAGCATCTCATTAGAAAATCAAATCTCGATTTGTGTTTTTAACCTACCATACTACTCTGAATCTCATGCCTCTTTTGCCAACACGCTCTAAACAACTGTAGAAGGTACATTAGGACATAGATAGAGATCTTTTTGCCAGCCAAGTGGCAGGGTACCCCTCTCACTTTATTTGATTTAGGATATGGTACACCAGTAGCAATTAAGCCAGCTGATAAGTTGAGAGGTAGGGTTATGCTACAGTTAATGGGAATGATAAAAGCTATGAATAGCATGTTCATAATCATCATTTGAGCCAATTCCTAGCAGTTCAGCAATAGTGAAGTTGACTAATGCTCAAACTCCTGTTCGTTCAAATTTAGAGGTCTTAAAAAGTGCCCTAATTTCGTACATTTTACCATCATAGCTGTCACTTGGGCATCCGGTCTACCCTGCTACTCATTTCATTAGCAAGATAAATGTATCTTACTGCTTGCTAGGCAACAGCAGAGTGGCCCTCACGTCAGACAACACCTTGCATTTAGCTTTATGATGTCAGCTTGCTAGGCAACAGATTGGCCCTCATGTCAGACAACATCTTGCTTTCGCTTTATGATGTCAGATCATCACTGGTCCAATTGTCCTTGTGGAAGCGGACCACACAGGAGGATGAGATATCAGAAGTTATGCAGTAGGTTGCTATCTCTATTCATGACCGCAAGGCAAGTCGGAGGTGGAATGGCAAATACTCTGAACCACTCAAAGCACTGTGGCCTTTTTTAAAGTGGGATGCAGATACAAAAACAGAGACTATCCTTACCAACAATCCTTCTTGAGTATCAGAGTCCAACATACAGAGTGCAGCGGAAGACGTTAAATGTGCTTCATTCCGTGAGAACGCAACTCTATAGTTCTACAGTGAGATAGTGCATATCAGCCTCAAAGGAAGCAATGTCCTCAAACGGAACATTGGTGGCACCAGGATCTAAAGCAGGCTTAAGAAGCCTTGGATGCAGTCAGTCTTTTATTAACTATCATGACCGACACAATGTGATCCATAATACTTCCATTTTGGCAGAAATTACATTCAAGCACAGGCCCCCACTAGAAGGTAGTGATGACATTCAGGTGCTGAAAACGTCTTTTTAATGCCTAAAGGAAAATTGTGAGCTTTACTTACCATATATATTGGTCAAATGATGCCCTATGCCGGAAGACTGTCTTTTTTTTTTTTCTTCAGTATCGGCAAAGCAGAGACAATTTGTTGCGAAACACTGCCACTGCTGGTCATTCAGTATAATCTGCAGATGGAAAAGTCCACTGTTAGCACATTTACTACAAGCAATACAAAAAAATCATGATTTTTATAAAGGGTAAACAGATCAATACTATGGAGTTTGTATTATTGTGAAAATCAGCATCTCATTAGAAAATCAAATCTCGATTTGTGTTTTTAACCTACCATACTACTCTGAATCTCATGCCTCTTTTGCCAACACGCTCTAAACAACTGTAGAAGGTACATTAGGACATAGATAGAGATCTTTTTGCCAGCCAAGTGGCAGGGTACCCCTCTCACTTTATTTGATTTAGGATATGGTACACCAGTAGCAATTAAGCCAGCTGATAAGTTGAGAGGTAGGGTTATGCTACAGTTAATGGGAATGATAAAAGCTATGAATAGCATGTTCATAATCATCATTTGAGCCAATTCCTAGCAGTTCAGCAATAGTGAAGTTGACTAATGCTCAAACTCCTGTTCGTTCAAATTTAGAGGTCTTAAAAAGTGCCCTAATTTCGTACATTTTACCATCATAGCTGTCACTTGGGCATCCGGTCTACCCTGCTACTCATTTCATTAGCAAGATAAATGTATCTTACTGCTTGCTAGGCAACAGCAGAGTGGCCCTCACGTCAGACAACATCTTGCATTTAGCTTTATGATGTCAGCTTGCTAGGCAACAGATTGGCCCTCATGTCAGACAACATCTTGCTTTCGCTTTATGATGTCAGATCATCACTGGTCCAATTGTCCTTGTGGAAGCGGACCACACAGGAGGATGAGATATCAGAAGTTATGCAGTAGGTTGCTATCTCTATTCATGACCGCAAGGCAAGTCGGAGGTGGAATGGCAAATACTCTGAACCACTCAAAGCACTGTGGCCTTTTTTAAAGTGGGATGCAGATACAAAAACAGAGACTATCCTTACCAACAATCCTTCTTGAGTATCAGAGTCCAACATACAGAGTGCAGCGGAAGACGTTAAATGTGCTTCATTCCGTGAGAACGCAACTCTATAGTTCTACAGTGAGATAGTGCATTTCAGCCTCAAAGGAAGCAATGTCCTCAAACGGAACATTGGTGGCACCAGGATCTAAAGCAGGCTTAAGAAGCCTTGGATGCAGTCAGTCTTTTATTAACTATCATGACCGACACAATGTGATCCATAATACTTCCATTTTGGCAGAAATTACATTCAAGCACAGGCCCCCACTAGAAGGTAGTGATGACATTCAGGTGCTGAAAACGTCTTTTTAATGCCTAAAGGAAAATTGTGAGCTTTACTTACCATATATATTGGTCAAATGATGCCCTATGCCGGAAGACTGTCTTTTTTTTTTTTCTTCAGTATCGGCAAAGCAGAGACAATTTGTTGCGAAACACTGCCACTGCTGGTCATTCAGTATAATCTGCAGATGGAAAAGTCCACTGTTAGCACATTTACTACAAGCAATACAAAAAAATCATGATTTTTATAAAGGGTAAACAGATCAATACTATGGAGTTTGTATTATTGTGAAAATCAGCATCTCATTAGAAAATCAAATCTCGATTTGTGTTTTTAACCTACCATACTACTCTGAATCTCATGCCTCTTTTGCCAACACGCTCTAAACAACTGTAGAAGGTACATTAGGACATAGATAGAGATCTTTTTGCCAGCCAAGTGGCAGGGTACCCCTCTCACTTTATTTGATTTAGGATATGGTACACCAGTAGCAATTAAGCCAGCTGATAAGTTGAGAGGTAGGGTTATGCTACAGTTAATGGGAATGATAAAAGCTATGAATAGCATGTTCATAATCATCATTTGAGCCAATTCCTAGCAGTTCAGCAATAGTGAAGTTGACTAATGCTCAAACTCCTGTTCGTTCAAATTTAGAGGTCTTAAAAAGTGCCCTAATTTCGTACATTTTACCATCATAGCTGTCACTTGGGCATCCGGTCTACCCTGCTACTCATTTCATTAGCAAGATAAATGTATCTTACTGCTTGCTAGGCAACAGCAGAGTGGCCCTCACGTCAGACAACACCTTGCATTTAGCTTTATGATGTCAGCTTGCTAGGCAACAGATTGGCCCTCATGTCAGACAACATCTTGCTTTCGCTTTATGATGTCAGATCATCACTGGTCCAATTGTCCTTGTGGAAGCGGACCACACAGGAGGATGAGATATCAGAAGTTATGCAGTAGGTTGCTATCTCTATTCATGACCGCAAGGCAAGTCGGAGGTGGAATGGCAAATACTCTGAACCACTCAAAGCACTGTGGCCTTTTTTAAAGTGGGATGCAGATACAAAAACAGAGACTATCCTTACCAACAATCCTTCTTGAGTATCAGAGTCCAACATACAGAGTGCAGCGGAAGACGTTAAATGTGCTTCATTCCGTGAGAACGCAACTCTATAGTTCTACAGTGAGATAGTGCATTTCAGCCTCAAAGGAAGCAATGTCCTCAAACGGAACATTGGTGGCACCAGGATCTAAAGCAGGCTTAAGAAGCCTTGGATGCAGTCAGTCTTTTATTAACTATCATGACCGACACAATGTGATCCATAATACTTCCATTTTGGCAGAAATTACATTCAAGCACAGGCCCCCACTAGAAGGTAGTGATGACATTCAGGTGCTGAAAACGTCTTTTTAATGCCTAAAGGAAAATTGTGAGCTTTACTTACCATATATATTGGTCAAATGATGCCCTATGCCGGAAGACTGTCTTTTTTTTTTTCTTCAGTATCGGCAATGCAGAGACAATTTGTTGCGAAACACTGCCACTGCTGGTCATTCAGTATAATCTGCAGATGGAAAAGTCCACTGTTAGCACATTTACTACAAGCAATACAAAAAAATCATGATTTTTATAAAGGGTAAACAGATCAATACTATGGAGTTTGTATTATTGTGAAAATCAGCATCTCATTAGAAAATCAAATCTCGATTTGTGTTTTTAACCTACCATACTACTCTGAATCTCATGCCTCTTTTGCCAACACGCTCTAAACAACTGTAGAAGGTACATTAGGACATAGATAGAGATCTTTTTGCCAGCCAAGTGGCAGCGTACCCCTCTCACTTTATTTGATTTAGGATATGGTACACCAGTAGCAATTAAGCCAGCTGATAAGTTGAGAGGTAGGGTTATGCTACAGTTAATGGGAATGATAAAAGCTATGAATAGCATGTTCATAATCATCATTTGAGCCAATTCCTAGCAGTTCAGCAATAGTGAAGTTGACTAATGCTCAAACTCCCGTTCGTTCAAATTTAGAGGTCTAAAAAGTGCCCTAATTTCGTACATTTTACCATCATAGCTGTCACTTGGGCGTCCGGTCTACCCTGCTACTCATTTCATTAGCAAGATAAATGTATCTTACTGCTTGCTAGGCAACAGCAGAGTGGCCCTCACGTCAGACAACATCTTGCATTTAGCTTTATGAGGTCAGCTTGCTAGGCAACAGATTGGCCCTCATGTCAGACAACATCTTGCTTTCGCTTTATGATGTCAGATCATCACTGGTCCAATTGTCCTTGTGGAAGCGGACCACACAGGAGGATGAGATATCAGAAGTTATGCAGTAGGTTGCTATCTCTATTCATGACCGCAAGGCAAGTCGGAGGTGGAATGGCAAATACTCTGAACCACTCAAAGCACTGTGGCCTTTTTTAAAGTGGGATGCAGATACAAAAACAGAGACTATCCGTACCAACAATCCTTCTTGAGTATCAGAGTCCAACATACAGAGTGCAGCGGAAGACGTTAAATGTGCTTCATTCCGTGAGAACGCAACTCTATAGTTCTACAGTGAGGTAGTGCATTTCAGCCTCAAAGGAAGCAATGTCCTCAAACGGAACATTGGTGGCACCAGGATCTAAAGCAGGCTTAAGAAGCCTTGGATGCAGTCAGTCTTTTATTAACTATCATGACCGACACAATGTGATCCATAATACTTCCATTTTGGCAGAAATTACATTCAAGCACAGGCCCCCACTAGAAGGTAGTGATGACATTCAGGTGCTGAAAACGTCTTTTTAATGCCTAAAGGAAAATTGTGAGCTTTACTTACCATATATATTGGTCAAATGATGCCCTATGCCGGAAGACTGTCTTTTTTTTTTTCTTCAGTATCGGCAATGCAGAGACAATTTGTTGCGAAACACTGCCACTGCTGGTCATTCAGTATAATCTGCAGATGGAAAAGTCCACTGTTAGCACATTTACTACAAGCAATACAAAAAAATCATGATTTTTATAAAGGGTAAACAGATCAATACTATGGAGTTTGTATTATTGTGAAAATCAGCATCTCATTAGAAAATCAAATCTCGATTTGTGTTTTTAACCTACCATACTACTCTGAATCTCATGCCTCTTTTGCCAACACGCTCTAAACAACTGTAGAAGGTACATTAGGACATAGATAGAGATCTTTTTGCCAGCCAAGTGGCAGGGTACCCCTCTCACTTTATTTGATTTAGGATATGGTACACCAGTAGCAATTAAGCCAGCTGATAAGTTGAGAGGTAGGGTTATGCTACAGTTAATGGGAATGATAAAAGCTATGAATAGCATGTTCATAATCATCATTTGAGCCAATTCCTAGCAGTTCAGCAATAGTGAAGTTGACTAATGCTCAAACTCCTGTTCGTTCAAATTTAGAGGTCTTAAAAAGTGCCCTAATTTCGTACATTTTACCATCATAGCTGTCACTTGGGCATCCGGTCTACCCTGCTACTCATTTCATTAGCAAGATAAATGTATCTTACTGCTTGCTAGGCAACAGCAGAGTGGCCCTCACGTCAGACAACACCTTGCATTTAGCTTTATGATGTCAGCTTGCTAGGCAACAGATTGGCCCTCATGTCAGACAACATCTTGCTTTCGCTTTATGATGTCAGATCATCACTGGTCCAATTGTCCTTGTGGAAGCGGACCACACAGGAGGATGAGATATCAGAAGTTATGCAGTAGGTTGCTATCTCTATTCATGACCGCAAGGCAAGTCGGAGGTGGAATGGCAAATACTCTGAACCACTCAAAGCACTGTGGCCTTTTTTAAAGTGGGATGCAGATACAAAAACAGAGACTATCCTTACCAACAATCCTTCTTGAGTATCAGAGTCCAACATACAGAGTGCAGCGGAAGACGTTAAATGTGCTTCATTCCGTGAGAACGCAACTCTATAGTTCTACAGTGAGATAGTGCATTTCAGCCTCAAAGGAAGCAATGTCCTCAAACGGAACATTGGTGGCACCAGGATCTAAAGCAGGCTTAAGAAGCCTTGGATGCAGTCAGTCTTTTATTAACTATCATGACCGACACAATGTGATCCATAATACTTCCATTTTGGCAGAAATTACATTCAAGCACAGGCCCCCACTAGAAGGTAGTGATGACATTCAGGTGCTGAAAACGTCTTTTTAATGCCTAAAGGAAAATTGTGAGCTTTACTTACCATATATATTGGTCAAATGATGCCCTATGCCGGAAGACTGTCTTTTTTTTTTTTCTTCAGTATCGGCAAAGCAGAGACAATTTGTTGCGAAACACTGCCACTGCTGGTCATTCAGTATAATCTGCAGATGGAAAAGTCCACTGTTAGCACATTTACTACAAGCAATACAAAAAAATCATGATTTTTATAAAGGGTAAACAGATCAATACTATGGAGTTTGTATTATTGTGAAAATCAGCATCTCATTAGAAAATCAAATCTCGATTTGTGTTTTTAACCTACCATACTACTCTGAATCTCATGCCTCTTTTGCCAACACGCTCTAAACAACTGTAGAAGGTACATTAGGACATAGATAGAGATCTTTTTGCCAGCCAAGTGGCAGGGTACCCCTCTCACTTTATTTGATTTAGGATATGGTACACCAGTAGCAATTAAGCCAGCTGATAAGTTGAGAGGTAGGGTTATGCTACAGTTAATGGGAATGATAAAAGCTATGAATAGCATGTTCATAATCATCATTTGAGCCAATTCCTAGCAGTTCAGCAATAGTGAAGTTGACTAATGCTCAAACTCCTGTTCGTTCAAATTTAGAGGTCTTAAAAAGTGCCCTAATTTCGTACATTTTACCATCATAGCTGTCACTTGGGCATCCGGTCTACCCTGCTACTCATTTCATTAGCAAGATAAATGTATCTTACTGCTTGCTAGGCAACAGCAGAGTGGCCCTCACGTCAGACAACACCTTGCATTTAGCTTTATGATGTCAGCTTGCTAGGCAACAGATTGGCCCTCATGTCAGACAACATCTTGCTTTCGCTTTATGATGTCAGATCATCACTGGTCCAATTGTCCTTGTGGAAGCGGACCACACAGGAGGATGAGATATCAGAAGTTATGCAGTAGGTTGCTATCTCTATTCATGACCGCAAGGCAAGTCGGAGGTGGAATGGCAAATACTCTGAACCACTCAAAGCACTGTGGCCTTTTTTAAAGTGGGATGCAGATACAAAAACAGAGACTATCCTTACCAACAATCCTTCTTGAGTATCAGAGTCCAACATACAGAGTGCAGCGGAAGACGTTAAATGTGCTTCATTCCGTGAGAACGCAACTCTATAGTTCTACAGTGAGATAGTGCATTTCAGCCTCAAAGGAAGCAATGTCCTCAAACGGAACATTGGTGGCACCAGGATCTAAAGCAGGCTTAAGAAGCCTTGGATGCAGTCAGTCTTTTATTAACTATCATGACCGACACAATGTGATCCATAATACTTCCATTTTGGCAGAAATTACATTCAAGCACAGGCCCCCACTAGAAGGTAGTGATGACATTCAGGTGCTGAAAACGTCTTTTTAATGCCTAAAGGAAAATTGTGAGCTTTACTTACCATATATATTGGTCAAATGATGCCCTATGCCGGAAGACTGTCTTTTTTTTTTTCTTCAGTATCGGCAATGCAGAGACAATTTGTTGCGAAACACTGCCACTGCTGGTCATTCAGTATAATCTGCAGATGGAAAAGTCCACTGTTAGCACATTTACTACAAGCAATACAAAAAAATCATGATTTTTATAAAGGGTAAACAGATCAATACTATGGAGTTTGTATTATTGTGAAAATCAGCATCTCATTAGAAAATCAAATCTCGATTTGTGTTTTTAACCTACCATACTACTCTGAATCTCATGCCTCTTTTGCCAACACGCTCTAAACAACTGTAGAAGGTACATTAGGACATAGATAGAGATCTTTTTGCCAGCCAAGTGGCAGCGTACCCCTCTCACTTTATTTGATTTAGGATATGGTACACCAGTAGCAATTAAGCCAGCTGATAAGTTGAGAGGTAGGGTTATGCTACAGTTAATGGGAATGATAAAAGCTATGAATAGCATGTTCATAATCATCATTTGAGCCAATTCCTAGCAGTTCAGCAATAGTGAAGTTGACTAATGCTCAAACTCCCGTTCGTTCAAATTTAGAGGTCTAAAAAGTGCCCTAATTTCGTACATTTTACCATCATAGCTGTCACTTGGGCGTCCGGTCTACCCTGCTACTCATTTCATTAGCAAGATAAATGTATCTTACTGCTTGCTAGGCAACAGCAGAGTGGCCCTCACGTCAGACAACATCTTGCATTTAGCTTTATGAGGTCAGCTTGCTAGGCAACAGATTGGCCCTCATGTCAGACAACATCTTGCTTTCGCTTTATGATGTCAGATCATCACTGGTCCAATTGTCCTTGTGGAAGCGGACCACACAGGAGGATGAGATATCAGAAGTTATGCAGTAGGTTGCTATCTCTATTCATGACCGCAAGGCAAGTCGGAGGTGGAATGGCAAATACTCTGAACCACTCAAAGCACTGTGGCCTTTTTTAAAGTGGGATGCAGATACAAAAACAGAGACTATCCTTACCAACAATCCTTCTTGAGTATCAGAGTCCAACATACAGAGTGCAGCGGAAGACGTTAAATGTGCTTCATTCCGTGAGAACGCAACTCTATAGTTCTACAGTGAGATAGTGCATTTCAGCCTCAAAGGAAGCAATGTCCTCAAACGGAACATTGGTGGCACCAGGATCTAAAGCAGGCTTAAGAAGCCTTGGATGCAGTCAGTCTTTTATTAACTATCATGACCGACACAATGTGATCCATAATACTTCCATTTTGGCAGAAATTACATTCAAGCACAGGCCCCCACTAGAAGGTAGTGATGACATTCAGGTGCTGAAAACGTCTTTTTAATGCCTAAAGGAAAATTGTGAGCTTTACTTACCATATATATTGGTCAAATGATGCCCTATGCCGGAAGACTGTCTTTTTTTTTTTTCTTCAGTATCGGCAAAGCAGAGACAATTTGTTGCAAAACACTGCCACTGCTGGTCATTCAGTATAATCTGCTGATGGAAAAGTCCACTGTTAGCACATTTACTACAAGCAATACAAAAAAATCATGATTTTTATAAAGGGTAAACAGATCAATACTATGGAGTTTGTATTATTGTGAAAATCAGCATCTCATTAGAAAATCAAATCTCGATTTGTGTTTTTAACCTACCATACTACTCTGAATCTCATGCCTCTTTTGCCAACACGCTCTAAACAACTGTAGAAGGTACATTAGGACATAGATAGAGATCTTTTTGCCAGCCAAGTGGCAGGGTACCCCTCTCACTTTATTTGATTTAGGATATGGTACACCAGTAGCAATTAAGCCAGCTGATAAGTTGAGAGGTAGGGTTATGCTACAGTTAATGGGAATGATAAAAGCTATGAATAGCATGTTCATAATCATCATTTGAGCCAATTCCTAGCAGTTCAGCAATAGTGAAGTTGACTAATGCTCAAACTCCTGTTCGTTCAAATTTAGAGGTCTTAAAAAGTGCCCTAATTTCGTACATTTTACCATCATAGCTGTCACTTGGGCATCCGGTCTACCCTGCTACTCATTTCATTAGCAAGATAAATGTATCTTACTGCTTGCTAGGCAACAGCAGAGTGGCCCTCACGTCAGACAACACCTTGCATTTAGCTTTATGATGTCAGCTTGCTAGGCAACAGTTTGGCCCTCATGTCAGACAACATCTTGCTTTCGCTTTATGATGTCAGATCATCACTGGTCCAATTGTCCTTGTGGAAGCGGACCACACAGGAGGATGAGATATCAGAAGTTATGCAGTAGGTTGCTATCTCTATTCATGACCGCAAGGCAAGTCGGAGGTGGAATGGCAAATACTCTGAACCACTCAAAGCACTGTGGCCTTTTTTAAAGTGGGATGCAGATACAAAAACAGAGACTATCCTTACCAACAATCCTTCTTGAGTATCAGAGTCCAACATACAGAGTGCAGCGGAAGACGTTAAATGTGCTTCATTCCGTGAGAACGCAACTCTATAGTTCTACAGTGAGATAGTGCATTTCAGCCTCAAAGGAAGCAATGTCCTCAAACGGAACATTGGTGGCACCAGGATCTAAAGCAGGCTTAAGAAGCCTTGGATGCAGTCAGTCTTTTATTAACTATCATGACCTACACAATGTGATCCATAATACTTCCATTTTGGCAGAAATTACATTCAAGCACAGGCCCCCACTAGAAGGTAGTGATGACATTCAGGTGCTGAAAACGTCTTTTTAATGCCTAAAGGAAAATTGTGAGCTTTACTTACCATATATATTGGTCAAATGATGCCCTATGCCGGAAGACTGTCTTTTTTTTTTCTTCAGTATCGGCAATGCAGAGACAATTTGTTGCGAAACACTGCCACTGCTGGTCATTCAGTATAATCTGCAGATGGAAAAGTCCACTGTTAGCACATTTACTACAAGCAATACAAAAAAATCATGATTTTTATAAAGGGTAAACAGATCAATACTATGGAGTTTGTATTATTGTGAAAATCAGCATCTCATTAGAAAATCAAATCTCGATTTGTGTTTTTAACCTACCATACTACTCTGAATCTCATGCCTCTTTTGCCAACACGCTCTAAACAACTGTAGAAGGTACATTAGGACATAGATAGAGATCTTTTTGCCAGCCAAGTGGCAGCGTACCCCTCTCACTTTATTTCATTTAGGATATGGTACACCAGTAGCAATTAAGCCAGCTGATAAGTTGAGAGGTAGGGTTATGCTACAGTTAATGGGAATGATAAAAGCTATGAATAGCATGTTCATAATCATCATTTGAGCCAATTCCTAGCAGTTCAGCAATAGTGAAGTTGACTAATGCTCAAACTCCCGTTCGTTCAAATTTAGAGGTCTTAAAAAGTGCCCTAATTTCGTACATTTTACCATCATAGCTGTCACTTGGGCATCCGGTCTACCCTGCTACTCATTTCATTAGCAAGATAAATGTATCTTACTGCTTGCTAGGCAACAGCAGAGTGGCCCTCACGTCAGACAACATCTTGCATTTAGCTTTATGATGTCAGCTTGCTAGGCAACAGATTGGCCCTCATGTCAGACAACATCTTGCTTTCGCTTTATGATGTCAGATCATCACTGGTCCAATTGTCCTTGTGGAAGCGGACCACACAGGAGGATGAGATATCAGAAGTTATGCAGTAGGTTGCTATCTCTATTCATGACCGCAAGGCAAGTCGGAGGTGGAATGGCAAATACTCTGAACCACTCAAAGCACTGTGGCCTTTTTTAAAGTGGGATGCAGATCCAAAAACAGAGACTATCCTTACCAACAATCCTTCTTGAGTATCAGAGTCCAACATACAGAGTGCAGCGGAAGACGTTAAATGTGCTTCATTCCGTGAGAACGCAACTCTATAGTTCTACAGTGAGATAGTGCATTTCAGCCTCAAAGGAAGCAATGTCCTCAAACGGAACATTGGTGGCACCAGGATCTAAAGCAGGCTTAAGAAGCCTTGGATGCAGTCAGTCTTTTATTAACTATCATGACCGACACAATGTGATCCATAATACTTCCATTTTGGCAGGAATTACATTCAAGCACAGGCCCCCACTAGAAGGTAGTGATGACATTCAGGTGCTGAAAACGTCTTTTTAATGCCTAAAGGAAAATTGTGAGCTTTACTTACCATATATATTAGTCAAATGATGCCCTATGCTGGAAGACTGTCTTTTTTTTTTTTCTTCAGTATCGGCAATGCAGAGACAATTTGTTGCGAAACACTGCCACTGCTGGTCATTCAGTATAATCTGCAGATGGAAAAGTCCACTGTTAGCACATTTACTACAAGCAATACAAAAAAATCATGATTTTTATAAAGGGTAAACAGATCAATACTATGGAGTTTGTATTATTGTGAAAATCAGCATCTCATTAGAAAATCAAATCTCGATTTGTGTTTTTAACCTACCATACTACTCTGAATCTCATGCCTCTTTTGCCAACACGCTCTAAACAACTGTAGAAGGTACATTAGGACATAGATAGAGATCTTTTTGCCAGCCAAGTGGCAGCGTACCCCTCTCACTTTATTTCATTTAGGATATGGTACACCAGTAGCAATTAAGCCAGCTGATAAGTTGAGAGGTAGGGTTATGCTACAGTTAATGGGAATGATAAAAGCTATGAATAGCATGTTCATAATCATCATTTGAGCCAATTCCTAGCAGTTCAGCAATAGTGAAGTTGACTAATGCTCAAACTCCCGTTCGTTCAAATTTAGAGGTCTTAAAAAGTGCCCTAATTTCGTACATTTTACCATCATAGCTGTCACTTGGGCATCCGGTCTACCCTGCTACTCATTTCATTAGCAAGATAAATGTATCTTACTGCTTGCTAGGCAACAGCAGAGTGGCCCTCACGTCAGACAACATCTTGCATTTAGCTTTATGATGTCAGCTTGCTAGGCAACAGATTGGCCCTCATGTCAGACAACATCTTGCTTTCGCTTTATGATGTCAGATCATCACTGGTCCAATTGTCCTTGTGGAAGCGGACCACACAGGAGGATGAGATATCAGAAGTTATGCAGTAGGTTGCTATCTCTATTCATGACCGCAAGGCAAGTCGGAGGTGGAATGGCAAATACTCTGAACCACTCAAAGCACTGTGGCCTTTTTTAAAGTGGGATGCAGATCCAAAAACAGAGACTATCCTTACCAACAATCCTTCTTGAGTATCAGAGTCCAACATACAGAGTGCAGCGGAAGACGTTAAATGTGCTTCATTCCGTGAGAACGCAACTCTATAGTTCTACAGTGAGATAGTGCATTTCAGCCTCAAAGGAAGCAATGTCCTCAAACGGAACATTGGTGGCACCAGGATCTAAAGCAGGCTTAAGAAGCCTTGGATGCAGTCAGTCTTTTATTAACTATCATGACCGACACAATGTGATCCATAATACTTCCATTTTGGCAGGAATTACATTCAAGCACAGGCCCCCACTAGAAGGTAGTGATGACATTCAGGTGCTGAAAACGTCTTTTTAATGCCTAAAGGAAAATTGTGAGCTTTACTTACCATATATATTAGTCAAATGATGCCCTATGCTGGAAGACTGTCTTTTTTTTTTTTTCTTCAGTATCGGCAATGCAGAGACAATTTGTTGCGAAACACTGCCACTGCTGGTCATTCAGTATAATCTGCAGATGGAAAAGTCCACTGTTAGCACATTTACTACAAGCAATACAAAAAAATCATGATTTTTATAAAGGGTAAACAGATCAATACTATGGAGTTTGTATTATTGTGAAAATCAGCATCTCATTAGAAAATCAAATCTCGATTTGTGTTTTTAACCTACCATACTACTCTGAATCTCATGCCTCTTTTGCCAACACGCTCTAAACAACTGTAGAAGGTACATTAGGACATAGATAGAGATCTTTTTGCCAGCCAAGTGGCAGCGTACCCCTCTCACTTTATTTGATTTAGGATATGGTACACCAGTAGCAATTAAGCCAGCTGATAAGTTGAGAGGTAGGGTTACGCTACAGTTAATGGGAATGATAAAAGCTATGAATAGCATGTTCATAATCATCATTTGAGCCAATTCCTAGCAGTTCAGCAATAGTGAAGTTGACTAATGCTCAAACTCCCGTTCGTTCAAATTTAGAGGTCTTAAAAAGTGCCCTAATTTCGTACATTTTACCATCATAGCTGTCACTTGGGCGTCCGGTCTACCCTGCTACTCATTTCATTAGCAAGATAAATGTATCTTACTGCTTGCTAGGCAACAGCAGAGTGGCCCTCACGTCAGACAACATCTTGCATTTAGCTTTATGATGTCAGCTTGCTAGGCAACAGATTGGCCCTCATGTCAGACAACATCTTGCTTTCGCTTTATGATGTCAGATCATCACTGGTCCAATTGTCCTTGTGGAAGCGGACCACACAGGAGGATGAGATATCAGAAGTTATGCAGTAGGTTGCTATCTCTATTCATGACCGCAAGGCAAGTCGGAGGTGGAATGGCAAATACTCTGAACCACTCAAAGCACTGTGGCCTTTTTTAAAGTGGGATGCAGATACAAAAACAGAGACTATCCTTACCAACAATCCTTCTTGAGTATCAGAGTCCAACATACAGAGTGCAGCGGAAGACGTTAAATGTGCTTCATTCCGTGAGAACGCAACTCTATAGTTCTACAGTGAGATAGTGCATTTCAGCCTCAAAGGAAGCAATGTCCTCAAACGGAACATTGGTGGCACCAGGATCTAAAGCAGGCTTAGGAAGCCTTGGATGCAGTCAGTCTTTTATTAACTATCATGACCGACACAATGTGATCCATAATACTTCCATTTTGGCAGAAATTACATTCAAGCACAGGCCCCCACTAGAAGGTAGTGATGACATTCAGGTGCTGAAAACGTCTTTTTAATGCCTAAAGGAAAATTGTGAGCTTTACTTACCATATATATTGGTCAAATGATGCCCTATGCCGGAAGACTGTCTTTTTTTTTTTTCTTCAGTATCGGCAAAGCAGAGACAATTTGTTGCGAAACACTGCCACTGCTGGTCATTCAGTATAATCTGCAGATGGAAAAGTCCACTGTTAGCACATTTACTACAAGCAATACAAAAAAATCATGATTTTTATAAAGGGTAAACAGATCAATACTATGGAGTTTGTATTATTGTGAAAATCAGCATCTCATTAGAAAATCAAATCTCGATTTGTGTTTTTAACCTACCATACTACTCTGAATCTCATGCCTCTTTTGCCAACACGCTCTAAACAACTGTAGAAGGTACATTAGGACATAGATAGAGATCTTTTTGCCAGCCAAGTGGCAGGGTACCCCTCTCACTTTATTTGATTTAGGATATGGTACACCAGTAGCAATTAAGCCAGCTGATAAGTTGAGAGGTAGGGTTATGCTACAGTTAATGGGAATGATAAAAGCTATGAATAGCATGTTCATAATCATCATTTGAGCCAATTCCTAGCAGTTCAGCAATAGTGAAGTTGACTAATGCTCAAACTCCTGTTCGTTCAAATTTAGAGGTCTTAAAAAGTGCCCTAATTTCGTACATTTTACCATCATAGCTGTCACTTGGGCATCCGGTCTACCCTGCTACTCATTTCATTAGCAAGATAAATGTATCTTACTGCTTGCTAGGCAACAGCAGAGTGGCCCTCACGTCAGACAACACCTTGCATTTAGCTTTATGATGTCAGCTTGCTAGGCAACAGATTGGCCCTCATGTCAGACAACATCTTGCTTTCGCTTTATGATGTCAGATCATCACTGGTCCAATTGTCCTTGTGGAAGCGGACCACACAGGAGGATGAGATATCAGAAGTTATGCAGTAGGTTGCTATCTCTATTCATGACCGCAAGGCAAGTCGGAGGTGGAATGGCAAATACTCTGAACCACTCAAAGCACTGTGGCCTTTTTTAAAGTGGGATGCAGATACAAAAACAGAGACTATCCTTACCAACAATCCTTCTTGAGTATCAGAGTCCAACATACAGAGTGCAGCGGAAGACGTTAAATGTGCTTCATTCCGTGAGAACGCAACTCTATAGTTCTACAGTGAGATAGTGCATATCAGCCTCAAAGGAAGCAATGTCCTCAAACGGAACATTGGTGGCACCAGGATCTAAAGCAGGCTTAAGAAGCCTTGGATGCAGTCAGTCTTTTATTAACTATCATGACCGACACAATGTGATCCATAATACTTCCATTTTGGCAGAAATTACATTCAAGCACAGGCCCCCACTAGAAGGTAGTGATGACATTCAGGTGCTGAAAACGTCTTTTTAATGCCTAAAGGAAAATTGTGAGCTTTACTTACCATATATATTGGTCAAATGATGCCCTATGCCGGAAGACTGTCTTTTTTTTTTTTCTTCAGTATCGGCAAAGCAGAGACAATTTGTTGCGAAACACTGCCACTGCTGGTCATTCAGTATAATCTGCAGATGGAAAAGTCCACTGTTAGCACATTTACTACAAGCAATACAAAAAAATCATGATTTTTATAAAGGGTAAACAGATCAATACTATGGAGTTTGTATTATTGTGAAAATCAGCATCTCATTAGAAAATCAAATCTCGATTTGTGTTTTTAACCTACCATACTACTCTGAATCTCATGCCTCTTTTGCCAACACGCTCTAAACAACTGTAGAAGGTACATTAGGACATAGATAGAGATCTTTTTGCCAGCCAAGTGGCAGGGTACCCCTCTCACTTTATTTGATTTAGGATATGGTACACCAGTAGCAATTAAGCCAGCTGATAAGTTGAGAGGTAGGGTTATGCTACAGTTAATGGGAATGATAAAAGCTATGAATAGCATGTTCATAATCATCATTTGAGCCAATTCCTAGCAGTTCAGCAATAGTGAAGTTGACTAATGCTCAAACTCCTGTTCGTTCAAATTTAGAGGTCTTAAAAAGTGCCCTAATTTCGTACATTTTACCATCATAGCTGTCACTTGGGCATCCGGTCTACCCTGCTACTCATTTCATTAGCAAGATAAATGTATCTTACTGCTTGCTAGGCAACAGCAGAGTGGCCCTCACGTCAGACAACATCTTGCATTTAGCTTTATGATGTCAGCTTGCTAGGCAACAGATTGGCCCTCATGTCAGACAACATCTTGCTTTCGCTTTATGATGTCAGATCATCACTGGTCCAATTGTCCTTGTGGAAGCGGACCACACAGGAGGATGAGATATCAGAAGTTATGCAGTAGGTTGCTATCTCTATTCATGACCGCAAGGCAAGTCGGAGGTGGAATGGCAAATACTCTGAACCACTCAAAGCACTGTGGCCTTTTTTAAAGTGGGATGCAGATACAAAAACAGAGACTATCCTTACCAACAATCCTTCTTGAGTATCAGAGTCCAACATACAGAGTGCAGCGGAAGACGTTAAATGTGCTTCATTCCGTGAGAACGCAACTCTATAGTTCTACAGTGAGATAGTGCATTTCAGCCTCAAAGGAAGCAATGTCCTCAAACGGAACATTGGTGGCACCAGGATCTAAAGCAGGCTTAAGAAGCCTTGGATGCAGTCAGTCTTTTATTAACTATCATGACCGACACAATGTGATCCATAATACTTCCATTTTGGCAGAAATTACATTCAAGCACAGGCCCCCACTAGAAGGTAGTGATGACATTCAGGTGCTGAAAACGTCTTTTTAATGCCTAAAGGAAAATTGTGAGCTTTACTTACCATATATATTGGTCAAATGATGCCCTATGCCGGAAGACTGTCTTTTTTTTTTTTCTTCAGTATCGGCAAAGCAGAGACAATTTGTTGCGAAACACTGCCACTGCTGGTCATTCAGTATAATCTGCAGATGGAAAAGTCCACTGTTAGCACATTTACTACAAGCAATACAAAAAAATCATGATTTTTATAAAGGGTAAACAGATCAATACTATGGAGTTTGTATTATTGTGAAAATCAGCATCTCATTAGAAAATCAAATCTCGATTTGTGTTTTTAACCTACCATACTACTCTGAATCTCATGCCTCTTTTGCCAACACGCTCTAAACAACTGTAGAAGGTACATTAGGACATAGATAGAGATCTTTTTGCCAGCCAAGTGGCAGGGTACCCCTCTCACTTTATTTGATTTAGGATATGGTACACCAGTAGCAATTAAGCCAGCTGATAAGTTGAGAGGTAGGGTTATGCTACAGTTAATGGGAATGATAAAAGCTATGAATAGCATGTTCATAATCATCATTTGAGCCAATTCCTAGCAGTTCAGCAATAGTGAAGTTGACTAATGCTCAAACTCCTGTTCGTTCAAATTTAGAGGTCTTAAAAAGTGCCCTAATTTCGTACATTTTACCATCATAGCTGTCACTTGGGCATCCGGTCTACCCTGCTACTCATTTCATTAGCAAGATAAATGTATCTTACTGCTTGCTAGGCAACAGCAGAGTGGCCCTCACGTCAGACAACACCTTGCATTTAGCTTTATGATGTCAGCTTGCTAGGCAACAGATTGGCCCTCATGTCAGACAACATCTTGCTTTCGCTTTATGATGTCAGATCATCACTGGTCCAATTGTCCTTGTGGAAGCGGACCACACAGGAGGATGAGATATCAGAAGTTATGCAGTAGGTTGCTATCTCTATTCATGACCGCAAGGCAAGTCGGAGGTGGAATGGCAAATACTCTGAACCACTCAAAGCACTGTGGCCTTTTTTAAAGTGGGATGCAGATACAAAAACAGAGACTATCCTTACCAACAATCCTTCTTGAGTATCAGAGTCCAACATACAGAGTGCAGCGGAAGACGTTAAATGTGCTTCATTCCGTGAGAACGCAACTCTATAGTTCTACAGTGAGATAGTGCATTTCAGCCTCAAAGGAAGCAATGTCCTCAAACGGAACATTGGTGGCACCAGGATCTAAAGCAGGCTTAAGAAGCCTTGGATGCAGTCAGTCTTTTATTAACTATCATGACCGACACAATGTGATCCATAATACTTCCATTTTGGCAGAAATTACATTCAAGCACAGGCCCCCACTAGAAGGTAGTGATGACATTCAGGTGCTGAAAACGTCTTTTTAATGCCTAAAGGAAAATTGTGAGCTTTACTTACCATATATATTGGTCAAATGATGCCCTATGCCGGAAGACTGTCTTTTTTTTTTTCTTCAGTATCGGCAATGCAGAGACAATTTGTTGCGAAACACTGCCACTGCTGGTCATTCAGTATAATCTGCAGATGGAAAAGTCCACTGTTAGCACATTTACTACAAGCAATACAAAAAAATCATGATTTTTATAAAGGGTAAACAGATCAATACTATGGAGTTTGTATTATTGTGAAAATCAGCATCTCATTAGAAAATCAAATCTCGATTTGTGTTTTTAACCTACCATACTACTCTGAATCTCATGCCTCTTTTGCCAACACGCTCTAAACAACTGTAGAAGGTACATTAGGACATAGATAGAGATCTTTTTGCCAGCCAAGTGGCAGCGTACCCCTCTCACTTTATTTGATTTAGGATATGGTACACCAGTAGCAATTAAGCCAGCTGATAAGTTGAGAGGTAGGGTTATGCTACAGTTAATGGGAATGATAAAAGCTATGAATAGCATGTTCATAATCATCATTTGAGCCAATTCCTAGCAGTTCAGCAATAGTGAAGTTGACTAATGCTCAAACTCCCGTTCGTTCAAATTTAGAGGTCTAAAAAGTGCCCTAATTTCGTACATTTTACCATCATAGCTGTCACTTGGGCGTCCGGTCTACCCTGCTACTCATTTCATTAGCAAGATAAATGTATCTTACTGCTTGCTAGGCAACAGCAGAGTGGCCCTCACGTCAGACAACATCTTGCATTTAGCTTTATGAGGTCAGCTTGCTAGGCAACAGATTGGCCCTCATGTCAGACAACATCTTGCTTTCGCTTTATGATGTCAGATCATCACTGGTCCAATTGTCCTTGTGGAAGCGGACCACACAGGAGGATGAGATATCAGAAGTTATGCAGTAGGTTGCTATCTCTATTCATGACCGCAAGGCAAGTCGGAGGTGGAATGGCAAATACTCTGAACCACTCAAAGCACTGTGGCCTTTTTTAAAGTGGGATGCAGATACAAAAACAGAGACTATCCGTACCAACAATCCTTCTTGAGTATCAGAGTCCAACATACAGAGTGCAGCGGAAGACGTTAAATGTGCTTCATTCCGTGAGAACGCAACTCTATAGTTCTACAGTGAGGTAGTGCATTTCAGCCTCAAAGGAAGCAATGTCCTCAAACGGAACATTGGTGGCACCAGGATCTAAAGCAGGCTTAAGAAGCCTTGGATGCAGTCAGTCTTTTATTAACTAT
Organism: Lissotriton vulgaris; assembly: GCF_964263255.1. NCBI lineage: Eukaryota > Metazoa > Chordata > Amphibia > Caudata > Salamandridae > Lissotriton > Lissotriton vulgaris. The sequence continues at coordinate 324,139,881 of NC_141700.1, read as the reverse complement.
CATGACCGACACAATGTGATCCATAATACTTCCATTTTGGCAGAAATTACATTCAAGCACAGGCCCCCACTAGAAGGTAGTGATGACATTCAGGTGCTGAAAACGTCTTTTTAATGCCTAAAGGAAAATTGTGAGCTTTACTTACCATATATATTGGTCAAATGATGCCCTATGCCGGAAGACTGTCTTTTTTTTTTTCTTCAGTATCGGCAATGCAGAGACAATTTGTTGCGAAACACTGCCACTGCTGGTCATTCAGTATAATCTGCAGATGGAAAAGTCCACTGTTAGCACATTTACTACAAGCAATACAAAAAAATCATGATTTTTATAAAGGGTAAACAGATCAATACTATGGAGTTTGTATTATTGTGAAAATCAGCATCTCATTAGAAAATCAAATCTCGATTTGTGTTTTTAACCTACCATACTACTCTGAATCTCATGCCTCTTTTGCCAACACGCTCTAAACAACTGTAGAAGGTACATTAGGACATAGATAGAGATCTTTTTGCCAGCCAAGTGGCAGGGTACCCCTCTCACTTTATTTGATTTAGGATATGGTACACCAGTAGCAATTAAGCCAGCTGATAAGTTGAGAGGTAGGGTTATGCTACAGTTAATGGGAATGATAAAAGCTATGAATAGCATGTTCATAATCATCATTTGAGCCAATTCCTAGCAGTTCAGCAATAGTGAAGTTGACTAATGCTCAAACTCCTGTTCGTTCAAATTTAGAGGTCTTAAAAAGTGCCCTAATTTCGTACATTTTACCATCATAGCTGTCACTTGGGCATCCGGTCTACCCTGCTACTCATTTCATTAGCAAGATAAATGTATCTTACTGCTTGCTAGGCAACAGCAGAGTGGCCCTCACGTCAGACAACACCTTGCATTTAGCTTTATGATGTCAGCTTGCTAGGCAACAGATTGGCCCTCATGTCAGACAACATCTTGCTTTCGCTTTATGATGTCAGATCATCACTGGTCCAATTGTCCTTGTGGAAGCGGACCACACAGGAGGATGAGATATCAGAAGTTATGCAGTAGGTTGCTATCTCTATTCATGACCGCAAGGCAAGTCGGAGGTGGAATGGCAAATACTCTGAACCACTCAAAGCACTGTGGCCTTTTTTAAAGTGGGATGCAGATACAAAAACAGAGACTATCCTTACCAACAATCCTTCTTGAGTATCAGAGTCCAACATACAGAGTGCAGCGGAAGACGTTAAATGTGCTTCATTCCGTGAGAACGCAACTCTATAGTTCTACAGTGAGATAGTGCATTTCAGCCTCAAAGGAAGCAATGTCCTCAAACGGAACATTGGTGGCACCAGGATCTAAAGCAGGCTTAAGAAGCCTTGGATGCAGTCAGTCTTTTATTAACTATCATGACCGACACAATGTGATCCATAATACTTCCATTTTGGCAGAAATTACATTCAAGCACAGGCCCCCACTAGAAGGTAGTGATGACATTCAGGTGCTGAAAACGTCTTTTTAATGCCTAAAGGAAAATTGTGAGCTTTACTTACCATATATATTGGTCAAATGATGCCCTATGCCGGAAGACTGTCTTTTTTTTTTTCTTCAGTATCGGCAATGCAGAGACAATTTGTTGCGAAACACTGCCACTGCTGGTCATTCAGTATAATCTGCAGATGGAAAAGTCCACTGTTAGCACATTTACTACAAGCAATACAAAAAAATCATGATTTTTATAAAGGGTAAACAGATCAATACTATGGAGTTTGTATTATTGTGAAAATCAGCATCTCATTAGAAAATCAAATCTCGATTTGTGTTTTTAACCTACCATACTACTCTGAATCTCATGCCTCTTTTGCCAACACGCTCTAAACAACTGTAGAAGGTACATTAGGACATAGATAGAGATCTTTTTGCCAGCCAAGTGGCAGCGTACCCCTCTCACTTTATTTGATTTAGGATATGGTACACCAGTAGCAATTAAGCCAGCTGATAAGTTGAGAGGTAGGGTTATGCTACAGTTAATGGGAATGATAAAAGCTATGAATAGCATGTTCATAATCATCATTTGAGCCAATTCCTAGCAGTTCAGCAATAGTGAAGTTGACTAATGCTCAAACTCCCGTTCGTTCAAATTTAGAGGTCTAAAAAGTGCCCTAATTTCGTACATTTTACCATCATAGCTGTCACTTGGGCGTCCGGTCTACCCTGCTACTCATTTCATTAGCAAGATAAATGTATCTTACTGCTTGCTAGGCAACAGCAGAGTGGCCCTCACGTCAGACAACATCTTGCATTTAGCTTTATGAGGTCAGCTTGCTAGGCAACAGATTGGCCCTCATGTCAGACAACATCTTGCTTTCGCTTTATGATGTCAGATCATCACTGGTCCAATTGTCCTTGTGGAAGCGGACCACACAGGAGGATGAGATATCAGAAGTTATGCAGTAGGTTGCTATCTCTATTCATGACCGCAAGGCAAGTCGGAGGTGGAATGGCAAATACTCTGAACCACTCAAAGCACTGTGGCCTTTTTTAAAGTGGGATGCAGATACAAAAACAGAGACTATCCTTACCAACAATCCTTCTTGAGTATCAGAGTCCAACATACAGAGTGCAGCGGAAGACGTTAAATGTGCTTCATTCCGTGAGAACGCAACTCTATAGTTCTACAGTGAGATAGTGCATTTCAGCCTCAAAGGAAGCAATGTCCTCAAACGGAACATTGGTGGCACCAGGATCTAAAGCAGGCTTAAGAAGCCTTGGATGCAGTCAGTCTTTTATTAACTATCATGACCGACACAATGTGATCCATAATACTTCCATTTTGGCAGAAATTACATTCAAGCACAGGCCCCCACTAGAAGGTAGTGATGACATTCAGGTGCTGAAAACGTCTTTTTAATGCCTAAAGGAAAATTGTGAGCTTTACTTACCATATATATTGGTCAAATGATGCCCTATGCCGGAAGACTGTCTTTTTTTTTTTTCTTCAGTATCGGCAAAGCAGAGACAATTTGTTGCAAAACACTGCCACTGCTGGTCATTCAGTATAATCTGCTGATGGAAAAGTCCACTGTTAGCACATTTACTACAAGCAATACAAAAAAATCATGATTTTTATAAAGGGTAAACAGATCAATACTATGGAGTTTGTATTATTGTGAAAATCAGCATCTCATTAGAAAATCAAATCTCGATTTGTGTTTTTAACCTACCATACTACTCTGAATCTCATGCCTCTTTTGCCAACACGCTCTAAACAACTGTAGAAGGTACATTAGGACATAGATAGAGATCTTTTTGCCAGCCAAGTGGCAGGGTACCCCTCTCACTTTATTTGATTTAGGATATGGTACACCAGTAGCAATTAAGCCAGCTGATAAGTTGAGAGGTAGGGTTATGCTACAGTTAATGGGAATGATAAAAGCTATGAATAGCATGTTCATAATCATCATTTGAGCCAATTCCTAGCAGTTCAGCAATAGTGAAGTTGACTAATGCTCAAACTCCTGTTCGTTCAAATTTAGAGGTCTTAAAAAGTGCCCTAATTTCGTACATTTTACCATCATAGCTGTCACTTGGGCATCCGGTCTACCCTGCTACTCATTTCATTAGCAAGATAAATGTATCTTACTGCTTGCTAGGCAACAGCAGAGTGGCCCTCACGTCAGACAACACCTTGCATTTAGCTTTATGATGTCAGCTTGCTAGGCAACAGTTTGGCCCTCATGTCAGACAACATCTTGCTTTCGCTTTATGATGTCAGATCATCACTGGTCCAATTGTCCTTGTGGAAGCGGACCACACAGGAGGATGAGATATCAGAAGTTATGCAGTAGGTTGCTATCTCTATTCATGACCGCAAGGCAAGTCGGAGGTGGAATGGCAAATACTCTGAACCACTCAAAGCACTGTGGCCTTTTTTAAAGTGGGATGCAGATACAAAAACAGAGACTATCCTTACCAACAATCCTTCTTGAGTATCAGAGTCCAACATACAGAGTGCAGCGGAAGACGTTAAATGTGCTTCATTCCGTGAGAACGCAACTCTATAGTTCTACAGTGAGATAGTGCATTTCAGCCTCAAAGGAAGCAATGTCCTCAAACGGAACATTGGTGGCACCAGGATCTAAAGCAGGCTTAAGAAGCCTTGGATGCAGTCAGTCTTTTATTAACTATCATGACCGACACAATGTGATCCATAATACTTCCATTTTGGCAGAAATTACATTCAAGCACAGGCCCCCACTAGAAGGTAGTGATGACATTCAGGTGCTGAAAACGTCTTTTTAATGCCTAAAGGAAAATTGTGAGCTTTACTTACCATATATATTGGTCAAATGATGCCCTATGCCGGAAGACTGTCTTTTTTTTTTTCTTCAGTATCGGCAATGCAGAGACAATTTGTTGCGAAACACTGCCACTGCTGGTCATTCAGTATAATCTGCAGATGGAAAAGTCCACTGTTAGCACATTTACTACAAGCAATACAAAAAAATCATGATTTTTATAAAGGGTAAACAGATCAATACTATGGAGTTTGTATTATTGTGAAAATCAGCATCTCATTAGAAAATCAAATCTCGATTTGTGTTTTTAACCTACCATACTACTCTGAATCTCATGCCTCTTTTGCCAACACGCTCTAAACAACTGTAGAAGGTACATTAGGACATAGATAGAGATCTTATTGCCAGCCAAGTGGCAGCGTACCCCTCTCACTTTATTTCATTTAGGATATGGTACACCAGTAGCAATTAAGCCAGCTGATAAGTTGAGAGGTAGGGTTATGCTACAGTTAATGGGAATGATAAAAGCTATGAATAGCATGTTCATAATCATCATTTGAGCCAATTCCTAGCAGTTCAGCAATAGTGAAGTTGACTAATGCTCAAACTCCCGTTCGTTCAAATTTAGAGGTCTTAAAAAGTGCCCTAATTTCGTACATTTTACCATCATAGCTGTCACTTGGGCATCCGGTCTACCCTGCTACTCATTTCATTAGCAAGATAAATGTATCTTACTGCTTGCTAGGCAACAGCAGAGTGGCCCTCACGTCAGACAACATCTTGCATTTAGCTTTATGATGTCAGCTTGCTAGGCAACAGATTGGCCCTCATGTCAGACAACATCTTGCTTTCGCTTTATGATGTCAGATCATCACTGGTCCAATTGTCCTTGTGGAAGCGGACCACACAGGAGGATGAGATATCAGAAGTTATGCAGTAGGTTGCTATCTCTATTCATGACCGCAAGGCAAGTCGGAGGTGGAATGGCAAATACTCTGAACCACTCAAAGCACTGTGGCCTTTTTTAAAGTGGGATGCAGATACAAAAACAGAGACTATCCGTACCAACAATCCTTCTTGAGTATCAGAGTCCAACATACAGAGTGCAGCGGAAGACGTTAAATGTGCTTCATTCCGTGAGAACGCAACTCTATAGTTCTACAGTGAGATAGTGCATTTCAGCCTCAAAGGAAGCAATGTCCTCAAACGGAACATTGGTGGCACCAGGATCTAAAGCAGGCTTAAGAAGCCTTGGATGCAGTCAGTCTTTTATTAACTATCATGACCGACACAATGTGATCCATAATACTTCCATTTTGGCAGAAATTACATTCAAGCACAGGCCCCCACTAGAAGGTAGTGATGACATTCAGGTGCTGAAAACGTCTTTTTAATGCCTAAAGGAAAATTGTGAGCTTTACTTACCATATATATTGGTCAAATGATGCCCTATGCCGGAAGACTGTCTTTTTTTTTTTCTTCAGTATCGGCAATGCAGAGACAATTTGTTGCGAAACACTGCCACTGCTGGTCATTCAGTATAATCTGCAGATGGAAAAGTCCACTGTTAGCACATTTACTACAAGCAATACAAAAAAATCATGATTTTTATAAAGGGTAAACAGATCAATACTATGGAGTTTGTATTATTGTGAAAATCAGCATCTCATTAGAAAATCAAATCTCGATTTGTGTTTTTAACCTACCATACTACTCTGAATCTCATGCCTCTTTTGCCAACACGCTCTAAACAACTGTAGAAGGTACATTAGGACATAGATAGAGATCTTTTTGCCAGCCAAGTGGCAGGGTACCCCTCTCACTTTATTTGATTTAGGATATGGTACACCAGTAGCAATTAAGCCAGCTGATAAGTTGAGAGGTAGGGTTATGCTACAGTTAATGGGAATGATAAAAGCTATGAATAGCATGTTCATAATCATCATTTGAGCCAATTCCTAGCAGTTCAGCAATAGTGAAGTTGACTAATGCTCAAACTCCTGTTCGTTCAAATTTAGAGGTCTTAAAAAGTGCCCTAATTTCGTACATTTTACCATCATAGCTGTCACTTGGGCATCCGGTCTACCCTGCTACTCATTTCATTAGCAAGATAAATGTATCTTACTGCTTGCTAGGCAACAGCAGAGTGGCCCTCACGTCAGACAACACCTTGCATTTAGCTTTATGATGTCAGCTTGCTAGGCAACAGTTTGGCCCTCATGTCAGACAACATCTTGCTTTCGCTTTATGATGTCAGATCATCACTGGTCCAATTGTCCTTGTGGAAGCGGACCACACAGGAGGATGAGATATCAGAAGTTATGCAGTAGGTTGCTATCTCTATTCATGACCGCAAGGCAAGTCGGAGGTGGAATGGCAAATACTCTGAACCACTCAAAGCACTGTGGCCTTTTTTAAAGTGGGATGCAGATACAAAAACAGAGACTATCCTTACCAACAATCCTTCTTGAGTATCAGAGTCCAACATACAGAGTGCAGTGGAAGACGTTAAATGTGCTTCATTCCGTGAGAACGCAACTCTATAGTTCTACAGTGAGATAGTGCATTTCAGCCTCAAAGGAAGCAATGTCCTCAAACGGAACATTGGTGGCACCAGGATCTAAAGCAGGCTTAAGAAGCCTTGGATGCAGTCAGTCTTTTATTAACTATCATGACCGACACAATGTGATCCATAATACTTCCATTTTGGCAGAAATTACATTCAAGCACAGGCCCCCACTAGAAGGTAGTGATGACATTCAGGTGCTGAAAACGTCTTTTTAATGCCTAAAGGAAAATTGTGAGCTTTACTTACCATATATATTGGTCAAATGATGCCCTATGCCGGAAGACTGTCTTTTTTTTTTTCTTCAGTATCGGCAATGCAGAGACAATTTGTTGCGAAACACTGCCACTGCTGGTCATTCAGTATAATCTGCAGATGGAAAAGTCCACTGTTAGCACATTTACTACAAGCAATACAAAAAAATCATGATTTTTATAAAGGGTAAACAGATCAATACTATGGAGTTTGTATTATTGTGAAAATCAGCATCTCATTAGAAAATCAAATCTCGATTTGTGTTTTTAACCTACCATACTACTCTGAATCTCATGCCTCTTTTGCCAACACGCTCTAAACAACTGTAGAAGGTACATTAGGACATAGATAGAGATCTTATTGCCAGCCAAGTGGCAGCGTACCCCTCTCACTTTATTTCATTTAGGATATGGTACACCAGTAGCAATTAAGCCAGCTGATAAGTTGAGAGGTAGGGTTATGCTACAGTTAATGGGAATGATAAAAGCTATGAATAGCATGTTCATAATCATCATTTGAGCCAATTCCTAGCAGTTCAGCAATAGTGAAGTTGACTAATGCTCAAACTCCAGTTCGTTCAAATTTAGAGGTCTTAAAAAGTGCCCTAATTTCGTACATTTTACCATCATAGCTGTCACTTGGGCATCCGGTCTACCCTGCTACTCATTTCATTAGCAAGATAAATGTATCTTACTGCTTGCTAGGCAACAGCAGAGTGGCCCTCACGTCAGACAACATCTTGCATTTAGCTTTATGATGTCAGCTTGCTAGGCAACAGATTGGCCCTCATGTCAGACAACATCTTGCTTTCGCTTTATGATGTCAGATCATCACTGGTCCAATTGTCCTTGTGGAAGCGGACCACACAGGAGGATGAGATATCAGAAGTTATGCAGTAGGTTGCTATCTCTATTCATGACCGCAAGGCAAGTCGGAGGTGGAATGGCAAATACTCTGAACCACTCAAAGCACTGTGGCCTTTTTTAAAGTGGGATGCAGATACAAAAACAGAGACTATCCGTACCAACAATCCTTCTTGAGTATCAGAGTCCAACATACAGAGTGCAGCGGAAGACGTTAAATGTGCTTCATTCCGTGAGAACGCAACTCTATAGTTCTACAGTGAGATAGTGCATTTCAGCCTCAAAGGAAGCAATGTCCTCAAACGGAACATTGGTGGCACCAGGATCTAAAGCAGGCTTAAGAAGCCTTGGATGCAGTCAGTCTTTTATTAACTATCATGACCGACACAATGTGATCCATAATACTTCCATTTTGGCAGAAATTACATTCAAGCACAGGCCCCCACTAGAAGGTAGTGATGACATTCAGGTGCTGAAAATGTCTTTTTAATGCCTAAAGGAAAATTGTGAGCTTTACTTACCATATATATTGGTCAAATGATGCCCTATGCCGGAAGACTGTCTTTTTTTTTTTCTTCAGTATCGGTAATGCAGAGACAATTTGTTGCGAAACACTGCCACTGCTGGTCATTCAGTATAATCTGCAGATGGAAAAGTCCACTGTTAGCACATTTACTACAAGCAATACAAAAAAATCATGATTTTTATAAAGGGTAAACAGATCAATACTATGGAGTTTGTATTATTGTGAAAATCAGCATCTCATTAGAAAATCAAATCTCGATTTGTGTTTTTAACCTACCATACTACTCTGAATCTCATGCCTCTTTTGCCAACACGCTCTAAACAACTGTAGAAGGTACATTAGGACATAGATAGAGATCTTTTTGCCAGCCAAGTGGCAGGGTACCCCTCTCACTTTATTTGATTTAGGATATGGTACACCAGTAGCAATTAAGCCAGCTGATAAGTTGAGAGGTAGGGTTATGCTACAGTTAATGGGAATGATAAAAGCTATGAATAGCATGTTCATAATCATCATTTGAGCCAATTCCTAGCAGTTCAGCAATAGTGAAGTTGACTAATGCTCAAACTCCTGTTCGTTCAAATTTAGAGGTCTTAAAAAGTGCCCTAATTTCGTACATTTTACCATCATAGCTGTCACTTGGGCATCCGGTCTACCCTGCTACTCATTTCAATAGCAAGATAAATGTATCTTACTGCTTGCTAGGCAACAGCAGAGTGGCCCTCACGTCAGACAACATCTTGCATTTAGCTTTATGATGTCAGCTTGCTAGGCAACAGATTGGCCCTCATGTCAGACAACATCTTGCTTTCGCTTTATGATGTCAGATCATCACTGGTCCAATTGTCCTTGTGGAAGCGGACCACACAGGAGGATGAGATATCAGAAGTTATGCAGTAGGTTGCTATCTCTATTCATGACCGCAAGGCAAGTCGGAGGTGGAATGGCAAATACTCTGAACCACTCAAAGCACTGTGGCCTTTTTTAAAGTGGGATGCAGATACAAAAACAGAGACTATCCTTACCAACAATCCTTCTTGAGTATCAGAGTCCAACATACAGAGTGCAGCGGAAGACGTTAAATGTGCTTCATTCCGTGAGAACGCAACTCTATAGTTCTACAGTGAGATAGTGCATTTCAGCCTCAAAGGAAGCAATGTCCTCAAACGGAACATTGGTGGCACCAGGATCTAAAGCAGGCTTAAGAAGCCTTGGATGCAGTCAGTCTTTTATTAACTATCATGACCGACACAATGTGATCCATAATACTTCCATTTTGGCAGAAATTACATTCAAGCACAGGCACCCACTAGAAGGTAGTGATGACATTCAGGTGCTGAAAACGTCTTTTTAATGCCTAAAGGAAAATTGTGAGCTTTACTTACCATATATATTGGTCAAATGATGCCCTATGCCGGAAGACTGTCTTTTTTTTTTTCTTCAGTATCGGCAAAGCAGAGACAATTTGTTGCGAAACACTGCCACTGCTGGTCATTCAGTATAATCTGCAGATGGAAAAGTCCACTGTTAGCACATTTACTACAAGCAATACAAAAAAATCATGATTTTTATAAAGGGTAAACAGATCAATACTATGGAGTTTGTATTATTGTGAAAATCAGCATCTCATTAGAAAATCAAATCTCGATTTGTGTTTTTAACCTACCATACTACTCTGAATCTCATGCCTCTTTTGCCAACACGCTCTAAACAACTGTAGAAGGTACATTAGGACATAGATAGAGATCTTTTTGCCAGCCAAGTGGCTGGGTACCCCTCTCACTTTATTTGATTTAGGATATGGTACACCAGTAGCAATTAAGCCAGCTGATAAGTTGAGAGGTAGGGTTATGCTACAGTTAATGGGAATGATAAAAGCTATGAATAGCATGTTCATAAACATCATTTGAGCCAATTCCTAGCAGTTCAGCAATAGTGAAGTTGACTAATGCTCAAACTCCCGTTCGTTCAAATTTAGAGGTCTAAAAAGTGCCCTAATTTCGTACATTTTACCATCATAGCTGTCACTTGGGCGTCCGGTCTACCCTGCTACTCATTTCATTAGCAAGATAAATGTATCTTACTGCTTGCTAGGCAACAGCAGAGTGGCCCTCACGTCAGACAACATCTTGCATTTAGCTTTATGATGTCAGCTTGCTAGGCAACAGATTGGCCCTCATGTCAGACAACATCTTGCTTTCGCTTTATGATGTCAGATCATCACTGGTCCAATTGTCCTTGTGGAAGCGGACCACACAGGAGGATGAGATATCAGAAGTTATGCAGTAGGTTGCTATCTCTATTCATGACCGCAAGGCAAGTCGGAGGTGGAATGGCAAATACTCTGAACCACTCAAAGCACTGTGGCCTTTTTTAAAGTGGGATGCAGATACAAAAACAGAGACTATCCGTACCAACAATCCTTCTTGAGTATCAGAGTCCAACATACAGAGTGCAGCGGAAGACGTTAAATGTGCTTCATTCCGTGAGAACGCAACTCTATAGTTCTACAGTGAGATAGTGCATTTCAGCCTCAAAGGAAGCAATGTCCTCAAACGGAACATTGGTGGCACCAGGATCTAAAGCAGGCTTAAGAAGCCTTGGATGCAGTCAGTCTTTTATTAACTATCATGACCGACACAATGTGATCCATAATACTTCCATTTTGGCAGAAATTACATTCAAGCACAGGCCCCCACTAGAAGGTAGTGATGACATTCAGGTGCTGAAAACGTCTTTTTAATGCCTAAAGGAAAATTGTGAGCTTTACTTACCATATATATTGGTCAAATGATGCCCTATGCCGGAAGACTGTCTTTTTTTTTTTCTTCAGTATCGGCAATGCAGAGACAATTTGTTGCGAAACACTGCCACTGCTGGTCATTCAGTATAATCTGCAGATGGAAAAGTCCACTGTTAGCACATTTACTACAAGCAATACAAAAAAATCATGATTTTTATAAAGGGTAAACAGATCAATACTATGGAGTTTGTATTATTGTGAAAATCAGCATCTCATTAGAAAATCAAATCTCGATTTGTGTTTTTAACCTACCATACTACTCTGAATCTCATGCCTCTTTTGCCAACACGCTCTAAACAACTGTAGAAGGTACATTAGGACATAGATAGAGATCTTTTTGCCAGCCAAGTGGCAGCGTACCCCTCTCACTTTATTTGATTTAGGATATGGTACACCAGTAGCAATTAAGCCAGCTGATAAGTTGAGAGGTAGGGTTATGCTACAGTTAATGGGAATGATAAAAGCTATGAATAGCATGTTCATAATCATCATTTGAGCCAATTCCTAGCAGTTCAGCAATAGTGAAGTTGACTAATGCTCAAACTCCCGTTCGTTCAAATTTAGAGGTCTAAAAAGTGCCCTAATTTCGTACATTTTACCATCATAGCTGTCACTTGGGCGTCCGGTCTACCCTGCTACTCATTTCATTAGCAAGATAAATGTATCTTACTGCTTGCTAGGCAACAGCAGAGTGGCCCTCACGTCAGACAACATCTTGCATTTAGCTTTATGAGGTCAGCTTGCTAGGCAACAGATTGGCCCTCATGTCAGACAACATCTTGCTTTCGCTTTATGATGTCAGATCATCACTGGTCCAATTGTCCTTGTGGAAGCGGACCACACAGGAGGATGAGATATCAGAAGTTATGCAGTAGGTTGCTATCTCTATTCATGACCGCAAGGCAAGTCGGAGGTGGAATGGCAAATACTCTGAACCACTCAAAGCACTGTGGCCTTTTTTAAAGTGGGATGCAGATACAAAAACAGAGACTATCCGTACCAACAATCCTTCTTGAGTATCAGAGTCCAACATACAGAGTGCAGCGGAAGACGTTAAATGTGCTTCATTCCGTGAGAACGCAACTCTATAGTTCTACAGTGAGGTAGTGCATTTCAGCCTCAAAGGAAGCAATGTCCTCAAACGGAACATTGGTGGCACCAGGATCTAAAGCAGGCTTAAGAAGCCTTGGATGCAGTCAGTCTTTTATTAACTATCATGACCGACACAATGTGATCCATATTACTTCCATTTTGGCAGAAATTACATTCAAGCACAGGCCCCCACTAGAAGGTAGTGATGACATTCAGGTGCTGAAAACGTCTTTTTAATGCCTAAAGGAAAATTGTGAGCTTTACTTACCATATATATTGGTCAAATGATGCCCTATGCCGGAAGACTGTCTTTTTTTTTTTCTTCAGTATCGGCAATGCAGAGACAATTTGTTGCGAAACACTGCCACTGCTGGTCATTCAGTATAATCTGCAGATGGAAAAGTCCACTGTTAGCACATTTACTACAAGCAATACAAAAAAATCATGATTTTTATAAAGGGTAAACAGATCAATACTATGGAGTTTGTATTATTGTGAAAATCAGCATCTCATTAGAAAATCAAATCTCGATTTGTGTTTTTAACCTACCATACTACTCTGAATCTCATGCCTCTTTTGCCAACACGCTCTAAACAACTGTAGAAGGTACATTAGGACATAGATAGAGATCTTTTTGCCAGCCAAGTGGCAGGGTACCCCTCTCACTTTATTTGATTTAGGATATGGTACACCAGTAGCAATTAAGCCAGCTGATAAGTTGAGAGGTAGGGTTATGCTACAGTTAATGGGAATGATAAAAGCTATGAATAGCATGTTCATAATCATCATTTGAGCCAATTCCTAGCAGTTCAGCAATAGTGAAGTTGACTAATGCTCAAACTCCTGTTCGTTCAAATTTAGAGGTCTTAAAAAGTGCCCTAATTTCGTACATTTTACCATCATAGCTGTCACTTGGGCATCCGGTCTACCCTGCTACTCATTTCAATAGCAAGATAAATGTATCTTACTGCTTGCTAGGCAACAGCAGAGTGGCCCTCACGTCAGACAACATCTTGCATTTAGCTTTATGATGTCAGCTTGCTAGGCAACAGATTGGCCCTCATGTCAGACAACATCTTGCTTTCGCTTTATGATGTCAGATCATCACTGGTCCAATTGTCCTTGTGGAAGCGGACCACACAGGAGGATGAGATATCAGAAGTTATGCAGTAGGTTGCTATCTCTATTCATGACCGCAAGGCAAGTCGGAGGTGGAATGGCAAATACTCTGAACCACTCAAAGCACTGTGGCCTTTTTTAAAGTGGGATGCAGATACAAAAACAGAGACTATCCTTACCAACAATCCTTCTTGAGTATCAGAGTCCAACATACAGAGTGCAGCGGAAGACGTTAAATGTGCTTCATTCCGTGAGAACGCAACTCTATAGTTCTACAGTGAGATAGTGCATTTCAGCCTCAAAGGAAGCAATGTCCTCAAACGGAACATTGGTGGCACCAGGATCTAAAGCAGGCTTAAGAAGCCTTGGATGCAGTCAGTCTTTTATTAACTATCATGACCGACACAATGTGATCCATAATACTTCCATTTTGGCAGAAATTACATTCAAGCACAGGCACCCACTAGAAGGTAGTGATGACATTCAGGTGCTGAAAACGTCTTTTTAATGCCTAAAGGAAAATTGTGAGCTTTACTTACCATATATATTGGTCAAATGATGCCCTATGCCGGAAGACTGTCTTTTTTTTTTTTCTTCAGTATCGGCAAAGCAGAGACAATTTGTTGCGAAACACTGCCACTGCTGGTCATTCAGTATAATCTGCAGATGGAAAAGTCCACTGTTAGCACATTTACTACAAGCAATACAAAAAAATCATGATTTTTATAAAGGGTAAACAGATCAATACTATGGAGTTTGTATTATTGTGAAAATCAGCATCTCATTAGAAAATCAAATCTCGATTTGTGTTTTTAACCTACCATACTACTCTGAATCTCATGCCTCTTTTGCCAACACGCTCTAAACAACTGTAGAAGGTACATTAGGACATAGATAGAGATCTTTTTGCCAGCCAAGTGGCTGGGTACCCCTCTCACTTTATTTGATTTAGGATATGGTACACCAGTAGCAATTAAGCCAGCTGATAAGTTGAGAGGTAGGGTTATGCTACAGTTAATGGGAATGATAAAAGCTATGAATAGCATGTTCATAAACATCATTTGAGCCAATTCCTAGCAGTTCAGCAATAGTGAAGTTGACTAATGCTCAAACTCCCGTTCGTTCAAATTTAGAGGTCTAAAAAGTGCCCTAATTTCGTACATTTTACCATCATAGCTGTCACTTGGGCGTCCGGTCTACCCTGCTACTCATTTCATTAGCAAGATAAATGTATCTTACTGCTTGCTAGGCAACAGCAGAGTGGCCCTCACGTCAGACAACATCTTGCATTTAGCTTTATGATGTCAGCTTGCTAGGCAACAGATTGGCCCTCATGTCAGACAACATCTTGCTTTCGCTTTATGATGTCAGATCATCACTGGTCCAATTGTCCTTGTGGAAGCGGACCACACAGGAGGATGAGATATCAGAAGTTATGCAGTAGGTTGCTATCTCTATTCATGACCGCAAGGCAAGTCGGAGGTGGAATGGCAAATACTCTGAACCACTCAAAGCACTGTGGCCTTTTTTAAAGTGGGATGCAGATACAAAAACAGAGACTATCCGTACCAACAATCCTTCTTGAGTATCAGAGTCCAACATACAGAGTGCAGCGGAAGACGTTAAATGTGCTTCATTCCGTGAGAACGCAACTCTATAGTTCTACAGTGAGATAGTGCATTTCAGCCTCAAAGGAAGCAATGTCCTCAAACGGAACATTGGTGGCACCAGGATCTAAAGCAGGCTTAAGAAGCCTTGGATGCAGTCAGTCTTTTATTAACTATCATGACCGACACAATGTGATCCATAATACTTCCATTTTGGCAGAAATTACATTCAAGCACAGGCCCCCACTAGAAGGTAGTGATGACATTCAGGTGCTGAAAACGTCTTTTTAATGCCTAAAGGAAAATTGTGAGCTTTACTTACCATATATATTGGTCAAATGATGCCCTATGCCGGAAGACTGTCTTTTTTTTTTTCTTCAGTATCGGCAATGCAGAGACAATTTGTTGCGAAACACTGCCACTGCTGGTCATTCAGTATAATCTGCAGATGGAAAAGTCCACTGTTAGCACATTTACTACAAGCAATACAAAAAAATCATGATTTTTATAAAGGGTAAACAGATCAATACTATGGAGTTTGTATTATTGTGAAAATCAGCATCTCATTAGAAAATCAAATCTCGATTTGTGTTTTTAACCTACCATACTACTCTGAATCTCATGCCTCTTTTGCCAACACGCTCTAAACAACTGTAGAAGGTACATTAGGACATAGATAGAGATCTTTTTGCCAGCCAAGTGGCAGCGTACCCCTCTCACTTTATTTGATTTAGGATATGGTACACCAGTAGCAATTAAGCCAGCTGATAAGTTGAGAGGTAGGGTTATGCTACAGTTAATGGGAATGATAAAAGCTATGAATAGCATGTTCATAATCATCATTTGAGCCAATTCCTAGCAGTTCAGCAATAGTGAAGTTGACTAATGCTCAAACTCCCGTTCGTTCAAATTTAGAGGTCTAAAAAGTGCCCTAATTTCGTACATTTTACCATCATAGCTGTCACTTGGGCGTCCGGTCTACCCTGCTACTCATTTCATTAGCAAGATAAATGTATCTTACTGCTTGCTAGGCAACAGCAGAGTGGCCCTCACGTCAGACAACATCTTGCATTTAGCTTTATGAGGTCAGCTTGCTAGGCAACAGATTGGCCCTCATGTCAGACAACATCTTGCTTTCGCTTTATGATGTCAGATCATCACTGGTCCAATTGTCCTTGTGGAAGCGGACCACACAGGAGGATGAGATATCAGAAGTTATGCAGTAGGTTGCTATCTCTATTCATGACCGCAAGGCAAGTCGGAGGTGGAATGGCAAATACTCTGAACCACTCAAAGCACTGTGGCCTTTTTTAAAGTGGGATGCAGATACAAAAACAGAGACTATCCGTACCAACAATCCTTCTTGAGTATCAGAGTCCAACATACAGAGTGCAGCGGAAGACGTTAAATGTGCTTCATTCCGTGAGAACGCAACTCTATAGTTCTACAGTGAGGTAGTGCATTTCAGCCTCAAAGGAAGCAATGTCCTCAAACGGAACATTGGTGGCACCAGGATCTAAAGCAGGCTTAAGAAGCCTTGGATGCAGTCAGTCTTTTATTAACTATCATGACCGACACAATGTGATCCATATTACTTCCATTTTGGCAGAAATTACATTCAAGCACAGGCCCCCACTAGAAGGTAGTGATGACATTCAGGTGCTGAAAACGTCTTTTTAATGCCTAAAGGAAAATTGTGAGCTTTACTTACCATATATATTGGTCAAATGATGCCCTATGCCGGAAGACTGTCTTTTTTTTTTTCTTCAGTATCGGCAATGCAGAGACAATTTGTTGCGAAACACTGCCACTGCTGGTCATTCAGTATAATCTGCAGATGGAAAAGTCCACTGTTAGCACATTTACTACAAGCAATACAAAAAAATCATGATTTTTATAAAGGGTAAACAGATCAATACTATGGAGTTTGTATTATTGTGAAAATCAGCATCTCATTAGAAAATCAAATCTCGATTTGTGTTTTTAACCTACCATACTACTCTGAATCTCATGCCTCTTTTGCCAACACGCTCTAAACAACTGTAGAAGGTACATTAGGACATAGATAGAGATCTTTTTGCCAGCCAAGTGGCAGGGTACCCCTCTCACTTTATTTGATTTAGGATATGGTACACCAGTAGCAATTAAGCCAGCTGATAAGTTGAGAGGTAGGGTTATGCTACAGTTAATGGGAATGATAAAAGCTATGAATAGCATGTTCATAATCATCATTTGAGCCAATTCCTAGCAGTTCAGCAATAGTGAAGTTGACTAATGCTCAAACTCCTGTTCGTTCAAATTTAGAGGTCTTAAAAAGTGCCCTAATTTCGTACATTTTACCATCATAGCTGTCACTTGGGCATCCGGTCTACCCTGCTACTCATTTCATTAGCAAGATAAATGTATCTTACTGCTTGCTAGGCAACAGCAGAGTGGCCCTCACGTCAGACAACACCTTGCATTTAGCTTTATGATGTCAGCTTGCTAGGCAACAGATTGGCCCTCATGTCAGACAACATCTTGCTTTCGCTTTATGATGTCAGATCATCACTGGTCCAATTGTCCTTGTGGAAGCGGACCACACAGGAGGATGAGATATCAGAAGTTATGCAGTAGGTTGCTATCTCTATTCATGACCGCAAGGCAAGTCGGAGGTGGAATGGCAAATACTCTGAACCACTCAAAGCACTGTGGCCTTTTTTAAAGTGGGATGCAGATACAAAAACAGAGACTATCCTTACCAACAATCCTTCTTGAGTATCAGAGTCCAACATACAGAGTGCAGCGGAAGACGTTAAATGTGCTTCATTCCGTGAGAACGCAACTCTATAGTTCTACAGTGAGATAGTGCATTTCAGCCTCAAAGGAAGCAATGTCCTCAAACGGAACATTGGTGGCACCAGGATCTAAAGCAGGCTTAAGAAGCCTTGGATGCAGTCAGTCTTTTATTAACTATCATGACCGACACAATGTGATCCATAATACTTCCATTTTGGCAGAAATTACATTCAAGCACAGGCCCCCACTAGAAGGTAGTGATGACATTCAGGTGCTGAAAACGTCTTTTTAATGCCTAAAGGAAAATTGTGAGCTTTACTTACCATATATATTGGTCAAATGATGCCCTATGCCGGAAGACTGTCTTTTTTTTTTTTCTTCAGTATCGGCAAAGCAGAGACAATTTGTTGCGAAACACTGCCACTGCTGGTCATTCAGTATAATCTGCAGATGGAAAAGTCCACTGTTAGCACATTTACTACAAGCAATACAAAAAAATCATGATTTTTATAAAGGGTAAACAGATCAATACTATGGAGTTTGTATTATTGTGAAAATCAGCATCTCATTAGAAAATCAAATCTCGATTTGTGTTTTTAACCTACCATACTACTCTGAATCTCATGCCTCTTTTGCCAACACGCTCTAAACAACTGTAGAAGGTACATTAGGACATAGATAGAGATCTTTTTGCCAGCCAAGTGGCAGGGTACCCCTCTCACTTTATTTGATTTAGGATATGGTACACCAGTAGCAATTAAGCCAGCTGATAAGTTGAGAGGTAGGGTTATGCTACAGTTAATGGGAATGATAAAAGCTATGAATAGCATGTTCATAATCATCATTTGAGCCAATTCCTAGCAGTTCAGCAATAGTGAAGTTGACTAATGCTCAAACTCCTGTTCGTTCAAATTTAGAGGTCTTAAAAAGTGCCCTAATTTCGTACATTTTACCATCATAGCTGTCACTTGGGCATCCGGTCTACCCTGCTACTCATTTCATTAGCAAGATAAATGTATCTTACTGCTTGCTAGGCAACAGCAGAGTGGCCCTCACGTCAGACAACACCTTGCATTTAGCTTTATGATGTCAGCTTGCTAGGCAACAGATTGGCCCTCATGTCAGACAACATCTTGCTTTCGCTTTATGATGTCAGATCATCACTGGTCCAATTGTCCTTGTGGAAGCGGACCACACAGGAGGATGAGATATCAGAAGTTATGCAGTAGGTTGCTATCTCTATTCATGACCGCAAGGCAAGTCGGAGGTGGAATGGCAAATACTCTGAACCACTCAAAGCACTGTGGCCTTTTTTAAAGTGGGATGCAGATACAAAAACAGAGACTATCCTTACCAACAATCCTTCTTGAGTATCAGAGTCCAACATACAGAGTGCAGCGGAAGACGTTAAATGTGCTTCATTCCGTGAGAACGCAACTCTATAGTTCTACAGTGAGATAGTGCATTTCAGCCTCAAAGGAAGCAATGTCCTCAAACGGAACATTGGTGGCACCAGGATCTAAAGCAGGCTTAAGAAGCCTTGGATGCAGTCAGTCTTTTATTAACTATCATGACCGACACAATGTGATCCATAATACTTCCATTTTGGCAGAAATTACATTCAAGCACAGGCCCCCACTAGAAGGTAGTGATGACATTCAGGTGCTGAAAACGTCTTTTTAATGCCTAAAGGAAAATTGTGAGCTTTACTTACCATATATATTGGTCAAATGATGCCCTATGCCGGAAGACTGTCTTTTTTTTTTTCTTCAGTATCGGCAATGCAGAGACAATTTGTTGCGAAACACTGCCACTGCTGGTCATTCAGTATAATCTGCAGATGGAAAAGTCCACTGTTAGCACATTTACTACAAGCAATACAAAAAAATCATGATTTTTATAAAGGGTAAACAGATCAATACTATGGAGTTTGTATTATTGTGAAAATCAGCATCTCATTAGAAAATCAAATCTCGATTTGTGTTTTTAACCTACCATACTACTCTGAATCTCATGCCTCTTTTGCCAACACGCTCTAAACAACTGTAGAAGGTACATTAGGACATAGATAGAGATCTTTTTGCCAGCCAAGTGGCAGCGTACCCCTCTCACTTTATTTGATTTAGGATATGGTACACCAGTAGCAATTAAGCCAGCTGATAAGTTGAGAGGTAGGGTTATGCTACAGTTAATGGGAATGATAAAAGCTATGAATAGCATGTTCATAATCATCATTTGAGCCAATTCCTAGCAGTTCAGCAATAGTGAAGTTGACTAATGCTCAAACTCCCGTTCGTTCAAATTTAGAGGTCTAAAAAGTGCCCTAATTTCGTACATTTTACCATCATAGCTGTCACTTGGGCGTCTGGTCTACCCTGCTACTCATTTCATTAGCAAGATAAATGTATCTTACTGCTTGCTAGGCAACAGCAGAGTGGCCCTCACGTCAGACAACATCTTGCATTTAGCTTTATGAGGTCAGCTTGCTAGGCAACAGATTGGCCCTCATGTCAGACAACATCTTGCTTTCGCTTTATGATGTCAGATCATCACTGGTCCAATTGTCCTTGTGGAAGCGGACCACACAGGAGGATGAGATATCAGAAGTTATGCAGTAGGTTGCTATCTCTATTCATGACCGCAAGGCAAGTCGGAGGTGGAATGGCAAATACTCTGAACCACTCAAAGCACTGTGGCCTTTTTTAAAGTGGGATGCAGATACAAAAACAGAGACTATCCTTACCAACAATCCTTCTTGAGTATCAGAGTCCAACATACAGAGTGCAGCGGAAGACGTTAAATGTGCTTCATTCCGTGAGAACGCAACTCTATAGTTCTACAGTGAGATAGTGCATTTCAGCCTCAAAGGAAGCAATGTCCTCAAACGGAACATTGGTGGCACCAGGATCTAAAGCAGGCTTAAGAAGCCTTGGATGCAGTCAGTCTTTTATTAACTATCATGACCGACACAATGTGATCCATAATACTTCCATTTTGGCAGAAATTACATTCAAGCACAGGCCCCCACTAGAAGGTAGTGATGACATTCAGGTGCTGAAAACGTCTTTTTAATGCCTAAAGGAAAATTGTGAGCTTTACTTACCATATATATTGGTCAAATGATGCCCTATGCCGGAAGACTGTCTTTTTTTTTTTTCTTCAGTATCGGCAAAGCAGAGACAATTTGTTGCAAAACACTGCCACTGCTGGTCATTCAGTATAATCTGCTGATGGAAAAGTCCACTGTTAGCACATTTACTACAAGCAATACAAAAAAATCATGATTTTTATAAAGGGTAAACAGATCAATACTATGGAGTTTGTATTATTGTGAAAATCAGCATCTCATTAGAAAATCAAATCTCGATTTGTGTTTTTAACCTACCATACTACTCTGAATCTCATGCCTCTTTTGCCAACACGCTCTAAACAACTGTAGAAGGTACATTAGGACATAGATAGAGATCTTTTTGCCAGCCAAGTGGCAGGGTACCCCTCTCACTTTATTTGATTTAGGATATGGTACACCAGTAGCAATTAAGCCAGCTGATAAGTTGAGAGGTAGGGTTATGCTACAGTTAATGGGAATGATAAAAGCTATGAATAGCATGTTCATAATCATCATTTGAGCCAATTCCTAGCAGTTCAGCAATAGTGAAGTTGACTAATGCTCAAACTCCTGTTCGTTCAAATTTAGAGGTCTTAAAAAGTGCCCTAATTTCGTACATTTTACCATCATAGCTGTCACTTGGGCATCCGGTCTACCCTGCTACTCATTTCATTAGCAAGATAAATGTATCTTACTGCTTGCTAGGCAACAGCAGAGTGGCCCTCACGTCAGACAACACCTTGCATTTAGCTTTATGATGTCAGCTTGCTAGGCAACAGTTTGGCCCTCATGTCAGACAACATCTTGCTTTCGCTTTATGATGTCAGATCATCACTGGTCCAATTGTCCTTGTGGAAGCGGACCACACAGGAGGATGAGATATCAGAAGTTATGCAGTAGGTTGCTATCTCTATTCATGACCGCAAGGCAAGTCGGAGGTGGAATGGCAAATACTCTGAACCACTCAAAGCACTGTGGCCTTTTTTAAAGTGGGATGCAGATACAAAAACAGAGACTATCCTTACCAACAATCCTTCTTGAGTATCAGAGTCCAACATACAGAGTGCAGCGGAAGACGTTAAATGTGCTTCATTCCGTGAGAACGCAACTCTATAGTTCTACAGTGAGATAGTGCATTTCAGCCTCAAAGGAAGCAATGTCCTCAAACGGAACATTGGTGGCACCAGGATCTAAAGCAGGCTTAAGAAGCCTTGGATGCAGTCAGTCTTTTATTAACTATCATGACCGACACAATGTGATCCATAATACTTCCATTTTGGCAGAAATTACATTCAAGCACAGGCCCCCACTAGAAGGTAGTGATGACATTCAGGTGCTGAAAACGTCTTTTTAATGCCTAAAGGAAAATTGTGAGCTTTACTTACCATATATATTGGTCAAATGATGCCCTATGCCGGAAGACTGTCTTTTTTTTTTTCTTCAGTATCGGCAATGCAGAGACAATTTGTTGCGAAACACTGCCACTGCTGGTCATTCAGTATAATCTGCAGATGGAAAAGTCCACTGTTAGCACATTTACTACAAGCAATACAAAAAAATCATGATTTTTATAAAGGGTAAACAGATCAATACTATGGAGTTTGTATTATTGTGAAAATCAGCATCTCATTAGAAAATCAAATCTCGATTTGTGTTTTTAACCTACCATACTACTCTGAATCTCATGCCTCTTTTGCCAACACGCTCTAAACAACTGTAGAAGGTACATTAGGACATAGATAGAGATCTTATTGCCAGCCAAGTGGCAGCGTACCCCTCTCACTTTATTTCATTTAGGATATGGTACACCAGTAGCAATTAAGCCAGCTGATAAGTTGAGAGGTAGGGTTATGCTACAGTTAATGGGAATGATAAAAGCTATGAATAGCATGTTCATAATCATCATTTGAGCCAATTCCTAGCAGTTCAGCAATAGTGAAGTTGACTAATGCTCAAACTCCCGTTCGTTCAAATTTAGAGGTCTTAAAAAGTGCCCTAATTTCGTACATTTTACCATCATAGCTGTCACTTGGGCATCCGGTCTACCCTGCTACTCATTTCATTAGCAAGATAAATGTATCTTACTGCTTGCTAGGCAACAGCAGAGTGGCCCTCACGTCAGACAACATCTTGCATTTAGCTTTATGATGTCAGCTTGCTAGGCAACAGATTGGCCCTCATGTCAGACAACATCTTGCTTTCGCTTTATGATGTCAGATCATCACTGGTCCAATTGTCCTTGTGGAAGCGGACCACACAGGAGGATGAGATATCAGAAGTTATGCAGTAGGTTGCTATCTCTATTCATGACCGCAAGGCAAGTCGGAGGTGGAATGGCAAATACTCTGAACCACTCAAAGCACTGTGGCCTTTTTTAAAGTGGGATGCAGATACAAAAACAGAGACTATCCGTACCAACAATCCTTCTTGAGTATCAGAGTCCAACATACAGAGTGCAGCGGAAGACGTTAAATGTGCTTCATTCCGTGAGAACGCAACTCTATAGTTCTACAGTGAGATAGTGCATTTCAGCCTCAAAGGAAGCAATGTCCTCAAACGGAACATTGGTGGCACCAGGATCTAAAGCAGGCTTAAGAAGCCTTGGATGCAGTCAGTCTTTTATTAACTATCATGACCGACACAATGTGATCCATAATACTTCCATTTTGGCAGAAATTACATTCAAGCACAGGCCCCCACTAGAAGGTAGTGATGACATTCAGGTGCTGAAAACGTCTTTTTAATGCCTAAAGGAAAATTGTGAGCTTTACTTACCATATATATTGGTCAAATGATGCCCTATGCCGGAAGACTGTCTTTTTTTTTTTCTTCAGTATCGGCAATGCAGAGACAATTTGTTGCGAAACACTGCCACTGCTGGTCATTCAGTATAATCTGCAGATGGAAAAGTCCACTGTTAGCACATTTACTACAAGCAATACAAAAAAATCATGATTTTTATAAAGGGTAAACAGATCAATACTATGGAGTTTGTATTATTGTGAAAATCAGCATCTCATTAGAAAATCAAATCTCGATTTGTGTTTTTAACCTACCATACTACTCTGAATCTCATGCCTCTTTTGCCAACACGCTCTAAACAACTGTAGAAGGTACATTAGGACATAGATAGAGATCTTTTTGCCAGCCAAGTGGCAGGGTACCCCTCTCACTTTATTTGATTTAGGATATGGTACACCAGTAGCAATTAAGCCAGCTGATAAGTTGAGAGGTAGGGTTATGCTACAGTTAATGGGAATGATAAAAGCTATGAATAGCATGTTCATAATCATCATTTGAGCCAATTCCTAGCAGTTCAGCAATAGTGAAGTTGACTAATGCTCAAACTCCTGTTCGTTCAAATTTAGAGGTCTTAAAAAGTGCCCTAATTTCGTACATTTTACCATCATAGCTGTCACTTGGGCATCCGGTCTACCCTGCTACTCATTTCATTAGCAAGATAAATGTATCTTACTGCTTGCTAGGCAACAGCAGAGTGGCCCTCACGTCAGACAACACCTTGCATTTAGCTTTATGATGTCAGCTTGCTAGGCAACAGTTTGGCCCTCATGTCAGACAACATCTTGCTTTCGCTTTATGATGTCAGATCATCACTGGTCCAATTGTCCTTGTGGAAGCGGACCACACAGGAGGATGAGATATCAGAAGTTATGCAGTAGGTTGCTATCTCTATTCATGACCGCAAGGCAAGTCGGAGGTGGAATGGCAAATACTCTGAACCACTCAAAGCACTGTGGCCTTTTTTAAAGTGGGATGCAGATACAAAAACAGAGACTATCCTTACCAACAATCCTTCTTGAGTATCAGAGTCCAACATACAGAGTGCAGTGGAAGACGTTAAATGTGCTTCATTCCGTGAGAACGCAACTCTATAGTTCTACAGTGAGATAGTGCATTTCAGCCTCAAAGGAAGCAATGTCCTCAAACGGAACATTGGTGGCACCAGGATCTAAAGCAGGCTTAAGAAGCCTTGGATGCAGTCAGTCTTTTATTAACTATCATGACCGACACAATGTGATCCATAATACTTCCATTTTGGCAGAAATTACATTCAAGCACAGGCCCCCACTAGAAGGTAGTGATGACATTCAGGTGCTGAAAACGTCTTTTTAATGCCTAAAGGAAAATTGTGAGCTTTACTTACCATATATATTGGTCAAATGATGCCCTATGCCGGAAGACTGTCTTTTTTTTTTTCTTCAGTATCGGCAATGCAGAGACAATTTGTTGCGAAACACTGCCACTGCTGGTCATTCAGTATAATCTGCAGATGGAAAAGTCCACTGTTAGCACATTTACTACAAGCAATACAAAAAAATCATGATTTTTATAAAGGGTAAACAGATCAATACTATGGAGTTTGTATTATTGTGAAAATCAGCATCTCATTAGAAAATCAAATCTCGATTTGTGTTTTTAACCTACCATACTACTCTGAATCTCATGCCTCTTTTGCCAACACGCTCTAAACAACTGTAGAAGGTACATTAGGACATGGATAGAGATCTTATTGCCAGCCAAGTGGCAGCGTACCCCTCTCACTTTATTTCATTTAGGATATGGTACACCAGTAGCAATTAAGCCAGCTGATAAGTTGAGAGGTAGGGTTATGCTACAGTTAATGGGAATGATAAAAGCTATGAATAGCATGTTCATAATCATCATTTGAGCCAATTCCTAGCAGTTCAGCAATAGTGAAGTTGACTAATGCTCAAACTCCAGTTCGTTCAAATTTAGAGGTCTTAAAAAGTGCCCTAATTTCGTACATTTTACCATCATAGCTGTCACTTGGGCATCCGGTCTACCCTGCTACTCATTTCATTAGCAAGATAAATGTATCTTACTGCTTGCTAGGCAACAGCAGAGTGGCCCTCACGTCAGACAACATCTTGCATTTAGCTTTATGATGTCAGCTTGCTAGGCAACAGATTGGCCCTCATGTCAGACAACATCTTGCTTTCGCTTTATGATGTCAGATCATCACTGGTCCAATTGTCCTTGTGGAAGCGGACCACACAGGAGGATGAGATATCAGAAGTTATGCAGTAGGTTGCTATCTCTATTCATGACCGCAAGGCAAGTCGGAGGTGGAATGGCAAATACTCTGAACCACTCAAAGCACTGTGGCCTTTTTTAAAGTGGGATGCAGATACAAAAACAGAGACTATCCGTACCAACAATCCTTCTTGAGTATCAGAGTCCAACATACAGAGTGCAGCGGAAGACGTTAAATGTGCTTCATTCCGTGAGAACGCAACTCTATAGTTCTACAGTGAGATAGTGCATTTCAGCCTCAAAGGAAGCAATGTCCTCAAACGGAACATTGGTGGCACCAGGATCTAAAGCAGGCTTAAGAAGCCTTGGATGCAGTCAGTCTTTTATTAACTATCATGACCGACACAATGTGATCCATAATACTTCCATTTTGGCAGAAATTACATTCAAGCACAGGCCCCCACTAGAAGGTAGTGATGACATTCAGGTGCTGAAAACGTCTTTTTAATGCCTAAAGGAAAATTGTGAGCTTTACTTACCATATATATTGGTCAAATGATGCCCTATGCCGGAAGACTGTCTTTTTTTTTTTCTTCAGTATCGGTAATGCAGAGACAATTTGTTGCGAAACACTGCCACTGCTGGTCATTCAGTATAATCTGCAGATGGAAAAGTCCACTGTTAGCACATTTACTACAAGCAATACAAAAAAATCATGATTTTTATAAAGGGTAAACAGATCAATACTATGGAGTTTGTATTATTGTGAAAATCAGCATCTCATTAGAAAATCAAATCTCGATTTGTGTTTTTAACCTACCATACTACTCTGAATCTCATGCCTCTTTTGCCAACACGCTCTAAACAACTGTAGAAGGTACATTAGGACATAGATAGAGATCTTTTTGCCAGCCAAGTGGCAGGGTACCCCTCTCACTTTATTTGATTTAGGATATGGTACACCAGTAGCAATTAAGCCAGCTGATAAGTTGAGAGGTAGGGTTATGCTACAGTTAATGGGAATGATAAAAGCTATGAATAGCATGTTCATAATCATCATTTGAGCCAATTCCTAGCAGTTCAGCAATAGTGAAGTTGACTAATGCTCAAACTCCTGTTCGTTCAAATTTAGAGGTCTTAAAAAGTGCCCTAATTTCGTACATTTTACCATCATAGCTGTCACTTGGGCATCCGGTCTACCCTGCTACTCATTTCATTAGCAAGATAAATGTATCTTACTGCTTGCTAGGCAACAGCAGAGTGGCCCTCACGTCAGACAACATCTTGCATTTAGCTTTATGATGTCAGCTTGCTAGGCAACAGATTGGCCCTCATGTCAGACAACATCTTGCTTTCGCTTTATGATGTCAGATCATCACTGGTCCAATTGTCCTTGTGGAAGCGGACCACACAGGAGGATGAGATATCAGAAGTTATGCAGTAGGTTGCTATCTCTATTCATGACCGCAAGGCAAGTCGGAGGTGGAATGGCAAATACTCTGAACCACTCAAAGCACTGTGGCCTTTTTTAAAGTGGGATGCAGATACAAAAACAGAGACTATCCTTACCAACAATCCTTCTTGAGTATCAGAGTCCAACATACAGAGTGCAGCGGAAGACGTTAAATGTGCTTCATTCCGTGAGAACGCAACTCTATAGTTCTACAGTGAGATAGTGCATTTCAGCCTCAAAGGAAGCAATGTCCTCAAACGGAACATTGGTGGCACCAGGATCTAAAGCAGGCTTAAGAAGCCTTGGATGCAGTCAGTCTTTTATTAACTATCATGACCGACACAATGTGATCCATAATACTTCCATTTTGGCAGAAATTACATTCAAGCACAGGCACCCACTAGAAGGTAGTGATGACATTCAGGTGCTGAAAACGTCTTTTTAATGCCTAAAGGAAAATTGTGAGCTTTACTTACCATATATATTGGTCAAATGATGCCCTATGCCGGAAGACTGTCTTTTTTTTTTTTCTTCAGTATCGGCAAAGCAGAGACAATTTGTTGCGAAACACTGCCACTGCTGGTCATTCAGTATAATCTGCAGATGGAAAAGTCCACTGTTAGCACATTTACTACAAGCAATACAAAAAAATCATGATTTTTATAAAGGGTAAACAGATCAATACTATGGAGTTTGTATTATTGTGAAAATCAGCATCTCATTAGAAAATCAAATCTCGATTTGTGTTTTTAACCTACCATACTACTCTGAATCTCATGCCTCTTTTGCCAACACGCTCTAAACAACTGTAGAAGGTACATTAGGACATAGATAGAGATCTTTTTGCCAGCCAAGTGGCTGGGTACCCCTCTCACTTTATTTGATTTAGGATATGGTACACCAGTAGCAATTAAGCCAGCTGATAAGTTGAGAGGTAGGGTTATGCTACAGTTAATGGGAATGATAAAAGCTATGAATAGCATGTTCATAAACATCATTTGAGCCAATTCCTAGCAGTTCAGCAATAGTGAAGTTGACTAATGCTCAAACTCCCGTTCGTTCAAATTTAGAGGTCTAAAAAGTGCCCTAATTTCGTACATTTTACCATCATAGCTGTCACTTGGGCGTCCGGTCTACCCTGCTACTCATTTCATTAGCAAGATAAATGTATCTTACTGCTTGCTAGGCAACAGCAGAGTGGCCCTCACGTCAGACAACATCTTGCATTTAGCTTTATGATGTCAGCTTGCTAGGCAACAGATTGGCCCTCATGTCAGACAACATCTTGCTTTCGCTTTATGATGTCAGATCATCACTGGTCCAATTGTCCTTGTGGAAGCGGACCACACAGGAGGATGAGATATCAGAAGTTATGCAGTAGGTTGCTATCTCTATTCATGACCGCAAGGCAAGTCGGAGGTGGAATGGCAAATACTCTGAACCACTCAAAGCACTGTGGCCTTTTTTAAAGTGGGATGCAGATACAAAAACAGAGACTATCCGTACCAACAATCCTTCTTGAGTATCAGAGTCCAACATACAGAGTGCAGCGGAAGACGTTAAATGTGCTTCATTCCGTGAGAACGCAACTCTATAGTTCTACAGTGAGATAGTGCATTTCAGCCTCAAAGGAAGCAATGTCCTCAAACGGAACATTGGTGGCACCAGGATCTAAAGCAGGCTTAAGAAGCCTTGGATGCAGTCAGTCTTTTATTAACTATCATGACCGACACAATGTGATCCATAATACTTCCATTTTGGCAGAAATTACATTCAAGCACAGGCCCCCACTAGAAGGTAGTGATGACATTCAGGTGCTGAAAACGTCTTTTTAATGCCTAAAGGAAAATTGTGAGCTTTACTTACCATATATATTGGTCAAATGATGCCCTATGCCGGAAGACTGTCTTTTTTTTTTTCTTCAGTATCGGTAATGCAGAGACAATTTGTTGCGAAACACTGCCACTGCTGGTCATTCAGTATAATCTGCAGATGGAAAAGTCCACTGTTAGCACATTTACTACAAGCAATACAAAAAAATCATGATTTTTATAAAGGGTAAACAGATCAATACTATGGAGTTTGTATTATTGTGAAAATCAGCATCTCATTAGAAAATCAAATCTCGATTTGTGTTTTTAACCTACCATACTACTCTGAATCTCATGCCTCTTTTGCCAACACGCTCTAAACAACTGTAGAAGGTACATTAGGACATAGATAGAGATCTTTTTGCCAGCCAAGTGGCAGGGTACCCCTCTCACTTTATTTGATTTAGGATATGGTACACCAGTAGCAATTAAGCCAGCTGATAAGTTGAGAGGTAGGGTTATGCTACAGTTAATGGGAATGATAAAAGCTATGAATAGCATGTTCATAATCATCATTTGAGCCAATTCCTAGCAGTTCAGCAATAGTGAAGTTGACTAATGCTCAAACTCCTGTTCGTTCAAATTTAGAGGTCTTAAAAAGTGCCCTAATTTCGTACATTTTACCATCATAGCTGTCACTTGGGCATCCGGTCTACCCTGCTACTCATTTCATTAGCAAGATAAATGTATCTTACTGCTTGCTAGGCAACAGCAGAGTGGCCCTCACGTCAGACAACATCTTGCATTTAGCTTTATGATGTCAGCTTGCTAGGCAACAGATTGGCCCTCATGTCAGACAACATCTTGCTTTCGCTTTATGATGTCAGATCATCACTGGTCCAATTGTCCTTGTGGAAGCGGACCACACAGGAGGATGAGATATCAGAAGTTATGCAGTAGGTTGCTATCTCTATTCATGACCGCAAGGCAAGTCGGAGGTGGAATGGCAAATACTCTGAACCACTCAAAGCACTGTGGCCTTTTTTAAAGTGGGATGCAGATACAAAAACAGAGACTATCCTTACCAACAATCCTTCTTGAGTATCAGAGTCCAACATACAGAGTGCAGCGGAAGACGTTAAATGTGCTTCATTCCATGAGAACGCAACTCTATAGTTCTACAGTGAGATAGTGCATTTCAGCCTCAAAGGAAGCAATGTCCTCAAACGGAACATTGGTGGCACCAGGATCTAAAGCAGGCTTAAGAAGCCTTGGATGCAGTCAGTCTTTTATTAACTATCATGACCGACACAATGTGATCCATAATACTTCCATTTTGGCAGAAATTACATTCAAGCACAGGCCCCCACTAGAAGGTAGTGATGACATTCAGGTGCTGAAAACGTCTTTTTAATGCCTAAAGGAAAATTGTGAGCTTTACTTACCATATATATTGGTCAAATGATGCCCTATGCCGGAAGACTGTCTTTTTTTTTTTCTTCAGTATCGGCAAAGCAGAGACAATTTGTTGCGAAACACTGCCACTGCTGGTCATTCAGTATAATCTGCAGATGGAAAAGTCCACTGTTAGCACATTTACTACAAGCAATACAAAAAAATCATGATTTTTATAAAGGGTAAACAGATCAATACTATGGAGTTTGTATTATTGTGAAAATCAGCATCTCATTAGAAAATCAAATCTCGATTTGTGTTTTTAACCTACCATACTACTCTGAATCTCATGCCTCTTTTGCCAACACGCTCTAAACAACTGTAGAAGGTACATTAGGACATAGATAGAGATCTTTTTGCCAGCCAAGTGGCAGGGTACCCCTCTCACTTTATTTGATTTAGGATATGGTACACAAGTAGCAATTAAGCCAGCTGATAAGTTGAGAGGTAGGGTTATGCTACAGTTAATGGGAATGATAAAAGCTATGAATAGCATGTTCATAATCATCATTTGAGCCAATTCCTAGCAGTTCAGCAATAGTGAAGTTGACTAATGCTCAAACTCCCGTTCGTTCAAATTTAGAGGTCTAAAAAGTGCCCTAATTTCGTACATTTTACCATCATAGCTGTCACTTGGGCGTCCGGTCTACCCTGCTACTCATTTCATTAGCAAGATAAATGTATCTTACTGCTTGCTAGGCAACAGCAGAGTGGCCCTCACGTCAGACAACATCTTGCATTTAGCTTTATGATGTCAGCTTGCTAGGCAACAGATTGGCCCTCATGTCAGACAACATCTTGCTTTCGCTTTATGATGTCAGATCATCACTGGTCCAATTGTCCTTGTGGAAGCGGACCACACAGGAGGATGAGATATCAGAAGTTATGCAGTAGGTTGCTATCTCTATTCATGACCGCAAGGCAAGTCGGAGGTGGAATGGCAAATACTCTGAACCACTCAAAGCACTGTGGCCTTTTTTAAAGTGGGATGCAGATACAAAAACAGAGACTATCCTTACCAACAATCCTTCTTGAGTATCAGAGTCCAACATACAGAGTGCAGCGGAAGACGTTAAATGTGCTTCATTCCGTGAGAACGCAACTCTATAGTTCTACAGTGAGATAGTGCATTTCAGCCTCAAAGGAAGCAATGTCCTCAAACGGAACATTGGTGGCACCAGGATCTAAAGCAGGCTTAAGAAGCCTTGGATGCAGTCAGTCTTTTATTAACTATCATGACCGACACAATGTGATCCATAATACTTCCATTTTGGCAGAAATTACATTCAAGCACAGGCCCCCACTAGAAGGTAGTGATGACATTCAGGTGCTGAAAACGTCTTTTTAATGCCTAAAGGAAAATTGTGAGCTTTACTTACCATATATATTGGTCAAATGATGCCCTATGCCGGAAGACTGTCTTTTTTTTTTTCTTCAGTATCGGTAATGCAGAGACAATTTGTTGCGAAACACTGCCACTGCTGGTCATTCAGTATAATCTGCAGATGGAAAAGTCCACTGTTAGCACATTTACTACAAGCAATACAAAAAAATCATGATTTTTATAAAGGGTAAACAGATCAATACTATGGAGTTTGTATTATTGTGAAAATCAGCATCTCATTAGAAAATCAAATCTCGATTTGTGTTTTTAACCTACCATACTACTCTGAATCTCATGCCTCTTTTGCCAACACGCTCTAAACAACTGTAGAAGGTACATTAGGACATAGATAGAGATCTTTTTGCCAGCCAAGTGGCAGGGTACCCCTCTCACTTTATTTGATTTAGGATATGGTACACCAGTAGCAATTAAGCCAGCTGATAAGTTGAGAGGTAGGGTTATGCTACAGTTAATGGGAATGATAAAAGCTATGAATAGCATGTTCATAATCATCATTTGAGCCAATTCCTAGCAGTTCAGCAATAGTGAAGTTGACTAATGCTCAAACTCCTGTTCGTTCAAATTTAGAGGTCTTAAAAAGTGCCCTAATTTCGTACATTTTACCATCATAGCTGTCACTTGGGCATCCGGTCTACCCTGCTACTCATTTCATTAGCAAGATAAATGTATCTTACTGCTTGCTAGGCAACAGCAGAGTGGCCCTCACGTCAGACAACACCTTGCATTTAGCTTTATGATGTCAGCTTGCTAGGCAACAGTTTGGCCCTCATGTCAGACAACATCTTGCTTTCGCTTTATGATGTCAGATCATCACTGGTCCAATTGTCCTTGTGGAAGCGGACCACACAGGAGGATGAGATATCAGAAGTTATGCAGTAGGTTGCTATCTCTATTCATGACCGCAAGGCAAGTCGGAGGTGGAATGGCAAATACTCTGAACCACTCAAAGCACTGTGGCCTTTTTTAAAGTGGGATGCAGATACAAAAACAGAGACTATCCTTACCAACAATCCTTCTTGAGTGTCAGAGTCCAACATACAGAGTGCAGCGGAAGACGTTAAATGTGCTTCATTCCGTGAGAACGCAACTCTATAGTTCTACAGTGAGATAGTGCATTTCAGCCTCAAAGGAAGCAATGTCCTCAAACGGAACATTGGTGGCACCAGGATCTAAAGCAGGCTTAAGAAGCCTTGGATGCAGTCAGTCTTTTATTAACTATCATGACCGACACAATGTGATCCATAATACTTCCATTTTGGCAGAAATTACATTCAAGCACAGGCCCCCACTAGAAGGTAGTGATGACATTCAGGTGCTGAAAACGTCTTTTTAATGCCTAAAGGAAAATTGTGAGCTTTACTTACCATATATATTGGTCAAATGATGCCCTATGCCGGAAGACTGTCTTTTTTTTTTTCTTCAGTATCGGCAATGCAGAGACAATTTGTTGCGAAACACTGCCACTGCTGGTCATTCAGTATAATCTGCAGATGGAAAAGTCCACTGTTAGCACATTTACTACAAGCAATACAAAAAAATCATGATTTTTATAAAGGGTAAACAGATCAATACTATGGAGTTTGTATTATTGTGAAAATCAGCATCTCATTAGAAAATCAAATCTCGATTTGTGTTTTTAACCTACCATACTACTCTGAATCTCATGCCTCTTTTGCCAACACGCTCTAAACAACTGTAGAAGGTACATTAGGACATAGATAGAGATCTTATTGCCAGCCAAGTGGCAGCGTACCCCTCTCACTTTATTTCATTTAGGATATGGTACACCAGTAGCAATTAAGCCAGCTGATAAGTTGAGAGGTAGGGTTATGCTACAGTTAATGGGAATGATAAAAGCTATGAATAGCATGTTCATAATCATCATTTGAGCCAATTCCTAGCAGTTCAGCAATAGTGAAGTTGACTAATGCTCAAACTCCCGTTCGTTCAAATTTAGAGGTCTTAAAAAGTGCCCTAATTTCGTACATTTTACCATCATAGCTGTCACTTGGGCATCCGGTCTACCCTGCTACTCATTTCATTAGCAAGATAAATGTATCTTACTGCTTGCTAGGCAACAGCAGAGTGGCCCTCACGTCAGACAACATCTTGCATTTAGCTTTATGATGTCAGCTTGCTAGGCAACAGATTGGCCCTCATGTCAGACAACATCTTGCTTTCGCTTTATGATGTCAGATCATCACTGGTCCAATTGTCCTTGTGGAAGCGGACCACACAGGAGGATGAGATATCAGAAGTTATGCAGTAGGTTGCTATCTCTATTCATGACCGCAAGGCAAGTCGGAGGTGGAATGGCAAATACTCTGAACCACTCAAAGCACTGTGGCCTTTTTTAAAGTGGGATGCAGAAACAAAAACAGAGACTATCCGTACCAACAATCCTTCTTGAGTATCAGAGTCCAACATACAGAGTGCAGCGGAAGACGTTAAATGTGCTTCATTCCGTGAGAACGCAACTCTATAGTTCTACAGTGAGATAGTGCATTTCAGCCTCAAAGGAAGCAATGTCCTCAAACGGAACATTGGTGGCACCAGGATCTAAAGCAGGCTTAAGAAGCCTTGGATGCAGTCAGTCTTATATTATCTATCATGACCGACACAATGTGATCCATAATACTTCCATTTTGGCAGAAATTACATTCAAGCACAGGCCCCCACTAGAAGGTAGTGATGACATTCAGGTGCTGAAAACGTCTTTTTAATGCCTAAAGGAAAATTGTGAGCTTTACTTACCATATATATTGGTCAAATGATGCCCTATGCCGGAAGACTGTCTTTTTTTTTTTCTTCAGTATCGGCAATGCAGAGACAATTTGTTGCGAAACACTGCCACTGCTGGTCATTCAGTATAATCTGCAGATGGAAAAGTCCACTGTTAGCACATTTACTACAAGCAATACAAAAAAATCATGATTTTTATAAAGGGTAAACAGATCAATACTATGGAGTTTGTATTATTGTGAAAATCAGCATCTCATTAGAAAATCAAATCTCGATTTGTGTTTTTAACCTACCATACTACTCTGAATCTCATGCCTCTTTTGCCAACACGCTCTAAACAACTGTAGAAGGTACATTAGGACATAGATAGAGATCTTTTTGCCAGCCAAGTGGCAGCGTACCCCTCTCACTTTATTTGATTTAGGATATGGTACACCAGTAGCAATTAAGCCAGCTGATAAGTTGAGAGGTAGGGTTATGCTACAGTTAATGGGAATGATAAAAGCTATGAATAGCATGTTCATAATCATCATTTGAGCCAATTCCTAGCAGTTCAGCAATAGTGAAGTTGACTAATGCTCAAACTCCCGTTCGTTCAAATTTAGAGGTCTAAAAAGTGCCCTAATTTCGTACATTTTACCATCATAGCTGTCACTTGGGCGTCCGGTCTACCCTGCTACTCATTTCATTAGCAAGATAAATGTATCTTACTGCTTGCTAGGCAACAGCAGAGTGGCCCTCACGTCAGACAACATCTTGCATTTAGCTTTATGAGGTCAGCTTGCTAGGCAACAGATTGGCCCTCATGTCAGACAACATCTTGCTTTCGCTTTATGATGTCAGATCATCACTGGTCCAATTGTCCTTGTGGAAGCGGACCACACAGGAGGATGAGATATCAGAAGTTATGCAGTAGGTTGCTATCTCTATTCATGACCGCAAGGCAAGTCGGAGGTGGAATGGCAAATACTCTGAACCACTCAAAGCACTGTGGCCTTTTTTAAAGTGGGATGCAGATACAAAAACAGAGACTATCCTTACCAACAATCCTTCTTGAGTATCAGAGTCCAACATACAGAGTGCAGCGGAAGACGTTAAATGTGCTTCATTCCGTGAGAACGCAACTCTATAGTTCTACAGTGAGATAGTGCATTTCAGCCTCAAAGGAAGCAATGTCCTCAAACGGAACATTGGTGGCACCAGGATCTAAAGCAGGCTTAAGAAGCCTTGGATGCAGTCAGTCTTTTATTAACTATCATGACCGACACAATGTGATCCATAATACTTCCATTTTGGCAGAAATTACATTCAAGCACAGGCCCCCACTAGAAGGTAGTGATGACATTCAGGTGCTGAAAACGTATTTTTAATGCCTAAAGGAAAATTGTGAGCTTTACTTACCATATATATTGGTCAAATGATGCCCTATGCCGGAAGACTGTCTTTTTTTTTTTTCTTCAGTATCGGCAAAGCAGAGACAATTTGTTGCGAAACACTGCCACTGCTGGTCATTCAGTATAATCTGCAGATGGAAAAGTCCACTGTTAGCACATTTACTACAAGCAATACAAAAAAATCATGATTTTTATAAAGGGTAAACAGATCAATACTATGGAGTTTGTATTATTGTGAAAATCAGCATCTCATTAGAAAATCAAATCTCGATTTGTGTTTTTAACCTACCATACTACTCTGAATCTCATGCCTCTTTTGCCAACACGCTCTAAACAACTGTAGAAGGTACATTAGGACATAGATAGAGATCTTTTTGCCAGCCAAGTGGCAGGGTACCCCTCTCACTTTATTTGATTTAGGATATGGTACACCAGTAGCAATTAAGCCAGCTGATAAGTTGAGAGGTAGGGTTATGCTACAGTTAATGGGAATGATAAAAGCTATGAATAGCATGTTCATAATCATCATTTGAGCCAATTCCTAGCAGTTCAGCAATAGTGAAGTTGACTAATGCTCAAACTCCTGTTCGTTCAAATTTAGAGGTCTTAAAAAGTGCCCTAATTTCGTACATTTTACCATCATAGCTGTCACTTGGGCATCCGGTCTACCCTGCTACTCATTTCATTAGCAAGATAAATGTATCTTACTGCTTGCTAGGCAACAGCAGAGTGGCCCTCACGTCAGACAACACCTTGCATTTAGCTTTATGATGTCAGCTTGCTAGGCAACAGTTTGGCCCTCATGTCAGACAACATCTTGCTTTCGCTTTATGATGTCAGATCATCACTGGTCCAATTGTCCTTGTGGAAGCGGACCACACAGGAGGATGAGATATCAGAAGTTATGCAGTAGGTTGCTATCTCTATTCATGACCGCAAGGCAAGTCGGAGGTGGAATGGCAAATACTCTGAACCACTCAAAGCACTGTGGCCTTTTTTAAAGTGGGATGCAGATACAAAAACTGATACTCAAGAAGGATTGTTGGTAAGGATAGTCTCTGAGTCCAACATACAGAGTGCAGCGGAAGACGTTAAATGTGCTTCATTCCGTGAGAACGCAACTCTATAGTTCTACAGTGAGATAGTGCATTTCAGCCTCAAAGGAAGCAATGTCCTCAAACGGAACATTGGTGGCACCAGGATCTAAAGCAGGCTTAAGAAGCCTTGGATGCAGTCAGTCTTTTATTAACTATCATGACCGACACAATGTGATCCATAATACTTCCATTTTGGCAGAAATTACATTCAAGCACAGGCCC
Source organism: Lissotriton vulgaris (assembly GCF_964263255.1). Classification (NCBI taxonomy): domain Eukaryota; kingdom Metazoa; phylum Chordata; class Amphibia; order Caudata; family Salamandridae; genus Lissotriton; species Lissotriton vulgaris. Next base: position 324,102,288 of record NC_141700.1, on the reverse strand, counting down.
CCACTAGAAGGTAGTGATGACATTCAGGTGCTGAAAACGTCTTTTTAATGCCTAAAGGAAAATTGTGAGCTTTACTTACCATATATATTGGTCAAATGATGCCCTATGCCGGAAGACTGTCTTTTTTTTTTTCTTCAGTATCGGCAATGCAGAGACAATTTGTTGCGAAACACTGCCACTGCTGGTCATTCAGTATAATCTGCAGATGGAAAAGTCCACTGTTAGCACATTTACTACAAGCAATACAAAAAAATCATGATTTTTATAAAGGGTAAACAGATCAATACTATGGAGTTTGTATTATTGTGAAAATCAGCATCTCATTAGAAAATCAAATCTCGATTTGTGTTTTTAACCTACCATACTACTCTGAATCTCATGCCTCTTTTGCCAACACGCTCTAAACAACTGTAGAAGGTACATTAGGACATAGATAGAGATCTTTTTGCCAGCCAAGTGGCAGCGTACCCCTCTCACTTTATTTGATTTAGGATATGGTACACCAGTAGCAATTAAGCCAGCTGATAAGTTGAGAGGTAGGGTTATGCTACAGTTAATGGGAATGATAAAAGCTATGAATAGCATGTTCATAATCATCATTTGAGCCAATTCCTAGCAGTTCAGCAATAGTGAAGTTGACTAATGCTCAAACTCCCGTTCGTTCAAATTTAGAGGTCTAAAAAGTGCCCTAATTTCGTACATTTTACCATCATAGCTGTCACTTGGGCGTCCGGTCTACCCTGCTACTCATTTCATTAGCAAGATAAATGTATCTTACTGCTTGCTAGGCAACAGCAGAGTGGCCCTCACGTCAGACAACATCTTGCATTTAGCTTTATGAGGTCAGCTTGCTAGGCAACAGATTGGCCCTCATGTCAGACAACATCTTGCTTTCGCTTTATGATGTCAGATCATCACTGGTCCAATTGTCCTTGTGGAAGCGGACCACACAGGAGGATGAGATATCAGAAGTTATGCAGTAGGTTGCTATCTCTATTCATGACCGCAAGGCAAGTCGGAGGTGGAATGGCAAATACTCTGAACCACTCAAAGCACTGTGGCCTTTTTTAAAGTGGGATGCAGATACAAAAACAGAGACTATCCTTACCAACAATCCTTCTTGAGTATCAGAGTCCAACATACAGAGTGCAGCGGAAGACGTTAAATGTGCTTCATTCCGTGAGAACGCAACTCTATAGTTCTACAGTGAGATAGTGCATTTCAGCCTCAAAGGAAGCAATGTCCTCAAACGGAACATTGGTGGCACCAGGATCTAAAGCAGGCTTAAGAAGCCTTGGATGCAGTCAGTCTTTTATTAACTATCATGACCGACACAATGTGATCCATAATACTTCCATTTTGGCAGAAATTACATTCAAGCACAGGCCCCCACTAGAAGGTAGTGATGACATTCAGGTGCTGAAAACGTATTTTTAATGCCTAAAGGAAAATTGTGAGCTTTACTTACCATATATATTGGTCAAATGATGCCCTATGCCGGAAGACTGTCTTTTTTTTTTTTCTTCAGTATCGGCAAAGCAGAGACAATTTGTTGCGAAACACTGCCACTGCTGGTCATTCAGTATAATCTGCAGATGGAAAAGTCCACTGTTAGCACATTTACTACAAGCAATACAAAAAAATCATGATTTTTATAAAGGGTAAACAGATCAATACTATGGAGTTTGTATTATTGTGAAAATCAGCATCTCATTAGAAAATCAAATCTCGATTTGTGTTTTTAACCTACCATACTACTCTGAATCTCATGCCTCTTTTGCCAACACGCTCTAAACAACTGTAGAAGGTACATTAGGACATAGATAGAGATCTTTTTGCCAGCCAAGTGGCAGGGTACCCCTCTCACTTTATTTGATTTAGGATATGGTACACCAGTAGCAATTAAGCCAGCTGATAAGTTGAGAGGTAGGGTTATGCTACAGTTAATGGGAATGATAAAAGCTATGAATAGCATGTTCATAATCATCATTTGAGCCAATTCCTAGCAGTTCAGCAATAGTGAAGTTGACTAATGCTCAAACTCCTGTTCGTTCAAATTTAGAGGTCTTAAAAAGTGCCCTAATTTCGTACATTTTACCATCATAGCTGTCACTTGGGCATCCGGTCTACCCTGCTACTCATTTCATTAGCAAGATAAATGTATCTTACTGCTTGCTAGGCAACAGCAGAGTGGCCCTCACGTCAGACAACACCTTGCATTTAGCTTTATGATGTCAGCTTGCTAGGCAACAGTTTGGCCCTCATGTCAGACAACATCTTGCTTTCGCTTTATGATGTCAGATCATCACTGGTCCAATTGTCCTTGTGGAAGCGGACCACACAGGAGGATGAGATATCAGAAGTTATGCAGTAGGTTGCTATCTCTATTCATGACCGCAAGGCAAGTCGGAGGTGGAATGGCAAATACTCTGAACCACTCAAAGCACTGTGGCCTTTTTTAAAGTGGGATGCAGATACAAAAACTGATACTCAAGAAGGATTGTTGGTAAGGATAGTCTCTGAGTCCAACATACAGAGTGCAGCGGAAGACGTTAAATGTGCTTCATTCCGTGAGAACGCAACTCTATAGTTCTACAGTGAGATAGTGCATTTCAGCCTCAAAGGAAGCAATGTCCTCAAACGGAACATTGGTGGCACCAGGATCTAAAGCAGGCTTAAGAAGCCTTGGATGCAGTCAGTCTTTTATTAACTATCATGACCGACACAATGTGATCCATAATACTTCCATTTTGGCAGAAATTACATTCAAGCACAGGCCCCCACTAGAAGGTAGTGATGACATTCAGGTGCTGAAAACGTCTTTTTAATGCCTAAAGGAAAATTGTGAGCTTTACTTACCATATATATTGGTCAAATGATGCCCTATGCCGGAAGACTGTCTTTTTTTTTTTCTTCAGTATCGGCAATGCAGAGACAATTTGTTGCGAAACACTGCCACTGCTGGTCATTCAGTATAATCTGCAGATGGAAAAGTCCACTGTTAGCACATTTACTACAAGCAATACAAAAAAATCATGATTTTTATAAAGGGTAAACAGATCAATACTATGGAGTTTGTATTATTGTGAAAATCAGCATCTCATTAGAAAATCAAATCTCGATTTGTGTTTTTAACCTACCATACTACTCTGAATCTCATGCCTCTTTTGCCAACACGCTCTAAACAACTGTAGAAGGTACATTAGGACATAGATAGAGATCTTATTGCCAGCCAAGTGGCAGGGTACCCCTCTCACTTTATTTGATTTAGGATATGGTACACCAGTAGCAATTAAGCCAGCTGATAAGTTGAGAGGTAGGGTTATGCTACAGTTAATGGGAATGATAAAAGCTATGAATAGCATGTTCATAATCATCATTTGAGCCAATTCCTAGCAGTTCAGCAATAGTGAAGTTGACTAATGCTCAAACTCCCGTTCGTTCAAATTTAGAGGTCTTAAAAAGTGCCCTAATTTCGTACATTTTACCATCATAGCTGTCACTTGGGCATCCGGTCTACCCTGCTACTCATTTCATTAGCAAGATAAATGTATCTTACTGCTTGCTAGGCAACAGCAGAGTGGCCCTCACGTCAGACAACATCTTGCATTTAGCTTTATGATGTCAGCTTGCTAGGCAACAGATTGGCCCTCATGTCAGACAACATCTTGCTTTCGCTTTATGATGTCAGATCATCACTGGTCCAATTGTCCTTGTGGAAGCGGACCACACAGGAGGATGAGATATCAGAAGTTATGCAGTAGGTTGCTATCTCTATTCATGACCGCAAGGCAAGTCGGAGGTGGAATGGCAAATACTCTGAACCACTCAAAGCACTGTGGCCTTTTTTAAAGTGGGATGCAGATACAAAAACAGAGACTATCCTTACCAACAATCCTTCTTGAGTATCAGAGTCCAACATACAGAGTGCAGCGGAAGACGTTAAATGTGCTTCATTCCATGAGAACGCAACTCTATAGTTCTACAGTGAGATAGTGCATTTCAGCCTCAAAGGAAGCAATGTCCTCAAACGGAACATTGGTGGCACCAGGATCTAAAGCAGGCTTAAGAAGCCTTGGATGCAGTCAGTCTTTTATTAACTATCATGACCGACACAATGTGATCCATAATACTTCCATTTTGGCAGAAATTACATTCAAGCACAGGCCCCCACTAGAAGGTAGTGATGACATTCAGGTGCTGAAAACGTCTTTTTAATGCCTAAAGGAAAATTGTGAGCTTTACTTACCATATATATTGGTCAAATGATGCCCTATGCCGGAAGACTGTCTTTTTTTTTTTCTTCAGTATCGGCAAAGCAGAGACAATTTGTTGCGAAACACTGCCACTGCTGGTCATTCAGTATAATCTGCAGATGGAAAAGTCCACTGTTAGCACATTTACTACAAGCAATACAAAAAAATCATGATTTTTATAAAGGGTAAACAGATCAATACTATGGAGTTTGTATTATTGTGAAAATCAGCATCTCATTAGAAAATCAAATCTCGATTTGTGTTTTTAACCTACCATACTACTCTGAATCTCATGCCTCTTTTGCCAACACGCTCTAAACAACTGTAGAAGGTACATTAGGACATAGATAGAGATCTTTTTGCCAGCCAAGTGGCAGGGTACCCCTCTCACTTTATTTGATTTAGGATATGGTACACAAGTAGCAATTAAGCCAGCTGATAAGTTGAGAGGTAGGGTTATGCTACAGTTAATGGGAATGATAAAAGCTATGAATAGCATGTTCATAATCATCATTTGAGCCAATTCCTAGCAGTTCAGCAATAGTGAAGTTGACTAATGCTCAAACTCCCGTTCGTTCAAATTTAGAGGTCTAAAAAGTGCCCTAATTTCGTACATTTTACCATCATAGCTGTCACTTGGGCGTCCGGTCTACCCTGCTACTCATTTCATTAGCAAGATAAATGTATCTTACTGCTTGCTAGGCAACAGCAGAGTGGCCCTCACGTCAGACAACATCTTGCATTTAGCTTTATGATGTCAGCTTGCTAGGCAACAGATTGGCCCTCATGTCAGACAACATCTTGCTTTCGCTTTATGATGTCAGATCATCACTGGTCCAATTGTCCTTGTGGAAGCGGACCACACAGGAGGATGAGATATCAGAAGTTATGCAGTAGGTTGCTATCTCTATTCATGACCGCAAGGCAAGTCGGAGGTGGAATGGCAAATACTCTGAACCACTCAAAGCACTGTGGCCTTTTTTAAAGTGGGATGCAGATACAAAAACAGAGACTATCCTTACCAACAATCCTTCTTGAGTATCAGAGTCCAACATACAGAGTGCAGCGGAAGACGTTAAATGTGCTTCATTCCGTGAGAACGCAACTCTATAGTTCTACAGTGAGATAGTGCATTTCAGCCTCAAAGGAAGCAATGTCCTCAAACGGAACATTGGTGGCACCAGGATCTAAAGCAGGCTTAAGAAGCCTTGGATGCAGTCAGTCTTTTATTAACTATCATGACCGACACAATGTGATCCATAATACTTCCATTTTGGCAGAAATTACATTCAAGCACAGGCCCCCACTAGAAGGTAGTGATGACATTCAGGTGCTGAAAACGTCTTTTTAATGCCTAAAGGAAAATTGTGAGCTTTACTTACCATATATATTGGTCAAATGATGCCCTATGCCGGAAGACTGTCTTTTTTTTTTTCTTCAGTATCGGTAATGCAGAGACAATTTGTTGCGAAACACTGCCACTGCTGGTCATTCAGTATAATCTGCAGATGGAAAAGTCCACTGTTAGCACATTTACTACAAGCAATACAAAAAAATCATGATTTTTATAAAGGGTAAACAGATCAATACTATGGAGTTTGTATTATTGTGAAAATCAGCATCTCATTAGAAAATCAAATCTCGATTTGTGTTTTTAACCTACCATACTACTCTGAATCTCATGCCTCTTTTGCCAACACGCTCTAAACAACTGTAGAAGGTACATTAGGACATAGATAGAGATCTTTTTGCCAGCCAAGTGGCAGGGTACCCCTCTCACTTTATTTGATTTAGGATATGGTACACCAGTAGCAATTAAGCCAGCTGATAAGTTGAGAGGTAGGGTTATGCTACAGTTAATGGGAATGATAAAAGCTATGAATAGCATGTTCATAATCATCATTTGAGCCAATTCCTAGCAGTTCAGCAATAGTGAAGTTGACTAATGCTCAAACTCCTGTTCGTTCAAATTTAGAGGTCTTAAAAAGTGCCCTAATTTCGTACATTTTACCATCATAGCTGTCACTTGGGCATCCGGTCTACCCTGCTACTCATTTCATTAGCAAGATAAATGTATCTTACTGCTTGCTAGGCAACAGCAGAGTGGCCCTCACGTCAGACAACACCTTGCATTTAGCTTTATGATGTCAGCTTGCTAGGCAACAGTTTGGCCCTCATGTCAGACAACATCTTGCTTTCGCTTTATGATGTCAGATCATCACTGGTCCAATTGTCCTTGTGGAAGCGGACCACACAGGAGGATGAGATATCAGAAGTTATGCAGTAGGTTGCTATCTCTATTCATGACCGCAAGGCAAGTCGGAGGTGGAATGGCAAATACTCTGAACCACTCAAAGCACTGTGGCCTTTTTTAAAGTGGGATGCAGATACAAAAACAGAGACTATCCTTACCAACAATCCTTCTTGAGTGTCAGAGTCCAACATACAGAGTGCAGCGGAAGACGTTAAATGTGCTTCATTCCGTGAGAACGCAACTCTATAGTTCTACAGTGAGATAGTGCATTTCAGCCTCAAAGGAAGCAATGTCCTCAAACGGAACATTGGTGGCACCAGGATCTAAAGCAGGCTTAAGAAGCCTTGGATGCAGTCAGTCTTTTATTAACTATCATGACCGACACAATGTGATCCATAATACTTCCATTTTGGCAGAAATTACATTCAAGCACAGGCCCCCACTAGAAGGTAGTGATGACATTCAGGTGCTGAAAACGTCTTTTTAATGCCTAAAGGAAAATTGTGAGCTTTACTTACCATATATATTGGTCAAATGATGCCCTATGCCGGAAGACTGTCTTTTTTTTTTTCTTCAGTATCGGCAATGCAGAGACAATTTGTTGCGAAACACTGCCACTGCTGGTCATTCAGTATAATCTGCAGATGGAAAAGTCCACTGTTAGCACATTTACTACAAGCAATACAAAAAAATCATGATTTTTATAAAGGGTAAACAGATCAATACTATGGAGTTTGTATTATTGTGAAAATCAGCATCTCATTAGAAAATCAAATCTCGATTTGTGTTTTTAACCTACCATACTACTCTGAATCTCATGCCTCTTTTGCCAACACGCTCTAAACAACTGTAGAAGGTACATTAGGACATAGATAGAGATCTTATTGCCAGCCAAGTGGCAGCGTACCCCTCTCACTTTATTTCATTTAGGATATGGTACACCAGTAGCAATTAAGCCAGCTGATAAGTTGAGAGGTAGGGTTATGCTACAGTTAATGGGAATGATAAAAGCTATGAATAGCATGTTCATAATCATCATTTGAGCCAATTCCTAGCAGTTCAGCAATAGTGAAGTTGACTAATGCTCAAACTCCCGTTCGTTCAAATTTAGAGGTCTTAAAAAGTGCCCTAATTTCGTACATTTTACCATCATAGCTGTCACTTGGGCATCCGGTCTACCCTGCTACTCATTTCATTAGCAAGATAAATGTATCTTACTGCTTGCTAGGCAACAGCAGAGTGGCCCTCACGTCAGACAACATCTTGCATTTAGCTTTATGATGTCAGCTTGCTAGGCAACAGATTGGCCCTCATGTCAGACAACATCTTGCTTTCGCTTTATGATGTCAGATCATCACTGGTCCAATTGTCCTTGTGGAAGCGGACCACACAGGAGGATGAGATATCAGAAGTTATGCAGTAGGTTGCTATCTCTATTCATGACCGCAAGGCAAGTCGGAGGTGGAATGGCAAATACTCTGAACCACTCAAAGCACTGTGGCCTTTTTTAAAGTGGGATGCAGAAACAAAAACAGAGACTATCCGTACCAACAATCCTTCTTGAGTATCAGAGTCCAACATACAGAGTGCAGCGGAAGACGTTAAATGTGCTTCATTCCGTGAGAACGCAACTCTATAGTTCTACAGTGAGATAGTGCATTTCAGCCTCAAAGGAAGCAATGTCCTCAAACGGAACATTGGTGGCACCAGGATCTAAAGCAGGCTTAAGAAGCCTTGGATGCAGTCAGTCTTATATTATCTATCATGACCGACACAATGTGATCCATAATACTTCCATTTTGGCAGAAATTACATTCAAGCACAGGCCCCCACTAGAAGGTAGTGATGACATTCAGGTGCTGAAAACGTCTTTTTAATGCCTAAAGGAAAATTGTGAGCTTTACTTACCATATATATTGGTCAAATGATGCCCTATGCCGGAAGACTGTCTTTTTTTTTTTCTTCAGTATCGGCAATGCAGAGACAATTTGTTGCGAAACACTGCCACTGCTGGTCATTCAGTATAATCTGCAGATGGAAAAGTCCACTGTTAGCACATTTACTACAAGCAATACAAAAAAATCATGATTTTTATAAAGGGTAAACAGATCAATACTATGGAGTTTGTATTATTGTGAAAATCAGCATCTCATTAGAAAATCAAATCTCGATTTGTGTTTTTAACCTACCATACTACTCTGAATCTCATGCCTCTTTTGCCAACACGCTCTAAACAACTGTAGAAGGTACATTAGGACATAGATAGAGATCTTTTTGCCAGCCAAGTGGCAGCGTACCCCTCTCACTTTATTTGATTTAGGATATGGTACACCAGTAGCAATTAAGCCAGCTGATAAGTTGAGAGGTAGGGTTATGCTACAGTTAATGGGAATGATAAAAGCTATGAATAGCATGTTCATAATCATCATTTGAGCCAATTCCTAGCAGTTCAGCAATAGTGAAGTTGACTAATGCTCAAACTCCCGTTCGTTCAAATTTAGAGGTCTAAAAAGTGCCCTAATTTCGTACATTTTACCATCATAGCTGTCACTTGGGCGTCCGGTCTACCCTGCTACTCATTTCATTAGCAAGATAAATGTATCTTACTGCTTGCTAGGCAACAGCAGAGTGGCCCTCACGTCAGACAACATCTTGCATTTAGCTTTATGAGGTCAGCTTGCTAGGCAACAGATTGGCCCTCATGTCAGACAACATCTTGCTTTCGCTTTATGATGTCAGATCATCACTGGTCCAATTGTCCTTGTGGAAGCGGACCACACAGGAGGATGAGATATCAGAAGTTATGCAGTAGGTTGCTATCTCTATTCATGACCGCAAGGCAAGTCGGAGGTGGAATGGCAAATACTCTGAACCACTCAAAGCACTGTGGCCTTTTTTAAAGTGGGATGCAGATACAAAAACAGAGACTATCCTTACCAACAATCCTTCTTGAGTATCAGAGTCCAACATACAGAGTGCAGCGGAAGACGTTAAATGTGCTTCATTCCGTGAGAACGCAACTCTATAGTTCTACAGTGAGATAGTGCATTTCAGCCTCAAAGGAAGCAATGTCCTCAAACGGAACATTGGTGGCACCAGGATCTAAAGCAGGCTTAAGAAGCCTTGGATGCAGTCAGTCTTTTATTAACTATCATGACCGACACAATGTGATCCATAATACTTCCATTTTGGCAGAAATTACATTCAAGCACAGGCCCCCACTAGAAGGTAGTGATGACATTCAGGTGCTGAAAACGTATTTTTAATGCCTAAAGGAAAATTGTGAGCTTTACTTACCATATATATTGGTCAAATGATGCCCTATGCCGGAAGACTGTCTTTTTTTTTTTTCTTCAGTATCGGCAAAGCAGAGACAATTTGTTGCGAAACACTGCCACTGCTGGTCATTCAGTATAATCTGCAGATGGAAAAGTCCACTGTTAGCACATTTACTACAAGCAATACAAAAAAATCATGATTTTTATAAAGGGTAAACAGATCAATACTATGGAGTTTGTATTATTGTGAAAATCAGCATCTCATTAGAAAATCAAATCTCGATTTGTGTTTTTAACCTACCATACTACTCTGAATCTCATGCCTCTTTTGCCAACACGCTCTAAACAACTGTAGAAGGTACATTAGGACATAGATAGAGATCTTTTTGCCAGCCAAGTGGCAGGGTACCCCTCTCACTTTATTTGATTTAGGATATGGTACACCAGTAGCAATTAAGCCAGCTGATAAGTTGAGAGGTAGGGTTATGCTACAGTTAATGGGAATGATAAAAGCTATGAATAGCATGTTCATAATCATCATTTGAGCCAATTCCTAGCAGTTCAGCAATAGTGAAGTTGACTAATGCTCAAACTCCTGTTCGTTCAAATTTAGAGGTCTTAAAAAGTGCCCTAATTTCGTACATTTTACCATCATAGCTGTCACTTGGGCATCCGGTCTACCCTGCTACTCATTTCATTAGCAAGATAAATGTATCTTACTGCTTGCTAGGCAACAGCAGAGTGGCCCTCACGTCAGACAACACCTTGCATTTAGCTTTATGATGTCAGCTTGCTAGGCAACAGTTTGGCCCTCATGTCAGACAACATCTTGCTTTCGCTTTATGATGTCAGATCATCACTGGTCCAATTGTCCTTGTGGAAGCGGACCACACAGGAGGATGAGATATCAGAAGTTATGCAGTAGGTTGCTATCTCTATTCATGACCGCAAGGCAAGTCGGAGGTGGAATGGCAAATACTCTGAACCACTCAAAGCACTGTGGCCTTTTTTAAAGTGGGATGCAGATACAAAAACTGATACTCAAGAAGGATTGTTGGTAAGGATAGTCTCTGAGTCCAACATACAGAGTGCAGCGGAAGACGTTAAATGTGCTTCATTCCGTGAGAACGCAACTCTATAGTTCTACAGTGAGATAGTGCATTTCAGCCTCAAAGGAAGCAATGTCCTCAAACGGAACATTGGTGGCACCAGGATCTAAAGCAGGCTTAAGAAGCCTTGGATGCAGTCAGTCTTTTATTAACTATCATGACCGACACAATGTGATCCATAATACTTCCATTTTGGCAGAAATTACATTCAAGCACAGGCCCCCACTAGAAGGTAGTGATGACATTCAGGTGCTGAAAACGTCTTTTTAATGCCTAAAGGAAAATTGTGAGCTTTACTTACCATATATATTGGTCAAATGATGCCCTATGCCGGAAGACTGTCTTTTTTTTTTTCTTCAGTATCGGCAATGCAGAGACAATTTGTTGCGAAACACTGCCACTGCTGGTCATTCAGTATAATCTGCAGATGGAAAAGTCCACTGTTAGCACATTTACTACAAGCAATACAAAAAAATCATGATTTTTATAAAGGGTAAACAGATCAATACTATGGAGTTTGTATTATTGTGAAAATCAGCATCTCATTAGAAAATCAAATCTCGATTTGTGTTTTTAACCTACCATACTACTCTGAATCTCATGCCTCTTTTGCCAACACGCTCTAAACAACTGTAGAAGGTACATTAGGACATAGATAGAGATCTTTTTGCCAGCCAAGTGGCAGCGTACCCCTCTCACTTTATTTGATTTAGGATATGGTACACCAGTAGCAATTAAGCCAGCTGATAAGTTGAGAGGTAGGGTTATGCTACAGTTAATGGGAATGATAAAAGCTATGAATAGCATGTTCATAATCATCATTTGAGCCAATTCCTAGCAGTTCAGCAATAGTGAAGTTGACTAATGCTCAAACTCCCGTTCGTTCAAATTTAGAGGTCTAAAAAGTGCCCTAATTTCGTACATTTTACCATCATAGCTGTCACTTGGGCGTCCGGTCTACCCTGCTACTCATTTCATTAGCAAGATAAATGTATCTTACTGCTTGCTAGGCAACAGCAGAGTGGCCCTCACGTCAGACAACATCTTGCATTTAGCTTTATGAGGTCAGCTTGCTAGGCAACAGATTGGCCCTCATGTCAGACAACATCTTGCTTTCGCTTTATGATGTCAGATCATCACTGGTCCAATTGTCCTTGTGGAAGCGGACCACACAGGAGGATGAGATATCAGAAGTTATGCAGTAGGTTGCTATCTCTATTCATGACCGCAAGGCAAGTCGGAGGTGGAATGGCAAATACTCTGAACCACTCAAAGCACTGTGGCCTTTTTTAAAGTGGGATGCAGATACAAAAACAGAGACTATCCTTACCAACAATCCTTCTTGAGTATCAGAGTCCAACATACAGAGTGCAGCGGAAGACGTTAAATGTGCTTCATTCCGTGAGAACGCAACTCTATAGTTCTACAGTGAGATAGTGCATTTCAGCCTCAAAGGAAGCAATGTCCTCAAACGGAACATTGGTGGCACCAGGATCTAAAGCAGGCTTAAGAAGCCTTGGATGCAGTCAGTCTTTTATTAACTATCATGACCGACACAATGTGATCCATAATACTTCCATTTTGGCAGAAATTACATTCAAGCACAGGCCCCCACTAGAAGGTAGTGATGACATTCAGGTGCTGAAAACGTATTTTTAATGCCTAAAGGAAAATTGTGAGCTTTACTTACCATATATATTGGTCAAATGATGCCCTATGCCGGAAGACTGTCTTTTTTTTTTTTCTTCAGTATCGGCAAAGCAGAGACAATTTGTTGCGAAACACTGCCACTGCTGGTCATTCAGTATAATCTGCAGATGGAAAAGTCCACTGTTAGCACATTTACTACAAGCAATACAAAAAAATCATGATTTTTATAAAGGGTAAACAGATCAATACTATGGAGTTTGTATTATTGTGAAAATCAGCATCTCATTAGAAAATCAAATCTCGATTTGTGTTTTTAACCTACCATACTACTCTGAATCTCATGCCTCTTTTGCCAACACGCTCTAAACAACTGTAGAAGGTACATTAGGACATAGATAGAGATCTTTTTGCCAGCCAAGTGGCAGGGTACCCCTCTCACTTTATTTGATTTAGGATATGGTACACCAGTAGCAATTAAGCCAGCTGATAAGTTGAGAGGTAGGGTTATGCTACAGTTAATGGGAATGATAAAAGCTATGAATAGCATGTTCATAATCATCATTTGAGCCAATTCCTAGCAGTTCAGCAATAGTGAAGTTGACTAATGCTCAAACTCCTGTTCGTTCAAATTTAGAGGTCTTAAAAAGTGCCCTAATTTCGTACATTTTACCATCATAGCTGTCACTTGGGCATCCGGTCTACCCTGCTACTCATTTCATTAGCAAGATAAATGTATCTTACTGCTTGCTAGGCAACAGCAGAGTGGCCCTCACGTCAGACAACACCTTGCATTTAGCTTTATGATGTCAGCTTGCTAGGCAACAGTTTGGCCCTCATGTCAGACAACATCTTGCTTTCGCTTTATGATGTCAGATCATCACTGGTCCAATTGTCCTTGTGGAAGCGGACCACACAGGAGGATGAGATATCAGAAGTTATGCAGTAGGTTGCTATCTCTATTCATGACCGCAAGGCAAGTCGGAGGTGGAATGGCAAATACTCTGAACCACTCAAAGCACTGTGGCCTTTTTTAAAGTGGGATGCAGATACAAAAACTGATACTCAAGAAGGATTGTTGGTAAGGATAGTCTCTGAGTCCAACATACAGAGTGCAGCGGAAGACGTTAAATGTGCTTCATTCCGTGAGAACGCAACTCTATAGTTCTACAGTGAGATAGTGCATTTCAGCCTCAAAGGAAGCAATGTCCTCAAACGGAACATTGGTGGCACCAGGATCTAAAGCAGGCTTAAGAAGCCTTGGATGCAGTCAGTCTTTTATTAACTATCATGACCGACACAATGTGATCCATAATACTTCCATTTTGGCAGAAATTACATTCAAGCACAGGCCCCCACTAGAAGGTAGTGATGACATTCAGGTGCTGAAAACGTCTTTTTAATGCCTAAAGGAAAATTGTGAGCTTTACTTACCATATATATTGGTCAAATGATGCCCTATGCCGGAAGACTGTCTTTTTTTTTTTCTTCAGTATCGGCAATGCAGAGACAATTTGTTGCGAAACACTGCCACTGCTGGTCATTCAGTATAATCTGCAGATGGAAAAGTCCACTGTTAGCACATTTACTACAAGCAATACAAAAAAATCATGATTTTTATAAAGGGTAAACAGATCAATACTATGGAGTTTGTATTATTGTGAAAATCAGCATCTCATTAGAAAATCAAATCTCGATTTGTGTTTTTAACCTACCATACTACTCTGAATCTCATGCCTCTTTTGCCAACACGCTCTAAACAACTGTAGAAGGTACATTAGGACATAGATAGAGATCTTATTGCCAGCCAAGTGGCAGGGTACCCCTCTCACTTTATTTGATTTAGGATATGGTACACCAGTAGCAATTAAACCAGCTGATAAGTTGAGAGGTAGGGTTATGCTACAGTTAATGGGAATGATAAAAGCTATGAATAGCATGTTCATAATCATCATTTGAGCCAATTCCTAGCAGTTCAGCAATAGTGAAGTTGACTAATGCTCAAACTCCCGTTCGTTCAAATTTAGAGGTCTTAAAAAGTGCCCTAATTTCGTACATTTTACCATCATAGCTGTCACTTGGGCATCCGGTCTACCCTGCTACTCATTTCATTAGCAAGATAAATGTATCTTACTGCTTGCTAGGCAACAGCAGAGTGGCCCTCACGTCAGACAACATCTTGCATTTAGCTTTATGATGTCAGCTTGCTAGGCAACAGATTGGCCCTCATGTCAGACAACATCTTGCTTTCGCTTTATGATGTCAGATCATCACTGGTCCAATTGTCCTTGTGGAAGCGGACCACACAGGAGGATGAGATATCAGAAGTTATGCAGTAGGTTGCTATCTCTATTCATGACCGCAAGGCAAGTCGGAGGTGGAATGGCAAATACTCTGAACCACTCAAAGCACTGTGGCCTTTTTTAAAGTGGGATGCAGATACAAAAACAGAGACTATCCTTACCAACAATCCTTCTTGAGTATCAGAGTCCAACATACAGAGTGCAGCGGAAGACGTTAAATGTGCTTCATTCCGTGAGAACGCAACTCTATAGTTCTACAGTGAGATAGTGCATTTCAGCCTCAAAGGAAGCAATGTCCTCAAACGGAACATTGGTGGCACCAGGATCTAAAGCAGGCTTAAGAAGCCTTGGATGCAGTCAGTCTTTTATTAACTATCATGACCGACACAATGTGATCCATAATACTTCCATTTTGGCAGAAATTACATTCAAGCACAGGCCCCCACTAGAAGGTAGTGATGACATTCAGGTGCTGAAAACGTCTTTTTAATGCCTAAAGGAAAATTGTGAGCTTTACTTACCATATATATTGGTCAAATGATGCCCTATGCCGGAAGACTGTCTTTTTTTTTTTCTTCAGTATCGGCAATGCAGAGACAATTTGTTGCGAAACACTGCCACTGCTGGTCATTCAGTATAATCTGCAGATGGAAAAGTCCACTGTTAGCACATTTACTACAAGCAATACAAAAAAATCATGATTTTTATAAAGGGTAAACAGATCAATACTATGGAGTTTGTATTATTGTGAAAATCAGCATCTCATTAGAAAATCAAATCTCGATTTGTGTTTTTAACCTACCATACTACTCTGAATCTCATGCCTCTTTTGCCAACACGCTCTAAACAACTGTAGAAGGTACATTAGGACATAGATAGAGATCTTATTGCCAGCCAAGTGGCAGGGTACCCCTCTCACTTTATTTGATTTAGGATATGGTACACCAGTAGCAATTAAGCCAGCTGATAAGTTGAGAGGTAGGGTTATGCTACAGTTAATGGGAATGATAAAAGCTATGAATAGCATGTTCATAATCATCATTTGAGCCAATTCCTAGCAGTTCAGCAATAGTGAAGTTGACTAATGCTCAAACTCCCGTTCGTTCAAATTTAGAGGTCTAAAAAGTGCCCTAATTTCGTACATTTTACCATCATAGCTGTCACTTGGGCGTCCGGTCTACCCTGCTACTCATTTCATTAGCAAGATAAATGTATCTTACTGCTTGCTAGGCAACAGCAGAGTGGCCCTCACGTCAGACAACATCTTGCATTTAGCTTTATGATGTCAGCTTGCTAGGCAACAGATTGGCCCTCATGTCAGACAACATCTTGCTTTCGCTTTATGATGTCAGATCATCACTGGTCCAATTGTCCTTGTGGAAGCGGACCACACAGGAGGATGAGATATCAGAAGTTATGCAGTAGGTTGCTATCTCTATTCATGACCGCAAGGCAAGTCGGAGGTGGAATGGCAAATACTCTGAACCACTCAAAGCACTGTGGCCTTTTTTAAAGTGGGATGCAGATACAAAAACAGAGACTATCCTTACCAACAATCCTTCTTGAGTATCAGAGTCCAACATACAGAGTGCAGCGGAAGACGTTAAATGTGCTTCATTCCGTGAGAACGCAACTCTATAGTTCTACAGTGAGATAGTGCATTTCAGCCTCAAAGGAAGCAATGTCCTCAAACGGAACATTGGTGGCACCAGGATCTAAAGCAGGCTTAAGAAGCCTTGGATGCAGTCAGTCTTTTATTAACTATCATGACCGACACAATGTGATCCATAATACTTCCATTTTGGCAGAAATTACATTCAAGCACAGGCCCCCACTAGAAGGTAGTGATGACATTCAGGTGCTGAAAACGTCTTTTTAATGCCTAAAGGAAAATTGTGAGCTTTACTTACCATATATATTGGTCAAATGATGCCCTATGCCGGAAGACTGTCTTTTTTTTTTTCTTCAGTATCGGTAATGCAGAGACAATTTGTTGCGAAACACTGCCACTGCTGGTCATTCAGTATAATCTGCAGATGGAA
Source organism: Lissotriton vulgaris (assembly GCF_964263255.1). Classification (NCBI taxonomy): domain Eukaryota; kingdom Metazoa; phylum Chordata; class Amphibia; order Caudata; family Salamandridae; genus Lissotriton; species Lissotriton vulgaris. The sequence continues at coordinate 324,085,399 of NC_141700.1, read as the reverse complement.
AAGTCCACTGTTAGCACATTTACTACAAGCAATACAAAAAAATCATGATTTTTATAAAGGGTAAACAGATCAATACTATGGAGTTTGTATTATTGTGAAAATCAGCATCTCATTAGAAAATCAAATCTCGATTTGTGTTTTTAACCTACCATACTACTCTGAATCTCATGCCTCTTTTGCCAACACGCTCTAAACAACTGTAGAAGGTACATTAGGACATAGATAGAGATCTTTTTGCCAGCCAAGTGGCAGGGTACCCCTCTCACTTTATTTGATTTAGGATATGGTACACCAGTAGCAATTAAGCCAGATGATAAGTTGAGAGGTAGGGTTATGCTACAGTTAATGGGAATGATAAAAGCTATGAATAGCATGTTCATAATCATCATTTGAGCCAATTCCTAGCAGTTCAGCAATAGTGAAGTTGACTAATGCTCAAACTCCTGTTCATTCAAATTTAGAGGTCTTAAAAAGTGCCCTAATTTCGTACATTTTACCATCATAGCTGTCACTTGGGCATCCGGTCTACCCTGCTACTCATTTCATTAGCAAGATAAATGTATCTTACTGCTTGCTAGGCAACAGCAGAGTGGCCCTCACGTCAGACAACACCTTGCATTTAGCTTTATGATGTCAGCTTGCTAGGCAACAGATTGGCCCTCATGTCAGACAACATCTTGCTTTCGCTTTATGATGTCAGATCATCACTGGTCCAATTGTCCTTGTGGAAGCGGACCACACAGGAGGATGAGATATCAGAAGTTATGCAGTAGGTTGCTATCTCTATTCATGACCGCAAGGCAAGTCGGAGGTGGAATGGCAAATACTCTGAACCACTCAAAGCACTGTGGCCTTTTTTAAAGTGGGATGCAGATACAAAAACAGAGACTATCCTTACCAACAATCCTTCTTGAGTATCAGAGTCCAACATACAGAGTGCAGCGGAAGACGTTAAATGTGCTTCATTCCGTGAGAACGCAACTCTATAGTTCTACAGTGAGATAGTGCATTTCAGCCTCAAAGGAAGCAATGTCCTCAAACGGAACATTGGTGGCACCAGGATCTAAAGCAGGCTTAAGAAGCCTTGGATGCAGTCAGACTCTTATTAACTATCATGACCGACACAATGTGATCCATAATACTTCCATTTTGGCAGAAATTACATTCAAGCACAGGCCCCCACTAGAAGGTAGTGATGACATTCAGGTGCTGAAAACGTCTTTTTAATGCCTAAAGGAAAATTGTGAGCTTTACTTACCATATATATTGGTCAAATGATGCCCTATGCCGGAAGACTGTCTTTTTTTTTTTCTTCAGTATCGGCAATGCAGAGACAATTTGTTGCGAAACACTGCCACTGCTGGTCATTCAGTATAATCTGCAGATGGAAAAGTCCACTGTTAGCACATTTACTACAAGCAATACAAAAAAATCATGATTTTTATAAAGGGTAAACAGATCAATACTATGGAGTTTGTATTATTGTGAAAATCAGCATCTCATTAGAAAATCAAATCTCGATTTGTGTTTTTAACCTACCATACTACTCTGAATCTCATGCCTCTTTTGCCAACACGCTCTAAACAACTGTAGAAGGTACATTAGGACATAGATAGAGATCTTTTTGCCAGCCAAGTGGCAGCGTACCCCTCTCACTTTATTTGATTTAGGATATGGTACACCAGTAGCAATTAAGCCAGCTGATAAGTTGAGAGGTAGGGTTATGCTACAGTTAATGGGAATGATAAAAGCTATGAATAGCATGTTCATAATCATCATTTGAGCCAATTCCTAGCAGTTCAGCAATAGTGAAGTTGACTAATGCTCAAACTCCCGTTCGTTCAAATTTAGAGGTCTAAAAAGTGCCCTAATTTCGTACAATTTACCATCATAGCTGTCACTTGGGCGTCCGGTCTACCCTGCTACTCATTTCATTAGCAAGATAAATGTATCTTACTGCTTGCTAGGCAACAGCAGAGTGGCCCTCACGTCAGACAACACCTTGCATTTAGCTTTATGATGTCAGCTTGCTAGGCAACAGATTGGCCCTCATGTCAGACAACATCTTGCTTTCGCTTTATGATGTCAGATCATCACTGGTCCAATTGTCCTTGTGGAAGCGGACCACACAGGAGGATGAGATATCAGAAGTTATGCAGTAGGTTGCTATCTCTATTCATGACCGCAAGGCAAGTCGGAGGTGGAATGGCAAATACTCTGAACCACTCAAAGCACTGTGGCCTTTTTTAAAGTGGGATGCAGATACAAAAACAGAGACTATCCTTACCAACAATCCTTCTTGAGTATCAGAGTCCAACATACAGAGTGCAGCGGAAGACGTTAAATGTGCTTCATTCCGTGAGAACGCAACTCTATAGTTCTACAGTGAGATAGTGCATTTCAGCCTCAAAGGAAGCAATGTCCTCAAACGGAACATTGGTGGCACCAGGATCTAAAGCAGGCTTAAGAAGCCTTGGATGCAGTCAGTCTTTTATTAACTATCATGACCGACACAATGTGATCCATAATACTTCCATTTTGGCAGAAATTACATTCAAGCACAGGCCCCCACTAGAAGGTAGTGATGACATTCAGGTGCTGAAAACGTCTTTTTAATGCCTAAAGGAAAATTGTGAGCTTTACTTACCATATATATTGGTCAAATGATGCCCTATGCCGGAAGACTGTCTTTTTTTTTTTCTTCAGTATCGGCAATGCAGAGACAATTTGTTGCGAAACACTGCCACTGCTGGTCATTCAGTATAATCTGCAGATGGAAAAGTCCACTGTTAGCACATTTACTACAAGCAATACAAAAAAATCATGATTTTTATAAAGGGTAAACAGATCAATACTATGGAGTTTGTATTATTGTGAAAATCAGCATCTCATTAGAAAATCAAATCTCGATTTGTGTTTTTAACCTACCATACTACTCTGAATCTCATGCCTCTTTTGCCAACACGCTCTAAACAACTGTAGAAGGTACATTAGGACATAGATAGAGATCTTTTTGCCAGCCAAGTGGCAGCGTACCCCTCTCACTTTATTTGATTTAGGATATGGTACACCAGTAGCAATTAAGCCAGCTGATAAGTTGAGAGGTAGGGTTATGCTACAGTTAATGGGAATGATAAAAGCTATGAATAGCATGTTCATAATCATCATTTGAGCCAATTCCTAGCAGTTCAGCAATAGTGAAGTTGACTAATGCTCAAACTCCCGTTCGTTCAAATTTAGAGGTCTAAAAAGTGCCCTAATTTCGTACATTTTACCATCATAGCTGTCACTTGGGCGTCCGGTCTACCCTGCTACTCATTTCATTAGCAAGATAAATGTATCTTACTGCTTGCTAGGCAACAGCAGAGTGGCCCTCACGTCAGACAACATCTTGCATTTAGCTTTATGATGTCAGCTTGCTAGGCAACAGATTGGCCCTCATGTCAGACAACATCTTGCTTTCGCTTTATGATGTCAGATCATCACTGGTCCAATTGTCCTTGTGGAAGCGGACCACACAGGAGGATGAGATATCAGAAGTTATGCAGTAGGTTGCTATCTCTATTCATGACCGCAAGGCAAGTCGGAGGTGGAATGGCAAATACTCTGAACCACTCAAAGCACTGTGGCCTTTTTTAAAGTGGGATGCAGATACAAAAACAGAGACTATCCTTACCAACAATCCTTCTTGAGTATCAGAGTCCAACATACAGAGTGCAGCGGAAGACGTTAAATGTGCTTCATTCCGTGAGAACGCAACTCTATAGTTCTACAGTGAGATAGTGCATTTCAGCCTCAAAGGAAGCAATGTCCTCAAACGGAACATTGGTGGCACCAGGATCTAAAGCAGGCTTAAGAAGCCTTGGATGCAGTCAGTCTTTTATTAACTATCATGACCGACACAATGTGATCCATAATACTTCCATTTTGGCAGAAATTACATTCAAGCACAGGCCCCCACTAGAAGGTAGTGATGACATTCAGGTGCTGAAAACGTCTTTTTAATGCCTAAAGGAAAATTGTGAGCTTTACTTACCATATATATTGGTCAAATGATGCCCTATGCCGGAAGACTGTCTTTTTTTTTTCTTCAGTATCGGTAATGCAGAGACAATTTGTTGCGAAACACTGCCACTGCTGGTCATTCAGTATAATCTGCAGATGGAAAAGTCCACTGTTAGCACATTTACTACAAGCAATACAAAAAAATCATGATTTTTATAAAGGGTAAACAGATCAATACTATGGAGTTTGTATTATTGTGAAAATCAGCATCTCATTAGAAAATCAAATCTCGATTTGTGTTTTTAACCTACCATACTACTCTGAATCTCATGCCTCTTTTGCCAACACGCTCTAAACAACTGTAGAAGGTACATTAGGACATAGATAGAGATCTTTTTGCCAGCCAAGTGGCAGGGTACCCCTCTCACTTTATTTGATTTAGGATATGGTACACCAGTAGCAATTAAGCCAGCTGATAAGTTGAGAGGTAGGGTTATGCTACAGTTAATGGGAATGATAAAAGCTATGAATAGCATGTTCATAATCATCATTTGAGCCAATTCCTAGCAGTTCAGCAATAGTGAAGTTGACTAATGCTCAAACTCCTGTTCGTTCAAATTTAGAGGTCTTAAAAAGTGCCCTAATTTCGTACATTTTACCATCATAGCTGTCACTTGGGCATCCGGTCTACCCTGCTACTCATTTCATTAGCAAGATAAATGTATCTTACTGCTTGCTAGGCAACAGCAGAGTGGCCCTCACGTCAGACAACACCTTGCATTTAGCTTTATGATGTCAGCTTGCTAGGCAACAGATTGGCCCTCATGTCAGACAACATCTTGCTTTCGCTTTATGATGTCAGATCATCACTGGTCCAATTGTCCTTGTGGAAGCGGACCACACAGGAGGATGAGATATCAGAAGTTATGCAGTAGGTTGCTATCTCTATTCATGACCGCAAGGCAAGTCGGAGGTGGAATGGCAAATACTCTGAACCACTCAAAGCACTGTGGCCTTTTTTAAAGTGGGATGCAGATACAAAAACAGAGACTATCCTTACCAACAATCCTTCTTGAGTATCAGAGTCCAACATACAGAGTGCAGCGGAAGACGTTAAATGTGCTTCATTCCGTGAGAACGCAACTCTATAGTTCTACAGTGAGATAGTGCATTTCAGCCTCAAAGGAAGCAATGTCCTCAAACGGAACATTGGTGGCACCAGGATCTAAAGCAGGCTTAAGAAGCCTTGGATGCAGTCAGTCTTTTATTAACTATCATGACCGACACAATGTGATCCATAATACTTCCATTTTGGCAGAAATTACATTCAAGCACAGGCCCCCACTAGAAGGTAGTGATGACATTCAGGTGCTGAAAACGTCTTTTTAATGCCTAAAGGAAAATTGTGAGCTTTACTTACCATATATATTGGTCAAATGATGCCCTATGCCGGAAGACTGTCTTTTTTTTTTTCTTCAGTATCGGTAATGCAGAGACAATTTGTTGCGAAACACTGCCACTGCTGGTCATTCAGTATAATCTGCAGATGGAAAAGTCCACTGTTAGCACATTTACTACAAGCAATACAAAAAAATCATGATTTTTATAAAGGGTAAACAGATCAATACTATGGAGTTTGTATTATTGTGAAAATCAGCATCTCATTAGAAAATCAAATCTCGATTTGTGTTTTTAACCTACCATACTACTCTGAATCTCATGCCTCTTTTGCCAACACGCTCTAAACAACTGTAGAAGGTACATTAGGACATAGATAGAGATCTTTTTGCCAGCCAAGTGGCAGGGTACCCCTCTCACTTTATTTGATTTAGGATATGGTACACCAGTAGCAATTAAGCCAGCTGATAAGTTGAGAGGTAGGGTTATGCTACAGTTAATGGGAATGATAAAAGCTATGAATAGCATGTTCATAATCATCATTTGAGCCAATTCCTAGCAGTTCAGCAATAGTGAAGTTGACTAATGCTCAAACTCCTGTTCGTTCAAATTTAGAGGTCTTAAAAAGTGCCCTAATTTCGTACATTTTACCATCATAGCTGTCACTTGGGCATCCGGTCTACCCTGCTACTCATTTCATTAGCAAGATAAATGTATCTTACTGCTTGCTAGGCAACAGCAGAGTGGCCCTCACGTCAGACAACACCTTGCATTTAGCTTTATGATGTCAGCTTGCTAGGCAACAGTTTGGCCCTCATGTCAGACAACATCTTGCTTTCGCTTTATGATGTCAGATCATCACTGGTCCAATTGTCCTTGTGGAAGCGGACCACACAGAAGGATGAGATATCAGAAGTTATGCAGTAGGTTGCTATCTCTATTCATGACCGCAAGGCAAGTCGGAGGTGGAATGGCAAATACTCTGAACCACTCAAAGCACTGTGGCCTTTTTTAAAGTGGGATGCAGATACAAAAACAGAGACTATCCTTACCAACAATCCTTCTTGAGTATCAGAGTCCAACATACAGAGTGCAGCGGAAGACGTTAAATGTGCTTCATTCCGTGAGAACGCAACTCTATAGTTCTACAGTGAGATAGTGCATTTCAGCCTCAAAGGAAGCAATGTCCTCAAACGGAACATTGGTGGCACCAGGATCTAAAGCAGGCTTAAGAAGCCTTGGATGCAGTCAGTCTTTTATTAACTATCATGACCGACACAATGTGATCCATAATACTTCCATTTTGGCAGAAATTACATTCAAGCACAGGCCCCCACTAGAAGGTAGTGATGACATTCAGGTGCTGAAAACGTCTTTTTAATGCCTAAAGGAAAATTGTGAGCTTTACTTACCATATATATTGGTCAAATGATGCCCTATGCCGGAAGACTGTCTTTTTTTTTTTCTTCAGTATCGGCAATGCAGAGACAATTTGTTGCGAAACACTGCCACTGCTGGTCATTCAGTATAATCTGCAGATGGAAAAGTCCACTGTTAGCACATTTACTACAAGCAATACAAAAAAATCATGATTTTTATAAAGGGTAAACAGATCAATACTATGGAGTTTGTATTATTGTGAAAATCAGCATCTCATTAGAAAATCAAATCTCGATTTGTGTTTTTAACCTACCATACTACTCTGAATCTCATGCCTCTTTTGCCAACACGCTCTAAACAACTGTAGAAGGTACATTAGGACATAGATAGAGATCTTTTTGCCAGCCAAGTGGCAGGGTACCCCTCTCACTTTATTTGATTTAGGATATGGTACACCAGTAGCAATTAAGCCAGCTGATAAGTTGAGAGGTAGGGTTATGCTACAGTTAATGGGAATGATAAAAGCTATGAATAGCATGTTCATAATCATCATTTGAGCCAATTCCTAGCAGTTCAGCAATAGTGAAGTTGACTAATGCTCAAACTCCTGTTCGTTCAAATTTAGAGGTCTTAAAAAGTGCCCTAATTTCGTACATTTTACCATCATAGCTGTCACTTGGGCATCCGGTCTACCCTGCTACTCATTTCATTAGCAAGATAAATGTATCTTACTGCTTGCTAGGCAACAGCAGAGTGGCCCTCACGTCAGACAACACCTTGCATTTAGCTTTATGATGTCAGCTTGCTAGGCAACAGTTTGGCCCTCATGTCAGACAACATCTTGCTTTCGCTTTATGATGTCAGATCATCACTGGTCCAATTGTCCTTGTGGAAGCGGACCACACAGGAGGATGAGATATCAGAAGTTATGCAGTAGGTTGCTATCTCTATTCATGACCGCAAGGCAAGTCGGAGGTGGAATGGCAAATACTCTGAACCACTCAAAGCACTGTGGCCTTTTTTAAAGTGGGATGCAGATACAAAAACAGAGACTATCCTTACCAACAATCCTTCTTGAGTATCAGAGTCCAACATACAGAGTGCAGCGGAAGACGTTAAATGTGCTTCATTCCGTGAGAACGCAACTCTATAGTTCTACAGTGAGATAGTGCATTTCAGCCTCAAAGGAAGCAATGTCCTCAAACGGAACATTGGTGGCACCAGGATCTAAAGCAGGCTTAAGAAGCCTTGGATGCAGTCAGTCTTTTATTAACTATCATGACCGACACAATGTGATCCATAATACTTCCATTTTGGCAGAAATTACATTCAAGCACAGGCCCCCACTAGAAGGTAGTGATGACATTCAGGTGCTGAAAACGTCTTTTTAATGCCTAAAGGAAAATTGTGAGCTTTACTTACCATATATATTGGTCAAATGATGCCCTATGCCGGAAGACTGTCTTTTTTTTTTTCTTCAGTATCGGCAATGCAGAGACAATTTGTTGCGAAACACTGCCACTGCTGGTCATTCAGTATAATCTGCAGATGGAAAAGTCCACTGTTAGCACATTTACTACAAGCAATACAAAAAAATCATGATTTTTATAAAGGGTAAACAGATCAATACTATGGAGTTTGTATTATTGTGAAAATCAGCATCTCATTAGAAAATCAAATCTCGATTTGTGTTTTTAACCTACCATACTACTCTGAATCTCATGCCTCTTTTGCCAACACGCTCTAAACAACTGTAGAAGGTACATTAGGACATAGATAGAGATCTTATTGCCAGCCAAGTGGCAGCGTACCCCTCTCACTTTATTTCATTTAGGATATGGTACACCAGTAGCAATTAAGCCAGCTGATAAGTTGAGAGGTAGGGTTATGCTACAGTTAATGGGAATGATAAAAGCTATGAATAGCATGTTCATAATCATCATTTGAGCCAATTCCTAGCAGTTCAGCAATAGTGAAGTTGACTAATGCTCAAACTCCTGTTCGTTCAAATTTAGAGGTCTTAAAAAGTGCCCTAATTTCGTACATTTTACCATCATAGCTGTCACTTGGGCATCCGGTCTACCCTGCTACTCATTTCATTAGCAAGATAAATGTATCTTACTGCTTGCTAGGCAACAGCAGAGTGGCCCTCACGTCAGACAACACCTTGCATTTAGCTTTATGATGTCAGCTTGCTAGGCAACAGATTGGCCCTCATGTCAGACAACATCTTGCTTTCGCTTTATGATGTCAGATCATCACTGGTCCAATTGTCCTTGTGGAAGCGGACCACACAGGAGGATGAGATATCAGAAGTTATGCAGTAGGTTGCTATCTCTATTCATGACCGCAAGGCAAGTCGGAGGTGGAATGGCAAATACTCTGAACCACTCAAAGCACTGTGGCCTTTTTTAAAGTGGGATGCAGATACAAAAACAGAGACTATCCTTACCAACAATCCTTCTTGAGTATCAGAGTCCAACATACAGAGTGCAGCGGAAGACGTTAAATGTGCTTCATTCCGTGAGAACGCAACTCTATAGTTCTACAGTGAGATAGTGCATTTCAGCCTCAAAGGAAGCAATGTCCTCAAACGGAACATTGGTGGCACCAGGATCTAAAGCAGGCTTAAGAAGCCTTGGATGCAGTCAGTCTTTTATTAACTATCATGACCGACACAATGTGATCCATAATACTTCCATTTTGGCAGAAATTACATTCAAGCACAGGCCCCCACTAGAAGGTAGTGATGACATTCAGGTGCTGAAAACGTCTTTTTAATGCCTAAAGGAAAATTGTGAGCTTTACTTACCATATATATTGGTCAAATGATGCCCTATGCCGGAAGACTGTCTTTTTTTTTTTCTTCAGTATCGGCAATGCAGAGACAATTTGTTGCGAAACACTGCCACTGCTGGTCATTCAGTATAATCTGCAGATGGAAAAGTCCACTGTTAGCACATTTACTACAAGCAATACAAAAAAATCATGATTTTTATAAAGGGTAAACAGATCAATACTATGGAGTTTGTATTATTGTGAAAATCAGCATCTCATTAGAAAATCAAATCTCGATTTGTGTTTTTAACCTACCATACTACTCTGAATCTCATGCCTCTTTTGCCAACACGCTCTAAACAACTGTAGAAGGTACATTAGGACATAGATAGAGATCTTTTTGCCAGCCAAGTGGCAGGGTACCCCTCTCACTTTATTTGATTTAGGATATGGTACACCAGTAGCAATTAAGCCAGCTGATAAGTTGAGAGGTAGGGTTATGCTACAGTTAATGGGAATGATAAAAGCTATGAATAGCATGTTCATAATCATCATTTGAGCCAATTCCTAGCAGTTCAGCAATAGTGAAGTTGACTAATGCTCAAACTCCTGTTCGTTCAAATTTAGAGGTCTTAAAAAGTGCCCTAATTTCGTACATTTTACCATCATAGCTGTCACTTGGGCATCCGGTCTACCCTGCTACTCATTTCATTAGCAAGATAAATGTATCTTACTGCTTGCTAGGCAACAGCAGAGTGGCCCTCACGTCAGACAACACCTTGCATTTAGCTTTATGATGTCAGCTTGCTAGGCAACAGTTTGGCCCTCATGTCAGACAACATCTTGCTTTCGCTTTATGATGTCAGATCATCACTGGTCCAATTGTCCTTGTGGAAGCGGACCACACAGGAGGATGAGATATCAGAAGTTATGCAGTAGGTTGCTATCTCTATTCATGACCGCAAGGCAAGTCGGAGGTGGAATGGCAAATACTCTGAACCACTCAAAGCACTGTGGCCTTTTTTAAAGTGGGATGCAGATACAAAAACAGAGACTATCCTTACCAACAATCCTTCTTGAGTATCAGAGTCCAACATACAGAGTGCAGCGGAAGACGTTAAATGTGCTTCATTCCGTGAGAACGCAACTCTATAGTTCTACAGTGAGATAGTGCATTTCAGCCTCAAAGGAAGCAATGTCCTCAAACGGAACATTGGTGGCACCAGGATCTAAAGCAGGCTTAAGAAGCCTTGGATGCAGTCAGTCTTTTATTAACTATCATGACCGACACAATGTGATCCATAATACTTCCATTTTGGCAGAAATTACATTCAAGCACAGGCCCCCACTAGAAGGTAGTGATGACATTCAGGTGCTGAAAACGTCTTTTTAATGCCTAAAGGAAAATTGTGAGCTTTACTTACCATATATATTGGTCAAATGATGCCCTATGCCGGAAGACTGTCTTTTTTTTTTTCTTCAGTATCGGCAATGCAGAGACAATTTGTTGCGAAACACTGCCACTGCTGGTCATTCAGTATAATCTGCAGATGGAAAAGTCCACTGTTAGCACATTTACTACAAGCAATACAAAAAAATCATGATTTTTATAAAGGGTAAACAGATCAAGACTATGGAGTTTGTATTATTGTGAAAATCAGCATCTCATTAGAAAATCAAATCTCGATTTGTGTTTTTAACCTACCATACTACTCTGAATCTCATGCCTCTTTTGCCAACACGCTCTAAACAACTGTAGAAGGTACATTAGGACATAGATAGAGATCTTTTTGCCAGCCAAGTGGCAGGGTACCCCTCTCACTTTATTTGATTTAGGATATGGTACACCAGTAGCAATTAAGCCAGCTGATAAGTTGAGAGGTAGGGTTATGCTACAGTTAATGGGAATGATAAAAGCTATGAATAGCATGTTCATAATCATCATTTGAGCCAATTCCTAGCAGTTCAGCAATAGTGAAGTTGACTAATGCTCAAACTCCTGTTCGTTCAAATTTAGAGGTCTTAAAAAGTGCCCTAATTTCGTACATTTTACCATCATAGCTGTCACTTGGGCATCCGGTCTACCCTGCTACTCATTTCATTAGCAAGATAAATGTATCTTACTGCTTGCTAGGCAACAGCAGAGTGGCCCTCACGTCAGACAACACCTTGCATTTAGCTTTATGATGTCAGCTTGCTAGGCAACAGTTTGGCCCTCATGTCAGACAACATCTTGCTTTCGCTTTATGATGTCAGATCATCACTGGTCCAATTGTCCTTGTGGAAGCGGACCACACAGGAGGATGAGATATCAGAAGTTATGCAGTAGGTTGCTATCTCTATTCATGACCGCAAGGCAAGTCGGAGGTGGAATGGCAAATACTCTGAACCACTCAAAGCACTGTGGCCTTTTTTAAAGTGGGATGCAGATACAAAAACAGAGACTATCCTTACCAACAATCCTTCTTGAGTATCAGAGTCCAACATACAGAGTGCAGCGGAAGACGTTAAATGTGCTTCATTCCGTGAGAACGCAACTCTATAGTTCTACAGTGAGATAGTGCATTTCAGCCTCAAAGGAAGCAATGTCCTCAAACGGAACATTGGTGGCACCAGGATCTAAAGCAGGCTTAAGAAGCCTTGGATGCAGTCAGTCTTTTATTAACTATCATGACCGACACAATGTGATCCATAATACTTCCATTTTGGCAGAAATTACATTCAAGCACAGGCCCCCACTAGAAGGTAGTGATGACATTCAGGTGCTGAAAACGTCTTTTTAATGCCTAAAGGAAAATTGTGAGCTTTACTTACCATATATATTGGTCAAATGATGCCCTATGCCGGAAGACTGTCTTTTTTTTTTTCTTCAGTATCGGCAATGCAGAGACAATTTGTTGCGAAACACTGCCACTGCTGGTCATTCAGTATAATCTGCAGATGGAAAAGTCCACTGTTAGCACATTTACTACAAGCAATACAAAAAAATCATGATTTTTATAAAGGGTAAACAGATCAATACTATGGAGTTTGTATTATTGTGAAAATCAGCATCTCATTAGAAAATCAAATCTCGATTTGTGTTTTTAACCTACCATACTACTCTGAATCTCATGCCTCTTTTGCCAACACGCTCTAAACAACTGTAGAAGGTACATTAGGACATAGATAGAGATCTTATTGCCAGCCAAGTGGCAGCGTACCCCTCTCACTTTATTTCATTTAGGATATGGTACACCAGTAGCAATTAAGCCAGCTGATAAGTTGAGAGGTAGGGTTATGCTACAGTTAATGGGAATGATAAAAGCTATGAATAGCATGTTCATAATCATCATTTGAGCCAATTCCTAGCAGTTCAGCAATAGTGAAGTTGACTAATGCTCAAACTCCTGTTCGTTCAAATTTAGAGGTCTTAAAAAGTGCCCTAATTTCGTACATTTTACCATCATAGCTGTCACTTGGGCATCCGGTCTACCCTGCTACTCATTTCATTAGCAAGATAAATGTATCTTACTGCTTGCTAGGCAACAGCAGAGTGGCCCTCACGTCAGACAACATCTTGCATTTAGCTTTATGATGTCAGCTTGCTAGGCAACAGATTGGCCCTCATGTCAGACAACATCTTGCTTTCGCTTTATGATGTCAGATCATCACTGGTCCAATTGTCCTTGTGGAAGCGGACCACACAGGAGGATGAGATATCAGAAGTTATGCAGTAGGTTGCTATCTCTATTCATGACCGCAAGGCAAGTCGGAGGTGGAATGGCAAATACTCTGAACCACTCAAAGCACTGTGGCCTTTTTTAAAGTGGGATGCAGATACAAAAACAGAGACTATCCTTACCAACAATCCTTCTTGAGTATCAGAGTCCAACATACAGAGTGCAGCGGAAGACGTTAAATGTGCTTCATTCCGTGAGAACGCAACTCTATAGTTCTACAGTGAGATAGTGCATTTCAGCCTCAAAGGAAGCAATGTCCTCAAACGGAACATTGGTGGCACCAGGATCTAAAGCAGGCTTAAGAAGCCTTGGATGCAGTCAGTCTTTTATTAACTATCATGACCGACACAATGTGATCCATAATACTTCCATTTTGGCAGAAATTACATTCAAGCACAGGCACCCACTAGAAGGTAGTGATGACATTCAGGTGCTGAAAACGTCTTTTTAATGCCTAAAGGAAAATTGTGAGCTTTACTTACCATATATATTGGTCAAATGATGCCCTATGCCGGAAGACTGTCTTTTTTTTTTTTCTTCAGTATCGGCAAAGCAGAGACAATTTGTTGCGAAACACTGCCACTGCTGGTCATTCAGTATAATCTGCAGATGGAAAAGTCCACTGTTAGCACATTTACTACAAGCAATACAAAAAAATCATGATTTTTATAAAGGGTAAACAGATCAATACTATGGAGTTTGTATTATTGTGAAAATCAGCATCTCATTAGAAAATCAAATCTCGATTTGTGTTTTTAACCTACCATACTACTCTGAATCTCATGCCTCTTTTGCCAACACGCTCTAAACAACTGTAGAAGGTACATTAGGACATAGATAGAGATCTTTTTGCCAGCCAAGTGGCTGGGTACCCCTCTCACTTTATTTGATTTAGGATATGGTACACCAGTAGCAATTAAGCCAGCTGATAAGTTGAGAGGTAGGGTTATGCTACAGTTAATGGGAATGATAAAAGCTATGAATAGCATGTTCATAAACATCATTTGAGCCAATTCCTAGCAGTTCAGCAATAGTGAAGTTGACTAATGCTCAAACTCCCGTTCGTTCAAATTTAGAGGTCTAAAAAGTGCCCTAATTTCGTACATTTTACCATCATAGCTGTCACTTGGGCGTCCGGTCTACCCTGCTACTCATTTCATTAGCAAGATAAATGTATCTTACTGCTTGCTAGGCAACAGCAGAGTGGCCCTCACGTCAGACAACATCTTGCATTTAGCTTTATGATGTCAGCTTGCTAGGCAACAGATTGGCCCTCATGTCAGACAACATCTTGCTTTCGCTTTATGATGTCAGATCATCACTGGTCCAATTGTCCTTGTGGAAGCGGACCACACAGGAGGATGAGATATCAGAAGTTATGCAGTAGGTTGCTATCTCTATTCATGACCGCAAGGCAAGTCGGAGGTGGAATGGCAAATACTCTGAACCACTCAAAGCACTGTGGCCTTTTTTAAAGTGGGATGCAGATACAAAAACAGAGACTATCCGTACCAACAATCCTTCTTGAGTATCAGAGTCCAACATACAGAGTGCAGCGGAAGACGTTAAATGTGCTTCATTCCGTGAGAACGCAACTCTATAGTTCTACAGTGAGATAGTGCATTTCAGCCTCAAAGGAAGCAATGTCCTCAAACGGAACATTGGTGGCACCAGGATCTAAAGCAGGCTTAAGAAGCCTTGGATGCAGTCAGTCTTTTATTAACTATCATGACCGACACAATGTGATCCATAATACTTCCATTTTGGCAGAAATTACATTCAAGCACAGGCCCCCACTAGAAGGTAGTGATGACATTCAGGTGCTGAAAACGTCTTTTTAATGCCTAAAGGAAAATTGTGAGCTTTACTTACCATATATATTGGTCAAATGATGCCCTATGCCGGAAGACTGTCTTTTTTTTTTTCTTCAGTATCGGTAATGCAGAGACAATTTGTTGCGAAACACTGCCACTGCTGGTCATTCAGTATAATCTGCAGATGGAAAAGTCCACTGTTAGCACATTTACTACAAGCAATACAAAAAAATCATGATTTTTATAAAGGGTAAACAGATCAATACTATGGAGTTTGTATTATTGTGAAAATCAGCATCTCATTAGAAAATCAAATCTCGATTTGTGTTTTTAACCTACCATACTACTCTGAATCTCATGCCTCTTTTGCCAACACGCTCTAAACAACTGTAGAAGGTACATTAGGACATAGATAGAGATCTTTTTGCCAGCCAAGTGGCAGGGTACCCCTCTCACTTTATTTGATTTAGGATATGGTACACCAGTAGCAATTAAGCCAGCTGATAAGTTGAGAGGTAGGGTTATGCTACAGTTAATGGGAATGATAAAAGCTATGAATAGCATGTTCATAATCATCATTTGAGCCAATTCCTAGCAGTTCAGCAATAGTGAAGTTGACTAATGCTCAAACTCCTGTTCGTTCAAATTTAGAGGTCTTAAAAAGTGCCCTAATTTCGTACATTTTACCATCATAGCTGTCACTTGGGCATCCGGTCTACCCTGCTACTCATTTCATTAGCAAGATAAATGTATCTTACTGCTTGCTAGGCAACAGCAGAGTGGCCCTCACGTCAGACAACATCTTGCATTTAGCTTTATGATGTCAGCTTGCTAGGCAACAGATTGGCCCTCATGTCAGACAACATCTTGCTTTCGCTTTATGATGTCAGATCATCACTGGTCCAATTGTCCTTGTGGAAGCGGACCACACAGGAGGATGAGATATCAGAAGTTATGCAGTAGGTTGCTATCTCTATTCATGACCGCAAGGCAAGTCGGAGGTGGAATGGCAAATACTCTGAACCACTCAAAGCACTGTGGCCTTTTTTAAAGTGGGATGCAGATACAAAAACAGAGACTATCCTTACCAACAATCCTTCTTGAGTATCAGAGTCCAACATACAGAGTGCAGCGGAAGACGTTAAATGTGCTTCATTCCGTGAGAACGCAACTCTATAGTTCTACAGTGAGATAGTGCATTTCAGCCTCAAAGGAAGCAATGTCCTCAAACGGAACATTGGTGGCACCAGGATCTAAAGCAGGCTTAAGAAGCCTTGGATGCAGTCAGTCTTTTATTAACTATCATGACCGACACAATGTGATCCATAATACTTCCATTTTGGCAGAAATTACATTCAAGCACAGGCCCCCACTAGAAGGTAGTGATGACATTCAGGTGCTGAAAACGTCTTTTTAATGCCTAAAGGAAAATTGTGAGCTTTACTTACCATATATATTGGTCAAATGATGCCCTATGCCGGAAGACTGTCTTTTTTTTTTCTTCAGTATCGGCAATGCAGAGACAATTTGTTGCGAAACACTGCCACTGCTGGTCATTCAGTATAATCTGCAGATGGAAAAGTCCACTGTTAGCACATTTACTACAAGCAATACAAAAAAATCATGATTTTTATAAAGGGTAAACAGATCAATACTATGGAGTTTGTATTATTGTGAAAATCAGCATCTCATTAGAAAATCAAATCTCGATTTGTGTTTTTAACCTACCATACTACTCTGAATCTCATGCCTCTTTTGCCAACACGCTCTAAACAACTGTAGAAGGTACATTAGGACATAGATAGAGATCTTTTTGCCAGCCAAGTGGCAGCGTACCCCTCTCACTTTATTTCATTTAGGATATGGTACACCAGTAGCAATTAAGCCAGCTGATAAGTTGAGAGGTAGGTTTATGCTACAGTTAATGGGAATGATAAAAGCTATGAATAGCATGTTCATAATCATCATTTGAGCCAATTCCTAGCAGTTCAGCAATAGTGAAGTTGACTAATGCTCAAACTCCCGTTCGTTCAAATTTAGAGGTCTAAAAAGTGCCCTAATTTCGTACATTTTACCATCATAGCTGTCACTTGGGCGTCCGGTCTACCCTGCTACTCATTTCATTAGCAAGATAAATGTATCTTACTGCTTGCTAGGCAACAGCAGAGTGGCCCTCACGTCAGACAACATCTTGCATTTAGCTTTATGATGTCAGCTTGCTAGGCAACAGATTGGCCCTCATGTCAGACAACATCTTGCTTTCGCTTTATGATGTCAGATCATCACTGGTCCAATTGTCCTTGTGGAAGCGGACCACACAGGAGGATGAGATATCAGAAGTTATGCAGTAGGTTGCTATCTCTATTCATGACCGCAAGGCAAGTCGGAGGTGGAATGGCAAATACTCTGAACCACTCAAAGCACTGTGGCCTTTTTTAAAGTGGGATGCAGATACAAAAACAGAGACTATCCTTACCAACAATCCTTCTTGAGTATCAGAGTCCAACATACAGAGTGCAGCGGAAGACGTTAAATGTGCTTCATTCCGTGAGAACGCAACTCTATAGTTCTACAGTGAGATAGTGCATTTCAGCCTCAAAGGAAGCAATGTCCTCAAACGGAACATTGGTGGCACCAGGATCTAAAGCAGGCTTAAGAAGCCTTGGATGCAGTCAGTCTTTTATTAACTATCATGACCGACACAATGTGATCCATAATACTTCCATTTTGGCAGAAATTACATTCAAGCACAGGCCCCCACTAGAAGGTAGTGATGACATTCAGGTGCTGAAAACGTCTTTTTAATGCCTAAAGGAAAATTGTGAGCTTTACTTACCATATATATTGGTCAAATGATGCCCTATGCCGGAAGACTGTCTTTTTTTTTTTTCTTCAGTATCGGCAAAGCAGAGACAATTTGTTGCGAAACACTGCCACTGCTGGTCATTCAGTATAATCTGCAGATGGAAAAGTCCACTGTTAGCACATTTACTACAAGCAATACAAAAAAATCATGATTTTTATAAAGGGTAAACAGATCAATACTATGGAGTTTGTATTATTGTGAAAATCAGCATCTCATTAGAAAATCAAATCTCGATTTGTGTTTTTAACCTACCATACTACTCTGAATCTCATGTCTCTTTTGCCAACACGCTCTAAACAACTGTAGAAGGTACATTAGGACATAGATAGAGATCTTTTTGCCAGCCAAGTGGCAGGGTACCCCTCTCACTTTATTTGATTTAGGATATGGTACACCAGTAGCAATTAAGCCAGCTGATAAGTTGAGAGGTAGGGTTATGCTACAGTTAATGGGAATGATAAAAGCTATGAATAGCATGTTCATAATCATCATTTGAGCCAATTCCTAGCAGTTCAGCAATAGTGAAGTTGACTAATGCTCAAACTCCTGTTCGTTCAAATTTAGAGGTCTTAAAAAGTGCCCTAATTTCGTACATTTTACCATCATAGCTGTCACTTGGGCATCCGGTCTACCCTGCTACTCATTTCATTAGCAAGATAAATGTATCTTACTGCTTGCTAGGCAACAGCAGAGTGGCCCTCACGTCAGACAACACCTTGCATTTAGCTTTATGATGTCAGCTTGCTAGGCAACAGTTTGGCCCTCATGTCAGACAACATCTTGCTTTCGCTTTATGATGTCAGATCATCACTGGTCCAATTGTCCTTGTGGAAGCGGACCACACAGGAGGATGAGATATCAGAAGTTATGCAGTAGGTTGCTATCTCTATTCATGACCGCAAGGCAAGTCGGAGGTGGAATGGCAAATACTCTGAACCACTCAAAGCACTGTGGCCTTTTTTAAAGTGGGATGCAGATACAAAAACAGAGACTATCCTTACCAACAATCCTTCTTGAGTATCAGAGTCCAACATACAGAGTGCAGCGGAAGACGTTAAATGTGCTTCATTCCGTGAGAACGCAACTCTATAGTTCTACAGTGAGATAGTGCATTTCAGCCTCAAAGGAAGCAATGTCCTCAAACGGAACATTGGTGGCACCAGGATCTAAAGCAGGCTTAAGAAGCCTTGGATGCAGTCAGTCTTTTATTAACTATCATGACCGACACAATGTGATCCATAATACTTCCATTTTGGCAGAAATTACATTCAAGCACAGGCCCCCACTAGAAGGTAGTGATGACATTCAGGTGCTGAAAACGTCTTTTTAATGCCTAAAGGAAAATTGTGAGCTTTACTTACCATATATATTGGTCAAATGATGCCCTATGCCGGAAGACTGTCTTTTTTTTTTCTTCAGTATCGGCAATGCAGAGACAATTTGTTGCGAAACACTGCCACTGCTGGTCATTCAGTATAATCTGCAGATGGAAAAGTCCACTGTTAGCACATTTACTACAAGCAATACAAAAAAATCATGATTTTTATAAAGGGTAAACAGATCAATACTATGGAGTTTGTATTATTGTGAAAATCAGCATCTCATTAGAAAATCAAATCTCGATTTGTGTTTTTAACCTACCATACTACTCTGAATCTCATGCCTCTTTTGCCAACACGCTCTAAACAACTGTAGAAGGTACATTAGGACATAGATAGAGATCTTTTTGCCAGCCAAGTGGCAGCGTACCCCTCTCACTTTATTTCATTTAGGATATGGTACACCAGTAGCAATTAAGCCAGCTGATAAGTTGAGAGGTAGGGTTATGCTACAGTTAATGGGAATGATAAAAGCTATGAATAGCATGTTCATAAACATCATTTGAGCCAATTCCTAGCAGTTCAGCAATAGTGAAGTTGACTAATGCTCAAACTCCCGTTCGTTCAAATTTAGAGGTCTAAAAAGTGCCCTAATTTCGTACATTTTACCATCATAGCTGTCACTTGGGCGTCCGGTCTACCCTGCTACTCATTTCATTAGCAAGATAAATGTATCTTACTGCTTGCTAGGCAACAGCAGAGTGGCCCTCACGTCAGACAACATCTTGCATTTAGCTTTATGATGTCAGCTTGCTAGGCAACAGATTGGCCCTCATGTCAGACAACATCTTGCTTTCGCTTTATGATGTCAGATCATCACTGGTCCAATTGTCCTTGTGGAAGCGGACCACACAGGAGGATGAGATATCAGAAGTTATGCAGTAGGTTGCTATCTCTATTCATGACCGCAAGGCAAGTCGGAGGTGGAATGGCAAATACTCTGAACCACTCAAAGCACTGTGGCCTTTTTTAAAGTGGGATGCAGATACAAAAACAGAGACTATCCGTACCAACAATCCTTCTTGAGTATCAGAGTCCAACATACAGAGTGCAGCGGAAGACGTTAAATGTGCTTCATTCCGTGAGAACGCAACTCTATAGTTCTACAGTGAGATAGTGCATTTCAGCCTCAAAGGAAGCAATGTCCTCAAACGGAACATTGGTGGCACCAGGATCTAAAGCAGGCTTAAGAAGCCTTGGATGCAGTCAGTCTTTTATTAACTATCATGACCGACACAATGTGATCCATAATACTTCCATTTTGGCAGAAATTACATTCAAGCACAGGCCCCCACTAGAAGGTAGTGATGACATTCAGGTGCTGAAAACGTCTTTTTAATGCCTAAAGGAAAATTGTGAGCTTTACTTACCATATATATTGGTCAAATGATGCCCTATGCCGGAAGACTGTCTTTTTTTTTTTCTTCAGTATCGGTAATGCAGAGACAATTTGTTGCGAAACACTGCCACTGCTGGTCATTCAGTATAATCTGCAGATGGAAAAGTCCACTGTTAGCACATTTACTACAAGCAATACAAAAAAATCATGATTTTTATAAAGGGTAAACAGATCAATACTATGGAGTTTGTATTATTGTGAAAATCAGCATCTCATTAGAAAATCAAATCTCGATTTGTGTTTTTAACCTACCATACTACTCTGAATCTCATGCCTCTTTTGCCAACACGCTCTAAACAACTGTAGAAGGTACATTAGGACATAGATAGAGATCTTTTTGCCAGCCAAGTGGCAGGGTACCCCTCTCACTTTATTTGATTTAGGATATGGTACACCAGTAGCAATTAAGCCAGCTGATAAGTTGAGAGGTAGGGTTATGCTACAGTTAATGGGAATGATAAAAGCTATGAATAGCATGTTCATAATCATCATTTGAGCCAATTCCTAGCAGTTCAGCAATAGTGAAGTTGACTAATGCTCAAACTCCTGTTCGTTCAAATTTAGAGGTCTTAAAAAGTGCCCTAATTTCGTACATTTTACCATCATAGCTGTCACTTGGGCATCCGGTCTACCCTGCTACTCATTTCATTAGCAAGATAAATGTATCTTACTGCTTGCTAGGCAACAGCAGAGTGGCCCTCACGTCAGACAACATCTTGCATTTAGCTTTATGATGTCAGCTTGCTAGGCAACAGATTGGCCCTCATGTCAGACAACATCTTGCTTTCGCTTTATGATGTCAGATCATCACTGGTCCAATTGTCCTTGTGGAAGCGGACCACACAGGAGGATGAGATATCAGAAGTTATGCAGTAGGTTGCTATCTCTATTCATGACCGCAAGGCAAGTCGGAGGTGGAATGGCAAATACTCTGAACCACTCAAAGCACTGTGGCCTTTTTTAAAGTGGGATGCAGATACAAAAACAGAGACTATCCTTACCAACAATCCTTCTTGAGTATCAGAGTCCAACATACAGAGTGCAGCGGAAGACGTTAAATGTGCTTCATTCCGTGAGAACGCAACTCTATAGTTCTACAGTGAGATAGTGCATTTCAGCCTCAAAGGAAGCAATGTCCTCAAACGGAACATTGGTGGCACCAGGATCTAAAGCAGGCTTAAGAAGCCTTGGATGCAGTCAGTCTTTTATTAACTATCATGACCGACACAATGTGATCCATAATACTTCCATTTTGGCAGAAATTACATTCAAGCACAGGCCCCCACTAGAAGGTAGTGATGACATTCAGGTGCTGAAAACGTCTTTTTAATGCCTAAAGGAAAATTGTGAGCTTTACTTACCATATATATTGGTCAAATGATGCCCTATGCCGGAAGACTGTCTTTTTTTTTTCTTCAGTATCGGCAATGCAGAGACAATTTGTTGCGAAACACTGCCACTGCTGGTCATTCAGTATAATCTGCAGATGGAAAAGTCCACTGTTAGCACATTTACTACAAGCAATACAAAAAAATCATGATTTTTATAAAGGGTAAACAGATCAATACTATGGAGTTTGTATTATTGTGAAAATCAGCATCTCATTAGAAAATCAAATCTCGATTTGTGTTTTTAACCTACCATACTACTCTGAATCTCATGCCTCTTTTGCCAACACGCTCTAAACAACTGTAGAAGGTACATTAGGACATAGATAGAGATCTTTTTGCCAGCCAAGTGGCAGCGTACCCCTCTCACTTTATTTCATTTAGGATATGGTACACCAGTAGCAATTAAGCCAGCTGATAAGTTGAGAGGTAGGTTTATGCTACAGTTAATGGGAATGATAAAAGCTATGAATAGCATGTTCATAATCATCATTTGAGCCAATTCCTAGCAGTTCAGCAATAGTGAAGTTGACTAATGCTCAAACTCCCGTTCGTTCAAATTTAGAGGTCTAAAAAGTGCCCTAATTTCGTACATTTTACCATCATAGCTGTCACTTGGGCGTCCGGTCTACCCTGCTACTCATTTCATTAGCAAGATAAATGTATCTTACTGCTTGCTAGGCAACAGCAGAGTGGCCCTCACGTCAGACAACATCTTGCATTTAGCTTTATGATGTCAGCTTGCTAGGCAACAGATTGGCCCTCATGTCAGACAACATCTTGCTTTCGCTTTATGATGTCAGATCATCACTGGTCCAATTGTCCTTGTGGAAGCGGACCACACAGGAGGATGAGATATCAGAAGTTATGCAGTAGGTTGCTATCTCTATTCATGACCGCAAGGCAAGTCGGAGGTGGAATGGCAAATACTCTGAACCACTCAAAGCACTGTGGCCTTTTTTAAAGTGGGATGCAGATACAAAAACAGAGACTATCCTTACCAACAATCCTTCTTGAGTATCAGAGTCCAACATACAGAGTGCAGCGGAAGACGTTAAATGTGCTTCATTCCGTGAGAACGCAACTCTATAGTTCTACAGTGAGATAGTGCATTTCAGCCTCAAAGGAAGCAATGTCCTCAAACGGAACATTGGTGGCACCAGGATCTAAAGCAGGCTTAAGAAGCCTTGGATGCAGTCAGTCTTTTATTAACTATCATGACCGACACAATGTGATCCATAATACTTCCATTTTGGCAGAAATTACATTCAAGCACAGGCCCCCACTAGAAGGTAGTGATGACATTCAGGTGCTGAAAACGTCTTTTTAATGCCTAAAGGAAAATTGTGAGCTTTACTTACCATATATATTGGTCAAATGATGCCCTATGCCGGAAGACTGTCTTTTTTTTTTTTCTTCAGTATCGGCAAAGCAGAGACAATTTGTTGCGAAACACTGCCACTGCTGGTCATTCAGTATAATCTGCAGATGGAAAAGTCCACTGTTAGCACATTTACTACAAGCAATACAAAAAAATCATGATTTTTATAAAGGGTAAACAGATCAATACTATGGAGTTTGTATTATTGTGAAAATCAGCATCTCATTAGAAAATCAAATCTCGATTTGTGTTTTTA
Source organism: Lissotriton vulgaris (assembly GCF_964263255.1). Taxonomy (NCBI): domain Eukaryota; kingdom Metazoa; phylum Chordata; class Amphibia; order Caudata; family Salamandridae; genus Lissotriton; species Lissotriton vulgaris. The sequence continues at coordinate 324,061,633 of NC_141700.1, read as the reverse complement.
ACCTACCATACTACTCTGAATCTCATGTCTCTTTTGCCAACACGCTCTAAACAACTGTAGAAGGTACATTAGGACATAGATAGAGATCTTTTTGCCAGCCAAGTGGCAGGGTACCCCTCTCACTTTATTTGATTTAGGATATGGTACACCAGTAGCAATTAAGCCAGCTGATAAGTTGAGAGGTAGGGTTATGCTACAGTTAATGGGAATGATAAAAGCTATGAATAGCATGTTCATAATCATCATTTGAGCCAATTCCTAGCAGTTCAGCAATAGTGAAGTTGACTAATGCTCAAACTCCTGTTCGTTCAAATTTAGAGGTCTTAAAAAGTGCCCTAATTTCGTACATTTTACCATCATAGCTGTCACTTGGGCATCCGGTCTACCCTGCTACTCATTTCATTAGCAAGATAAATGTATCTTACTGCTTGCTAGGCAACAGCAGAGTGGCCCTCACGTCAGACAACACCTTGCATTTAGCTTTATGATGTCAGCTTGCTAGGCAACAGTTTGGCCCTCATGTCAGACAACATCTTGCTTTCGCTTTATGATGTCAGATCATCACTGGTCCAATTGTCCTTGTGGAAGCGGACCACACAGGAGGATGAGATATCAGAAGTTATGCAGTAGGTTGCTATCTCTATTCATGACCGCAAGGCAAGTCGGAGGTGGAATGGCAAATACTCTGAACCACTCAAAGCACTGTGGCCTTTTTTAAAGTGGGATGCAGATACAAAAACAGAGACTATCCTTACCAACAATCCTTCTTGAGTATCAGAGTCCAACATACAGAGTGCAGCGGAAGACGTTAAATGTGCTTCATTCCGTGAGAACGCAACTCTATAGTTCTACAGTGAGATAGTGCATTTCAGCCTCAAAGGAAGCAATGTCCTCAAACGGAACATTGGTGGCACCAGGATCTAAAGCAGGCTTAAGAAGCCTTGGATGCAGTCAGTCTTTTATTAACTATCATGACCGACACAATGTGATCCATAATACTTCCATTTTGGCAGAAATTACATTCAAGCACAGGCCCCCACTAGAAGGTAGTGATGACATTCAGGTGCTGAAAACGTCTTTTTAATGCCTAAAGGAAAATTGTGAGCTTTACTTACCATATATATTGGTCAAATGATGCCCTATGCCGGAAGACTGTCTTTTTTTTTTCTTCAGTATCGGCAATGCAGAGACAATTTGTTGCGAAACACTGCCACTGCTGGTCATTCAGTATAATCTGCAGATGGAAAAGTCCACTGTTAGCACATTTACTACAAGCAATACAAAAAAATCATGATTTTTATAAAGGGTAAACAGATCAATACTATGGAGTTTGTATTATTGTGAAAATCAGCATCTCATTAGAAAATCAAATCTCGATTTGTGTTTTTAACCTACCATACTACTCTGAATCTCATGCCTCTTTTGCCAACACGCTCTAAACAACTGTAGAAGGTACATTAGGACATAGATAGAGATCTTTTTGCCAGCCAAGTGGCAGCGTACCCCTCTCACTTTATTTCATTTAGGATATGGTACACCAGTAGCAATTAAGCCAGCTGATAAGTTGAGAGGTAGGGTTATGCTACAGTTAATGGGAATGATAAAAGCTATGAATAGCATGTTCATAATCATCATTTGAGCCAATTCCTAGCAGTTCAGCAATAGTGAAGTTGACTAATGCTCAAACTCCCGTTCGTTCAAATTTAGAGGTCTTAAAAAGTGCCCTAATTTCGTACATTTTACCATCATAGCTGTCACTTGGGCATCCGGTCTACCCTGCTACTCATTTCATTAGCAAGATAAATGTATCTTACTGCTTGCTAGGCAACAGCAGAGTGGCCCTCACGTCAGACAACATCTTGCATTTAGCTTTATGATGTCAGCTTGCTAGGCAACAGATTGGCCCTCATGTCAGACAACATCTTGCTTTCGCTTTATGATGTCAGATCATCACTGGTCCAATTGTCCTTGTGGAAGCGGACCACACAGGAGGATGAGATATCAGAAGTTATGCAGTAGGTTGCTATCTCTATTCATGACCGCAAGGCAAGTCGGAGGTGGAATGGCAAATACTCTGAACCACTCAAAGCACTGTGGCCTTTTTTAAAGTGGGATGCAGATACAAAAACAGAGACTATCCTTACCAACAATCCTTCTTGAGTATCAGAGTCCAACATACAGAGTGCAGCGGAAGACGTTAAATGTGCTTCATTCCGTGAGAACGCAACTCTATAGTTCTACAGTGAGATAGTGCATTTCAGCCTCAAAGGAAGCAATGTCCTCAAACGGAACATTGGTGGCACCAGGATCTAAAGCAGGCTTAAGAAGCCTTGGATGCAGTCAGTCTTTTATTAACTATCATGACCGACACAATGTGATCCATAATACTTCCATTTTGGCAGAAATTACATTCAAGCACAGGCCCCCACTAGAAGGTAGTGATGACATTCAGGTGCTGAAAACGTTTTTTTAATGCCTAAAGGAAAATTGTGAGCTTTACTTACCATATATATTGGTCAAATGATGCCCTATGCCGGAAGACTGTCTTTTTTTTTTTCTTCAGTATCGGCAATGCAGAGACAATTTGTTGCGAAACACTGCCACTGCTGGTCATTCAGTATAATCTGCAGATGGAAAAGTCCACTGTTAGCACATTTACTACAAGCAATACAAAAAAATCATGATTTTTATAAAGGGTAAACAGATCAATACTATGGAGTTTGTATTATTGTGAAAATCAGCATCTCATTAGAAAATCAAATCTCGATTTGTGTTTTTAACCTACCATACTACTCTGAATCTCATGCCTCTTTTGCCAACACGCTCTAAACAACTGTAGAAGGTACATTAGGACATAGATAGAGATCTTTTTGCCAGCCAAGTGGCAGGGTACCCCTCTCACTTTATTTGATTTAGGATATGGTACACCAGTAGCAATTAAGCCAGCTGATAAGTTGAGAGGTAGGGTTATGCTACAGTTAATGGGAATGATAAAAGCTATGAATAGCATGTTCATAATCATCATTTGAGCCAATTCCTAGCAGTTCAGCAATAGTGAAGTTGACTAATGCTCAAACTCCTGTTCGTTCAAATTTAGAGGTCTTAAAAAGTGCCCTAATTTCGTACATTTTACCATCATAGCTGTCACTTGGGCATCCGGTCTACCCTGCTACTCATTTCATTAGCAAGATAAATGTATCTTACTGCTTGCTAGGCAACAGCAGAGTGGCCCTCACGTCAGACAACACCTTGCATTTAGCTTTATGATGTCAGCTTGCTAGGCAACAGATTGGCCCTCATGTCAGACAACATCTTGCTTTCGCTTTATGATGTCAGATCATCACTGGTCCAATTGTCCTTGTGGAAGCGGACCACACAGGAGGATGAGATATCAGAAGTTATGCAGTAGGTTGCTATCTCTATTCATGACCGCAAGGCAAGTCGGAGGTGGAATGGCAAATACTCTGAACCACTCAAAGCACTGTGGCCTTTTTTAAAGTGGGATGCAGATACAAAAACAGAGACTATCCTTACCAACAATCCTTCTTGAGTATCAGAGTCCAACATACAGAGTGCAGCGGAAGACATTAAATGTGCTTCATTCCGTGAGAACGCAACTCTATAGTTCTACAGTGAGATAGTGCATTTCAGCCTCAAAGGAAGCAATGTCCTCAAACGGAACATTGGTGGCACCAGGATCTAAAGCAGGCTTAAGAAGCCTTGGATGCAGTCAGTCTTTTATTAACTATCATGACCGACACAATGTGATCCATAATACTTCCATTTTGGCAGAAATTACATTCAAGCACAGGCCCCCACTAGAAGGTAGTGATGACATTCAGGTGCTGAAAACGTCTTTTTAATGCCTAAAGGAAAATTGTGAGCTTTACTTACCATATATATTGGTCAAATGATGCCCTATGCCGGAAGACTGTCTTTTTTTTTTTCTTCAGTATCGGTAATGCAGAGACAATTTGTTGCGAAACACTGCCACTGCTGGTCATTCAGTATAATCTGCAGATGGAAAAGTCCACTGTTAGCACATTTACTACAAGCAATACAAAAAAATCATGATTTTTATAAAGGGTAAACAGATCAATACTATGGAGTTTGTATTATTGTGAAAATCAGCATCTCATTAGAAAATCAAATCTCGATTTGTGTTTTTAACCTACCATACTACTCTGAATCTCATGCCTCTTTTGCCAACACGCTCTAAACAACTGTAGAAGGTACATTAGGACATAGATAGAGATCTTTTTGCCAGCCAAGTGGCAGGGTACCCCTCTCACTTTATTTGATTTAGGATATGGTACACCAGTAGCAATTAAGCCAGCTGATAAGTTGAGAGGTAGGGTTATGCTACAGTTAATGGGAATGATAAAAGCTATGAATAGCATGTTCATAATCATCATTTGAGCCAATTCCTAGCAGTTCAGCAATAGTGAAGTTGACTAATGCTCAAACTCCTGTTCGTTCAAATTTAGAGGTCTTAAAAAGTGCCCTAATTTCGTACATTTTACCATCATAGCTGTCACTTGGGCATCCGGTCTACCCTGCTACTCATTTCATTAGCAAGATAAATGTATCTTACTGCTTGCTAGGCAACAGCAGAGTGGCCCTCACGTCAGACAACATCTTGCATTTAGCTTTATGATGTCAGCTTGCTAGGCAACAGATTGGCCCTCATGTCAGACAACATCTTGCTTTCGCTTTATGATGTCAGATCATCACTGGTCCAATTGTCCTTGTGGAAGCGGACCACACAGGAGGATGAGATATCAGAAGTTATGCAGTAGGTTGCTATCTCTATTCATGACCGCAAGGCAAGTCGGAGGTGGAATGGCAAATACTCTGAACCACTCAAAGCACTGTGGCCTTTTTTAAAGTGGGATGCAGATACAAAAACAGAGACTATCCTTACCAACAATCCTTCTTGAGTATCAGAGTCCAACATACAGAGTGCAGCGGAAGACGTTAAATGTGCTTCATTCCGTGAGAACGCAACTCTATAGTTCTACAGTGAGATAGTGCATTTCAGCCTCAAAGGAAGCAATGTCCTCAAACGGAACATTGGTGGCACCAGGATCTAAAGCAGGCTTAAGAAGCCTTGGATGCAGTCAGTCTTTTATTAACTATCATGACCGACACAATGTGATCCATAATACTTCCATTTTGGCAGAAATTACATTCAAGCACAGGCCCCCACTAGAAGGTAGTGATGACATTCAGGTGCTGAAAACGTCTTTTTAATGCCTAAAGGAAAATTGTGAGCTTTACTTACCATATATATTGGTCAAATGATGCCCTATGCCGGAAGACTGTCTTTTTTTTTTCTTCAGTATCGGCAATGCAGAGACAATTTGTTGCGAAACACTGCCACTGCTGGTCATTCAGTATAATCTGCAGATGGAAAAGTCCACTGTTAGCACATTTACTACAAGCAATACAAAAAAATCATGATTTTTATAAAGGGTAAACAGATCAATACTATGGAGTTTGTATTATTGTGAAAATCAGCATCTCATTAGAAAATCAAATCTCGATTTGTGTTTTTAACCTACCATACTACTCTGAATCTCATGCCTCTTTTGCCAACACGCTCTAAACAACTGTAGAAGGTACATTAGGACATAGATAGAGATCTTTTTGCCAGCCAAGTGGCAGCGTACCCCTCTCACTTTATTTCATTTAGGATATGGTACACCAGTAGCAATTAAGCCAGCTGATAAGTTGAGAGGTAGGTTTATGCTACAGTTAATGGGAATGATAAAAGCTATGAATAGCATGTTCATAATCATCATTTGAGCCAATTCCTAGCAGTTCAGCAATAGTGAAGTTGACTAATGCTCAAACTCCCGTTCGTTCAAATTTAGAGGTCTAAAAAGTGCCCTAATTTCGTACATTTTACCATCATAGCTGTCACTTGGGCGTCCGGTCTACCCTGCTACTCATTTCATTAGCAAGATAAATGTATCTTACTGCTTGCTAGGCAACAGCAGAGTGGCCCTCACGTCAGACAACATCTTGCATTTAGCTTTATGATGTCAGCTTGCTAGGCAACAGATTGGCCCTCATGTCAGACAACATCTTGCTTTCGCTTTATGATGTCAGATCATCACTGGTCCAATTGTCCTTGTGGAAGCGGACCACACAGGAGGATGAGATATCAGAAGTTATGCAGTAGGTTGCTATCTCTATTCATGACCGCAAGGCAAGTCGGAGGTGGAATGGCAAATACTCTGAACCACTCAAAGCACTGTGGCCTTTTTTAAAGTGGGATGCAGATACAAAAACAGAGACTATCCTTACCAACAATCCTTCTTGAGTATCAGAGTCCAACATACAGAGTGCAGCGGAAGACGTTAAATGTGCTTCATTCCGTGAGAACGCAACTCTATAGTTCTACAGTGAGATAGTGCATTTCAGCCTCAAAGGAAGCAATGTCCTCAAACGGAACATTGGTGGCACCAGGATCTAAAGCAGGCTTAAGAAGCCTTGGATGCAGTCAGTCTTTTATTAACTATCATGACCGACACAATGTGATCCATAATACTTCCATTTTGGCAGAAATTACATTCAAGCACAGGCCCCCACTAGAAGGTAGTGATGACATTCAGGTGCTGAAAACGTCTTTTTAATGCCTAAAGGAAAATTGTGAGCTTTACTTACCATATATATTGGTCAAATGATGCCCTATGCCGGAAGACTGTCTTTTTTTTTTTTCTTCAGTATCGGCAAAGCAGAGACAATTTGTTGCGAAACACTGCCACTGCTGGTCATTCAGTATAATCTGCAGATGGAAAAGTCCACTGTTAGCACATTTACTACAAGCAATACAAAAAAATCATGATTTTTATAAAGGGTAAACAGATCAATACTATGGAGTTTGTATTATTGTGAAAATCAGCATCTCATTAGAAAATCAAATCTCGATTTGTGTTTTTAACCTACCATACTACTCTGAATCTCATGTCTCTTTTGCCAACACGCTCTAAACAACTGTAGAAGGTACATTAGGACATAGATAGAGATCTTTTTGCCAGCCAAGTGGCAGGGTACCCCTCTCACTTTATTTGATTTAGGATATGGTACACCAGTAGCAATTAAGCCAGCTGATAAGTTGAGAGGTAGGGTTATGCTACAGTTAATGGGAATGATAAAAGCTATGAATAGCATGTTCATAATCATCATTTGAGCCAATTCCTAGCAGTTCAGCAATAGTGAAGTTGACTAATGCTCAAACTCCTGTTCGTTCAAATTTAGAGGTCTTAAAAAGTGCCCTAATTTCGTACATTTTACCATCATAGCTGTCACTTGGGCATCCGGTCTACCCTGCTACTCATTTCATTAGCAAGATAAATGTATCTTACTGCTTGCTAGGCAACAGCAGAGTGGCCCTCACGTCAGACAACACCTTGCATTTAGCTTTATGATGTCAGCTTGCTAGGCAACAGTTTGGCCCTCATGTCAGACAACATCTTGCTTTCGCTTTATGATGTCAGATCATCACTGGTCCAATTGTCCTTGTGGAAGCGGACCACACAGGAGGATGAGATATCAGAAGTTATGCAGTAGGTTGCTATCTCTATTCATGACCGCAAGGCAAGTCGGAGGTGGAATGGCAAATACTCTGAACCACTCAAAGCACTGTGGCCTTTTTTAAAGTGGGATGCAGATACAAAAACAGAGACTATCCTTACCAACAATCCTTCTTGAGTATCAGAGTCCAACATACAGAGTGCAGCGGAAGACGTTAAATGTGCTTCATTCCGTGAGAACGCAACTCTATAGTTCTACAGTGAGATAGTGCATTTCAGCCTCAAAGGAAGCAATGTCCTCAAACGGAACATTGGTGGCACCAGGATCTAAAGCAGGCTTAAGAAGCCTTGGATGCAGTCAGTCTTTTATTAACTATCATGACCGACACAATGTGATCCATAATACTTCCATTTTGGCAGAAATTACATTCAAGCACAGGCCCCCACTAGAAGGTAGTGATGACATTCAGGTGCTGAAAACGTCTTTTTAATGCCTAAAGGAAAATTGTGAGCTTTACTTACCATATATATTGGTCAAATGATGCCCTATGCCGGAAGACTGTCTTTTTTTTTTCTTCAGTATCGGCAATGCAGAGACAATTTGTTGCGAAACACTGCCACTGCTGGTCATTCAGTATAATCTGCAGATGGAAAAGTCCACTGTTAGCACATTTACTACAAGCAATACAAAAAAATCATGATTTTTATAAAGGGTAAACAGATCAATACTATGGAGTTTGTATTATTGTGAAAATCAGCATCTCATTAGAAAATCAAATCTCGATTTGTGTTTTTAACCTACCATACTACTCTGAATCTCATGCCTCTTTTGCCAACACGCTCTAAACAACTGTAGAAGGTACATTAGGACATAGATAGAGATCTTTTTGCCAGCCAAGTGGCAGCGTACCCCTCTCACTTTATTTCATTTAGGATATGGTACACCAGTAGCAATTAAGCCAGCTGATAAGTTGAGAGGTAGGGTTATGCTACAGTTAATGGGAATGATAAAAGCTATGAATAGCATGTTCATAATCATCATTTGAGCCAATTCCTAGCAGTTCAGCAATAGTGAAGTTGACTAATGCTCAAACTCCCGTTCGTTCAAATTTAGAGGTCTTAAAAAGTGCCCTAATTTCGTACATTTTACCATCATAGCTGTCACTTGGGCATCCGGTCTACCCTGCTACTCATTTCATTAGCAAGATAAATGTATCTTACTGCTTGCTAGGCAACAGCAGAGTGGCCCTCACGTCAGACAACATCTTGCATTTAGCTTTATGATGTCAGCTTGCTAGGCAACAGATTGGCCCTCATGTCAGACAACATCTTGCTTTCGCTTTATGATGTCAGATCATCACTGGTCCAATTGTCCTTGTGGAAGCGGACCACACAGGAGGATGAGATATCAGAAGTTATGCAGTAGGTTGCTATCTCTATTCATGACCGCAAGGCAAGTCGGAGGTGGAATGGCAAATACTCTGAACCACTCAAAGCACTGTGGCCTTTTTTAAAGTGGGATGCAGATACAAAAACAGAGACTATCCTTACCAACAATCCTTCTTGAGTATCAGAGTCCAACATACAGAGTGCAGCGGAAGACGTTAAATGTGCTTCATTCCGTGAGAACGCAACTCTATAGTTCTACAGTGAGATAGTGCATTTCAGCCTCAAAGGAAGCAATGTCCTCAAACGGAACATTGGTGGCACCAGGATCTAAAGCAGGCTTAAGAAGCCTTGGATGCAGTCAGTCTTTTATTAACTATCATGACCGACACAATGTGATCCATAATACTTCCATTTTGGCAGAAATTACATTCAAGCACAGGCCCCCACTAGAAGGTAGTGATGACATTCAGGTGCTGAAAACGTTTTTTTAATGCCTAAAGGAAAATTGTGAGCTTTACTTACCATATATATTGGTCAAATGATGCCCTATGCCGGAAGACTGTCTTTTTTTTTTTCTTCAGTATCGGCAATGCAGAGACAATTTGTTGCGAAACACTGCCACTGCTGGTCATTCAGTATAATCTGCAGATGGAAAAGTCCACTGTTAGCACATTTACTACAAGCAATACAAAAAAATCATGATTTTTATAAAGGGTAAACAGATCAATACTATGGAGTTTGTATTATTGTGAAAATCAGCATCTCATTAGAAAATCAAATCTCGATTTGTGTTTTTAACCTACCATACTACTCTGAATCTCATGCCTCTTTTGCCAACACGCTCTAAACAACTGTAGAAGGTACATTAGGACATAGATAGAGATCTTTTTGCCAGCCAAGTGGCAGGGTACCCCTCTCACTTTATTTGATTTAGGATATGGTACACCAGTAGCAATTAAGCCAGCTGATAAGTTGAGAGGTAGGGTTATGCTACAGTTAATGGGAATGATAAAAGCTATGAATAGCATGTTCATAATCATCATTTGAGCCAATTCCTAGCAGTTCAGCAATAGTGAAGTTGACTAATGCTCAAACTCCTGTTCGTTCAAATTTAGAGGTCTTAAAAAGTGCCCTAATTTCGTACATTTTACCATCATAGCTGTCACTTGGGCATCCGGTCTACCCTGCTACTCATTTCATTAGCAAGATAAATGTATCTTACTGCTTGCTAGGCAACAGCAGAGTGGCCCTCACGTCAGACAACACCTTGCATTTAGCTTTATGATGTCAGCTTGCTAGGCAACAGATTGGCCCTCATGTCAGACAACATCTTGCTTTCGCTTTATGATGTCAGATCATCACTGGTCCAATTGTCCTTGTGGAAGCGGACCACACAGGAGGATGAGATATCAGAAGTTATGCAGTAGGTTGCTATCTCTATTCATGACCGCAAGGCAAGTCGGAGGTGGAATGGCAAATACTCTGAACCACTCAAAGCACTGTGGCCTTTTTTAAAGTGGGATGCAGATACAAAAACAGAGACTATCCTTACCAACAATCCTTCTTGAGTATCAGAGTCCAACATACAGAGTGCAGCGGAAGACATTAAATGTGCTTCATTCCGTGAGAACGCAACTCTATAGTTCTACAGTGAGATAGTGCATTTCAGCCTCAAAGGAAGCAATGTCCTCAAACGGAACATTGGTGGCACCAGGATCTAAAGCAGGCTTAAGAAGCCTTGGATGCAGTCAGTCTTTTATTAACTATCATGACCGACACAATGTGATCCATAATACTTCCATTTTGGCAGAAATTACATTCAAGCACAGGCCCCCACTAGAAGGTAGTGATGACATTCAGGTGCTGAAAACGTCTTTTTAATGCCTAAAGGAAAATTGTGAGCTTTACTTACCATATATATTGGTCAAATGATGCCCTATGCCGGAAGACTGTCTTTTTTTTTTTCTTCAGTATCGGCAATGCAGAGACAATTTGTTGCGAAACACTGCCACTGCTGGTCATTCAGTATAATCTGCAGATGGAAAAGTCCACTGTTAGCACATTTACTACAAGCAATACAAAAAAATCATGATTTTTATAAAGGGTAAACAGATCAATACTATGGAGTTTGTATTATTGTGAAAATCAGCATCTCATTAGAAAATCAAATCTCGATTTGTGTTTTTAACCTACCATACTACTCTGAATCTCATGCCTCTTTTGCCAACACGCTCTAAACAACTGTAGAAGGTACATTAGGACATAGATAGAGATCTTTTTGCCAGCCAAGTGGCAGCGTACCCCTCTCACTTTATTTGATTTAGGATATGGTACACCAGTAGCAATTAAGCCAGCTGATAAGTTGAGAGGTAGGGTTATGCTACAGTTAATGGGAATGATAAAAGCTATGAATAGCATGTTCATAATCATCATTTGAGCCAATTCCTAGCAGTTCAGCAATAGTGAAGTTGACTAATGCTCAAACTCCCGTTCGTTCAAATTTAGAGGTCTAAAAAGTGCCCTAATTTCGTACATTTTACCATCATAGCTGTCACTTGGGCGTCCGGTCTACCCTGCTACTCATTTCATTAGCAAGATAAATGTATCTTACTGCTTGCTAGGCAACAGCAGAGTGGCCCTCACGTCAGACAACATCTTGCATTTAGCTTTATGATGTCAGCTTGCTAGGCAACAGATTGGCCCTCATGTCAGACAACATCTTGCTTTCGCTTTATGATGTCAGATCATCACTGGTCCAATTGTCCTTGTGGAAGCGGACCACACAGGAGGATGAGATATCAGAAGTTATGCAGTAGGTTGCTATCTCTATTCATGACCGCAAGGCAAGTCGGAGGTGGAATGGCAAATACTCTGAACCACTCAAAGCACTGTGGCCTTTTTTAAAGTGGGATGCAGATACAAAAACAGAGACTATCCTTACCAACAATCCTTCTTGAGTATCAGAGTCCAACATACAGAGTGCAGCGGAAGACGTTAAATGTGCTTCATTCCGTGAGAACGCAACTCTATAGTTCTACAGTGAGATAGTGCATTTCAGCCTCAAAGGAAGCAATGTCCTCAAACGGAACATTGGTGGCACCAGGATCTAAAGCAGGCTTAAGAAGCCTTGGATGCAGTCAGTCTTTTATTAACTATCATGACCGACACAATGTGATCCATAATACTTCCATTTTGGCAGAAATTACATTCAAGCACAGGCCCCCACTAGAAGGTAGTGATGACATTCAGGTGCTGAAAACGTCTTTTTAATGCCTAAAGGAAAATTGTGAGCTTTACTTACCATATATATTGGTCAAATGATGCCCTATGCCGGAAGACTGTCTTTTTTTTTTTTCTTCAGTATCGGCAAAGCAGAGACAATTTGTTGCGAAACACTGCCACTGCTGGTCATTCAGTATAATCTGCAGATGGAAAAGTCCACTGTTAGCACATTTACTACAAGCAATACAAAAAAATCATGATTTTTATAAAGGGTAAACAGATCAATACTATGGAGTTTGTATTATTGTGAAAATCAGCATCTCATTAGAAAATCAAATCTCGATTTGTGTTTTTAACCTACCATACTACTCTGAATCTCATGCCTCTTTTGCCAACACGCTCTAAACAACTGTAGAAGGTACATTAGGACATAGATAGAGATCTTTTTGCCAGCCAAGTGGCAGGGTACCCCTCTCACTTTATTTGATTTAGGATATGGTACACCAGTAGCAATTAAGCCAGCTGATAAGTTGAGAGGTAGGGTTATGCTACAGTTAATGGGAATGATAAAAGCTATGAATAGCATGTTCATAATCATCATTTGAGCCAATTCCTAGCAGTTCAGCAATAGTGAAGTTGACTAATGCTCAAACTCCCGTTCGTTCAAATTTAGAGGTCTTAAAAAGTGCCCTAATTTCGTACATTTTACCATCATAGCTGTCACTTGGGCATCCGGTCTACCCTGCTACTCATTTCATTAGCAAGATAAATGTATCTTACTGCTTGCTAGGCAACAGCAGAGTGGCCCTCACGTCAGACAACATCTTGCATTTAGCTTTATGATGTCAGCTTGCTAGGCAACAGATTGGCCCTCATGTCAGACAACATCTTGCTTTCGCTTTATGATGTCAGATCATCACTGGTCCAATTGTCCTTGTGGAAGCGGACCACACAGGAGGATGAGATATCAGAAGTTATGCAGTAGGTTGCTATCTCTATTCATGACCGCAAGGCAAGTCGGAGGTGGAATGGCAAATACTCTGAACCACTCAAAGCACTGTGGCCTTTTTTAAAGTGGGATGCAGATACAAAAACAGAGACTATCCTTACCAACAATCCTTCTTGAGTATCAGAGTCCAACATACAGAGTGCAGCGGAAGACGTTAAATGTGCTTCATTCCGTGAGAACGCAACTCTATAGTTCTACAGTGAGATAGTGCATTTCAGCCTCAAAGGAAGCAATGTCCTCAAACGGAACATTGGTGGCACCAGGATCTAAAGCAGGCTTAAGAAGCCTTGGATGCAGTCAGTCTTTTATTAACTATCATGACCGACACAATGTGATCCATAATACTTCCATTTTGGCAGAAATTACATTCAAGCACAGGCCCCCACTAGAAGGTAGTGATGACATTCAGGTGCTGAAAACGTCTTTTTAATGCCTAAAGGAAAATTGTGAGCTTTACTTACCATATATATTGGTCAAATGATGCCCTATGCCGGAAGACTGTCTTTTTTTTTTTCTTCAGTATCGGCAATGCAGAGACAATTTGTTGCGAAACACTGCCACTGCTGGTCATTCAGTATAATCTGCAGATGGAAAAGTCCACTGTTAGCACATTTACTACAAGCAATACAAAAAAATCATGATTTTTATAAAGGGTAAACAGATCAATACTATGGAGTTTGTATTATTGTGAAAATCAGCATCTCATTAGAAAATCAAATCTCGATTTGTGTTTTTAACCTACCATACTACTCTGAATCTCATGCCTCTTTTGCCAACACGCTCTAAACAACTGTAGAAGGTACATTAGGACATAGATAGAGATCTTTTTGCCAGCCAAGTGGCAGCGTACCCCTCTCACTTTATTTCATTTAGGATATGGTACACCAGTAGCAATTAAGCCAGCTGATAAGTTGAGAGGTAGGGTTATGCTACAGTTAATGGGAATGATAAAAGCTATGAATAGCATGTTCATAATCATCATTTGAGCCAATTCCTAGCAGTTCAGCAATAGTGAAGTTGACTAATGCTCAAACTCCCGTTCGTTCAAATTTAGAGGTCTTAAAAAGTGCCCTAATTTCGTACATTTTACCATCATAGCTGTCACTTGGGCATCCGGTCTACCCTGCTACTCATTTCATTAGCAAGATAAATGTATCTTACTGCTTGCTAGGCAACAGCAGAGTGGCCCTCACGTCAGACAACATCTTGCATTTAGCTTTATGATGTCAGCTTGCTAGGCAACAGATTGGCCCTCATGTCAGACAACATCTTGCTTTCGCTTTATGATGTCAGATCATCACTGGTCCAATTGTCCTTGTGGAAGCGGACCACACAGGAGGATGAGATATCAGAAGTTATGCAGTAGGTTGCTATCTCTATTCATGACCGCAAGGCAAGTCGGAGGTGGAATGGCAAATACTCTGAACCACTCAAAGCACTGTGGCCTTTTTTAAAGTGGGATGCAGATACAAAAACAGAGACTATCCTTACCAACAATCCTTCTTGAGTATCAGAGTCCAACATACAGAGTGCAGCGGAAGACGTTAAATGTGCTTCATTCCGTGAGAACGCAACTCTATAGTTCTACAGTGAGATAGTGCATTTCAGCCTCAAAGGAAGCAATGTCCTCAAACGGAACATTGGTGGCACCAGGATCTAAAGCAGGCTTAAGAAGCCTTGGATGCAGTCAGTCTTTTATTAACTATCATGACCGACACAATGTGATCCATAATACTTCCATTTTGGCAGAAATTACATTCAAGCACAGGCCCCCACTAGAAGGTAGTGATGACATTCAGGTGCTGAAAACGTTTTTTTAATGCCTAAAGGAAAATTGTGAGCTTTACTTACCATATATATTGGTCAAATGATGCCCTATGCCGGAAGACTGTCTTTTTTTTTTTTCTTCAGTATCGGCAAAGCAGAGACAATTTGTTGCGAAACACTGCCACTGCTGGTCATTCAGTATAATCTGCAGATGGAAAAGTCCACTGTTAGCATATTTACTACAAGCAATACAAAAAAATCATGATTTTTATAAAGGGTAAACAGATCAATACTATGGAGTTTGTATTATTGTGAAAATCAGCATCTCATTAGAAAATCAAATCTCGATTTGTGTTTTTAACCTACCATACTACTCTGAATCTCATGCCTCTTTTGCCAACACGCTCTAAACAACTGTAGAAGGTACATTAGGACATAGATAGAGATCTTTTTGCCAGCCAAGTGGCTGGGTACCCCTCTCACTTTATTTGATTTAGGATATGGTACACCAGTAGCAATTAAGCCAGCTGATAAGTTGAGAGGTAGGGTTATGCTACAGTTAATGGGAATGATAAAAGCTATGAATAGCATGTTCATAATCATCATTTGAGCCAATTCCTAGCAGTTCAGCAATAGTGAAGTTGACTAATGCTCAAACTCCCGTTCGTTCAAATTTAGAGGTCTAAAAAGTGCCCTAATTTCGTACATTTTACCATCATAGCTGTCACTTGGGCGTCCGGTCTACCCTGCTACTCATTTCATTAGCAAGATAAATGTATCTTACTGCTTGCTAGGCAACAGCAGAGTGGCCCTCACGTCAGACAACATCTTGCATTTAGCTTTATGATGTCAGCTTGCTAGGCAACAGATTGGCCCTCATGTCAGACAACACCTTGCTTTCGCTTTATGATGTCAGATCATCACTGGTCCAATTGTCCTTGTGGAAGCGGACCACACAGGAGGATGAGATATCAGAAGTTATGCAGTAGGTTGCTATCTCTATTCATGACCGCAAGGCAAGTCGGAGGTGGAATGGCAAATACTCTGAACCACTCAAAGCACTGTGGCCTTTTTTAAAGTGGGATGCAGATACAAAAACAGAGACTATCCGTACCAACAATCCTTCTTGAGTATCAGAGTCCAACATACAGAGTGCAGCGGAAGACGTTAAATGTGCTTCATTCCGTGAGAACGCAACTCTATAGTTCTACAGTGAGATAGTGCATTTCAGCCTCAAAGGAAGCAATGTCCTCAAACGGAACATTGGTGGCACCAGGATCTAAAGCAGGCTTAAGAAGCCTTGGATGCAGTCAGTCTTTTATTAACTATCATGACCGACACAATGTGATCCATAATACTTCCATTTTGGCAGAAATTACATTCAAGCACAGGCCCCCACTAGAAGGTAGTGATGACATTCAGGTGCTGAAAACGTCTTTTTAATGCCTAAAGGAAAATTGTGAGCTTTACTTACCATATATATTGGTCAAATGATGCCCTATGCCGGAAGACTGTCTTTTTTTTTTTCTTCAGTATCGGTAATGCAGAGACAATTTGTTGCGAAACACTGCCACTGCTGGTCATTCAGTATACTCTGCAGATGGAAAAGTCCACTGTTAGCACATTTACTACAAGCAATACAAAAAAATCATGATTTTTATAAAGGGTAAACAGATCAATACTATGGAGTTTGTATTATTGTGAAAATCAGCATCTCATTAGAAAATCAAATCTCGATTTGTGTTTTTAACCTACCATACTACTCTGAATCTCATGCCTCTTTTGCCAACACGCTCTAAACAACTGTAGAAGGTACATTAGGACATAGATAGAGATCTTTTTGCCAGCCAAGTGGCAGGGTACCCCTCTCACTTTATTTGATTTAGGATATGGTACACCAGTAGCAATTAAGCCAGCTGATAAGTTGAGAGGTAGGGTTATGCTACAGTTAATGGGAATGATAAAAGCTATGAATAGCATGTTCATAATCATCATTTGAGCCAATTCCTAGCAGTTCAGCAATAGTGAAGTTGACTAATGCTCAAACTCCTGTTCGTTCAAATTTAGAGGTCTTAAAAAGTGCCCTAATTTCGTACATTTTACCATCATAGCTGTCACTTGGGCATCCAGTCTACCCTGCTACTCATTTCATTAGCAAGATAAATGTATCTTACTGCTTGCTAGGCAACAGCAGAGTGGCCCTCACGTCAGACAACATCTTGCATTTAGCTTTATGATGTCAGCTTGCTAGGCAACAGATTGGCCCTCATGTCAGACAACATCTTGCTTTCGCTTTATGATGTCAGATCATCACTGGTCCAATTGTCCTTGTGGAAGCGGACCACACAGGAGGATGAGATATCAGAAGTTATGCAGTAGGTTGCTATCTCTATTCATGACCGCAAGGCAAGTCGGAGGTGGAATGGCAAATACTCTGAACCACTCAAAGCACTGTGGCCTTTTTTAAAGTGGGATGCAGATACAAAAACAGAGACTATCCTTACCAACAATCCTTCTTGAGTATCAGAGTCCAACATACAGAGTGCAGCGGAAGACGTTAAATGTGCTTCATTCCGTGAGAACGCAACTCTATAGTTCTACAGTGAGATAGTGCATTTCAGCCTCAAAGGAAGCAATGTCCTCAAACGGAACATTGGTGGCACCAGGATCTAAAGCAGGCTTAAGAAGCCTTGGATGTAGTCAGTCTTTTATTAACTATCATGACCGACACAATGTGATCCATAATACTTCCATTTTGGCAGAAATTACATTCAAGCACAGGCCCCCACTAGAAGGTAGTGATGACATTCAGGTGCTGAAAACGTCTTTTTAATGCCTAAAGGAAAATTGTGAGCTTTACTTACCATATATATTGGTCAAATGATGCCCTATGCCGGAAGACTGTCTTTTTTTTTTTTCTTCAGTATCGGCAAAGCAGAGACAATTTGTTGCGAAACACTGCCACTGCTGGTCATTCAGTATAATCTGCAGATGGAAAAGTCCACTGTTAGCACATTTACTACAAGCAATACAAAAAAATCATGATTTTTATAAAGGGTAAACAGATCAATACTATGGAGTTTGTATTATTGTGAAAATCAGCATCTCATTAGAAAATCAAATCTCGATTTGTGTTTTTAACCTACCATACTACTCTGAATCTCATGCCTCTTTTGCCAACACGCTCTAAACAACTGTAGAAGGTACATTAGGACATAGATAGAGATCTTTTTGCCAGCCAAGTGGCAGGGTACCCCTCTCACTTTATTTGATTTAGGATATGGTACACAAGTAGCAATTAAGCCAGCTGATAAGTTGAGAGGTAGGGTTATGCTACAGTTAATGGGAATGATAAAAGCTATGAATAGCATGTTCATAATCATCATTTGAGCCAATTCCTAGCAGTTCAGCAATAGTGAAGTTGACTAATGCTCAAACTCCCGTTCGTTCAAATTTAGAGGTCTAAAAAGTGCCCTAATTTCGTACATTTTACCATCATAGCTGTCACTTGGGCGTCCGGTCTACCCTGCTACTCATTTCATTAGCAAGATAAATGTATCTTACTGCTTGCTAGGCAACAGCAGAGTGGCCCTCACGTCAGACAACATCTTGCATTTAGCTTTATGATGTCAGCTTGCTAGGCAACAGATTGGCCCTCATGTCAGACAACATCTTGCTTTCGCTTTATGATGTCAGATCATCACTGGTCCAATTGTCCTTGTGGAAGCGGACCACACAGGAGGATGAGATATCAGAAGTTATGCAGTAGGTTGCTATCTCTATTCATGACCGCAAGGCAAGTCGGAGGTGGAATGGCAAATACTCTGAACCACTCAAAGCACTGTGGCCTTTTTTAAAGTGGGATGCAGATACAAAAACAGAGACTATCCTTACCAACAATCCTTCTTGAGTATCAGAGTCCAACATACAGAGTGCAGCGGAAGACGTTAAATGTGCTTCATTCCGTGAGAACGCAACTCTATAGTTCTACAGTGAGATAGTGCATTTCAGCCTCAAAGGAAGCAATGTCCTCAAACGGAACATTGGTGGCACCAGGATCTAAAGCAGGCTTAAGAAGCCTTGGATGCAGTCAGTCTTTTATTAACTATCATGACCGACACAATGTGATCCATAATACTTCCATTTTGGCAGAAATTACATTCAAGCACAGGCCCCCACTAGAAGGTAGTGATGACATTCAGGTGCTGAAAACGTCTTTTTAATGCCTAAAGGAAAATTGTGAGCTTTACTTACCATATATATTGGTCAAATGATGCCCTATGCCGGAAGACTGTCTTTTTTTTTTTCTTCAGTATCGGTAATGCAGAGACAATTTGTTGCGAAACACTGCCACTGCTGGTCATTCAGTATAATCTGCAGATGGAAAAGTCCACTGTTAGCACATTTACTACAAGCAATACAAAAAAATCATGATTTTTATAAAGGGTAAACAGATCAATACTATGGAGTTTGTATTATTGTGAAAATCAGCATCTCATTAGAAAATCAAATCTCGATTTGTGTTTTTAACCTACCATACTACTCTGAATCTCATGCCTCTTTTGCCAACACGCTCTAAACAACTGTAGAAGGTACATTAGGACATAGATAGAGATCTTTTTGCCAGCCAAGTGGCAGGGTACCCCTCTCACTTTATTTGATTTAGGATATGGTACACAAGTAGCAATTAAGCCAGCTGATAAGTTGAGAGGTAGGGTTATGCTACAGTTAATGGGAATGATAAAAGCTATGAATAGCATGTTCATAATCATCATTTGAGCCAATTCCTAGCAGTTCAGCAATAGTGAAGTTGACTAATGCTCAAACTCCTGTTCGTTCAAATTTAGAGGTCTTAAAAAGTGCCCTAATTTCGTACATTTTACCATCATAGCTGTCACTTGGGCATCCGGTCTACCCTGCTACTCATTTCATTAGCAAGATAAATGTATCTTACTGCTTGCTAGGCAACAGCAGAGTGGCCCTCACGTCAGACAACACCTTGCATTTAGCTTTATGATGTCAGCTTGCTAGGCAACAGATTGGCCCTCATGTCAGACAACATCTTGCTTTCGCTTTATGATGTCAGATCATCACTGGTCCAATTGTCCTTGTGGAAGCGGACCACACAGGAGGATGAGATATCAGAAGTTATGCAGTAGGTTGCTATCTCTATTCATGACCGCAAGGCAAGTCGGAGGTGGAATGGCAAATACTCTGAACCACTCAAAGCACTGTGGCCTTTTTTAAAGTGGGATGCAGATACAAAAACAGAGACTATCCTTACCAACAATCCTTCTTGAGTATCAGAGTCCAACATACAGAGTGCAGCGGAAGACGTTAAATGTGCTTCATTCCGTGAGAACGCAACTCTATAGTTCTACAGTGAGATAGTGCATTTCAGCCTCAAAGGAAGCAATGTCCTCAAACGGAACATTGGTGGCACCAGGATCTAAAGCAGGCTTAAGAAGCCTTGGATGCAGTCAGTCTTTTATTAACTATCATGACCGACACAATGTGATCCATAATACTTCCATTTTGGCAGAAATTACATTCAAGCACAGGCCCCCACTAGAAGGTAGTGATGACATTCAGGTGCTGAAAACGTCTTTTTAATGCCTAAAGGAAAATTGTGAGCTTTACTTACCATATATATTGGTCAAATGATGCCCTATGCCGGAAGACTGTCTTTTTTTTTTTCTTCAGTATCGGCAATGCAGAGACAATTTGTTGCGAAACACTGCCACTGCTGGTCATTCAGTATAATCTGCAGATGGAAAAGTCCACTGTTAGCACATTTACTACAAGCAATACAAAAAAATCATGATTTTTATAAAGGGTAAACAGATCAATACTATGGAGTTTGTATTATTGTGAAAATCAGCATCTCATTAGAAAATCAAATCTCGATTTGTGTTTTTAACCTACCATACTACTCTGAATCTCATGCCTCTTTTGCCAACACGCTCTAAACAACTGTAGAAGGTACATTAGGACATAGATAGAGATCTTTTTGCCAGCCAAGTGGCAGCGTACCCCTCTCACTTTATTTGATTTAGGATATGGTACACCAGTAGCAATTAAGCCAGCTGATAAGTTGAGAGGTAGGGTTATGCTACAGTTAATGGGAATGATAAAAGCTATGAATAGCATGTTCATAATCATCATTTGAGCCAATTCCTAGCAGTTCAGCAATAGTGAAGTTGACTAATGCTCAAACTCCCGTTCGTTCAAATTTAGAGGTCTAAAAAGTGCCCTAATTTCGTACATTTTACCATCATAGCTGTCACTTGGGCGTCCGGTCTACCCTGCTACTCATTTCATTAGCAAGATAAATGTATCTTACTGCTTGCTAGGCAACAGCAGAGTGGCCCTCACGTCAGACAACATCTTGCATTTAGCTTTATGATGTCAGCTTGCTAGGCAACAGATTGGCCCTCATGTCAGACAACATCTTGCTTTCGCTTTATGATGTCAGATCATCACTGGTCCAATTGTCCTTGTGGAAGCGGACCACACAGGAGGATGAGATATCAGAAGTTATGCAGTAGGTTGCTATCTCTATTCATGACCGCAAGGCAAGTCGGAGGTGGAATGGCAAATACTCTGAACCACTCAAAGCACTGTGGCCTTTTTTAAAGTGGGATGCAGATACAAAAACAGAGACTATCCTTACCAACAATCCTTCTTGAGTATCAGAGTCCAACATACAGAGTGCAGCGGAAGACGTTAAATGTGCTTCATTCCGTGAGAACGCAACTCTATAGTTCTACAGTGAGATAGTGCATTTCAGCCTCAAAGGAAGCAATGTCCTCAAACGGAACATTGGTGGCACCAGGATCTAAAGCAGGCTTAAGAAGCCTTGGATGCAGTCAGTCTTTTATTAACTATCATGACCGACACAATGTGATCCATAATACTTCCATTTTGGCAGAAATTACATTCAAGCACAGGCCCCCACTAGAAGGTAGTGATGACATTCAGGTGCTGAAAACGTCTTTTTAATGCCTAAAGGAAAATTGTGAGCTTTACTTACCATATATATTGGTCAAATGATGCCCTATGCCGGAAGACTGTCTTTTTTTTTTTTCTTCAGTATCGGCAAAGCAGAGACAATTTGTTGCGAAACACTGCCACTGCTGGTCATTCAGTATAATCTGCAGATGGAAAAGTCCACTGTTAGCACATTTACTACAAGCAATACAAAAAAATCATGATTTTTATAAAGGGTAAACAGATCAATACTATGGAGTTTGTATTATTGTGAAAATCAGCATCTCATTAGAAAATCAAATCTCGATTTGTGTTTTTAACCTACCATACTACTCTGAATCTCATGCCTCTTTTGCCAACACGCTCTAAACAACTGTAGAAGGTACATTAGGACATAGATAGAGATCTTTTTGCCAGCCAAGTGGCAGGGTACCCCTCTCACTTTATTTGATTTAGGATATGGTACACAAGTAGCAATTAAGCCAGCTGATAAGTTGAGAGGTAGGGTTATGCTACAGTTAATGGGAATGATAAAAGCTATGAATAGCATGTTCATAATCATCATTTGAGCCAATTCCTAGCAGTTCAGCAATAGTGAAGTTGACTAATGCTCAAACTCCTGTTCGTTCAAATTTAGAGGTCTAAAAAGTGCCCTAATTTCGTACATTTTACCATCATAGCTGTCACTTGGGCGTCCGGTCTACCCTGCTACTCATTTCATTAGCAAGATAAATGTATCTTACTGCTTGCTAGGCAACAGCAGAGTGGCCCTCACGTCAGACAACATCTTGCATTTAGCTTTATGATGTCAGCTTGCTAGGCAACAGATTGGCCCTCATGTCAGACAACATCTTGCTTTCGCTTTATGATGTCAGATCATCACTGGTCCAATTGTCCTTGTGGAAGCGGACCACACAGGAGGATGAGATATCAGAAGTTATGCAGTAGGTTGCTATCTCTATTCATGACCGCAAGGCAAGTCGGAGGTGGAATGGCAAATACTCTGAACCACTCAAAGCACTGTGGCCTTTTTTAAAGTGGGATGCAGATACAAAAACAGAGACTATCCTTACCAACAATCCTTCTTGAGTATCAGAGTCCAACATACAGAGTGCAGCGGAAGACGTTAAATGTGCTTCATTCCGTGAGAACGCAACTCTATAGTTCTACAGTGAGATAGTGCATTTCAGCCTCAAAGGAAGCAATGTCCTCAAACGGAACATTGGTGGCACCAGGATCTAAAGCAGGCTTAAGAAGCCTTGGATGCAGTCAGTCTTTTATTAACTATCATGACCGACACAATGTGATCCATAATACTTCCATTTTGGCAGAAATTACATTCAAGCACAGGCCCCCACTAGAAGGTAGTGATGACATTCAGGTGCTGAAAACGTCTTTTTAATGCCTAAAGGAAAATTGTGAGCTTTACTTACCATATATATTGGTCAAATGATGCCCTATGCCGGAAGACTGTCTTTTTTTTTTTCTTCAGTATCGGTAATGCAGAGACAATTTGTTGCGAAACACTGCCACTGCTGGTCATTCAGTATAATCTGCAGATGGAAAAGTCCACTGTTAGCACATTTACTACAAGCAATACAAAAAAATCATGATTTTTATAAAGGGTAAACAGATCAATACTATGGAGTTTGTATTATTGTGAAAATCAGCATCTCATTAGAAAATCAAATCTCGATTTGTGTTTTTAACCTACCATACTACTCTGAATCTCATGCCTCTTTTGCCAACACGCTCTAAACAACTGTAGAAGGTACATTAGGACATAGATAGAGATCTTTTTGCCAGCCAAGTGGCAGGGTACCCCTCTCACTTTATTTGATTTAGGATATGGTACACAAGTAGCAATTAAGCCAGCTGATAAGTTGAGAGGTAGGGTTATGCTACAGTTAATGGGAATGATAAAAGCTATGAATAGCATGTTCATAATCATCATTTGAGCCAATTCCTAGCAGTTCAGCAATAGTGAAGTTGACTAATGCTCAAACTCCTGTTCGTTCAAATTTAGAGGTCTTAAAAAGTGCCCTAATTTCGTACATTTTACCATCATAGCTGTCACTTGGGCATCCGGTCTACCCTGCTACTCATTTCATTAGCAAGATAAATGTATCTTACTGCTTGCTAGGCAACAGCAGAGTGGCCCTCACGTCAGACAACACCTTGCATTTAGCTTTATGATGTCAGCTTGCTAGGCAACAGATTGGCCCTCATGTCAGACAACATCTTGCTTTCGCTTTATGATGTCAGATCATCACTGGTCCAATTGTCCTTGTGGAAGCGGACCACACAGGAGGATGAGATATCAGAAGTTATGCAGTAGGTTGCTATCTCTATTCATGACCGCAAGGCAAGTCGGAGGTGGAATGGCAAATACTCTGAACCACTCAAAGCACTGTGGCCTTTTTTAAAGTGGGATGCAGATACAAAAACAGAGACTATCCTTACCAACAATCCTTCTTGAGTATCAGAGTCCAACATACAGAGTGCAGCGGAAGACGTTAAATGTGCTTCATTCCGTGAGAACGCAACTCTATAGTTCTACAGTGAGATAGTGCATTTCAGCCTCAAAGGAAGCAATGTCCTCAAACGGAACATTGGTGGCACCAGGATCTAAAGCAGGCTTAAGAAGCCTTGGATGCAGTCAGTCTTTTATTAACTATCATGACCGACACAATGTGATCCATAATACTTCCATTTTGGCAGAAATTACATTCAAGCACAGGCCCCCACTAGAAGGTAGTGATGACATTCAGGTGCTGAAAACGTCTTTTTAATGCCTAAAGGAAAATTGTGAGCTTTACTTACCATATATATTGGTCAAATGATGCCCTATGCCGGAAGACTGTCTTTTTTTTTTTCTTCAGTATCGGCAATGCAGAGACAATTTGTTGCGAAACACTGCCACTGCTGGTCATTCAGTATAATCTGCAGATGGAAAAGTCCACTGTTAGCACATTTACTACAAGCAATACAAAAAAATCATGATTTTTATAAAGGGTAAACAGATCAATACTATGGAGTTTGTATTATTGTGAAAATCAGCATCTCATTAGAAAATCAAATCTCGATTTGTGTTTTTAACCTACCATACTACTCTGAATCTCATGCCTCTTTTGCCAACACGCTCTAAACAACTGTAGAAGGTACATTAGGACATAGATAGAGATCTTTTTGCCAGCCAAGTGGCAGCGTACCCCTCTCACTTTATTTGATTTAGGATATGGTACACCAGTAGCAATTAAGCCAGCTGATAAGTTGAGAGGTAGGGTTATGCTACAGTTAATGGGAATGATAAAAGCTATGAATAGCATGTTCATAATCATCATTTGAGCCAATTCCTAGCAGTTCAGCAATAGTGAAGTTGACTAATGCTCAAACTCCCGTTCGTTCAAATTTAGAGGTCTAAAAAGTGCCCTAATTTCGTACATTTTACCATCATAGCTGTCACTTGGGCGTCCGGTCTACCCTGCTACTCATTTCATTAGCAAGATAAATGTATCTTACTGCTTGCTAGGCAACAGCAGAGTGGCCCTCACGTCAGACAACATCTTGCATTTAGCTTTATGATGTCAGCTTGCTAGGCAACAGATTGGCCCTCATGTCAGACAACATCTTGCTTTCGCTTTATGATGTCAGATCATCACTGGTCCAATTGTCCTTGTGGAAGCGGACCACACAGGAGGATGAGATATCAGAAGTTATGCAGTAGGTTGCTATCTCTATTCATGACCGCAAGGCAAGTCGGAGGTGGAATGGCAAATACTCTGAACCACTCAAAGCACTGTGGCCTTTTTTAAAGTGGGATGCAGATACAAAAACAGAGACTATCCTTACCAACAATCCTTCTTGAGTATCAGAGTCCAACATACAGAGTGCAGCGGAAGA
This sequence comes from Lissotriton vulgaris, assembly GCF_964263255.1. Classification (NCBI taxonomy): domain Eukaryota; kingdom Metazoa; phylum Chordata; class Amphibia; order Caudata; family Salamandridae; genus Lissotriton; species Lissotriton vulgaris. The sequence continues at coordinate 324,035,812 of NC_141700.1, read as the reverse complement.
CGTTAAATGTGCTTCATTCCGTGAGAACGCAACTCTATAGTTCTACAGTGAGATAGTGCATTTCAGCCTCAAAGGAAGCAATGTCCTCAAACGGAACATTGGTGGCACCAGGATCTAAAGCAGGCTTAAGAAGCCTTGGATGCAGTCAGTCTTTTATTAACTATCATGACCGACACAATGTGATCCATAATACTTCCATTTTGGCAGAAATTACATTCAAGCACAGGCCCCCACTAGAAGGTAGTGATGACATTCAGGTGCTGAAAACGTCTTTTTAATGCCTAAAGGAAAATTGTGAGCTTTACTTACCATATATATTGGTCAAATGATGCCCTATGCCGGAAGACTGTCTTTTTTTTTTTTTCTTCAGTATCGGCAAAGCAGAGACAATTTGTTGCGAAACACTGCCACTGCTGGTCATTCAGTATAATCTGCAGATGGAAAAGTCCACTGTTAGCACATTTACTACAAGCAATACAAAAAAATCATGATTTTTATAAAGGGTAAACAGATCAATACTATGGAGTTTGTATTATTGTGAAAATCAGCATCTCATTAGAAAATCAAATCTCGATTTGTGTTTTTAACCTACCATACTACTCTGAATCTCATGCCTCTTTTGCCAACACGCTCTAAACAACTGTAGAAGGTACATTAGGACATAGATAGAGATCTTTTTGCCAGCCAAGTGGCAGCGTACCCCTCTCACTTTATTTCATTTAGGATATGGTACACCAGTAGCAATTAAGCCAGCTGATAAGTTGAGAGGTAGGGTTATGCTACAGTTAATGGGAATGATAAAAGCTATGAATAGCATGTTCATAATCATCATTTGAGCCAATTCCTAGCAGTTCAGCAATAGTGAAGTTGACTAATGCTCAAACTCCTGTTCGTTCAAATTTAGAGGTCTTAAAAAGTGCCCTAATTTCGTACATTTTACCATCATAGCTGTCACTTGGGCATCCGGTCTACCCTGCTACTCATTTCATTAGCAAGATAAATGTATCTTACTGCTTGCTAGGCAACAGCAGAGTGGCCCTCACGTCAGACAACATCTTGCATTTAGCTTTATGATGTCAGCTTTCTAGGCAACAGATTGGCCCTCATGTCAGACAACATCTTGCTTTCGCTTTATGATGTCAGATCATCACTGGTCCAATTGTCCTTGTGGAAGCGGACCACACAGGAGGATGAGATATCAGAAGTTATGCAGTAGGTTGCTATCTCTATTCATGACCGCAAGGCAAGTCGGAGGTGGAATGGCAAATACTCTGAACCACTCAAAGCACTGTGGCCTTTTTTAAAGTGGGATGCAGATACAAAAACAGAGACTATCCTTACCAACAATCCTTCTTGAGTATCAGAGTCCAACATACAGAGTGCAGCGGAAGACGTTAAATGTGCTTCATTCCGTGAGAACGCAACTCTATAGTTCTACAGTGAGATAGTGCATTTCAGCCTCAAAGGAAGCAATGTCCTCAAACGGAACATTGGTGGCACCAGGATCTAAAGCAGGCTTAAGAAGCCTTGGATGCAGTCAGTCTTTTATTAACTATCATGACCGACACAATGTGATCCATAATACTTCCATTTTGGCAGAAATTACATTCAAGCACAGGCCCCCACTAGAAGGTAGTGATGACATTCAGGTGCTGAAAACGTCTTTTTAATGCCTAAAGGAAAATTGTGAGCTTTACTTACCATATATATTGGTCAAATGATGCCCTATGCCGGAAGACTGTCTTTTTTTTTTTTCTTCAGTATCGGCAAAGCAGAGACAATTTGTTGCGAAACACTGCCACTGCTGGTCATTCAGTATAATCTGCAGATGGAAAAGTCCACTGTTAGCACATTTACTACAAGCAATACAAAAAATCATGATTTTTATAAAGGGTAAACAGATCAATACTATGGAGTTTGTATTATTGTGAAAATCAGCATCTCATTAGAAAATCAAATCTCGATTTGTGTTTTTAACCTACCATACTACTCTGAATCTCATGCCTCTTTTGCCAACACGCTCTAAACAACTGTAGAAGGTACATTAGGACATAGATAGAGATCTTTTTGCCAGCCAAGTGGCAGGGTACCCCTCTCACTTTATTTGATTTAGGATATGGTACACCAGTAGCAATTAAGCCAGCTGATAAGTTGAGAGGTAGGGTTATGCTACAGTTAATGGGAATGATAAAAGCTATGAATAGCATGTTCATAATCATCATTTGAGCCAATTCCTAGCAGTTCAGCAATAGTGAAGTTGACTAATGCTCAAACTCCTGTTCGTTCAAATTTAGAGGTCTTAAAAAGTGCCCTAATTTCGTACATTTTACCATCATAGCTGTCACTTGGGCATCCGGTCTACCCTGCTACTCATTTCATTAGCAAGATAAATGTATCTTACTGCTTGCTAGGCAACAGCAGAGTGGCCCTCACGTCAGACAACACCTTGCATTTAGCTTTATGATGTCAGCTTGCTAGGCAACAGATTGGCCCTCATGTCAGACAACATCTTGCTTTCGCTTTATGATGTCAGATCATCACTGGTCCAATTGTCCTTGTGGAAGCGGACCACACAGGAGGATGAGATATCAGAAGTTATGCAGTAGGTTGCTATCTCTATTCATGACCGCAAGGCAAGTCGGAGGTGGAATGGCAAATACTCTGAACCACTCAAAGCACTGTGGCCTTTTTTAAAGTGGGATGCAGATACAAAAACAGAGACTATCCTTACCAACAATCCTTCTTGAGTATCAGAGTCCAACATACAGAGTGCAGCGGAAGACGTTAAATGTGCTTCATTCCGTGAGAACGCAACTCTATAGTTCTACAGTGAGATAGTGCATTTCAGCCTCAAAGGAAGCAATGTCCTCAAACGGAACATTGGTGGCACCAGGATCTAAAGCAGGCTTAAGAAGCCTTGGATGCAGTCAGTCTTTTATTAACTATCATGACCGACACAATGTGATCCATAATACTTCCATTTTGGCAGAAATTACATTCAAGCACAGGCCCCCACTAGAAGGTAGTGATGACATTCAGGTGCTGAAAACGTCTTTTTAATGCCTAAAGGAAAATTGTGAGCTTTACTTACCATATATATTGGTCAAATGATGCCCTATGCCGGAAGACTGTCTTTTTTTTTTTTTCTTCAGTATCGGCAAAGCAGAGAGAATTTGTTGCGAAACACTGCCACTGCTGGTCATTCAGTATAATCTGCAGATGGAAAAGTCCACTGTTAGCACATTTACTACAAGCAATACAAAAAAATCATGATTTTTATAAAGGGTAAACAGATCAATACTATGGAGTTTGTATTATTGTGAAAATCAGCATCTCATTAGAAAATCAAATCTCGATTTGTGTTTTTAACCTACCATACTACTCTGAATCTCATGCCTCTTTTGCCAACACGCTCTAAACAACTGTAGAAGGTACATTAGGACATAGATAGAGATCTTTTTGCCAGCCAAGTGGCAGCGTACCCCTCTCACTTTATTTCATTTAGGATATGGTACACCAGTAGCAATTAAGCCAGCTGATAAGTTGAGAGGTAGGGTTATGCTACAGTTAATGGGAATGATAAAAGCTATGAATAGCATGTTCATAATCATCATTTGAGCCAATTCCTAGCAGTTCAGCAATAGTGAAGTTGACTAATGCTCAAACTCCTGTTCGTTCAAATTTAGAGGTCTTAAAAAGTGCCCTAATTTCGTACATTTTACCATCATAGCTGTCACTTGGGCATCCGGTCTACCCTGCTACTCATTTCATTAGCAAGATAAATGTATCTTACTGCTTGCTAGGCAACAGCAGAGTGGCCCTCACGTCAGACAACATCTTGCATTTAGCTTTATGATGTCAGCTTTCTAGGCAACAGATTGGCCCTCATGTCAGACAACATCTTGCTTTCGCTTTATGATGTCAGATCATCACTGGTCCAATTGTCCTTGTGGAAGCGGACCACACAGGAGGATGAGATATCAGAAGTTATGCAGTAGGTTGCTATCTCTATTCATGACCGCAAGGCAAGTCGGAGGTGGAATGGCAAATACTCTGAACCACTCAAAGCACTGTGGCCTTTTTTAAAGTGGGATGCAGATACAAAAACAGAGACTATCCTTACCAACAATCCTTCTTGAGTATCAGAGTCCAACATACAGAGTGCAGCGGAAGACGTTAAATGTGCTTCATTCCGTGAGAACGCAACTCTATAGTTCTACAGTGAGATAGTGCATTTCAGCCTCAAAGGAAGCAATGTCCTCAAACGGAACATTGGTGGCACCAGGATCTAAAGCAGGCTTAAGAAGCCTTGGATGCAGTCAGTCTTTTATTAACTATCATGACCGACACAATGTGATCCATAATACTTCCATTTTGGCAGAAATTACATTCAAGCACAGGCCCCCACTAGAAGGTAGTGATGACATTCAGGTGCTGAAAACGTCTTTTTAATGCCTAAAGGAAAATTGTGAGCTTTACTTACCATATATATTGGTCAAATGATGCCCTATGCCGGAAGACTGTCTTTTTTTTTTTTCTTCAGTATCGGCAAAGCAGAGACAATTTGTTGCGAAACACTGCCACTGCTGGTCATTCAGTATAATCTGCAGATGGAAAAGTCCACTGTTAGCACATTTACTACAAGCAATACAAAAAATCATGATTTTTATAAAGGGTAAACAGATCAATACTATGGAGTTTGTATTATTGTGAAAATCAGCATCTCATTAGAAAATCAAATCTCGATTTGTGTTTTTAACCTACCATACTACTCTGAATCTCATGCCTCTTTTGCCAACACGCTCTAAACAACTGTAGAAGGTACATTAGGACATAGATAGAGATCTTTTTGCCAGCCAAGTGGCAGGGTACCCCTCTCACTTTATTTGATTTAGGATATGGTACACCAGTAGCAATTAAGCCAGCTGATAAGTTGAGAGGTAGGGTTATGCTACAGTTAATGGGAATGATAAAAGCTATGAATAGCATGTTCATAATCATCATTTGAGCCAATTCCTAGCAGTTCAGCAATAGTGAAGTTGACTAATGCTCAAACTCCTGTTCGTTCAAATTTAGAGGTCTTAAAAAGTGCCCTAATTTCGTACATTTTACCATCATAGCTGTCACTTGGGCATCCGGTCTACCCTGCTACTCATTTCATTAGCAAGATAAATGTATCTTACTGCTTGCTAGGCAACAGCAGAGTGGCCCTCACGTCAGACAACACCTTGCATTTAGCTTTATGATGTCAGCTTGCTAGGCAACAGATTGGCCCTCATGTCAGACAACATCTTGCTTTCGCTTTATGATGTCAGATCATCACTGGTCCAATTGTCCTTGTGGAAGCGGACCACACAGGAGGATGAGATATCAGAAGTTATGCAGTAGGTTGCTATCTCTATTCATGACCGCAAGGCAAGTCGGAGGTGGAATGGCAAATACTCTGAACCACTCAAAGCACTGTGGCCTTTTTTAAAGTGGGATGCAGATACAAAAACAGAGACTATCCTTACCAACAATCCTTCTTGAGTATCAGAGTCCAACATACAGAGTGCAGCGGAAGACGTTAAATGTGCTTCATTCCGTGAGAACGCAACTCTATAGTTCTACAGTGAGATAGTGCATTTCAGCCTCAAAGGAAGCAATGTCCTCAAACGGAACATTGGTGGCACCAGGATCTAAAGCAGGCTTAAGAAGCCTTGGATGCAGTCAGTCTTTTATTAACTATCATGACCGACACAATGTGATCCATAATACTTCCATTTTGGCAGAAATTACATTCAAGCACAGGCCACCACTAGAAGGTAGTGATGACATTCAGGTGCTGAAAACGTCTTTTTAATGCCTAAAGGAAAATTGTGAGCTTTACTTACCATATATATTGGTCAAATGATGCCCTATGCCGGAAGACTGTCTTTTTTTTTTTCTTCAGTATCGGCAATGCAGAGACAATTTGTTGCGAAACACTGCCACTGCTGGTCATTCAGTATAATCTGCAGATGGAAAAGTCCACTGTTAGCACATTTACTACAAGCAATACAAAAAAATCATGATTTTTATAAAGGGTAAACAGATCAATACTATGGAGTTTGTATTATTGTGAAAATCAGCATCTCATTAGAAAATCAAATCTCGATTTGTGTTTTTAACCTACCATACTACTCTGAATCTCATGCCTCTTTTGCCAACACGCTCTAAACAACTGTAGAAGGTACATTAGGACATAGATAGAGATCTTTTTGCCAGCCAAGTGGCAGCGTACCCCTCTCACTTTATTTGATTTAGGATATGGTACACCAGTAGCAATTAAGCCAGCTGATAAGTTGAGAGGTAGGGTTATGCTACAGTTAATGGGAATGATAAAAGCTATGAATAGCATGTTCATAATCATCATTTGAGCCAATTCCTAGCAGTTCAGCAATAGTGAAGTTGACTAATGCTCAAACTCCCGTTCGTTCAAATTTAGAGGTCTAAAAAGTGCCCTAATTTCGTACATTTTACCATCATAGCTGTCACTTGGGCGTCCGGTCTACCCTGCTACTCATTTCATTAGCAAGATAAATGTATCTTACTGCTTGCTAGGCAACAGCAGAGTGGCCCTCACGTCAGACAACATCTTGCATTTAGCTTTATGATGTCAGCTTGCTAGGCAACAGATTGGCCCTCATGTCAGACAACATCTTGCTTTCGCTTTATGATGTCAGATCATCACTGGTCCAATTGTCCTTGTGGAAGCGGACCACACAGGAGGATGAGATATCAGAAGTTATGCAGTAGGTTGCTATCTCTATTCATGACCGCAAGGCAAGTCGGAGGTGGAATGGCAAATACTCTGAACCACTCAAAGCACTGTGGCCTTTTTTAAAGTGGGATGCAGATACAAAAACAGAGACTATCCTTACCAACAATCCTTCTTGAGTATCAGAGTCCAACATACAGAGTGCAGCGGAAGACGTTAAATGTGCTTCATTCCGTGAGAACGCAACTCTATAGTTCTACAGTGAGATAGTGCATTTCAGCCTCAAAGGAAGCAATGTCCTCAAACGGAACATTGGTGGCACCAGGATCTAAAGCAGGCTTAAGAAGCCTTGGATGCAGTCAGTCTTTTATTAACTATCATGACCGACACAATGTGATCCATAATACTTCCATTTTGGCAGAAATTACATTCAAGCACAGGCCCCCACTAGAAGGTAGTGATGACATTCAGGTGCTGAAAACGTCTTTTTAATGCCTAAAGGAAAATTGTGAGCTTTACTTACCATATATATTGGTCAAATGATGCCCTATGCCGGAAGACTGTCTTTTTTTTTTTCTTCAGTATCGGCAATGCAGAGACAATTTGTTGCGAAACACTGCCACTGCTGGTCATTCAGTATAATCTGCAGATGGAAAAGTCCACTGTTAGCACATTTACTACAAGCAATACAAAAAAATCATGATTTTTATAAAGGGTAAACAGATCAATACTATGGAGTTTGTATTATTGTGAAAATCAGCATCTCATTAGAAAATCAAATCTCGATTTGTGTTTTTAACCTACCATACTACTCTGAATCTCATGCCTCTTTTGCCAACACGCTCTAAACAACTGTAGAAGGTACATTAGGACATAGATAGAGATCTTTTTGCCAGCCAAGTGGCAGCGTACCCCTCTCACTTTATTTGATTTAGGATATGGTACACCAGTAGCAATTAAGCCAGCTGATAAGTTGAGAGGTAGGGTTATGCTACAGTTAATGGGAATGATAAAAGCTATGAATAGCATGTTCATAATCATCATTTGAGCCAATTCCTAGCAGTTCAGCAATAGTGAAGTTGACTAATGCTCAAACTCCCGTTCGTTCAAATTTAGAGGTCTAAAAAGTGCCCTAATTTCGTACATTTTACCATCATAGCTGTCACTTGGGCATCCGGTCTACCCTGCTACTCATTTCATTAGCAAGATAAATGTATCTTACTGCTTGCTAGGCAACAGCAGAGTGGCCCTCACGTCAGACAACATCTTGCATTTAGCTTTATGATGTCAGCTTGCTAGGCAACAGATTGGCCCTCATGTCAGACAACATCTTGCTTTCGCTTTATGATGTCAGATCATCACTGGTCCAATTGTCCTTGTGGAAGCGGACCACACAGGAGGATGAGATATCAGAAGTTATGCAGTAGGTTGCTATCTCTATTCATGACCGCAAGGCAAGTCGGAGGTGGAATGGCAAATACTCTGAACCACTCAAAGCACTGTGGCCTTTTTTAAAGTGGGATGCAGATACAAAAACAGAGACTATCCTTACCAACAATCCTTCTTGAGTATCAGAGTCCAACATACAGAGTGCAGCGGAAGACGTTAAATGTGCTTCATTCCGTGAGAACGCAACTCTATAGTTCTACAGTGAGATAGTGCATTTCAGCCTCAAAGGAAGCAATGTCCTCAAACGGAACATTGGTGGCACCAGGATCTAAAGCAGGCTTAAGAAGCCTTGGATGCAGTCAGTCTTTTATTAACTATCATGACCGACACAATGTGATCCATAATACTTCCATTTTGGCAGAAATTACATTCAAGCACAGGCCCCCACTAGAAGGTAGTGATGACATTCAGGTGCTGAAAACGTCTTTTTAATGCCTAAAGGAAAATTGTGAGCTTTACTTACCATATATATTGGTCAAATGATGCCCTATGCCGGAAGACTGTCTTTTTTTTTTTCTTCAGTATCGGCAATGCAGAGACAATTTGTTGCGAAACACTGCCACTGCTGGTCATTCAGTATAATCTGCAGATGGAAAAGTCCACTGTTAGCACATTTACTACAAGCAATACAAAAAAATCATGATTTTTATAAAGGGTAAACAGATCAATACTATGGAGTTTGTATTATTGTGAAAATCAGCATCTCATTAGAAAATCAAATCTCGATTTGTGTTTTTAACCTACCATACTACTCTGAATCTCATGCCTCTTTTGCCAACACGCTCTAAACAACTGTAGAAGGTACATTAGGACATAGATAGAGATCTTTTTGCCAGCCAAGTGGCAGCGTACCCCTCTCACTTTATTTGATTTAGGATATGGTACACCAGTAGCAATTAAGCCAGCTGATAAGTTGAGAGGTAGGGTTATGCTACAGTTAATGGGAATGATAAAAGCTATGAATAGCATGTTCATAATCATCATTTGAGCCAATTCCTAGCAGTTCAGCAATAGTGAAGTTGACTAATGCTCAAACTCCCGTTCGTTCAAATTTAGAGGTCTAAAAAGTGCCCTAATTTCGTACATTTTACCATCATAGCTGTCACTTGGGCGTCCGGTCTACCCTGCTACTCATTTCATTAGCAAGATAAATGTATCTTACTGCTTGCTAGGCAACAGCAGAGTGGCCCTCACGTCAGACAACATCTTGCATTTAGCTTTATGATGTCAGCTTGCTAGGCAACAGATTGGCCCTCATGTCAGACAACATCTTGCTTTCGCTTTATGATGTCAGATCATCACTGGTCCAATTGTCCTTGTGGAAGCGGACCACACAGGAGGATGAGATATCAGAAGTTATGCAGTAGGTTGCTATCTCTATTCATGACCGCAAGGCAAGTCGGAGGTGGAATGGCAAATACTCTGAACCACTCAAAGCACTGTGGCCTTTTTTAAAGTGGGATGCAGATACAAAAACAGAGACTATCCTTACCAACAATCCTTCTTGAGTATCAGAGTCCAACATACAGAGTGCAGCGGGAGACGTTAAATGTGCTTCATTCCGTGAGAACGCAACTCTATAGTTCTACAGTGAGATAGTGCATTTCAGCCTCAAAGGAAGCAATGTCCTCAAACGGAACATTGGTGGCACCAGGATCTAAAGCAGGCTTAAGAAGCCTTGGATGCAGTCAGTCTTTTATTAACTATCATGACCGACACAATGTGATCCATAATACTTCCATTTTGGCAGAAATTACATTCAAGCACAGGCCCCCACTAGAAGGTAGTGATGACATTCAGGTGCTGAAAACGTCTTTTTAATGCCTAAAGGAAAATTGTGAGCTTTACTTACCATATATATTGGTCAAATGATGCCCTATGCCGGAAGACTGTCTTTTTTTTTTTTCTTCAGTATCGGCAAAGCAGAGACAATTTGTTGCGAAACACTGCCACTGCTGGTCATTCAGTATAATCTGCAGATGGAAAAGTCCACTGTTAGCACATTTACTACAAGCAATACAAAAAAATCATGATTTTTATAAAGGGTAAACAGATCAATACTATGGAGTTTGTATTATTGTGAAAATCAGCATCTCATTAGAAAATCAAATCTCGATTTGTGTTTTTAACCTACCATACTACTCTGAATCTCATGCCTCTTTTGCCAACACGCTCTAAACAACTGTAGAAGGTACATTAGGACATAGATAGAGATCTTTTTGCCAGCCAAGTGGCAGGGTACCCCTCTCACTTTATTTGATTTAGGATATGGTACACCAGTAGCAATTAAGCCAGCTGATAAGTTGAGAGGTAGGGTTATGCTACAGTTAATGGGAATGATAAAAGCTATGAATAGCATGTTCATAATCATCATTTGAGCCAATTCCTAGCAGTTCAGCAATAGTGAAGTTGACTAATGCTCAAACTCCTGTTCGTTCAAATTTAGAGGTCTTAAAAAGTGCCCTAATTTCGTACATTTTACCATCATAGCTGTCACTTGGGCACCCGGTCTACCCTGCTACTCATTTCATTAGCAAGATAAATGTATCTTACTGCTTGCTAGGCAACAGCAGAGTGGCCCTCACGTCAGACAACACCTTGCATTTAGCTTTATGATGTCAGCTTGCTAGGCAACAGATTGGCCCTCATGTCAGACAACATCTTGCTTTCGCTTTATGATGTCAGATCATCACTGGTCCAATTGTCCTTGTGGAAGCGGACCACACAGGAGGATGAGATATCAGAAGTTATGCAGTAGGTTGCTATCTCTATTCATGACCGCAAGGCAAGTCGGAGGTGGAATGGCAAATACTCTGAACCACTCAAAGCACTGTGGCCTTTTTTAAAGTGGGATGCAGATACAAAAACAGAGACTATCCTTACCAACAATCCTTCTTGAGTATCAGAGTCCAACATACAGAGTGCAGCGGAAGACGTTAAATGTGCTTCATTCCGTGAGAACGCAACTCTATAGTTCTACAGTGAGATAGTGCATTTCAGCCTCAAAGGAAGCAATGTCCTCAAACGGAACATTGGTGGCACCAGGATCTAAAGCAGGCTTAAGAAGCCTTGGATGCAGTCAGTCTTTTATTAACTATCATGACCGACACAATGTGATCCATAATACTTCCATTTTGGCAGAAATTACATTCAAGCACAGGCCACCACTAGAAGGTAGTGATGACATTCAGGTGCTGAAAACGTCATTTTAATGCCTAAAGGAAAATTGTGAGCTTTACTTACCATATATATTGGTCAAATGATGCCCTATGCCGGAAGACTGTCTTTTTTTTTTTCTTCAGTATCGGCAATGCAGAGACAATTTGTTGCGAAACACTGCCACTGCTGGTCATTCAGTATAATCTGCAGATGGAAAAGTCCACTGTTAGCACATTTACTACAAGCAATACAAAAAAATCATGATTTTTATAAAGGGTAAACAGATCAATACTATGGAGTTTGTATTATTGTGAAAATCAGCATCTCATTAGAAAATCAAATCTCGATTTGTGTTTTTAACCTACCATACTACTCTGAATCTCATGCCTCTTTTGCCAACACGCTCTAAACAACTGTAGAAGGTACATTAGGACATAGATAGAGATCTTTTTGCCAGCCAAGTGGCAGCGTACCCCTCTCACTTTATTTCATTTAGGATATGGTACACCAGTAGCAATTAAGCCAGCTGATAAGTTGAGAGGTAGGGTTATGCTACAGTTAATGGGAATGATAAAAGCTATGAATAGCATGTTCATAATCATCATTTGAGCCAATTCCTAGCAGTTCAGCAATAGTGAAGTTGACTAATGCTCAAACTCCCGTTCGTTCAAATTTAGAGGTCTTAAAAAGTGCCCTAATTTCGTACATTTTACCATCATAGCTGTCACTTGGGCATCCGGTCTACCCTGCTACTCATTTCATTAGCAAGATAAATGTATCTTACTGCTTGCTAGGCAACAGCAGAGTGGCCCTCACGTCAGACAACATCTTGCATTTAGCTTTATGATGTCAGCTTTCTAGGCAACAGATTGGCCCTCATGTCAGACAACATCTTGCTTTCGCTTTATGATGTCAGATCATCACTGGTCCAATTGTCCTTGTGGAAGCGGACCACACAGGAGGATGAGATATCAGAAGTTATGCAGTAGGTTGCTATCTCTATTCATGACCGCAAGGCAAGTCGGAGGTGGAATGGCAAATACTCTGAACCACTCAAAGCACTGTGGCCTTTTTTAAAGTGGGATGCAGATACAAAAACAGAGACTATCCTTACCAACAATCCTTCTTGAGTATCAGAGTCCAACATACAGAGTGCAGCGGAAGACGTTAAATGTGCTTCATTCCGTGAGAACGCAACTCTATAGTTCTACAGTGAGATAGTGCATTTCAGCCTCAAAGGAAGCAATGTCCTCAAACGGAACATTGGTGGCACCAGGATCTAAAGCAGGCTTAAGAAGCCTTGGATGCAGTCAGTCTTTTATTAACTATCATGACCGACACAATGTGATCCATAATACTTCCATTTTGGCAGAAATTACATTCAAGCACAGGCCACCACTAGAAGGTAGTGATGACATTCAGGTGCTGAAAACGTCATTTTAATGCCTAAAGGAAAATTGTGAGCTTTACTTACCATATATATTGGTCAAATGATGCCCTATGCCGGAAGACTGTCTTTTTTTTTTTCTTCAGTATCGGCAATGCAGAGACAATTTGTTGCGAAACACTGCCACTGCTGGTCATTCAGTATAATCTGCAGATGGAAAAGTCCACTGTTAGCACATTTACTACAAGCAATACAAAAAAATCATGATTTTTATAAAGGGTAAACAGATCAATACTATGGAGTTTGTATTATTGTGAAAATCAGCATCTCATTAGAAAATCAAATCTCGATTTGTGTTTTTAACCTACCATACTACTCTGAATCTCATGCCTCTTTTGCCAACACGCTCTAAACAACTGTAGAAGGTACATTAGGACATAGATAGAGATCTTTTTGCCAGCCAAGTGGCAGCGTACCCCTCTCACTTTATTTGATTTAGGATATGGTACACCAGTAGCAATTAAGCCAGCTGATAAGTTGAGAGGTAGGGTTATGCTACAGTTAATGGGAATGATAAAAGCTATGAATAGCATGTTCATAATCATCATTTGAGCCAATTCCTAGCAGTTCAGCAATAGTGAAGTTGACTAATGCTCAAACTCCCGTTCGTTCAAATTTAGAGGTCTAAAAAGTGCCCTAATTTCGTACATTTTACCATCATAGCTGTCACTTGGGCGTCCGGTCTACCCTGCTACTCATTTCATTAGCAAGATAAATGTATCTTACTGCTTGCTAGGCAACAGCAGAGTGGCCCTCACGTCAGACAACATCTTGCATTTAGCTTTATGATGTCAGCTTGCTAGGCAACAGATTGGCCCTCATGTCAGACAACATCTTGCTTTCGCTTTATGATGTCAGATCATCACTGGTCCAATTGTCCTTGTGGAAGCGGACCACACAGGAGGATGAGATATCAGAAGTTATGCAGTAGGTTGCTATCTCTATTCATGACCGCAAGGCAAGTCGGAGGTGGAATGGCAAATACTCTGAACCACTCAAAGCACTGTGGCCTTTTTTAAAGTGGGATGCAGATACAAAAACAGAGACTATCCTTACCAACAATCCTTCTTGAGTATCAGAGTCCAACATACAGAGTGCAGCGGGAGACGTTAAATGTGCTTCATTCCGTGAGAACGCAACTCTATAGTTCTACAGTGAGATAGTGCATTTCAGCCTCAAAGGAAGCAATGTCCTCAAACGGAACATTGGTGGCACCAGGATCTAAAGCAGGCTTAAGAAGCCTTGGATGCAGTCAGTCTTTTATTAACTATCATGACCGACACAATGTGATCCATAATACTTCCATTTTGGCAGAAATTACATTCAAGCACAGGCCCCCACTAGAAGGTAGTGATGACATTCAGGTGCTGAAAACGTCTTTTTAATGCCTAAAGGAAAATTGTGAGCTTTACTTACCATATATATTGGTCAAATGATGCCCTATGCCGGAAGACTGTCTTTTTTTTTTTTCTTCAGTATCGGCAAAGCAGAGACAATTTGTTGCGAAACACTGCCACTGCTGGTCATTCAGTATAATCTGCAGATGGAAAAGTCCACTGTTAGCACATTTACTACAAGCAATACAAAAAAATCATGATTTTTATAAAGGGTAAACAGATCAATACTATGGAGTTTGTATTATTGTGAAAATCAGCATCTCATTAGAAAATCAAATCTCGATTTGTGTTTTTAACCTACCATACTACTCTGAATCTCATGCCTCTTTTGCCAACACGCTCTAAACAACTGTAGAAGGTACATTAGGACATAGATAGAGATCTTTTTGCCAGCCAAGTGGCAGGGTACCCCTCTCACTTTATTTGATTTAGGATATGGTACACCAGTAGCAATTAAGCCAGCTGATAAGTTGAGAGGTAGGGTTATGCTACAGTTAATGGGAATGATAAAAGCTATGAATAGCATGTTCATAATCATCATTTGAGCCAATTCCTAGCAGTTCAGCAATAGTGAAGTTGACTAATGCTCAAACTCCTGTTCGTTCAAATTTAGAGGTCTTAAAAAGTGCCCTAATTTCGTACATTTTACCATCATAGCTGTCACTTGGGCACCCGGTCTACCCTGCTACTCATTTCATTAGCAAGATAAATGTATCTTACTGCTTGCTAGGCAACAGCAGAGTGGCCCTCACGTCAGACAACACCTTGCATTTAGCTTTATGATGTCAGCTTGCTAGGCAACAGATTGGCCCTCATGTCAGACAACATCTTGCTTTCGCTTTATGATGTCAGATCATCACTGGTCCAATTGTCCTTGTGGAAGCGGACCACACAGGAGGATGAGATATCAGAAGTTATGCAGTAGGTTGCTATCTCTATTCATGACCGCAAGGCAAGTCGGAGGTGGAATGGCAAATACTCTGAACCACTCAAAGCACTGTGGCCTTTTTTAAAGTGGGATGCAGATACAAAAACAGAGACTATCCTTACCAACAATCCTTCTTGAGTATCAGAGTCCAACATACAGAGTGCAGCGGAAGACGTTAAATGTGCTTCATTCCGTGAGAACGCAACTCTATAGTTCTACAGTGAGATAGTGCATTTCAGCCTCAAAGGAAGCAATGTCCTCAAACGGAACATTGGTGGCACCAGGATCTAAAGCAGGCTTAAGAAGCCTTGGATGCAGTCAGTCTTTTATTAACTATCATGACCGACACAATGTGATCCATAATACTTCCATTTTGGCAGAAATTACATTCAAGCACAGGCCACCACTAGAAGGTAGTGATGACATTCAGGTGCTGAAAACGTCATTTTAATGCCTAAAGGAAAATTGTGAGCTTTACTTACCATATATATTGGTCAAATGATGCCCTATGCCGGAAGACTGTCTTTTTTTTTTTCTTCAGTATCGGCAATGCAGAGACAATTTGTTGCGAAACACTGCCACTGCTGGTCATTCAGTATAATCTGCAGATGGAAAAGTCCACTGTTAGCACATTTACTACAAGCAATACAAAAAAATCATGATTTTTATAAAGGGTAAACAGATCAATACTATGGAGTTTGTATTATTGTGAAAATCAGCATCTCATTAGAAAATCAAATCTCGATTTGTGTTTTTAACCTACCATACTACTCTGAATCTCATGCCTCTTTTGCCAACACGCTCTAAACAACTGTAGAAGGTACATTAGGACATAGATAGAGATCTTTTTGCCAGCCAAGTGGCAGCGTACCCCTCTCACTTTATTTCATTTAGGATATGGTACACCAGTAGCAATTAAGCCAGCTGATAAGTTGAGAGGTAGGGTTATGCTACAGTTAATGGGAATGATAAAAGCTATGAATAGCATGTTCATAATCATCATTTGAGCCAATTCCTAGCAGTTCAGCAATAGTGAAGTTGACTAATGCTCAAACTCCCGTTCGTTCAAATTTAGAGGTCTTAAAAAGTGCCCTAATTTCGTACATTTTACCATCATAGCTGTCACTTGGGCATCCGGTCTACCCTGCTACTCATTTCATTAGCAAGATAAATGTATCTTACTGCTTGCTAGGCAACAGCAGAGTGGCCCTCACGTCAGACAACATCTTGCATTTAGCTTTATGATGTCAGCTTTCTAGGCAACAGATTGGCCCTCATGTCAGACAACATCTTGCTTTCGCTTTATGATGTCAGATCATCACTGGTCCAATTGTCCTTGTGGAAGCGGACCACACAGGAGGATGAGATATCAGAAGTTATGCAGTAGGTTGCTATCTCTATTCATGACCGCAAGGCAAGTCGGAGGTGGAATGGCAAATACTCTGAACCACTCAAAGCACTGTGGCCTTTTTTAAAGTGGGATGCAGATACAAAAACAGAGACTATCCTTACCAACAATCCTTCTTGAGTATCAGAGTCCAACATACAGAGTGCAGCGGAAGACGTTAAATGTGCTTCATTCCGTGAGAACGCAACTCTATAGTTCTACAGTGAGATAGTGCATTTCAGCCTCAAAGGAAGCAATGTCCTCAAACGGAACATTGGTGGCACCAGGATCTAAAGCAGGCTTAAGAAGCCTTGGATGCAGTCAGTCTTTTATTAACTATCATGACCGACACAATGTGATCCATAATACTTCCATTTTGGCAGAAATTACATTCAAGCACAGGCCCCCACTAGAAGGTAGTGATGACATTCAGGTGCTGAAAACGTCTTTTTAATGCCTAAAGGAAAATTGTGAGCTTTACTTACCATATATATTGGTCAAATGATGCCCTATGCCGGAAGACTGTCTTTTTTTTTTTTCTTCAGTATCGGCAAAGCAGAGACAATTTGTTGCGAAACACTGCCACTGCTGGTCATTCAGTATAATCTGCAGATGGAAAAGTCCACTGTTAGCACATTTACTACAAGCAATACAAAAAAATCATGATTTTTATAAAGGGTAAACAGATCAATACTATGGAGTTTGTATTATTGTGAAAATCAGCATCTCATTAGAAAATCAAATCTCGATTTGTGTTTTTAACCTACCATACTACTCTGAATCTCATGCCTCTTTTGCCAACACGCTCTAAACAACTGTAGAAGGTACATTAGGACATAGATAGAGATCTTTTTGCCAGCCAAGTGGCAGGGTACCCCTCTCACTTTATTTGATTTAGGATATGGTACACCAGTAGCAATTAAGCCAGCTGATAAGTTGAGAGGTAGGGTTATGCTACAGTTAATGGGAATGATAAAAGCTATGAATAGCATGTTCATAATCATCATTTGAGCCAATTCCTAGCAGTTCAGCAGTAGTGAAGTTGACTAATGCTCAAACTCCTGTTCGTTCAAATTTAGAGGTCTTAAAAAGTGCCCTAATTTCGTACATTTTACCATCATAGCTGTCACTTGGGCATCCGGTCTACCCTGCTACTCATTTCATTAGCAAGATAAATGTATCTTACTGCTTGCTAGGCAACAGCAGAGTGGCCCTCACGTCAGACAACACCTTGCATTTAGCTTTATGATGTCAGCTTGCTAGGCAACAGATTGGCCCTCATGTCAGACAACATCTTGCTTTCGCTTTATGATGTCAGATCATCACTGGTCCAATTGTCCTTGTGGAAGCGGACCACACAGGAGGATGAGATATCAGAAGTTATGCAGTAGGTTGCTATCTCTATTCATGACCGCAAGGCAAGTCGGAGGTGGAATGGCAAATACTCTGAACCACTCAAAGCACTGTGGCCTTTTTTAAAGTGGGATGCAGATACAAAAACAGAGACTATCCTTACCAACAATCCTTCTTGAGTATCAGAGTCCAACATACAGAGTGCAGCGGAAGACGTTAAATGTGCTTCATTCCGTGAGAACGCAACTCTATAGTTCTACAGTGAGATAGTGCATTTCAGCCTCAAAGGAAGCAATGTCCTCAAACGGAACATTGGTGGCACCAGGATCTAAAGCAGGCTTAAGAAGCCTTGGATGCAGTCAGTCTTTTATTAACTATCATGACCGACACAATGTGATCCATAATACTTCCATTTTGGCAGAAATTACATTCAAGCACAGGCCACCACTAGAAGGTAGTGATGACATTCAGGTGCTGAAAACGTCTTTTTAATGCCTAAAGGAAAATTGTGAGCTTTACTTACCATATATATTGGTCAAATGATGCCCTATGCCGGAAGACTGTCTTTTTTTTTTTCTTCAGTATCGGCAATGCAGAGACAATTTGTTGCGAAACACTGCCACTGCTGGTCATTCAGTATAATCTGCAGATGGAAAAGTCCACTGTTAGCACATTTACTACAAGCAATACAAAAAAATCATGATTTTTATAAAGGGTAAACAGATCAATACTATGGAGTTTGTATTATTGTGAAAATCAGCATCTCATTAGAAAATCAAATCTCGATTTGTGTTTTTAACCTACCATACTACTCTGAATCTCATGCCTCTTTTGCCAACACGCTCTAAACAACTGTAGAAGGTACATTAGGACATAGATAGAGATCTTTTTGCCAGCCAAGTGGCAGCGTACCCCTCTCACTTTATTTGATTTAGGATATGGTACACCAGTAGCAATTAAGCCAGCTGATAAGTTGAGAGGTAGGGTTATGCTACAGTTAATGGGAATGATAAAAGCTATGAATAGCATGTTCATAATCATCATTTGAGCCAATTCCTAGCAGTTCAGCAATAGTGAAGTTGACTAATGCTCAAACTCCCGTTCGTTCAAATTTAGAGGTCTAAAAAGTGCCCTAATTTCGTACATTTTACCATCATAGCTGTCACTTGGGCGTCCGGTCTACCCTGCTACTCATTTCATTAGCAAGATAAATGTATCTTACTGCTTGCTAGGCAACAGCAGAGTGGCCCTCACGTCAGACAACACCTTGCATTTAGCTTTATGATGTCAGCTTGCTAGGCAACAGATTGGCCCTCATGTCAGACAACATCTTGCTTTCGCTTTATGATGTCAGATCATCACTGGTCCAATTGTCCTTGTGGAAGCGGACCACACAGGAGGATGAGATATCAGAAGTTATGCAGTAGGTTGCTATCTCTATTCATGACCGCAAGGCAAGTCGGAGGTGGAATGGCAAATACTCTGAACCACTCAAAGCACTGTGGCCTTTTTTAAAGTGGGATGCAGATACAAAAACAGAGACTATCCTTACCAACAATCCTTCTTGAGTATCAGAGTCCAACATACAGAGTGCAGCGGAAGACGTTAAATGTGCTTCATTCCGTGAGAACGCAACTCTATAGTTCTACAGTGAGATAGTGCATTTCAGCCTCAAAGGAAGCAATGTCCTCAAACGGAACATTGGTGGCACCAGGATCTAAAGCAGGCTTAAGAAGCCTTGGATGCAGTCAGTCTTTTATTAACTATCATGACCGACACAATGTGATCCATAATACTTCCATTTTGGCAGAAATTACATTCAAGCACAGGCCACCACTAGAAGGTAGTGATGACATTCAGGTGCTGAAAACGTCTTTTTAATGCCTAAAGGAAAATTGTGAGCTTTACTTACCATATATATTGGTCAAATGATGCCCTATGCCGGAAGACTGTCTTTTTTTTTTTCTTCAGTATCGGCAATGCAGAGACAATTTGTTGCGAAACACTGCCACTGCTGGTCATTCAGTATAATCTGCAGATGGAAAAGTCCACTGTTAGCACATTTACTACAAGCAATACAAAAAAATCATGATTTTTATAAAGGGTAAACAGATCAATACTATGGAGTTTGTATTATTGTGAAAATCAGCATCTCATTAGAAAATCAAATCTCGATTTGTGTTTTTAACCTACCATACTACTCTGAATCTCATGCCTCTTTTGCCAACACGCTCTAAACAACTGTAGAAGGTACATTAGGACATAGATAGAGATCTTTTTGCCAGCCAAGTGGCAGCGTACCCCTCTCACTTTATTTCATTTAGGATATGGTACACCAGTAGCAATTAAGCCAGCTGATAAGTTGAGAGGTAGGGTTATGCTACAGTTAATGGGAATGATAAAAGCTATGAATAGCATGTTCATAATCATCATTTGAGCCAATTCCTAGCAGTTCAGCAATAGTGAAGTTGACTAATGCTCAAACTCCCGTTCGTTCAAATTTAGAGGTCTTAAAAAGTGCCCTAATTTCGTACATTTTACCATCATAGCTGTCACTTGGGCATCCGGTCTACCCTGCTACTCATTTCATTAGCAAGATAAATGTATCTTACTGCTTGCTAGGCAACAGCAGAGTGGCCCTCACGTCAGACAACATCTTGCATTTAGCTTTATGATGTCAGCTTTCTAGGCAACAGATTGGCCCTCATGTCAGACAACATCTTGCTTTCGCTTTATGATGTCAGATCATCACTGGTCCAATTGTCCTTGTGGAAGCGGACCACACAGGAGGATGAGATATCAGAAGTTATGCAGTAGGTTGCTATCTCTATTCATGACCGCAAGGCAAGTCGGAGGTGGAATGGCAAATACTCTGAACCACTCAAAGCACTGTGGCCTTTTTTAAAGTGGGATGCAGATACAAAAACAGAGACTATCCTTACCAACAATCCTTCTTGAGTATCAGAGTCCAACATACAGAGTGCAGCGGAAGACGTTAAATGTGCTTCATTCCGTGAGAACGCAACTCTATAGTTCTACAGTGAGATAGTGCATTTCAGCCTCAAAGGAAGCAATGTCCTCAAACGGAACATTGGTGGCACCAGGATCTAAAGCAGGCTTAAGAAGCCTTGGATGCAGTCAGTCTTTTATTAACTATCATGACCGACACAATGTGATCCATAATACTTCCATTTTGGCAGAAATTACATTCAAGCACAGGCCCCCACTAGAAGGTAGTGATGACATTCAGGTGCTGAAAACGTCTTTTTAATGCCTAAAGGAAAATTGTGAGCTTTACTTACCATATATATTGGTCAAATGATGCCCTATGCCGGAAGACTGTCTTTTTTTTTTTTCTTCAGTATCGGCAAAGCAGAGACAATTTGTTGCGAAACACTGCCACTGCTGGTCATTCAGTATAATCTGCAGATGGAAAAGTCCACTGTTAGCACATTTACTACAAGCAATACAAAAAAATCATGATTTTTATAAAGGGTAAACAGATCAATACTATGGAGTTTGTATTATTGTGAAAATCAGCATCTCATTAGAAAATCAAATCTCGATTTGTGTTTTTAACCTACCATACTACTCTGAATCTCATGCCTCTTTTGCCAACACGCTCTAAACAACTGTAGAAGGTACATTAGGACATAGATAGAGATCTTTTTGCCAGCCAAGTGGCAGGGTACCCCTCTCACTTTATTTGATTTAGGATATGGTACACCAGTAGCAATTAAGCCAGCTGATAAGTTGAGAGGTAGGGTTATGCTACAGTTAATGGGAATGATAAAAGCTATGAATAGCATGTTCATAATCATCATTTGAGCCAATTCCTAGCAGTTCAGCAGTAGTGAAGTTGACTAATGCTCAAACTCCTGTTCGTTCAAATTTAGAGGTCTTAAAAAGTGCCCTAATTTCGTACATTTTACCATCATAGCTGTCACTTGGGCATCCGGTCTACCCTGCTACTCATTTCATTAGCAAGATAAATGTATCTTACTGCTTGCTAGGCAACAGCAGAGTGGCCCTCACGTCAGACAACACCTTGCATTTAGCTTTATGATGTCAGCTTGCTAGGCAACAGATTGGCCCTCATGTCAGACAACATCTTGCTTTCGCTTTATGATGTCAGATCATCACTGGTCCAATTGTCCTTGTGGAAGCGGACCACACAGGAGGATGAGATATCAGAAGTTATGCAGTAGGTTGCTATCTCTATTCATGACCGCAAGGCAAGTCGGAGGTGGAATGGCAAATACTCTGAACCACTCAAAGCACTGTGGCCTTTTTTAAAGTGGGATGCAGATACAAAAACAGAGACTATCCTTACCAACAATCCTTCTTGAGTATCAGAGTCCAACATACAGAGTGCAGCGGAAGACGTTAAATGTGCTTCATTCCGTGAGAACGCAACTCTATAGTTCTACAGTGAGATAGTGCATTTCAGCCTCAAAGGAAGCAATGTCCTCAAACGGAACATTGGTGGCACCAGGATCTAAAGCAGGCTTAAGAAGCCTTGGATGCAGTCAGTCTTTTATTAACTATCATGACCGACACAATGTGATCCATAATACTTCCATTTTGGCAGAAATTACATTCAAGCACAGGCCACCACTAGAAGGTAGTGATGACATTCAGGTGCTGAAAACGTCTTTTTAATGCCTAAAGGAAAATTGTGAGCTTTACTTACCATATATATTGGTCAAATGATGCCCTATGCCGGAAGACTGTCTTTTTTTTTTTCTTCAGTATCGGCAATGCAGAGACAATTTGTTGCGAAACACTGCCACTGCTGGTCATTCAGTATAATCTGCAGATGGAAAAGTCCACTGTTAGCACATTTACTACAAGCAATACAAAAAAATCATGATTTTTATAAAGGGTAAACAGATCAATACTATGGAGTTTGTATTATTGTGAAAATCAGCATCTCATTAGAAAATCAAATCTCGATTTGTGTTTTTAACCTACCATACTACTCTGAATCTCATGCCTCTTTTGCCAACACGCTCTAAACAACTGTAGAAGGTACATTAGGACATAGATAGAGATCTTTTTGCCAGCCAAGTGGCAGCGTACCCCTCTCACTTTATTTGATTTAGGATATGGTACACCAGTAGCAATTAAGCCAGCTGATAAGTTGAGAGGTAGGGTTATGCTACAGTTAATGGGAATGATAAAAGCTATGAATAGCATGTTCATAATCATCATTTGAGCCAATTCCTAGCAGTTCAGCAATAGTGAAGTTGACTAATGCTCAAACTCCCGTTCGTTCAAATTTAGAGGTCTAAAAAGTGCCCTAATTTCGTACATTTTACCATCATAGCTGTCACTTGGGCGTCCGGTCTACCCTGCTACTCATTTCATTAGCAAGATAAATGTATCTTACTGCTTGCTAGGCAACAGCAGAGTGGCCCTCACGTCAGACAACATCTTGCATTTAGCTTTATGATGTCAGCTTGCTAGGCAACAGATTGGCCCTCATGTCAGACAACATCTTGCTTTCGCTTTATGATGTCAGATCATCACTGGTCCAATTGTCCTTGTGGAAGCGGACCACACAGGAGGATGAGATATCAGAAGTTATGCAGTAGGTTGCTATCTCTATTCATGACCGCAAGGCAAGTCGGAGGTGGAATGGCAAATACTCTGAACCACTCAAAGCACTGTGGCCTTTTTTAAAGTGGGATGCAGATACAAAAACAGAGACTATCCTTACCAACAATCCTTCTTGAGTATCAGAGTCCAACATACAGAGTGCAGCGGAAGACGTTAAATGTGCTTCATTCCGTGAGAACGCAACTCTATAGTTCTACAGTGAGATAGTGCATTTCAGCCTCAAAGGAAGCAATGTCCTCAAACGGAACATTGGTGGCACCAGGATCTAAAGCAGGCTTAAGAAGCCTTGGATGCAGTCAGTCTTTTATTAACTATCATGACCGACACAATGTGATCCATAATACTTCCATTTTGGCAGAAATTACATTCAAGCACAGGCCCCCACTAGAAGGTAGTGATGACATTCAGGTGCTGAAAACGTCTTTTTAATGCCTAAAGGAAAATTGTGAGCTTTACTTACCATATATATTGGTCAAATGATGCCCTATGCCGGAAGACTGTCTTTTTTTTTTTTCTTCAGTATCGGCAAAGCAGAGACAATTTGTTGCGAAACACTGCCACTGCTGGTCATTCAGTATAATCTGCAGATGGAAAAGTCCACTGTTAGCACATTTACTACAAGCAATACAAAAAAATCATGATTTTTATAAAGGGTAAACAGATCAATACTATGGAGTTTGTATTATTGTGAAAATCAGCATCTCATTAGAAAATCAAATCTCGATTTGTGTTTTTAACCTACCATACTACTCTGAATCTCATGCCTCTTTTGCCAACACGCTCTAAACAACTGTAGAAGGTACATTAGGACATAGATAGAGATCTTTTTGCCAGCCAAGTGGCAGGGTACCCCTCTCACTTTATTTGATTTAGGATATGGTACACCAGTAGCAATTAAGCCAGCTGATAAGTTGAGAGGTAGGGTTATGCTACAGTTAATGGGAATGATAAAAGCTATGAATAGCATGTTCATAATCATCATTTGAGCCAATTCCTAGCAGTTCAGCAATAGTGAAGTTGACTAATGCTCAAACTCCTGTTCGTTCAAATTTAGAGGTCTTAAAAAGTGCCCTAATTTCGTACATTTTACCATCATAGCTGTCACTTGGGCATCCGGTCTACCCTGCTACTCATTTCATTAGCAAGATAAATGTATCTTACTGCTTGCTAGGCAACAGCAGAGTGGCCCTCACGTCAGACAACACCTTGCATTTAGCTTTATGATGTCAGCTTGCTAGGCAACAGATTGGCCCTCATGTCAGACAACATCTTGCTTTCGCTTTATGATGTCAGATCATCACTGGTCCAATTGTCCTTGTGGAAGCGGACCACACAGGAGGATGAGATATCAGAAGTTATGCAGTAGGTTGCTATCTCTATTCATGACCGCAAGGCAAGTCGGAGGTGGAATGGCAAATACTCTGAACCACTCAAAGCACTGTGGCCTTTTTTAAAGTGGGATGCAGATACAAAAACAGAGACTATCCTTACCAACAATCCTTCTTGAGTATCAGAGTCCAACATACAGAGTGCAGCGGAAGACGTTAAATGTGCTTCATTCCGTGAGAACGCAACTCTATAGTTCTACAGTGAGATAGTGCATTTCAGCCTCAAAGGAAGCAATGTCCTCAAACGGAACATTGGTGGCACCAGGATCTAAAGCAGGCTTAAGAAGCCTTGGATGCAGTCAGTCTTTTATTAACTATCATGACCGACACAATGTGATCCATAATACTTCCATTTTGGCAGAAATTACATTCAAGCACAGGCCCCCACTAGAAGGTAGTGATGACATTCAGGTGCTGAAAACGTCTTTTTAATGCCTAAAGGAAAATTGTGAGCTTTACTTACCATATATATTGGTCAAATGATGCCCTATGCCGGAAGACTGTCTTTTTTTTTTTCTTCAGTATCGGCAATGCAGAGACAATTTGTTGCGAAACACTGCCACTGCTGGTCATTCAGTATAATCTGCAGATGGAAAAGTCCACTGTTAGCACATTTACTACAAGCAATACAAAAAAATCATGATTTTTATAAAGGGTAAACAGATCAATACTATGGAGTTTGTATTATTGTGAAAATCAGCATCTCATTAGAAAATCAAATCTCGATTTGTGTTTTTAACCTACCATACTACTCTGAATCTCATGCCTCTTTTGCCAACACGCTCTAAACAACTGTAGAAGGTACATTAGGACATAGATAGAGATCTTTTTGCCAGCCAAGTGGCAGCGTACCCCTCTCACTTTATTTGATTTAGGATATGGTACACCAGTAGCAATTAAGCCAGCTGATAAGTTGAGAGGTAGGGTTATGCTACAGTTAATGGGAATGATAAAAGCTATGAATAGCATGTTCATAATCATCATTTGAGCCAATTCCTAGCAGTTCAGCAATAGTGAAGTTGACTAATGCTCAAACTCCCGTTCGTTCAAATTTAGAGGTCTAAAAAGTGCCCTAATTTCGTACATTTTACCATCATAGCTGTCACTTGGGCGTCCGGTCTACCCTGCTACTCATTTCATTAGCAAGATAAATGTATCTTACTGCTTGCTAGGCAACAGCAGAGTGGCCCTCACGTCAGACAACATCTTGCATTTAGCTTTATGATGTCAGCTTGCTAGGCAACAGATTGGCCCTCATGTCAGACAACATCTTGCTTTCGCTTTATGATGTCAGATCATCACTGGTCCAATTGTCCTTGTGGAAGCGGACCACACAGGAGGATGAGATATCAGAAGTTATGCAGTAGGTTGCTATCTCTATTCATGACCGCAAGGCAAGTCGGAGGTGGAATGGCAAATACTCTGAACCACTCAAAGCACTGTGGCCTTTTTTAAAGTGGGATGCAGATACAAAAACAGAGACTATCCTTACCAACAATCCTTCTTGAGTATCAGAGTCCAAAATACAGAGTGCAGCGGAAGACGTTAAATGTGCTTCATTCCGTGAGAACGCAACTCTATAGTTCTACAGTGAGATAGTGCATTTCAGCCTCAAAGGAAGCAATGTCCTCAAACGGAACATTGGTGGCACCAGGATCTAAAGCAGGCTTAAGAAGCCTTGGATGCAGTCAGTCTTTTATTAACTATCATGACCGACACAATGTGATCCATAATACTTCCATTTTGGCAGAAATTACATTCAAGCACAGGCCCCCACTAGAAGGTAGTGATGACATTCAGGTGCTGAAAACGTCTTTTTAATGCCTAAAGGAAAATTGTGAGCTTTACTTACCATATATATTGGTCAAATGATGCCCTATGCCGGAAGACTGTCTTTTTTTTTTTTCTTCAGTATCGGCAAAGCAGAGACAATTTGTTGCGAAACACTGCCACTGCTGGTCATTCAGTATAATCTGCAGATGGAAAAGTCCACTGTTAGCACATTTACTACAAGCAATACAAAAAAATCATGATTTTTATAAAGGGTAAACAGATCAATACTATGGAGTTTGTATTATTGTGAAAATCAGCATCTCATTAGAAAATCAAATCTCGATTTGTGTTTTTAACCTACCATACTACTCTGAATCTCATGCCTCTTTTGCCAACACGCTCTAAACAACTGTAGAAGGTACATTAGGACATAGATAGAGATCTTTTTGCCAGCCAAGTGGCAGGGTACCCCTCTCACTTTATTTGATTTAGGATATGGTACACCAGTAGCAATTAAGCCAGCTGATAAGTTGAGAGGTAGGGTTATGCTACAGTTAATGGGAATGATAAAAGCTATGAATAGCATGTTCATAATCATCATTTGAGCCAATTCCTAGCAGTTCAGCAATAGTGAAGTTGACTAATGCTCAAACTCCTGTTCGTTCAAATTTAGAGGTCTTAAAAAGTGCCCTAATTTCGTACATTTTACCATCATAGCTGTCACTTGGGCATCCGGTCTACCCTGCTACTCATTTCATTAGCAAGATAAATGTATCTTACTGCTTGCTAGGCAACAGCAGAGTGGCCCTCACGTCAGACAACACCTTGCATTTAGCTTTATGATGTCAGCTTGCTAGGCAACAGATTGGCCCTCATGTCAGACAACATCTTGCTTTCGCTTTATGATGTCAGATCATCACTGGTCCAATTGTCCTTGTGGAAGCGGACCACACAGGAGGATGAGATATCAGAAGTTATGCAGTAGGTTGCTATCTCTATTCATGACCGCAAGGCAAGTCGGAGGTGGAATGGCAAATACTCTGAACCACTCAAAGCACTGTGGCCTTTTTTAAAGTGGGATGCAGATACAAAAACAGAGACTATCCTTACCAACAATCCTTCTTGAGTATCAGAGTCCAACATACAGAGTGCAGCGGAAGACGTTAAATGTGCTTCATTCCGTGAGAACGCAACTCTATAGTTCTACAGTGAGATAGTGCATTTCAGCCTCAAAGGAAGCAATGTCCTCAAACGGAACATTGGTGGCACCAGGATCTAAAGCAGGCTTAAGAAGCCTTGGATGCAGTCAGTCTTTTATTAACTATCATGACCGACACAATGTGATCCATAATACTTCCATTTTGGCAGAAATTACATTCAAGCACAGGCCCCCACTAGAAGGTAGTGATGACATTCAGGTGCTGAAAACGTCTTTTTAATGCCTAAAGGAAAATTGTGAGCTTTACTTACCATATATATTGGTCAAATGATGCCCTATGCCGGAAGACTGTCTTTTTTTTTTTCTTCAGTATCGGCAATGCAGAGACAATTTGTTGCGAAACACTGCCACTGCTGGTCATTCAGTATAATCTGCAGATGGAAAAGTCCACTGTTAGCACATTTACTACAAGCAATACAAAAAAATCATGATTTTTATAAAGGGTAAACAGATCAATACTATGGAGTTTGTATTATTGTGAAAATCAGCATCTCATTAGAAAATCAAATCTCGATTTGTGTTTTTAACCTACCATACTACTCTGAATCTCATGCCTCTTTTGCCAACACGCTCTAAACAACTGTAGAAGGTACATTAGGACATAGATAGAGATCTTTTTGCCAGCCAAGTGGCAGCGTACCCCTCTCACTTTATTTGATTTAGGATATGGTACACCAGTAGCAATTAAGCCAGCTGATAAGTTGAGAGGTAGGGTTATGCTACAGTTAATGGGAATGATAAAAGCTATGAATAGCATGTTCATAATCATCATTTGAGCCAATTCCTAGCAGTTCAGCAATAGTGAAGTTGACTAATGCTCAAACTCCCGTTCGTTCAAATTTAGAGGTCTAAAAAGTGCCCTAATTTCGTACATTTTACCATCATAGCTGTCACTTGGGCGTCCGGTCTACCCTGCTACTCATTTCATTAGCAAGATAAATGTATCTTACTGCTTGCTAGGCAACAGCAGAGTGGCCCTCACGTCAGACAACATCTTGCATTTAGCTTTATGATGTCAGCTTGCTAGGCAACAGATTGGCCCTCATGTCAGACAACATCTTGCTTTCGCTTTATGATGTCAGATCATCACTGGTCCAATTGTCCTTGTGGAAGCGGACCACACAGGAGGATGAGATATCAGAAGTTATGCAGTAGGTTGCTATCTCTATTCATGACCGCAAGGCAAGTCGGAGGTGGAATGGCAAATACTCTGAACCACTCAAAGCACTGTGGCCTTTTTTAAAGTGGGATGCAGATACAAAAACAGAGACTATCCTTACCAACAATCCTTCTTGAGTATCAGAGTCCAACATACAGAGTGCAGCGGAAGACGTTAAATGTGCTTCATTCCGTGAGAACGCAACTCTATAGTTCTACAGTGAGATAGTGCATTTCAGCCTCAAAGGAAGCAATGTCCTCAAACGGAACATTGGTGGCACCAGGATCTAAAGCAGGCTTAAGAAGCCTTGGATGCAGTCAGTCTTTTATTAACTATCATGACCGACACAATGTGATCCATAATACTTCCATTTTGGCAGAAATTACATTCAAGCACAGGCCCCCACTAGAAGGTAGTGATGACATTCAGGTGCTGAAAACGTCTTTTTAATGCCTAAAGGAAAATTGTGAGCTTTACTTACCATATATATTGGTCAAATGATGCCCTATGCCGGAAGACTGTCTTTTTTTTTTTCTTCAGTATCGGCAATGCAGAGACAATTTGTTGCGAAACACTGCCACTGCTGGTCATTCAGTATAATCTGCAGATGGAAAAGTCCACTGTTAGCACATTTACTACAAGCAATACAAAAAAATCATGATTTTTATAAAGGGTAAACAGATCAATACTATGGAGTTTGTATTATTGTGAAAATCAGCATCTCATTAGAAAATCAAATCTCGATTTGTGTTTTTAACCTACCATACTACTCTGAATCTCATGCCTCTTTTGCCAACACGCTCTAAACAACTGTAGAAGGTACATTAGGACATAGATAGAGATCTTTTTGCCAGCCAAGTGGCAGCGTACCCCTCTCACTTTATTTGATTTAGGATATGGTACACCAGTAGCAATTAAGCCAGCTGATAAGTTGAGAGGTAGGGTTATGCTACAGTTAATGGGAATGATAAAAGCTATGAATAGCATGTTCATAATCATCATTTGAGCCAATTCCTAGCAGTTCAGCAATAGTGAAGTTGACTAATGCTCAAACTCCCGTTCGTTCAAATTTAGAGGTCTAAAAAGTGCCCTAATTTCGTACATTTTACCATCATAGCTGTCACTTGGGCGTCCGGTCTACCCTGCTACTCATTTCATTAGCAAGATAAATGTATCTTACTGCTTGCTAGGCAACAGCAGAGTGGCCCTCACGTCAGACAACATCTTGCATTTAGCTTTATGATGTCAGCTTGCTAGGCAACAGATTGGCCCTCATGTCAGACAACATCTTGCTTTCGCTTTATGATGTCAGATCATCACTGGTCCAATTGTCCTTGTGGAAGCGGACCACACAGGAGGATGAGATATCAGAAGTTATGCAGTAGGTTGCTATCTCTATTCATGACCGCAAGGCAAGTCGGAGGTGGAATGGCAAATACTCTGAACCACTCAAAGCACTGTGGCCTTTTTTAAAGTGGGATGCAGATACAAAAACAGAGACTATCCTTACCAACAATCCTTCTTGAGTATCAGAGTCCAACATACAGAGTGCAGCGGAAGACGTTAAATGTGCTTCATTCCGTGAGAACGCAACTCTATAGTTCTACAGTGAGATAGTGCATTTCAGCCTCAAAGGAAGCAATGTCCTCAAACGGAACATTGGTGGCACCAGGATCTAAAGCAGGCTTAAGAAGCCTTGGATGCAGTCAGTCTTTTATTAACTATCATGACCGACACAATGTGATCCATAATACTTCCATTTTGGCAGAAATTACATTCAAGCACAGGCCCCCACTAGAAGGTAGTGATGACATTCAGGTGCTGAAAACGTCTTTTTAATGCCTAAAGGAAAATTGTGAGCTTTACTTACCATATATATTGGTCAAATGATGCCCTATGCCGGAAGACTGTCTTTTTTTTTTTTCTTCAGTATCGGCAAAGCAGAGACAATTTGTTGCGAAACACTGCCACTGCTGGTCATTCAGTATAATCTGCAGATGGAAAAGTCCACTGTTAGCACATTTACTACAAGCAATACAAAAAAATCATGATTTTTATAAAGGGTAAACAGATCAATACTATGGAGTTTGTATTATTGTGAAAATCAGCATCTCATTAGAAAATCAAATCTCGATTTGTGTTTTTAACCTACCATACTACTCTGAATCTCATGCCTCTTTTGCCAACACGCTCTAAACAACTGTAGAAGGTACATTAGGACATAGATAGAGATCTTTTTGCCAGCCAAGTGGCAGGGTACCCCTCTCACTTTATTTGATTTAGGATATGGTACACCAGTAGCAATTAAGCCAGCTGATAAGTTGAGAGGTAGGGTTATGCTACAGTTAATGGGAATGATAAAAGCTATGAATAGCATGTTCATAATCATCATTTGAGCCAATTCCTAGCAGTTCAGCAATAGTGAAGTTGACTAATGCTCAAACTCCTGTTCGTTCAAATTTAGAGGTCTTAAAAAGTGCCCTAATTTCGTACATTTTACCATCATAGCTGTCACTTGGGCATCCGGTCTACCCTGCTACTCATTTCATTAGCAAGATAAATGTATCTTACTGCTTGCTAGGCAACAGCAGAGTGGCCCTCACGTCAGACAACACCTTGCATTTAGCTTTATGACGTCAGCTTGCTAGGCAACAGATTGGCCCTCATGTCAGACAACATCTTGCTTTCGCTTTATGATGTCAGATCATCACTGGTCCAATTGTCCTTGTGGAAGCGGACCACACAGGAGGATGAGATATCAGAAGTTATGCAGTAGGTTGCTATCTCTATTCATGACCGCAAGGCAAGTCGGAGGTGGAATGGCAAATACTCTGAACCACTCAAAGCACTGTGGCCTTTTTTAAAGTGGGATGCAGATACAAAAACAGAGACTATCCTTACCAACAATCCTTCTTGAGTATCAGAGTCCAACATACAGAGTGCAGCGGAAGACGTTAAATGTGCTTCATTCCGTGAGAACGCAACTCTATAGTTCTACAGTGAGATAGTGCATTTCAGCCTCAAAGGAAGCAATGTCCTCAAACGGAACATTGGTGGCACCAGGATCTAAAGCAGGCTTAAGAAGCCTTGGATGCAGTCAGTCTTTTATTAACTATCATGACCGACACAATGTGATCCATAATACTTCCATTTTGGCAGAAATTACATTCAAGCACAGGCCCCCACTAGAAGGTAGTGATGACATTCAGGTGCTGAAAACGTCTTTTTAATGCCTAAAGGAAAATTGTGAGCTTTACTTACCATATATATTGGTCAAATGATGCCCTATGCCGGAAGACTGTCTTTTTTTTTTTCTTCAGTATCGGCAATGCAGAGACAATTTGTTGCGAAACACTGCCACTGCTGGTCATTCAGTATAATCTGCAGATGGAAACGTCCACTGTTAGCACATTTACTACAAGCAATACAAAAAAATCATGATTTTTATAAAGGGTAAACAGATCAATACTATGGAGTTTGTATTATTGTGAAAATCAGCATCTCATTAGAAAATCAAATCTCGATTTGTGTTTTTAACCTACCATACTACTCTGAATCTCATGCCTCTTTTGCCAACACGCTCTAAACAACTGTAGAAGGTACATTAGGACATAGATAGAGATCTTTTTGCCAGCCAAGTGGCAGCGTACCCCTCTCACTTTATTTGATTTAGGATATGGTACACCAGTAGCAATTAAGCCAGCTGATAAGTTGAGAGGTAGGGTTATGCTACAGTTAATGGGAATGATAAAAGCTATGAATAGCATGTTCATAATCATCATTTGAGCCAATTCCTAGCAGTTCAGCAATAGTGAAGTTGACTAATGCTCAAACTCCCGTTCGTTCAAATTTAGAGGTCTAAAAAGTGCCCTAATTTCGTACATTTTACCATCATAGCTGTCACTTGGGCGTCCGGTCTACCCTGCTACTCATTTCATTAGCAAGATAAATGTATCTTACTGCTTGCTAGGCAACAGCAGAGTGGCCCTCACGTCAGACAACACCTTGCATTTAGCTTTATGACGTCAGCTTGCTAGGCAACAGATTGGCCCTCATGTCAGACAACATCTTGCTTTCGCTTTATGATGTCAGATCATCACTGGTCCAATTGTCCTTGTGGAAGCGGACCACACAGGAGGATGAGATATCAGAAGTTATGCAGTAGGTTGCTATCTCTATTCATGACCGCAAGGCAAGTCGGAGGTGGAATGGCAAATACTCTGAACCACTCAAAGCACTGTGGCCTTTTTTAAAGTGGGATGCAGATACAAAAACAGAGACTATCCTTACCAACAATCCTTCTTGAGTATCAGAGTCCAACATACAGAGTGCAGCGGAAGACGTTAAATGTGCTTCATTCCGTGAGAACGCAACTCTATAGTTCTACAGTGAGATAGTGCATTTCAGCCTCAAAGGAAGCAATGTCCTCAAACGGAACATTGGTGGCACCAGGATCTAAAGCAGGCTTAAGAAGCCTTGGATGCAGTCAGTCTTTTATTAACTATCATGACCGACACAATGTGATCCATAATACTTCCATTTTGGCAGAAATTACATTCAAGCACAGGCCCCCACTAGAAGGTAGTGATGACATTCAGGTGCTGTAAACGTCTTTTTAATGCCTAAAGGAAAATTGTGAGCTTTACTTACCATATATATTGGTCAAATGATGCCCTATGCCGGAAGACTGTCTTTTTTTTTTTTCTTCAGTATCGGCAAAGCAGAGACAATTTGTTGCGAAACACTGCCACTGCTGGTCATTCAGTATAATCTGCAGATGGAAAAGTCCACTGTTAGCACATTTACTACAAGCAATACAAAAAAATCATGATTTTTATAAAGGGTAAACAGATCAATACTATGGAGTTTGTATTATTGTGAAAATCAGCATCTCATTAGAAAATCAAATCTCGATTTGTGTTTTTAACCTACCATACTACTCTGAATCTCATGCCTCTTTTGCCAACACGCTCTAAACAACTGTAGAAGGTACATTAGGACATAGATAGAGATCTTTTTGCCAGCCAAGTGGCAGGGTACCCCTCTCACTTTATTTGATTTAGGATATGGTACACCAGTAGCAATTAAGCCAGCTGATAAGTTGAGAGGTAGGGTTATGCTACAGTTAATGGGAATGATAAAAGCTATGAATAGCATGTTCATAATCATCATTTGAGCCAATTCCTAGCAGTTCAGCAATAGTGAAGTTGACTAATGCTCAAACTCCTGTTCGTTCAAATTTAGAGGTCTTAAAAAGTGCCCTAATTTCGTACATTTTACCATCATAGCTGTCACTTGGGCATCCGGTCTACCCTGCTACTCATTTCATTAGCAAGATAAATGTATCTTACTGCTTGCTAGGCAACAGCAGAGTGGCCCTCACGTCAGACAACACCTTGCATTTAGCTTTATGATGTCAGCTTGCTAGGCAACAGATTGGCCCTCATGTCAGACAACATCTTGCTTTCGCTTTATGATGTCAGATCATCACTGGTCCAATTGTCCTTGTGGAAGCGGACCACACAGGAGGATGAGATATCAGAAGTTATGCAGTAGGTTGCTATCTCTATTCATGACCGCAAGGCAAGTCGGAGGTGGAATGGCAAATACTCTGAACCACTCAAAGCACTGTGGCCTTTTTTAAAGTGGGATGCAGATACAAAAACAGAGACTATCCTTACCAACAATCCTTCTTGAGTATCAGAGTCCAACATACAGAGTGCAGCGGAAGACGTTAAATGTGCTTCATTCCGTGAGAACGCAACTCTATAGTTCTACAGTGAGATAGTGCATTTCAGCCTCAAAGGAAGCAATGTCCTCAAACGGAACATTGGTGGCACCAGGATCTAAAGCAGGCTTAAGAAGCCTTGGATGCAGTCAGTCTTTTATTAACTATCATGACCGACACAATGTGATCCATAATACTTCCATTTTGGCAGAAATTACATTCAAGCACAGGCCCCCACTAGAAGGTAGTGATGACATTCAGGTGCTGAAAACGTCTTTTTAATGCCTAAAGGAAAATTGTGAGCTTTACTTACCATATATATTGGTCAAATGATGCCCTATGCCGGAAGACTGTCTTTTTTTTTTTCTTCAGTATCGGCAATGCAGAGACAATTTGTTGCGAAACACTGCCACTGCTGGTCATTCAGTATAATCTGCAGATGGAAAAGTCCACTGTTAGCACATTTACTACAAGCAATACAAAAAAATCATGATTTTTATAAAGGGTAAACAGATCAATACTATGGAGTTTGTATTATTGTGAAAATCAGCATCTCATTAGAAAATCAAATCTCGATTTGTGTTTTTAACCTACCATACTACTCTGAATCTCATGCCTCTTTTGCCAACACGCTCTAAACAACTGTAGAAGGTACATTAGGACATAGATAGAGATCTTTTTGCCAGCCAAGTGGCAGCGTACCCCTCTCACTTTATTTCATTTAGGATATGGTACACCAGTAGCAATTAAGCCAGCTGATAAGTTGAGAGGTAGGGTTATGCTACAGTTAATGGGAATGATAAAAGCTATGAATAGCATGTTCATAATCATCATTTGAGCCAATTCCTAGCAGTTCAGCAATAGTGAAGTTGACTAATGCTCAAACTCCCGTTCGTTCAAATTTAGAGGTCTTAAAAAGTGCCCTAATTTCGTACATTTTACCATCATAGCTGTCACTTGGGCATCCGGTCTACCCTGCTACTCATTTCATTAGCAAGATAAATGTATCTTACTGCTTGCTAGGCAACAGCAGAGTGGCCCTCACGTCAGACAACATCTTGCATTTAGCTTTATGATGTCAGCTTTCTAGGCAACAGATTGGCCCTCATGTCAGACAACATCTTGCTTTCGCTTTATGATGTCAGATCATCACTGGTCCAATTGTCCTTGTGGAAGCGGACCACACAGGAGGATGAGATATCAGAAGTTATGCAGTAGGTTGCTATCTCTATTCATGACCGCAAGGCAAGTCGGAGGTGGAATGGCAAATACTCTGAACCACTCAAAGCACTGTGGCCTTTTTTAAAGTGGGATGCAGATACAAAAACAGAGACTATCCTTACCAACAATCCTTCTTGAGTATCAGAGTCCAACATACAGAGTGCAGCGGAAGACGTTAAATGTGCTTCATTCCGTGAGAACGCAACTCTATAGTTCTACAGTGAGATAGTGCATTTCAGCCTCAAAGGAAGCAATGTCCTCAAACGGAACATTGGTGGCACCAGGATCTAAAGCAGGCTTAAGAAGCCTTGGATGCAGTCAGTCTTTTATTAACTATCATGACCGACACAATGTGATCCATAATACTTCCATTTTGGCAGAAATTACATTCAAGCACAGGCCCCCACTAGAAGGTAGTGATGACATTCAGGTGCTGAAAACGTCTTTTTAATGCCTAAAGGAAAATTGTGAGCTTTACTTACCATATATATTGGTCAAATGATGCCCTATGCCGGAAGACTGTCTTTTTTTTTTTCTTCAGTATCGGCAAAGCAGAGACAATTTGTTGCGAAACACTGCCACTGCTGGTCATTCAGTATAATCTGCAGATGGAAAAGTCCACTGTTAGCACATTTACTACAAGCAATACAAAAAAATCATGATTTTTATAAAGGGTAAACAGATCAATACTATGGAGTTTGTATTATTGTGAAAATCAGCATCTCATTAGAAAATCAAATCTCGATTTGTGTTTTTAACCTACCATACTACTCTGAATCTCATGCCTCTTTTGCCAACACGCTCTAAACAACTGTAGAAGGTACATTAGGACATAGATAGAGATCTTTTTGCCAGCCAAGTGGCAGCGTACCCCTCTCACTTTATTTCATTTAGGATATGGTACACCAGTAGCAATTAAGCCAGCTGATAAGTTGAGAGGTAGGGTTATGCTACAGTTAATGGGAATGATAAAAGCTATGAATAGCATGTTCATAATCATCATTTGAGCCAATTCCTAGCAGTTCAGCAATAGTGAAGTTGACTAATGCTCAAACTCCCGTTCGTTCAAATTTAGAGGTCTTAAAAAGTGCCCTAATTTCGTACATTTTACCATCATAGCTGTCACTTGGGCATCCGGTCTACCCTGCTACTCATTTCATTAGCAAGATAAATGTATCTTACTGCTTGCTAGGCAACAGCAGAGTGGCCCTCACGTCAGACAACATCTTGCATTTAGCTTTATGATGTCAGCTTTCTAGGCAACAGATTGGCCCTCATGTCAGACAACATCTTGCTTTCGCTTTATGATGTCAGATCATCACTGGTCCAATTGTCCTTGTGGAAGCGGACCACACAGGAGGATGAGATATCAGAAGTTATGCAGTAGGTTGCTATCTCTATTCATGACCGCAAGGCAAGTCGGAGGTGGAATGGCAAATACTCTGAACCACTCAAAGCACTGTGGCCTTTTTTAAAGTGGGATGCAGATACAAAAACAGAGACTATCCTTACCAACAATCCTTCTTGAGTATCAGAGTCCAACATACAGAGTGCAGCGGAAGACGTTAAATGTGCTTCATTCCGTGAGAACGCAACTCTATAGTTCTACAGTGAGATAGTGCATTTCAGCCTCAAAGGAAGCAATGTCCTCAAACGGAACATTGGTGGCACCAGGATCTAAAGCAGGCTTAAGAAGCCTTGGATGCAGTCAGTCTTTTATTAACTATCATGACCGACACAATGTGATCCATAATACTTCCATTTTGGCAGAAATTACATTCAAGCACAGGCCCCCACTAGAAGGTAGTGATGACATTCAGGTGCTGAAAACGTCTTTTTAATGCCTAAAGGAAAATTGTGAGCTTTACTTACCATATATATTGGTCAAATGATGCCCTATGCCGGAAGACTGTCTTTTTTTTTTTTCTTCAGTATCGGCAAAGCAGAGACAATTTGTTGCGAAACACTGCCACTGCTGGTCATTCAGTATAATCTGCAGATGGAAAAGTCCACTGTTAGCACATTTACTACAAGCAATACAAAAAAATCATGATTTTTATAAAGGGTAAACAGATCAATACTATGGAGTTTGTATTATTGTGAAAATCAGCATCTCATTAGAAAATCAAATCTCGATTTGTGTTTTTAACCTACCATACTACTCTGAATCTCATGCCTCTTTTGCCAACACGCTCTAAACAACTGTAGAAGGTACATTAGGACATAGATAGAGATCTTTTTGCCAGCCAAGTGGCAGCGTACCCCTCTCACTTTATTTCATTTAGGATATGGTACACCAGTAGCAATTAAGCCAGCTGATAAGTTGAGAGGTAGGGTTATGCTACAGTTAATGGGAATGATAAAAGCTATGAATAGCATGTTCATAATCATCATTTGAGCCAATTCCTAGCAGTTCAGCAATAGTGAAGTTGACTAATGCTCAAACTCCCGTTCGTTCAAATTTAGAGGTCTTAAAAAGTGCCCTAATTTCGTACATTTTACCATCATAGCTGTCACTTGGTCATCCGGTCTACCCTGCTACTCATTTCATTAGCAAGATAAATGTATCTTACTGCTTGCTAGGCAACAGCAGAGTGGCCCTCACGTCAGACAACATCTTGCATTTAGCTTTATGATGTCAGCTTTCTAGGCAACAGATTGGCCCTCATGTCAGACAACATCTTGCTTTCGCTTTATGATGTCAGATCATCACTGGTCCAATTGTCCTTGTGGAAGCGGACCACACAGGAGGATGAGATATCAGAAGTTATGCAGTAGGTTGCTATCTCTATTCATGACCGCAAGGCAAGTCGGAGGTGGAATGGCAAATACTCTGAACCACTCAAAGCACTGTGGCCTTTTTTAAAGTGGGATGCAGATACAAAAACAGAGACTATCCTTACCAACAATCCTTCTTGAGTATCAGAGTCCAACATACAGAGTGCAGCGGAAGACGTTAAATGTGCTTCATTCCGTGAGAACGCAACTCTATAGTTCTACAGTGAGATAGTGCATTTCAGCCTCAAAGGAAGCAATGTCCTCAAACGGAACATTGGTGGCACCAGGATCTAAAGCAGGCTTAAGAAGCCTTGGATGCAGTCAGTCTTTTATTAACTATCATGACCGACACAATGTGATCCATAATACTTCCATTTTGGCAGAAATTACATTCAAGCACAGGCCCCCACTAGAAGGTAGTGATGACATTCAGGTGCTGAAAACGTCTTTTTAATGCCTAAAGGAAAATTGTGAGCTTTACTTACCATATATATTGGTCAAATGATGCCCTATGCCGGAAGACTGTCTTTTTTTTTTTCTTCAGTATCGGCAAAGCAGAGACAATTTGTTGCGAAACACTGCCACTGCTGGTCATTCAGTATAATCTGCAGATGGAAAAGTCCACTGTTAGCACATTTACTACAAGCAATACAAAAAAATCATGATTTTTATAAAGGGTAAACAGATCAATACTATGGAGTTTGTATTATTGTGAAAATCAGCATCTCATTAGAAAATCAAATCTCGATTTGTGTTTTTAACCTACCATACTACTCTGAATCTCATGCCTCTTTTGCCAACACGCTCTAAACAACTGTAGAAGGTACATTAGGACATAGATAGAGATCTTTTTGCCAGCCAAGTGGCAGGGTACCCCTCTCACTTTATTTGATTTAGGATATGGTACACCAGTAGCAATTAAGCCAGCTGATAAGTTGAGAGGTAGGGTTATGCTACAGTTAATGGGAATGATAAAAGCTATGAATAGCATGTTCATAATCATCATTTGAGCCAATTCCTAGCAGTTCAGCAATAGTGAAGTTGACTAATGCTCAAACTCCTGTTCGTTCAAATTTAGAGGTCTTAAAAAGTGCCCTAATTTCGTACATTTTACCATCATAGCTGTCACTTGGGCATCCGGTCTACCCTGCTACTCATTTCATTAGCAAGATAAATGTATCTTACTGCTTGCTAGGCAACAGCAGAGTGGCCCTCATGTCAGACAACACCTTGCATTTAGCTTTATGACGTCAGCTTGCTAGGCAACAGATTGGCCCTCATGTCAGACAACATCTTGCTTTCGCTTTATGATGTCAGATCATCACTGGTCCAATTGTCCTTGTGGAAGCGGACCACACAGGAGGATGAGATATCAGAAGTTATGCAGTAGGTTGCTATCTCTATTCATGACCGCAAGGCAAGTCGGAGGTGGAATGGCAAATACTCTGAACCACTCAAAGCACTGTGGCCTTTTTTAAAGTGGGATGCAGATACAAAAACAGAGACTATCCTTACCAACAATCCTTCTTGAGTATCAGAGTCCAACATACAGAGTGCAGCGGAAGACGTTAAATGTGCTTCATTCCGTGAGAACGCAACTCTATAGTTCTACAGTGAGATAGTGCATTTCAGCCTCAAAGGAAGCAATGTCCTCAAACGGAACATTGGTGGCACCAGGATCTAAAGCAGGCTTAAGAAGCCTTGGATGCAGTCAGTCTTTTATTAACTATCATGACCGACACAATGTGATCCATAATACTTCCATTTTGGCAGAAATTACATTCAAGCACAGGCCACCACTAGAAGGTAGTGATGACATTCAGGTGCTGAAAACGTCTTTTTAATGCCTAAAGGAAAATTGTGAGCTTTACTTACCATATATATTGGTCAAATGATGCCCTATGCCGGAAGACTGTCTTTTTTTTTTTCTTCAGTATCGGCAATGCAGAGACAATTTGTTGCGAAACACTGCCACTGCTGGTCATTCAGTATAATCTGCAGATGGAAACGTCCACTGTTAGCACATTTACTACAAGC
Organism: Lissotriton vulgaris; assembly: GCF_964263255.1. Classification (NCBI taxonomy): domain Eukaryota; kingdom Metazoa; phylum Chordata; class Amphibia; order Caudata; family Salamandridae; genus Lissotriton; species Lissotriton vulgaris. Next base: position 323,995,028 of record NC_141700.1, on the reverse strand, counting down.
AATACAAAAAAATCATGATTTTTATAAAGGGTAAACAGATCAATACTATGGAGTTTGTATTATTGTGAAAATCAGCATCTCATTAGAAAATCAAATCTCGATTTGTGTTTTTAACCTACCATACTACTCTGAATCTCATGCCTCTTTTGCCAACACGCTCTAAACAACTGTAGAAGGTACATTAGGACATAGATAGAGATCTTTTTGCCAGCCAAGTGGCAGCGTACCCCTCTCACTTTATTTGATTTAGGATATGGTACACCAGTAGCAATTAAGCCAGCTGATAAGTTGAGAGGTAGGGTTATGCTACAGTTAATGGGAATGATAAAAGCTATGAATAGCATGTTCATAATCATCATTTGAGCCAATTCCTAGCAGTTCAGCAATAGTGAAGTTGACTAATGCTCAAACTCCCGTTCGTTCAAATTTAGAGGTCTTAAAAAGTGCCCTAATTTCGTACATTTTACCATCATAGCTGTCACTTGGTCATCCGGTCTACCCTGCTACTCATTTCATTAGCAAGATAAATGTATCTTACTGCTTGCTAGGCAACAGCAGAGTGGCCCTCACGTCAGACAACATCTTGCATTTAGCTTTATGATGTCAGCTTTCTAGGCAACAGATTGGCCCTCATGTCAGACAACATCTTGCTTTCGCTTTATGATGTCAGATCATCACTGGTCCAATTGTCCTTGTGGAAGCGGACCACACAGGAGGATGAGATATCAGAAGTTATGCAGTAGGTTGCTATCTCTATTCATGACCGCAAGGCAAGTCGGAGGTGGAATGGCAAATACTCTGAACCACTCAAAGCACTGTGGCCTTTTTTAAAGTGGGATGCAGATACAAAAACAGAGACTATCCTTACCAACAATCCTTCTTGAGTATCAGAGTCCAACATACAGAGTGCAGCGGAAGACGTTAAATGTGCTTCATTCCGTGAGAACGCAACTCTATAGTTCTACAGTGAGATAGTGCATTTCAGCCTCAAAGGAAGCAATGTCCTCAAACGGAACATTGGTGGCACCAGGATCTAAAGCAGGCTTAAGAAGCCTTGGATGCAGTCAGTCTTTTATTAACTATCATGACCGACACAATGTGATCCATAATACTTCCATTTTGGCAGAAATTACATTCAAGCACAGGCCCCCACTAGAAGGTAGTGATGACATTCAGGTGCTGAAAACGTCTTTTTAATGCCTAAAGGAAAATTGTGAGCTTTACTTACCATATATATTGGTCAAATGATGCCCTATGCCGGAAGACTGTCTTTTTTTTTTTTCTTCAGTATCGGCAAAGCAGAGACAATTTGTTGCGAAACACTGCCACTGCTGGTCATTCAGTATAATCTGCAGATGGAAAAGTCCACTGTTAGCACATTTACTACAAGCAATACAAAAAAATCATGATTTTTATAAAGGGTAAACAGATCAATACTATGGAGTTTGTATTATTGTGAAAATCAGCATCTCATTAGAAAATCAAATCTCGATTTGTGTTTTTAACCTACCATACTACTCTGAATCTCATGCCTCTTTTGCCAACACGCTCTAAACAACTGTAGAAGGTACATTAGGACATAGATAGAGATCTTTTTGCCAGCCAAGTGGCAGGGTACCCCTCTCACTTTATTTGATTTAGGATATGGTACACCAGTAGCAATTAAGCCAGCTGATAAGTTGAGAGGTAGGGTTATGCTACAGTTAATGGGAATGATAAAAGCTATGAATAGCATGTTCATAATCATCATTTGAGCCAATTCCTAGCAGTTCAGCAATAGTGAAGTTGACTAATGCTCAAACTCCTGTTCGTTCAAATTTAGAGGTCTTAAAAAGTGCCCTAATTTCGTACATTTTACCATCATAGCTGTCACTTGGGCATCCGGTCTACCCTGCTACTCATTTCATTAGCAAGATAAATGTATCTTACTGCTTGCTAGGCAACAGCAGAGTGGCCCTCACGTCAGACAACACCTTGCATTTAGCTTTATGACGTCAGCTTGCTAGGCAACAGATTGGCCCTCATGTCAGACAACATCTTGCTTTCGCTTTATGATGTCAGATCATCACTGGTCCAATTGTCCTTGTGGAAGCGGACCACACAGGAGGATGAGATATCAGAAGTTATGCAGTAGGTTGCTATCTCTATTCATGACCGCAAGGCAAGTCGGAGGTGGAATGGCAAATACTCTGAACCACTCAAAGCACTGTGGCCTTTTTTAAAGTGGGATGCAGATACAAAAACAGAGACTATCCTTACCAACAATCCTTCTTGAGTATCAGAGTCCAACATACAGAGTGCAGCGGAAGACGTTAAATGTGCTTCATTCCGTGAGAACGCAACTCTATAGTTCTACAGTGAGATAGTGCATTTCAGCCTCAAAGGAAGCAATGTCCTCAAACGGAACATTGGTGGCACCAGGATCTAAAGCAGGCTTAAGAAGCCTTGGATGCAGTCAGTCTTTTATTAACTATCATGACCGACACAATGTGATCCATAATACTTCCATTTTGGCAGAAATTACATTCAAGCACAGGCCACCACTAGAAGGTAGTGATGACATTCAGGTGCTGAAAACGTCTTTTTAATGCCTAAAGGAAAATTGTGAGCTTTACTTACCATATATATTGGTCAAATGATGCCCTATGCCGGAAGACTGTCTTTTTTTTTTTCTTCAGTATCGGCAATGCAGAGACAATTTGTTGCGAAACACTGCCACTGCTGGTCATTCAGTATAATCTGCAGATGGAAACGTCCACTGTTAGCACATTTACTACAAGCAATACAAAAAAATCATGATTTTTATAAAGGGTAAACAGATCAATACTATGGAGTTTGTATTATTGTGAAAATCAGCATCTCATTAGAAAATCAAATCTCGATTTGTGTTTTTAACCTACCATACTACTCTGAATCTCATGCCTCTTTTGCCAACACGCTCTAAACAACTGTAGAAGGTACATTAGGACATAGATAGAGATCTTTTTGCCAGCCAAGTGGCAGCGTACCCCTCTCACTTTATTTCATTTAGGATATGGTACACCAGTAGCAATTAAGCCAGCTGATAAGTTGAGAGGTAGGGTTATGCTACAGTTAATGGGAATGATAAAAGCTATGAATAGCATGTTCATAATCATCATTTGAGCCAATTCCTAGCAGTTCAGCAATAGTGAAGTTGACTAATGCTCAAACTCCCGTTCGTTCAAATTTAGAGGTCTAAAAAGTGCCCTAATTTCGTACATTTTACCATCATAGCTGTCACTTGGGCGTCCGGTCTACCCTGCTACTCATTTCATTAGCAAGATAAATGTATCTTACTGCTTGCTAGGCAACAGCAGAGTGGCCCTCACGTCAGACAACATCTTGCATTTAGCTTTATGATGTCAGCTTGCTAGGCAACAGATTGGCCCTCATGTCAGACAACATCTTGCTTTCGCTTTATGATGTCAGATCATCACTGGTCCAATTGTCCTTGTGGAAGCGGACCACACAGGAGGATGAGATATCAGAAGTTATGCAGTAGGTTGCTATCTCTATTCATGACCGCAAGGCAAGTCGGAGGTGGAATGGCAAATACTCTGAACCACTCAAAGCACTGTGGCCTTTTTTAAAGTGGGATGCAGATACAAAAACAGAGACTATCCTTACCAACAATCCTTCTTGAGTATCAGAGTCCAACATACAGAGTGCAGCGGAAGACGTTAAATGTGCTTCATTCCGTGAAAACGCAACTCTATAGTTCTACAGTGAGATAGTGCATTTCAGCCTCAAAGGAAGCAATGTCCTCAAACGGAACATTGGTGGCACCAGGATCTAAAGCAGGCTTAAGAAGCCTTGGATGCAGTCAGTCTTTTATTAACTATCATGACCGACACAATGTGATCCATAATACTTCCATTTTGGCAGAAATTACATTCAAGCACAGGCCCCCACTAGAAGGTAGTGATGACATTCAGGTGCTGAAAACGTCTTTTTAATGCCTAAAGGAAAATTGTGAGCTTTACTTACCATATATATTGGTCAAATGATGCCCTATGCCGGAAGACTGTCTTTTTTTTTTTTCTTCAGTATTGGCAAAGCAGAGACAATTTGTTGCGAAACACTGCCACTGCTGGTCATTCAGTATAATCTGCAGATGGAAAAGTCCACTGTTAGCACATTTACTACAAGCAATACAAAAAAATCATGATTTTTATAAAGGGTAAACAGATCAATACTATGGAGTTTGTATTATTGTGAAAATCAGCATCTCATTAGAAAATCAAATCTCGATTTGTGTTTTTAACCTACCATACTACTCTGAATCTCATGCCTCTTTTGCCAACACGCTCTAAACAACTGTAGAAGGTACATTAGGACATAGATAGAGATCTTTTTGCCAGCCAAGTGGCAGGGTACCCCTCTCACTTTATTTGATTTAGGATATGGTACACCAGTAGCAATTAAGCCAGCTGATAAGTTGAGAGGTAGGGTTATGCTACAGTTAATGGGAATGATAAAAGCTATGAATAGCATGTTCATAATCATCATTTGAGCCAATTCCTAGCAGTTCAGCAATAGTGAAGTTGACTAATGCTCAAACTCCTGTTCGTTCAAATTTAGAGGTCTTAAAAAGTGCCCTAATTTCGTACATTTTACCATCATAGCTGTCACTTGGGCATCCGGTCTACCCTGCTACTCATTTCATTAGCAAGATAAATGTATCTTACTGCTTGCTAGGCAACAGCAGAGTGGCCCTCACGTCAGACAACACCTTGCATTTAGCTTTATGATGTCAGCTTGCTAGGCAACAGATTGGCCCTCATGTCAGACAACATCTTGCTTTCGCTTTATGATGTCAGATCATCACTGGTCCAATTGTCCTTGTGGAAGCGGACCACACAGGAGGATGAGATATCAGAAGTTATGCAGTAGGTTGCTATCTCTATTCATGACCGCAAGGCAAGTCGGAGGTGGAATGGCAAATACTCTGAACCACTCAAAGCACTGTGGCCTTTTTTAAAGTGGGATGCAGATACAAAAACAGAGACTATCCTTACCAACAATCCTTCTTGAGTATCAGAGTCCAACATACAGAGTGCAGCGGAAGACGTTAAATGTGCTTCATACCGTGAGAACGCAACTCTATAGTTCTACAGTGAGATAGTGCATTTCAGCCTCAAAGGAAGCAATGTCCTCAAACGGAACATTGGTGGCACCAGGATCTAAAGCAGGCTTAAGAAGCCTTGGATGCAGTCAGTCTTTTATTAACTATCATGACCGACACAATGTGATCCATAATACTTCCATTTTGGCAGAAATTACATTCAAGCACAGGCCCCCACTAGAAGGTAGTGATGACATTCAGGTGCTGAAAACGTATTTTTAATGCCTAAAGGAAAATTGTGAGCTTTACTTACCATATATATTGGTCAAATGATGCCCTATGCCGGAAGACTGTCTTTTTTTTTTTTTCTTCAGTATCGGCAAAGCAGAGACAATTTGTTGCGAAACACTGCCACTGCTGGTCATTCAGTATAATCTGCAGATGGAAAAGTCCACTGTTAGCACATTTACTACAAGCAATACAAAAAAATCATGATTTTTATAAAGGGTAAACAGATCAATACTATGGAGTTTGTATTATTGTGAAAATCAGCATCTCATTAGAAAATCAAATCTCGATTTGTGTTTTTAACCTACCATACTACTCTGAATCTCATGCCTCTTTTGCCAACACGCTCTAAACAACTGTAGAAGGTACATTAGGACATAGATAGAGATCTTTTTGCCAGCCAAGTGGCAGGGTACCCCTCTCACTTTATTTGATTTAGGATATGGTACACCAGTAGCAATTAAGCCAGCTGATAAGTTGAGAGGTAGGGTTATGCTACAGTTAATGGGAATGATAAAAGCTATGAATAGCATGTTCATAATCATCATTTGAGCCAATTCCTAGCAGTTCAGCAATAGTGAAGTTGACTAATGCTCAAACTCCTGTTCGTTCAAATTTAGAGGTCTTAAAAAGTGCCCTAATTTCGTACATTTTACCATCATAGCTGTCACTTGGGCATCCGGTCTACCCTGCTACTCATTTCATTAGCAAGATAAATGTATCTTACTGCTTGCTAGGCAACAGCAGAGTGGCCCTCACGTCAGACAACACCTTGCATTTAGCTTTATGATGTCAGCTTGCTAGGCAACAGATTGGCCCTCATGTCAGACAACATCTTGCTTTCGCTTTATGATGTCAGATCATCACTGGTCCAATTGTCCTTGTGGAAGCGGACCACACAGGAGGATGAGATATCAGAAGTTATGCAGTAGGTTGCTATCTCTATTCATGACCGCAAGGCAAGTCGGAGGTGGAATGGCAAATACTCTGAACCACTCAAAGCACTGTGGCCTTTTTTAAAGTGGGATGCAGATACAAAAACAGAGACTATCCTTACCAACAATCCTTCTTGAGTATCAGAGTCCAACATACAGAGTGCAGCGGAAGACGTTAAATGTGCTTCATTCCGTGAGAACGCAACTCTATAGTTCTACAGTGAGATAGTGCATTTCAGCCTCAAAGGAAGCAATGTCCTCAAACGGAACATTGGTGGCACCAGGATCTAAAGCAGGCTTAAGAAGCCTTGGATGCAGTCAGTCTTTTATTAACTATCATGACCGACACAATGTGATCCATAATACTTCCATTTTGGCAGAAATTACATTCAAGCACAGGCCCCCACTAGAAGGTAGTGATGACATTCAGGTGCTGAAAACGTCTTTTTAATGCCTAAAGGAAAATTGTGAGCTTTACTTACCATATATATTGGTCAAATGATGCCCTATGCCGGAAGACTGTCTTTTTTTTTTTTCTTCAGTATCGGCAAAGCAGAGACAATTTGTTGCGAAACACTGCCACTGCTGGTCATTCAGTATAATCTGCAGATGGAAAAGTCCACTGTTAGCACATTTACTACAAGCAATACAAAAAAATCATGATTTTTATAAAGGGTAAACAGATCAATACTATGGAGTTTGTATTATTGTGAAAATCAGCATCTCATTAGAAAATCAAATCTCGATTTGTGTTTTTAACCTACCATACTACTCTGAATCTCATGCCTCTTTTGCCAACACGCTCTAAACAACTGTAGAAGGTACATTAGGACATAGATAGAGATCTTTTTGCCAGCCAAGTGGCAGGGTACCCCTCTCACTTTATTTGATTTAGGATATGGTACACCAGTAGCAATTAAGCCAGCTGATAAGTTGAGAGGTAGGGTTATGCTACAGTTAATGGGAATGATAAAAGCTATGAATAGCATGTTCATAATCATCATTTGAGCCAATTCCTAGCAGTTCAGCAATAGTGAAGTTGACTAATGCTCAAACTCCTGTTCGTTCAAATTTAGAGGTCTTAAAAAGTGCCCTAATTTCGTACATTTTACCATCATAGCTGTCACTTGGGCATCCGGTCTACCCTGCTACTCATTTCATTAGCAAGATAAATGTATCTTACTGCTTGCTAGGCAACAGCAGAGTGGCCCTCACGTCAGACAACACCTTGCATTTAGCTTTATGATGTCAGCTTGCTAGGCAACAGATTGGCCCTCATGTCAGACAACATCTTGCTTTCGCTTTATGATGTCAGATCATCACTGGTCCAATTGTCCTTGTGGAAGCGGACCACACAGGAGGATGAGATATCAGAAGTTATGCAGTAGGTTGCTATCTCTATTCATGACCGCAAGGCAAGTCGGAGGTGGAATGGCAAATACTCTGAACCACTCAAAGCACTGTGGCCTTTTTTAAAGTGGGATGCAGATACAAAAACAGAGACTATCCTTACCAACAATCCTTCTTGAGTATCAGAGTCCAACATACAGAGTGCAGCGGAAGACGTTAAATGTGCTTCATTCCGTGAGAACGCAACTCTATAGTTCTACAGTGAGATAGTGCATTTCAGCCTCAAAGGAAGCAATGTCCTCAAACGGAACATTGGTGGCACCAGGATCTAAAGCAGGCTTAAGAAGCCTTGGATGCAGTCAGTCTTTTATTAACTATCATGACCGACACAATGTGATCCATAATACTTCCATTTTGGCAGAAATTACATTCAAGCACAGGCCCCCACTAGAAGGTAGTGATGACATTCAGGTGCTGAAAACGTCTTTTTAATGCCTAAAGGAAAATTGTGAGCTTTACTTACCATATATATTGGTCAAATGATGCCCTATGCCGGAAGACTGTCTTTTTTTTTTTCTTCAGTATCGGCAATGCAGAGACAATTTGTTGCGAAACACTGCCACTGCTGGTCATTCAGTATAATCTGCAGATGGAAAAGTCCACTGTTAGCACATTTACTACAAGCAATACAAAAAAATCATGATTTTTATAAAGGGTAAACAGATCAATACTATGGAGTTTGTATTATTGTGAAAATCAGCATCTCATTAGAAAATCAAATCTCGATTTGTGTTTTTAACCTACCATACTACTCTGAATCTCATGCCTCTTTTGCCAACACGCTCTAAACAACTGTAGAAGGTACATTAGGACATAGATAGAGATCTTTTTGCCAGCCAAGTGGCAGCGTACCCCACTCACTTTATTTCATTTAGGATATGGTACACCAGTAGCAATTAAGCCAGCTGATAAGTTGAGAGGTAGGGTTATGCTACAGTTAATGGGAATGATAAAAGCTATGAATAGCATGTTCATAATCATCATTTGAGCCAATTCCTAGCAGTTCAGCAATAGTGAAGTTGACTAATGCTCAAACTCCCGTTCGTTCAAATTTAGAGGTCTTAAAAAGTGCCCTAATTTCGTACATTTTACCATCATAGCTGTCACTTGGGCATCCGGTCTACCCTGCTACTCATTTCATTAGCAAGATAAATGTATCTTACTGCTTGCTAGGCAACAGCAGAGTGGCCCTCACGTCAGACAACATCTTGCATTTAGCTTTATGATGTCAGCTTTCTAGGCAACAGATTGGCCCTCATGTCAGACAACATCTTGCTTTCGCTTTATGATGTCAGATCATCACTGGTCCAATTGTCCTTGTGGAAGCGGACCACACAGGAGGATGAGATATCAGAAGTTATGCAGTAGGTTGCTATCTCTATTCATGACCGCAAGGCAAGTCGGAGGTGGAATGGCAAATACTCTGAACCACTCAAAGCACTGTGGCCTTTTTTAAAGTGGGATGCAGATACAAAAACAGAGACTATCCTTACCAACAATCCTTCTTGAGTATCAGAGTCCAACATACAGAGTGCAGCGGAAGACGTTAAATGTGCTTCATTCCGTGAGAACGCAACTCTATAGTTCTACAGTGAGATAGTGCATTTCAGCCTCAAAGGAAGCAATGTCCTCAAACGGAACATTGGTGGCACCAGGATCTAAAGCAGGCTTAAGAAGCCTTGGATGCAGTCAGTCTTTTATTAACTATCATGACCGACACAATGTGATCCATAATACTTCCATTTTGGCAGAAATTACATTCAAGCACAGGCCCCCACTAGAAGGTAGTGATGACATTCAGGTGCTGAAAACGTCTTTTTAATGCCTAAAGGAAAATTGTGAGCTTTACTTACCATATATATTGGTCAAATGATGCCCTATGCCGGAAGACTGTCTTTTTTTTTTTTCTTCAGTATCGGCAAAGCAGAGACAATTTGTTGCGAAACACTGCCACTGCTGGTCATTCAGTATAATCTGCAGATGGAAAAGTCCACTGTTAGCACATTTACTACAAGCAATACAAAAAAATCATGATTTTTATAAAGGGTAAACAGATCAATACTATGGAGTTTGTATTATTGTGAAAATCAGCATCTCATTAGAAAATCAAATCTCGATTTGTGTTTTTAACCTACCATACTACTCTGAATCTCATGCCTCTTTTGCCAACACGCTCTAAACAACTGTAGAAGGTACATTAGGACATAGATAGAGATCTTTTTGCCAGCCAAGTGGCAGCGTACCCCTCTCACTTTATTTCATTTAGGATATGGTACACCAGTAGCAATTAAGCCAGCTGATAAGTTGAGAGGTAGGGTTATGCTACAGTTAATGGGAATGATAAAAGCTATGAATAGCATGTTCATAATCATCATTTGAGCCAATTCCTAGCAGTTCAGCAATAGTGAAGTTGACTAATGCTCAAACTCCCGTTCGTTCAAATTTAGAGGTCTTAAAAAGTGCCCTAATTTCGTACATTTTACCATCATAGCTGTCACTTGGGCATCCGGTCTACCCTGCTACTCATTTCATTAGCAAGATAAATGTATCTTACTGCTTGCTAGGCAACAGCAGAGTGGCCCTCACGTCAGACAACATCTTGCATTTAGCTTTATGATGTCAGCTTTCTAGGCAACAGATTGGCCCTCATGTCAGACAACATCTTGCTTTCGCTTTATGATGTCAGATCATCACTGGTCCAATTGTCCTTGTGGAAGCGGACCACACAGGAGGATGAGATATCAGAAGTTATGCAGTAGGTTGCTATCTCTATTCATGACCGCAAGGCAAGTCGGAGGTGGAATGGCAAATACTCTGAACCACTCAAAGCACTGTGGCCTTTTTTAAAGTGGGATGCAGATACAAAAACAGAGACTATCCTTACCAACAATCCTTCTTGAGTATCAGAGTCCAACATACAGAGTGCAGCGGAAGACGTTAAATGTGCTTCATTCCGTGAGAACGCAACTCTATAGTTCTACAGTGAGATAGTGCATTTCAGCCTCAAAGGAAGCAATGTCCTCAAACGGAACATTGGTGGCACCAGGATCTAAAGCAGGCTTAAGAAGCCTTGGATGCAGTCAGTCTTTTATTAACTATCATGACCGACACAATGTGATCCATAATACTTCCATTTTGGCAGAAATTACATTCAAGCACAGGCCCCCACTAGAAGGTAGTGATGACATTCAGGTGCTGAAAACGTCTTTTTAATGCCTAAAGGAAAATTGTGAGCTTTACTTACCATATATATTGGTCAAATGATGCCCTATGCCGGAAGACTGTCTTTTTTTTTTTTCTTCAGTATCGGCAAAGCAGAGACAATTTGTTGCGAAACACTGCCACTGCTGGTCATTCAGTATAATCTGCAGATGGAAAAGTCCACTGTTAGCACATTTACTACAAGCAATACAAAAAAATCATGATTTTTATAAAGGGTAAACAGATCAATACTATGGAGTTTGTATTATTGTGAAAATCAGCATCTCATTAGAAAATCAAATCTCGATTTGTGTTTTTAACCTACCATACTACTCTGAATCTCATGCCTCTTTTGCCAACACGCTCTAAACAACTGTAGAAGGTACATTAGGACATAGATAGAGATCTTTTTGCCAGCCAAGTGGCAGGGTACCCCTCTCACTTTATTTGATTTAGGATATGGTACACCAGTAGCAATTAAGCCAGCTGATAAGTTGAGAGGTAGGGTTATGCTACAGTTAATGGGAATGATAAAAGCTATGAATAGCATGTTCATAATCATCATTTGAGCCAATTCCTAGCAGTTCAGCAATAGTGAAGTTGACTAATGCTCAAACTCCTGTTCGTTCAAATTTAGAGGTCTTAAAAAGTGCCCTAATTTCGTACATTTTACCATCATAGCTGTCACTTGGGCATCCGGTCTACCCTGCTACTCATTTCATTAGCAAGATAAATGTATCTTACTGCTTGCTAGGCAACAGCAGAGTGGCCCTCACGTCAGACAACACCTTGCATTTAGCTTTATGATGTCAGCTTGCTAGGCAACAGATTGGCCCTCATGTCAGACAACATCTTGCTTTCGCTTTATGATGTCAGATCATCACTGGTCCAATTGTCCTTGTGGAAGCGGACCACACAGGAGGATGAGATATCAGAAGTTATGCAGTAGGTTGCTATCTCTATTCATGACCGCAAGGCAAGTCGGAGGTGGAATGGCAAATACTCTGAACCACTCAAAGCACTGTGGCCTTTTTTAAAGTGGGATGCAGATACAAAAACAGAGACTATCCTTACCAACAATCCTTCTTGAGTATCAGAGTCCAACATACAGAGTGCAGCGGAAGACGTTAAATGTGCTTCATTCCGTGAGAACGCAACTCTATAGTTCTACAGTGAGATAGTGCATTTCAGCCTCAAAGGAAGCAATGTCCTCAAACGGAACATTGGTGGCACCAGGATCTAAAGCAGGCTTAAGAAGCCTTGGATGCAGTCAGTCTTTTATTAACTATCATGACCGACACAATGTGATCCATAATACTTCCATTTTGGCAGAAATTACATTCAAGCACAGGCCACCACTAGAAGGTAGTGATGACATTCAGGTGCTGAAAACGTCTTTTTAATGCCTAAAGGAAAATTGTGAGCTTTACTTACCATATATATTGGTCAAATGATGCCCTATGCCGGAAGACTGTCTTTTTTTTTTTCTTCAGTATCGGCAATGCAGAGACAATTTGTTGCGAAACACTGCCACTGCTGGTCATTCAGTATAATCTGCAGATGGAAAAGTCCACTGTTAGCACATTTACTACAAGCAATACAAAAAAATCATGATTTTTATAAAGGGTAAACAGATCAATACTATGGAGTTTGTATTATTGTGAAAATCAGCATCTCATTAGAAAATCAAATCTCGATTTGTGTTTTTAACCTACCATACTACTCTGAATCTCATGCCTCTTTTGCCAACACGCTCTAAACAACTGTAGAAGGTACATTAGGACATAGATAGAGATCTTTTTGCCAGCCAAGTGGCAGCGTACCCCTCTCACTTTATTTCATTTAGGATATGGTACACCAGTAGCAATTAAGCCAGCTGATAAGTTGAGAGGTAGGGTTATGCTACAGTTAATGGGAATGATAAAAGCTATGAATAGCATGTTCATAATCATCATTTGAGCCAATTCCTAGCAGTTCAGCAATAGTGAAGTTGACTAATGCTCAAACTCCCGTTCGTTCAAATTTAGAGGTCTTAAAAAGTGCCCTAATTTCGTACATTTTACCATCATAGCTGTCACTTGGGCATCCGGTCTACCCTGCTACTCATTTCATTAGCAAGATAAATGTATCTTACTGCTTGCTAGGCAACAGCAGAGTGGCCCTCACGTCAGACAACATCTTGCATTTAGCTTTATGATGTCAGCTTTCTAGGCAACAGATTGGCCCTCATGTCAGACAACATCTTGCTTTCGCTTTATGATGTCAGATCATCACTGGTCCAATTGTCCTTGTGGAAGCGGACCACACAGGAGGATGAGATATCAGAAGTTATGCAGTAGGTTGCTATCTCTATTCATGACCGCAAGGCAAGTCGGAGGTGGAATGGCAAATACTCTGAACCACTCAAAGCACTGTGGCCTTTTTTAAAGTGGGATGCAGATACAAAAACAGAGACTATCCTTACCAACAATCCTTCTTGAGTATCAGAGTCCAACATACAGAGTGCAGCGGAAGACGTTAAATGTGCTTCATTCCGTGAGAACGCAACTCTATAGTTCTACAGTGAGATAGTGCATTTCAGCCTCAAAGGAAGCAATGTCCTCAAACGGAACATTGGTGGCACCAGGATCTAAAGCAGGCTTAAGAAGCCTTGGATGCAGTCAGTCTTTTATTAACTATCATGACCGACACAATGTGATCCATAATACTTCCATTTTGGCAGAAATAACATTCAAGCACAGGCCCCCACTAGAAGGTAGTGATGACATTCAGGTGCTGAAAACGTCTTTTTAATGCCTAAAGGAAAATTGTGAGCTTTACTTACCATATATATTGGTCAAATGATGCCCTATGCCGGAAGACTGTCTTTTTTTTTTTTCTTCAGTATCGGCAAAGCAGAGACAATTTGTTGCGAAACACTGCCACTGCTGGTCATTCAGTATAATCTGCAGATGGAAAAGTCCACTGTTAGCACATTTACTACAAGCAATACAAAAAAATCATGATTTTTATAAAGGGTAAACAGATCAATACTATGGAGTTTGTATTATTGTGAAAATCAGCATCTCATTAGAAAATCAAATCTCGATTTGTGTTTTTAACCTACCATACTACTCTGAATCTCATGCCTCTTTTGCCAACACGCTCTAAACAACTGTAGAAGGTACATTAGGACATAGATAGAGATCTTTTTGCCAGCCAAGTGGCAGGGTACCCCTCTCACTTTATTTCATTTAGGATATGGTACACCAGTAGCAATTAAGCCAGCTGATAAGTTGAGAGGTAGGGTTATGCTACAGTTAATGGGAATGATAAAAGCTATGAATAGCATGTTCATAATCATCATTTGAGCCAATTCCTAGCAGTTCAGCAATAGTGAAGTTGACTAATGCTCAAACTCCCGTTCGTTCAAATTTAGAGGTCTAAAAAGTGCCCTAATTTCGTACATTTTACCATCATAGCTGTCACTTGGGCGTCCGGTCTACCCTGCTACTCATTTCATTAGCAAGATAAATGTATCTTACTGCTTGCTAGGCAACAGCAGAGTGGCCCTCACGTCAGACAACATCTTGCATTTAGCTTTATGATGTCAGCTTGCTAGGCAACAGATTGGCCCTCATGTCAGACAACATCTTGCTTTCGCTTTATGATGTCAGATCATCACTGGTCCAATTGTCCTTGTGGAAGCGGACCACACAGGAGGATGAGATATCAGAAGTTATGCAGTAGGTTGCTATCTCTATTCATGACCGCAAGGCAAGTCGGAGGTGGAATGGCAAATACTCTGAACCACTCAAAGCACTGTGGCCTTTTTTAAAGTGGGATGCAGATACAAAAACAGAGACTATCCTTACCAACAATCCTTCTTGAGTATCAGAGTCCAACATACAGAGTGCAGCGGAAGACGTTAAATGTGCTTCATTCCGTGAGAACGCAACTCTATAGTTCTACAGTGAGATAGTGCATTTCAGCCTCAAAGGAAGCAATGTCCTCAAACGGAACATTGGTGGCACCAGGATCTAAAGCAGGCTTAAGAAGCCTTGGATGCAGTCAGTCTTTTATTAACTATCATGACCGACACAATGTGATCCATAATACTTCCATTTTGGCAGAAATTACATTCAAGCACAGGCCCCCACTAGAAGGTAGTGATGACATTCAGGTGCTGAAAACGTCTTTTTAATGCCTAAAGGAAAATTGTGAGCTTTACTTACCATATATATTGGTCAAATGATGCCCTATGCCGGAAGACTGTCTTTTTTTTTTTTCTTCAGTATCGGCAAAGCAGAGACAATTTGTTGCGAAACACTGCCACTGCTGGTCATTCAGTATAATCTGCAGATGGAAAAGTCCACTGTTAGCACATTTACTACAAGCAATACAAAAAAATCATGATTTTTATAAAGGGTAAACAGATCAATACTATGGAGTTTGTATTATTGTGAAAATCAGCATCTCATTAGAAAATCAAATCTCGATTTGTGTTTTTAACCTACCATACTACTCTGAATCTCATGCCTCTTTTGCCAACACGCTCTAAACAACTGTAGAAGGTACATTAGGACATAGATAGAGATCTTTTTGCCAGCCAAGTGGCAGGGTACCCCTCTCACTTTATTTGATTTAGGATATGGTACACCAGTAGCAATTAAGCCAGCTGATAAGTTGAGAGGTAGGGTTATGCTACAGCTAATGGGAATGATAAAAGCTATGAATAGCATGTTCATAATCATCATTTGAGCCAATTCCTAGCAGTTCAGCAATAGTGAAGTTGACTAATGCTCAAACTCCTGTTCGTTCAAATTTAGAGGTCTTAAAAAGTGCCCTAATTTCGTACATTTTACCATCATAGCTGTCACTTGGGCATCCGGTCTACCCTGCTACTCATTTCATTAGCAAGATAAATGTATCTTACTGCTTGCTAGGCAACAGCAGAGTGGCCCTCACGTCAGACAACACCTTGCATTTAGCTTTATGATGTCAGCTTGCTAGGCAACAGATTGGCCCTCATGTCAGACAACATCTTGCTTTCGCTTTATGATGTCAGATCATCACTGGTCCAATTGTCCTTGTGGAAGCGGACCACACAGGAGGATGAGATATCAGAAGTTATGCAGTAGGTTGCTATCTCTATTCATGACCGCAAGGCAAGTCGGAGGTGGAATGGCAAATACTCTGAACCACTCAAAGCACTGTGGCCTTTTTTAAAGTGGGATGCAGATACAAAAACAGAGACTATCCTTACCAACAATCCTTCTTGAGTATCAGAGTCCAACATACAGAGTGCAGCGGAAGACGTTAAATGTGCTTCATTCCGTGAGAACGCAACTCTATAGTTCTACAGTGAGATAGTGCATTTCAGCCTCAAAGGAAGCAATGTCCTCAAACGGAACATTGGTGGCACCAGGATCTAAAGCAGGCTTAAGAAGCCTTGGATGCAGTCAGTCTTTTATTAACTATCATGACCGACACAATGTGATCCATAATACTTCCATTTTGGCAGAAATTACATTCAAGCACAGGCCCCCACTAGAAGGTAGTGATGACATTCAGGTGCTGAAAACGTCTTTTTAATGCCTAAAGGAAAATTGTGAGCTTTACTTACCATATATATTGGTCAAATGATGCCCTATGCCGGAAGACTGTCTTTTTTTTTTTCTTCAGTATCGGCAATGCAGAGACAATTTGTTGCGAAACACTGCCACTGCTGGTCATTCAGTATAATCTGCAGATGGAAAAGTCCACTGTTAGCACATTTACTACAAGCAATACAAAAAAATCATGATTTTTATAAAGGGTAAACAGATCAATACTATGGAGTTTGTATTATTGTGAAAATCAGCATCTCATTAGAAAATCAAATCTCGATTTGTGTTTTTAACCTACCATACTACTCTGAATCTCATGCCTCTTTTGCCAACACGCTCTAAACAACTGTAGAAGGTACATTAGGACATAGATAGAGATCTTTTTGCCAGCCAAGTGGCAGCGTACCCCTCTCACTTTATTTCATTTAGGATATGGTACACCAGTAGCAATTAAGCCAGCTGATAAGTTGAGAGGTAGGGTTATGCTACAGTTAATGGGAATGATAAAAGCTATGAATAGCATGTTCATAATCATCATTTGAGCCAATTCCTAGCAGTTCAGCAATAGTGAAGTTGACTAATGCTCAAACTCCCGTTCGTTCAAATTTAGAGGTCTTAAAAAGTGCCCTAATTTCGTACATTTTACCATCATAGCTGTCACTTGGGCATCCGGTCTACCCTGCTACTCATTTCATTAGCAAGATAAATGTATCTTACTGCTTGCTAGGCAACAGCAGAGTGGCCCTCACGTCAGACAACATCTTGCATTTAGCTTTATGATGTCAGCTTTCTAGGCAACAGATTGGCCCTCATGTCAGACAACATCTTGCTTTCGCTTTATGATGTCAGATCATCACTGGTCCAATTGTCCTTGTGGAAGCGGACCACACAGGAGGATGAGATATCAGAAGTTATGCAGTAGGTTGCTATCTCTATTCATGACCGCAAGGCAAGTCGGAGGTGGAATGGCAAATACTCTGAACCACTCAAAGCACTGTGGCCTTTTTTAAAGTGGGATGCAGATACAAAAACAGAGACTATCCTTACCAACAATCCTTCTTGAGTATCAGAGTCCAACATACAGAGTGCAGCGGAAGACGTTAAATGTGCTTCATTCCGTGAGAACGCAACTCTATAGTTCTACAGTGAGATAGTGCATTTCAGCCTCAAAGGAAGCAATGTCCTCAAACGGAACATTGGTGGCACCAGGATCTAAAGCAGGCTTAAGAAGCCTTGGATGCAGTCAGTCTTTTATTAACTATCATGACCGACACAATGTGATCCATAATACTTCCATTTTGGCAGAAATTACATTCAAGCACAGGCCCCCACTAGAAGGTAGTGATGACATTCAGGTGCTGAAAACGTCTTTTTAATGCCTAAAGGAAAATTGTGAGCTTTACTTACCATATATATTGGTCAAATGATGCCCTATGCCGGAAGACTGTCTTTTTTTTTTTTCTTCAGTATCGGCAAAGCAGAGACAATTTGTTGCGAAACACTGCCACTGCTGGTCATTCAGTATAATCTGCAGATGGAAAAGTCCACTGTTAGCACATTTACTACAAGCAATACAAAAAAATCATGATTTTTATAAAGGGTAAACAGATCAATACTATGGAGTTTGTATTATTGTGAAAATCAGCATCTCATTAGAAAATCAAATCTCGATTTGTGTTTTTAACCTACCATACTACTCTGAATCTCATGCCTCTTTTGCCAACACGCTCTAAACAACTGTAGAAGGTACATTAGGACATAGATAGAGATCTTTTTGCCAGCCAAGTGGCAGGGTACCCCTCTCACTTTATTTGATTTAGGATATGGTACACCAGTAGCAATTAAGCCAGCTGATAAGTTGAGAGGTAGGGTTATGCTACAGTTAATGGGAATGATAAAAGCTATGAATAGCATGTTCATAATCATCATTTGAGCCAATTCCTAGCAGTTCAGCAATAGTGAAGTTGACTAATGCTCAAACTCCTGTTCGTTCAAATTTAGAGGTCTTAAAAAGTGCCCTAATTTCGTACATTTTACCATCATAGCTGTCACTTGGGCATCCGGTCTACCCTGCTACTCATTTCATTAGCAAGATAAATGTATCTTACTGCTTGCTAGGCAACAGCAGAGTGGCCCTCACGTCAGACAACACCTTGCATTTAGCTTTATGATGTCAGCTTGCTAGGCAACAGATTGGCCCTCATGTCAGACAACATCTTGCTTTCGCTTTATGATGTCAGATCATCACTGGTCCAATTGTCCTTGTGGAAGCGGACCACACAGGAGGATGAGATATCAGAAGTTATGCAGTAGGTTGCTATCTCTATTCATGACCGCAAGGCAAGTCGGAGGTGGAATGGCAAATACTCTGAACCACTCAAAGCACTGTGGCCTTTTTTAAAGTGGGATGCAGATACAAAAACAGAGACTATCCTTACCAACAATCCTTCTTGAGTATCAGAGTCCAACATACAGAGTGCAGCGGAAGACGTTAAATGTGCTTCATTCCGTGAGAACGCAACTCTATAGTTCTACAGTGAGATAGTGCATTTCAGCCTCAAAGGAAGCAATGTCCTCAAACGGAACATTGGTGGCACCAGGATCTAAAGCAGGCTTAAGAAGCCTTGGATGCAGTCAGTCTTTTATTAACTATCATGACCGACACAATGTGATCCATAATACTTCCATTTTGGCAGAAATAACATTCAAGCACAGGCCCCCACTAGAAGGTAGTGATGACATTCAGGTGCTGAAAACGTCTTTTTAATGCCTAAAGGAAAATTGTGAGCTTTACTTACCATATATATTGGTCAAATGATGCCCTATGCCGGAAGACTGTCTTTTTTTTTTTTCTTCAGTATCGGCAAAGCAGAGACAATTTGTTGCGAAACACTGCCACTGCTGGTCATTCAGTATAATCTGCAGATGGAAAAGTCCACTGTTAGCACATTTACTACAAGCAATACAAAAAAATCATGATTTTTATAAAGGGTAAACAGATCAATACTATGGAGTTTGTATTATTGTGAAAATCAGCATCTCATTAGAAAATCAAATCTCGATTTGTGTTTTTAACCTACCATACTACTCTGAATCTCATGCCTCTTTTGCCAACACGCTCTAAACAACTGTAGAAGGTACATTAGGACATAGATAGAGATCTTTTTGCCAGCCAAGTGGCAGGGTACCCCTCTCACTTTATTTGATTTAGGATATGGTACACCAGTAGCAATTAAGCCAGCTGATAAGTTGAGAGGTAGGGTTATGCTACAGTTAATGGGAATGATAAAAGCTATGAATAGCATGTTCATAATCATCATTTGAGCCAATTCCTAGCAGTTCAGCAATAGTGAAGTTGACTAATGCTCAAACTCCCGTTCGTTCAAATTTAGAGGTCTAAAAAGTGCCCTAATTTCGTACATTTTACCATCATAGCTGTCACTTGGGCGTCCGGTCTACCCTGCTACTCATTTCATTAGCAAGATAAATGTATCTTACTGCTTGCTAGGCAACAGCAGAGTGGCCCTCACGTCAGACAACATCTTGCATTTAGCTTTATGATGTCAGCTTGCTAGGCAACAGATTGGCCCTCATGTCAGACAACATCTTGCTTTCGCTTTATGATGTCAGATCATCACTGGTCCAATTGTCCTTGTGGAAGCGGACCACACAGGAGGATGAGATATCAGAAGTTATGCAGTAGGTTGCTATCTCTATTCATGACCGCAAGGCAAGTCGGAGGTGGAATGGCAAATACTCTGAACCACTCAAAGCACTGTGGCCTTTTTTAAAGTGGGATGCAGATACAAAAACAGAGACTATCCTTACCAACAATCCTTCTTGAGTATCAGAGTCCAACATACAGAGTGCAGCGGAAGACGTTAAATGTGCTTCATTCCGTGAGAACGCAACTCTATAGTTCTACAGTGAGATAGTGCATTTCAGCCTCAAAGGAAGCAATGTCCTCAAACGGAACATTGGTGGCACCAGGATCTAAAGCAGGCTTAAGAAGCCTTGGATGCAGTCAGTCTTTTATTAACTATCATGACCGACACAATGTGATCCATAATACTTCCATTTTGGCAGAAATTACATTCAAGCACAGGCCCCCACTAGAAGGTAGTGATGACATTCAGGTGCTGAAAACGTCTTTTTAATGCCTAAAGGAAAATTGTGAGCTTTACTTACCATATATATTGGTCAAATGATGCCCTATGCCGGAAGACTGTCTTTTTTTTTTTTCTTCAGTATCGGCAAAGCAGAGACAATTTGTTGCGAAACACTGCCACTGCTGGTCATTCAGTATAATCTGCAGATGGAAAAGTCCACTGTTAGCACATTTACTACAAGCAATACAAAAAAATCATGATTTTTATAAAGGGTAAACAGATCAATACTATGGAGTTTGTATTATTGTGAAAATCAGCATCTCATTAGAAAATCAAATCTCGATTTGTGTTTTTAACCTACCATACTACTCTGAATCTCATGCCTCTTTTGCCAACACGCTCTAAACAACTGTAGAAGGTACATTAGGACATAGATAGAGATCTTTTTGCCAGCCAAGTGGCAGCGTACCCCTCTCACTTTATTTCATTTAGGATATGGTACACCAGTAGCAATTAAGCCAGCTGATAAGTTGAGAGGTAGGGTTATGCTACAGTTAATGGGAATGATAAAAGCTATGAATAGCATGTTCATAATCATCATTTGAGCCAATTCCTAGCAGTTCAGCAATAGTGAAGTTGACTAATGCTCAAACTCCCGTTCGTTCAAATTTAGAGGTCTTAAAAAGTGCCCTAATTTCGTACATTTTACCATCATAGCTGTCACTTGGGCATCCGGTCTACCCTGCTACTCATTTCATTAGCAAGATAAATGTATCTTACTGCTTGCTAGGCAACAGCAGAGTGGCCCTCACGTCAGACAACATCTTGCATTTAGCTTTATGATGTCAGCTTGCTAGGCAACAGATTGGCCCTCATGTCAGACAACATCTTGCTTTCGCTTTATGATGTCAGATCATCACTGGTCCAATTGTCCTTGTGGAAGCGGACCACACAGGAGGATGAGATATCAGAAGTTATGCAGTAGGTTGCTATCTCTATTCATGACCGCAAGGCAAGTCGGAGGTGGAATGGCAAATACTCTGAACCACTCAAAGCACTGTGGCCTTTTTTAAAGTGGGATGCAGATACAAAAACAGAGACTATCCTTACCAACAATCCTTCTTGAGTATCAGAGTCCAACATACAGAGTGCAGCGGAAGACGTTAAATGTGCTTCATTCCGTGAGAACGCAACTCTATAGTTCTACAGTGAGATAGTGCATTTCAGCCTCAAAGGAAGCAATGTCCTCAAACGGAACATTGGTGGCACCAGGATCTAAAGCAGGCTTAAGAAGCCTTGGATGCAGTCAGTCTTTTATTAACTATCATGACCGACACAATGTGATCCATAATACTTCCATTTTGGCAGAAATTACATTCAAGCACAGGCCCCCACTAGAAGGTAGTGATGACATTCAGGTGCTGAAAACGTCTTTTTAATGCCTAAAGGAAAATTGTGAGCTTTACTTACCATATATATTGGTCAAATGATGCCCTATGCCGGAAGACTGTCTTTTTTTTTTTCTTCAGTATCGGCAATGCAGAGACAATTTGTTGCGAAACACTGCCACTGCTGGTCATTCAGTATAATCTGCAGATGGAAAAGTCCACTGTTAGCACATTTACTACAAGCAATACAAAAAAATCATGATTTTTATAAAGGGTAAACAGATCAATACTATGGAGTTTGTATTATTGTGAAAATCAGCATCTCATTAGAAAATCAAATCTCGATTTGTGTTTTTAACCTACCATACTACTCTGAATCTCATGCCTCTTTTGCCAACACGCTCTAAACAACTGTAGAAGGTACATTAGGACATAGATAGAGATCTTTTTGCCAGCCAAGTGGCAGCGTACCCCTCTCACTTTATTTCATTTAGGATATGGTACACCAGTAGCAATTAAGCCAGCTGATAAGTTGAGAGGTAGGGTTATGCTACAGTTAATGGGAATGATAAAAGCTACGAATAGCATGTTCATAATCATCATTTGAGCCAATTCCTAGCAGTTCAGCAATAGTGAAGTTGACTAATGCTCAAACTCCCGTTCGTTCAAATTTAGAGGTCTAAAAAGTGCCCTAATTTCCTACATTTTACCATCATAGCTGTCACTTGGGCGTCCGGTCTACCCTGCTACTCATTTCATTAGCAAGATAAATGTATCTTACTGCTTGCTAGGCAACAGCAGAGTGGCCCTCACGTCAGACAACATCTTGCATTTAGCTTTATGATGTCAGCTTGCTAGGCAACAGATTGGCCCTCATGTCAGACAACATCTTGCTTTCGCTTTATGATGTCAGATCATCACTGGTCCAATTGTCCTTGTGGAAGCGGACCACACAGGAGGATGAGATATCAGAAGTTATGCAGTAGGTTGCTATCTCTATTCATGACCGCAAGGCAAGTCGGAGGTGGAATGGCAAATACTCTGAACCACTCAAAGCACTGTGGCCTTTTTTAAAGTGGGATGCAGATACAAAAACAGAGACTATCCTTACCAACAATCCTTCTTGAGTATCAGAGTCCAACATACAGAGTGCAGCGGAAGACGTTAAATGTGCTTCATTCCGTGAGAACGCAACTCTATAGTTCTACAGTGAGATAGTGCATTTCAGCCTCAAAGGAAGCAATGTCCTCAAACGGAACATTGGTGGCACCAGGATCTAAAGCAGGCTTAAGAAGCCTTGGATGCAGTCAGTCTTTTATTAACTATCATGACCGACACAATGTGGTCCATAATACTTCCATTTTGGCAGAAATTACATTCAAGCACAGGCCACCACTAGAAGGTAGTGATGACATTCAGGTGCTGAAAACGTCTTTTTAATGCCTAAAGGAAAATTGTGAGCTTTACTTACCATATATATTGCTCAAATGATGCCCTATGCCGGAAGACTGTCTTTTTTTTTTTCTTCAGTATCGGCAAAGCAGAGACAATTTGTTGCGAAACACTGCCACTGCTGGTCATTCAGTATAATCTGCAGATGGAAAAGTCCACTGTTAGCACATTTACTACAAGCAATACAAAAAAATCATGATTTTTATAAAGGGTAAACAGATCAATACTATGGAGTTTGTATTATTGTGAAAATCAGCATCTCATTAGAAAATCAAATCTCGATTTGTGTTTTTAACCTACCATACTACTCTGAATCTCATGCCTCTTTTGCCAACACGCTCTAAACAACTGTAGAAGGTACATTAGGACATAGATAGAGATCTTTTTGCCAGCCAAGTGGCAGCGTACCCCTCTCACTTTATTTCATTTAGGATATGGTACACCAGTAGCAATTAAGCCAGCTGATAAGTTGAGAGGTAGGGTTATGCTACAGTTAATGGGAATGATAAAAGCTATGAATAGCATGTTCATAATCATCATTTGAGCCAATTCCTAGCAGTTCAGCAATAGTGAAGTTGACTAATGCTCAAACTCCCGTTCGTTCAAATTTAGAGGTCTTAAAAAGTGCCCTAATTTCGTACATTTTACCATCATAGCTGTCACTTGGGCATCCGGTCTACCCTGCTACTCATTTCATTAGCAAGATAAATGTATCTTACTGCTTGCTAGGCAACAGCAGAGTGGCCCTCACGTCAGACAACATCTTGCATTTAGCTTTATGATGTCAGCTTTCTAGGCAACAGATTGGCCCTCATGTCAGACAACATCTTGCTTTCGCTTTATGATGTCAGATCATCACTGGTCCAATTGTCCTTGTGGAAGCGGACCACACAGGAGGATGAGATATCAGAAGTTATGCAGTAGGTTGCTATCTCTATTCATGACCGCAAGGCAAGTCGGAGGTGGAATGGCAAATACTCTGAACCACTCAAAGCACTGTGGCCTTTTTTAAAGTGGGATGCAGATACAAAAACAGAGACTATCCTTACCAACAATCCTTCTTGAGTATCAGAGTCCAACATACAGAGTGCAGCGGAAGACGTTAAATGTGCTTCATTCCGTGAGAACGCAACTCTATAGTTCTACAGTGAGATAGTGCATTTCAGCCTCAAAGGAAGCAATGTCCTCAAACGGAACATTGGTGGCACCAGGATCTAAAGCAGGCTTAAGAAGCCTTGGATGCAGTCAGTCTTTTATTAACTATCATGACCGACACAATGTGATCCATAATACTTCCATTTTGGCAGAAATTACATTCAAGCACAGGCCCCCACTAGAAGGTAGTGATGACATTCAGGTGCTGAAAACGTCTTTTTAATGCCTAAAGGAAAATTGTGAGCTTTACTTACCATATATATTGGTCAAATGATGCCCTATGCCGGAAGACTGTCTTTTTTTTTTTTCTTCAGTATCGGCAAAGCAGAGACAATTTGTTGCGAAACACTGCCACTGCTGGTCATTCAGTATAATCTGCAGATGGAAAAGTCCACTGTTAGCACATTTACTACAAGCAATACAAAAAAATCATGATTTTTATAAAGGGTAAACAGATCAATACTATGGAGTTTGTATTATTGTGAAAATCAGCATCTCATTAGAAAATCAAATCTCGATTTGTGTTTTTAACCTACCATACTACTCTGAATCTCATGCCTCTTTTGCCAACACGCTCTAAACAACTGTAGAAGGTACATTAGGACATAGATAGAGATCTTTTTGCCAGCCAAGTGGCAGGGTACCCCTCTCACTTTATTTGATTTAGGATATGGTACACCAGTAGCAATTAAGCCAGCTGATAAGTTGAGAGGTAGGGTTATGCTACAGCTAATGGGAATGATAAAAGCTATGAATAGCATGTTCATAATCATCATTTGAGCCAATTCCTAGCAGTTCAGCAATAGTGAAGTTGACTAATGCTCAAACTCCTGTTCGTTCAAATTTAGAGGTCTTAAAAAGTGCCCTAATTTCGTACATTTTACCATCATAGCTGTCACTTGGGCATCCGGTCTACCCTGCTACTCATTTCATTAGCAAGATAAATGTATCTTACTGCTTGCTAGGCAACAGCAGAGTGGCCCTCACGTCAGACAACACCTTGCATTTAGCTTTATGATGTCAGCTTGCTAGGCAACAGATTGGCCCTCATGTCAGACAACATCTTGCTTTCGCTTTATGATGTCAGATCATCACTGGTCCAATTGTCCTTGTGGAAGCGGACCACACAGGAGGATGAGATATCAGAAGTTATGCAGTAGGTTGCTATCTCTATTCATGACCGCAAGGCAAGTCGGAGGTGGAATGGCAAATACTCTGAACCACTCAAAGCACTGTGGCCTTTTTTAAAGTGGGATGCAGATACAAAAACAGAGACTATCCTTACCAACAATCCTTCTTGAGTATCAGAGTCCAACATACAGAGTGCAGCGGAAGACGTTAAATGTGCTTCATTCCGTGAGAACGCAACTCTATAGTTCTACAGTGAGATAGTGCATTTCAGCCTCAAAGGAAGCAATGTCCTCAAACGGAACATTGGTGGCACCAGGATCTAAAGCAGGCTTAAGAAGCCTTGGATGCAGTCAGTCTTTTATTAACTATCATGACCGACACAATGTGATCCATAATACTTCCATTTTGGCAGAAATTACATTCAAGCACAGGCCCCCACTAGAAGGTAGTGATGACATTCAGGTGCTGAAAACGTCTTTTTAATGCCTAAAGGAAAATTGTGAGCTTTACTTACCATATATATTGGTCAAATGATGCCCTATGCCGGAAGACTGTCTTTTTTTTTTTCTTCAGTATCGGCAATGCAGAGACAATTTGTTGCGAAACACTGCCACTGCTGGTCATTCAGTATAATCTGCAGATGGAAAAGTCCACTGTTAGCACATTTACTACAAGCAATACAAAAAAATCATGATTTTTATAAAGGGTAAACAGATCAATACTATGGAGTTTGTATTATTGTGAAAATCAGCATCTCATTAGAAAATCAAATCTCGATTTGTGTTTTTAACCTACCATACTACTCTGAATCTCATGCCTCTTTTGCCAACACGCTCTAAACAACTGTAGAAGGTACATTAGGACATAGATAGAGATCTTTTTGCCAGCCAAGTGGCAGCGTACCCCTCTCACTTTATTTCATTTAGGATATGGTACACCAGTAGCAATTAAGCCAGCTGATAAGTTGAGAGGTAGGGTTATGCTACAGTTAATGGGAATGATAAAAGCTATGAATAGCATGTTCATAATCATCATTTGAGCCAATTCCTAGCAGTTCAGCAATAGTGAAGTTGACTAATGCTCAAACTCCCGTTCGTTCAAATTTAGAGGTCTTAAAAAGTGCCCTAATTTCGTACATTTTACCATCATAGCTGTCACTTGGGCATCCGGTCTACCCTGCTACTCATTTCATTAGCAAGATAAATGTATCTTACTGCTTGCTAGGCAACAGCAGAGTGGCCCTCACGTCAGACAACATCTTGCATTTAGCTTTATGATGTCAGCTTTCTAGGCAACAGATTGGCCCTCATGTCAGACAACATCTTGCTTTCGCTTTATGATGTCAGATCATCACTGGTCCAATTGTCCTTGTGGAAGCGGACCACACAGGAGGATGAGATATCAGAAGTTATGCAGTAGGTTGCTATCTCTATTCATGACCGCAAGGCAAGTCGGAGGTGGAATGGCAAATACTCTGAACCACTCAAAGCACTGTGGCCTTTTTTAAAGTGGGATGCAGATACAAAAACAGAGACTATCCTTACCAACAATCCTTCTTGAGTATCAGAGTCCAACATACAGAGTGCAGCGGAAGACGTTAAATGTGCTTCATTCCGTGAGAACGCAACTCTATAGTTCTACAGTGAGATAGTGCATTTCAGCCTCAAAGGAAGCAATGTCCTCAAACGGAACATTGGTGGCACCAGGATCTAAAGCAGGCTTAAGAAGCCTTGGATGCAGTCAGTCTTTTATTAACTATCATGACCGACACAATGTGATCCATAATACTTCCATTTTGGCAGAAATTACATTCAAGCACAGGCCCCCACTAGAAGGTAGTGATGACATTCAGGTGCTGAAAACGTCTTTTTAATGCCTAAAGGAAAATTGTGAGCTTTACTTACCATATATATTGGTCAAATGATGCCCTATGCCGGAAGACTGTCTTTTTTTTTTTTCTTCAGTATCGGCAAAGCAGAGACAATTTGTTGCGAAACACTGCCACTGCTGGTCATTCAGTATAATCTGCAGATGGAAAAGTCCACTGTTAGCACATTTACTACAAGCAATACAAAAAAATCATGATTTTTATAAAGGGTAAACAGATCAATACTATGGAGTTTGTATTATTGTGAAAATCAGCATCTCATTAGAAAATCAAATCTCGATTTGTGTTTTTAACCTACCATACTACTCTGAATCTCATGCCTCTTTTGCCAACACGCTCTAAACAACTGTAGAAGGTACATTAGGACATAGATAGAGATCTTTTTGCCAGCCAAGTGGCAGGGTACCCCTCTCACTTTATTTGATTTAGGATATGGTACACCAGTAGCAATTAAGCCAGCTGATAAGTTGAGAGGTAGGGTTATGCTACAGTTAATGGGAATGATAAAAGCTATGAATAGCATGTTCATAATCATCATTTGAGCCAATTCCTAGCAGTTCAGCAATAGTGAAGTTGACTAATGCTCAAACTCCTGTTCGTTCAAATTTAGAGGTCTTAAAAAGTGCCCTAATTTCGTACATTTTACCATCATAGCTGTCACTTGGGCATCCGGTCTACCCTGCTACTCATTTCATTAGCAAGATAAATGTATCTTACTGCTTGCTAGGCAACAGCAGAGTGGCCCTCACGTCAGACAACACCTTGCATTTAGCTTTATGATGTCAGCTTGCTAGGCAACAGATTGGCCCTCATGTCAGACAACATCTTGCTTTCGCTTTATGATGTCAGATCATCACTGGTCCAATTGTCCTTGTGGAAGCGGACCACACAGGAGGATGAGATATCAGAAGTTATGCAGTAGGTTGCTATCTCTATTCATGACCGCAAGGCAAGTCGGAGGTGGAATGGCAAATACTCTGAACCACTCAAAGCACTGTGGCCTTTTTTAAAGTGGGATGCAGATACAAAAACAGAGACTATCCTTACCAACAATCCTTCTTGAGTATCAGAGTCCAACATACAGAGTGCAGCGGAAGACGTTAAATGTGCTTCATTCCGTGAGAACGCAACTCTATAGTTCTACAGTGAGATAGTGCATTTCAGCCTCAAAGGAAGCAATGTCCTCAAACGGAACATTGGTGGCACCAGGATCTAAAGCAGGCTTAAGAAGCCTTGGATGCAGTCAGTCTTTTATTAACTATCATGACCGACACAATGTGATCCATAATACTTCCATTTTGGCAGAAATAACATTCAAGCACAGGCCCCCACTAGAAGGTAGTGATGACATTCAGGTGCTGAAAACGTCTTTTTAATGCCTAAAGGAAAATTGTGAGCTTTACTTACCATATATATTGGTCAAATGATGCCCTATGCCGGAAGACTGTCTTTTTTTTTTTTCTTCAGTATCGGCAAAGCAGAGACAATTTGTTGCGAAACACTGCCACTGCTGGTCATTCAGTATAATCTGCAGATGGAAAAGTCCACTGTTAGCACATTTACTACAAGCAATACAAAAAAATCATGATTTTTATAAAGGGTAAACAGATCAATACTATGGAGTTTGTATTATTGTGAAAATCAGCATCTCATTAGAAAATCAAATCTCGATTTGTGTTTTTAACCTACCATACTACTCTGAATCTCATGCCTCTTTTGCCAACACGCTCTAAACAACTGTAGAAGGTACATTAGGACATAGATAGAGATCTTTTTGCCAGCCAAGTGGCAGGGTACCCCTCTCACTTTATTTGATTTAGGATATGGTACACCAGTAGCAATTAAGCCAGCTGATAAGTTGAGAGGTAGGGTTATGCTACAGTTAATGGGAATGATAAAAGCTATGAATAGCATGTTCATAATCATCATTTGAGCCAATTCCTAGCAGTTCAGCAATAGTGAAGTTGACTAATGCTCAAACTCCCGTTCGTTCAAATTTAGAGGTCTAAAAAGTGCCCTAATTTCGTACATTTTACCATCATAGCTGTCACTTGGGCGTCCGGTCTACCCTGCTACTCATTTCATTAGCAAGATAAATGTATCTTACTGCTTGCTAGGCAACAGCAGAGTGGCCCTCACGTCAGACAACATCTTGCATTTAGCTTTATGATGTCAGCTTGCTAGGCAACAGATTGGCCCTCATGTCAGACAACATCTTGCTTTCGCTTTATGATGTCAGATCATCACTGGTCCAATTGTCCTTGTGGAAGCGGACCACACAGGAGGATGAGATATCAGAAGTTATGCAGTAGGTTGCTATCTCTATTCATGACCGCAAGGCAAGTCGGAGGTGGAATGGCAAATACTCTGAACCACTCAAAGCACTGTGGCCTTTTTTAAAGTGGGATGCAGATACAAAAACAGAGACTATCCTTACCAACAATCCTTCTTGAGTATCAGAGTCCAACATACAGAGTGCAGCGGAAGACGTTAAATGTGCTTCATTCCGTGAGAACGCAACTCTATAGTTCTACAGTGAGATAGTGCATTTCAGCCTCAAAGGAAGCAATGTCCTCAAACGGAACATTGGTGGCACCAGGATCTAAAGCAGGCTTAAGAAGCCTTGGATGCAGTCAGTCTTTTATTAACTATCATGACCGACACAATGTGATCCATAATACTTCCATTTTGGCAGAAATTACATTCAAGCACAGGCCCCCACTAGAAGGTAGTGATGACATTCAGGTGCTGAAAACGTCTTTTTAATGCCTAAAGGAAAATTGTGAGCTTTACTTACCATATATATTGGTCAAATGATGCCCTATGCCGGAAGACTGTCTTTTTTTTTTTTCTTCAGTATCGGCAAAGCAGAGACAATTTGTTGCGAAACACTGCCACTGCTGGTCATTCAGTATAATCTGCAGATGGAAAAGTCCACTGTTAGCACATTTACTACAAGCAATACAAAAAAATCATGATTTTTATAAAGGGTAAACAGATCAATACTATGGAGTTTGTATTATTGTGAAAATCAGCATCTCATTAGAAAATCAAATCTCGATTTGTGTTTTTAACCTACCATACTACTCTGAATCTCATGCCTCTTTTGCCAACACGCTCTAAACAACTGTAGAAGGTACATTAGGACATAGATAGAGATCTTTTTGCCAGCCAAGTGGCAGCGTACCCCTCTCACTTTATTTCATTTAGGATATGGTACACCAGTAGCAATTAAGCCAGCTGATAAGTTGAGAGGTAGGGTTATGCTACAGTTAATGGGAATGATAAAAGCTATGAATAGCATGTTCATAATCATCATTTGAGCCAATTCCTAGCAGTTCAGCAATAGTGAAGTTGACTAATGCTCAAACTCCCGTTCGTTCAAATTTAGAGGTCTTAAAAAGTGCCCTAATTTCGTACATTTTACCATCATAGCTGTCACTTGGGCATCCGGTCTACCCTGCTACTCATTTCATTAGCAAGATAAATGTATCTTACTGCTTGCTAGGCAACAGCAGAGTGGCCCTCACGTCAGACAACATCTTGCATTTAGCTTTATGATGTCAGCTTGCTAGGCAACAGATTGGCCCTCATGTCAGACAACATCTTGCTTTCGCTTTATGATGTCAGATCATCACTGGTCCAATTGTCCTTGTGGAAGCGGACCACACAGGAGGATGAGATATCAGAAGTTATGCAGTAGGTTGCTATCTCTATTCATGACCGCAAGGCAAGTCGGAGGTGGAATGGCAAATACTCTGAACCACTCAAAGCACTGTGGCCTTTTTTAAAGTGGGATGCAGATACAAAAACAGAGACTATCCTTACCAACAATCCTTCTTGAGTATCAGAGTCCAACATACAGAGTGCAGCGGAAGACGTTAAATGTGCTTCATTCCGTGAGAACGCAACTCTATAGTTCTACAGTGAGATAGTGCATTTCAGCCTCAAAGGAAGCAATGTCCTCAAACGGAACATTGGTGGCACCAGGATCTAAAGCAGGCTTAAGAAGCCTTGGATGCAGTCAGTCTTTTATTAACTATCATGACCGACACAATGTGATCCATAATACTTCCATTTTGGCAGAAATTACATTCAAGCACAGGCCCCCACTAGAAGGTAGTGATGACATTCAGGTGCTGAAAACGTCTTTTTAATGCCTAAAGGAAAATTGTGAGCTTTACTTACCATATATATTGGTCAAATGATGCCCTATGCCGGAAGACTGTCTTTTTTTTTTTCTTCAGTATCGGCAATGCAGAGACAATTTGTTGCGAAACACTGCCACTGCTGGTCATTCAGTATAATCTGCAGATGGAAAAGTCCACTGTTAGCACATTTACTACAAGCAATACAAAAAAATCATGATTTTTATAAAGGGTAAACAGATCAATACTATGGAGTTTGTATTATTGTGAAAATCAGCATCTCATTAGAAAATCAAATCTCGATTTGTGTTTTTAACCTACCATACTACTCTGAATCTCATGCCTCTTTTGCCAACACGCTCTAAACAACTGTAGAAGGTACATTAGGACATAGATAGAGATCTTTTTGCCAGCCAAGTGGCAGCGTACCCCTCTCACTTTATTTCATTTAGGATATGGTACACCAGTAGCAATTAAGCCAGCTGATAAGTTGAGAGGTAGGGTTATGCTACAGTTAATGGGAATGATAAAAGCTATGAATAGCATGTTCATAATCATCATTTGAGCCAATTCCTAGCAGTTCAGCAATAGTGAAGTTGACTAATGCTCAAACTCCCGTTCGTTCAAATTTAGAGGTCTAAAAAGTGCCCTAATTTCGTACATTTTACCATCATAGCTGTCACTTGGGCGTCCGGTCTACCCTGCTACTCATTTCATTAGCAAGATAAATGTATCTTACTGCTTGCTAGGCAACAGCAGAGTGGCCCTCACGTCAGACAACATCTTGCATTTAGCTTTATGATGTCAGCTTGCTAGGCAACAGATTGGCCCTCATGTCAGACAACATCTTGCTTTCGCTTTATGATGTCAGATCATCACTGGTCCAATTGTCCTTGTGGAAGCGGACCACACAGGAGGATGAGATATCAGAAGTTATGCAGTAGGTTGCTATCTCTATTCATGACCGCAAGGCAAGTCGGAGGTGGAATGGCAAATACTCTGAACCACTCAAAGCACTGTGGCCTTTTTTAAAGTGGGATGCAGATACAAAAACAGAGACTATCCTTACCAACAATCCTTCTTGAGTATCAGAGTCCAACATACAGAGTGCAGCGGAAGACGTTAAATGTGCTTCATTCCGTGAGAACGCAACTCTATAGTTCTACAGTGAGATAGTGCATTTCAGCCTCAAAGGAAGCAATGTCCTCAAACGGAACATTGGTGGCACCAGGATCTAAAGCAGGCTTAAGAAGCCTTGGATGCAGTCAGTCTTTTATTAACTATCATGACCGACACAATGTGGTCCATAATACTTCCATTTTGGCAGAAATTACATTCAAGCACAGGCCACCACTAGAAGGTAGTGATGACATTCAGGTGCTGAAAACGTCTTTTTAATGCCTAAAGGAAAATTGTGAGCTTTACTTACCATATATATTGCTCAAATGATGCCCTATGCCGGAAGACTGTCTTTTTTTTTTTCTTCAGTATCGGCAATGCAGAGACAATTTGTTGCGAAACACTGCCACTGCTGGTCATTCAGTATAATCTGCAGATGGAAAAGTCCACTGTTAGCACATTTACTACAAGCAATACAAAAAAATCATGATTTTTATAAAGGGTAAACAGATCAATACTATGGAGTTTGTATTATTGTGAAAATCAGCATCTCATTAGAAAATCAAATCTCGATTTGTGTTTTTAACCTACCATACTACTCTGAATCTCATGCCTCTTTTGCCAACACGCTCTAAACAACTGTAGAAGGTACATTAGGACATAGATAGAGATCTTTTTGCCAGCCAAGTGGCAGCGTACCCCTCTCACTTTATTTCATTTAGGATATGGTACACCAGTAGCAATTAAGCCAGCTGATAAGTTGAGAGGTAGGGTTATGCTACAGTTAATGGGAATGATAAAAGCTATGAATAGCATGTTCATAATCATCATTTGAGCCAATTCCTAGCAGTTCAGCAATAGTGAAGTTGACTAATGCTCAAACTCCCGTTCGTTCAAATTTAGAGGTCTTAAAAAGTGCCCTAATTTCGTACATTTTACCATCATAGCTGTCACTTGGGCATCCGGTCTACCCTGCTACTCATTTCATTAGCAAGATAAATGTATCTTACTGCTTGCTAGGCAACAGCAGAGTGGCCCTCACGTCAGACAACATCTTGCATTTAGCTTTATGATGTCAGCTTTCTAGGCAACAGATTGGCCCTCATGTCAGACAACATCTTGCTTTCGCTTTATGATGTCAGATCATCACTGGTCCAATTGTCCTTGTGGAAGCGGACCACACAGGAGGATGAGATATCAGAAGTTATGCAGTAGGTTGCTATCTCTATTCATGACCGCAAGGCAAGTCGGAGGTGGAATGGCAAATACTCTGAACCACTCAAAGCACTGTGGCCTTTTTTAAAGTGGGATGCAGATACAAAAACAGAGACTATCCTTACCAACAATCCTTCTTGAGTATCAGAGTCCAACATACAGAGTGCAGCGGAAGACGTTAAATGTGCTTCATTCCGTGAGAACGCAACTCTATAGTTCTACAGTGAGATAGTGCATTTCAGCCTCAAAGGAAGCAATGTCCTCAAACGGAACATTGGTGGCACCAGGATCTAAAGCAGGCTTAAGAAGCCTTGGATGCAGTCAGTCTTTTATTAACTATCATGACCGACACAATGTGATCCATAATACTTCCATTTTGGCAGAAATTACATTCAAGCACAGGCCCCCACTAGAAGGTAGTGATGACATTCAGGTGCTGAAAACGTCTTTTTAATGCCTAAAGGAAAATTGTGAGCTTTACTTACCATATATATTGGTCAAATGATGCCCTATGCCGGAAGACTGTCTTTTTTTTTTTTCTTCAGTATCGGCAAAGCAGAGACAATTTGTTGCGAAACACTGCCACTGCTGGTCATTCAGTATAATCTGCAGATGGAAAAGTCCACTGTTAGCACATTTACTACAAGCAATACAAAAAAATCATGATTTTTATAAAGGGTAAACAGATCAATACTATGGAGTTTGTATTATTGTGAAAATCAGCATCTCATTAGAAAATCAAATCTCGATTTGTGTTTTTAACCTACCATACTACTCTGAATCTCATGCCTCTTTTGCCAACACGCTCTAAACAACTGTAGAAGGTACATTAGGACATAGATAGAGATCTTTTTGCCAGCCAAGTGGCAGCGTACCCCTCTCACTTTATTTCATTTAGGATATGGTACACCAGTAGCAATTAAGCCAGCTGATAAGTTGAGAGGTAGGGTTATGCTACAGTTAATGGGAATGATAAAAGCTATGAATAGCATGTTCATAATCATCATTTGAGCCAATTCCTAGCAGTTCAGCAATAGTGAAGTTGACTAATGCTCAAACTCCCGTTCGTTCAAATTTAGAGGTCTTAAAAAGTGCCCTAATTTCGTACATTTTACCATCATAGCTGTCACTTGGGCATCCGGTCTACCCTGCTACTCATTTCATTAGCAAGATAAATGTATCTTACTGCTTGCTAGGCAACAGCAGAGTGGCCCTCACGTCAGACAACATCTTGCATTTAGCTTTATGATGTCAGCTTGCTAGGCAACAGATTGGCCCTCATGTCAGACAACATCTTGCTTTCGCTTTATGATGTCAGATCATCACTGGTCCAATTGTCCTTGTGGAAGCGGACCACACAGGAGGATGAGATATCAGAAGTTATGCAGTAGGTTGCTATCTCTATTCATGACCGCAAGGCAAGTCGGAGGTGGAATGGCAAATACTCTGAACCACTCAAAGCACTGTGGCCTTTTTTAAAGTGGGATGCAGATACAAAAACAGAGACTATCCTTACCAACAATCCTTCTTGAGTATCAGAGTCCAACATACAGAGTGCAGCGGAAGACGTTAAATGTGCTTCATTCCGTGAGAACGCAACTCTATAGTTCTACAGTGAGATAGTGCATTTCAGCCTCAAAGGAAGCAATGTCCTCAAACGGAACATTGGTGGCACCAGGATCTAAAGCAGGCTTAAGAAGCCTTGGATGCAGTCAGTCTTTTATTAACTATCATGACCGACACAATGTGATCCATAATACTTCCATTTTGGCAGAAATTACATTCAAGCACAGGCCCCCACTAGAAGGTAGTGATGACATTCAGGTGCTGAAAACGTCTTTTTAATGCCTAAAGGAAAATTGTGAGCTTTACTTACCATATATATTGGTCAAATGATGCCCTATGCCGGAAGACTGTCTTTTTTTTTTCCTTCAGTATCGGCAATGCAGAGACAATTTGTTGCGAAACACTGCCACTGCTGGTCATTCAGTATAATCTGCAGATGGAAAAGTCCACTGTTAGCACATTTACTACAAGCAATACAAAAAAATCATGATTTTTATAAAGGGTAAACAGATCAATACTATGGAGTTTGTATTATTGTGAAAATCAGCATCTCATTAGAAAATCAAATCTCGATTTGTGTTTTTAACCTACCATACTACTCTGAATCTCATGCCTCTTTTGCCAACACGCTCTAAACAACTGTAGAAGGTACATTAGGACATAGATAGAGATCTTTTTGCCAGCCAAGTGGCAGCGTACCCCTCTCACTTTATTTCATTTAGGATATGGTACACCAGTAGCAATTAAGCCAGCTGATAAGTTGAGAGGTAGGGTTATGCTACAGTTAATGGGAATGATAAAAGCTATGAATAGCATGTTCATAATCATCATTTGAGCCAATTCCTAGCAGTTCAGCAATAGTGAAGTTGACTAATGCTCAAACTCCCGTTCGTTCAAATTTAGAGGTCTAAAAAGTGCCCTAATTTCGTACATTTTACCATCATAGCTGTCACTTGGGCGTCCGGTCTACCCTGCTACTCATTTCATTAGCAAGATAAATGTATCTTACTGCTTGCTAGGCAACAGCAGAGTGGCCCTCACGTCAGACAACATCTTGCATTTAGCTTTATGATGTCAGCTTGCTAGGCAACAGATTGGCCCTCATGTCAGACAACATCTTGCTTTCGCTTTATGATGTCAGATCATCACTGGTCCAATTGTCCTTGTGGAAGCGGACCACACAGGAGGATGAGATATCAGAAGTTATGCAGTAGGTTGCTATCTCTATTCATGACCGCAAGGCAAGTCGGAGGTGGAATGGCAAATACTCTGAACCACTCAAAGCACTGTGGCCTTTTTTAAAGTGGGATGCAGATACAAAAACAGAGACTATCCTTACCAACAATCCTTCTTGAGTATCAGAGTCCAACATACAGAGTGCAGCGGAAGACGTTAAATGTGCTTCATTCCGTGAGAACGCAACTCTATAGTTCTACAGTGAGATAGTGCATTTCAGCCTCAAATGAAGCAATGTCCTCAAACGGAACATTGGTGGCACCAGGATCTAAAGCAGGCTTAAGAAGCCTTGGATGCAGTCAGTCTTTTATTAACTATCATGACCGACACAATGTGGTCCATAATACTTCCATTTTGGCAGAAATTACATTCAAGCACAGGCCACCACTAGAAGGTAGTGATGACATTCAGGTGCTGAAAACGTCTTTTTAATGCCTAAAGGAAAATTGTGAGCTTTACTTACCATATATATTGCTCAAATGATGCCCTATGCCGGAAGACTGTCTTTTTTTTTCTTCAGTATCGGCAATGCAGAGACAATTTGTTGCGAAACACTGCCACTGCTGGTCATTCAGTATAATCTGCAGATGGAAAAGTCCACTGTTAGCACATTTACTACAAGCAATACAAAAAAATCATGATTTTTATAAAGGGTAAACAGATCAATACTATGGAGTTTGTATTATTGTGAAAATCAGCATCTCATTAGAAAATCAAATCTCGATTTGTGTTTTTAACCTACCATACTACTCTGAATCTCATGCCTCTTTTGCCAACACGCTCTAAACAACTGTAGAAGGTACATTAGGACATAGATAGAGATCTTTTTGCCAGCCAAGTGGCAGCGTACCCCTCTCACTTTATTTCATTTAGGATATGGTACACCAGTAGCAATTAAGCCAGCTGATAAGTTGAGAGGTAGGGTTATGCTACAGTTAATGGGAATGATAAAAGCTATGAATAGCATGTTCATAATCATCATTTGAGCCAATTCCTAGCAGTTCAGCAATAGTGAAGTTGACTAATGCTCAAACTCCCGTTCGTTCAAATTTAGAGGTCTTAAAAAGTGCCCTAATTTCGTACATTTTACCATCATAGCTGTCACTTGGGCATCCGGTCTACCCTGCTACTCATTTCATTAGCAAGATAAATGTATCTTACTGCTTGCTAGGCAACAGCAGAGTGGCCCTCACGTCAGACAACATCTTGCATTTAGCTTTATGATGTCAGCTTTCTAGGCAACAGATTGGCCCTCATGTCAGACAACATCTTGCTTTCGCTTTATGATGTCAGATCATCACTGGTCCAATTGTCCTTGTGGAAGCGGACCACACAGGAGGATGAGATATCAGAAGTTATGCAGTAGGTTGCTATCTCTATTCATGACCGCAAGGCAAGTCGGAGGTGGAATGGCAAATACTCTGAACCACTCAAAGCACTGTGGCCTTTTTTAAAGTGGGATGCAGATACAAAAACAGAGACTATCCTTACCAACAATCCTTCTTGAGTATCAGAGTCCAACATACAGAGTGCAGCGGAAGACGTTAAATGTGCTTCATTCCGTGAGAACGCAACTCTATAGTTCTACAGTGAGATAGTGCATTTCAGCCTCAAAGGAAGCAATGTCCTCAAACGGAACATTGGTGGCACCAGGATCTAAAGCAGGCTTAAGAAGCCTTGGATGCAGTCAGTCTTTTATTAACTATCATGACCGACACAATGTGATCCATAATACTTCCATTTTGGCAGAAATTACATTCAAGCACAGGCCCCCACTAGAAGGTAGTGATGACATTCAGGTGCTGAAAACGTCTTTTTAATGCCTAAAGGAAAATTGTGAGCTTTACTTACCATATATATTGGTCAAATGATGCCCTATGCCGGAAGACTGTCTTTTTTTTTTTTCTTCAGTATCGGCAAAGCAGAGACAATTTGTTGCGAAACACTGCCACTGCTGGTCATTCAGTATAATCTGCAGATGGAAAAGTCCACTGTTAGCACATTTACTACAAGCAATACAAAAAAATCATGATTTTTATAAAGGGTAAACAGATCAATACTATGGAGTTTGTATTATTGTGAAAATCAGCATCTCATTAGAAAATCAAATCTCGATTTGTGTTTTTAACCTACCATACTACTCTGAATCTCATGCCTCTTTTGCCAACACGCTCTAAACAACTGTAGAAGGTACATTAGGACATAGATAGAGATCTTTTTGCCAGCCAAGTGGCAGGGTACCCCTCTCACTTTTTTTGATTTAGGATATGGTACACCAGTAGCAATTAAGCCAGCTGATAAGTTGAGAGGTAGGGTTATGCTACAGTTAATGGGAATGATAAAAGCTATGAATAGCATGTTCATAATCATCATTTGAGCCAATTCCTAGCAGTTCAGCAATAGTGAAGTTGACTAATGCTCAAACTCCTGTTCGTTCAAATTTAGAGGTCTAAAAAGTGCCCTAATTTCGTACATTTTACCATCATAGCTGTCACTTGGGCGTCCGGTCTACCCTGCTACTCATTTCATTAGCAAGATAAATGTATCTTACTGCTTGCTAGGCAACAGCAGAGTGGCCCTCACGTCAGACAACATCTTGCATTTAGCTTTATGATGTCAGCTTGCTAGGCAACAGATTGGCCCTCATGTCAGACAACATCTTGCTTTCGCTTTATGATGTCAGATCATCACTGGTCCAATTGTCCTTGTGGAAGCGGACCACACAGGAGGATGAGATATCAGAAGTTATGCAGTAGGTTGCTATCTCTATTCATGACCGCAAGGCAAGTCGGAGGTGGAATGGCAAATACTCTGAACCACTCAAAGCACTGTGGCCTTTTTTAAAGTGGGATGCAGATACAAAAACAGAGACTATCCTTACCAACAATCCATCTTGAGTATCAGAGTCCAACATACAGAGTGCAGCGGAAGACGTTAAATGTGCTTCATTCCGTGAGAACGCAACTCTATAGTTCTACAGTGAGATAGTGCATTTCAGCCTCAAAGGAAGCAATGTCCTCAAACGGAACATTGGTGGCACCAGGATCTAAAGCAGGCTTAAGAAGCCTTGGATGCAGTCAGTCTTTTATTAACTATCATGACCGACACAATGTGATCCATAATACTTCCATTTTGGCAGAAATTACATTCAAGCACAGGCCCCCACTAGAAGGTAGTGATGACATTCAGGTGCTGAAAACGTCTTTTTAATGCCTAAAGGAAAATTGTGAGCTTTACTTACCATATATATTGGTCAAATGATGCCCTATGCCGGAAGACTGTCTTTTTTTTTTTTCTTCAGTATCGGCAAAGCAGAGACAATTTGTTGCGAAACACTGCCACTGCTGGTCATTCAGTATAATCTGCAGATGGAAAAGTCCACTGTTAGCACATTTACTACAAGCAATACAAAAAAATCATGATTTTTATAAAGGGTAAACAGATCAATACTATGGAGTTTGTATTATTGTGAAAATCAGCATCTCATTAGAAAATCAAATCTCGATTTGTGTTTTTAACCTACCATACTACTCTGAATCTCATGCCTCTTTTGCCAACACGCTCTAAACAACTGTAGAAGGTACATTAGGACATAGATAGAGATCTTTTTGCCAGCCAAGTGGCAGCGTACCCCTCTCACTTTATTTCATTTAGGATATGGTACACCAGTAGCAATTAAGCCAGCTGATAAGTTGAGAGGTAGGGTTATGCTACAGTTAATGGGAATGATAAAAGCTATGAATAGCATGTTCATAATCATCATTTGAGCCAATTCCTAGCAGTTCAGCAATAGTGAAGTTGACTAATGCTCAAACTCCCGTTCGTTCAAATTTAGAGGTCTAAAAAGTGCCCTAATTTCGTACATTTTACCATCATAGCTGTCACTTGGGCGTCCGGTCTACCCTGCTACTCATTTCATTAGCAAGATAAATGTATCTTACTGCTTGCTAGGCAACAGCAGAGTGGCCCTCACGTCAGACAACATCTTGCATTTAGCTTTATGATGTCAGCTTGCTAGGCAACAGATTGGCCCTCATGTCAGACAACATCTTGCTTTCGCTTTATGATGTCAGATCATCACTGGTCCAATTGTCCTTGTGGAAGCGGACCACACAGGAGGATGAGATATCAGAAGTTATGCAGTAGGTTGCTATCTCTATTCATGACCGCAAGGCAAGTCGGAGGTGGAATGGCAAATACTCTGAACCACTCAAAGCACTGTGGCCTTTTTTAAAGTGGGATGCAGATACAAAAACAGAGACTATCCTTACCAACAATCCTTCTTGAGTATCAGAGTCCAACATACAGAGTGCAGCGGAAGACGTTAAATGTGCTTCATTCCGTGAGAACGCAACTCTATAGTTCTACAGTGAGATAGTGCATTTCAGCCTCAAAGGAAGCAATGTCCTCAAACGGAACATTGGTGGCACCAGGATCTAAAGCAGGCTTAAGAAGCCTTGGATGCAGTCAGTCTTTTATTAACTATCATGACCGACACAATGTGATCCATAATACTTCCATTTTGGCAGAAATTACATTCAAGCACAGGCCACCACTAGAAGGTAGTGATGACATTCAGGTGCTGAAAACGTCTTTTTAATGCCTAAAGGAAAATTGTGAGCTTTACTTACCATATATATTGCTCAAATGATGCCCTATGCCGGAAGACTGTCTTTTTTTTTTTCTTCAGTATCGGCAATGCAGAGACAATTTGTTGCGAAACACTGCCACTGCTGGTCATTCAGTATAATCTGCAGATGGAAAAGTCCACTGTTAGCACATTTACTACAAGCAATACAAAAAAATCATGATTTTTATAAAGGGTAAACAGATCAATACTATGGAGTTTGTATTATTGTGAAAATCAGCATCTCATTAGAAAATCAAATCTCGATTTGTGTTTTTAACCTACCATACTACTCTGAATCTCATGCCTCTTTTGCCAACACGCTCTAAACAACTGTAGAAGGTACATTAGGACATAGATAGAGATCTTTTTGCCAGCCAAGTGGCAGGGTACCCCTCTCACTTTTTTTGATTTAGGATATGGTACACCAGTAGCAATTAAGCCAGCTGATAAGTTGAGAGGTAGGGTTATGCTACAGTTAATGGGAATGATAAAAGCTATGAATAGCATGTTCATAATCATCATTTGAGCCAATTCCTAGCAGTTCAGCAATAGTGAAGTTGACTAATGCTCAAACTCCTGTTCGTTCAAATTTAGAGGTCTAAAAAGTGCCCTAATTTCGTACATTTTACCATCATAGCTGTCACTTGGGCGTCCGGTCTACCCTGCTACTCATTTCATTAGCAAGATAAATGTATCTTACTGCTTGCTAGGCAACAGCAGAGTGGCCCTCACGTCAGACAACATCTTGCATTTAGCTTTATGATGTCAGCTTGCTAGGCAACAGATTGGCCCTCATGTCAGACAACATCTTGCTTTCGCTTTATGATGTCAGATCATCACTGGTCCAATTGTCCTTGTGGAAGCGGACCACACAGGAGGATGAGATATCAGAAGTTATGCAGTAGGTTGCTATCTCTATTCATGACCGCAAGGCAAGTCGGAGGTGGAATGGCAAATACTCTGAACCACTCAAAGCACTGTGGCCTTTTTTAAAGTGGGATGCAGATACAAAAACAGAGACTATCCTTACCAACAATCCTTCTTGAGTATCAGAGTCCAACATACAGAGTGCAGCGGAAGACGTTAAATGTGCTTCATTCCGTGAGAACGCAACTCTATAGTTCTACAGTGAGATAGTGCATTTCAGCCTCAAAGGAAGCAATGTCCTCAAACGGAACATTGGTGGCACCAGGATCTAAAGCAGGCTTAAGAAGCCTTGGATGCAGTCAGTCTTTTATTAACTATCATGACCGACACAATGTGATCCATAATACTTCCATTTTGGCAGAAATTACATTCAAGCACAGGCCCCCACTAGAAGGTAGTGATGACATTCAGGTGCTGAAAACGTCTTTTTAATGCCTAAAGGAAAATTGTGAGCTTTACTTACCATATATATTGGTCAAATGATGCCCTATGCCGGAAGACTGTCTTTCTTTTTTTTCTTCAGTATCGGCAAAGCAGAGACAATTTGTTGCGAAACACTGCCACTGCTGGTCATTCAGTATAATCTGCAGATGGAAAAGTCCACTGTTAGCACATTTACTACAAGCAATACAAAAAAATCATGATTTTTATAAAGGGTAAACAGATCAATACTATGGAGTTTGTATTATTGTGAAAATCAGCATCTCATTAGAAAATCAAATCTCGATTTGTGTTTTTAACCTACCATACTACTCTGAATCTCATGCCTCTTTTGCCAACACGCTCTAAACAACTGTAGAAGGTACATTAGGACATAGATAGAGATCTTTTTGCCAGCCAAGTGGCAGGGTACCCCTCTCACTTTATTTGATTTAGGATATGGTACACCAGTAGCAATTAAGCCAGCTGATAAGTTGAGAGGTAGGGTTATGCTACAGTTAATGGGAATGATAAAAGCTATGAATAGCATGTTCATAATCATCATTTGAGCCAATTCCTAGCAGTTCAGCAATAGTGAAGTTGACTAATGCTCAAACTCCCGTTCGTTCAAATTTAGAGGTCTAAAAAGTGCCCTAATTTCGTACATTTTACCATCATAGCTGTCACTTGGGCGTCCGGTCTACCCTGCTACTCATTTCATTAGCAAGATAAATGTATCTTACTGCTTGCTAGGCAACAGCAGAGTGGCCCTCACGTCAGACAACATCTTGCATTTAGCTTTATGATGTCAGCTTGCTAGGCAACAGATTGGCCCTCATGTCAGACAACATCTTGCTTTCGCTTTATGATGTCAGATCATCACTGGTCCAATTGTCCTTGTGGAAGCGGACCACACAGGAGGATGAGATATCAGAAGTTATGCAGTAGGTTGCTATCTCTATTCATGACCGCAAGGCAAGTCGGAGGTGGAATGGCAAATACTCTGAACCACTCAAAGCACTGTGGCCTTTTTTAAAGTGGGATGCAGATACAAAAACAGAGACTATCCTTACCAACAATCCTTCTTGAGTATCAGAGTCCAACATACAGAGTGCAGCGGAAGACGTTAAATGTGCTTCATTCCGTGAGAACGCAACTCTA
Organism: Lissotriton vulgaris; assembly: GCF_964263255.1. Lineage (NCBI taxonomy): Eukaryota > Metazoa > Chordata > Amphibia > Caudata > Salamandridae > Lissotriton > Lissotriton vulgaris. The sequence goes on along the minus strand of NC_141700.1, from coordinate 323,950,975 downwards.
TAGTTCTACAGTGAGATAGTGCATTTCAGCCTCAAAGGAAGCAATGTCCTCAAACGGAACATTGGTGGCACCAGGATCTAAAGCAGGCTTAAGAAGCCTTGGATGCAGTCAGTCTTTTATTAACTATCATGACCGACACAATGTGATCCATAATACTTCCATTTTGGCAGAAATTACATTCAAGCACAGGCCCCCACTAGAAGGTAGTGATGACATTCAGGTGCTGAAAACGTCTTTTTAATGCCTAAAGGAAAATTGTGAGCTTTACTTACCATATATATTGGTCAAATGATGCCCTATGCCGGAAGACTGTCTTTTTTTTTTTTCTTCAGTATCGGCAAAGCAGAGACAATTTGTTGCGAAACACTGCCACTGCTGGTCATTCAGTATAATCTGCAGATGGAAAAGTCCACTGTTAGCACATTTACTACAAGCAATACAAAAAAATCATGATTTTTATAAAGGGTAAACAGATCAATACTATGGAGTTTGTATTATTGTGAAAATCAGCATCTCATTAGAAAATCAAATCTCGATTTGTGTTTTTAACCTACCATACTACTCTGAATCTCATGCCTCTTTTGCCAACACGCTCTAAACAACTGTAGAAGGTACATTAGGACATAGATAGAGATCTTTTTGCCAGCCAAGTGGCAGGGTACCCCTCTCACTTTATTTGATTTAGGATATGGTACACCAGTAGCAATTAAGCCAGCTGATAAGTTGAGAGGTAGGGTTATGCTACAGTTAATGGGAATGATAAAAGCTATGAATAGCATGTTCATAATCATCATTTGAGCCAATTCCTAGCAGTTCAGCAATAGTGAAGTTGACTAATGCTCAAACTCCTGTTCGTTCAAATTTAGAGGTCTTAAAAAGTGCCCTAATTTCGTACATTTTACCATCATAGCTGTCACTTGGGCATCCGGTCTACCCTGCTACTCATTTCATTAGCAAGATAAATGTATCTTACTGCTTGCTAGGCAACAGCAGAGTGGCCCTCACGTCAGACAACACCTTGCATTTAGCTTTATGATGTCAGCTTGCTAGGCAACAGATTGGCCCTCATGTCAGACAACATCTTGCTTTCGCTTTATGATGTCAGATCATCACTGGTCCAATTGTCCTTGTGGAAGCGGACCACACAGGAGGATGAGATATCAGAAGTTATGCAGTAGGTTGCTATCTCTATTCATGACCGCAAGGCAAGTCGGAGGTGGAATGGCAAATACTCTGAACCACTCAAAGCACTGTGGCCTTTTTTAAAGTGGGATGCAGATACAAAAACAGAGACTATCCTTACCAACAATCCTTCTTGAGTATCAGAGTCCAACATACAGAGTGCAGCGGAAGACGTTAAATGTGCTTCATTCCGTGAGAACGCAACTCTATAGTTCTACAGTGAGATAGTGCATTTCAGCCTCAAAGGAAGCAATGTCCTCAAACGGAACATTGGTGGCACCAGGATCTAAAGCAGGCTTAAGAAGCCTTGGATGCAGTCAGTCTTTTATTAACTATCATGACCGACACAATGTGATCCATAATACTTCCATTTTGGCAGAAATTACATTCAAGCACAGGCCCCCACTAGAAGGTAGTGATGACATTCAGGTGCTGAAAACGTCTTTTTAATGCCTAAAGGAAAATTGTGAGCTTTACTTACCATATATATTGGTCAAATGATGCCCTATGCCGGAAGACTGTCTTTTTTTTTTTCTTCAGTATCGGCAATGCAGAGACAATTTGTTGCGAAACACTGCCACTGCTGGTCATTCAGTATAATCTGCAGATGGAAAAGTCCACTGTTAGCACATTTACTACAAGCAATACAAAAAAATCATGATTTTTATAAAGGGTAAACAGATCAATACTATGGAGTTTGTATTATTGTGAAAATCAGCATCTCATTAGAAAATCAAATCTCGATTTGTGTTTTTAACCTACCATACTACTCTGAATCTCATGCCTCTTTTGCCAACACGCTCTAAACAACTGTAGAAGGTACATTAGGACATAGATAGAGATCTTTTTGCCAGCCAAGTGGCAGGGTACCCCTCTCACTTTTTTTGATTTAGGATATGGTACACCAGTAGCAATTAAGCCAGCTGATAAGTTGAGAGGTAGGGTTATGCTACAGTTAATGGGAATGATAAAAGCTATGAATAGCATGTTCATAATCATCATTTGAGCCAATTCCTAGCAGTTCAGCAATAGTGAAGTTGACTAATGCTCAAACTCCTGTTCGTTCAAATTTAGAGGTCTAAAAAGTGCCCTAATTTCGTACATTTTACCATCATAGCTGTCACTTGGGCGTCCGGTCTACCCTGCTACTCATTTCATTAGCAAGATAAATGTATCTTACTGCTTGCTAGGCAACAGCAGAGTGGCCCTCACGTCAGACAACATCTTGCATTTAGCTTTATGATGTCAGCTTGCTAGGCAACAGATTGGCCCTCATGTCAGACAACATCTTGCTTTCGCTTTATGATGTCAGATCATCACTGGTCCAATTGTCCTTGTGGAAGCGGACCACACAGGAGGATGAGATATCAGAAGTTATGCAGTAGGTTGCTATCTCTATTCATGACCGCAAGGCAAGTCGGAGGTGGAATGGCAAATACTCTGAACCACTCAAAGCACTGTGGCCTTTTTTAAAGTGGGATGCAGATACAAAAACAGAGACTATCCTTACCAACAATCCATCTTGAGTATCAGAGTCCAACATACAGAGTGCAGCGGAAGACGTTAAATGTGCTTCATTCCGTGAGAACGCAACTCTATAGTTCTACAGTGAGATAGTGCATTTCAGCCTCAAAGGAAGCAATGTCCTCAAACGGAACATTGGTGGCACCAGGATCTAAAGCAGGCTTAAGAAGCCTTGGATGCAGTCAGTCTTTTATTAACTATCATGACCGACACAATGTGATCCATAATACTTCCATTTTGGCAGAAATTACATTCAAGCACAGGCCCCCACTAGAAGGTAGTGATGACATTCAGGTGCTGAAAACGTCTTTTTAATGCCTAAAGGAAAATTGTGAGCTTTACTTACCATATATATTGGTCAAATGATGCCCTATGCCGGAAGACTGTCTTTTTTTTTTTTCTTCAGTATCGGCAAAGCAGAGACAATTTGTTGCGAAACACTGCCACTGCTGGTCATTCAGTATAATCTGCAGATGGAAAAGTCCACTGTTAGCACATTTACTACAAGCAATACAAAAAAATCATGATTTTTATAAAGGGTAAACAGATCAATACTATGGAGTTTGTATTATTGTGAAAATCAGCATCTCATTAGAAAATCAAATCTCGATTTGTGTTTTTAACCTACCATACTACTCTGAATCTCATGCCTCTTTTGCCAACACGCTCTAAACAACTGTAGAAGGTACATTAGGACATAGATAGAGATCTTTTTGCCAGCCAAGTGGCAGCGTACCCCTCTCACTTTATTTCATTTAGGATATGGTACACCAGTAGCAATTAAGCCAGCTGATAAGTTGAGAGGTAGGGTTATGCTACAGTTAATGGGAATGATAAAAGCTATGAATAGCATGTTCATAATCATCATTTGAGCCAATTCCTAGCAGTTCAGCAATAGTGAAGTTGACTAATGCTCAAACTCCCGTTCGTTCAAATTTAGAGGTCTAAAAAGTGCCCTAATTTCGTACATTTTACCATCATAGCTGTCACTTGGGCGTCCGGTCTACCCTGCTACTCATTTCATTAGCAAGATAAATGTATCTTACTGCTTGCTAGGCAACAGCAGAGTGGCCCTCACGTCAGACAACATCTTGCATTTAGCTTTATGATGTCAGCTTGCTAGGCAACAGATTGGCCCTCATGTCAGACAACATCTTGCTTTCGCTTTATGATGTCAGATCATCACTGGTCCAATTGTCCTTGTGGAAGCGGACCACACAGGAGGATGAGATATCAGAAGTTATGCAGTAGGTTGCTATCTCTATTCATGACCGCAAGGCAAGTCGGAGGTGGAATGGCAAATACTCTGAACCACTCAAAGCACTGTGGCCTTTTTTAAAGTGGGATGCAGATACAAAAACAGAGACTATCCTTACCAACAATCCTTCTTGAGTATCAGAGTCCAACATACAGAGTGCAGCGGAAGACGTTAAATGTGCTTCATTCCGTGAGAACGCAACTCTATAGTTCTACAGTGAGATAGTGCATTTCAGCCTCAAAGGAAGCAATGTCCTCAAACGGAACATTGGTGGCACCAGGATCTAAAGCAGGCTTAAGAAGCCTTGGATGCAGTCAGTCTTTTATTAACTATCATGACCGACACAATGTGATCCATAATACTTCCATTTTGGCAGAAATTACATTCAAGCACAGGCCACCACTAGAAGGTAGTGATGACATTCAGGTGCTGAAAACGTCTTTTTAATGCCTAAAGGAAAATTGTGAGCTTTACTTACCATATATATTGCTCAAATGATGCCCTATGCCGGAAGACTGTCTTTTTTTTTTTCTTCAGTATCGGCAATGCAGAGACAATTTGTTGCGAAACACTGCCACTGCTGGTCATTCAGTATAATCTGCAGATGGAAAAGTCCACTGTTAGCACATTTACTACAAGCAATACAAAAAAATCATGATTTTTATAAAGGGTAAACAGATCAATACTATGGAGTTTGTATTATTGTGAAAATCAGCATCTCATTAGAAAATCAAATCTCGATTTGTGTTTTTAACCTACCATACTACTCTGAATCTCATGCCTCTTTTGCCAACACGCTCTAAACAACTGTAGAAGGTACATTAGGACATAGATAGAGATCTTTTTGCCAGCCAAGTGGCAGCGTACCCCTCTCACTTTATTTCATTTAGGATATGGTACACCAGTAGCAATTAAGCCAGCTGATAAGTTGAGAGGTAGGGTTATGCTACAGTTAATGGGAATGATAAAAGCTATGAATAGCATGTTCATAATCATCATTTGAGCCAATTCCTAGCAGTTCAGCAATAGTGAAGTTGACTAATGCTCAAACTCCCGTTCGTTCAAATTTAGAGGTCTTAAAAAGTGCCCTAATTTCGTACATTTTACCATCATAGCTGTCACTTGGGCATCCGGTCTACCCTGCTACTCATTTCATTAGCAAGATAAATGTATCTTACTGCTTGCTAGGCAACAGCAGAGTGGCCCTCACGTCAGACAACATCTTGCATTTAGCTTTATGATGTCAGCTTTCTAGGCAACAGATTGGCCCTCATGTCAGACAACATCTTGCTTTCGCTTTATGATGTCAGATCATCACTGGTCCAATTGTCCTTGTGGAAGCGGACCACACAGGAGGATGAGATATCAGAAGTTATGCAGTAGGTTGCTATCTCTATTCATGACCGCAAGGCAAGTCGGAGGTGGAATGGCAAATACTCTGAACCACTCAAAGCACTGTGGCCTTTTTTAAAGTGGGATGCAGATACAAAAACAGAGACTATCCTTACCAACAATCCTTCTTGAGTATCAGAGTCCAACATACAGAGTGCAGCGGAAGACGTTAAATGTGCTTCATTCCGTGAGAACGCAACTCTATAGTTCTACAGTGAGATAGTGCATTTCAGCCTCAAAGGAAGCAATGTCCTCAAACGGAACATTGGTGGCACCAGGATCTAAAGCAGGCTTAAGAAGCCTTGGATGCAGTCAGTCTTTTATTAACTATCATGACCGACACAATGTGATCCATAATACTTCCATTTTGGCAGAAATTACATTCAAGCACAGGCCCCCACTAGAAGGTAGTGATGACATTCAGGTGCTGAAAACGTCTTTTTAATGCCTAAAGGAAAATTGTGAGCTTTACTTACCATATATATTGGTCAAATGATGCCCTATGCCGGAAGACTGTCTTTTTTTTTTTTCTTCAGTATCGGCAAAGCAGAGACAATTTGTTGCGAAACACTGCCACTGCTGGTCATTCAGTATAATCTGCAGATGGAAAAGTCCACTGTTAGCACATTTACTACAAGCAATACAAAAAAATCATGATTTTTATAAAGGGTAAACAGATCAATACTATGGAGTTTGTATTATTGTGAAAATCAGCATCTCATTAGAAAATCAAATCTCGATTTGTGTTTTTAACCTACCATACTACTCTGAATCTCATGCCTCTTTTGCCAACACGCTCTAAACAACTGTAGAAGGTACATTAGGACATAGATAGAGATCTTTTTGCCAGCCAAGTGGCAGGGTACCCCTCTCACTTTTTTTGATTTAGGATATGGTACACCAGTAGCAATTAAGCCAGCTGATAAGTTGAGAGGTAGGGTTATGCTACAGTTAATGGGAATGATAAAAGCTATGAATAGCATGTTCATAATCATCATTTGAGCCAATTCCTAGCAGTTCAGCAATAGTGAAGTTGACTAATGCTCAAACTCCTGTTCGTTCAAATTTAGAGGTCTAAAAAGTGCCCTAATTTCGTACATTTTACCATCATAGCTGTCACTTGGGCGTCCGGTCTACCCTGCTACTCATTTCATTAGCAAGATAAATGTATCTTACTGCTTGCTAGGCAACAGCAGAGTGGCCCTCACGTCAGACAACATCTTGCATTTAGCTTTATGATGTCAGCTTGCTAGGCAACAGATTGGCCCTCATGTCAGACAACATCTTGCTTTCGCTTTATGATGTCAGATCATCACTGGTCCAATTGTCCTTGTGGAAGCGGACCACACAGGAGGATGAGATATCAGAAGTTATGCAGTAGGTTGCTATCTCTATTCATGACCGCAAGGCAAGTCGGAGGTGGAATGGCAAATACTCTGAACCACTCAAAGCACTGTGGCCTTTTTTAAAGTGGGATGCAGATACAAAAACAGAGACTATCCTTACCAACAATCCTTCTTGAGTATCAGAGTCCAACATACAGAGTGCAGCGGAAGACGTTAAATGTGCTTCATTCCGTGAGAACGCAACTCTATAGTTCTACAGTGAGATAGTGCATTTCAGCCTCAAAGGAAGCAATGTCCTCAAACGGAACATTGGTGGCACCAGGATCTAAAGCAGGCTTAAGAAGCCTTGGATGCAGTCAGTCTTTTATTAACTATCATGACCGACACAATGTGATCCATAATACTTCCATTTTGGCAGAAATTACATTCAAGCACAGGCCCCCACTAGAAGGTAGTGATGACATTCAGGTGCTGAAAACGTCTTTTTAATGCCTAAAGGAAAATTGTGAGCTTTACTTACCATATATATTGGTCAAATGATGCCCTATGCCGGAAGACTGTCTTTTTTTTTTTCTTCAGTATCGGCAATGCAGAGACAATTTGTTGCGAAACACTGCCACTGCTGGTCATTCAGTATAATCTGCAGATGGAAAAGTCCACTGTTAGCACATTTACTACAAGCAATACAAAAAAATCATGATTTTTATAAAGGGTAAACAGATCAATACTATGGAGTTTGTATTATTGTGAAAATCAGCATCTCATTAGAAAATCAAATCTCGATTTGTGTTTTTAACCTACCATACTACTCTGAATCTCATGCCTCTTTTGCCAACACGCTCTAAACAACTGTAGAAGGTACATTAGGACATAGATAGAGATCTTTTTGCCAGCCAAGTGGCAGCGTACCCCTCTCACTTTATTTCATTTAGGATATGGTACACCAGTAGCAATTAAGCCAGCTGATAAGTTGAGAGGTAGGGTTATGCTACAGTTAATGGGAATGATAAAAGCTATGAATAGCATGTTCATAATCATCATTTGAGCCAATTCCTAGCAGTTCAGCAATAGTGAAGTTGACTAATGCTCAAACTCCCGTTCGTTCAAATTTAGAGGTCTAAAAAGTGCCCTAATTTCGTACATTTTACTATCATAGCTGTCACTTGGGCGTCCGGTCTACCCTGCTACTCATTTCATTAGCAAGATAAATGTATCTTACTGCTTGCTAGGCAACAGCAGAGTGGCCCTCACGTCAGACAACATCTTGCATTTAGCTTTATGATGTCAGCTTGCTAGGCAACAGATTGGCCCTCATGTCAGACAACATCTTGCTTTCGCTTTATGATGTCAGATCATCACTGGTCCAATTGTCCTTGTGGAAGCGGACCACACAGGAGGATGAGATATCAGAAGTTATGCAGTAGGTTGCTATCTCTATTCATGACCGCAAGGCAAGTCGGAGGTGGAATGGCAAATACTCTGAACCACTCAAAGCACTGTGGCCTTTTTTAAAGTGGGATGCAGATACAAAAACAGAGACTATCCTTACCAACAATCCTTCTTGAGTATCAGAGTCCAACATACAGAGTGCAGCGGAAGACGTTAAATGTGCTTCATTCCGTGAGAACGCAACTCTATAGTTCTACAGTGAGATAGTGCATTTCAGCCTCAAAGGAAGCAATGTCCTCAAACGGAACATTGGTGGCACCAGGATCTAAAGCAGGCTTAAGAAGCCTTGGATGCAGTCAGTCTTTTATTAACTATCATGACCGACACAATGTGATCCATAATACTTCCATTTTGGCAGAAATTACATTCAAGCACAGGCCACCACTAGAAGGTAGTGATGACATTCAGGTGCTGAAAACGTCTTTTTAATGCCTAAAGGAAAATTGTGAGCTTTACTTACCATATATATTGCTCAAATGATGCCCTATGCCGGAAGACTGTCTTTTTTTTTTTCTTCAGTATCGGCAATGCAGAGACAATTTGTTGCGAAACACTGCCACTGCTGGTCATTCAGTATAATCTGCAGATGGAAAAGTCCACTGTTAGCACATTTACTACAAGCAATACAAAAAAATCATGATTTTTATAAAGGGTAAACAGATCAATACTATGGAGTTTGTATTATTGTGAAAATCAGCATCTCATTAGAAAATCAAATCTCGATTTGTGTTTTTAACCTACCATACTACTCTGAATCTCATGCCTCTTTTGCCAACACGCTCTAAACAACTGTAGAAGGTACATTAGGACATAGATAGAGATCTTTTTGCCAGCCAAGTGGCAGCGTACCCCTCTCACTTTATTTCATTTAGGATATGGTACACCAGTAGCAATTAAGCCAGCTGATAAGTTGAGAGGTAGGGTTATGCTACAGTTAATGGGAATGATAAAAGCTATGAATAGCATGTTCATAATCATCATTTGAGCCAATTCCTAGCAGTTCAGCAATAGTGAAGTTGACTAATGCTCAAACTCCCGTTCGTTCAAATTTAGAGGTCTTAAAAAGTGCCCTAATTTCGTACATTTTACCATCATAGCTGTCACTTGGGCATCCGGTCTACCCTGCTACTCATTTCATTAGCAAGATAAATGTATCTTACTGCTTGCTAGGCAACAGCAGAGTGGCCCTCACGTCAGACAACATCTTGCATTTAGCTTTATGATGTCAGCTTTCTAGGCAACAGATTGGCCCTCATGTCAGACAACATCTTGCTTTCGCTTTATGATGTCAGATCATCACTGGTCCAATTGTCCTTGTGGAAGCGGACCACACAGGAGGATGAGATATCAGAAGTTATGCAGTAGGTTGCTATCTCTATTCATGACCGCAAGGCAAGTCGGAGGTGGAATGGCAAATACTCTGAACCACTCAAAGCACTGTGGCCTTTTTTAAAGTGGGATGCAGATACAAAAACAGAGACTATCCTTACCAACAATCCTTCTTGAGTATCAGAGTCCAACATACAGAGTGCAGCGGAAGACGTTAAATGTGCTTCATTCCGTGAGAACGCAACTCTATAGTTCTACAGTGAGATAGTGCATTTCAGCCTCAAAGGAAGCAATGTCCTCAAACGGAACATTGGTGGCACCAGGATCTAAAGCAGGCTTAAGAAGCCTTGGATGCAGTCAGTCTTTTATTAACTATCATGACCGACACAATGTGATCCATAATACTTCCATTTTGGCAGAAATTACATTCAAGCACAGGCCCCCACTAGAAGGTAGTGATGACATTCAGGTGCTGAAAACGTCTTTTTAATGCCTAAAGGAAAATTGTGAGCTTTACTTACCATATATATTGGTCAAATGATGCCCTATGCCGGAAGACTGTCTTTTTTTTTTTCTTCAGTATCGGCAAAGCAGAGACAATTTGTTGCGAAACACTGCCACTGCTGGTCATTCAGTATAATCTGCAGATGGAAAAGTCCACTGTTAGCACATTTACTACAAGCAATACAAAAAAATCATGATTTTTATAAAGGGTAAACAGATCAATACTATGGAGTTTGTATTATTGTGAAAATCAGCATCTCATTAGAAAATCAAATCTCGATTTGTGTTTTTAACCTACCATACTACTCTGAATCTCATGCCTCTTTTGCCAACACGCTCTAAACAACTGTAGAAGGTACATTAGGACATAGATAGAGATCTTTTTGCCAGCCAAGTGGCAGGGTACCCCTCTCACTTTTTTTGATTTAGGATATGGTACACCAGTAGCAATTAAGCCAGCTGATAAGTTGAGAGGTAGGGTTATGCTACAGTTAATGGGAATGATAAAAGCTATGAATAGCATGTTCATAATCATCATTTGAGCCAATTCCTAGCAGTTCAGCAATAGTGAAGTTGACTAATGCTCAAACTCCTGTTCGTTCAAATTTAGAGGTCTAAAAAGTGCCCTAATTTCGTACATTTTACCATCATAGCTGTCACTTGGGCGTCCGGTCTACCCTGCTACTCATTTCATTAGCAAGATAAATGTATCTTACTGCTTGCTAGGCAACAGCAGAGTGGCCCTCACGTCAGACAACATCTTGCATTTAGCTTTATGATGTCAGCTTGCTAGGCAACAGATTGGCCCTCATGTCAGACAACATCTTGCTTTCGCTTTATGATGTCAGATCATCACTGGTCCAATTGTCCTTGTGGAAGCGGACCACACAGGAGGATGAGATATCAGAAGTTATGCAGTAGGTTGCTATCTCTATTCATGACCGCAAGGCAAGTCGGAGGTGGAATGGCAAATACTCTGAACCACTCAAAGCACTGTGGCCTTTTTTAAAGTGGGATGCAGATACAAAAACAGAGACTATCCTTACCAACAATCCTTCTTGAGTATCAGAGTCCAACATACAGAGTGCAGCGGAAGACGTTAAATGTGCTTCATTCCGTGAGAACGCAACTCTATAGTTCTACAGTGAGATAGTGCATTTCAGCCTCAAAGGAAGCAATGTCCTCAAACGGAACATTGGTGGCACCAGGATCTAAAGCAGGCTTAAGAAGCCTTGGATGCAGTCAGTCTTTTATTAACTATCATGACCGACACAATGTGATCCATAATACTTCCATTTTGGCAGAAATTACATTCAAGCACAGGCCCCCACTAGAAGGTAGTGATGACATTCAGGTGCTGAAAACGTCTTTTTAATGCCTAAAGGAAAATTGTGAGCTTTACTTACCATATATATTGGTCAAATGATGCCCTATGCCGGAAGACTGTCTTTTTTTTTTTTCTTCAGTATCGGCAAAGCAGAGACAATTTGTTGCGAAACACTGCCACTGCTGGTCATTCAGTATAATCTGCAGATGGAAAAGTCCACTGTTAGCACATTTACTACAAGCAATACAAAAAAATCATGATTTTTATAAAGGGTAAACAGATCAATACTATGGAGTTTGTATTATTGTGAAAATCAGCATCTCATTAGAAAATCAAATCTCGATTTGTGTTTTTAACCTACCATACTACTCTGAATCTCATGCCTCTTTTGCCAACACGCTCTAAACAACTGTAGAAGGTACATTAGGACATAGATAGAGATCTTTTTGCCAGCCAAGTGGCAGCGTACCCCTCTCACTTTATTTCATTTAGGATATGGTACACCAGTAGCAATTAAGCCAGCTGATAAGTTGAGAGGTAGGGTTATGCTACAGTTAATGGGAATGATAAAAGCTATGAATAGCATGTTCATAATCATCATTTGAGCCAATTCCTAGCAGTTCAGCAATAGTGAAGTTGACTAATGCTCAAACTCCCGTTCGTTCAAATTTAGAGGTCTAAAAAGTGCCCTAATTTCGTACATTTTACTATCATAGCTGTCACTTGGGCGTCCGGTCTACCCTGCTACTCATTTCATTAGCAAGATAAATGTATCTTACTGCTTGCTAGGCAACAGCAGAGTGGCCCTCACGTCAGACAACATCTTGCATTTAGCTTTATGATGTCAGCTTGCTAGGCAACAGATTGGCCCTCATGTCAGACAACATCTTGCTTTCGCTTTATGATGTCAGATCATCACTGGTCCAATTGTCCTTGTGGAAGCGGACCACACAGGAGGATGAGATATCAGAAGTTATGCAGTAGGTTGCTATCTCTATTCATGACCGCAAGGCAAGTCGGAGGTGGAATGGCAAATACTCTGAACCACTCAAAGCACTGTGGCCTTTTTTAAAGTGGGATGCAGATACAAAAACAGAGACTATCCTTACCAACAATCCTTCTTGAGTATCAGAGTCCAACATACAGAGTGCAGCGGAAGACGTTAAATGTGCTTCATTCCGTGAGAACGCAACTCTATAGTTCTACAGTGAGATAGTGCATTTCAGCCTCAAAGGAAGCAATGTCCTCAAACGGAACATTGGTGGCACCAGGATCTAAAGCAGGCTTAAGAAGCCTTGGATGCAGTCAGTCTTTTATTAACTATCATGACCGACACAATGTGATCCATAATACTTCCATTTTGGCAGAAATTACATTCAAGCACAGGCCACCACTAGAAGGTAGTGATGACATTCAGGTGCTGAAAACGTCTTTTTAATGCCTAAAGGAAAATTGTGAGCTTTACTTACCATATATATTGCTCAAATGATGCCCTATGCCGGAAGACTGTCTTTTTTTTTTTCTTCAGTATCGGCAATGCAGAGACAATTTGTTGCGAAACACTGCCACTGCTGGTCATTCAGTATAATCTGCAGATGGAAAAGTCCACTGTTAGCACATTTACTACAAGCAATACAAAAAAATCATGATTTTTATAAAGGGTAAACAGATCAATACTATGGAGTTTGTATTATTGTGAAAATCAGCATCTCATTAGAAAATCAAATCTCGATTTGTGTTTTTAACCTACCATACTACTCTGAATCTCATGCCTCTTTTGCCAACACGCTCTAAACAACTGTAGAAGGTACATTAGGACATAGATAGAGATCTTTTTGCCAGCCAAGTGGCAGCGTACCCCTCTCACTTTATTTCATTTAGGATATGGTACACCAGTAGCAATTAAGCCAGCTGATAAGTTGAGAGGTAGGGTTATGCTACAGTTAATGGGAATGATAAAAGCTATGAATAGCATGTTCATAATCATCATTTGAGCCAATTCCTAGCAGTTCAGCAATAGTGAAGTTGACTAATGCTCAAACTCCCGTTCGTTCAAATTTAGAGGTCTTAAAAAGTGCCCTAATTTCGTACATTTTACCATCATAGCTGTCACTTGGGCATCCGGTCTACCCTGCTACTCATTTCATTAGCAAGATAAATGTATCTTACTGCTTGCTAGGCAACAGCAGAGTGGCCCTCACGTCAGACAACATCTTGCATTTAGCTTTATGATGTCAGCTTTCTAGGCAACAGATTGGCCCTCATGTCAGACAACATCTTGCTTTCGCTTTATGATGTCAGATCATCACTGGTCCAATTGTCCTTGTGGAAGCGGACCACACAGGAGGATGAGATATCAGAAGTTATGCAGTAGGTTGCTATCTCTATTCATGACCGCAAGGCAAGTCGGAGGTGGAATGGCAAATACTCTGAACCACTCAAAGCACTGTGGCCTTTTTTAAAGTGGGATGCAGATACAAAAACAGAGACTATCCTTACCAACAATCCTTCTTGAGTATCAGAGTCCAACATACAGAGTGCAGCGGAAGACGTTAAATGTGCTTCATTCCGTGAGAACGCAACTCTATAGTTCTACAGTGAGATAGTGCATTTCAGCCTCAAAGGAAGCAATGTCCTCAAACGGAACATTGGTGGCACCAGGATCTAAAGCAGGCTTAAGAAGCCTTGGATGCAGTCAGTCTTTTATTAACTATCATGACCGACACAATGTGATCCATAATACTTCCATTTTGGCAGAAATTACATTCAAGCACAGGCCCCCACTAGAAGGTAGTGATGACATTCAGGTGCTGAAAACGTCTTTTTAATGCCTAAAGGAAAATTGTGAGCTTTACTTACCATATATATTGGTCAAATGATGCCCTATGCCGGAAGACTGTCTTTTTTTTTTTCTTCAGTATCGGCAAAGCAGAGACAATTTGTTGCGAAACACTGCCACTGCTGGTCATTCAGTATAATCTGCAGATGGAAAAGTCCACTGTTAGCACATTTACTACAAGCAATACAAAAAAATCATGATTTTTATAAAGGGTAAACAGATCAATACTATGGAGTTTGTATTATTGTGAAAATCAGCATCTCATTAGAAAATCAAATCTCGATTTGTGTTTTTAACCTACCATACTACTCTGAATCTCATGCCTCTTTTGCCAACACGCTCTAAACAACTGTAGAAGGTACATTAGGACATAGATAGAGATCTTTTTGCCAGCCAAGTGGCAGGGTACCCCTCTCACTTTTTTTGATTTAGGATATGGTACACCAGTAGCAATTAAGCCAGCTGATAAGTTGAGAGGTAGGGTTATGCTACAGTTAATGGGAATGATAAAAGCTATGAATAGCATGTTCATAATCATCATTTGAGCCAATTCCTAGCAGTTCAGCAATAGTGAAGTTGACTAATGCTCAAACTCCTGTTCGTTCAAATTTAGAGGTCTAAAAAGTGCCCTAATTTCGTACATTTTACCATCATAGCTGTCACTTGGGCGTCCGGTCTACCCTGCTACTCATTTCATTAGCAAGATAAATGTATCTTACTGCTTGCTAGGCAACAGCAGAGTGGCCCTCACGTCAGACAACATCTTGCATTTAGCTTTATGATGTCAGCTTGCTAGGCAACAGATTGGCCCTCATGTCAGACAACATCTTGCTTTCGCTTTATGATGTCAGATCATCACTGGTCCAATTGTCCTTGTGGAAGCGGACCACACAGGAGGATGAGATATCAGAAGTTATGCAGTAGGTTGCTATCTCTATTCATGACCGCAAGGCAAGTCGGAGGTGGAATGGCAAATACTCTGAACCACTCAAAGCACTGTGGCCTTTTTTAAAGTGGGATGCAGATACAAAAACAGAGACTATCCTTACCAACAATCCTTCTTGAGTATCAGAGTCCAACATACAGAGTGCAGCGGAAGACGTTAAATGTGCTTCATTCCGTGAGAACGCAACTCTATAGTTCTACAGTGAGATAGTGCATTTCAGCCTCAAAGGAAGCAATGTCCTCAAACGGAACATTGGTGGCACCAGGATCTAAAGCAGGCTTAAGAAGCCTTGGATGCAGTCAGTCTTTTATTAACTATCATGACCGACACAATGTGATCCATAATACTTCCATTTTGGCAGAAATTACATTCAAGCACAGGCCCCCACTAGAAGGTAGTGATGACATTCAGGTGCTGAAAACGTCTTTTTAATGCCTAAAGGAAAATTGTGAGCTTTACTTACCATATATATTGGTCAAATGATGCCCTATGCCGGAAGACTGTCTTTTTTTTTTTTCTTCAGTATCGGCAAAGCAGAGACAATTTGTTGCGAAACACTGCCACTGCTGGTCATTCAGTATAATCTGCAGATGGAAAAGTCCACTGTTAGCACATTTACTACAAGCAATACAAAAAAATCATGATTTTTATAAAGGGTAAACAGATCAATACTATGGAGTTTGTATTATTGTGAAAATCAGCATCTCATTAGAAAATCAAATCTCGATTTGTGTTTTTAACCTACCATACTACTCTGAATCTCATGCCTCTTTTGCCAACACGCTCTAAACAACTGTAGAAGGTACATTAGGACATAGATAGAGATCTTTTTGCCAGCCAAGTGGCAGCGTACCCCTCTCACTTTATTTCATTTAGGATATGGTACACCAGTAGCAATTAAGCCAGCTGATAAGTTGAGAGGTAGGGTTATGCTACAGTTAATGGGAATGATAAAAGCTATGAATAGCATGTTCATAATCATCATTTGAGCCAATTCCTAGCAGTTCAGCAATAGTGAAGTTGACTAATGCTCAAACTCCCGTTCGTTCAAATTTAGAGGTCTAAAAAGTGCCCTAATTTCGTACATTTTACTATCATAGCTGTCACTTGGGCGTCCGGTCTACCCTGCTACTCATTTCATTAGCAAGATAAATGTATCTTACTGCTTGCTAGGCAACAGCAGAGTGGCCCTCACGTCAGACAACATCTTGCATTTAGCTTTATGATGTCAGCTTGCTAGGCAACAGATTGGCCCTCATGTCAGACAACATCTTGCTTTCGCTTTATGATGTCAGATCATCACTGGTCCAATTGTCCTTGTGGAAGCGGACCACACAGGAGGATGAGATATCAGAAGTTATGCAGTAGGTTGCTATCTCTATTCATGACCGCAAGGCAAGTCGGAGGTGGAATGGCAAATACTCTGAACCACTCAAAGCACTGTGGCCTTTTTTAAAGTGGGATGCAGATACAAAAACAGAGACTATCCTTACCAACAATCCTTCTTGAGTATCAGAGTCCGACATACAGAGTGCAGCGGAAGACGTTAAATGTGCTTCATTCCGTGAGAACGCAACTCTATAGTTCTACAGTGAGATAGTGCATTTCAGCCTCAAAGGAAGCAATGTCCTCAAACGGAACATTGGTGGCACCAGGATCTAAAGCAGGCTTAAGAAGCCTTGGATGCAGTCAGTCTTTTATTAACTATCATGACCGACACAATGTGATCCATAATACTTCCATTTTGGCAGAAATTACATTCAAGCACAGGCCACCACTAGAAGGTAGTGATGACATTCAGGTGCTGAAAACGTCTTTTTAATGCCTAAAGGAAAATTGTGAGCTTTACTTACCATATATATTGCTCAAATGATGCCCTATGCCGGAAGACTGTCTTTTTTTTTTTCTTCAGTATCGGCAATGCAGAGACAATTTGTTGCGAAACACTGCCACTGCTGGTCATTCAGTATAATCTGCAGATGGAAAAGTCCACTGTTAGCACATTTACTACAAGCAATACAAAAAAATCATGATTTTTATAAAGGGTAAACAGATCAATACTATGGAGTTTGTATTATTGTGAAAATCAGCATCTCATTAGAAAATCAAATCTCGATTTGTGTTTTTAACCTACCATACTACTCTGAATCTCATGCCTCTTTTGCCAACACGCTCTAAACAACTGTAGAAGGTACATTAGGACATAGATAGAGATCTTTTTGCCAGCCAAGTGGCAGCGTACCCCTCTCACTTTATTTCATTTAGGATATGGTACACCAGTAGCAATTAAGCCAGCTGATAAGTTGAGAGGTAGGGTTATGCTACAGTTAATGGGAATGATAAAAGCTATGAATAGCATGTTCATAATCATCATTTGAGCCAATTCCTAGCAGTTCAGCAATAGTGAAGTTGACTAATGCTCAAACTCCCGTTCGTTCAAATTTAGAGGTCTTAAAAAGTGCCCTAATTTCGTACATTTTACCATCATAGCTGTCACTTGGGCATCCGGTCTACCCTGCTACTCATTTCATTAGCAAGATAAATGTATCTTACTGCTTGCTAGGCAACAGCAGAGTGGCCCTCACGTCAGACAACATCTTGCATTTAGCTTTATGATGTCAGCTTTCTAGGCAACAGATTGGCCCTCATGTCAGACAACATCTTGCTTTCGCTTTATGATGTCAGATCATCACTGGTCCAATTGTCCTTGTGGAAGCGGACCACACAGGAGGATGAGATATCAGAAGTTATGCAGTAGGTTGCTATCTCTATTCATGACCGCAAGGCAAGTCGGAGGTGGAATGGCAAATACTCTGAACCACTCAAAGCACTGTGGCCTTTTTTAAAGTGGGATGCAGATACAAAAACAGAGACTATCCTTACCAACAATCCTTCTTGAGTATCAGAGTCCAACATACAGAGTGCAGCGGAAGACGTTAAATGTGCTTCATTCCGTGAGAACGCAACTCTATAGTTCTACAGTGAGATAGTGCATTTCAGCCTCAAAGGAAGCAATGTCCTCAAACGGAACATTGGTGGCACCAGGATCTAAAGCAGGCTTAAGAAGCCTTGGATGCAGTCAGTCTTTTATTAACTATCATGACCGACACAATGTGATCCATAATACTTCCATTTTGGCAGAAATTACATTCAAGCACAGGCCCCCACTAGAAGGTAGTGATGACATTCAGGTGCTGAAAACGTCTTTTTAATGCCTAAAGGAAAATTGTGAGCTTTACTTACCATATATATTGGTCAAATGATGCCCTATGCCGGAAGACTGTCTTTCTTTTTTTTCTTCAGTATCGGCAAAGCAGAGACAATTTGTTGCGAAACACTGCCACTGCTGGTCATTCAGTATAATCTGCAGATGGAAAAGTCCACTGTTAGCACATTTACTACAAGCAATACAAAAAAATCATGATTTTTATAAAGGGTAAACAGATCAATACTATGGAGTTTGTATTATTGTGAAAATCAGCATCTCATTAGAAAATCAAATCTCGATTTGTGTTTTTAAC
The DNA here is from genome assembly GCF_964263255.1 of Lissotriton vulgaris. Lineage (NCBI taxonomy): Eukaryota > Metazoa > Chordata > Amphibia > Caudata > Salamandridae > Lissotriton > Lissotriton vulgaris. Next base: position 323,932,358 of record NC_141700.1, on the reverse strand, counting down.
CTACCATACTACTCTGAATCTCATGCCTCTTTTGCCAACACGCTCTAAACAACTGTAGAAGGTACATTAGGACATAGATAGAGATCTTTTTGCCAGCCAAGTGGCAGGGTACCCCTCTCACTTTATTTGATTTAGGATATGGTACACCAGTAGCAATTAAGCCAGCTGATAAGTTGAGAGGTAGGGTTATGCTACAGTTAATGGGAATGATAAAAGCTATGAATAGCATGTTCATAATCATCATTTGAGCCAATTCCTAGCAGTTCAGCAATAGTGAAGTTGACTAATGCTCAAACTCCCGTTCGTTCAAATTTAGAGGTCTAAAAAGTGCCCTAATTTCGTACATTTTACCATCATAGCTGTCACTTGGGCGTCCGGTCTACCCTGCTACTCATTTCATTAGCAAGATAAATGTATCTTACTGCTTGCTAGGCAACAGCAGAGTGGCCCTCACGTCAGACAACATCTTGCATTTAGCTTTATGATGTCAGCTTGCTAGGCAACAGATTGGCCCTCATGTCAGACAACATCTTGCTTTCGCTTTATGATGTCAGATCATCACTGGTCCAATTGTCCTTGTGGAAGCGGACCACACAGGAGGATGAGATATCAGAAGTTATGCAGTAGGTTGCTATCTCTATTCATGACCGCAAGGCAAGTCGGAGGTGGAATGGCAAATACTCTGAACCACTCAAAGCACTGTGGCCTTTTTTAAAGTGGGATGCAGATACAAAAACAGAGACTATCCTTACCAACAATCCTTCTTGAGTATCAGAGTCCAACATACAGAGTGCAGCGGAAGACGTTAAATGTGCTTCATTCCGTGAGAACGCAACTCTATAGTTCTACAGTGAGATAGTGCATTTCAGCCTCAAAGGAAGCAATGTCCTCAAACGGAACATTGGTGGCACCAGGATCTAAAGCAGGCTTAAGAAGCCTTGGATGCAGTCAGTCTTTTATTAACTATCATGACCGACACAATGTGATCCATAATACTTCCATTTTGGCAGAAATTACATTCAAGCACAGGCCCCCACTAGAAGGTAGTGATGACATTCAGGTGCTGAAAACGTCTTTTTAATGCCTAAAGGAAAATTGTGAGCTTTACTTACCATATATATTGGTCAAATGATGCCCTATGCCGGAAGACTGTCTTTTTTTTTTTTCTTCAGTATCGGCAAAGCAGAGACAATTTGTTGCGAAACACTGCCACTGCTGGTCATTCAGTATAATCTGCAGATGGAAAAGTCCACTGTTAGCACATTTACTACAAGCAATACAAAAAAATCATGATTTTTATAAAGGGTAAACAGATCAATACTATGGAGTTTGTATTATTGTGAAAATCAGCATCTCATTAGAAAATCAAATCTCGATTTGTGTTTTTAACCTACCATACTACTCTGAATCTCATGCCTCTTTTGCCAACACGCTCTAAACAACTGTAGAAGGTACATTAGGACATAGATAGAGATCTTTTTGCCAGCCAAGTGGCAGGGTACCCCTCTCACTTTATTTGATTTAGGATATGGTACACCAGTAGCAATTAAGCCAGCTGATAAGTTGAGAGGTAGGGTTATGCTACAGTTAATGGGAATGATAAAAGCTATGAATAGCATGTTCATAATCATCATTTGAGCCAATTCCTAGCAGTTCAGCAATAGTGAAGTTGACTAATGCTCAAACTCCTGTTCGTTCAAATTTAGAGGTCTTAAAAAGTGCCCTAATTTCGTACATTTTACCATCATAGCTGTCACTTGGGCATCCGGTCTACCCTGCTACTCATTTCATTAGCAAGATAAATGTATCTTACTGCTTGCTAGGCAACAGCAGAGTGGCCCTCACGTCAGACAACACCTTGCATTTAGCTTTATGATGTCAGCTTGCTAGGCAACAGATTGGCCCTCATGTCAGACAACATCTTGCTTTCGCTTTATGATGTCAGATCATCACTGGTCCAATTGTCCTTGTGGAAGCGGACCACACAGGAGGATGAGATATCAGAAGTTATGCAGTAGGTTGCTATCTCTATTCATGACCGCAAGGCAAGTCGGAGGTGGAATGGCAAATACTCTGAACCACTCAAAGCACTGTGGCCTTTTTTAAAGTGGGATGCAGATACAAAAACAGAGACTATCCTTACCAACAATCCTTCTTGAGTATCAGAGTCCAACATACAGAGTGCAGCGGAAGACGTTAAATGTGCTTCATTCCGTGAGAACGCAACTCTATAGTTCTACAGTGAGATAGTGCATTTCAGCCTCAAAGGAAGCAATGTCCTCAAACGGAACATTGGTGGCACCAGGATCTAAAGCAGGCTTAAGAAGCCTTGGATGCAGTCAGTCTTTTATTAACTATCATGACCGACACAATGTGATCCATAATACTTCCATTTTGGCAGAAATTACATTCAAGCACAGGCCCCCACTAGAAGGTAGTGATGACATTCAGGTGCTGAAAACGTCTTTTTAATGCCTAAAGGAAAATTGTGAGCTTTACTTACCATATATATTGGTCAAATGATGCCCTATGCCGGAAGACTGTCTTTTTTTTTTTCTTCAGTATCGGCAATGCAGAGACAATTTGTTGCGAAACACTGCCACTGCTGGTCATTCAGTATAATCTGCAGATGGAAAAGTCCACTGTTAGCACATTTACTACAAGCAATACAAAAAAATCATGATTTTTATAAAGGGTAAACAGATCAATACTATGGAGTTTGTATTATTGTGAAAATCAGCATCTCATTAGAAAATCAAATCTCGATTTGTGTTTTTAACCTACCATACTACTCTGAATCTCATGCCTCTTTTGCCAACACGCTCTAAACAACTGTAGAAGGTACATTAGGACATAGATAGAGATCTTTTTGCCAGCCAAGTGGCAGGGTACCCCTCTCACTTTTTTTGATTTAGGATATGGTACACCAGTAGCAATTAAGCCAGCTGATAAGTTGAGAGGTAGGGTTATGCTACAGTTAATGGGAATGATAAAAGCTATGAATAGCATGTTCATAATCATCATTTGAGCCAATTCCTAGCAGTTCAGCAATAGTGAAGTTGACTAATGCTCAAACTCCTGTTCGTTCAAATTTAGAGGTCTAAAAAGTGCCCTAATTTCGTACATTTTACCATCATAGCTGTCACTTGGGCGTCCGGTCTACCCTGCTACTCATTTCATTAGCAAGATAAATGTATCTTACTGCTTGCTAGGCAACAGCAGAGTGGCCCTCACGTCAGACAACATCTTGCATTTAGCTTTATGATGTCAGCTTGCTAGGCAACAGATTGGCCCTCATGTCAGACAACATCTTGCTTTCGCTTTATGATGTCAGATCATCACTGGTCCAATTGTCCTTGTGGAAGCGGACCACACAGGAGGATGAGATATCAGAAGTTATGCAGTAGGTTGCTATCTCTATTCATGACCGCAAGGCAAGTCGGAGGTGGAATGGCAAATACTCTGAACCACTCAAAGCACTGTGGCCTTTTTTAAAGTGGGATGCAGATACAAAAACAGAGACTATCCTTACCAACAATCCATCTTGAGTATCAGAGTCCAACATACAGAGTGCAGCGGAAGACGTTAAATGTGCTTCATTCCGTGAGAACGCAACTCTATAGTTCTACAGTGAGATAGTGCATTTCAGCCTCAAAGGAAGCAATGTCCTCAAACGGAACATTGGTGGCACCAGGATCTAAAGCAGGCTTAAGAAGCCTTGGATGCAGTCAGTCTTTTATTAACTATCATGACCGACACAATGTGATCCATAATACTTCCATTTTGGCAGAAATTACATTCAAGCACAGGCCCCCACTAGAAGGTAGTGATGACATTCAGGTGCTGAAAACGTCTTTTTAATGCCTAAAGGAAAATTGTGAGCTTTACTTACCATATATATTGGTCAAATGATGCCCTATGCCGGAAGACTGTCTTTTTTTTTTTTCTTCAGTATCGGCAAAGCAGAGACAATTTGTTGCGAAACACTGCCACTGCTGGTCATTCAGTATAATCTGCAGATGGAAAAGTCCACTGTTAGCACATTTACTACAAGCAATACAAAAAAATCATGATTTTTATAAAGGGTAAACAGATCAATACTATGGAGTTTGTATTATTGTGAAAATCAGCATCTCATTAGAAAATCAAATCTCGATTTGTGTTTTTAACCTACCATACTACTCTGAATCTCATGCCTCTTTTGCCAACACGCTCTAAACAACTGTAGAAGGTACATTAGGACATAGATAGAGATCTTTTTGCCAGCCAAGTGGCAGCGTACCCCTCTCACTTTATTTCATTTAGGATATGGTACACCAGTAGCAATTAAGCCAGCTGATAAGTTGAGAGGTAGGGTTATGCTACAGTTAATGGGAATGATAAAAGCTATGAATAGCATGTTCATAATCATCATTTGAGCCAATTCCTAGCAGTTCAGCAATAGTGAAGTTGACTAATGCTCAAACTCCCGTTCGTTCAAATTTAGAGGTCTAAAAAGTGCCCTAATTTCGTACATTTTACCATCATAGCTGTCACTTGGGCGTCCGGTCTACCCTGCTACTCATTTCATTAGCAAGATAAATGTATCTTACTGCTTGCTAGGCAACAGCAGAGTGGCCCTCACGTCAGACAACATCTTGCATTTAGCTTTATGATGTCAGCTTGCTAGGCAACAGATTGGCCCTCATGTCAGACAACATCTTGCTTTCGCTTTATGATGTCAGATCATCACTGGTCCAATTGTCCTTGTGGAAGCGGACCACACAGGAGGATGAGATATCAGAAGTTATGCAGTAGGTTGCTATCTCTATTCATGACCGCAAGGCAAGTCGGAGGTGGAATGGCAAATACTCTGAACCACTCAAAGCACTGTGGCCTTTTTTAAAGTGGGATGCAGATACAAAAACAGAGACTATCCTTACCAACAATCCTTCTTGAGTATCAGAGTCCAACATACAGAGTGCAGCGGAAGACGTTAAATGTGCTTCATTCCGTGAGAACGCAACTCTATAGTTCTACAGTGAGATAGTGCATTTCAGCCTCAAAGGAAGCAATGTCCTCAAACGGAACATTGGTGGCACCAGGATCTAAAGCAGGCTTAAGAAGCCTTGGATGCAGTCAGTCTTTTATTAACTATCATGACCGACACAATGTGATCCATAATACTTCCATTTTGGCAGAAATTACATTCAAGCACAGGCCACCACTAGAAGGTAGTGATGACATTCAGGTGCTGAAAACGTCTTTTTAATGCCTAAAGGAAAATTGTGAGCTTTACTTACCATATATATTGCTCAAATGATGCCCTATGCCGGAAGACTGTCTTTTTTTTTTTCTTCAGTATCGGCAATGCAGAGACAATTTGTTGCGAAACACTGCCACTGCTGGTCATTCAGTATAATCTGCAGATGGAAAAGTCCACTGTTAGCACATTTACTACAAGCAATACAAAAAAATCATGATTTTTATAAAGGGTAAACAGATCAATACTATGGAGTTTGTATTATTGTGAAAATCAGCATCTCATTAGAAAATCAAATCTCGATTTGTGTTTTTAACCTACCATACTACTCTGAATCTCATGCCTCTTTTGCCAACACGCTCTAAACAACTGTAGAAGGTACATTAGGACATAGATAGAGATCTTTTTGCCAGCCAAGTGGCAGCGTACCCCTCTCACTTTATTTCATTTAGGATATGGTACACCAGTAGCAATTAAGCCAGCTGATAAGTTGAGAGGTAGGGTTATGCTACAGTTAATGGGAATGATAAAAGCTATGAATAGCATGTTCATAATCATCATTTGAGCCAATTCCTAGCAGTTCAGCAATAGTGAAGTTGACTAATGCTCAAACTCCCGTTCGTTCAAATTTAGAGGTCTTAAAAAGTGCCCTAATTTCGTACATTTTACCATCATAGCTGTCACTTGGGCATCCGGTCTACCCTGCTACTCATTTCATTAGCAAGATAAATGTATCTTACTGCTTGCTAGGCAACAGCAGAGTGGCCCTCACGTCAGACAACATCTTGCATTTAGCTTTATGATGTCAGCTTTCTAGGCAACAGATTGGCCCTCATGTCAGACAACATCTTGCTTTCGCTTTATGATGTCAGATCATCACTGGTCCAATTGTCCTTGTGGAAGCGGACCACACAGGAGGATGAGATATCAGAAGTTATGCAGTAGGTTGCTATCTCTATTCATGACCGCAAGGCAAGTCGGAGGTGGAATGGCAAATACTCTGAACCACTCAAAGCACTGTGGCCTTTTTTAAAGTGGGATGCAGATACAAAAACAGAGACTATCCTTACCAACAATCCTTCTTGAGTATCAGAGTCCAACATACAGAGTGCAGCGGAAGACGTTAAATGTGCTTCATTCCGTGAGAACGCAACTCTATAGTTCTACAGTGAGATAGTGCATTTCAGCCTCAAAGGAAGCAATGTCCTCAAACGGAACATTGGTGGCACCAGGATCTAAAGCAGGCTTAAGAAGCCTTGGATGCAGTCAGTCTTTTATTAACTATCATGACCGACACAATGTGATCCATAATACTTCCATTTTGGCAGAAATTACATTCAAGCACAGGCCCCCACTAGAAGGTAGTGATGACATTCAGGTGCTGAAAACGTCTTTTTAATGCCTAAAGGAAAATTGTGAGCTTTACTTACCATATATATTGGTCAAATGATGCCCTATGCCGGAAGACTGTCTTTTTTTTTTTTCTTCAGTATCGGCAAAGCAGAGACAATTTGTTGCGAAACACTGCCACTGCTGGTCATTCAGTATAATCTGCAGATGGAAAAGTCCACTGTTAGCACATTTACTACAAGCAATACAAAAAAATCATGATTTTTATAAAGGGTAAACAGATCAATACTATGGAGTTTGTATTATTGTGAAAATCAGCATCTCATTAGAAAATCAAATCTCGATTTGTGTTTTTAACCTACCATACTACTCTGAATCTCATGCCTCTTTTGCCAACACGCTCTAAACAACTGTAGAAGGTACATTAGGACATAGATAGAGATCTTTTTGCCAGCCAAGTGGCAGGGTACCCCTCTCACTTTTTTTGATTTAGGATATGGTACACCAGTAGCAATTAAGCCAGCTGATAAGTTGAGAGGTAGGGTTATGCTACAGTTAATGGGAATGATAAAAGCTATGAATAGCATGTTCATAATCATCATTTGAGCCAATTCCTAGCAGTTCAGCAATAGTGAAGTTGACTAATGCTCAAACTCCTGTTCGTTCAAATTTAGAGGTCTAAAAAGTGCCCTAATTTCGTACATTTTACCATCATAGCTGTCACTTGGGCGTCCGGTCTACCCTGCTACTCATTTCATTAGCAAGATAAATGTATCTTACTGCTTGCTAGGCAACAGCAGAGTGGCCCTCACGTCAGACAACATCTTGCATTTAGCTTTATGATGTCAGCTTGCTAGGCAACAGATTGGCCCTCATGTCAGACAACATCTTGCTTTCGCTTTATGATGTCAGATCATCACTGGTCCAATTGTCCTTGTGGAAGCGGACCACACAGGAGGATGAGATATCAGAAGTTATGCAGTAGGTTGCTATCTCTATTCATGACCGCAAGGCAAGTCGGAGGTGGAATGGCAAATACTCTGAACCACTCAAAGCACTGTGGCCTTTTTTAAAGTGGGATGCAGATACAAAAACAGAGACTATCCTTACCAACAATCCTTCTTGAGTATCAGAGTCCAACATACAGAGTGCAGCGGAAGACGTTAAATGTGCTTCATTCCGTGAGAACGCAACTCTATAGTTCTACAGTGAGATAGTGCATTTCAGCCTCAAAGGAAGCAATGTCCTCAAACGGAACATTGGTGGCACCAGGATCTAAAGCAGGCTTAAGAAGCCTTGGATGCAGTCAGTCTTTTATTAACTATCATGACCGACACAATGTGATCCATAATACTTCCATTTTGGCAGAAATTACATTCAAGCACAGGCCCCCACTAGAAGGTAGTGATGACATTCAGGTGCTGAAAACGTCTTTTTAATGCCTAAAGGAAAATTGTGAGCTTTACTTACCATATATATTGGTCAAATGATGCCCTATGCCGGAAGACTGTCTTTTTTTTTTTCTTCAGTATCGGCAATGCAGAGACAATTTGTTGCGAAACACTGCCACTGCTGGTCATTCAGTATAATCTGCAGATGGAAAAGTCCACTGTTAGCACATTTACTACAAGCAATACAAAAAAATCATGATTTTTATAAAGGGTAAACAGATCAATACTATGGAGTTTGTATTATTGTGAAAATCAGCATCTCATTAGAAAATCAAATCTCGATTTGTGTTTTTAACCTACCATACTACTCTGAATCTCATGCCTCTTTTGCCAACACGCTCTAAACAACTGTAGAAGGTACATTAGGACATAGATAGAGATCTTTTTGCCAGCCAAGTGGCAGCGTACCCCTCTCACTTTATTTCATTTAGGATATGGTACACCAGTAGCAATTAAGCCAGCTGATAAGTTGAGAGGTAGGGTTATGCTACAGTTAATGGGAATGATAAAAGCTATGAATAGCATGTTCATAATCATCATTTGAGCCAATTCCTAGCAGTTCAGCAATAGTGAAGTTGACTAATGCTCAAACTCCCGTTCGTTCAAATTTAGAGGTCTAAAAAGTGCCCTAATTTCGTACATTTTACTATCATAGCTGTCACTTGGGCGTCCGGTCTACCCTGCTACTCATTTCATTAGCAAGATAAATGTATCTTACTGCTTGCTAGGCAACAGCAGAGTGGCCCTCACGTCAGACAACATCTTGCATTTAGCTTTATGATGTCAGCTTGCTAGGCAACAGATTGGCCCTCATGTCAGACAACATCTTGCTTTCGCTTTATGATGTCAGATCATCACTGGTCCAATTGTCCTTGTGGAAGCGGACCACACAGGAGGATGAGATATCAGAAGTTATGCAGTAGGTTGCTATCTCTATTCATGACCGCAAGGCAAGTCGGAGGTGGAATGGCAAATACTCTGAACCACTCAAAGCACTGTGGCCTTTTTTAAAGTGGGATGCAGATACAAAAACAGAGACTATCCTTACCAACAATCCTTCTTGAGTATCAGAGTCCGACATACAGAGTGCAGCGGAAGACGTTAAATGTGCTTCATTCCGTGAGAACGCAACTCTATAGTTCTACAGTGAGATAGTGCATTTCAGCCTCAAAGGAAGCAATGTCCTCAAACGGAACATTGGTGGCACCAGGATCTAAAGCAGGCTTAAGAAGCCTTGGATGCAGTCAGTCTTTTATTAACTATCATGACCGACACAATGTGATCCATAATACTTCCATTTTGGCAGAAATTACATTCAAGCACAGGCCACCACTAGAAGGTAGTGATGACATTCAGGTGCTGAAAACGTCTTTTTAATGCCTAAAGGAAAATTGTGAGCTTTACTTACCATATATATTGCTCAAATGATGCCCTATGCCGGAAGACTGTCTTTTTTTTTTTCTTCAGTATCGGCAATGCAGAGACAATTTGTTGCGAAACACTGCCACTGCTGGTCATTCAGTATAATCTGCAGATGGAAAAGTCCACTGTTAGCACATTTACTACAAGCAATACAAAAAAATCATGATTTTTATAAAGGGTAAACAGATCAATACTATGGAGTTTGTATTATTGTGAAAATCAGCATCTCATTAGAAAATCAAATCTCGATTTGTGTTTTTAACCTACCATACTACTCTGAATCTCATGCCTCTTTTGCCAACACGCTCTAAACAACTGTAGAAGGTACATTAGGACATAGATAGAGATCTTTTTGCCAGCCAAGTGGCAGCGTACCCCTCTCACTTTATTTCATTTAGGATATGGTACACCAGTAGCAATTAAGCCAGCTGATAAGTTGAGAGGTAGGGTTATGCTACAGTTAATGGGAATGATAAAAGCTATGAATAGCATGTTCATAATCATCATTTGAGCCAATTCCTAGCAGTTCAGCAATAGTGAAGTTGACTAATGCTCAAACTCCCGTTCGTTCCAATTTAGAGGTCTTAAAAAGTGCCCTAATTTCGTACATTTTACCATCATAGCTGTCACTTGGGCATCCGGTCTACCCTGCTACTCATTTCATTAGCAAGATAAATGTATCTTACTGCTTGCTAGGCAACAGCAGAGTGGCCCTCACGTCAGACAACATCTTGCATTTAGCTTTATGATGTCAGCTTGCTAGGCAACAGATTGGCCCTCATGTCAGACAACATCTTGCTTTCGCTTTATGATGTCAGATCATCACTGGTCCAATTGTCCTTGTGGAAGCGGACCACACAGGAGGATGAGATATCAGAAGTTATGCAGTAGGTTGCTATCTCTATTCATGACCGCAAGGCAAGTCGGAGGTGGAATGGCAAATACTCTGAACCACTCAAAGCACTGTGGCCTTTTTTAAAGTGGGATGCAGATACAAAAACAGAGACTATCATTACCAACAATCCTTCTTGAGTATCAGAGTCCAACATACAGAGTGCAGCGGAAGACGTTAAATGTGCTTCATTCCGTGAGAACGCAACTCTATAGTTCTACAGTGAGATAGTGCATTTCAGCCTCAAAGGAAGCAATGTCCTCAAACGGAACATTGGTGGCACCAGGATCTAAAGCAGGCTTAAGAAGCCTTGGATGCAGTCAGTCTTTTATTAACTATCATGACCGACACAATGTGATCCATAATACTTCCATTTTGGCAGAAATTACATTCAAGCACAGGCCCCCACTAGAAGGTAGTGATGACATTCAGGTGCTGAAAACGTCTTTTTAATGCCTAAAGGAAAATTGTGAGCTTTACTTACCATATATATTGGTCAAATGATGCCCTATGCCGGAAGACTGTCTTTTTTTTTTTTCTTCAGTATCGGCAAAGCAGAGACAATTTGTTGCGAAACACTGCCACTGCTGGTCATTCAGTATAATCTGCAGATGGAAAAGTCCACTGTTAGCACATTTACTACAAGCAATACAAAAAAATCATGATTTTTATAAAGGGTAAACAGATCAATACTATGGAGTTTGTATTATTGTGAAAATCAGCATCTCATTAGAAAATCAAATCTCGATTTGTGTTTTTAACCTACCATACTACTCTGAATCTCATGCCTCTTTTGCCAACACGCTCTAAACAACTGTAGAAGGTACATTAGGACATAGATAGAGATCTTTTTGCCAGCCAAGTGGCAGGGTACCCCTCTCACTTTATTTGATTTAGGATATGGTACACCAGTAGCAATTAAGCCAGCTGATAAGTTGAGAGGTAGGGTTATGCTACAGTTAATGGGAATGATAAAAGCTATGAATAGCATGTTCATAATCATCATTTGAGCCAATTCCTAGCAGTTCAGCAATAGTGAAGTTGACTAATGCTCAAACTCCCGTTCGTTCAAATTTAGAGGTCTAAAAAGTGCCCTAATTTCGTACATTTTACCATCATAGCTGTCACTTGGGCGTCCGGTCTACCCTGCTACTCATTTCATTAGCAAGATAAATGTATCTTACTGCTTGCTAGGCAACAGCAGAGTGGCCCTCACGTCAGACAACATCTTGCATTTAGCTTTATGATGTCAGCTTGCTAGGCAACAGATTGGCCCTCATGTCAGACAACATCTTGCTTTCGCTTTATGATGTCAGATCATCACTGGTCCAATTGTCCTTGTGGAAGCGGACCACACAGGAGGATGAGATATCAGAAGTTATGCAGTAGGTTGCTATCTCTATTCATGACCGCAAGGCAAGTCGGAGGTGGAATGGCAAATACTCTGAACCACTCAAAGCACTGTGGCCTTTTTTAAAGTGGGATGCAGATACAAAAACAGAGACTATCCTTACCAACAATCCTTCTTGAGTATCAGAGTCCAACATACAGAGTGCAGCGGAAGACGTTAAATGTGCTTCATTCCGTGAGAACGCAACTCTATAGTTCTACAGTGAGATAGTGCATTTCAGCCTCAAAGGAAGCAATGTCCTCAAACGGAACATTGGTGGCACCAGGATCTAAAGCAGGCTTAAGAAGCCTTGGATGCAGTCAGTCTTTTATTAACTATCATGACCGACACAATGTGATCCATAATACTTCCATTTTGGCAGAAATTACATTCAAGCACAGGCCCCCACTAGAAGGTAGTGATGACATTCAGGTGCTGAAAACGTCTTTTTAATGCCTAAAGGAAAATTGTGAGCTTTACTTACCATATATATTGGTCAAATGATGCCCTATGCCGGAAGACTGTCTTTTTTTTTTTTCTTCAGTATCGGCAAAGCAGAGACAATTTGTTGCGAAACACTGCCACTGCTGGTCATTCAGTATAATCTGCAGATGGAAAAGTCCACTGTTAGCACATTTACTACAAGCAATACAAAAAAATCATGATTTTTATAAAGGGTAAACAGATCAATACTATGGAGTTTGTATTATTGTGAAAATCAGCATCTCATTAGAAAATCAAATCTCGATTTGTGTTTTTAACCTACCATACTACTCTGAATCTCATGCCTCTTTTGCCAACACGCTCTAAACAACTGTAGAAGGTACATTAGGACATAGATAGAGATCTTTTTGCCAGCCAAGTGGCAGGGTACCCCTCTCACTTTATTTGATTTAGGATATGGTACACCAGTAGCAATTAAGCCAGCTGATAAGTTGAGAGGTAGGGTTATGCTACAGTTAATGGGAATGATAAAAGCTATGAATAGCATGTTCATAATCATCATTTGAGCCAATTCCTAGCAGTTCAGCAATAGTGAAGTTGACTAATGCTCAAACTCCTGTTCGTTCAAATTTAGAGGTCTTAAAAAGTGCCCTAATTTCGTACATTTTACCATCATAGCTGTCACTTGGGCATCCGGTCTACCCTGCTACTCATTTCATTAGCAAGATAAATGTATCTTACTGCTTGCTAGGCAACAGCAGAGTGGCCCTCACGTCAGACAACACCTTGCATTTAGCTTTATGATGTCAGCTTGCTAGGCAACAGATTGGCCCTCATGTCAGACAACATCTTGCTTTCGCTTTATGATGTCAGATCATCACTGGTCCAATTGTCCTTGTGGAAGCGGACCACACAGGAGGATGAGATATCAGAAGTTATGCAGTAGGTTGCTATCTCTATTCATGACCGCAAGGCAAGTCGGAGGTGGAATGGCAAATACTCTGAACCACTCAAAGCACTGTGGCCTTTTTTAAAGTGGGATGCAGATACAAAAACAGAGACTATCCTTACCAACAATCCTTCTTGAGTATCAGAGTCCAACATACAGAGTGCAGCGGAAGACGTTAAATGTGCTTCATTCCGTGAGAACGCAACTCTATAGTTCTACAGTGAGATAGTGCATTTCAGCCTCAAAGGAAGCAATGTCCTCAAACGGAACATTGGTGGCACCAGGATCTAAAGCAGGCTTAAGAAGCCTTGGATGCAGTCAGTCTTTTATTAACTATCATGACCGACACAATGTGATCCATAATACTTCCATTTTGGCAGAAATTACATTCAAGCACAGGCCCCCACTAGAAGGTAGTGATGACATTCAGGTGCTGAAAACGTCTTTTTAATGCCTAAAGGAAAATTGTGAGCTTTACTTACCATATATATTGGTCAAATGATGCCCTATGCCGGAAGACTGTCTTTTTTTTTTTCTTCAGTATCGGCAATGCAGAGACAATTTGTTGCGAAACACTGCCACTGCTGGTCATTCAGTATAATCTGCAGATGGAAAAGTCCACTGTTAGCACATTTACTACAAGCAATACAAAAAAATCATGATTTTTATAAAGGGTAAACAGATCAATACTATGGAGTTTGTATTATTGTGAAAATCAGCATCTCATTAGAAAATCAAATCTCGATTTGTGTTTTTAACCTACCATACTACTCTGAATCTCATGCCTCTTTTGCCAACACGCTCTAAACAACTGTAGAAGGTACATTAGGACATAGATAGAGATCTTTTTGCCAGCCAAGTGGCAGCGTACCCCTCTCACTTTATTTCATTTAGGATATGGTACACCAGTAGCAATTAAGCCAGCTGATAAGTTGAGAGGTAGGGTTATGCTACAGTTAATGGGAATGATAAAAGCTATGAATAGCATGTTCATAATCATCATTTGAGCCAATTCCTAGCAGTTCAGCAATAGTGAAGTTGACTAATGCTCAAACTCCCGTTCGTTCAAATTTAGAGGTCTTAAAAAGTGCCCTAATTTCGTACATTTTACCATCATAGCTGTCACTTGGGCATCCGGTCTACCCTGCTACTCATTTCATTAGCAAGATAAATGTATCTTACTGCTTGCTAGGCAACAGCAGAGTGGCCCTCACGTCAGACAACACCTTGCATTTAGCTTTATGATGTCAGCTTGCTAGGCAACAGATTGGCCCTCATGTCAGACAACATCTTGCTTTCGCTTTATGATGTCAGATCATCACTGGTCCAATTGTCCTTGTGGAAGCGGACCACACAGGAGGATGAGATATCAGAAGTTATGCAGTAGGTTGCTATCTCTATTCATGACCGCAAGGCAAGTCGGAGGTGGAATGGCAAATACTCTGAACCACTCAAAGCACTGTGGCCTTTTTTAAAGTGGGATGCAGATACAAAAACAGAGACTATCCTTACCAACAATCCTTCTTGAGTATCAGAGTCCAACATACAGAGTGCAGCGGAAGACGTTAAATGTGCTTCATTCCGTGAGAACGCAACTCTATAGTTCTACAGTGAGATAGTGCATTTCAGCCTCAAAGGAAGCAATGTCCTCAAACGGAACATTGGTGGCACCAGGATCTAAAGCAGGCTTAAGAAGCCTTGGATGCAGTCAGTCTTTTATTAACTATCATGACCGACACAATGTGATCCATAATACTTCCATTTTGGCAGAAATTACATTCAAGCACAGGCCCCCACTAGAAGGTAGTGATGACATTCAGGTGCTGAAAACGTCTTTTTAATGCCTAAAGGAAAATTGTGAGCTTTACTTACCATATATATTGCTCAAATGATGCCCTATGCCGGAAGACTGTCTTTTTTTTTTTCTTCAGTATCGGCAATGCAGAGACAATTTGTTGCGAAACACTGCCACTGCTGGTCATTCAGTATAATCTGCAGATGGAAAGGTCCACTGTTAGCACATTTACTACAAGCAATACAAAAAAATCATGATTTTTATAAAGGGTAAACAGATCAATACTATGGAGTTTGTATTATTGTGAAAATCAGCATCTCATTAGAAAATCAAATCTCGATTTGTGTTTTTAACCTACCATACTACTCTGAATCTCATGCCTCTTTTGCCAACACGCTCTAAACAACTGTAGAAGGTACATTAGGACATAGATAGAGATCTTTTTGCCAGCCAAGTGGCAGCGTACCCCTCTCACTTTATTTCATTTAGGATATGGTACACCAGTAGCAATTAAGCCAGCTGATAAGTTGAGAGGTAGGGTTATGCTACAGTTAATGGGAATGATAAAAGCTATGAATAGCATGTTCATAATCATCATTTGAGCCAATTCCTAGCAGTTCAGCAATAGTGAAGTTGACTAATGCTCAAACTCCCGTTCGTTCAAATTTAGAGGTCTTAAAAAGTGCCCTAATTTCGTACATTTTACCATCATAGCTGTCACTTGGGCATCCGGTCTACCCTGCTACTCATTTCATTAGCAAGATAAATGTATCTTACTGCTTGCTAGGCAACAGCAGAGTGGCCCTCACGTCAGACAACATCTTGCATTTAGCTTTATGATGTCAGCTTGCTAGGCAACAGATTGGCCCTCATGTCAGACAACATCTTGCTTTCGCTTTATGATGTCAGATCATCACTGGTCCAATTGTCCTTGTGGAAGCGGACCACACAGGAGGATGAGATATCAGAAGTTATGCAGTAGGTTGCTATCTCTATTCATGACCGCAAGGCAAGTCGGAGGTGGAATGGCAAATACTCTGAACCACTCAAAGCACTGTGGCCTTTTTTAAAGTGGGATGCAGATACAAAAACAGAGACTATCCTTACCAACAATCCTTCTTGAGTATCAGAGTCCAACATACAGAGTGCAGCGGAAGACGTTAAATGTGCTTCATTCCGTGAGAACGCAACTCTATAGTTCTACAGTGAGATAGTGCATTTCAGCCTCAAAGGAAGCAATGTCCTCAAACGGAACATTGGTGGCACCAGGATCTAAAGCAGGCTTAAGAAGCCTTGGATGCAGTCAGTCTTTTATTAACTATCATGACCGACACAATGTGATCCATAATACTTCCATTTTGGCAGAAATTACATTCAAGCACAGGCCCCCACTAGAAGGTAGTGATGACATTCAGGTGCTGAAAACGTCTTTTTAATGCCTAAAGGAAAATTGTGAGCTTTACTTACCATATATATTGGTCAAATGATGCCCTATGCCGGAAGACTGTCTTTTTTTTTTTCTTCAGTATCGGCAATGCAGAGACAATTTGTTGCGAAACACTGCCACTGCTGGTCATTCAGTATAATCTGCAGATGGAAAAGTCCACTGTTAGCACATTTACTACAAGCAATACAAAAAAATCATGATTTTTATAAAGGGTAAACAGATCAATACTATGGAGTTTGTATTATTGTGAAAATCAGCATCTCATTAGAAAATCAAATCTCGATTTGTGTTTTTAACCTACCATACTACTCTGAATCTCATGCCTCTTTTGCCAACACGCTCTAAACAACTGTAGAAGGTACATTAGGACATAGATAGAGATCTTTTTGCCAGCCAAGTGGCAGCGTACCCCTCTCACTTTATTTCATTTAGGATATGGTACACCAGTAGCAATTAAGCCAGCTGATAAGTTGAGAGGTAGGGTTATGCTACAGTTAATGGGAATGATAAAAGCTATGAATAGCATGTTCATAATCATCATTTGAGCCAATTCCTAGCAGTTCAGCAATAGTGAAGTTGACTAATGCTCAAACTCCCGTTCGTTCAAATTTAGAGGTCTTAAAAAGTGCCCTAATTTCGTACATTTTACCATCATAGCTGTCACTTGGGCATCCGGTCTACCCTGCTACTCATTTCATTAGCAAGATAAATGTATCTTACTGCTTGCTAGGCAACAGCAGAGTGGCCCTCACGTCAGACAACATCTTGCATTTAGCTTTATGATGTCAGCTTGCTAGGCAACAGATTGGCCCTCATGTCAGACAACATCTTGCTTTCGCTTTATGATGTCAGATCATCACTGGTCCAATTGTCCTTGTGGAAGCGGACCACACAGGAGGATGAGATATCAGAAGTTATGCAGTAGGTTGCTATCTCTATTCATGACCGCAAGGCAAGTCGGAGGTGGAATGGCAAATACTCTGAACCACTCAAAGCACTGTGGCCTTTTTTAAAGTGGGATGCAGATACAAAAACAGAGACTATCCTTACCAACAATCCTTCTTGAGTATCAGAGTCCAACATACAGAGTGCAGCGGAAGACGTTAAATGTGCTTCATTCCGTGAGAACGCAACTCTATAGTTCTACAGTGAGATAGTGCATTTCAGCCTCAAAGGAAGCAATGTCCTCAAACGGAACATTGGTGGCACCAGGATCTAAAGCAGGCTTAAGAAGCCTTGGATGCAGTCAGTCTTTTATTAACTATCATGACCGACACAATGTGATCCATAATACTTCCATTTTGGCAGAAATTACATTCAAGCACAGGCCCCCACTAGAAGGTAGTGATGACATTCAGGTGCTGAAAACGTCTTTTTAATGCCTAAAGGAAAATTGTGAGCTTTACTTACCATATATATTGGTCAAATGATGCCCTATGCCGGAAGACTGTCTTTTTTTTTTTTCTTCAGTATCGGCAAAGCAGAGACAATTTGTTGCGAAACACTGCCACTGCTGGTCATTCAGTATAATCTGCAGATGGAAAAGTCCACTGTTAGCACATTTACTACAAGCAATACAAAAAAATCATGATTTTTATAAAGGGTAAACAGATCAATACTATGGAGTTTGTATTATTGTGAAAATCAGCATCTCATTAGAAAATCAAATCTCGATTTGTGTTTTTAACCTACCATACTACTCTGAATCTCATGCCTCTTTTGCCAACACGCTCTAAACAACTGTAGAAGGTACATTAGGACATAGATAGAGATCTTTTTGCCAGCCAAGTGGCAGGGTACCCCTCTCACTTTATTTGATTTAGGATATGGTACACCAGTAGCAATTAAGCCAGCTGATAAGTTGAGAGGTAGGGTTATGCTACAGTTAATGGGAATGATAAAAGCTATGAATAGCATGTTCATAATCATCATTTGAGCCAATTCCTAGCAGTTCAGCAATAGTGAAGTTGACTAATGCTCAAACTCCCGTTCGTTCAAATTTAGAGGTCTAAAAAGTGCCCTAATTTCGTACATTTTACCATCATAGCTGTCACTTGGGCGTCCGGTCTACCCTGCTACTCATTTCATTAGCAAGATAAATGTATCTTACTGCTTGCTAGGCAACAGCAGAGTGGCCCTCACGTCAGACAACATCTTGCATTTAGCTTTATGATGTCAGCTTGCTAGGCAACAGATTGGCCCTCATGTCAGACAACATCTTGCTTTCGCTTTATGATGTCAGATCATCACTGGTCCAATTGTCCTTGTGGAAGCGGACCACACAGGAGGATGAGATATCAGAAGTTATGCAGTAGGTTGCTATCTCTATTCATGACCGCAAGGCAAGTCGGAGGTGGAATGGCAAATACTCTGAACCACTCAAAGCACTGTGGCCTTTTTTAAAGTGGGATGCAGATACAAAAACAGAGACTATCCTTACCAACAATCCTTCTTGAGTATCAGAGTCCAACATACAGAGTGCAGCGGAAGACGTTAAATGTGCTTCATTCCGTGAGAACGCAACTCTATAGTTCTACAGTGAGATAGTGCATTTCAGCCTCAAAGGAAGCAATGTCCTCAAACGGAACATTGGTGGCACCAGGATCTAAAGCAGGCTTAAGAAGCCTTGGATGCAGTCAGTCTTTTATTAACTATCATGACCGACACAATGTGATCCATAATACTTCCATTTTGGCAGAAATTACATTCAAGCACAGGCCCCCACTAGAAGGTAGTGATGACATTCAGGTGCTGAAAACGTCTTTTTAATGCCTAAAGGAAAATTGTGAGCTTTACTTACCATATATATTGGTCAAATGATGCCCTATGCCGGAAGACTGTCTTTTTTTTTTTTCTTCAGTATCGGCAAAGCAGAGACAATTTGTTGCGAAACACTGCCACTGCTGGTCATTCAGTATAATCTGCAGATGGAAAAGTCCACTGTTAGCACATTTACTACAAGCAATACAAAAAAATCATGATTTTTATAAAGGGTAAACAGATCAATACTATGGAGTTTGTATTATTGTGAAAATCAGCATCTCATTAGAAAATCAAATCTCGATTTGTGTTTTTAACCTACCATACTACTCTGAATCTCATGCCTCTTTTGCCAACACGCTCTAAACAACTGTAGAAGGTACATTAGGACATAGATAGAGATCTTTTTGCCAGCCAAGTGGCAGGGTACCCCTCTCACTTTATTTGATTTAGGATATGGTACACCAGTAGCAATTAAGCCAGCTGATAAGTTGAGAGGTAGGGTTATGCTACAGTTAATGGGAATGATAAAAGCTATGAATAGCATGTTCATAATCATCATTTGAGCCAATTCCTAGCAGTTCAGCAATAGTGAAGTTGACTAATGCTCAAACTCCTGTTCGTTCAAATTTAGAGGTCTTAAAAAGTGCCCTAATTTCGTACATTTTACCATCATAGCTGTCACTTGGGCATCCGGTCTACCCTGCTACTCATTTCATTAGCAAGATAAATGTATCTTACTGCTTGCTAGGCAACAGCAGAGTGGCCCTCACGTCAGACAACACCTTGCATTTAGCTTTATGATGTCAGCTTGCTAGGCAACAGATTGGCCCTCATGTCAGACAACATCTTGCTTTCGCTTTATGATGTCAGATCATCACTGGTCCAATTGTCCTTGTGGAAGCGGACCACACAGGAGGATGAGATATCAGAAGTTATGCAGTAGGTTGCTATCTCTATTCATGACCGCAAGGCAAGTCGGAGGTGGAATGGCAAATACTCTGAACCACTCAAAGCACTGTGGCCTTTTTTAAAGTGGGATGCAGATACAAAAACAGAGACTATCCTTACCAACAATCCTTCTTGAGTATCAGAGTCCAACATACAGAGTGCAGCGGAAGACGTTAAATGTGCTTCATTCCGTGAGAACGCAACTCTATAGTTCTACAGTGAGATAGTGCATTTCAGCCTCAAAGGAAGCAATGTCCTCAAACGGAACATTGGTGGCACCAGGATCTAAAGCAGGCTTAAGAAGCCTTGGATGCAGTCAGTCTTTTATTAACTATCATGACCGACACAATGTGATCCATAATACTTCCATTTTGGCAGAAATTACATTCAAGCACAGGCCCCCACTAGAAGGTAGTGATGACATTCAGGTGCTGAAAACGTCTTTTTAATGCCTAAAGGAAAATTGTGAGCTTTACTTACCATATATATTGGTCAAATGATGCCCTATGCCGGAAGACTGTCTTTTTTTTTTTCTTCAGTATCGGCAATGCAGAGACAATTTGTTGCGAAACACTGCCACTGCTGGTCATTCAGTATAATCTGCAGATGGAAAAGTCCACTGTTAGCACATTTACTACAAGCAATACAAAAAAATCATGATTTTTATAAAGGGTAAACAGATCAATACTATGGAGTTTGTATTATTGTGAAAATCAGCATCTCATTAGAAAATCAAATCTCGATTTGTGTTTTTAACCTACCATACTACTCTGAATCTCATGCCTCTTTTGCCAACACGCTCTAAACAACTGTAGAAGGTACATTAGGACATAGATAGAGATCTTTTTGCCAGCCAAGTGGCAGCGTACCCCTCTCACTTTATTTCATTTAGGATATGGTACACCAGTAGCAATTAAGCCAGCTGATAAGTTGAGAGGTAGGGTTATGCTACAGTTAATGGGAATGATAAAAGCTATGAATAGCATGTTCATAATCATCATTTGAGCCAATTCCTAGCAGTTCAGCAATAGTGAAGTTGACTAATGCTCAAACTCCCGTTCGTTCAAATTTAGAGGTCTAAAAAGTGCCCTAATTTCGTACATTTTACCATCATAGCTGTCACTTGGGCGTCCGGTCTACCCTGCTACTCATTTCATTAGCAAGATAAATGTATCTTACTGCTTGCTAGGCAACAGCAGAGTGGCCCTCACGTCAGACAACATCTTGCATTTAGCTTTATGATGTCAGCTTGCTAGGCAACAGATTGGCCCTCATGTCAGACAACATCTTGCTTTCGCTTTATGATGTCAGATCATCACTGGTCCAATTGTCCTTGTGGAAGCGGACCACACAGGAGGATGAGATATCAGAAGTTATGCAGTAGGTTGCTATCTCTATTCATGACCGCAAGGCAAGTCGGAGGTGGAATGGCAAATACTCTGAACCACTCAAAGCACTGTGGCCTTTTTTAAAGTGGGATGCAGATACAAAAACAGAGACTATCCTTACCAACAATCCTTCTTGAGTATCAGAGTCCAACATACAGAGTGCAGCGGAAGACGTTAAATGTGCTTCATTCCGTGAGAACGCAACTCTATAGTTCTACAGTGAGATAGTGCATTTCAGCCTCAAAGGAAGCAATGTCCTCAAACGGAACATTGGTGGCACCAGGATCTAAAGCAGGCTTAAG
Source organism: Lissotriton vulgaris (assembly GCF_964263255.1). Lineage (NCBI taxonomy): Eukaryota > Metazoa > Chordata > Amphibia > Caudata > Salamandridae > Lissotriton > Lissotriton vulgaris. The sequence goes on along the minus strand of NC_141700.1, from coordinate 323,910,575 downwards.
AAGCCTTGGATGCAGTCAGTCTTTTATTAACTATCATGACCGACACAATGTGATCCATAATACTTCCATTTTGGCAGAAATTACATTCAAGCACAGGCCCCCACTAGAAGGTAGTGATGACATTCAGGTGCTGAAAACGTCTTTTTAATGCCTAAAGGAAAATTGTGAGCTTTACTTACCATATATATTGCTCAAATGATGCCCTATGCCGGAAGACTGTCTTTTTTTTTTTCTTCAGTATCGGCAATGCAGAGACAATTTGTTGCGAAACACTGCCACTGCTGGTCATTCAGTATAATCTGCAGATGGAAAGGTCCACTGTTAGCACATTTACTACAAGCAATACAAAAAAATCATGATTTTTATAAAGGGTAAACAGATCAATACTATGGAGTTTGTATTATTGTGAAAATCAGCATCTCATTAGAAAATCAAATCTCGATTTGTGTTTTTAACCTACCATACTACTCTGAATCTCATGCCTCTTTTGCCAACACGCTCTAAACAACTGTAGAAGGTACATTAGGACATAGATAGAGATCTTTTTGCCAGCCAAGTGGCAGCGTACCCCTCTCACTTTATTTCATTTAGGATATGGTACACCAGTAGCAATTAAGCCAGCTGATAAGTTGAGAGGTAGGGTTATGCTACAGTTAATGGGAATGATAAAAGCTATGAATAGCATGTTCATAATCATCATTTGAGCCAATTCCTAGCAGTTCAGCAATAGTGAAGTTGACTAATGCTCAAACTCCCGTTCGTTCAAATTTAGAGGTCTTAAAAAGTGCCCTAATTTCGTACATTTTACCATCATAGCTGTCACTTGGGCATCCGGTCTACCCTGCTACTCATTTCATTAGCAAGATAAATGTATCTTACTGCTTGCTAGGCAACAGCAGAGTGGCCCTCACGTCAGACAACATCTTGCATTTAGCTTTATGATGTCAGCTTGCTAGGCAACAGATTGGCCCTCATGTCAGACAACATCTTGCTTTCGCTTTATGATGTCAGATCATCACTGGTCCAATTGTCCTTGTGGAAGCGGACCACACAGGAGGATGAGATATCAGAAGTTATGCAGTAGGTTGCTATCTCTATTCATGACCGCAAGGCAAGTCGGAGGTGGAATGGCAAATACTCTGAACCACTCAAAGCACTGTGGCCTTTTTTAAAGTGGGATGCAGATACAAAAACAGAGACTATCCTTACCAACAATCCTTCTTGAGTATCAGAGTCCAACATACAGAGTGCAGCGGAAGACGTTAAATGTGCTTCATTCCGTGAGAACGCAACTCTATAGTTCTACAGTGAGATAGTGCATTTCAGCCTCAAAGGAAGCAATGTCCTCAAACGGAACATTGGTGGCACCAGGATCTAAAGCAGGCTTAAGAAGCCTTGGATGCAGTCAGTCTTTTATTAACTATCATGACCGACACAATGTGATCCATAATACTTCCATTTTGGCAGAAATTACATTCAAGCACAGGCCCCCACTAGAAGGTAGTGATGACATTCAGGTGCTGAAAACGTCTTTTTAATGCCTAAAGGAAAATTGTGAGCTTTACTTACCATATATATTGGTCAAATGATGCCCTATGCCGGAAGACTGTCTTTTTTTTTTTCTTCAGTATCGGCAATGCAGAGACAATTTGTTGCGAAACACTGCCACTGCTGGTCATTCAGTATAATCTGCAGATGGAAAAGTCCACTGTTAGCACATTTACTACAAGCAATACAAAAAAATCATGATTTTTATAAAGGGTAAACAGATCAATACTATGGAGTTTGTATTATTGTGAAAATCAGCATCTCATTAGAAAATCAAATCTCGATTTGTGTTTTTAACCTACCATACTACTCTGAATCTCATGCCTCTTTTGCCAACACGCTCTAAACAACTGTAGAAGGTACATTAGGACATAGATAGAGATCTTTTTGCCAGCCAAGTGGCAGCGTACCCCTCTCACTTTATTTCATTTAGGATATGGTACACCAGTAGCAATTAAGCCAGCTGATAAGTTGAGAGGTAGGGTTATGCTACAGTTAATGGGAATGATAAAAGCTATGAATAGCATGTTCATAATCATCATTTGAGCCAATTCCTAGCAGTTCAGCAATAGTGAAGTTGACTAATGCTCAAACTCCCGTTCGTTCAAATTTAGAGGTCTTAAAAAGTGCCCTAATTTCGTACATTTTACCATCATAGCTGTCACTTGGGCATCCGGTCTACCCTGCTACTCATTTCATTAGCAAGATAAATGTATCTTACTGCTTGCTAGGCAACAGCAGAGTGGCCCTCACGTCAGACAACATCTTGCATTTAGCTTTATGATGTCAGCTTGCTAGGCAACAGATTGGCCCTCATGTCAGACAACATCTTGCTTTCGCTTTATGATGTCAGATCATCACTGGTCCAATTGTCCTTGTGGAAGCGGACCACACAGGAGGATGAGATATCAGAAGTTATGCAGTAGGTTGCTATCTCTATTCATGACCGCAAGGCAAGTCGGAGGTGGAATGGCAAATACTCTGAACCACTCAAAGCACTGTGGCCTTTTTTAAAGTGGGATGCAGATACAAAAACAGAGACTATCCTTACCAACAATCCTTCTTGAGTATCAGAGTCCAACATACAGAGTGCAGCGGAAGACGTTAAATGTGCTTCATTCCGTGAGAACGCAACTCTATAGTTCTACAGTGAGATAGTGCATTTCAGCCTCAAAGGAAGCAATGTCCTCAAACGGAACATTGGTGGCACCAGGATCTAAAGCAGGCTTAAGAAGCCTTGGATGCAGTCAGTCTTTTATTAACTATCATGACCGACACAATGTGATCCATAATACTTCCATTTTGGCAGAAATTACATTCAAGCACAGGCCCCCACTAGAAGGTAGTGATGACATTCAGGTGCTGAAAACGTCTTTTTAATGCCTAAAGGAAAATTGTGAGCTTTACTTACCATATATATTGGTCAAATGATGCCCTATGCCGGAAGACTGTCTTTTTTTTTTTCTTCAGTATCGGCAATGCAGAGACAATTTGTTGCGAAACACTGCCACTGCTGGTCATTCAGTATAATCTGCAGATGGAAAAGTCCACTGTTAGCACATTTACTACAAGCAATACAAAAAAATCATGATTTTTATAAAGGGTAAACAGATCAATACTATGGAGTTTGTATTATTGTGAAAATCAGCATCTCATTAGAAAATCAAATCTCGATTTGTGTTTTTAACCTACCATACTACTCTGAATCTCATGCCTCTTTTGCCAACACGCTCTAAACAACTGTAGAAGGTACATTAGGACATAGATAGAGATCTTTTTGCCAGCCAAGTGGCAGCGTACCCCTCTCACTTTATTTCATTTAGGATATGGTACACCAGTAGCAATTAAGCCAGCTGATAAGTTGAGAGGTAGGGTTATGCTACAGTTAATGGGAATGATAAAAGCTATGAATAGCATGTTCATAATCATCATTTGAGCCAATTCCTAGCAGTTCAGCAATAGTGAAGTTGACTAATGCTCAAACTCCCGTTCGTTCAAATTTAGAGGTCTAAAAAGTGCCCTAATTTCGTACATTTTACCATCATAGCTGTCACTTGGGCGTCCGGTCTACCCTGCTACTCATTTCATTAGCAAGATAAATGTATCTTACTGCTTGCTAGGCAACAGCAGAGTGGCCCTCACGTCAGACAACATCTTGCATTTAGCTTTATGATGTCAGCTTGCTAGGCAACAGATTGGCCCTCATGTCAGACAACATCTTGCTTTCGCTTTATGATGTCAGATCATCACTGGTCCAATTGTCCTTGTGGAAGCGGACCACACAGGAGGATGAGATATCAGAAGTTATGCAGTAGGTTGCTATCTCTATTCATGACCGCAAGGCAAGTCGGAGGTGGAATGGCAAATACTCTGAACCACTCAAAGCACTGTGGCCTTTTTTAAAGTGGGATGCAGATACAAAAACAGAGACTATCCTTACCAACAATCCTTCTTGAGTATCAGAGTCCAACATACAGAGTGCAGCGGAAGACGTTAAATGTGCTTCATTCCGTGAGAACGCAACTCTATAGTTCTACAGTGAGATAGTGCATTTCAGCCTCAAAGGAAGCAATGTCCTCAAACGGAACATTGGTGGCACCAGGATCTAAAGCAGGCTTAAGAAGCCTTGGATGCAGTCAGTCTTTTATTAACTATCATGACCGACACAATGTGATCCATAATACTTCCATTTTGGCAGAAATTACATTCAAGCACAGGCCCCCACTAGAAGGTAGTGATGACATTCAGGTGCTGAAAACGTCTTTTTAATGCCTAAAGGAAAATTGTGAGCTTTACTTACCATATATATTGCTCAAATGATGCCCTATGCCGGAAGACTGTCTTTTTTTTTTTCTTCAGTATCGGCAATGCAGAGACAATTTGTTGCGAAACACTGCCACTGCTGGTCATTCAGTATAATCTGCAGATGGAAAAGTCCACTGTTAGCACATTTACTACAAGCAATACAAAAAAATCATGATTTTTATAAAGGGTAAACAGATCAATACTATGGAGTTTGTATTATTGTGAAAATCAGCATCTCATTAGAAAATCAAATCTCGATTTGTGTTTTTAACCTACCATACTACTCTGAATCTCATGCCTCTTTTGCCAACACGCTCTAAACAACTGTAGAAGGTACATTAGGACATAGATAGAGATCTTTTTGCCAGCCAAGTGGCAGGGTACCCCTCTCACTTTTTTTGATTTAGGATATGGTACACCAGTAGCAATTAAGCCAGCTGATAAGTTGAGAGGTAGGGTTATGCTACAGTTAATGGGAATGATAAAAGCTATGAATAGCATGTTCATAATCATCATTTGAGCCAATTCCTAGCAGTTCAGCAATAGTGAAGTTGACTAATGCTCAAACTCCTGTTCGTTCAAATTTAGAGGTCTAAAAAGTGCCCTAATTTCGTACATTTTACCATCATAGCTGTCACTTGGGCGTCCGGTCTACCCTGCTACTCATTTCATTAGCAAGATAAATGTATCTTACTGCTTGCTAGGCAACAGCAGAGTGGCCCTCACGTCAGACAACATCTTGCATTTAGCTTTATGATGTCAGCTTGCTAGGCAACAGATTGCCCTCATGTCAGACAACATCTTGCTTTCGCTTTATGATGTCAGATCATCACTGGTCCAATTGTCCTTGTGGAAGCGGACCACACAGGAGGATGAGATATCAGAAGTTATGCAGTAGGTTGCTATCTCTATTCATGACCGCAAGGCAAGTCGGAGGTGGAATGGCAAATACTCTGAACCACTCAAAGCACTGTGGCCTTTTTTAAAGTGGGATGCAGATACAAAAACAGAGACTATCCTTACCAACAATCCTTCTTGAGTATCAGAGTCCAACATACAGAGTGCAGCGGAAGACGTTAAATGTGCTTCATTCCGTGAGAACGCAACTCTATAGTTCTACAGTGAGATAGTGCATTTCAGCCTCAAAGGAAGCAATGTCCTCAAACGGAACATTGGTGGCACCAGGATCTAAAGCAGGCTTAAGAAGCCTTGGATGCAGTCAGTCTTTTATTAACTATCATGACCGACACAATGTGATCCATAATACTTCCATTTTGGCAGAAATTACATTCAAGCACAGGCCCCCACTAGAAGGTAGTGATGACATTCAGGTGCTGAAAACGTCTTTTTAATGCCTAAAGGAAAATTGTGAGCTTTACTTACCATATATATTGGTCAAATGATGCCCTATGCCGGAAGACTGTCTTTTTTTTTTTTCTTCAGTATCGGCAAAGCAGAGACAATTTGTTGCGAAACACTGCCACTGCTGGTCATTCAGTATAATCTGCAGATGGAAAAGTCCACTGTTAGCACATTTACTACAAGCAATACAAAAAAATCATGATTTTTATAAAGGGTAAACAGATCAATACTATGGAGTTTGTATTATTGTGAAAATCAGCATCTCATTAGAAAATCAAATCTCGATTTGTGTTTTTAACCTACCATACTACTCTGAATCTCATGCCTCTTTTGCCAACACGCTCTAAACAACTGTAGAAGGTACATTAGGACATAGATAGAGATCTTTTTGCCAGCCAAGTGGCAGCGTACCCCTCTCACTTTATTTCATTTAGGATATGGTACACCAGTAGCAATTAAGCCAGCTGATAAGTTGAGAGGTAGGGTTATGCTACAGTTAATGGGAATGATAAAAGCTATGAATAGCATGTTCATAATCATCATTTGAGCCAATTCCTAGCAGTTCAGCAATAGTGAAGTTGACTAATGCTCAAAATCCCGTTCGTTCAAATTTAGAGGTCTTAAAAAGTGCCCTAATTTCGTACATTTTACCATCATAGCTGTCACTTGGGCGTCCGGTCTACCCTGCTACTCATTTCATTAGCAAGATAAATGTATCTTACTGCTTGCTAGGCAACAGCAGAGTGGCCCTCACGTCAGACAACATCTTGCATTTAGCTTTATGATGTCAGCTTGCTAGGCAACAGATTGGCCCTCATGTCAGACAACATCTTGCTTTCGCTTTATGATGTCAGATCATCACTGGTCCAATTGTCCTTGTGGAAGCGGACCACACAGGAGGATGAGATATCAGAAGTTATGCAGTAGGTTGCTATCTCTATTCATGACCGCAAGGCAAGTCGGAGGTGGAATGGCAAATACTCTGAACCACTCAAAGCACTGTGGCCTTTTTTAAAGTGGGATGCAGATACAAAAACAGAGACTATCCTTACCAACAATCCTTCTTGAGTATCAGAGTCCAACATACAGAGTGCAGCGGAAGACGTTAAATGTGCTTCATTCCGTGAGAACGCAACTCTATAGTTCTACAGTGAGATAGTGCATTTCAGCCTCAAAGGAAGCAATGTCCTCAAACGGAACATTGGTGGCACCAGGATCTAAAGCAGGCTTAAGAAGCCTTGGATGCAGTCAGTCTTTTATTAACTATCATGACCGACACAATGTGATCCATAATACTTCCATTTTGGCAGAAATTACATTCAAGCACAGGCCCCCACTAGAAGGTAGTGATGACATTCAGGTGCTGAAAACGTCTTTTTAATGCCTAAAGGAAAATTGTGAGCTTTACTTACCATATATATTGCTCAAATGATGCCCTATGCCGGAAGACTGTCTTTTTTTTTTTCTTCAGTATCGGCAATGCAGAGACAATTTGTTGCGAAACACTGCCACTGCTGGTCATTCAGTATAATCTGCAGATGGAAAGGTCCACTGTTAGCACATTTACTACAAGCAATACAAAAAAATCATGATTTTTATAAAGGGTAAACAGATCAATACTATGGAGTTTGTATTATTGTGAAAATCAGCATCTCATTAGAAAATCAAATCTCGATTTGTGTTTTTAACCTACCATACTACTCTGAATCTCATGCCTCTTTTGCCAACACGCTCTAAACAACTGTAGAAGGTACATTAGGACATAGATAGAGATCTTTTTGCCAGCCAAGTGGCAGGGTACCCCTCTCACTTTTTTTGATTTAGGATATGGTACACCAGTAGCAATTAAGCCAGCTGATAAGTTGAGAGGTAGGGTTATGCTACAGTTAATGGGAATGATAAAAGCTATGAATAGCATGTTCATAATCATCATTTGAGCCAATTCCTAGCAGTTCAGCAATAGTGAAGTTGACTAATGCTCAAACTCCTGTTCGTTCAAATTTAGAGGTCTAAAAAGTGCCCTAATTTCGTACATTTTACCATCATAGCTGTCACTTGGGCGTCCGGTCTACCCTGCTACTCATTTCATTAGCAAGATAAATGTATCTTACTGCTTGCTAGGCAACAGCAGAGTGGCCCTCACGTCAGACAACATCTTTGTAGGAGAGTAGGGTCTGCTATCCTATGGTCACCCCAAATTTTTGCTTTTTGCTTCACTGGTTTCTGACTTAATGTGGCTGTGGGCCTGCTAATCAGACCCACAGCCTGCTGTTCTCTCTCTAAATTGATGCCAATGCACTCTAGGTGCATTACGAATTGGAACTGGTTCACCTTATGAGCCCCTGTAATAGTGCACCCTAGGTGCCCAGGGCATAGGTGTATCCAAGGCCTACCAGGGGCTGCAGCACGTATTGTGCCACCCCTGGCCTGGCCTCCATCTTTGACACAACTGGCTGAACACTCAGCTGGGGTAAGTCGGTGTAACCACCTCTTACTTAGGTACAGTATGCCTGTGCCTAACCCTAAACTGGACACATATGTTCCTATCAGCCACTCCTATGGAAGGCCTCATCAATCCTGGAGGCAGGGTGCTTGGAAATATGTGAGATGGTGCTCTAGCATGAGCTGAGCCTGTCTGCAGCTGTCGGGAACCACTCCCTAAGCTGTTCCGGGATATTGCCATACCATATACTCTTAAGTGCATTATAATCCTCGCGGTTAAATGCTATCTTTGGTTTGGCTTTATCAAAACATGTCGAGTAAGGTGTCATACGAATTGGAATACTATCCCCTCGCCAGTTCTGGCGACGGGGATAGCATTCCACCCTTCTAGAGGGACACGACATGTGTGTAGCCTTAACCCCGGTTAAAGTTAAACAGAGCCTCAGCTCCACAAAATGGACGCTGCCACCACAGACACAAGTCTGGCCTCCTGCTGCTGACCGAAACTCGGCAGATGGTGGCCTGGACAAAGGGTTTCCTGCCTTGGGAGGTGCGAGCACCACCCCAGACAGGATTTTGTGTATTAGGTAGGACAGGGCTGAAAAGAATCAGACATGCCCGGGGCACACAAGGTGTCCCCGTGCATAGGCCAGCCCAAACCGGTTCTGGGGCCTTCCAGCCCCAGTCCTGGCGCGGAGCTGGACAAAGGAAAGGGGGTGTAACCGCCCCCCTTCCTGGTTCCTCCCAGAGGAGGGACCTAGTAGGTGATCCACCCCCTAGATTGGAATAAGAGGGGGAGCAGTGCCATTGCACAGCAGATCATCCCGAAATCAACTTAAACTAAGAAGAAGACTGGACTTCGACATTCTGCTGCACAGAAGACTGAAGAAGAATCTCCCTTGTGGCCAAGGAGTGACCACCCTGTGAACACAGGTACCAACCAGCAACTCGACGTCTGCTTTGCCGCCGCCTCCCGCCGGAGCCCGAGCCCAGAGCCCGACAAGAACCAGATTCCCAGACCTCTCAGAGCCCGATCCACAGTCCCTGCAAAGAAGGGACCCGTGGAGGCACCGAGTGACGTGGGACCGGACCTCTTGGAAGACACTCGTAAAGCTGACTGCGCAGCTTCTGAGGCATCCTCGACGTTGTGCTTTGGGGACTGAGAACCCCCACCACCGAGCAGCCCTTGCACCGAAGATCAGCCCCCCAGCATCTCCACGATCTGCGTGGGGCCCTTTTGCACTGTGCCACTCGACGCGCCATCCCGGCCACTAGCCACGCGGCCAGCGGCCATCTTGGCGACGAACCCGAAGATTTAAACAGCAGGTCTGGTTGCTCCAGACCTACCCAAGCTCCTGTGAAAAGGAGCACCCGCTCTGACCTTGCTGGTCCGAGTGAACAGCATCTTTCAACTTCTGCGTGGCTTGCATTTGCCAAGGCCTGTTTGCTCCGATCAGGTCGCCGACACCGCCAACAGCGAGAAGCCTACGTGGGACAGCTCGTGACCGACTCCTGGACGTCCTCGACCCCGGGTATCCACGTGGCTGCAGAAAGAAGCTACCCGACAACGCCTGTTTGCACCCGACATCACCTGGTTCCACTCTGGTTCCACGGCAGTCACTGGCTAGTGACTTTGAACACTGTCCCCTCTGCTTTCAGGTCTTCACATCTTCAGATCCACCCTTGGATCCACCGGAACTCTTCTCATCGAGCCGCCTGCAGCATCTCCTGCTCCAAGCACCATCGACCAGCGTGACGAAACCCGACACATCTTCGACCCTGTGCACCCGCTTCCTGTGGGTGAGGTAACTCAGCTCCGCCGGTGCTCCTGCACTGGTACACATCCCAAGGGCCTGTGTTTTAAGTTTCAGCTCCGTAGGTCACTCGGAAGGTTCCTAACTTTCTAACTTTGTGCTTTTTACGCACCATAGACTTTGTATTGAGAAGTGCGTGCACTTTGAACACTGCACCCGAGTCCCGTGGGCCTTTCCCGACTTAGTTAACTCCAGTCTCGAATAGCTCCAGCGATTCCCAAGGCCCTAGGCCTCTTCACTTTCCTCCTGGTATCTCTTATACCACTTATTTAGTATATGGTTTAGGTGGCCCCTAGGGCTCATCCATATTGTGCAACTTTTGTGTATTTTAAACTGTCTTGTGATTTTACGCTTGTGCTTCTGTGCTCATAAAGAGTCCAGGGGATTTTATAGTTAATAAATCAATATATATTTTCAATATATATCTGTGTGGTGTCCCTTTCATTTGGTATTCAAGGGGGTTGTGTATGGTATAACAGCTGGCTTCACATGCCTTTCAGAGTTTAGCCTAAGACTGCTTTGTCCACGTTACCACTAGGATAACTGGTCTACAAGGTTGAATTACAACCATCATCATAAGGGTTGCTTGGCATGGTACAAAGTGATCACTAGAACTAGTGAGCATTATATACCAGGCCAACTTCTCACATTGGTGAGCAGCGGATTGGGATCTGAGCTTGCTGTTGTTTTACCATTACAATCTTTGAGATTATCATTTGAAAGATCATACAGGTACCTGCTAGGTACATATAAAACAAGACTAGTATACTTAAGTTCTACTGAACTTAGTTGTTGTAGAGCAAAGGGAGTAGCACACCCTAGCTACAACTACTAGATAGGTTTAGTAGGTAAACACCAGTGTAGGTAGATTGCAACACATCCACCCACACTAGAGCAATGTCTGGAACAGAGGGGTCCAGTGGACTTACTCCGGTTGAGAGTGACCCTCCAAGGGCACCATCCCAGTTTGCTATTTTTCCTTTTAAGGAATTAAGACAGCTTTGTGTCTTAAGGGGTCTGAAGACAGGGCCTACCCCTACTACAGACCACCTAAGAGAGCTCTTGGATCAGTCTGAGGCTCTAAAGACCTCTAAAGCAAACCCCACAGGGAATGCTGAAGGAGGCCATCCTTCAGAGGATGACACTGTAGACACCCCTACCCCTATCATCCTAGTAGATGAGGAAGCCTCCACCACTGGAGCTCCTCAGGTAGATGAAGAGGAAGAAGAAGAAGAGGAGGAGGAGGTGGAAAGCAGTGAGTCAGATGATGACAGAGATAGTCAGGTGCTGGTCAGTAGACTGAACCAGGCTAACTTAAGTCAACTTGGGAATGAATCAGGTAACAACCCATTCAGACCCCCAGGTGGACTTAACCAGGGCCATAGGAGGAGAAGGCATCACTCAGGTGAATCCAACACCTCCCATGTCTCTAGAGGCTCTCATGGTCACTCCAGAAAGGAGATGACTAGCCCTCAGAGAAGGGAACATGAGGCCAAGATGAGAGAGGCTGAGCTTAGGATCCAGAGGCAAGAGTTAGAGGTTGCCCTGGCTAAGGAGAAACTTGCTAGAGCAAGACAGCCTAGAGAGAGTGGGGTAATAGAACCCACTGGTGGCAGCAATATCCACAAGGATAAAGACAGGTCTTTTGATAATAGAAACCTGAGTAAGATTGTGCCCCCCTACAAAGCTGGGGATGACATCCATAAATGGATCACTGCAATGGAGAGAGCCTGCAGAGTACAGCAGATCCCTCAGGAGCAGTGGGCAGCAATCTTGTGGCTCTCCTTTGAAGGTAGAGGCCGAGACAGACTCCTCACAGTTAGTGATGGGGATTCTAGAAACTACCTGGTCCTGAAGAGTGCTCTGATTGATGGGTTAGGCTTAACCACTGAACAGTACAGGTTAATGTTCAGAGATACCCAGAAGACACAGACTCAGGACTGGTCTGAATTTGTTGAGTGTGCCACTAAGGCTCTGGAGGGATGGTTGCTGGGAAGCAAGGTTACAGACTATGAAGGATTGTACAATTTGCTGATGAGAGAACAAATTTTAAATAATTGTCAGAACCAGCAGTTGCATCAACATTTGGTTGACTCAGATTTGACCTCTCCCCAAGAATTGGGAAAGAGGGCAGATAAATGGGTAAGAACCAGAGTTAAGCAAAAGAACCAGAACCAGAACCAGGGTGGTGACCAGAAGAAAACAGACCAGAAGGGTGGGGAGCAGAAAGCTAAAGACCAGAAGTCTTCAACAGGGCCCCAAACTGAGACAGAGGGTGGGTCCCAAACTTCCAAGAAGAAGAAGAAAGAAGGTCAGAAGAAACCCTGGTGTAAAACTTGTAAGAACACCTCTCACTGGACAAGTGAGTGTAAAAAGGGTGGAGCCCCCAACACTGCAGCCCCTAAGGCACCTGCACCCACTAGTACAGTTAGCAGTGTTGGTCCTCAAGCCAAGGGTTTAGTGGGAATCACTTTGGGAACTGAAGGAGATTCTGACCTAGTCAGAACCCTTACACAGGCTGTTCTGGTTTGTGAAGGGGACATAGATTTGACCCCTGACATAAGTCCCAGTAACCTGGGCAAATACAGACAGACACCTTTGATTAACAACAAAGTGGCTCAAGCTTACAGGGACACATGTGCCAGTGTCACTATGGTGACACCTAACTTTGTGGACCCTGGACAATACATGCCAGGCGATGATTACCTGGTGACCAATGCCAGCAATGTCACTACTACACATAGTGTGGCACTTGTTAACTTTTCCTGGGGAGGGGTAACTGGCCTAAAGAAAGTTGTGGTTAGTGCTGATCTCCCAGTAGAATGTTTGTTGGGCAATGACCTGGAGAACTCTCTATGGTCAGAAGTTGAGTACAGGACTCATGCAGAGATGTTAGGGATATCATCACATGTCCTTGCTGTGACCAGGTCACAGGCCAAAAAGTGCCTCTCTGAACCTCAGGTCTTGGATCCTGGAACAATGGACCAAGTACCTCCCAAGAAGAAGAACAGGAGGGTTAAGGCTGTGCCTTCCCAACTGCCTACAAGTGAGGATCAGGCTTCACAGGAAACTGATCTAGAGACCCCTGAAGGAACTGTCCCTGAAGAACTTGAACCTGATCAGGTTGAGTTTCTGGGGACAGGGGGACCTTCTAGGGCAGACTTGGGGCAGGCTCAGTTAACCTGTCCTTCTCTTGAACCCCTCAGACAGCAGGCTGCTGCTGAGGCTGCTGGGAATGCTCAAGGTGCCCATAAAGTATATTGGGACGATGGACTCCTTTATTCAGAGGCTAGAGACCCCAAGCCTGGTGCTACCAGGAGGTTGGTTATACCTCTGCAATTTAGGGGCTTCCTACTCACCTTGGCCCATGATATTCCTTTAGCAGGACACCTAGGCCAGAACAAGACTTGGGACAGGCTTGTCCCTCACTTTCACTGGCCTCACATGTCTGAAGACACCAAGGAGTTTTGTCGCTCCTGTGAAACCTGCCAAGCCAGTGGTAAAGCAGGTGGAACAACAAAGGCCCCCCTGATACCACTACCTGTGGTGGGGGTTCCCTTTGAGAGAGTGGGGATTGATATTGTTGGTCCAATGGATCCCCCTACAGCATCTGGGCACAGATTCATACTGGTGGTAGTGGATCATGCCACCAGGTACCCAGAGGCAATTCCCCTTAGGACCACAACAGCTCCTGTTGTGGCCAGGGCCTTACTTGGAGTTTTCTCCAGAGTGGGGTTTCCTAAGGAGGTAATATCAGATAGAGGTACCAACTTCATGTCTGGATATTTGACAGCTATGTGGAAGGAATGTGGTGTAAACTACAAGTTCACCACTCCTTATCACCCACAATGCAATGGGCTTGTTGAGAGATTTAACAAGACCCTAAAGGGCATGATTAAAGGATTACCTGAAAAGCTCAGGCGAAGATGGGACATCCTTCTGCCCTGCCTTTTGTTCGCTTACAGAGAGGTCCCTCAAAAGGGGGTTGGCTTCAGCCCCTTTGAATTGTTGTTTGGGCACCCTGTAAGAGGACCCCTGTGTCTTGTGAAGGAAGGATGGGAGTTACCTCTCAAAAAGCCTAAACAGGACATAGTGGACTATGTACTTGGTCTCCGCTCCAGGATGGCAGAGTACATGGAAAAGGCATCCAAAAACCTTGAGGCTAGCCAAGAATTACAAAAAGCTTGGCATGACCAAAAGGCTGTCCTTGTTGAATTTCAGCCTGGACAGAAGGTATGGGTGTTGGAGCCAGTGGCCCCAGCAGCACTCCAAGACAAATGGTCTGGGCCCCATACAATTCTGGAAAAGAAGGGAGAGGTTACCTACTTGGTGGACCTAGGAACTCCCAGGAGCCCCCACAGGGTGCTCCATGTGAACAGATTGAAGGCATATGTCAGCAGGGCAGACATGGGCTTGCTCATGGCTACAGATGAGGGACAGGAGGAAGAGAGTGACCCTCTCCCAGACCTGCTCACTCAGAACCCTGAGGATGGCTCAGTTGATGGTGTGGCCTTAGGTGGCAGCCTCACTGAACATCAGCAACATGACTGCAGACAAATTCTACAGGCATACAGGCATATGTTCTCATTGACACCCAGTCAGACTAACTGGTGTACACATGTGGTGGACACTGGTGACAGTCTTCCTGTAAAGAGCAAAATTTACAGGCAACCTGACCACGTCAGGGACTGTATAAAGACTGAGGTGCAAAAGATGCTGGAATTAGGTGTCATTGAGCCTTCAGAGAGCCCCTGGGCTAGCCCAGTGGTTCTGGTCCCCAAACCTCACACCAAAGATGGCAAGAGAGAGATGAGGTTCTGTGTGGATTACAGAGGACTCAATGCTGTCACCAGGACAGATGCACACCCTATTCCAAGGGCAGATGAGCTCATTGACAAGTTGGCTTCTGCCAAATATTTGAGCACATTTGACTTAACAGCTGGCTACTGGCAAATCAGGTTAGCTGAGGAGTCTAAAGCCAAGACAGCATTTTCTACCCCTAGTGGGCATTATCAGTTTGTGGTGATGCCCTTTGGTTTGAAAAATGCACCTGCCACCTTCCAAAGGTTGGTGAACCAAGTCCTCACTGGGTTGGATGACTTTTGTGCAGCTTATCTGGACGATATTGCTGTCTTTAGCTCCACCTGGGAGGATCACCTGATCCACCTGAAGGAAGTGCTTGAGGCTCTGCAGAAGGCAGGCCTCACTATCAAGGCAACAAAGTGCCAGATAGGGCAGAGCAAGGTTGTATACCTGGGCCACCTTGTAGGTGGAGGCCAAGTTCAACCACTGGAGAGTAAGATCCAGACCATCAAGGACTGGTCCCCTCCAACTACCCAGACTCAGGTCAGAGCTTTCTTGGGCCTGACTGGGTACTACAGGAAGTTTGTTAAGAACTATGGGTCCATTGTGACTCCTCTTAATGATCTGACATCCAAGAAGATGCCCAAAAAGGTTCAGTGGACAGAAATCTGTCAAAAGGCATTTGATGACCTGAAGAAGGCCATGTGCTCTGCACCTATCCTGAAGAGTCCTGACTACTCAAGAGAGTTCATTGTCCAAACAGATGCTTCTGAGTTGGGAGTGGGAGCAGTGCTTTCACAGCTTAATGTAGATGGCCAGGACCAGCCCATTGCTTTCATTAGCAGAAGGCTGACCCCCAGAGAGAAACGTTGGTCAGCTATAGAGAGGGAGGCCTTTGCTGTGGTGTGGGCCCTGAAGAAGTTGAGACCATACTTATTTGGCACTCACTTCAAGATTCAGACCGACCATAAGCCCCTCCTATGGCTTAATCAGATGAAGGGTGAAAACCCCAAACTACTCAGGTGGTCCATTTCCCTACAGGGGATGGACTTTACAGTGGAGCACCGCCCAGGGACTGACCATGGCAACGCAGATGGTCTCTCCAGGTACTTCCACTTAGAACATGAAGACACAACTGGTCAAGGTTAGTCTAATGTCCCTGCGTTTGGGGGGGGGTTATGTAGGAGAGTAGGGTCTGCTATCCTATGGTCACCCCAAATTTTTGCTTTTTGCTTCACTGGTTTCTGACTTAATGTGGCTGTGGGCCTGCTAATCAGACCCACAGCCTGCTGTTCTCTCTCTAAATTGATGCCAATGCACTCTAGGTGCATTACGAATTGGAACTGGTTCACCTTATGAGCCCCTGTAATAGTGCACCCTAGGTGCCCAGGGCATAGGTGTATCCAAGGCCTACCAGGGGCTGCAGCACGTATTGTGCCACCCCTGGCCTGGCCTCCATCTTTGACACAACTGGCTGAACACTCAGCTGGGGTAAGTCGGTGTAACCACCTCTTACTTAGGTACAGTATGCCTGTGCCTAACCCTAAACTGGACACATATGTTCCTATCAGCCACTCCTATGGAAGGCCTCATCAATCCTGGAGGCAGGGTGCTTGGAAATATGTGAGATGGTGCTCTAGCATGAGCTGAGCCTGTCTGCAGCTGTCGGGAACCACTCCCTAAGCTGTTCCGGGATATTGCCATACCATATACTCTTAAGTGCATTATAATCCTCGCGGTTAAATGCTATCTTTGGTTTGGCTTTATCAAAACATGTCGAGTAAGGTGTCATACGAATTGGAATACTATCCCCTCGCCAGTTCTGGCGACGGGGATAGCATTCCACCCTTCTAGAGGGACACGACATGTGTGTAGCCTTAACCCCGGTTAAAGTTAAACAGAGCCTCAGCTCCACAAAATGGACGCTGCCACCACAGACACAAGTCTGGCCTCCTGCTGCTGACCGAAACTCGGCAGATGGTGGCCTGGACAAAGGGTTTCCTGCCTTGGGAGGTGCGAGCACCACCCCAGACAGGATTTTGTGTATTAGGTAGGACAGGGCTGAAAAGAATCAGACATGCCCGGGGCACACAAGGTGTCCCCGTGCATAGGCCAGCCCAAACCGGTTCTGGGGCCTTCCAGCCCCAGTCCTGGCGCGGAGCTGGACAAAGGAAAGGGGGTGTAACCGCCCCCCTTCCTGGTTCCTCCCAGAGGAGGGACCTAGTAGGTGATCCACCCCCTAGATTGGAATAAGAGGGGGAGCAGTGCCATTGCACAGCAGATCATCCCGAAATCAACTTAAACTAAGAAGAAGACTGGACTTCGACATTCTGCTGCACAGAAGACTGAAGAAGAATCTCCCTTGTGGCCAAGGAGTGACCACCCTGTGAACACAGGTACCAACCAGCAACTCGACGTCTGCTTTGCCGCCGCCTCCCGCCGGAGCCCGAGCCCAGAGCCCGACAAGAACCAGATTCCCAGACCTCTCAGAGCCCGATCCACAGTCCCTGCAAAGAAGGGACCCGTGGAGGCACCGAGTGACGTGGGACCGGACCTCTTGGAAGACACTCGTAAAGCTGACTGCGCAGCTTCTGAGGCATCCTCGACGTTGTGCTTTGGGGACTGAGAACCCCCACCACCGAGCAGCCCTTGCACCGAAGATCAGCCCCCCAGCATCTCCACGATCTGCGTGGGGCCCTTTTGCACTGTGCCACTCGACGCGCCATCCCGGCCACTAGCCACGCGGCCAGCGGCCATCTTGGCGACGAACCCGAAGATTTAAACAGCAGGTCTGGTTGCTCCAGACCTACCCAAGCTCCTGTGAAAAGGAGCACCCGCTCTGACCTTGCTGGTCCGAGTGAACAGCATCTTTCAACTTCTGCGTGGCTTGCATTTGCCAAGGCCTGTTTGCTCCGATCAGGTCGCCGACACCGCCAACAGCGAGAAGCCTACGTGGGACAGCTCGTGACCGACTCCTGGACGTCCTCGACCCCGGGTATCCACGTGGCTGCAGAAAGAAGCTACCCGACAACGCCTGTTTGCACCCGACATCACCTGGTTCCACTCTGGTTCCACGGCAGTCACTGGCTAGTGACTTTGAACACTGTCCCCTCTGCTTTCAGGTCTTCACATCTTCAGATCCACCCTTGGATCCACCGGAACTCTTCTCATCGAGCCGCCTGCAGCATCTCCTGCTCCAAGCACCATCGACCAGCGTGACGAAACCCGACACATCTTCGACCCTGTGCACCCGCTTCCTGTGGGTGAGGTAACTCAGCTCCGCCGGTGCTCCTGCACTGGTACACATCCCAAGGGCCTGTGTTTTAAGTTTCAGCTCCGTAGGTCACTCGGAAGGTTCCTAACTTTCTAACTTTGTGCTTTTTACGCACCATAGACTTTGTATTGAGAAGTGCGTGCACTTTGAACACTGCACCCGAGTCCCGTGGGCCTTTCCCGACTTAGTTAACTCCAGTCTCGAATAGCTCCAGCGATTCCCAAGGCCCTAGGCCTCTTCACTTTCCTCCTGGTATCTCTTATACCACTTATTTAGTATATGGTTTAGGTGGCCCCTAGGGCTCATCCATATTGTGCAACTTTTGTGTATTTTAAACTGTCTTGTGATTTTACGCTTGTGCTTCTGTGCTCATAAAGAGTCCAGGGGATTTTATAGTTAATAAATCAATATATATTTTCAATATATATCTGTGTGGTGTCCCTTTCATTTGGTATTCAAGGGGGTTGTGTATGGTATAACAGCTGGCTTCACATGCCTTTCAGAGTTTAGCCTAAGACTGCTTTGTCCACGTTACCACTAGGATAACTGGTCTACAAGGTTGAATTACAACCATCATCATAAGGGTTGCTTGGCATGGTACAAAGTGATCACTAGAACTAGTGAGCATTATATACCAGGCCAACTTCTCACAATCTTGCATTTAGCTTTATGATGTCAGCTTGCTAGGCAACAGATTGGCCCTCATGTCAGACAACATCTTGCTTTCGCTTTATGATGTCAGATCATCACTGGTCCAATTGTCCTTGTGGAAGCGGACCACACAGGAGGATGAGATATCAGAAGTTATGCAGTAGGTTGCTATCTCTATTCATGACCGCAAGGCAAGTCGGAGGTGGAATGGCAAATACTCTGAACCACTCAAAGCACTGTGGCCTTTTTTAAAGTGGGATGCAGATACAAAAACAGAGACTATCCTTACCAACAATCCTTCTTGAGTATCAGAGTCCAACATACAGAGTGCAGCGGAAGACGTTAAATGTGCTTCATTCCGTGAGAACGCAACTCTATAGTTCTACAGTGAGATAGTGCATTTCAGCCTCAAAGGAAGCAATGTCCTCAAACGGAACATTGGTGGCACCAGGATCTAAAGCAGGCTTAAGAAGCCTTGGATGCAGTCAGTCTTTTATTAACTATCATGACCGACACAATGTGATCCATAATACTTCCATTTTGGCAGAAATTACATTCAAGCACAGGCCCCCACTAGAAGGTAGTGATGACATTCAGGTGCTGAAAACGTCTTTTTAATGCCTAAAGGAAAATTGTGAGCTTTACTTACCATATATATTGGTCAAATGATGCCCTATGCCGGAAGACTGTCTTTTTTTTTTTTCTTCAGTATCGGCAAAGCAGAGACAATTTGTTGCGAAACACTGCCACTGCTGGTCATTCAGTATAATCTGCAGATGGAAAAGTCCACTGTTAGCACATTTACTACAAGCAATACAAAAAAATCATGATTTTTATAAAGGGTAAACAGATCAATACTATGGAGTTTGTATTATTGTGAAAATCAGCATCTCATTAGAAAATCAAATCTCGATTTGTGTTTTTAACCTACCATACTACTCTGAATCTCATGCCTCTTTTGCCAACACGCTCTAAACAACTGTAGAAGGTACATTAGGACATAGATAGAGATCTTTTTGCCAGCCAAGTGGCAGCGTACCCCTCTCACTTTATTTCATTTAGGATATGGTACACCAGTAGCAATTAAGCCAGCTGATAAGTTGAGAGGTAGGGTTATGCTACAGTTAATGGGAATGATAAAAGCTATGAATAGCATGTTCATAATCATCATTTGAGCCAATTCCTAGCAGTTCAGCAATAGTGAAGTTGACTAATGCTCAAACTCCCGTTCGTTCAAATTTAGAGGTCTAAAAAGTGCCCTAATTTCGTACATTTTACCATCATAGCTGTCACTTGGGCGTCCGGACTACCCTGCTACTCATTTCATTAGCAAGATAAATGTATCTTACTGCTTGCTAGGCAACAGCAGAGTGGCCCTCACGTCAGACAACATCTTGCATTTAGCTTTATGATGTCAGCTTGCTAGGCAACAGATTGGCCCTCATGTCAGACAACATCTTGCTTTCGCTTTATGATGTCAGATCATCACTGGTCCAATTGTCCTTGTGGAAGCGGACCACACAGGAGGATGAGATATCAGAAGTTATGCAGTAGGTTGCTATCTCTATTCATGACCGCAAGGCAAGTCGGAGGTGGAATGGCAAATACTCTGAACCACTCAAAGCACTGTGGCCTTTTTTAAAGTGGGATGCAGATACAAAAACAGAGACTATCCTTACCAACAATCCTTCTTGAGTATCAGAGTCCAACATACAGAGTGCAGCGGAAGACGTTAAATGTGCTTCATTCCGTGAGAACGCAACTCTATAGTTCTACAGTGAGATAGTGCATTTCAGCCTCAAAGGAAGCAATGTCCTCAAACGGAACATTGGTGGCACCAGGATCTAAAGCAGGCTTAAGAAGCCTTGGATGCAGTCAGTCTTTTATTAACTATCATGACCGACACAATGTGATCCATAATACTTCCATTTTGGCAGAAATTACATTCAAGCACAGGCCACCACTAGAAGGTAGTGATGACATTCAGGTGCTGAAAACGTCTTTTTAATGCCTAAAGGAAAATTGTGAGCTTTACTTACCATATATATTGCTCAAATGATGCCCTATGCCGGAAGACTGTCTTTTTTTTTTTCTTCAGTATCGGCAATGCAGAGACAATTTGTTGCGAAACACTGCCACTGCTGGTCATTCAGTATAATCTGCAGATGGAAAAGTCCACTGTTAGCACATTTACTACAAGCAATACAAAAAAATCATGATTTTTATAAAGGGTAAACAGATCAATACTATGGAGTTTGTATTATTGTGAAAATCAGCATCTCATTAGAAAATCAAATCTCGATTTGTGTTTTTAACCTACCATACTACTCTGAATCTCATGCCTCTTTTGCCAACACGCTCTAAACAACTGTAGAAGGTACATTAGGACATAGATAGAGATCTTTTTGCCAGCCAAGTGGCAGCGTACCCCTCTCACTTTATTTCATTTAGGATATGGTACACCAGTAGCAATTAAGCCAGCTGATAAGTTGAGAGGTAGGGTTATGCTACAGTTAATGGGAATGATAAAAGCTATGAATAGCATGTTCATAATCATCATTTGAGCCAATTCCTAGCAGTTCAGCAATAGTGAAGTTGACTAATGCTCAAACTCCCGTTCGTTCAAATTTAGAGGTCTTAAAAAGTGCCCTAATTTCGTACATTTTACCATCATAGCTGTCACTTGGGCATCCGGTCTACCCTGCTACTCATTTCATTAGCAAGATAAATGTATCTTACTGCTTGCTAGGCAACAGCAGAGTGGCCCTCACGTCAGACAACATCTTGCATTTAGCTTTATGATGTCAGCTTTCTAGGCAACAGATTGGCCCTCATGTCAGACAACATCTTGCTTTCGCTTTATGATGTCAGATCATCACTGGTCCAATTGTCCTTGTGGAAGCGGACCACACAGGAGGATGAGATATCAGAAGTTATGCAGTAGGTTGCTATCTCTATTCATGACCGCAAGGCAAGTCGGAGGTGGAATGGCAAATACTCTGAACCACTCAAAGCACTGTGGCCTTTTTTAAAGTGGGATGCAGATACAAAAACAGAGACTATCCTTACCAACAATCCTTCTTGAGTATCAGAGTCAAACATACAGAGTGCAGCGGAAGACGTTAAATGTGCTTCATTCCGTGAGAACGCAACTCTATAGTTCTACAGTGAGATAGTGCATTTCAGCCTCAAAGGAAGCAATGTCCTCAAACGGAACATTGGTGGCACCAGGATCTAAAGCAGGCTTAAGAAGCCTTGGATGCAGTCAGTCTTTTATTAACTATCATGACCGACACAATGTGATCCATAATACTTCCATTTTGGCAGAAATTACATTCAAGCACAGGCCCCCACTAGAAGGTAGTGATGACATTCAGGTGCTGAAAACGTCTTTTTAATGCCTAAAGGAAAATTGTGAGCTTTACTTACCATATATATTGGTCAAATGATGCCCTATGCCGGAAGACTGTCTTTTTTTTTTTTCTTCAGTATCGGCAAAGCAGAGACAATTTGTTGCGAAACACTGCCACTGCTGGTCATTCAGTATAATCTGCAGATGGAAAAGTCCACTGTTAGCACATTTACTACAAGCAATACAAAAAAATCATGATTTTTATAAAGGGTAAACAGATCAATACTATGGAGTTTGTATTATTGTGAAAATCAGCATCTCATTAGAAAATCAAATCTCGATTTGTGTTTTTAACCTACCATACTACTCTGAATCTCATGCCTCTTTTGCCAACACGCTCTAAACAACTGTAGAAGGTACATTAGGACATAGATAGAGATCTTTTTGCCAGCCAAGTGGCAGGGTACCCCTCTCACTTTTTTTGATTTAGGATATGGTACACCAGTAGCAATTAAGCCAGCTGATAAGTTGAGAGGTAGGGTTATGCTACAGTTAATGGGAATGATAAAAGCTATGAATAGCATGTTCATAATCATCATTTGAGCCAATTCCTAGCAGTTCAGCAATAGTGAAGTTGACTAATGCTCAAACTCCTGTTCGTTCAAATTTAGAGGTCTAAAAAGTGCCCTAATTTCGTACATTTTACCATCATAGCTGTCACTTGGGTGTCCGGTCTACCCTGCTACTCATTTCATTAGCAAGATAAATGTATCTTACTGCTTGCTAGGCAACAGCAGAGTGGCCCTCACGTCAGACAACATCTTGCATTTAGCTTTATGATGTCAGCTTGCTAGGCAACAGATTGGCCCTCATGTCAGACAACATCTTGCTTTCGCTTTATGATGTCAGATCATCACTGGTCCAATTGTCCTTGTGGAAGCGGACCACACAGGAGGATGAGATATCAGAAGTTATGCAGTAGGTTGCTATCTCTATTCATGACCGCAAGGCAAGTCGGAGGTGGAATGGCAAATACTCTGAACCACTCAAAGCACTGTGGCCTTTTTTAAAGTGGGATGCAGATACAAAAACAGAGACTATCCTTACCAACAATCCTTCTTGAGTATCAGAGTCCAACATACAGAGTGCAGCGGAAGACGTTAAATGTGCTTCATTCCGTGAGAACGCAACTCTATAGTTCTACAGTGAGATAGTGCATTTCAGCCTCAAAGGAAGCAATGTCCTCAAACGGAACATTGGTGGCACCAGGATCTAAAGCAGGCTTAAGAAGCCTTGGATGCAGTCAGTCTTTTATTAACTATCATGACCGACACAATGTGATCCATAATACTTCCATTTTGGCAGAAATTACATTCAAGCACAGGCCACCACTAGAAGGTAGTGATGACATTCAGGTGCTGAAAACGTCTTTTTAATGCCTAAAGGAAAATTGTGAGCTTTACTTACCATATATATTGCTCAAATGATGCCCTATGCCGGAAGACTGTCTTTTTTTTTTCTTCAGTATCGGCAATGCAGAGACAATTTGTTGCGAAACACTGCCACTGCTGGTCATTCAGTATAATCTGCAGATGGAAAAGTCCACTGTTAGCACATTTACTACAAGCAATACAAAAAAATCATGATTTTTATAAAGGGTAAACAGATCAATACTATGGAGTTTGTATTATTGTGAAAATCAGCATCTCATTAGAAAATCAAATCTCGATTTGTGTTTTTAACCTACCATACTACTCTGAATCTCATGCCTCTTTTGCCAACACGCTCTAAACAACTGTAGAAGGTACATTAGGACATAGATAGAGATCTTTTTGCCAGCCAAGTGGCAGCGTACCCCTCTCACTTTATTTCATTTAGGATATGGTACACCAGTAGCAATTAAGCCAGCTGATAAGTTGAGAGGTAGGGTTATGCTACAGTTAATGGGAATGATAAAAGCTATGAATAGCATGTTCATAATCATCATTTGAGCCAATTCCTAGCAGTTCAGCAATAGTGAAGTTGACTAATGCTCAAACTCCCGTTCGTTCAAATTTAGAGGTCTTAAAAAGTGCCCTAATTTCGTACATTTTACCATCATAGCTGTCACTTGGGCATCCGGTCTACCCTGCTACTCATTTCATTAGCAAGATAAATGTATCTTACTGCTTGCTAGGCAACAGCAGAGTGGCCCTCACGTCAGACAACATCTTGCATTTAGCTTTATGATGTCAGCTTTCTAGGCAACAGATTGGCCCTCATGTCAGACAACATCTTGCTTTCGCTTTATGATGTCAGATCATCACTGGTCCAATTGTCCTTGTGGAAGCGGACCACACAGGAGGATGAGATATCAGAAGTTATGCAGTAGGTTGCTATCTCTATTCATGACCGCAAGGCAAGTCGGAGGTGGAATGGCAAATACTCTGAACCACTCAAAGCACTGTGGCCTTTTTTAAAGTGGGATGCAGATACAAAAACAGAGACTATCCTTACCAACAATCCTTCTTGAGTATCAGAGTCCAACATACAGAGTGCAGCGGAAGACGTTAAATGTGCTTCATTCCGTGAGAACGCAACTCTATAGTTCTACAGTGAGATAGTGCATTTCAGCCTCAAAGGAAGCAATGTCCTCAAACGGAACATTGGTGGCACCAGGATCTAAAGCAGGCTTAAGAAGCCTTGGATGCAGTCAGTCTTTTATTAACTATCATGACCGACACAATGTGATCCATAATACTTCCATTTTGGCAGAAATTACATTCAAGCACAGGCCCCCACTAGAAGGTAGTGATGACATTCAGGTGCTGAAAACGTCTTTTTAATGCCTAAAGGAAAATTGTGAGCTTTACTTACCATATATATTGGTCAAATGATGCCCTATGCCGGAAGACTGTCTTTTTTTTTTTTCTTCAGTATCGGCAAAGCAGAGACAATTTGTTGCGAAACACTGCCACTGCTGGTCATTCAGTATAATCTGCAGATGGAAAAGTCCACTGTTAGCACATTTACTACAAGCAATACAAAAAAATCATGATTTTTATAAAGGGTAAACAGATCAATACTATGGAGTTTGTATTATTGTGAAAATCAGCATCTCATTAGAAAATCAAATCTCGATTTGTGTTTTTAACCTACCATACTACTCTGAATCTCATGCCTCTTTTGCCAACACGCTCTAAACAACTGTAGAAGGTACATTAGGACATAGATAGAGATCTTTTTGCCAGCCAAGTGGCAGGGTACCCCTCTCACTTTTTTTGATTTAGGATATGGTACACCAGTAGCAATTAAGCCAGCTGATAAGTTGAGAGGTAGGGTTATGCTACAGTTAATGGGAATGATAAAAGCTATGAATAGCATGTTCATAATCATCATTTGAGCCAATTCCTAGCAGTTCAGCAATAGTGAAGTTGACTAATGCTCAAACTCCTGTTCGTTCAAATTTAGAGGTCTAAAAAGTGCCCTAATTTCGTACATTTTACCATCATAGCTGTCACTTGGGCGTCCGGTCTACCCTGCTACTCATTTCATTAGCAAGATAAATGTATCTTACTGCTTGCTAGGCAACAGCAGAGTGGCCCTCACGTCAGACAACATCTTGCATTTAGCTTTATGATGTCAGCTTGCTAGGCAACAGATTAGCCCTCATGTCAGACAACATCTTGCTTTCGCTTTATGATGTCAGATCATCACTGGTCCAATTGTCCTTGTGGAAGCGGACCACACAGGAGGATGAGATATCAGAAGTTATGCAGTAGGTTGCTATCTCTATTCATGACCGCAAGGCAAGTCGGAGGTGGAATGGCAAATACTCTGAACCACTCAAAGCACTGTGGCCTTTTTTAAAGTGGGATGCAGATACAAAAACAGAGACTATCCTTACCAACAATCCTTCTTGAGTATCAGAGTCCAACATACAGAGTGCAGCGGAAGACGTTAAATGTGCTTCATTCCGTGAGAACGCAACTCTATAGTTCTACAGTGAGATAGTGCATTTCAGCCTCAAAGGAAGCAATGTCCTCAAACGGAACATTGGTGGCACCAGGATCTAAAGCAGGCTTAAGAAGCCTTGGATGCAGTCAGTCTTTTATTAACTATCATGACCGACACAATGTGATCCATAATACTTCCATTTTGGCAGAAATTACATTCAAGCACAGGCCCCCACTAGAAGGTAGTGATGACATTCAGGTGCTGAAAACGTCTTTTTAATGCCTAAAGGAAAATTGTGAGCTTTACTTACCATATATATTGGTCAAATGATGCCCTATGCCGGAAGACTGTCTTTTTTTTTTTTCTTCAGTATCGGCAAAGCAGAGACAATTTGTTGCGAAACACTGCCACTGCTGGTCATTCAGTATAATCTGCAGATGGAAAAGTCCACTGTTAGCACATTTACTACAAGCAATACAAAAAAATCATGATTTTTATAAAGGGTAAACAGATCAATACTATGGAGTTTGTATTATTGTGAAAATCAGCATCTCATTAGAAAATCAAATCTCGATTTGTGTTTTTAACCTACCATACTACTCTGAATCTCATGCCTCTTTTGCCAACACGCTCTAAACAACTGTAGAAGGTACATTAGGACATAGATAGAGATCTTTTTGCCAGCCAAGTGGCAGCGTACCCCTCTCACTTTATTTCATTTAGGATATGGTACACCAGTAGCAATTAAGCCAGCTGATAAGTTGAGAGGTAGGGTTATGCTACAGTTAATGGGAATGATAAAAGCTATGAATAGCATGTTCATAATCATCATTTGAGCCAATTCCTAGCAGTTCAGCAATAGTGAAGTTGACTAATGCTCAAACTCCCGTTCGTTCAAATTTAGAGGTCTAAAAAGTGCCCTAATTTCGTACATTTTACCATCATAGCTGTCACTTGGGCGTCCGGTCTACCCTGCTACTCATTTCATTAGCAAGATAAATGTATCTTACTGCTTGCTAGGCAACAGCAGAGTGGCCCTCACGTCAGACAACATCTTGCATTTAGCTTTATGATGTCAGCTTGCTAGGCAACAGATTGGCCCTCATGTCAGACAACATCTTGCTTTCGCTTTATGATGTCAGATCATCACTGGTCCAATTGTCCTTGTGGAAGCGGACCACACAGGAGGATGAGATATCAGAAGTTATGCAGTAGGTTGCTATCTCTATTCATGACCGCAAGGCAAGTCGGAGGTGGAATGGCAAATACTCTGAACCACTCAAAGCACTGTGGCCTTTTTTAAAGTGGGATGCAGATACAAAAACAGAGACTATCCTTACCAACAATCCTTCTTGAGTATCAGAGTCCAACATACAGAGTGCAGCGGAAGACGTTAAATGTGCTTCATTCCGTGAGAACGCAACTCTATAGTTCTACAGTGAGATAGTGCATTTCAGCCTCAAATGAAGCAATGTCCTCAAACGGAACATTGGTGGCACCAGGATCTAAAGCAGGCTTAAGAAGCCTTGGATGCAGTCAGTCTTTTATTAACTATCATGACCGACACAATGTGGTCCATAATACTTCCATTTTGGCAGAAATTACATTCAAGCACAGGCCACCACTAGAAGGTAGTGATGACATTCAGGTGCTGAAAACGTCTTTTTAATGCCTAAAGGAAAATTGTGAGCTTTACTTACCATATATATTGCTCAAATGATGCCCTATGCCGGAAGACTGTCTTTTTTTTTCTTCAGTATCGGCAATGCAGAGACAATTTGTTGCGAAACACTGCCACTGCTGGTCATTCAGTATAATCTGCAGATGGAAAAGTCCACTGTTAGCACATTTACTACAAGCAATACAAAAAAATCATGATTTTTATAAAGGGTAAACAGATCAATACTATGGAGTTTGTATTATTGTGAAAATCAGCATCTCATTAGAAAATCAAATCTCGATTTGTGTTTTTAACCTACCATACTACTCTGAATCTCATGCCTCTTTTGCCAACACGCTCTAAACAACTGTAGAAGGTACATTAGGACATAGATAGAGATCTTTTTGCCAGCCAAGTGGCAGGGTACCCCTCTCACTTAGTTTTGATTTAGGATATGGTACACCAGTAGCAATTAAGCCAGCTGATAAGTTGAGAGGTAGGGTTATGCTACAGTTAATGGGAATGATAAAAGCTATGAATAGCATGTTCATAATCATCATTTGAGCCAATTCCTAGCAGTTCAGCAATAGTGAAGTTGACTAATGCTCAAACTCCTGTTCGTTCAAATTTAGAGGTCTAAAAAGTGCCCTAATTTCGTACATTTTACCATCATAGCTGTCACTTGGGCGTCCGGTCTACCCTGCTACTCATTTCATTAGCAAGATAAATGTATCTTACTGCTTGCTAGGCAACAGCAGAGTGGCCCTCACGTCAGACAACATCTTGCATTTAGCTTTATGATGTCAGCTTGCTAGGCAACAGATTGGCCCTCATGTCAGACAACATCTTGCTTTCGCTTTATGATGTCAGATCATCACTGGTCCAATTGTCCTTGTGGAAGCGGACCACACAGGAGGATGAGATATCAGAAGTTATGCAGTAGGTTGCTATCTCTATTCATGACCGCAAGGCAAGTCGGAGGTGGAATGGCAAATACTCTGAACCACTCAAAGCACTGTGGCCTTTTTTAAAGTGGGATGCAGATACAAAAACAGAGACTATCCTTACCAACAATCCTTCTTGAGTATCAGAGTCCAACATACAGAGTGCAGCGGAAGACGTTAAATGTGCTTCATTCCGTGAGAACGCAACTCTATAGTTCTACAGTGAGATAGTGCATTTCAGCCTCAAAGGAAGCAATGTCCTCAAACGGAACATTGGTGGCACCAGGATCTAAAGCAGGCTTAAGAAGCCTTGGATGCAGTCAGTCTTTTATTAACTATCATGACCGACACAATGTGATCCATAATACTTCCATTTTGGCAGAAATTACATTCAAGCACAGGCCCCCACTAGAAGGTAGTGATGACATTCAGGTGCTGAAAACGTCTTTTTAATGCCTAAAGGAAAATTGTGAGCTTTACTTACCATATATATTGGTCAAATGATGCCCTATGCCGGAAGACTGTCTTTTTTTTTTTTCTTCAGTATCGGCAAAGCAGAGACAATTTGTTGCGAAACACTGCCACTGCTGGTCATTCAGTATAATCTGCAGATGGAAAAGTCCACTGTTAGCACATTTACTACAAGCAATACAAAAAAATCATGATTTTTATAAAGGGTAAACAGATCAATACTATGGAGTTTGTATTATTGTGAAAATCAGCATCTCATTAGAAAATCAAATCTCGATTTGTGTTTTTAACCTACCATACTACTCTGAATCTCATGCCTCTTTTGCCAACACGCTCTAAACAACTGTAGAAGGTACATTAGGACATAGATAGAGATCTTTTTGCCAGCCAAGTGGCAGCGTACCCCTCTCACTTTATTTCATTTAGGATATGGTACACCAGTAGCAATTAAGCCAGCTGATAAGTTGAGAGGTAGGGTTATGCTACAGTTAATGGGAATGATAAAAGCTATGAATAGCATGTTCATAATCATCATTTGAGCCAATTCCTAGCAGTTCAGCAATAGTGAAGTTGACTAATGCTCAAACTCCCGTTCGTTCAAATTTAGAGGTCTAAAAAGTGCCCTAATTTCGTACATTTTACCATCATAGCTGTCACTTGGGCGTCCGGTCTACCCTGCTACTCATTTCATTAGCAAGATAAATGTATCTTACTGCTTGCTAGGCAACAGCAGAGTGGCCCTCACGTCAGACAACATCTTGCATTTAGCTTTATGATGTCAGCTTGCTAGGCAACAGATTGGCCCTCATGTCAGACAACATCTTGCTTTCGCTTTATGATGTCAGATCATCACTGGTCCAATTGTCCTTGTGGAAGCGGACCACACAGGAGGATGAGATATCAGAAGTTATGCAGTAGGTTGCTATCTCTATTCATGACCGCAAGGCAAGTCGGAGGTGGAATGGCAAATACTCTGAACCACTCAAAGCACTGTGGCCTTTTTTAAAGTGGGATGCAGATACAAAAACAGAGACTATCCTTACCAACAATCCTTCTTGAGTATCAGAGTCCAACATACAGAGTGCAGCGGAAGACGTTAAATGTGCTTCATTCCGTGAGAACGCAACTCTATAGTTCTACAGTGAGATAGTGCATTTCAGCCTCAAAGGAAGCAATGTCCTCAAACGGAACATTGGTGGCACCAGGATCTAAAGCAGGCTTAAGAAGCCTTGGATGCAGTCAGTCTTTTATTAACTATCATGACCGACACAATGTGATCCATAATACTTCCATTTTGGCAGAAATTACATTCAAGCACAGGCCACCACTAGAAGGTAGTGATGACATTCAGGTGCTGAAAACGTCTTTTTAATGCCTAAAGGAAAATTGTGAGCTTTACTTACCATATATATTGCTCAAATGATGCCCTATGCCGGAAGACTGTCTTTTTTTTTTTCTTCAGTATCGGCAATGCAGAGACAATTTGTTGCGAAACACTGCCACTGCTGGTCATTCAGTATAATCTGCAGATGGAAAAGTCCACTGTTAGCACATTTACTACAAGCAATACAAAAAAATCATGATTTTTATAAAGGGTAAACAGATCAATACTATGGAGTTTGTATTATTGTGAAAATCAGCATCTCATTAGAAAATCAAATCTCGATTTGTGTTTTTAACCTACCATACTACTCTGAATCTCATGCCTCTTTTGCCAACACGCTCTAAACAACTGTAGAAGGTACATTAGGACATAGATAGAGATCTTTTTGCCAGCCAAGTGGCAGCGTACCCCTCTCACTTTATTTCATTTAGGATATGGTACACCAGTAGCAATTAAGCCAGCTGATAAGTTGAGAGGTAGGGTTATGCTACAGTTAATGGGAATGATAAAAGCTATGAATAGCATGTTCATAATCATCATTTGAGCCAATTCCTAGCAGTTCAGCAATAGTGAAGTTGACTAATGCTCAAACTCCCGTTCGTTCAAATTTAGAGGTCTAAAAAGTGCCCTAATTTCGTACATTTTACCATCATAGCTGTCACTTGGGCGTCCGGTCTACCCTGCTACTCATTTCATTAGCAAGATAAATGTATCTTACTGCTTGCTAGGCAACAGCAGAGTGGCCCTCACGTCAGACAACATCTTGCATTTAGCTTTATGATGTCAGCTTGCTAGGCAACAGATTGGCCCTCATGTCAGACAACATCTTGCTTTCGCTTTATGATGTCAGATCATCACTGGTCCAATTGTCCTTGTGGAAGCGGACCACACAGGAGGATGAGATATCAGAAGTTATGCAGTAGGTTGCTATCTCTATTCATGACCGCAAGGCAAGTCGGAGGTGGAATGGCAAATACTCTGAACCACTCAAAGCACTGTGGCCTTTTTTAAAGTGGGATGCAGATACAAAAACAGAGACTATCCTTACCAACAATCCTTCTTGAGTATCAGAGTCCAACATACAGAGTGCAGCGGAAGACGTTAAATGTGCTTCATTCCGTGAGAACGCAACTCTATAGTTCTACAGTGAGATAGTGCATTTCAGCCTCAAAGGAAGCAATGTCCTCAAACGGAACATTGGTGGCACCAGGATCTAAAGCAGGCTTAAGAAGCCTTGGATGCAGTCAGTCTTTTATTAACTATCATGACCGACACAATGTGATCCATAATACTTCCATTTTGGCAGAAATTACATTCAAGCACAGGCCCCCACTAGAAGGTAGTGATGACATTCAGGTGCTGAAAACGTCTTTTTAATGCCTAAAGGAAAATTGTGAGCTTTACTTACCATATATATTGCTCAAATGATGCCCTATGCCGGAAGACTGTCTTTTTTTTTTTCTTCAGTATCGGCAATGCAGAGACAATTTGTTGCGAAACACTGCCACTGCTGGTCATTCAGTATAATCTGCAGATGGAAAAGTCCACTGTTAGCACATTTACTACAAGCAATACAAAAAAATCATGATTTTTATAAAGGGTAAACAGATCAATACTATGGAGTTTGTATTATTGTGAAAATCAGCATCTCATTAGAAAATCAAATCTCGATTTGTGTTTTTAACCTACCATACTACTCTGAATCTCATGCCTCTTTTGCCAACACGCTCTAAACAACTGTAGAAGGTACATTAGGACATAGATAGAGATCTTTTTGCCAGCCAAGTGGCAGGGTACCCCTCTCACTTAGTTTTGATTTAGGATATGGTACACCAGTAGCAATTAAGCCAGCTGATAAGTTGAGAGGTAGGGTTATGCTACAGTTAATGGGAATGATAA
Organism: Lissotriton vulgaris; assembly: GCF_964263255.1. Lineage (NCBI taxonomy): Eukaryota > Metazoa > Chordata > Amphibia > Caudata > Salamandridae > Lissotriton > Lissotriton vulgaris. The sequence goes on along the minus strand of NC_141700.1, from coordinate 323,878,230 downwards.
AAGCTATGAATAGCATGTTCATAATCATCATTTGAGCCAATTCCTAGCAGTTCAGCAATAGTGAAGTTGACTAATGCTCAAACTCCTGTTCGTTCAAATTTAGAGGTCTAAAAAGTGCCCTAATTTCGTACATTTTACCATCATAGCTGTCACTTGGGCGTCCGGTCTACCCTGCTACTCATTTCATTAGCAAGATAAATGTATCTTACTGCTTGCTAGGCAACAGCAGAGTGGCCCTCACGTCAGACAACATCTTGCATTTAGCTTTATGATGTCAGCTTGCTAGGCAACAGATTGGCCCTCATGTCAGACAACATCTTGCTTTCGCTTTATGATGTCAGATCATCACTGGTCCAATTGTCCTTGTGGAAGCGGACCACACAGGAGGATGAGATATCAGAAGTTATGCAGTAGGTTGCTATCTCTATTCATGACCGCAAGGCAAGTCGGAGGTGGAATGGCAAATACTCTGAACCACTCAAAGCACTGTGGCCTTTTTTAAAGTGGGATGCAGATACAAAAACAGAGACTATCCTTACCAACAATCCTTCTTGAGTATCAGAGTCCAACATACAGAGTGCAGCGGAAGACGTTAAATGTGCTTCATTCCGTGAGAACGCAACTCTATAGTTCTACAGTGAGATAGTGCATTTCAGCCTCAAAGGAAGCAATGTCCTCAAACGGAACATTGGTGGCACCAGGATCTAAAGCAGGCTTAAGAAGCCTTGGATGCAGTCAGTCTTTTATTAACTATCATGACCGACACAATGTGATCCATAATACTTCCATTTTGGCAGAAATTACATTCAAGCACAGGCCCCCACTAGAAGGTAGTGATGACATTCAGGTGCTGAAAACGTCTTTTTAATGCCTAAAGGAAAATTGTGAGCTTTACTTACCATATATATTGGTCAAATGATGCCCTATGCCGGAAGACTGTCTTTTTTTTTTTTCTTCAGTATCGGCAAAGCAGAGACAATTTGTTGCGAAACACTGCCACTGCTGGTCATTCAGTATAATCTGCAGATGGAAAAGTCCACTGTTAGCACATTTACTACAAGCAATACAAAAAAATCATGATTTTTATAAAGGGTAAACAGATCAATACTATGGAGTTTGTATTATTGTGAAAATCAGCATCTCATTAGAAAATCAAATCTCGATTTGTGTTTTTAACCTACCATACTACTCTGAATCTCATGCCTCTTTTGCCAACACGCTCTAAACAACTGTAGAAGGTACATTAGGACATAGATAGAGATCTTTTTGCCAGCCAAGTGGCAGCGTACCCCTCTCACTTTATTTCATTTAGGATATGGTACACCAGTAGCAATTAAGCCAGCTGATAAGTTGAGAGGTAGGGTTATGCTACAGTTAATGGGAATGATAAAAGCTATGAATAGCATGTTCATAATCATCATTTGAGCCAATTCCTAGCAGTTCAGCAATAGTGAAGTTGACTAATGCTCAAACTCCCGTTCGTTCAAATTTAGAGGTCTAAAAAGTGCCCTAATTTCGTACATTTTACCATCATAGCTGTCACTTGGGCGTCCGGTCTACCCTGCTACTCATTTCATTAGCAAGATAAATGTATCTTACTGCTTGCTAGGCAACAGCAGAGTGGCCCTCACGTCAGACAACATCTTGCATTTAGCTTTATGATGTCAGCTTGCTAGGCAACAGATTGGCCCTCATGTCAGACAACATCTTGCTTTCGCTTTATGATGTCAGATCATCACTGGTCCAATTGTCCTTGTGGAAGCGGACCACACAGGAGGATGAGATATCAGAAGTTATGCAGTAGGTTGCTATCTCTATTCATGACCGCAAGGCAAGTCGGAGGTGGAATGGCAAATACTCTGAACCACTCAAAGCACTGTGGCCTTTTTTAAAGTGGGATGCAGATACAAAAACAGAGACTATCCTTACCAACAATCCTTCTTGAGTATCAGAGTCCAACATACAGAGTGCAGCGGAAGACGTTAAATGTGCTTCATTCCGTGAGAACGCAACTCTATAGTTCTACAGTGAGATAGTGCATTTCAGCCTCAAAGGAAGCAATGTCCTCAAACGGAACATTGGTGGCACCAGGATCTAAAGCAGGCTTAAGAAGCCTTGGATGCAGTCAGTCTTTTATTAACTATCATGACCGACACAATGTGATCCATAATACTTCCATTTTGGCAGAAATTACATTCAAGCACAGGCCACCACTAGAAGGTAGTGATGACATTCAGGTGCTGAAAACGTCTTTTTAATGCCTAAAGGAAAATTGTGAGCTTTACTTACCATATATATTGCTCAAATGATGCCCTATGCCGGAAGACTGTCTTTTTTTTTTTCTTCAGTATCGGCAATGCAGAGACAATTTGTTGCGAAACACTGCCACTGCTGGTCATTCAGTATAATCTGCAGATGGAAAAGTCCACTGTTAGCACATTTACTACAAGCAATACAAAAAAATCATGATTTTTATAAAGGGTAAACAGATCAATACTATGGAGTTTGTATTATTGTGAAAATCAGCATCTCATTAGAAAATCAAATCTCGATTTGTGTTTTTAACCTACCATACTACTCTGAATCTCATGCCTCTTTTGCCAACACGCTCTAAACAACTGTAGAAGGTACATTAGGACATAGATAGAGATCTTTTTGCCAGCCAAGTGGCAGCGTACCCCTCTCACTTTATTTCATTTAGGATATGGTACACCAGTAGCAATTAAGCCAGCTGATAAGTTGAGAGGTAGGGTTATGCTACAGTTAATGGGAATGATAAAAGCTATGAATAGCATGTTCATAATCATCATTTGAGCCAATTCCTAGCAGTTCAGCAATAGTGAAGTTGACTAATGCTCAAACTCCCGTTCGTTCAAATTTAGAGGTCTTAAAAAGTGCCCTAATTTCGTACATTTTACCATCATAGCTGTCACTTGGGCATCCGGTCTACCCTGCTACTCATTTCATTAGCAAGATAAATGTATCTTACTGCTTGCTAGGCAACAGCAGAGTGGCCCTCACGTCAGACAACATCTTGCATTTAGCTTTATGATGTCAGCTTTCTAGGCAACAGATTGGCCCTCATGTCAGACAACATCTTGCTTTCGCTTTATGATGTCAGATCATCACTGGTCCAATTGTCCTTGTGGAAGCGGACCACACAGGAGGATGAGATATCAGAAGTTATGCAGTAGGTTGCTATCTCTATTCATGACCGCAAGGCAAGTCGGAGGTGGAATGGCAAATACTCTGAACCACTCAAAGCACTGTGGCCTTTTTTAAAGTGGGATGCAGATACAAAAACAGAGACTATCCTTACCAACAATCCTTCTTGAGTATCAGAGTCAAACATACAGAGTGCAGCGGAAGACGTTAAATGTGCTTCATTCCGTGAGAACGCAACTCTATAGTTCTACAGTGAGATAGTGCATTTCAGCCTCAAAGGAAGCAATGTCCTCAAACGGAACATTGGTGGCACCAGGATCTAAAGCAGGCTTAAGAAGCCTTGGATGCAGTCAGTCTTTTATTAACTATCATGACCGACACAATGTGATCCATAATACTTCCATTTTGGCAGAAATTACATTCAAGCACAGGCCCCCACTAGAAGGTAGTGATGACATTCAGGTGCTGAAAACGTCTTTTTAATGCCTAAAGGAAAATTGTGAGCTTTACTTACCATATATATTGGTCAAATGATGCCCTATGCCGGAAGACTGTCTTTTTTTTTTTTCTTCAGTATCGGCAAAGCAGAGACAATTTGTTGCGAAACACTGCCACTGCTGGTCATTCAGTATAATCTGCAGATGGAAAAGTCCACTGTTAGCACATTTACTACAAGCAATACAAAAAAATCATGATTTTTATAAAGGGTAAACAGATCAATACTATGGAGTTTGTATTATTGTGAAAATCAGCATCTCATTAGAAAATCAAATCTCGATTTGTGTTTTTAACCTACCATACTACTCTGAATCTCATGCCTCTTTTGCCAACACGCTCTAAACAACTGTAGAAGGTACATTAGGACATAGATAGAGATCTTTTTGCCAGCCAAGTGGCAGGGTACCCCTCTCACTTTTTTTGATTTAGGATATGGTACACCAGTAGCAATTAAGCCAGCTGATAAGTTGAGAGGTAGGGTTATGCTACAGTTAATGGGAATGATAAAAGCTATGAATAGCATGTTCATAATCATCATTTGAGCCAATTCCTAGCAGTTCAGCAATAGTGAAGTTGACTAATGCTCAAACTCCTGTTCGTTCAAATTTAGAGGTCTAAAAAGTGCCCTAATTTCGTACATTTTACCATCATAGCTGTCACTTGGGTGTCCGGTCTACCCTGCTACTCATTTCATTAGCAAGATAAATGTATCTTACTGCTTGCTAGGCAACAGCAGAGTGGCCCTCACGTCAGACAACATCTTGCATTTAGCTTTATGATGTCAGCTTGCTAGGCAACAGATTGGCCCTCATGTCAGACAACATCTTGCTTTCGCTTTATGATGTCAGATCATCACTGGTCCAATTGTCCTTGTGGAAGCGGACCACACAGGAGGATGAGATATCAGAAGTTATGCAGTAGGTTGCTATCTCTATTCATGACCGCAAGGCAAGTCGGAGGTGGAATGGCAAATACTCTGAACCACTCAAAGCACTGTGGCCTTTTTTAAAGTGGGATGCAGATACAAAAACAGAGACTATCCTTACCAACAATCCTTCTTGAGTATCAGAGTCCAACATACAGAGTGCAGCGGAAGACGTTAAATGTGCTTCATTCCGTGAGAACGCAACTCTATAGTTCTACAGTGAGATAGTGCATTTCAGCCTCAAAGGAAGCAATGTCCTCAAACGGAACATTGGTGGCACCAGGATCTAAAGCAGGCTTAAGAAGCCTTGGATGCAGTCAGTCTTTTATTAACTATCATGACCGACACAATGTGATCCATAATACTTCCATTTTGGCAGAAATTACATTCAAGCACAGGCCACCACTAGAAGGTAGTGATGACATTCAGGTGCTGAAAACGTCTTTTTAATGCCTAAAGGAAAATTGTGAGCTTTACTTACCATATATATTGCTCAAATGATGCCCTATGCCGGAAGACTGTCTTTTTTTTTTCTTCAGTATCGGCAATGCAGAGACAATTTGTTGCGAAACACTGCCACTGCTGGTCATTCAGTATAATCTGCAGATGGAAAAGTCCACTGTTAGCACATTTACTACAAGCAATACAAAAAAATCATGATTTTTATAAAGGGTAAACAGATCAATACTATGGAGTTTGTATTATTGTGAAAATCAGCATCTCATTAGAAAATCAAATCTCGATTTGTGTTTTTAACCTACCATACTACTCTGAATCTCATGCCTCTTTTGCCAACACGCTCTAAACAACTGTAGAAGGTACATTAGGACATAGATAGAGATCTTTTTGCCAGCCAAGTGGCAGCGTACCCCTCTCACTTTATTTCATTTAGGATATGGTACACCAGTAGCAATTAAGCCAGCTGATAAGTTGAGAGGTAGGGTTATGCTACAGTTAATGGGAATGATAAAAGCTATGAATAGCATGTTCATAATCATCATTTGAGCCAATTCCTAGCAGTTCAGCAATAGTGAAGTTGACTAATGCTCAAACTCCCGTTCGTTCAAATTTAGAGGTCTTAAAAAGTGCCCTAATTTCGTACATTTTACCATCATAGCTGTCACTTGGGCATCCGGTCTACCCTGCTACTCATTTCATTAGCAAGATAAATGTATCTTACTGCTTGCTAGGCAACAGCAGAGTGGCCCTCACGTCAGACAACATCTTGCATTTAGCTTTATGATGTCAGCTTGCTAGGCAACAGATTAGCCCTCATGTCAGACAACATCTTGCTTTCGCTTTATGATGTCAGATCATCACTGGTCCAATTGTCCTTGTGGAAGCGGACCACACAGGAGGATGAGATATCAGAAGTTATGCAGTAGGTTGCTATCTCTATTCATGACCGCAAGGCAAGTCGGAGGTGGAATGGCAAATACTCTGAACCACTCAAAGCACTGTGGCCTTTTTTAAAGTGGGATGCAGATACAAAAACAGAGACTATCCTTACCAACAATCCTTCTTGAGTATCAGAGTCCAACATACAGAGTGCAGCGGAAGACGTTAAATGTGCTTCATTCCGTGAGAACGCAACTCTATAGTTCTACAGTGAGATAGTGCATTTCAGCCTCAAAGGAAGCAATGTCCTCAAACGGAACATTGGTGGCACCAGGATCTAAAGCAGGCTTAAGAAGCCTTGGATGCAGTCAGTCTTTTATTAACTATCATGACCGACACAATGTGATCCATAATACTTCCATTTTGGCAGAAATTACATTCAAGCACAGGCCCCCACTAGAAGGTAGTGATGACATTCAGGTGCTGAAAACGTCTTTTTAATGCCTAAAGGAAAATTGTGAGCTTTACTTACCATATATATTGGTCAAATGATGCCCTATGCCGGAAGACTGTCTTTTTTTTTTTCTTCAGTATCGGCAAAGCAGAGACAATTTGTTGCGAAACACTGCCACTGCTGGTCATTCAGTATAATCTGCAGATGGAAAAGTCCACTGTTAGCACATTTACTACAAGCAATACAAAAAAATCATGATTTTTATAAAGGGTAAACAGATCAATACTATGGAGTTTGTATTATTGTGAAAATCAGCATCTCATTAGAAAATCAAATCTCGATTTGTGTTTTTAACCTACCATACTACTCTGAATCTCATGCCTCTTTTGCCAACACGCTCTAAACAACTGTAGAAGGTACATTAGGACATAGATAGAGATCTTTTTGCCAGCCAAGTGGCAGGGTACCCCTCTCACTTTATTTGATTTAGGATATGGTACACCAGTAGCAATTAAGCCAGCTGATAAGTTGAGAGGTAGGGTTATGCTACAGTTAATGGGAATGATAAAAGCTATGAATAGCATGTTCATAATCATCATTTGAGCCAATTCCTAGCAGTTCAGCAATAGTGAAGTTGACTAATGCTCAAACTCCTGTTCGTTCAAATTTAGAGGTCTTAAAAAGTGCCCTAATTTCGTACATTTTACCATCATAGCTGTCACTTGGGCATCCGGTCTACCCTGCTACTCATTTCATTAGCAAGATAAATGTATCTTACTGCTTGCTAGGCAACAGCAGAGTGGCCCTCACGTCAGACAACACCTTGCATTTAGCTTTATGATGTCAGCTTGCTAGGCAACAGATTGGCCCTCATGTCAGACAACATCTTGCTTTCGCTTTATGATGTCAGATCATCACTGGTCCAATTGTCCTTGTGGAAGCGGACCACACAGGAGGATGAGATATCAGAAGTTATGCAGTAGGTTGCTATCTCTATTCATGACCGCAAGGCAAGTCGGAGGTGGAATGGCAAATACTCTGAACCACTCAAAGCACTGTGGCCTTTTTTAAAGTGGGATGCAGATACAAAAACAGAGACTATCCTTACCAACAATCCTTCTTGAGTATCAGAGTCCAACATACAGAGTGCAGCGGAAGACGTTAAATGTGCTTCATTCCGTGAGAACGCAACTCTATAGTTCTACAGTGAGATAGTGCATTTCAGCCTCAAAGGAAGCAATGTCCTCAAACGGAACATTGGTGGCACCAGGATCTAAAGCAGGCTTAAGAAGCCTTGGATGCAGTCAGTCTTTTATTAACTATCATGACCGACACAATGTGATCCATAATACTTCCATTTTGGCAGAAATTACATTCAAGCACAGGCCACCACTAGAAGGTAGTGATGACATTCAGGTGCTGAAAACGTCTTTTTAATGCCTAAAGGAAAATTGTGAGCTTTACTTACCATATATATTGGTCAAATGATGCCCTATGCCGGAAGACTGTCTTTTTTTTTTTCTTCAGTATCGGCAATGCAGAGACAATTTGTTGCGAAACACTGCCACTGCTGGTCATTCAGTATAATCTGCAGATGGAAAAGTCCACTGTTAGCACATTTACTACAAGCAATACAAAAAAATCATGATTTTTATAAAGGGTAAACAGATCAATACTATGGAGTTTGTATTATTGTGAAAATCAGCATCTCATTAGAAAATCAAATCTCGATTTGTGTTTTTAACCTACCATACTACTCTGAATCTCATGCCTCTTTTGCCAACACGCTCTAAACAACTGTAGAAGGTACATTAGGACATAGATAGAGATCTTTTTGCCAGCCAAGTGGCAGCGTACCCCTCTCACTTTATTTCATTTAGGATATGGTACACCAGTAGCAATTAAGCCAGCTGATAAGTTGAGAGGTAGGGTTATGCTACAGTTAATGGGAATGATAAAAGCTATGAATAGCATGTTCATAATCATCATTTGAGCCAATTCCTAGCAGTTCAGCAATAGTGAAGTTGACTAATGCTCAAACTCCTGTTCGTTCAAATTTAGAGGTCTTAAAAAGTGCCCTAATTTCGTACATTTTACCATCATAGCTGTCACTTGGGCATCCGGTCTACCCTGCTACTCATTTCATTAGCAAGATAAATGTATCTTACTGCTTGCTAGGCAACAGCAGAGTGGCCCTCACGTCAGACAACACCTTGCATTTAGCTTTATGATGTCAGCTTGCTAGGCAACAGATTGGCCCTCATGTCAGACAACATCTTGCTTTCGCTTTATGATGTCAGATCATCACTGGTCCAATTGTCCTTGTGGAAGCGGACCACACAGGAGGATGAGATATCAGAAGTTATGCAGTAGGTTGCTATCTCTATTCATGACCGCAAGGCAAGTCGGAGGTGGAATGGCAAATACTCTGAACCACTCAAAGCACTGTGGCCTTTTTTAAAGTGGGATGCAGATACAAAAACAGAGACTATCCTTACCAACAATCCTTCTTGAGTATCAGAGTCCAACATACAGAGTGCAGCGGAAGACGTTAAATGTGCTTCATTCCGTGAGAACGCAACTCTATAGTTCTACAGTGAGATAGTTCATTTCAGCCTCAAAGGAAGCAATGTCCTCAAACGGAACATTGGTGGCACCAGGATCTAAAGCAGGCTTAAGAAGCCTTGGATGCAGTCAGTCTTTTATTAACTATCATGACCGACACAATGTGATCCATAATACTTCCATTTTGGCAGAAATTACATTCAAGCACAGGCCCCCACTAGAAGGTAGTGATGACATTCAGGTGCTGAAAACGTCTTTTTAATGCCTAAAGGAAAATTGTGAGCTTTACTTACCATATATATTGGTCAAATGATGCCCTATGCCGGAAGACTGTCTTTTTTTTTTTCTTCAGTATCGGCAATGCAGAGACAATTTGTTGCGAAACACTGCCACTGCTGGTCATTCAGTATAATCTGCAGATGGAAAAGTCCACTGTTAGCACATTTACTACAAGCAATACAAAAAAATCATGATTTTTATAAAGGGTAAACAGATCAATACTATGGAGTTTGTATTATTGTGAAAATCAGCATCTCATTAGAAAATCAAATCTCGATTTGTGTTTTAACCTACCATACTACTCTGAATCTCATGCCTCTTTTGCCAACACGCTCTAAACAACTGTAGAAGGTACATTAGGACATAGATAGAGATCTTTTTGCCAGCCAAGTGGCAGCGTACCCCTCTCACTTTATTTCATTTAGGATATGGTACACCAGTAGCAATTAAGCCAGCTGATAAGTTGAGAGGTAGGGTTATGCTACAGTTAATGGGAATGATAAAAGCTATGAATAGCATGTTCATAATCATCATTTGAGCCAATTCCTAGCAGTTCAGCAATAGTGAAGTTGACTAATGCTCAAACTCCCGTTCGTTCAAATTTAGAGGTCTAAAAAGTGCCCTAATTTCGTACATTTTACCATCATAGCTGTCACTTGGGCGTCCGGTCTACCCTGCTACTCATTTCATTAGCAAGATAAATGTATCTTACTGCTTGCTAGGCAACAGCAGAGTGGCCCTCACGTCAGACAACATCTTGCATTTAGCTTTATGATGTCAGCTTGCTAGGCAACAGATTGGCCCTCATGTCAGACAACATCTTGCTTTCGCTTTATGATGTCAGATCATCACTGGTCCAATTGTCCTTGTGGAAGCGGACCACACAGGAGGATGAGATATCAGAAGTTATGCAGTAGGTTGCTATCTCTATTCATGACCGCAAGGCAAGTCGGAGGTGGAATGGCAAATACTCTGAACCACTCAAAGCACTGTGGCCTTTTTTAAAGTGGGATGCAGATACAAAAACAGAGACTATCCTTACCAACAATCCTTCTTGAGTATCAGAGTCCAACATACAGAGTGCAGCGGAAGACGTTAAATGTGCTTCATTCCGTGAGAACGCAACTCTATAGTTCTACAGTGAGATAGTGCATTTCAGCCTCAAAGGAAGCAATGTCCTCAAACGGAACATTGGTGGCACCAGGATCTAAAGCAGGCTTAAGAAGCCTTGGATGCAGTCAGTCTTTTATTAACTATCATGACCGACACAATGTGATCCATAATACTTCCATTTTGGCAGAAATTACATTCAAGCACAGGCCACCACTAGAAGGTAGTGATGACATTCAGGTGCTGAAAACGTCTTTTTAATGCCTAAAGGAAAATTGTGAGCTTTACTTACCATATATATTGCTCAAATGATGCCCTATGCCGGAAGACTGTCTTTTTTTTTTTCTTCAGTATCGGCAATGCAGAGACAATTTGTTGCGAAACACTGCCACTGCTGGTCATTCAGTATAATCTGCAGATGGAAAAGTCCACTGTTAGCACATTTACTACAAGCAATACAAAAAAATCATGATTTTTATAAAGGGTAAACAGATCAATACTATGGAGTTTGTATTATTGTGAAAATCAGCATCTCATTAGAAAATCAAATCTCGATTTGTGTTTTTAACCTACCATACTACTCTGAATCTCATGCCTCTTTTGCCAACACGCTCTAAACAACTGTAGAAGGTACATTAGGACATAGATAGAGATCTTTTTGCCAGCCAAGTGGCAGCGTACCCCTCTCACTTTATTTCATTTAGGATATGGTACACCAGTAGCAATTAAGCCAGCTGATAAGTTGAGAGGTAGGGTTATGCTACAGTTAATGGGAATGATAAAAGCTATGAATAGCATGTTCATAATCATCATTTGAGCCAATTCCTAGCAGTTCAGCAATAGTGAAGTTGACTAATGCTCAAACTCCAGTTCGTTCAAATTTAGAGGTCTTAAAAAGTGCCCTAATTTCGTACATTTTACCATCATAGCTGTCACTTGGGCATCCGGTCTACCCTGCTACTCATTTCATTAGCAAGATAAATGTATCTTACTGCTTGCTAGGCAACAGCAGAGTGGCCCTCACGTCAGACAACATCTTGCATTTAGCTTTATGATGTCAGCTTTCTAGGCAACAGATTGGCCCTCATGTCAGACAACATCTTGCTTTCGCTTTATGATGTCAGATCATCACTGGTCCAATTGTCCTTGTGGAAGCGGACCACACAGGAGGATGAGATATCAGAAGTTATGCAGTAGGTTGCTATCTCTATTCATGACCGCAAGGCAAGTCGGAGGTGGAATGGCAAATACTCTGAACCACTCAAAGCACTGTGGCCTTTTTTAAAGTGGGATGCAGATACAAAAACAGAGACTATCCTTACCAACAATCCTTCTTGAGTATCAGAGTCCAACATACAGAGTGCAGCGGAAGACGTTAAATGTGCTTCATTCCGTGAGAACGCAACTCTATAGTTCTACAGTGAGATAGTGCATTTCAGCCTCAAAGGAAGCAATGTCCTCAAACGGAACATTGGTGGCACCAGGATCTAAAGCAGGCTTAAGAAGCCTTGGATGCAGTCAGTCTTTTATTAACTATCATGACCGACACAATGTGATCCATAATACTTCCATTTTGGCAGAAATTACATTCAAGCACAGGCCCCCACTAGAAGGTAGTGATGACATTCAGGTGCTGAAAACGTCTTTTTAATGCCTAAAGGAAAATTGTGAGCTTTACTTACCATATATATTGGTCAAATGATGCCCTATGCCGGAAGACTGTCTTTTTTTTTTTTCTTCAGTATCGGCAAAGCAGAGACAATTTGTTGCGAAACACTGCCACTGCTGGTCATTCAGTATAATCTGCAGATGGAAAAGTCCACTGTTAGCACATTTACTACAAGCAATACAAAAAAATCATGATTTTTATAAAGGGTAAACAGATCAATACTATGGAGTTTGTATTATTGTGAAAATCAGCATCTCATTAGAAAATCAAATCTCGATTTGTGTTTTTAACCTACCATACTACTCTGAATCTCATGCCTCTTTTGCCAACACGCTCTAAACAACTGTAGAAGGTACATTAGGACATAGATAGAGATCTTTTTGCCAGCCAAGTGGCAGCGTACCCCTCTCACTTTATTTCATTTAGGATATGGTACACCAGTAGCAATTAAGCCAGCTGATAAGTTGAGAGGTAGGGTTATGCTACAGTTAATGGGAATGATAAAAGCTATGAATAGCATGTTCATAATCATCATTTGAGCCAATTCCTAGCAGTTCAGCAATAGTGAAGTTGACTAATGCTCAAACTCCAGTTCGTTCAAATTTAGAGGTCTTAAAAAGTGCCCTAATTTCGTACATTTTACCATCATAGCTGTCACTTGGGCATCCGGTCTACCCTGCTACTCATTTCATTAGCAAGATAAATGTATCTTACTGCTTGCTAGGCAACAGCAGAGTGGCCCTCACGTCAGACAACATCTTGCATTTAGCTTTATGATGTCAGCTTTCTAGGCAACAGATTGGCCCTCATGTCAGACAACATCTTGCTTTCGCTTTATGATGTCAGATCATCACTGGTCCAATTGTCCTTGTGGAAGCGGACCACACAGGAGGATGAGATATCAGAAGTTATGCAGTAGGTTGCTATCTCTATTCATGACCGCAAGGCAAGTCGGAGGTGGAATGGCAAATACTCTGAACCACTCAAAGCACTGTGGCCTTTTTTAAAGTGGGATGCAGATACAAAAACAGAGACTATCCTTACCAACAATCCTTCTTGAGTATCAGAGTCCAACATACAGAGTGCAGCGGAAGACGTTAAATGTGCTTCATTCCGTGAGAACGCAACTCTATAGTTCTACAGTGAGATAGTGCATTTCAGCCTCAAAGGAAGCAATGTCCTCAAACGGAACATTGGTGGCACCAGGATCTAAAGCAGGCTTAAGAAGCCTTGGATGCAGTCAGTCTTTTATTAACTATCATGACCGACACAATGTGATCCATAATACTTCCATTTTGGCAGAAATTACATTCAAGCACAGGCCCCCACTAGAAGGTAGTGATGACATTCAGGTGCTGAAAACGTCTTTTTAATGCCTAAAGGAAAATTGTGAGCTTTACTTACCATATATATTGGTCAAATGATGCCCTATGCCGGAAGACTGTCTTTTTTTTTTTTCTTCAGTATCGGCAATGCAGAGACAATTTGTTGCGAAACACTGCCACTGCTGGTCATTCAGTATAATCTGCAGATGGAAAAGTCCACTGTTAGCACATTTACTACAAGCAATACAAAAAAATCATGATTTTTATAAAGGGTAAACAGATCAATACTATGGAGTTTGTATTATTGTGAAAATCAGCATCTCATTAGAAAATCAAATCTCGATTTGTGTTTTAACCTACCATACTACTCTGAATCTCATGCCTCTTTTGCCAACACGCTCTAAACAACTGTAGAAGGTACATTAGGACATAGATAGAGATCTTTTTGCCAGCCAAGTGGCAGCGTACCCCTCTCACTTTATTTCATTTAGGATATGGTACACCAGTAGCAATTAAGCCAGCTGATAAGTTGAGAGGTAGGGTTATGCTACAGTTAATGGGAATGATAAAAGCTATGAATAGCATGTTCATAATCATCATTTGAGCCAATTCCTAGCAGTTCAGCAATAGTGAAGTTGACTAATGCTCAAACTCCCGTTCGTTCAAATTTAGAGGTCTAAAAAGTGCCCTAATTTCGTACATTTTACCATCATAGCTGTCACTTGGGCGTCCGGTCTACCCTGCTACTCATTTCATTAGCAAGATAAATGTATCTTACTGCTTGCTAGGCAACAGCAGAGTGGCCCTCACGTCAGACAACATCTTGCATTTAGCTTTATGATGTCAGCTTGCTAGGCAACAGATTGGCCCTCATGTCAGACAACATCTTGCTTTCGCTTTATGATGTCAGATCATCACTGGTCCAATTGTCCTTGTGGAAGCGGACCACACAGGAGGATGAGATATCAGAAGTTATGCAGTAGGTTGCTATCTCTATTCATGACCGCAAGGCAAGTCGGAGGTGGAATGGCAAATACTCTGAACCACTCAAAGCACTGTGGCCTTTTTTAAAGTGGGATGCAGATACAAAAACAGAGACTATCCTTACCAACAATCCTTCTTGAGTATCAGAGTCCAACATACAGAGTGCAGCGGAAGACGTTAAATGTGCTTCATTCCGTGAGAACGCAACTCTATAGTTCTACAGTGAGATAGTGCATTTCAGCCTCAAAGGAAGCAATGTCCTCAAACGGAACATTGGTGGCACCAGGATCTAAAGCAGGCTTAAGAAGCCTTGGATGCAGTCAGTCTTTTATTAACTATCATGACCGACACAATGTGATCCATAATACTTCCATTTTGGCAGAAATTACATTCAAGCACAGGCCACCACTAGAAGGTAGTGATGACATTCAGGTGCTGAAAACGTCTTTTTAATGCCTAAAGGAAAATTGTGAGCTTTACTTACCATATATATTGCTCAAATGATGCCCTATGCCGGAAGACTGTCTTTTTTTTTTTCTTCAGTATCGGCAATGCAGAGACAATTTGTTGCGAAACACTGCCACTGCTGGTCATTCAGTATAATCTGCAGATGGAAAAGTCCACTGTTAGCACATTTACTACAAGCAATACAAAAAAATCATGATTTTTATAAAGGGTAAACAGATCAATACTATGGAGTTTGTATTATTGTGAAAATCAGCATCTCATTAGAAAATCAAATCTCGATTTGTGTTTTTAACCTACCATACTACTCTGAATCTCATGCCTCTTTTGCCAACACGCTCTAAACAACTGTAGAAGGTACATTAGGACATAGATAGAGATCTTTTTGCCAGCCAAGTGGCAGCGTACCCCTCTCACTTTATTTCATTTAGGATATGGTACACCAGTAGCAATTAAGCCAGCTGATAAGTTGAGAGGTAGGGTTATGCTACAGTTAATGGGAATGATAAAAGCTATGAATAGCATGTTCATAATCATCATTTGAGCCAATTCCTAGCAGTTCAGCAATAGTGAAGTTGACTAATGCTCAAACTCCAGTTCGTTCAAATTTAGAGGTCTTAAAAAGTGCCCTAATTTCGTACATTTTACCATCATAGCTGTCACTTGGGCATCCGGTCTACCCTGCTACTCATTTCATTAGCAAGATAAATGTATCTTACTGCTTGCTAGGCAACAGCAGAGTGGCCCTCACGTCAGACAACATCTTGCATTTAGCTTTATGATGTCAGCTTTCTAGGCAACAGATTGGCCCTCATGTCAGACAACATCTTGCTTTCGCTTTATGATGTCAGATCATCACTGGTCCAATTGTCCTTGTGGAAGCGGACCACACAGGAGGATGAGATATCAGAAGTTATGCAGTAGGTTGCTATCTCTATTCATGACCGCAAGGCAAGTCGGAGGTGGAATGGCAAATACTCTGAACCACTCAAAGCACTGTGGCCTTTTTTAAAGTGGGATGCAGATACAAAAACAGAGACTATCCTTACCAACAATCCTTCTTGAGTATCAGAGTCCAACATACAGAGTGCAGCGGAAGACGTTAAATGTGCTTCATTCCGTGAGAACGCAACTCTATAGTTCTACAGTGAGATAGTGCATTTCAGCCTCAAAGGAAGCAATGTCCTCAAACGGAACATTGGTGGCACCAGGATCTAAAGCAGGCTTAAGAAGCCTTGGATGCAGTCAGTCTTTTATTAACTATCATGACCGACACAATGTGATCCATAATACTTCCATTTTGGCAGAAATTACATTCAAGCACAGGCCCCCACTAGAAGGTAGTGATGACATTCAGGTGCTGAAAACGTCTTTTTAATGCCTAAAGGAAAATTGTGAGCTTTACTTACCATATATATTGGTCAAATGATGCCCTATGCCGGAAGACTGTCTTTTTTTTTTTTCTTCAGTATCGGCAAAGCAGAGACAATTTGTTGCGAAACACTGCCACTGCTGGTCATTCAGTATAATCTGCAGATGGAAAAGTCCACTGTTAGCACATTTACTACAAGCAATACAAAAAAATCATGATTTTTATAAAGGGTAAACAGATCAATACTATGGAGTTTGTATTATTGTGAAAATCAGCATCTCATTAGAAAATCAAATCTCGATTTGTGTTTTTAACCTACCATACTACTCTGAATCTCATGCCTCTTTTGCCAACACGCTCTAAACAACTGTAGAAGGTACATTAGGACATAGATAGAGATCTTTTTGCCAGCCAAGTGGCAGGGTACCCCTCTCACTTTATTTGATTTAGGATATGGTACACCAGTAGCAATTAAGCCAGCTGATAAGTTGAGAGGTAGGGTTATGCTACAGTTAATGGGAATGATAAAAGCTATGAATAGCATGTTCATAATCATCATTTGAGCCAATTCCTAGCAGTTCAGCAATAGTGAAGTTGACTAATGCTCAAACTCCTGTTCGTTCAAATTTAGAGGTCTAAAAAGTGCCCTAATTTCGTACATTTTACCATCATAGCTGTCACTTGGGCGTCCGGTCTACCCTGCTACTCATTTCATTAGCAAGATAAATGTATCTTACTGCTTGCTAGGCAACAGCAGAGTGGCCCTCACGTCAGACAACATCTTGCATTTAGCTTTATGATGTCAGCTTGCTAGGCAACAGATTGGCCCTCATGTCAGACAACATCTTGCTTTCGCTTTATGATGTCAGATCATCACTGGTCCAATTGTCCTTGTGGAAGCGGACCACACAGGAGGATGAGATATCAGAAGTTATGCAGTAGGTTGCTATCTCTATTCATGACCGCAAGGCAAGTCGGAGGTGGAATGGCAAATACTCTGAACCACTCAAAGCACTGTGGCCTTTTTTAAAGTGGGATGCAGATACAAAAACAGAGACTATCCTTACCAACAATCCTTCTTGAGTATCAGAGTCCAACATACAGAGTGCAGCGGAAGACGTTAAATGTGCTTCATTCCGTGAGAACGCAACTCTATAGTTCTACAGTGAGATAGTGCATTTCAGCCTCAAAGGAAGCAATGTCCTCAAACGGAACATTGGTGGCACCAGGATCTAAAGCAGGCTTAAGAAGCCTTGGATGCAGTCAGTCTTTTATTAACTATCATGACCGACACAATGTGATCCATAATACTTCCATTTTGGCAGAAATTACATTCAAGCACAGGCCCCCACTAGAAGGTAGTGATGACATTCAGGTGCTGAAAACGTCTTTTTAATGCCTAAAGGAAAATTGTGAGCTTTACTTACCATATATATTGGTCAAATGATGCCCTATGCCGGAAGACTGTCTTTTTTTTTTTCTTCAGTATCGGTAATGCAGAGACAATTTGTTGCGAAACACTGCCACTGCTGGTCATTCAGTATAATCTGCAGATGGAAAAGTCCACTGTTAGCACATTTACTACAAGCAATACAAAAAAATCATGATTTTTATAAAGGGTAAACCGATCAATACTATGGAGTTTGTATTATTGTGAAAATCAGCATCTCATTAGAAAATCAAATCTCGATTTGTGTTTTTAACCTACCATACTACTCTGAATCTCATGCCTCTTTTGCCAACACGCTCTAAACAACTGTAGAAGGTACATTAGGACATAGATAGAGATCTTTTTGCCAGCCAAGTGGCAGGGTACCCCTCTCACTTTATTTGATTTAGGATATGGTACACCAGTAGCAATTAAGCCAGCTGATAAGTTGAGAGGTAGGGTTATGCTACAGTTAATGGGAATGATAAAAGCTATGAATAGCATGTTCATAATCATCATTTGAGCCAATTCCTAGCAGTTCAGCAATAGTGAAGTTGACTAATGCTCAAACTCCCGTTCGTTCAAATTTAGAGGTCTTAAAAAGTGCCCTAATTTCGTACATTTTACCATCATAGCTGTCACTTGGGCATCCGGTCTACCCTGCTACTCATTTCATTAGCAAGATAAATGTATCTTACTGCTTGCTAGGCAACAGCAGAGTGGCCCTCACGTCAGACAACACCTTGCATTTAGCTTTATGATGTCAGCTTGCTAGGCAACAGATTGGCCCTCATGTCAGACAACATCTTGCTTTCGCTTTATGATGTCAGATCATCACTGGTCCAATTGTCCTTGTGGAAGCGGACCACACAGGAGGATGAGATATCAGAAGTTATGCAGTAGGTTGCTATCTCTATTCATGACCGCAAGGCAAGTCGGAGGTGGAATGGCAAATACTCTGAACCACTCAAAGCACTGTGGCCTTTTTTAAAGTGGGATGCAGATACAAAAACAGAGACTATCCTTACCAACAATCCTTCTTGAGTATCAGAGTCCAACATACAGAGTGCAGCGGAAGACGTTAAATGTGCTTCATTCCGTGAGAACGCAACTCTATAGTTCTACAGTGAGATAGTGCATTTCAGCCTCAAAGGAAGCAATGTCCTCAAACGGAACATTGGTGGCACCAGGATCTAAAGCAGGCTTAAGAAGCCTTGGATGCAGTCAGTCTTTTATTAACTATCATGACCGACACAATGTGATCCATAATACTTCCATTTTGGCAGAAATTACATTCAAGCACAGGCCCCCACTAGAAGGTAGTGATGACATTCAGGTGCTGAAAACGTCTTTTTAATGCCTAAAGGAAAATTGTGAGCTTTACTTACCATATATATTGGTCAAATGATGCCCTATGCCGGAAGACTGTCTTTTTTTTTTTCTTCAGTATCGGCAATGCAGAGACAATTTGTTGCGAAACACTGCCACTGCTGGTCATTCAGTATAATCTGCAGATGGAAAAGTCCACTGTTAGCACATTTACTACAAGCAATACAAAAAAATCATGATTTTTATAAAGGGTAAACAGATCAATACTATGGAGTTTGTATTATTGTGAAAATCAGCATCTCATTAGAAAATCAAATCTCGATTTGTGTTTTTAACCTACCATACTACTCTGAATCTCATGCCTCTTTTGCCAACACGCTCTAAACAACTGTAGAAGGTACATTAGGACATAGATAGAGATCTTTTTGCCAGCCAAGTGGCAGCGTACCCCTCTCACTTTATTTGATTTAGGATATGGTACACCAGTAGCAATTAAGCCAGCTGATAAGTTGAGAGGTAGGGTTATGCTACAGTTAATGGGAATGATAAAAGCTATGAATAGCATGTTCATAATCATCATTTGAGCCAATTCCTAGCAGTTCAGCAATAGTGAAGTTGACTAATGCTCAAACTCCCGTTCGTTCAAATTTAGAGGTCTAAAAAGTGCCCTAATTTCGTACATTTTACCATCATAGCTGTCACTTGGGCGTCCGGTCTACCCTGCTACTCATTTCATTAGCAAGATAAATGTATCTTACTGCTTGCTAGGCAACAGCAGAGTGGCCCTCACGTCAGACAACATCTTGCATTTAGCTTTATGATGTCAGCTTGCTAGGCAACAGATTGGCCCTCATGTCAGACAACATCTTGCTTTCGCTTTATGATGTCAGATCATCACTGGTCCAATTGTCCTTGTGGAAGCGGACCACACAGGAGGATGAGATATCAGAAGTTATGCAGTAGGTTGCTATCTCTATTCATGACCGCAAGGCAAGTCGGAGGTGGAATGGCAAATACTCTGAACCACTCAAAGCACTGTGGCCTTTTTTAAAGTGGGATGCAGATACAAAAACAGAGACTATCCTTACCAACAATCCTTCTTGAGTATCAGAGTCCAACATACAGAGTGCAGCGGAAGACGTTAAATGTGCTTCATTCCGTGAGAACGCAACTCTATAGTTCTACAGTGAGATAGTGCATTTCAGCCTCAAAGGAAGCAATGTCCTCAAACGGAACATTGGTGGCACCAGGATCTAAAGCAGGCTTAAGAAGCCTTGGATGCAGTCAGTCTTTTATTAACTATCATGACCGACACAATGTGATCCATAATACTTCCATTTTGGCAGAAATTACATTCAAGCACAGGCCCCCACTAGAAGGTAGTGATGACATTCAGGTGCTGAAAACGTCTTTTTAATGCCTAAAGGAAAATTGTGAGCTTTACTTACCATATATATTGGTCAAATGATGCCCTATGCCGGAAGACTGTCTTTTTTTTTTTCTTCAGTATCGGTAATGCAGAGACAATTTGTTGCGAAACACTGCCACTGCTGGTCATTCAGTATAATCTGCAGATGGAAAAGTCCACTGTTAGCACATTTACTACAAGCAATACAAAAAAATCATGATTTTTATAAAGGGTAAACAGATCAATACTATGGAGTTTGTATTATTGTGAAAATCAGCATCTCATTAGAAAATCAAATCTCGATTTGTGTTTTTAACCTACCATACTACTCTGAATCTCATGCCTCTTTTGCCAACACGCTCTAAACAACTGTAGAAGGTACATTAGGACATAGATAGAGATCTTTTTGCCAGCCAAGTGGCAGGGTACCCCTCTCACTTTATTTGATTTAGGATATGGTACACCAGTAGCAATTAAGCCATCTGATAAGTTGAGAGGTAGGGTTATGCTACAGTTAATGGGAATGATAAAAGCTATGAATAGCATGTTCATAATCATCATTTGAGCCAATTCCTAGCAGTTCAGCAATAGTGAAGTTGACTAATGCTCAAACTCCCGTTCGTTCAAATTTAGAGGTCTTAAAAAGTGCCCTAATTTCGTACATTTTACCATCATAGCTGTCACTTGGGCATCCGGTCTACCCTGCTACTCATTTCATTAGCAAGATAAATGTATCTTACTGCTTGCTAGGCAACAGCAGAGTGGCCCTCACGTCAGACAACACCTTGCATTTAGCTTTATGATGTCAGCTTGCTAGGCAACAGATTGGCCCTCATGTCAGACAACATCTTGCTTTCGCTTTATGATGTCAGATCATCACTGGTCCAATTGTCCTTGTGGAAGCGGACCACACAGGAGGATGAGATATCAGAAGTTATGCAGTAGGTTGCTATCTCTATTCATGACCGCAAGGCAAGTCGGAGGTGGAATGGCAAATACTCTGAACCACTCAAAGCACTGTGGCCTTTTTTAAAGTGGGATGCAGATACAAAAACAGAGACTATCCTTACCAACAATCCTTCTTGAGTATCAAAGTCCAACATACAGAGTGCAGCGGAAGACGTTAAATGTGCTTCATTCCGTGAGAACGCAACTCTATAGTTCTACAGTGAGATAGTGCATTTCAGCCTCAAAGGAAGCAATGTCCTCAAACGGAACATTGGTGGCACCAGGATCTAAAGCAGGCTTAAGAAGCCTTGGATGCAGTCAGTCTTTTATTAACTATCATGACCGACACAATGTGATCCATAATACTTCCATTTTGGCAGAAATTACATTCAAGCACAGGCCCCCACTAGAAGGTAGTGATGACATTCAGGTGCTGAAAACGTCTTTTTAACACCTTGGCTGCTAAGGGTTTTCCCGCTGGGCGCTGATTACTCTTATTTCCCATTGTTCATGACAAGGTCAGCTCGTCATAAGCGCAGGGCAGGTAACACCCATGACGAGCTGGCCTTGTCATCAGCGCCGAAGGGGTTAATGCCTAAAGGAAAATTGTGAGCTTTACTTACCATATATATTGGTCAAATGATGCCCTATGCCGGAAGACTGTCTTTTTTTTTTTCTTCAGTATCGGCAATGCAGAGACAATTTGTTGCGAAACACTGCCACTGCTGGTCATTCAGTATAATCTGCAGATGGAAAAGTCCACTGTTAGCACATTTACTACAAGCAATACAAAAAAATCATGATTTTTATAAAGGGTAAACAGATCAATACTATGGAGTTTGTATTATTGTGAAAATCAGCATCTCATTAGAAAATCAAATCTCGATTTGTGTTTTTAACCTACCATACTACTCTGAATCTCATGCCTCTTTTGCCAACACGCTCTAAACAACTGTAGAAGGTACATTAGGACATAGATAGAGATCTTTTTGCCAGCCAAGTGGCAGGGTACCCCTCTCACTTTATTTGATTTAGGATATGGTACACCAGTAGCAATTAAGCCAGCTGATAAGTTGAGAGGTAGGGTTATGCTACAGTTAATGGGAATGATAAAAGCTATGAATAGCATGTTCATAATCATCATTTGAGCCAATTCCTAGCAGTTCAGCAATAGTGAAGTTGACTAATGCTCAAACTCCCGTTCGTTCAAATTTAGAGGTCTAAAAAGTGCCCTAATTTCGTACATTTTACCATCATAGCTGTCACTTGGGCGTCCGGTCTACCCTGCTACTCATTTCATTAGCAAGATAAATGTATCTTACTGCTTGCTAGGCAACAGCAGAGTGGCCCTCACGTCAGACAACATCTTGCATTTAGCTTTATGATGTCAGCTTGCTAGGCAACAGATTGGCCCTCATGTCAGACAACATCTTGCTTTCGCTTTATGATGTCAGATCATCACTGGTCCAATTGTCCTTGTGGAAGCGGACCACACAGGAGGATGAGATATCAGAAGTTATGCAGTAGGTTGCTATCTCTATTCATGACCGCAAGGCAAGTCGGAGGTGGAATGGCAAATACTCTGAACCACTCAAAGCACTGTGGCCTTTTTTAAAGTGGGATGCAGATACAAAAACAGAGACTATCCTTACCAACAATCCTTCTTGAGTATCAGAGTCCAACATACAGAGTGCAGCGGAAGACGTTAAATGTGCTTCATTCCGTGAGAACGCAACTCTATAGTTCTACAGTGAGATAGTGCATTTCAGCCTCAAAGGAAGCAATGTCCTCAAACGGAACATTGGTGGCACCAGGATCTAAAGCAGGCTTAAGAAGCCTTGGATGCAGTCAGTCTTTTATTAACTATCATGACCGACACAATGTGATCCATAATACTTCCATTTTGGCAGAAATTACATTCAAGCACAGGCCCCCACTAGAAGGTAGTGATGACATTCAGGTGCTGAAAACGTCTTTTTAATGCCTAAAGGAAAATTGTGAGCTTTACTTACCATATATATTGGTCAAATGATGCCCTATGCCGGAAGACTGTCTTTTTTTTTTTCTTCAGTATCGGCAATGCAGAGACAATTTGTTGCGAAACACTGCCACTGCTGGTCATTCAGTATAATCTGCAGATGGAAAAGTCCACTGTTAGCACATTTACTACAAGCAATACAAAAAAATCATGATTTTTATAAAGGGTAAACAGATCAATACTATGGAGTTTGTATTATTGTGAAAATCAGCATCTCATTAGAAAATCAAATCTCGATTTGTGTTTTTAACCTACCATACTACTCTGAATCTCATGCCTCTTTTGCCAACACGCTCTAAACAACTGTAGAAGGTACATTAGGACATAGATAGAGATCTTTTTGCCAGCCAAGTGGCAGGGTACCCCTCTCACTTTATTTGATTTAGGATATGGTACACCAGTAGCAATTAAGCCAGCTGATAAGTTGAGAGGTAGGGTTATGCTACAGTTAATGGGAATGATAAAAGCTATGAATAGCATGTTCATAATCATCATTTGAGCCAATTCCTAGCAGTTCAGCAATAGTGAAGTTGACTAATGCTCAAACTCCCGTTCGTTCAAATTTAGAGGTCTAAAAAGTGCCCTAATTTCGTACATTTTACCATCATAGCTGTCACTTGGGCGTCCGGTCTACCCTGCTACTCATTTCATTAGCAAGATAAATGTATCTTACTGCTTGCTAGGCAACAGCAGAGTGGCCCTCACGTCAGACAACATCTTGCATTTAGCTTTATGATGTCAGCTTGCTAGGCAACAGATTGGCCCTCATGTCAGACAACATCTTGCTTTCGCTTTATGATGTCAGATCATCACTGGTCCAATTGTCCTTGTGGAAGCGGACCACACAGGAGGATGAGATATCAGAAGTTATGCAGTAGGTTGCTATCTCTATTCATGACCGCAAGGCAAGTCGGAGGTGGAATGGCAAATACTCTGAACCACTCAAAGCACTGTGGCCTTTTTTAAAGTGGGATGCAGATACAAAAACAGAGACTATCCTTACCAACAATCCTTCTTGAGTATCAGAGTCCAACATACAGAGTGCAGCGGAAGACGTTAAATGTGCTTCATTCCGTGAGAACGCAACTCTATAGTTCTACAGTGAGATAGTGCATTTCAGCCTCAAAGGAAGCAATGTCCTCAAACGGAACATTGGTGGCACCAGGATCTAAAGCAGGCTTAAGAAGCCTTGGATGCAGTCAGTCTTTTATTAACTATCATGACCGACACAATGTGATCCATAATACTTCCATTTTGGCAGAAATTACATTCAAGCACAGGCCCCCACTAGAAGGTAGTGATGACATTCAGGTGCTGAAAACGTCTTTTTAATGCCTAAAGGAAAATTGTGAGCTTTACTTACCATATATATTGGTCAAATGATGCCCTATGCCGGAAGACTGTCTTTTTTTTTTTTCTTCAGTATCGGCAAAGCAGACAATTTGTTGCGAAACACTGCCACTGCTGGTCATTCAGTATAATCTGCAGATGGAAAAGTCCACTGTTAGCACATTTACTACAAGCAATACAAAAAAATCATGATTTTTATAAAGGGTAAACAGATCAATACTATGGAGTTTGTATTATTGTGAAAATCAGCATCTCATTAGAAAATCAAATCTCGATTTGTGTTTTTAACCTACCATACTACTCTGAATCTCATGCCTCTTTTGCCAACACGCTCTAAACAACTGTAGAAGGTACATTAGGACATAGATAGAGATCTTTTTGCCAGCCAAGTGGCAGGGTACCCCTCTCACTTTATTTGATTTAGGATATGGTACACCAGTAGCAATTAAGCCAGCTGATAAGTTGAGAGGTAGGGTTATGCTACAGTTAATGGGAATGATAAAAGCTATGAATAGCATGTTCATAATCATCATTTGAGCCAATTCCTAGCAGTTCAGCAATAGTGAAGTTGACTAATGCTCAAACTCCCTTTCGTTCAAATTTAGAGGTCTAAAAAGTGCCCTAATTTCGTACATTTTACCATCATAGCTGTCACTTGGGCGTCCGGTCTACCCTGCTACTCATTTCATTAGCAAGATAAATGTATCTTACTGCTTGCTAGGCAACAGCAGAGTGGCCCTCACGTCAGACAACACCTTGCATTTAGCTTTATGATGTCAGCTTGCTAGGCAACAGATTGGCCCTCATGTCAGACAACATCTTGCTTTCGCTTTATGATGTCAGATCATCACTGGTCCAATTGTCCTTGTGGAAGCGGACCACACAGGAGGATGAGATATCAGAAGTTATGCAGTAGGTTGCTATCTCTATTCATGACCGCAAGGCAAGTCGGAGGTGGAATGGCAAATACTCTGAACCACTCAAAGCACTGTGGCCTTTTTTAAAGTGGGATGCAGATACAAAAACAGAGACTATCCTTACCAACAATCCTTCTTGAGTATCAGAGTCCAACATACAGAGTGCAGCGGAAGACGTTAAATGTGCTTCATTCCGTGAGAACGCAACTCTATAGTTCTACAGTGAGATAGTGCATTTCAGCCTCAAAGGAAGCAATGTCCTCAAACGGAACATTGGTGGCACCAGGATCTAAAGCAGGCTTAAGAAGCCTTGGATGCAGTCAGTCTTTTATTAACTATCATGACCGACACAATGTGATCCATAATACTTCCATTTTGGCAGAAATTACATTCAAGCACAGGCCCCCACTAGAAGGTAGTGATGACATTCAGGTGCTGAAAACGTCTTTTTAATGCCTAAAGGAAAATTGTGAGCTTTACTTACCATATATATTGGTCAAATGATGCCCTATGCCGGAAGACTGTCTTTTTTTTTTTTCTTCAGTATCGGCAAAGCAGACAATTTGTTGCGAAACACTGCCACTGCTGGTCATTCAGTATAATCTGCAGATGGAAAAGTCCACTGTTAGCACATTTACTACAAGCAATACAAAAAAATCATGATTTTTATAAAGGGTAAACAGATCAATACTATGGAGTTTGTATTATTGTGAAAATCAGCATCTCATTAGAAAATCAAATCTCGATTTGTGTTTTTAACCTACCATACTACTCTGAATCTCATGCCTCTTTTGCCAACACGCTCTAAACAACTGTAGAAGGTACATTAGGACATAGATAGAGATCTTTTTGCCAGCCAAGTGGCAGGGTACCCCTCTCACTTTATTTGATTTAGGATATGGTACACCAGTAGCAATTAAGCCAGCTGATAAGTTGAGAGGTAGGGTTATGCTACAGTTAATGGGAATGATAAAAGCTATGAATAGCATGTTCATAATCATCATTTGAGCCAATTCCTAGCAGTTCAGCAATAGTGAAGTTGACTAATGCTCAAACTCCCTTTCGTTCAAATTTAGAGGTCTAAAAAGTGCCCTAATTTCGTACATTTTACCATCATAGCTGTCACTTGGGCGTCCGGTCTACCCTGCTACTCATTTCATTAGCAAGATAAATGTATCTTACTGCTTGCTAGGCAACAGCAGAGTGGCCCTCACGTCAGACAACACCTTGCATTTAGCTTTATGATGTCAGCTTGCTAGGCAACAGATTGGCCCTCATGTCAGACAACATCTTGCTTTCGCTTTATGATGTCAGATCATCACTGGTCCAATTGTCCTTGTGGAAGCGGACCACACAGGAGGATGAGATATCAGAAGTTATGCAGTAGGTTGCTATCTCTATTCATGACCGCAAGGCAAGTCGGAGGTGGAATGGCAAATACTCTGAACCACTCAAAGCACTGTGGCCTTTTTTAAAGTGGGATGCAGATACAAAAACAGAGACTATCCTTACCAACAATCCTTCTTGAGTATCAGAGTCCAACATACAGAGTGCAGCGGAAGACGTTAAATGTGCTTCATTCCGTGAGAACGCAACTCTATAGTTCTACAGTGAGATAGTGCATTTCAGCCTCAAAGGAAGCAATGTCCTCAAACGGAACATTGGTGGCACCAGGATCTAAAGCAGGCTTAAGAAGCCTTGGATGCAGTCAGTCTTTTATTAACTATCATGACCGACACAATGTGATCCATAATACTTCCATTTTGGCAGAAATTACATTCAAGCACAGGCCCCCACTAGAAGGTAGTGATGACATTCAGGTGCTGAAAACGTCTTTTTAATGCCTAAAGGAAAATTGTGAGCTTTACTTACCATATATATTGGTCAAATGATGCCCTATGCCGGAAGACTGTCTTTTTTTTTTTCTTCAGTATCGGCAATGCAGAGACAATTTGTTGCGAAACACTGCCACTGCTGGTCATTCAGTATAATCTGCAGATGGAAAAGTCCACTGTTAGCACATTTACTACAAGCAATACAAAAAAATCATGATTTTTATAAAGGGTAAACAGATCAATACTATGGAGTTTGTATTATTGTGAAAATCAGCATCTCATTAGAAAATCAAATCTCGATTTGTGTTTTTAACCTACCATACTACTCTGAATCTCATGCCTCTTTTGCCAACACGCTCTAAACAACTGTAGAAGGTACATTAGGACATAGATAGAGATCTTTTTGCCAGCCAAGTGGCAGCGTACCCCTCTCACTTTATTTGATTTAGGATATGGTACACCAGTAGCAATTAAGCCAGCTGATAAGTTGAGAGGTAGGGTTATGCTACAGTTAATGGGAATGATAAAAGCTATGAATAGCATGTTCATAATCATCATTTGAGCCAATTCCTAGCAGTTCAGCAATAGTGAAGTTGACTAATGCTCAAACTCCCGTTCGTTCAAATTTAGAGGTCTAAAAAGTGCCCTAATTTCGTACATTTTACCATCATAGCTGTCACTTGGGCGTCCGGTCTACCCTGCTACTCATTTCATTAGCAAGATAAATGTATCTTACTGCTTGCTAGGCAACAGCAGAGTGGCCCTCACGTCAGACAACATCTTGCATTTAGCTTTATGATGTCAGCTTGCTAGGCAACAGATTGGCCCTCATGTCAGACAACATCTTGCTTTCGCTTTATGATGTCAGATCATCACTGGTCCAATTGTCCTTGTGGAAGCGGACCACACAGGAGGATGAGATATCAGAAGTTATGCAGTAGGTTGCTATCTCTATTCATGACCGCAAGGCAAGTCGGAGGTGGAATGGCAAATACTCTGAACCACTCAAAGCACTGTGGCCTTTTTTAAAGTGGGATGCAGATACAAAAACAGAGACTATCCTTACCAACAATCCTTCTTGAGTATCAGAGTCCAACATACAGAGTGCAGCGGAAGACGTTAAATGTGCTTCATTCCGTGAGAACGCAACTCTATAGTTCTACAGTGAGATAGTGCATTTCAGCCTCAAAGGAAGCAATGTCCTCAAACGGAACATTGGTGGCACCAGGATCTAAAGCAGGCTTAAGAAGCCTTGGATGCAGTCAGTCTTTTATTAACTATCATGACCGACACAATGTGATCCATAATACTTCCATTTTGGCAG
Source organism: Lissotriton vulgaris (assembly GCF_964263255.1). NCBI lineage: Eukaryota > Metazoa > Chordata > Amphibia > Caudata > Salamandridae > Lissotriton > Lissotriton vulgaris. The sequence continues at coordinate 323,849,503 of NC_141700.1, read as the reverse complement.
AAATTACATTCAAGCACAGGCCACCACTAGAAGGTAGTGATGACATTCAGGTGCTGAAAACGTCTTTTTAATGCCTAAAGGAAAATTGTGAGCTTTACTTACCATATATATTGGTCAAATGATGCCCTATGCTGGAAGACTGTCTTTTTTTTTTTCTTCAGTATCGGCAATGCAGAGACAATTTGTTGCGAAACACTGCCACTGCTGGTCATTCAGTATAATCTGCAGATGGAAAAGTCCACTGTTAGCACATTTACTACAAGCAATACAAAAAAATCATGATTTTTATAAAGGGTAAACAGATCAATACTATGGAGTTTGTATTATTGTGAAAATCAGCATCTCATTAGAAAATCAAATCTCGATTTGTGTTTTTAACCTACCATACTACTCTGAATCTCATGCCTCTTTTGCCAACACGCTCTAAACAACTGTAGAAGGTACATTAGGACATAGATAGAGATCTTTTTGCCAGCCAAGTGGCAGCGTACCCCTCTCACTTTATTTGATTTAGGATATGGTACACCAGTAGCAATTAAGCCAGCTGATAAGTTGAGAGGTAGGGTTATGCTACAGTTAATGGGAATGATAAAAGCTATGAATAGCATGTTCATAATCATCATTTGAGCCAATTCCTAGCAGTTCAGCAATAGTGAAGTTGACTAATGCTCAAAATCCCGTTCGTTCAAATTTAGAGGTCTTAAAAAGTGCCCTAATTTCGTACATTTTACCATCATAGCTGTCACTTGGGCATCCGGTCTACCCTGCTACTCATTTCATTAGCAAGATAAATGTATCTTACTGCTTGCTAGGCAACAGCAGAGTGGCCCTCACGTCAGACAACATCTTGCATTTAGCTTTATGATGTCAGCTTGCTAGGCAACAGATTGGCCCTCATGTCAGACAACATCTTGCTTTCGCTTTATGATGTCAGATCATCACTGGTCCAATTGTCCTTGTGGAAGCGGACCACACAGGAGGATGAGATATCAGAAGTTATGCAGTAGGTTGCTATCTCTATTCATGACCGCAAGGCAAGTCGGAGGTGGAATGGCAAATACTCTGAACCACTCAAAGCACTGTGGCCTTTTTTAAAGTGGGATGCAGATACAAAAACAGAGACTATCCTTACCAACAATCCTTCTTGAGTATCAGAGTCCAACATACAGAGTGCAGCGGAAGACGTTAAATGTGCTTCATTCCGTGAGAACGCAACTCTATAGTTCTACAGTGAGATAGTGCATTTCAGCCTCAAAGGAAGCAATGTCCTCAAACGGAACATTGGTGGCACCAGGATCTAAAGCAGGCTTAAGAAGCCTTGGATGCAGTCAGTCTTTTATTAACTATCATGACCGACACAATGTGATCCATAATACTTCCATTTTGGCAGAAATTACATTCAAGCACAGGCCCCCACTAGAAGGTAGTGATGACATTCAGGTGCTGAAAACGTCTTTTTAATGCCTAAAGGAAAATTGTGAGCTTTACTTACCATATATATTGGTCAAATGATGCCCTATGCCGGAAGACTGTCTTTTTTTTTTTTCTTCAGTATCGGCAAAGCAGACAATTTGTTGCGAAACACTGCCACTGCTGGTCATTCAGTATAATCTGCAGATGGAAAAGTCCACTGTTAGCACATTTACTACAAGCAATACAAAAAAATCATGATTTTTATAAAGGGTAAACAGATCAATACTATGGAGTTTGTATTATTGTGAAAATCAGCATCTCATTAGAAAATCAAATCTCGATTTGTGTTTTTAACCTACCATACTACTCTGAATCTCATGCCTCTTTTGCCAACACGCTCTAAACAACTGTAGAAGGTACATTAGGACATAGATAGAGATCTTTTTGCCAGCCAAGTGGCAGGGTACCCCTCTCACTTTATTTGATTTAGGATATGGTACACCAGTAGCAATTAAGCCAGCTGATAAGTTGAGAGGTAGGGTTATGCTACAGTTAATGGGAATGATAAAAGCTATGAATAGCATGTTCATAATCATCATTTGAGCCAATTCCTAGCAGTTCAGCAATAGTGAAGTTGACTAATGCTCAAACTCCCGTTCGTTCAAATTTAGAGGTCTAAAAAGTGCCCTAATTTCGTACATTTTACCATCATAGCTGTCACTTGGGCGTCCGGTCTACCCTGCTACTCATTTCATTAGCAAGATAAATGTATCTTACTGCTTGCTAGGCAACAGCAGAGTGGCCCTCACGTCAGACAACACCTTGCATTTAGCTTTATGATGTCAGCTTGCTAGGCAACAGATTGGCCCTCATGTCAGACAACATCTTGCTTTCGCTTTATGATGTCAGATCATCACTGGTCCAATTGTCCTTGTGGAAGCGGACCACACAGGAGGATGAGATATCAGAAGTTATGCAGTAGGTTGCTATCTCTATTCATGACCGCAAGGCAAGTCGGAGGTGGAATGGCAAATACTCTGAACCACTCAAAGCACTGTGGCCTTTTTTAAAGTGGGATGCAGATACAAAAACAGAGACTATCCTTACCAACAATCCTTCTTGAGTATCAGAGTCCAACATACAGAGTGCAGCGGAAGACGTTAAATGTGCTTCATTCCGTGAGAACGCAACTCTATAGTTCTACAGTGAGATAGTGCATTTCAGCCTCAAAGGAAGCAATGTCCTCAAACGGAACATTGGTGGCACCAGGATCTAAAGCAGGCTTAAGAAGCCTTGGATGCAGTCAGTCTTTTATTAACTATCATGACCGACACAATGTGATCCATAATACTTCCATTTTGGCAGAAATTACATTCAAGCACAGGCCCCCACTAGAAGGTAGTGATGACATTCAGGTGCTGAAAACGTCTTTTTAATGCCTAAAGGAAAATTGTGAGCTTTACTTACCATATATATTGGTCAAATGATGCCCTATGCCGGAAGACTGTCTTTTTTTTTTTCTTCAGTATCGGCAATGCAGAGACAATTTGTTGCGAAACACTGCCACTGCTGGTCATTCAGTATAATCTGCAGATGGAAAAGTCCACTGTTAGCACATTTACTACAAGCAATACAAAAAAATCATGATTTTTATAAAGGGTAAACAGATCAATACTATGGAGTTTGTATTATTGTGAAAATCAGCATCTCATTAGAAAATCAAATCTCGATTTGTGTTTTTAACCTACCATACTACTCTGAATCTCATGCCTCTTTTGCCAACACGCTCTAAACAACTGTAGAAGGTACATTAGGACATAGATAGAGATCTTTTTGCCAGCCAAGTGGCAGCGTACCCCTCTCACTTTATTTGATTTAGGATATGGTACACCAGTAGCAATTAAGCCAGCTGATAAGTTGAGAGGTAGGGTTATGCTACAGTTAATGGGAATGATAAAAGCTATGAATAGCATGTTCATAATCATCATTTGAGCCAATTCCTAGCAGTTCAGCAATAGTGAAGTTGACTAATGCTCAAACTCCCGTTCGTTCAAATTTAGAGGTCTAAAAAGTGCCCTAATTTCGTACATTTTACCATCATAGCTGTCACTTGGGCGTCCGGTCTACCCTGCTACTCATTTCATTAGCAAGATAAATGTATCTTACTGCTTGCTAGGCAACAGCAGAGTGGCCCTCACGTCAGACAACATCTTGCATTTAGCTTTATGATGTCAGCTTGCTAGGCAACAGATTGGCCCTCATGTCAGACAACATCTTGCTTTCGCTTTATGATGTCAGATCATCACTGGTCCAATTGTCCTTGTGGAAGCGGACCACACAGGAGGATGAGATATCAGAAGTTATGCAGTAGGTTGCTATCTCTATTCATGACCGCAAGGCAAGTCGGAGGTGGAATGGCAAATACTCTGAACCACTCAAAGCACTGTGGCCTTTTTTAAAGTGGGATGCAGATACAAAAACAGAGACTATCCTTACCAACAATCCTTCTTGAGTATCAGAGTCCAACATACAGAGTGCAGCGGAAGACGTTAAATGTGCTTCATTCCGTGAGAACGCAACTCTATAGTTCTACAGTGAGATAGTGCATTTCAGCCTCAAAGGAAGCAATGTCCTCAAACGGAACATTGGTGGCACCAGGATCTAAAGCAGGCTTAAGAAGCCTTGGATGCAGTCAGTCTTTTATTAACTATCATGACCGACACAATGTGATCCATAATACTTCCATTTTGGCAGAAATTACATTCAAGCACAGGCCACCACTAGAAGGTAGTGATGACATTCAGGTGCTGAAAACGTCTTTTTAATGCCTAAAGGAAAATTGTGAGCTTTACTTACCATATATATTGGTCAAATGATGCCCTATGCTGGAAGACTGTCTTTTTTTTTTTCTTCAGTATCGGCAATGCAGAGACAATTTGTTGCGAAACACTGCCACTGCTGGTCATTCAGTATAATCTGCAGATGGAAAAGTCCACTGTTAGCACATTTACTACAAGCAATACAAAAAAATCATGATTTTTATAAAGGGTAAACAGATCAATACTATGGAGTTTGTATTATTGTGAAAATCAGCATCTCATTAGAAAATCAAATCTCGATTTGTGTTTTTAACCTACCATACTACTCTGAATCTCATGCCTCTTTTGCCAACACGCTCTAAACAACTGTAGAAGGTACATTAGGACATAGATAGAGATCTTTTTGCCAGCCAAGTGGCAGCGTACCCCTCTCACTTTATTTGATTTAGGATATGGTACACCAGTAGCAATTAAGCCAGCTGATAAGTTGAGAGGTAGGGTTATGCTACAGTTAATGGGAATGATAAAAGCTATGAATAGCATGTTCATAATCATCATTTGAGCCAATTCCTAGCAGTTCAGCAATAGTGAAGTTGACTAATGCTCAAAATCCCGTTCGTTCAAATTTAGAGGTCTTAAAAAGTGCCCTAATTTCGTACATTTTACCATCATAGCTGTCACTTGGGCATCCGGTCTACCCTGCTACTCATTTCATTAGCAAGATAAATGTATCTTACTGCTTGCTAGGCAACAGCAGAGTGGCCCTCACGTCAGACAACATCTTGCATTTAGCTTTATGATGTCAGCTTTCTAGGCAACAGATTGGCCCTCATGTCAGACAACATCTTGCTTTCGCTTTATGATGTCAGATCATCACTGGTCCAATTGTCCTTGTGGAAGCGGACCACACAGGAGGATGAGATATCAGAAGTTATGCAGTAGGTTGCTATCTCTATTCATGACCGCAAGGCAAGTCGGAGGTGGAATGGCAAATACTCTGAACCACTCAAAGCACTGTGGCCTTTTTTAAAGTGGGATGCAGATACAAAAACAGAGACTATCCTTACCAACAATCCTTCTTGAGTATCAGAGTCCAACATACAGAGTGCAGCGGAAGACGTTAAATGTGCTTCATTCCGTGAGAACGCAACTCTATAGTTCTACAGTGAGATAGTGCATTTCAGCCTCAAAGGAAGCAATGTCCTCAAACGGAACATTGGTGGCACCAGGATCTAAAGCAGGCTTAAGAAGCCTTGGATGCAGTCAGTCTTTTATTAACTATCATGACCGACACAATGTGATCCATAATACTTCCATTTTGGCAGAAATTACATTCAAGCACAGGCCCCCACTAGAAGGTAGTGATGACATTCAGGTGCTGAAAACGTCTTTTTAATGCCTAAAGGAAAATTGTGAGCTTTACTTACCATATATATTGGTCAAATGATGCCCTATGCCGGAAGACTGTCTTTTTTTTTTTCTTCAGTATCGGCAATGCAGAGACAATTTGTTGCGAAACACTGCCACTGCTGGTCATTCAGTATAATCTGCAGATGGAAAAGTCCACTGTTAGCACATTTACTACAAGCAATACAAAAAAATCATGATTTTTATAAAGGGTAAACAGATCAATACTATGGAGTTTGTATTATTGTGAAAATCAGCATCTCATTAGAAAATCAAATCTCGATTTGTGTTTTTAACCTACCATACTACTCTGAATCTCATGCCTCTTTTGCCAACACGCTCTAAACAACTGTAGAAGGTACATTAGGACATAGATAGAGATCTTTTTGCCAGCCAAGTGGCAGCGTACCCCTCTCACTTTATTTGATTTAGGATATGGTACACCAGTAGCAATTAAGCCAGCTGATAAGTTGAGAGGTAGGGTTATGCTACAGTTAATGGGAATGATAAAAGCTATGAATAGCATGTTCATAATCATCATTTGAGCCAATTCCTAGCAGTTCAGCAATAGTGAAGTTGACTAATGCTCAAACTCCCGTTCGTTCAAATTTAGAGGTCTAAAAAGTGCCCTAATTTCGTACATTTTACCATCATAGCTGTCACTTGGGCGTCCGGTCTACCCTGCTACTCATTTCATTAGCAAGATAAATGTATCTTACTGCTTGCTAGGCAACAGCAGAGTGGCCCTCACGTCAGACAACATCTTGCATTTAGCTTTATGATGTCAGCTTGCTAGGCAACAGATTGGCCCTCATGTCAGACAACATCTTGCTTTCGCTTTATGATGTCAGATCATCACTGGTCCAATTGTCCTTGTGGAAGCGGACCACACAGGAGGATGAGATATCAGAAGTTATGCAGTAGGTTGCTATCTCTATTCATGACCGCAAGGCAAGTCGGAGGTGGAATGGCAAATACTCTGAACCACTCAAAGCACTGTGGCCTTTTTTAAAGTGGGATGCAGATACAAAAACAGAGACTATCCTTACCAACAATCCTTCTTGAGTATCAGAGTCCAACATACAGAGTGCAGCGGAAGACGTTAAATGTGCTTCATTCCGTGAGAACGCAACTCTATAGTTCTACAGTGAGATAGTGCATTTCAGCCTCAAAGGAAGCAATGTCCTCAAACGGAACATTGGTGGCACCAGGATCTAAAGCAGGCTTAAGAAGCCTTGGATGCAGTCAGTCTTTTATTAACTATCATGACCGACACAATGTGATCCATAATACTTCCATTTTGGCAGAAATTACATTCAAGCACAGGCCCCCACTAGAAGGTAGTGATGACATTCAGGTGCTGAAAACGTCTTTTTAATGCCTAAAGGAAAATTGTGAGCTTTACTTACCATATATATTGGTCAAATGATGCCCTATGCCGGAAGACTGTCTTTTTTTTTTTCTTCAGTATCGGCAATGCAGAGACAATTTGTTGCGAAACACTGCCACTGCTGGTCATTCAGTATAATCTGCAGATGGAAAAGTCCACTGTTAGCACATTTACTACAAGCAATACAAAAAAATCATGATTTTTATAAAGGGTAAACAGATCAATACTATGGAGTTTGTATTATTGTGAAAATCAGCATCTCATTAGAAAATCAAATCTCGATTTGTGTTTTTAACCTACCATACTACTCTGAATCTCATGCCTCTTTTGCCAACACGCTCTAAACAACTGTAGAAGGTACATTAGGACATAGATAGAGATCTTTTTGCCAGCCAAGTGGCAGCGTACCCCTCTCACTTTATTTGATTTAGGATATGGTACACCAGTAGCAATTAAGCCAGCTGATAAGTTGAGAGGTAGGGTTATGCTACAGTTAATGGGAATGATAAAAGCTATGAATAGCATGTTCATAATCATCATTTGAGCCAATTCCTAGCAGTTCAGCAATAGTGAAGTTGACTAATGCTCAAACTCCCGTTCGTTCAAATTTAGAGGTCTAAAAAGTGCCCTAATTTCGTACATTTTACCATCATAGCTGTCACTTGGGCGTCCGGTCTACCCTGCTACTCATTTCATTAGCAAGATAAATGTATCTTACTGCTTGCTAGGCAACAGCAGAGTGGCCCTCACGTCAGACAACATCTTGCATTTAGCTTTATGATGTCAGCTTGCTAGGCAACAGATTGGCCCTCATGTCAGACAACATCTTGCTTTCGCTTTATGATGTCAGATCATCACTGGTCCAATTGTCCTTGTGGAAGCGGACCACACAGGAGGATGAGATATCAGAAGTTATGCAGTAGGTTGCTATCTCTATTCATGACCGCAAGGCAAGTCGGAGGTGGAATGGCAAATACTCTGAACCACTCAAAGCACTGTGGCCTTTTTTAAAGTGGGATGCAGATACAAAAACAGAGACTATCCTTACCAACAATCCTTCTTGAGTATCAGAGTCCAACATACAGAGTGCAGCGGAAGACGTTAAATGTGCTTCATTCCGTGAGAACGCAACTCTATAGTTCTACAGTGAGATAGTGCATTTCAGCCTCAAAGGAAGCAATGTCCTCAAACGGAACATTGGTGGCACCAGGATCTAAAGCAGGCTTAAGAAGCCTTGGATGCAGTCAGTCTTTTATTAACTATCATGACCGACACAATGTGATCCATAATACTTCCATTTTGGCAGAAATTACATTCAAGCACAGGCCCCCACTAGAAGGTAGTGATGACATTCAGGTGCTGAAAACGTCTTTTTAATGCCTAAAGGAAAATTGTGAGCTTTACTTACCATATATATTGGTCAAATGATGCCCTATGCCGGAAGACTGTCTTTTTTTTTTTCTTCAGTATCGGTAATGCAGAGACAATTTGTTGCGAAACACTGCCACTGCTGGTCATTCAGTATAATCTGCAGATGGAAAAGTCCACTGTTAGCACATTTACTACAAGCAATACAAAAAAATCATGATTTTTATAAAGGGTAAACAGATCAATACTATGGAGTTTGTATTATTGTGAAAATCAGCATCTCATTAGAAAATCAAATCTCGATTTGTGTTTTTAACCTACCATACTACTCTGAATCTCATGCCTCTTTTGCCAACACGCTCTAAACAACTGTAGAAGGTACATTAGGACATAGATAGAGATCTTTTTGCCAGCCAAGTGGCAGGGTACCCCTCTCACTTTATTTGATTTAGGATATGGTACACCAGTAGCAATTAAGCCAGCTGATAAGTTGAGAGGTAGGGTTATGCTACAGTTAATGGGAATGATAAAAGCTATGAATAGCATGTTCATAATCATCATTTGAGCCAATTCCTAGCAGTTCAGCAATAGTGAAGTTGACTAATGCTCAAACTCCCGTTCGTTCAAATTTAGAGGTCTTAAAAAGTGCCCTAATTTCGTACATTTTACCATCATAGCTGTCACTTGGGCATCCGGTCTACCCTGCTACTCATTTCATTAGCAAGATAAATGTATCTTACTGCTTGCTAGGCAACAGCAGAGTGGCCCTCACGTCAGACAACACCTTGCATTTAGCTTTATGATGTCAGCTTGCTAGGCAACAGATTGGCCCTCATGTCAGACAACATCTTGCTTTCGCTTTATGATGTCAGATCATCACTGGTCCAATTGTCCTTGTGGAAGCGGACCACACAGGAGGATGAGATATCAGAAGTTATGCAGTAGGTTGCTATCTCTATTCATGACCGCAAGGCAAGTCGGAGGTGGAATGGCAAATACTCTGAACCACTCAAAGCACTGTGGCCTTTTTTAAAGTGGGATGCAGATACAAAAACAGAGACTATCCTTACCAACAATCCTTCTTGAGTATCAAAGTCCAACATACAGAGTGCAGCGGAAGACGTTAAATGTGCTTCATTCCGTGAGAACGCAACTCTATAGTTCTACAGTGAGATAGTGCATTTCAGCCTCAAAGGAAGCAATGTCCTCAAACGGAACATTGGTGGCACCAGGATCTAAAGCAGGCTTAAGAAGCCTTGGATGCAGTCAGTCTTTTATTAACTATCATGACCGACACAATGTGATCCATAATACTTCCATTTTGGCAGAAATTACATTCAAGCACAGGCCCCCACTAGAAGGTAGTGATGACATTCAGGTGCTGAAAACGTCTTTTTAACACCTTGGCTGCTAAGGGTTTTCCCGCTGGGCGCTGATTACTCTTATTTCCCATTGTTCATGACAAGGTCAGCTCGTCATAAGCGCAGGGCAGGTAACACCCATGACGAGCTGGCCTTGTCATCAGCGCCGAAGGGGTTAATGCCTAAAGGAAAATTGTGAGCTTTACTTACCATATATATTGGTCAAATGATGCCCTATGCCGGAAGACTGTCTTTTTTTTTTTCTTCAGTATCGGCAATGCAGAGACAATTTGTTGCGAAACACTGCCACTGCTGGTCATTCAGTATAATCTGCAGATGGAAAAGTCCACTGTTAGCACATTTACTACAAGCAATACAAAAAAATCATGATTTTTATAAAGGGTAAACAGATCAATACTATGGAGTTTGTATTATTGTGAAAATCAGCATCTCATTAGAAAATCAAATCTCGATTTGTGTTTTTAACCTACCATACTACTCTGAATCTCATGCCTCTTTTGCCAACACGCTCTAAACAACTGTAGAAGGTACATTAGGACATAGATAGAGATCTTTTTGCCAGCCAAGTGGCAGGGTACCCCTCTCACTTTATTTGATTTAGGATATGGTACACCAGTAGCAATTAAGCCAGCTGATAAGTTGAGAGGTAGGGTTATGCTACAGTTAATGGGAATGATAAAAGCTATGAATAGCATGTTCATAATCATCATTTGAGCCAATTCCTAGCAGTTCAGCAATAGTGAAGTTGACTAATGCTCAAACTCCCGTTCGTTCAAATTTAGAGGTCTAAAAAGTGCCCTAATTTCGTACATTTTACCATCATAGCTGTCACTTGGGCGTCCGGTCTACCCTGCTACTCATTTCATTAGCAAGATAAATGTATCTTACTGCTTGCTAGGCAACAGCAGAGTGGCCCTCACGTCAGACAACATCTTGCATTTAGCTTTATGATGTCAGCTTGCTAGGCAACAGATTGGCCCTCATGTCAGACAACATCTTGCTTTCGCTTTATGATGTCAGATCATCACTGGTCCAATTGTCCTTGTGGAAGCGGACCACACAGGAGGATGAGATATCAGAAGTTATGCAGTAGGTTGCTATCTCTATTCATGACCGCAAGGCAAGTCGGAGGTGGAATGGCAAATACTCTGAACCACTCAAAGCACTGTGGCCTTTTTTAAAGTGGGATGCAGATACAAAAACAGAGACTATCCTTACCAACAATCCTTCTTGAGTATCAGAGTCCAACATACAGAGTGCAGCGGAAGACGTTAAATGTGCTTCATTCCGTGAGAACGCAACTCTATAGTTCTACAGTGAGATAGTGCATTTCAGCCTCAAAGGAAGCAATGTCCTCAAATGGAACATTGGTGGCACCAGGATCTAAAGCAGGCTTAAGAAGCCTTGGATGCAGTCAGTCTTTTATTAACTATCATGACCGACACAATGTGATCCATAATACTTCCATTTTGGCAGAAATTACATTCAAGCACAGGCCCCCACTAGAAGGTAGTGATGACATTCAGGTGCTGAAAACGTCTTTTTAATGCCTAAAGGAAAATTGTGAGCTTTACTTACCATATATATTGGTCAAATGATGCCCTATGCCGGAAGACTGTCTTTTTTTTTTCTTCAGTATCGGCAATGCAGAGACAATTTGTTGCGAAACACTGCCACTGCTGGTCATTCAGTATAATCTGCAGATGGAAAAGTCCACTGTTAGCACATTTACTACAAGCAATACAAAAAAATCATGATTTTTATAAAGGGTAAACAGATCAATACTATGGAGTTTGTATTATTGTGAAAATCAGCATCTCATTAGAAAATCAAATCTCGATTTGTGTTTTTAACCTACCATACTACTCTGAATCTCATGCCTCTTTTGCCAACACGCTCTAAACAACTGTAGAAGGTACATTAGGACATAGATGGAGATCTTTTTGCCAGCCAAGTGGCAGGGTACCCCTCTCACTTTATTTGATTTAGGATATGGTACACCAGTAGCAATTAAGCCAGCTGATAAGTTGAGAGGTAGGGTTATGCTACAGTTAATGGGAATGATAAAAGCTATGAATAGCATGTTCATAATCATCATTTGAGCCAATTCCTAGCAGTTCAGCAATAGTGAAGTTGACTAATGCTCAAACTCCCGTTCGTTCAAATTTAGAGGTCTAAAAAGTGCCCTAATTTCGTACATTTTACCATCATAGCTGTCACTTGGGCGTCCGGTCTACCCTGCTACTCATTTCATTAGCAAGATAAATGTATCTTACTGCTTGCTAGGCAACAGCAGAGTGGCCCTCACGTCAGACAACATCTTGCATTTAGCTTTATGATGTCAGCTTGCTAGGCAACAGATTGGCCCTCATGTCAGACAACATCTTGCTTTCGCTTTATGATGTCAGATCATCACTGGTCCAATTGTCCTTGTGGAAGCGGACCACACAGGAGGATGAGATATCAGAAGTTATGCAGTAGGTTGCTATCTCTATTCATGACCGCAAGGCAAGTCGGAGGTGGAATGGCAAATACTCTGAACCACTCAAAGCACTGTGGCCTTTTTTAAAGTGGGATGCAGATACAAAAACAGAGACTATCCTTACCAACAATCCTTCTTGAGTATCAGAGTCCAACATACAGAGTGCAGCGGAAGACGTTAAATGTGCTTCATTCCGTGAGAACGCAACTCTATAGTTCTACAGTGAGATAGTGCATTTCAGCCTCAAAGGAAGCAATGTCCTCAAACGGAACATTGGTGGCACCAGGATCTAAAGCAGGCTTAAGAAGCCTTGGATGCAGTCAGTCTTTTATTAACTATCATGACCGACACAATGTGATCCATAATACTTCCATTTTGGCAGAAATTACATTCAAGCACAGGCCCCCACTAGAAGGTAGTGATGACATTCAGGTGCTGAAAACGTCTTTTTAATGCCTAAAGGAAAATTGTGAGCTTTACTTACCATATATATTGGTCAAATGATGCCCTATGCCGGAAGACTGTCTTTTTTTTTTCTTCAGTATCGGCAATGCAGAGACAATTTGTTGCGAAACACTGCCACTGCTGGTCATTCAGTATAATCTGCAGATGGAAAAGTCCACTGTTAGCACATTTACTACAAGCAATACAAAAAAATCATGATTTTTATAAAGGGTAAACAGATCAATACTATGGAGTTTGTATTATTGTGAAAATCAGCATCTCATTAGAAAATCAAATCTCGATTTGTGTTTTTAACCTACCATACTACTCTGAATCTCATGCCTCTTTTGCCAACACGCTCTAAACAACTGTAGAAGGTACATTAGGACATAGATAGAGATCTTTTTGCCAGCCAAGTGGCAGGGTACCCCTCTCACTTTATTTGATTTAGGATATGGTACACCAGTAGCAATTAAGCCAGCTGATAAGTTGAGAGGTAGGGTTATGCTACAGTTAATGGGAATGATAAAAGCTATGAATAGCATGTTCATAATCATCATTTGAGCCAATTCCTAGCAGTTCAGCAATAGTGAAGTTGACTAATGCTCAAACTCCCGTTCGTTCAAATTTAGAGGTCTAAAAAGTGCCCTAATTTCGTACATTTTACCATCATAGCTGTCACTTGGGCGTCCGGTCTACCCTGCTACTCATTTCATTAGCAAGATAAATGTATCTTACTGCTTGCTAGGCAACAGCAGAGTGGCCCTCACGTCAGACAACATCTTGCATTTAGCTTTATGATGTCAGCTTGCTAGGCAACAGATTGGCCCTCATGTCAGACAACATCTTGCTTTCGCTTTATGATGTCAGATCATCACTGGTCCAATTGTCCTTGTGGAAGCGGACCACACAGGAGGATGAGATATCAGAAGTTATGCAGTAGGTTGCTATCTCTATTCATGACCGCAAGGCAAGTCGGAGGTGGAATGGCAAATACTCTGAACCACTCAAAGCACTGTGGCCTTTTTTAAAGTGGGATGCAGATACAAAAACAGAGACTATCCTTACCAACAATCCTTCTTGAGTATCAGAGTCCAACATACAGAGTGCAGCGGAAGACGTTAAATGTGCTTCATTCCGTGAGAACGCAACTCTATAGTTCTACAGTGAGATAGTGCATTTCAGCCTCAAAGGAAGCAATGTCCTCAAACGGAACATTGGTGGCACCAGGATCTAAAGCAGGCTTAAGAAGCCTTGGATGCAGTCAGTCTTTTATTAACTATCATGACCGACACAATGTGATCCATAATACTTCCATTTTGGCAGAAATTACATTCAAGCACAGGCCCCCACTAGAAGGTAGTGATGACATTCAGGTGCTGAAAACGTCTTTTTAATGCCTAAAGGAAAATTGTGAGCTTTACTTACCATATATATTGGTCAAATGATGCCCTATGCCGGAAGACTGTCTTTTTTTTTTTTCTTCAGTATCGGCAAAGCAGACAATTTGTTGCGAAACACTGCCACTGCTGGTCATTCAGTATAATCTGCAGATGGAAAAGTCCACTGTTAGCACATTTACTACAAGCAATACAAAAAAATCATGATTTTTATAAAGGGTAAACAGATCAATACTATGGAGTTTGTATTATTGTGAAAATCAGCATCTCATTAGAAAATCAAATCTCGATTTGTGTTTTTAACCTACCATACTACTCTGAATCTCATGCCTCTTTTGCCAACACGCTCTAAACAACTGTAGAAGGTACATTAGGACATAGATAGAGATCTTTTTGCCAGCCAAGTGGCAGCGTACCCCTCTCACTTTATTTGATTTAGGATATGGTACACCAGTAGCAATTAAGCCAGCTGATAAGTTGAGAGGTAGGGTTATGCTACAGTTAATGGGAATGATAAAAGCTATGAATAGCATGTTCATAATCATCATTTGAGCCAATTCCTAGCAGTTCAGCAATAGTGAAGTTGACTAATGCTCAAACTCCCGTTCGTTGAAATTTAGAGGTCTAAAAAGTGCCCTAATTTCGTACATTTTACCATCATAGCTGTCACTTGGGCGTCCGGTCTACCCTGCTACTCATTTCATTAGCAAGATAAATGTATCTTACTGCTTGCTAGGCAACAGCAGAGTGGCCCTCACGTCAGACAACATCTTGCATTTAGCTTTATGATGTCAGCTTGCTAGGCAACAGATTGGCCCTCATGTCAGACAACATCTTGCTTTCGCTTTATGATGTCAGATCATCACTGGTCCAATTGTCCTTGTGGAAGCGGACCACACAGGAGGATGAGATATCAGAAGTTATGCAGTAGGTTGCTATCTCTATTCATGACCGCAAGGCAAGTCGGAGGTGGAATGGCAAATACTCTGAACCACTCAAAGCACTGTGGCCTTTTTTAAAGTGGGATGCAGATACAAAAACAGAGACTATCCTTACCAACAATCCTTCTTGAGTATCAGAGTCCAACATACAGAGTGCAGCGGAAGACGTTAAATGTGCTTCATTCCGTGAGAACGCAACTCTATAGTTCTACAGTGAGATAGTGCATTTCAGCCTCAAAGGAAGCAATGTCCTCAAACGGAACATTGGTGGCACCAGGATCTAAAGCAGGCTTAAGAAGCCTTGGATGCAGTCAGTCTTTTATTAACTATCATGACCGACACAATGTGATCCATAATACTTCCATTTTGGCAGAAATTACATTCAAGCACAGGCCCCCACTAGAAGGTAGTGATGACATTCAGGTGCTGAAAACGTCTTTTTAATGCCTAAAGGAAAATTGTGAGCTTTACTTACCATATATATTGGTCAAATGATGCCCTATGCCGGAAGACTGTCTTTTTTTTTTTCTTCAGTATCGGCAATGCAGAGACAATTTGTTGCGAAACACTGCCACTGCTGGTCATTCAGTATAATCTGCAGATGGAAAAGTCCACTGTTAGCACATTTACTACAAGCAATACAAAAAAATCATGATTTTTATAAAGGGTAAACAGATCAATACTATGGAGTTTGTATTATTGTGAAAATCAGCATCTCATTAGAAAATCAAATCTCGATTTGTGTTTTTAACCTACCATACTACTCTGAATCTCATGCCTCTTTTGCCAACACGCTCTAAACAACTGTAGAAGGTACATTAGGACATAGATAGAGATCTTTTTGCCAGCCAAGTGGCAGCGTACCCCTCTCACTTTATTTGATTTAGGATATGGTACACCAGTAGCAATTAAGCCAGCTGATAAGTTGAGAGGTAGGGTTATGCTACACTTAATGGGAATGATAAAAGCTATGAATAGCATGTTCATAATCATCATTTGAGCCAATTCCTAGCAGTTCAGCAATAGTGAAGTTGACTAATGCTCAAACTCCCGTTCGTTCAAATTTAGAGGTCTAAAAAGTGCCCTAATTTCGTACATTTTACCATCATAGCTGTCACTTGGGCGTCCGGTCTACCCTGCTACTCATTTCATTAGCAAGATAAATGTATCTTACTGCTTGCTAGGCAACAGCAGAGTGGCCCTCACGTCAGACAACATCTTGCATTTAGCTTTATGATGTCAGCTTGCTAGGCAACAGATTGGCCCTCATGTCAGACAACATCTTGCTTTCGCTTTATGATGTCAGATCATCACTGGTCCAATTGTCCTTGTGGAAGCGGACCACACAGGAGGATGAGATATCAGAAGTTATGCAGTAGGTTGCTATCTCTATTCATGACCGCAAGGCAAGTCGGAGGTGGAATGGCAAATACTCTGAACCACTCAAAGCACTGTGGCCTTTTTTAAAGTGGGATGCAGATACAAAAACAGAGACTATCCTTACCAACAATCCTTCTTGAGTATCAGAGTCCAACATACAGAGTGCAGCGGAAGACGTTAAATGTGCTTCATTCCGTGAGAACGCAACTCTATAGTTCTACAGTGAGATAGTGCATTTCAGCCTCAAAGGAAGCAATGTCCTCAAACGGAACATTGGTGGCACCAGGATCTAAAGCAGGCTTAAGAAGCCTTGGATGCAGTCAGTCTTTTATTAACTATCATGACCGACACAATGTGATCCATAATACTTCCATTTTGGCAGAAATTACATTCAAGCACAGGCCCCCACTAGAAGGTAGTGATGACATTCAGGTGCTGAAAACGTCTTTTTAATGCCTAAAGGAAAATTGTGAGCTTTACTTACCATATATATTGGTCAAATGATGCCCTATGCCGGAAGACTGTCTTTTTTTTTTTCTTCAGTATCGGTAATGCAGAGACAATTTGTTGCGAAACACTGCCACTGCTGGTCATTCAGTATAATCTGCAGATGGAAAAGTCCACTGTTAGCACATTTACTACAAGCAATACAAAAAAATCATGATTTTTATAAAGGGTAAACAGATCAATACTATGGAGTTTGTATTATTGTGAAAATCAGCATCTCATTAGAAAATCAAATCTCGATTTGTGTTTTTAACCTACCATACTACTCTGAATCTCATGCCTCTTTTGCCAACACGCTCTAAACAACTGTAGAAGGTACATTAGGACATAGATAGAGATCTTTTTGCCAGCCAAGTGGCAGGGTACCCCTCTCACTTTATTTGATTTAGGATATGGTACACCAGTAGCAATTAAGCCAGCTGATAAGTTGAGAGGTAGGGTTATGCTACAGTTAATGGGAATGATAAAAGCTATGAATAGCATGTTCATAATCATCATTTGAGCCAATTCCTAGCAGTTCAGCAATAGTGAAGTTGACTAATGCTCAAACTCCCGTTCGTTCAAATTTAGAGGTCTTAAAAAGTGCCCTAATTTCGTACATTTTACCATCATAGCTGTCACTTGGGCATCCGGTCTACCCTGCTACTCATTTCATTAGCAAGATAAATGTATCTTACTGCTTGCTAGGCAACAGCAGAGTGGCCCTCACGTCAGACAACACCTTGCATTTAGCTTTATGATGTCAGCTTGCTAGGCAACAGATTGGCCCTCATGTCAGACAACATCTTGCTTTCGCTTTATGATGTCAGATCATCACTGGTCCAATTGTCCTTGTGGAAGCGGACCACACAGGAGGATGAGATATCAGAAGTTATGCAGTAGGTTGCTATCTCTATTCATGACCGCAAGGCAAGTCGGAGGTGGAATGGCAAATACTCTGAACCACTCAAAGCACTGTGGCCTTTTTTAAAGTGGGATGCAGATACAAAAACAGAGACTATCCTTACCAACAATCCTTCTTGAGTATCAAAGTCCAACATACAGAGTGCAGCGGAAGACGTTAAATGTGCTTCATTCCGTGAGAACGCAACTCTATAGTTCTACAGTGAGATAGTGCATTTCAGCCTCAAAGGAAGCAATGTCCTCAAACGGAACATTGGTGGCACCAGGATCTAAAGCAGGCTTAAGAAGCCTTGGATGCAGTCAGTCTTTTATTAACTATCATGACCGACACAATGTGATCCATAATACTTCCATTTTGGCAGAAATTACATTCAAGCACAGGCCCCCACTAGAAGGTAGTGATGACATTCAGGTGCTGAAAACGTCTTTTTAACACCTTGGCTGCTAAGGGTTTTCCCGCTGGGCGCTGATTACTCTTATTTCCCATTGTTCATGACAAGGTCAGCTCGTCATAAGCGCAGGGCAGGTAACACCCATGACGAGCTGGCCTTGTCATCAGCGCCGAAGGGGTTAATGCCTAAAGGAAAATTGTGAGCTTTACTTACCATATATATTGGTCAAATGATGCCCTATGCCGGAAGACTGTCTTTTTTTTTTTCTTCAGTATCGGCAATGCAGAGACAATTTGTTGCGAAACACTGCCACTGCTGGTCATTCAGTATAATCTGCAGATGGAAAAGTCCACTGTTAGCACATTTACTACAAGCAATACAAAAAAATCATGATTTTTATAAAGGGTAAACAGATCAATACTATGGAGTTTGTATTATTGTGAAAATCAGCATCTCATTAGAAAATCAAATCTCGATTTGTGTTTTTAACCTACCATACTACTCTGAATCTCATGCCTCTTTTGCCAACACGCTCTAAACAACTGTAGAAGGTACATTAGGACATAGATAGAGATCTTTTTGCCAGCCAAGTGGCAGGGTACCCCTCTCACTTTATTTGATTTAGGATATGGTACACCAGTAGCAATTAAGCCAGCTGATAAGTTGAGAGGTAGGGTTATGCTACAGTTAATGGGAATGATAAAAGCTATGAATAGCATGTTCATAATCATCATTTGAGCCAATTCCTAGCAGTTCAGCAATAGTGAAGTTGACTAATGCTCAAACTCCCGTTCGTTCAAATTTAGAGGTCTAAAAAGTGCCCTAATTTCGTACATTTTACCATCATAGCTGTCACTTGGGCGTCCGGTCTACCCTGCTACTCATTTCATTAGCAAGATAAATGTATCTTACTGCTTGCTAGGCAACAGCAGAGTGGCCCTCACGTCAGACAACATCTTGCATTTAGCTTTATGATGTCAGCTTGCTAGGCAACAGATTGGCCCTCATGTCAGACAACATCTTGCTTTCGCTTTATGATGTCAGATCATCACTGGTCCAATTGTCCTTGTGGAAGCGGACCACACAGGAGGATGAGATATCAGAAGTTATGCAGTAGGTTGCTATCTCTATTCATGACCGCAAGGCAAGTCGGAGGTGGAATGGCAAATACTCTGAACCACTCAAAGCACTGTGGCCTTTTTTAAAGTGGGATGCAGATACAAAAACAGAGACTATCCTTACCAACAATCCTTCTTGAGTATCAGAGTCCAACATACAGAGTGCAGCGGAAGACGTTAAATGTGCTTCATTCCGTGAGAACGCAACTCTATAGTTCTACAGTGAGATAGTGCATTTCAGCCTCAAAGGAAGCAATGTCCTCAAACGGAACATTGGTGGCACCAGGATCTAAAGCAGGCTTAAGAAGCCTTGGATGCAGTCAGTCTTTTATTAACTATCATGACCGACACAATGTGATCCATAATACTTCCATTTTGGCAGAAATTACATTCAAGCACAGGCCCCCACTAGAAGGTAGTGATGACATTCAGGTGCTGAAAACGTCTTTTTAATGCCTAAAGGAAAATTGTGAGCTTTACTTACCATATATATTGGTCAAATGATGCCCTATGCCGGAAGACTGTCTTTTTTTTTTCTTCAGTATCGGCAATGCAGAGACAATTTGTTGCGAAACACTGCCACTGCTGGTCATTCAGTATAATCTGCAGATGGAAAAGTCCACTGTTAGCACATTTACTACAAGCAATACAAAAAAATCATGATTTTTATAAAGGGTAAACAGATCAATACTATGGAGTTTGTATTATTGTGAAAATCAGCATCTCATTAGAAAATCAAATCTCGATTTGTGTTTTTAACCTACCATACTACTCTGAATCTCATGCCTCTTTTGCCAACACGCTCTAAACAACTGTAGAAGGTACATTAGGACATAGATAGAGATCTTTTTGCCAGCCAAGTGGCAGGGTACCCCTCTCACTTTATTTGATTTAGGATATGGTACACCAGTAGCAATTAAGCCAGCTGATAAGTTGAGAGGTAGGGTTATGCTACAGTTAATGGGAATGATAAAAGCTATGAATAGCATGTTCATAATCATCATTTGAGCCAATTCCTAGCAGTTCAGCAATAGTGAAGTTGACTAATGCTCAAACTCCCGTTCGTTCAAATTTAGAGGTCTAAAAAGTGCCCTAATTTCGTACATTTTACCATCATAGCTGTCACTTGGGCGTCCGGTCTACCCTGCTACTCATTTCATTAGCAAGATAAATGTATCTTACTGCTTGCTAGGCAACAGCAGAGTGGCCCTCACGTCAGACAACATCTTGCATTTAGCTTTATGATGTCAGCTTGCTAGGCAACAGATTGGCCCTCATGTCAGACAACATCTTGCTTTCGCTTTATGATGTCAGATCATCACTGGTCCAATTGTCCTTGTGGAAGCGGACCACACAGGAGGATGAGATATCAGAAGTTATGCAGTAGGTTGCTATCTCTATTCATGACCGCAAGGCAAGTCGGAGGTGGAATGGCAAATACTCTGAACCACTCAAAGCACTGTGGCCTTTTTTAAAGTGGGATGCAGATACAAAAACAGAGACTATCCTTACCAACAATCCTTCTTGAGTATCAGAGTCCAACATACAGAGTGCAGCGGAAGACGTTAAATGTGCTTCATTCCGTGAGAACGCAACTCTATAGTTCTACAGTGAGATAGTGCATTTCAGCCTCAAAGGAAGCAATGTCCTCAAACGGAACATTGGTGGCACCAGGATCTAAAGCAGGCTTAAGAAGCCTTGGATGCAGTCAGTCTTTTATTAACTATCATGACCGACACAATGTGATCCATAATACTTCCATTTTGGCAGAAATTACATTCAAGCACAGGCCCCCACTAGAAGGTAGTGATGACATTCAGGTGCTGAAAACGTCTTTTTAATGCCTAAAGGAAAATTGTGAGCTTTACTTACCATATATATTGGTCAAATGATGCCCTATGCCGGAAGACTGTCTTTTTTTTTTCTTCAGTATCGGCAATGCAGAGACAATTTGTTGCGAAACACTGCCACTGCTGGTCATTCAGTATAATCTGCAGATGGAAAAGTCCACTGTTAGCACATTTACTACAAGCAATACAAAAAAATCATGATTTTTATAAAGGGTAAACAGATCAATACTATGGAGTTTGTATTATTGTGAAAATCAGCATCTCATTAGAAAATCAAATCTCGATTTGTGTTTTTAACCTACCATACTACTCTGAATCTCATGCCTCTTTTGCCAACACGCTCTAAACAACTGTAGAAGGTACATTAGGACATAGATAGAGATCTTTTTGCCAGCCAAGTGGCAGGGTACCCCTCTCACTTTATTTGATTTAGGATATGGTACACCAGTAGCAATTAAGCCAGCTGATAAGTTGAGAGGTAGGGTTATGCTACAGTTAATGGGAATGATAAAAGCTATGAATAGCATGTTCATAATCATCATTTGAGCCAATTCCTAGCAGTTCAGCAATAGTGAAGTTGACTAATGCTCAAACTCCCGTTCGTTCAAATTTAGAGGTCTAAAAAGTGCCCTAATTTCGTACATTTTACCATCATAGCTGTCACTTGGGCGTCCGGTCTACCCTGCTACTCATTTCATTAGCAAGATAAATGTATCTTACTGCTTGCTAGGCAACAGCAGAGTGGCCCTCACGTCAGACAACATCTTGCATTTAGCTTTATGATGTCAGCTTGCTAGGCAACAGATTGGCCCTCATGTCAGACAACATCTTGCTTTCGCTTTATGATGTCAGATCATCACTGGTCCAATTGTCCTTGTGGAAGCGGACCACACAGGAGGATGAGATATCAGAAGTTATGCAGTAGGTTGCTATCTCTATTCATGACCGCAAGGCAAGTCGGAGGTGGAATGGCAAATACTCTGAACCACTCAAAGCACTGTGGCCTTTTTTAAAGTGGGATGCAGATACAAAAACAGAGACTATCCTTACCAACAATCCTTCTTGAGTATCAGAGTCCAACATACAGAGTGCAGCGGAAGACGTTAAATGTGCTTCATTCCGTGAGAACGCAACTCTATAGTTCTACAGTGAGATAGTGCATTTCAGCCTCAAAGGAAGCAATGTCCTCAAACGGAACATTGGTGGCACCAGGATCTAAAGCAGGCTTAAGAAGCCTTGGATGCAGTCAGTCTTTTATTAACTATCATGACCGACACAATGTGATCCATAATACTTCCATTTTGGCAGAAATTACATTCAAGCACAGGCCCCCACTAGAAGGTAGTGATGACATTCAGGTGCTGAAAACGTCTTTTTAATGCCTAAAGGAAAATTGTGAGCTTTACTTACCATATATATTGGTCAAATGATGCCCTATGCCGGAAGACTGTCTTTTTTTTTTTTCTTCAGTATCGGCAAAGCAGACAATTTGTTGCGAAACACTGCCACTGCTGGTCATTCAGTATAATCTGCAGATGGAAAAGTCCACTGTTAGCACATTTACTACAAGCAATACAAAAAAATCATGATTTTTATAAAGGGTAAACAGATCAATACTATGGAGTTTGTATTATTGTGAAAATCAGCATCTCATTAGAAAATCAAATCTCGATTTGTGTTTTTAACCTACCATACTACTCTGAATCTCATGCCTCTTTTGCCAACACGCTCTAAACAACTGTAGAAGGTACATTAGGACATAGATAGAGATCTTTTTGCCAGCCAAGTGGCAGCGTACCCCTCTCACTTTATTTGATTTAGGATATGGTACACCAGTAGCAATTAAGCCAGCTGATAAGTTGAGAGGTAGGGTTATGCTACAGTTAATGGGAATGATAAAAGCTATGAATAGCATGTTCATAATCATCATTTGAGCCAATTCCTAGCAGTTCAGCAATAGTGAAGTTGACTAATGCTCAAAATCCCGTTCGTTCAAATTTAGAGGTCTTAAAAAGTGCCCTAATTTCGTACATTTTACCATCATAGCTGTCACTTGGGCATCCGGTCTACCCTGCTACTCATTTCATTAGCAAGATAAATGTATCTTACTGCTTGCTAGGCAACAGCAGAGTGGCCCTCACGTCAGACAACATCTTGCATTTAGCTTTATGATGTCAGCTTTCTAGGCAACAGATTGGCCCTCATGTCAGACAACATCTTGCTTTCGCTTTATGATGTCAGATCATCACTGGTCCAATTGTCCTTGTGGAAGCGGACCACACAGGAGGATGAGATATCAGAAGTTATGCAGTAGGTTGCTATCTCTATTCATGACCGCAAGGCAAGTCGGAGGTGGAATGGCAAATACTCTGAACCACTCAAAGCACTGTGGCCTTTTTTAAAGTGGGATGCAGATACAAAAACAGAGACTATCCTTACCAACAATCCTTCTTGAGTATCAGAGTCCAACATACAGAGTGCAGCGGAAGACGTTAAATGTGCTTCATTCCGTGAGAACGCAACTCTATAGTTCTACAGTGAGATAGTGCATTTCAGCCTCAAAGGAAGCAATGTCCTCAAACGGAACATTGGTGGCACCAGGATCTAAAGCAGGCTTAAGAAGCCTTGGATGCAGTCAGTCTTTTATTAACTATCATGACCGACACAATGTGATCCATAATACTTCCATTTTGGCAGAAATTACATTCAAGCACAGGCCCCCACTAGAAGGTAGTGATGACATTCAGGTGCTGAAAACGTCTTTTTAATGCCTAAAGGAAAATTGTGAGCTTTACTTACCATATATATTGGTCAAATGATGCCCTATGCCGGAAGACTGTCTTTTTTTTTTTCTTCAGTATCGGCAATGCAGAGACAATTTGTTGCGAAACACTGCCACTGCTGGTCATTCAGTATAATCTGCAGATGGAAAAGTCCACTGTTAGCACATTTACTACAAGCAATACAAAAAAATCATGATTTTTATAAAGGGTAAACAGATCAATACTATGGAGTTTGTATTATTGTGAAAATCAGCATCTCATTAGAAAATCAAATCTCGATTTGTGTTTTTAACCTACCATACTACTCTGAATCTCATGCCTCTTTTGCCAACACGCTCTAAACAACTGTAGAAGGTACATTAGGACATAGATAGAGATCTTTTTGCCAGCCAAGTGGCAGCGTACCCCTCTCACTTTATTTGATTTAGGATATGGTACACCAGTAGCAATTAAGCCAGCTGATAAGTTGAGAGGTAGGGTTATGCTACAGTTAATGGGAATGATAAAAGCTATGAATAGCATGTTCATAATCATCATTTGAGCCAATTCCTAGCAGTTCAGCAATAGTGAAGTTGACTAATGCTCAAACTCCCGTTCGTTCAAATTTAGAGGTCTAAAAAGTGCCCTAATTTCGTACATTTTACCATCATAGCTGTCACTTGGGCGTCCGGTCTACCCTGCTACTCATTTCATTAGCAAGATAAATGTATCTTACTGCTTGCTAGGCAACAGCAGAGTGGCCCTCACGTCAGACAACATCTTGCATTTAGCTTTATGATGTCAGCTTGCTAGGCAACAGATTGGCCCTCATGTCAGACAACATCTTGCTTTCGCTTTATGATGTCAGATCATCACTGGTCCAATTGTCCTTGTGGAAGCGGACCACACAGGAGGATGAGATATCAGAAGTTATGCAGTAGGTTGCTATCTCTATTCATGACCGCAAGGCAAGTCGGAGGTGGAATGGCAAATACTCTGAACCACTCAAAGCACTGTGGCCTTTTTTAAAGTGGGATGCAGATACAAAAACAGAGACTATCCTTACCAACAATCCTTCTTGAGTATCAGAGTCCAACATACAGAGTGCAGCGGAAGACGTTAAATGTGCTTCATTCCGTGAGAACGCAACTCTATAGTTCTACAGTGAGATAGTGCATTTCAGCCTCAAAGGAAGCAATGTCCTCAAACGGAACATTGGTGGCACCAGGATCTAAAGCAGGCTTAAGAAGCCTTGGATGCAGTCAGTCTTTTATTAACTATCATGACCGACACAATGTGATCCATAATACTTCCATTTTGGCAGAAATTACATTCAAGCACAGGCCCCCACTAGAAGGTAGTGATGACATTCAGGTGCTGAAAACGTCTTTTTAATGCCTAAAGGAAAATTGTGAGCTTTACTTACCATATATATTGGTCAAATGATGCCCTATGCCGGAAGACTGTCTTTTTTTTTTTCTTCAGTATCGGCAATGCAGAGACAATTTGTTGCGAAACACTGCCACTGCTGGTCATTCAGTATAATCTGCAGATGGAAAAGTCCACTGTTAGCACATTTACTACAAGCAATACAAAAAAATCATGATTTTTATAAAGGGTAAACAGATCAATACTATGGAGTTTGTATTATTGTGAAAATCAGCATCTCATTAGAAAATCAAATCTCGATTTGTGTTTTTAACCTACCATACTACTCTGAATCTCATGCCTCTTTTGCCAACACGCTCTAAACAACTGTAGAAGGTACATTAGGACATAGATAGAGATCTTTTTGCCAGCCAAGTGGCAGCGTACCCCTCTCACTTTATTTGATTTAGGATATGGTACACCAGTAGCAATTAAGCCAGCTGATAAGTTGAGAGGTAGGGTTATGCTACAGTTAATGGGAATGATAAAAGCTATGAATAGCATGTTCATAATCATCATTTGAGCCAATTCCTAGCAGTTCAGCAATAGTGAAGTTGACTAATGCTCAAACTCCCGTTCGTTCAAATTTAGAGGTCTAAAAAGTGCCCTAATTTCGTACATTTTACCATCATAGCTGTCACTTGGGCGTCCGGTCTACCCTGCTACTCATTTCATTAGCAAGATAAATGTATCTTACTGCTTGCTAGGCAACAGCAGAGTGGCCCTCACGTCAGACAACATCTTGCATTTAGCTTTATGATGTCAGCTTGCTAGGCAACAGATTGGCCCTCATGTCAGACAACATCTTGCTTTCGCTTTATGATGTCAGATCATCACTGGTCCAATTGTCCTTGTGGAAGCGGACCACACAGGAGGATGAGATATCAGAAGTTATGCAGTAGGTTGCTATCTCTATTCATGACCGCAAGGCAAGTCGGAGGTGGAATGGCAAATACTCTGAACCACTCAAAGCACTGTGGCCTTTTTTAAAGTGGGATGCAGATACAAAAACAGAGACTATCCTTACCAACAATCCTTCTTGAGTATCAGAGTCCAACATACAGAGTGCAGCGGAAGACGTTAAATGTGCTTCATTCCGTGAGAACGCAACTCTATAGTTCTACAGTGAGATAGTGCATTTCAGCCTCAAAGGAAGCAATGTCCTCAAACGGAACATTGGTGGCACCAGGATCTAAAGCAGGCTTAAGAAGCCTTGGATGCAGTCAGTCTTTTATTAACTATCATGACCGACACAATGTGATCCATAATACTTCCATTTTGGCAGAAATTACATTCAAGCACAGGCCCCCACTAGAAGGTAGTGATGACATTCAGGTGCTGAAAACGTCTTTTTAATGCCTAAAGGAAAATTGTGAGCTTTACTTACCATATATATTGGTCAAATGATGCCCTATGCCGGAAGACTGTCTTTTTTTTTTTTCTTCAGTATCGGCAAAGCAGAGACAATTTGTTGCGAAACACTGCCACTGCTGGTCATTCAGTATAATCTGCAGATGGAAAAGTCCACTGTTAGCACATTTACTACAAGCAATACAAAAAATCATGATTTTTATAAAGGGTAAACAGATCAATACTATGGAGTTTGTATTATTGTGAAAATCAGCATCTCATTAGAAAATCAAATCTCGATTTGTGTTTTTAACCTACCATACTACTCTGAATCTCATGCCTCTTTTGCCAACACGCTCTAAACAACTGTAGAAGGTACATTAGGACATAGATAGAGATCTTTTTGCCAGCCAAGTGGCAGCGTACCCCTCTCACTTTATTTGATTTAGGATATGGTACACCAGTAGCAATTAAGCCAGCTGATAAGTTGAGAGGTAGGGTTATGCTACAGTTAATGGGAATGATAAAAGCTATGAATAGCATGTTCATAATCATCATTTGAGCCAATTCCTAGCAGTTCAGCAATAGTGAAGTTGACTAATGCTCAAACTCCCGTTCGTTCAAATTTAGAGGTCTAAAAAGTGCCCTAATTTCGTACATTTTACCATCATAGCTGTCACTTGGGCGTCCGGTCTACCCTGCTACTCATTTCATTAGCAAGATAAATGTATCTTACTGCTTGCTAGGCAACAGCAGAGTGGCCCTCACGTCAGACAACATCTTGCATTTAGCTTTATGATGTCAGCTTGCTAGGCAACAGATTGGCCCTCATGTCAGACAACATCTTGCTTTCGCTTTATGATGTCAGATCATCACTGGTCCAATTGTCCTTGTGGAAGCGGACCACACAGGAGGATGAGATATCAGAAGTTATGCAGTAGGTTGCTATCTCTATTCATGACCGCAAGGCAAGTCGGAGGTGGAATGGCAAATACTCTGAACCACTCAAAGCACTGTGGCCTTTTTTAAAGTGGGATGCAGATACAAAAACAGAGACTATCCTTACCAACAATCCTTCTTGAGTATCAGAGTCCAACATACAGAGTGCAGCGGAAGACGTTAAATGTGCTTCATTCCGTGAGAACGCAACTCTATAGTTCTACAGTGAGATAGTGCATTTCAGCCTCAAAGGAAGCAATGTCCTCAAACGGAACATTGGTGGCACCAGGATCTAAAGCAGGCTTAAGAAGCCTTGGATGCAGTCAGTCTTTTATTAACTATCATGACCGACACAATGTGATCCATAATACTTCCATTTTGGCAGAAATTACATTCAAGCACAGGCCCCCACTAGAAGGTAGTGATGACATTCAGGTGCTGAAAACGTCTTTTTAATGCCTAAAGGAAAATTGTGAGCTTTACTTACCATATATATTGGTCAAATGATGCCCTATGCCGGAAGACTGTCTTTTTTTTTTTCTTCAGTATCGGCAATGCAGAGACAATTTGTTGCGAAACACTGCCACTGCTGGTCATTCAGTATAATCTGCAGATGGAAAAGTCCACTGTTAGCACATTTACTACAAGCAATACAAAAAAATCATGATTTTTATAAAGGGTAAACAGATCAATACTATGGAGTTTGTATTATTGTGAAAATCAGCATCTCATTAGAAAATCAAATCTCGATTTGTGTTTTTAACCTACCATACTACTCTGAATCTCATGCCTCTTTTGCCAACACGCTCTAAACAACTGTAGAAGGTACATTAGGACATAGATAGAGATCTTTTTGCCAGCCAAGTGGCAGCGTACCCCTCTCACTTTATTTGATTTAGGATATGGTACACCAGTAGCAATTAAGCCAGCTGATAAGTTGAGAGGTAGGGTTATGCTACAGTTAATGGGAATGATAAAAGCTATGAATAGCATGTTCATAATCATCATTTGAGCCAATTCCTAGCAGTTCAGCAATAGTGAAGTTGACTAATGCTCAAACTCCCGTTCGTTCAAATTTAGAGGTCTAAAAAGTGCCCTAATTTCGTACATTTTACCATCATAGCTGTCACTTGGGCGTCCGGTCTACCCTGCTACTCATTTCATTAGCAAGATAAATGTATCTTACTGCTTGCTAGGCAACAGCAGAGTGGCCCTCACGTCAGACAACATCTTGCATTTAGCTTTATGATGTCAGCTTGCTAGGCAACAGATTGGCCCTCATGTCAGACAACATCTTGCTTTCGCTTTATGATGTCAGATCATCACTGGTCCAATTGTCCTTGTGGAAGCGGACCACACAGGAGGATGAGATATCAGAAGTTATGCAGTAGGTTGCTATCTCTATTCATGACCGCAAGGCAAGTCGGAGGTGGAATGGCAAATACTCTGAACCACTCAAAGCACTGTGGCCTTTTTTAAAGTGGGATGCAGATACAAAAACAGAGACTATCCTTACCAACAATCCTTCTTGAGTATCAGAGTCCAACATACAGAGTGCAGCGGAAGACGTTAAATGTGCTTCATTCCGTGAGAACGCAACTCTATAGTTCTACAGTGAGATAGTGCATTTCAGCCTCAAAGGAAGCAATGTCCTCAAACGGAACATTGGTGGCACCAGGATCTAAAGCAGGCTTAAGAAGCCTTGGATGCAGTCAGTCTTTTATTAACTATCATGACCGACACAATGTGATCCATAATACTTCCATTTTGGCAGAAATTACATTCAAGCACAGGCCCCCACTAGAAGGTAGTGATGACATTCAGGTGCTGAAAACGTCTTTTTAATGCCTAAAGGAAAATTGTGAGCTTTACTTACCATATATATTGGTCAAATGATGCCCTATGCCGGAAGACTGTCTTTTTTTTTTTCTTCAGTATCGGTAATGCAGAGACAATTTGTTGCGAAACACTGCCACTGCTGGTCATTCAGTATAATCTGCAGATGGAAAAGTCCACTGTTAGCACATTTACTACAAGCAATACAAAAAAATCATGATTTTTATAAAGGGTAAACAGATCAATACTATGGAGTTTGTATTATTGTGAAAATCAGCATCTCATTAGAAAATCAAATCTCGATTTGTGTTTTTAACCTACCATACTACTCTGAATCTCATGCCTCTTTTGCCAACACGCTCTAAACAACTGTAGAAGGTACATTAGGACATAGATAGACATCTTTTTGCCAGCCAAGTGGCAGGGTACCCCTCTCACTTTATTTGATTTAGGATATGGTACACCAGTAGCAATTAAGCCAGCTGATAAGTTGAGAGGTAGGGTTATGCTACAGTTAATGGGAATGATAAAAGCTATGAATAGCATGTTCATAATCATCATTTGAGCCAATTCCTAGCAGTTCAGCAATAGTGAAGTTGACTAATGCTCAAACTCCCGTTCGTTCAAATTTAGAGGTCTTAAAAAGTGCCCTAATTTCGTACATTTTACCATCATAGCTGTCACTTGGGCGTCCGGTCTACCCTGCTACTCATTTCATTAGCAAGATAAATGTATCTTACTGCTTGCTAGGCAACAGCAGAGTGGCCCTCACGTCAGACAACACCTTGCATTTAGCTTTATGATGTCAGCTTGCTAGGCAACAGATTGGCCCTCATGTCAGACAACATCTTGCTTTCGCTTTATGATGTCAGATCATCACTGGTCCAATTGTCCTTGTGGAAGCGGACCACACAGGAGGATGAGATATCAGAAGTTATGCAGTAGGTTGCTATCTCTATTCATGACCGCAAGGCAAGTCGGAGGTGGAATGGCAAATACTCTGAACCACTCAAAGCACTGTGGCCTTTTTTAAAGTGGGATGCAGATACAAAAACAGAGACTATCCTTACCAACAATCCTTCTTGAGTATCAGAGTCCAACATACAGAGTGCAGCGGAAGACGTTAAATGTGCTTCATTCCGTGAGAACGCAACTCTATAGTTCTACAGTGAGATAGTGCATTTCAGCCTCAAAGGAAGCAATGTCCTCAAACGGAACATTGGTGGCACCAGGATCTAAAGCAGGCTTAAGAAGCCTTGGATGCAGTCAGTCTTTTATTAACTATCATGACCGACACAATGTGATCCATAATACTTCCATTTTGGCAGAAATTACATTCAAGCACAGGCCCCCACTAGAAGGTAGTGATGACATTCAGGTGCTGAAAACGTCTTTTTAACACCTTGGCTGCTAAGGGTTTTCCCGCTGGGCGCTGATTACTCTTATTTCCCATTGTTCATGACAAGGTCAGCTCGTCATAAGCGCAGGGCAGGTAACACCCATGACGAGCTGGCCTTGTCATCAGCGCCGAAGGGGTTAATGCCTAAAGGAAAATTGTGAGCTTTACTTACCATATATATTGGTCAAATGATGCCCTATGCCGGAAGACTGTCTTTTTTTTTTTCTTCAGTATCGGCAATGCAGAGACAATTTGTTGCGAAACACTGCCACTGCTGGTCATTCAGTATAATCTGCAGATGGAAAAGTCCACTGTTAGCACATTTACTACAAGCAATACAAAAAAATCATGATTTTTATAAAGGGTAAACAGATCAATACTATGGAGTTTGTATTATTGTGAAAATCAGCATCTCATTAGAAAATCAAATCTCGATTTGTGTTTTTAACCTACCATACTACTCTGAATCTCATGCCTCTTTTGCCAACACGCTCTAAACAACTGTAGAAGGTACATTAGGACATAGATAGAGATCTTTTTGCCAGCCAAGTGGCAGGGTACCCCTCTCACTTTATTTGATTTAGGATATGGTACACCAGTAGCAATTAAGCCAGCTGATAAGTTGAGAGGTAGGGTTATGCTACAGTTAATGGGAATGATAAAAGCTATGAATAGCATGTTCATAATCATCATTTGAGCCAATTCCTAGCAGTTCAGCAATAGTGAAGTTGACTAATGCTCAAACTCCCGTTCGTTCAAATTTAGAGGTCTAAAAAGTGCCCTAATTTCGTACATTTTACCATCATAGCTGTCACTTGGGCGTCCGGTCTACCCTGCTACTCATTTCATTAGCAAGATAAATGTATCTTACTGCTTGCTAGGCAACAGCAGAGTGGCCCTCACGTCAGACAACATCTTGCATTTAGCTTTATGATGTCAGCTTGCTAGGCAACAGATTGGCCCTCATGTCAGACAACATCTTGCTTTCGCTTTATGATGTCAGATCATCACTGGTCCAATTGTCCTTGTGGAAGCGGACCACACAGGAGGATGAGATATCAGAAGTTATGCAGTAGGTTGCTATCTCTATTCATGACCGCAAGGCAAGTCGGAGGTGGAATGGCAAATACTCTGAACCACTCAAAGCACTGTGGCCTTTTTTAAAGTGGGATGCAGATACAAAAACAGAGACTATCCTTACCAACAATCCTTCTTGAGTATCAGAGTCCAACATACAGAGTGCAGCGGAAGACGTTAAATGTGCTTCATTCCGTGAGAACGCAACTCTATAGTTCTACAGTGAGATAGTGCATTTCAGCCTCAAAGGAAGCAATGTCCTCAAACGGAACATTGGTGGCACCAGGATCTAAAGCAGGCTTAAGAAGCCTTGGATGCAGTCAGTCTTTTATTAACTATCATGACCGACACAATGTGATCCATAATACTTCCATTTTGGCAGAAATTACATTCAAGCACAGGCCCCCACTAGAAGGTAGTGATGACATTCAGGTGCTGAAAACGTCTTTTTAATGCCTAAAGGAAAATTGTGAGCTTTACTTACCATATATATTGGTCAAATGATGCCCTATGCCGGAAGACTGTCTTTTTTTTTTTCTTCAGTATCGGCAATGCAGAGACAATTTGTTGCGAAACACTGCCACTGCTGGTCATTCAGTATAATCTGCAGATGGAAAAGTCCACTGTTAGCACATTTACTACAAGCAATACAAAAAAATCATGATTTTTATAAAGGGTAAACAGATCAATACTATGGAGTTTGTATTATTGTGAAAATCAGCATCTCATTAGAAAATCAAATCTCGATTTGTGTTTTTAACCTACCATACTACTCTGAATCTCATGCCTCTTTTGCCAACACGCTCTAAACAACTGTAGAAGGTACATTAGGACATAGATAGAGATCTTTTTGCCAGCCAAGTGGCAGGGTACCCCTCTCACTTTATTTGATTTAGGATATGGTACACCAGTAGCAATTAAGCCAGCTGATAAGTTGAGAGGTAGGGTTATGCTACAGTTAATGGGAATGATAAAAGCTATGAATAGCATGTTCATAATCATCATTTGAGCCAATTCCTAGCAGTTCAGCAATAGTGAAGTTGACTAATGCTCAAACTCCCGTTCGTTCAAATTTAGAGGTCTAAAAAGTGCCCTAATTTCGTACATTTTACCATCATAGCTGTCACTTGGGCGTCCGGTCTACCCTGCTACTCATTTCATTAGCAAGATAAATGTATCTTACTGCTTGCTAGGCAACAGCAGAGTGGCCCTCACGTCAGACAACATCTTGCATTTAGCTTTATGATGTCAGCTTGCTAGGCAACAGATTGGCCCTCATGTCAGACAACATCTTGCTTTCGCTTTATGATGTCAGATCATCACTGGTCCAATTGTCCTTGTGGAAGCGGACCACACAGGAGGATGAGATATCAGAAGTTATGCAGTAGGTTGCTATCTCTATTCATGACCGCAAGGCAAGTCGGAGGTGGAATGGCAAATACTCTGAACCACTCAAAGCACTGTGGCCTTTTTTAAAGTGGGATGCAGATACAAAAACAGAGACTATCCTTACCAACAATCCTTCTTGAGTATCAGAGTCCAACATACAGAGTGCAGCGGAAGACGTTAAATGTGCTTCATTCCGTGAGAACGCAACTCTATAGTTCTACAGTGAGATAGTGCATTTCAGCCTCAAAGGAAGCAATGTCCTCAAACGGAACATTGGTGGCACCAGGATCTAAAGCAGGCTTAAGAAGCCTTGGATGCAGTCAGTCTTTTATTAACTATCATGACCGACACAATGTGATCCATAATACTTCCATTTTGGCAGAAATTACATTCAAGCACAGGCCCCCACTAGAAGGTAGTGATGACATTCAGGTGCTGAAAACGTCTTTTTAATGCCTAAAGGAAAATTGTGAGCTTTACTTACCATATATATTGGTCAAATGATGCCCTATGCCGGAAGACTGTCTTTTTTTTTTTTCTTCAGTATCGGCAAAGCAGACAATTTGTTGCGAAACACTGCCACTGCTGGTCATTCAGTATAATCTGCAGATGGAAAAGTCCACTGTTAGCACATTTACTACAAGCAATACAAAAAAATCATGATTTTTATAAAGGGTAAACAGATCAATACTATGGAGTTTGTATTATTGTGAAAATCAGCATCTCATTAGAAAATCAAATCTCGATTTGTGTTTTTAACCTACCATACTACTCTGAATCTCATGCCTCTTTTGCCAACACGCTCTAAACAACTGTAGAAGGTACATTAGGACATAGATAGAGATCTTTTTGCCAGCCAAGTGGCAGGGTACCCCTCTCACTTTATTTGATTTAGGATATGGTACACCAGTAGCAATTAAGCCAGCTGATAAGTTGAGAGGTAGGGTTATGCTACAGTTAATGGGAATGATAAAAGCTATGAATAGCATGTTCATAATCATCATTTGAGCCAATTCCTAGCAGTTCAGCAATAGTGAAGTTGACTAATGCTCAAACTCCCGTTCGTTCAAATTTAGAGGTCTTAAAAAGTGCCCTAATTTCGTACATTTTACCATCATAGCTGTCACTTGGGCATCCGGTCTACCCTGCTACTCATTTCATTAGCAAGATAAATGTATCTTACTGCTTGCTAGGCAACAGCAGAGTGGCCCTCACGTCAGACAACATCTTGCATTTAGCTTTATGATGTCAGCTTGCTAGGCAACAGATTGGCCCTCATGTCAGACAACATCTTGCTTTCGCTTTATGATGTCAGATCATCACTGGTCCAATTGTCCTTGTGGAAGCGGACCACACAGGAGGATGAGATATCAGAAGTTATGCAGTAGGTTGCTATCTCTATTCATGACCGCAAGGCAAGTCGGAGGTGGAATGGCAAATACTCTGAACCACTCAAAGCACTGTGGCCTTTTTTAAAGTGGGATGCAGATACAAAAACAGAGACTATCCTTACCAACAATCCTTCTTGAGTATCAGAGTCCAACATACAGAGTGCAGCGGAAGACGTTAAATGTGCTTCATTCCGTGAGAACGCAACTCTATAGTTCTACAGTGAGATAGTGCATTTCAGCCTCAAAGGAAGCAATGTCCTCAAACGGAACATTGGTGGCACCAGGATCTAAAGCAGGCTTAAGAAGCCTTGGATGCAGTCAGTCTTTTATTAACTATCATGACCGACACAATGTGATCCATAATACTTCCATTTTGGCAGAAATTACATTCAAGCACAGGCCCCCACTAGAAGGTAGTGATGACATTCAGGTGCTGAAAACGTCTTTTTAATGCCTAAAGGAAAATTGTGAGCTTTACTTACCATATATATTGGTCAAATGATGCCCTATGCCGGAAGACTGTCTTTTTTTTTTTTCTTCAGTATCGGCAAAGCAGAGACAATTTGTTGCGAAACACTGCCACTGCTGGTCATTCAGTATAATCTGCAGATGGAAAAGTCCACTGTTAGCACATTTACTACAAGCAATACAAAAAAATCATGATTTTTATAAAGGGTAAACAGATCAATACTATGGAGTTTGTATTATTGTGAAAATCAGCATCTCATTAGAAAATCAAATCTCGATTTGTGTTTTTAACCTACCATACTACTCTGAATCTCATGCCTCTTTTGCCAACACGCTCTAAACAACTGTAGAAGGTACATTAGGACATAGATAGAGATCTTTTTGCCAGCCAAGTGGCAGGGTACCCCTCTCACTTTATTTGATTTAGGATATGGTACACCAGTAGCAATTAAGCCAGCTGATAAGTTGAGAGGTAGGGTTATGCTACAGTTAATGGGAATGATAAAAGCTATGAATAGCATGTTCATAATCATCATTTGAGCCAATTCCTAGCAGTTCAGCAATAGTGAAGTTGACTAATGCTCAAACTCCCGTTCGTTCAAATTTAGAGGTCTAAAAAGTGCCCTAATTTCGTACATTTTACCATCATAGCTGTCACTTGGGCGTCCGGTCTACCCTGCTACTCATTTCATTAGCAAGATAAATGTATCTTACTGCTTGCTAGGCAACAGCAGAGTGGCCCTCACGTCAGACAACATCTTGCATTTAGCTTTATGATGTCAGCTTGCTAGGCAACAGATTGGCCCTCATGTCAGACAACATCTTGCTTTCGCTTTATGATGTCAGATCATCACTGGTCCAATTGTCCTTGTGGAAGCGGACCACACAGGAGGATGAGATATCAGAAGTTATGCAGTAGGTTGCTATCTCTATTCATGACCGCAAGGCAAGTCGGAGGTGGAATGGCAAATACTCTGAACCACTCAAAGCACTGTGGCCTTTTTTAAAGTGGGATGCAGATACAAAAACAGAGACTATCCTTACCAACAATCCTTCTTGAGTATCAGAGTCCAACATACAGAGTGCAGCGGAAGACGTTAAATGTGCTTCATTCCGTGAGAACGCAACTCTATAGTTCTACAGTGAGATAGTGCATTTCAGCCTCAAAGGAAGCAATGTTCTCAAACGGAACATTGGTGGCACCAGGATCTAAAGCAGGCTTAAGAAGCCTTGGATGCAGTCAGTCTTTTATTAACTATCATGACCGACACAATGTGATCCATAATACTTCCATTTTGGCAGAAATTACATTCAAGCACAGGCCCCCACTAGAAGGTAGTGATGACATTCAGGTGCTGAAAACGTCTTTTTAATGCCTAAAGGAAAATTGTGAGCTTTACTTACCATATATATTGGTCAAATGATGCCCTATGCCGGAAGACTGTCTTTTTTTTTTTCTTCAGTATCGGCAATGCAGAGACAATTTGTTGCGAAACACTGCCACTGCTGGTCATTCAGTATAATCTGCAGATGGAAAAGTCCACTGTTAGCACATTTACTACAAGCAATACAAAAAAATCATGATTTTTATAAAGGGTAAACAGATCAATACTATGGAGTTTGTATTATTGTGAAAATCAGCATCTCATTAGAAAATCAAATCTCGATTTGTGTTTTTAACCTACCATACTACTCTGAATCTCATGCCTCTTTTGCCAACACGCTCTAAACAACTGTAGAAGGTACATTAGGACATAGATAGAGATCTTTTTGCCAGCCAAGTGGCAGCGTACCCCTCTCACTTTATTTGATTTAGGATATGGTACACCAGTAGCAATTAAGCCAGCTGATAAGTTGAGAGGTAGGGTTATGCTACAGTTAATGGGAATGATAAAAGCTATGAATAGCATGTTCATAATCATCATTTGAGCCAATTCCTAGCAGTTCAGCAATAGTGAAGTTGACTAATGCTCAAACTCCCGTTCGTTCAAATTTAGAGGTCTAAAAAGTGCCCTAATTTCGTACATTTTACCATCATAGCTGTCACTTGGGCGTCCGGTCTACCCTGCTACTCATTTCATTAGCAAGATAAATGTATCTTACTGCTTGCTAGGCAACAGCAGAGTG
Source organism: Lissotriton vulgaris (assembly GCF_964263255.1). Classification (NCBI taxonomy): domain Eukaryota; kingdom Metazoa; phylum Chordata; class Amphibia; order Caudata; family Salamandridae; genus Lissotriton; species Lissotriton vulgaris. The sequence continues at coordinate 323,812,141 of NC_141700.1, read as the reverse complement.
GCCCTCACGTCAGACAACATCTTGCATTTAGCTTTATGATGTCAGCTTGCTAGGCAACAGATTGGCCCTCATGTCAGACAACATCTTGCTTTCGCTTTATGATGTCAGATCATCACTGGTCCAATTGTCCTTGTGGAAGCGGACCACACAGGAGGATGAGATATCAGAAGTTATGCAGTAGGTTGCTATCTCTATTCATGACCGCAAGGCAAGTCGGAGGTGGAATGGCAAATACTCTGAACCACTCAAAGCACTGTGGCCTTTTTTAAAGTGGGATGCAGATACAAAAACAGAGACTATCCTTACCAACAATCCTTCTTGAGTATCAGAGTCCAACATACAGAGTGCAGCGGAAGACGTTAAATGTGCTTCATTCCGTGAGAACGCAACTCTATAGTTCTACAGTGAGATAGTGCATTTCAGCCTCAAAGGAAGCAATGTCCTCAAACGGAACATTGGTGGCACCAGGATCTAAAGCAGGCTTAAGAAGCCTTGGATGCAGTCAGTCTTTTATTAACTATCATGACCGACACAATGTGATCCATAATACTTCCATTTTGGCAGAAATTACATTCAAGCACAGGCCCCCACTAGAAGGTAGTGATGACATTCAGGTGCTGAAAACGTCTTTTTAATGCCTAAAGGAAAATTGTGAGCTTTACTTACCATATATATTGGTCAAATGATGCCCTATGCCGGAAGACTGTCTTTTTTTTTTTCTTCAGTATCGGCAATGCAGAGACAATTTGTTGCGAAACACTGCCACTGCTGGTCATTCAGTATAATCTGCAGATGGAAAAGTCCACTGTTAGCACATTTACTACAAGCAATACAAAAAAATCATGATTTTTATAAAGGGTAAACAGATCAATACTATGGAGTTTGTATTATTGTGAAAATCAGCATCTCATTAGAAAATCAAATCTCGATTTGTGTTTTTAACCTACCATACTACTCTGAATCTCATGCCTCTTTTGCCAACACGCTCTAAACAACTGTAGAAGGTACATTAGGACATAGATAGAGATCTTTTTGCCAGCCAAGTGGCAGCGTACCCCTCTCACTTTATTTGATTTAGGATATGGTACACCAGTAGCAATTAAGCCAGCTGATAAGTTGAGAGGTAGGGTTATGCTACAGTTAATGGGAATGATAAAAGCTATGAATAGCATGTTCATAATCATCATTTGAGCCAATTCCTAGCAGTTCAGCAATAGTGAAGTTGACTAATGCTCAAACTCCCGTTCGTTCAAATTTAGAGGTCTAAAAAGTGCCCTAATTTCGTACATTTTACCATCATAGCTGTCACTTGGGCGTCCGGTCTACCCTGCTACTCATTTCATTAGCAAGATAAATGTATCTTACTGCTTGCTAGGCAACAGCAGAGTGGCCCTCACGTCAGACAACATCTTGCATTTAGCTTTATGATGTCAGCTTGCTAGGCAACAGATTGGCCCTCATGTCAGACAACATCTTGCTTTCGCTTTATGATGTCAGATCATCACTGGTCCAATTGTCCTTGTGGAAGCGGACCACACAGGAGGATGAGATATCAGAAGTTATGCAGTAGGTTGCTATCTCTATTCATGACCGCAAGGCAAGTCGGAGGTGGAATGGCAAATACTCTGAACCACTCAAAGCACTGTGGCCTTTTTTAAAGTGGGATGCAGATACAAAAACAGAGACTATCCTTACCAACAATCCTTCTTGAGTATCAGAGTCCAACATACAGAGTGCAGCGGAAGACGTTAAATGTGCTTCATTCCGTGAGAACGCAACTCTATAGTTCTACAGTGAGATAGTGCATTTCAGCCTCAAAGGAAGCAATGTCCTCAAACGGAACATTGGTGGCACCAGGATCTAAAGCAGGCTTAAGAAGCCTTGGATGCAGTCAGTCTTTTATTAACTATCATGACCGACACAATGTGATCCATAATACTTCCATTTTGGCAGAAATTACATTCAAGCACAGGCCCCCACTAGAAGGTAGTGATGACATTCAGGTGCTGAAAACGTCTTTTTAATGCCTAAAGGAAAATTGTGAGCTTTACTTACCATATATATTGGTCAAATGATGCCCTATGCCGGAAGACTGTCTTTTTTTTTTTCTTCAGTATCGGCAATGCAGAGACAATTTGTTGCGAAACACTGCCACTGCTGGTCATTCAGTATAATCTGCAGATGGAAAAGTCCACTGTTAGCACATTTACTACAAGCAATACAAAAAAATCATGATTTTTATAAAGGGTAAACAGATCAATACTATGGAGTTTGTATTATTGTGAAAATCAGCATCTCATTAGAAAATCAAATCTCGATTTGTGTTTTTAACCTACCATACTACTCTGAATCTCATGCCTCTTTTGCCAACACGCTCTAAACAACTGTAGAAGGTACATTAGGACATAGATAGAGATCTTTTTGCCAGCCAAGTGGCAGCGTACCCCTCTCACTTTATTTGATTTAGGATATGGTACACCAGTAGCAATTAAGCCAGCTGATAAGTTGAGAGGTAGGGTTATGCTACAGTTAATGGGAATGATAAAAGCTATGAATAGCATGTTCATAATCATCATTTGAGCCAATTCCTAGCAGTTCAGCAATAGTGAAGTTGACTAATGCTCAAACTCCCGTTCGTTCAAATTTAGAGGTCTAAAAAGTGCCCTAATTTCGTACATTTTACCATCATAGCTGTCACTTGGGCGTCCGGTCTACCCTGCTACTCATTTCATTAGCAAGATAAATGTATCTTACTGCTTGCTAGGCAACAGCAGAGTGGCCCTCACGTCAGACAACATCTTGCATTTAGCTTTATGATGTCAGCTTGCTAGGCAACAGATTGGCCCTCATGTCAGACAACATCTTGCTTTCGCTTTATGATGTCAGATCATCACTGGTCCAATTGTCCTTGTGGAAGCGGACCACACAGGAGGATGAGATATCAGAAGTTATGCAGTAGGTTGCTATCTCTATTCATGACCGCAAGGCAAGTCGGAGGTGGAATGGCAAATACTCTGAACCACTCAAAGCACTGTGGCCTTTTTTAAAGTGGGATGCAGATACAAAAACAGAGACTATCCTTACCAACAATCCTTCTTGAGTATCAGAGTCCAACATACAGAGTGCAGCGGAAGACGTTAAATGTGCTTCATTCCGTGAGAACGCAACTCTATAGTTCTACAGTGAGATAGTGCATTTCAGCCTCAAAGGAAGCAATGTCCTCAAACGGAACATTGGTGGCACCAGGATCTAAAGCAGGCTTAAGAAGCCTTGGATGCAGTCAGTCTTTTATTAACTATCATGACCGACACAATGTGATCCATAATACTTCCATTTTGGCAGAAATTACATTCAAGCACAGGCCCCCACTAGAAGGTAGTGATGACATTCAGGTGCTGAAAACGTCTTTTTAATGCCTAAAGGAAAATTGTGAGCTTTACTTACCATATATATTGGTCAAATGATGCCCTATGCCGGAAGACTGTCTTTTTTTTTTTCTTCAGTATCGGTAATGCAGAGACAATTTGTTGCGAAACACTGCCACTGCTGGTCATTCAGTATAATCTGCAGATGGAAAAGTCCACTGTTAGCACATTTACTACAAGCAATACAAAAAAATCATGATTTTTATAAAGGGTAAACAGATCAATACTATGGAGTTTGTATTATTGTGAAAATCAGCATCTCATTAGAAAATCAAATCTCGATTTGTGTTTTTAACCTACCATACTACTCTGAATCTCATGCCTCTTTTGCCAACACGCTCTAAACAACTGTAGAAGGTACATTAGGACATAGATAGACATCTTTTTGCCAGCCAAGTGGCAGGGTACCCCTCTCACTTTATTTGATTTAGGATATGGTACACCAGTAGCAATTAAGCCAGCTGATAAGTTGAGAGGTAGGGTTATGCTACAGTTAATGGGAATGATAAAAGCTATGAATAGCATGTTCATAATCATCATTTGAGCCAATTCCTAGCAGTTCAGCAATAGTGAAGTTGACTAATGCTCAAACTCCCGTTCGTTCAAATTTAGAGGTCTTAAAAAGTGCCCTAATTTCGTACATTTTACCATCATAGCTGTCACTTGGGCGTCCGGTCTACCCTGCTACTCATTTCATTAGCAAGATAAATGTATCTTACTGCTTGCTAGGCAACAGCAGAGTGGCCCTCACGTCAGACAACACCTTGCATTTAGCTTTATGATGTCAGCTTGCTAGGCAACAGATTGGCCCTCATGTCAGACAACATCTTGCTTTCGCTTTATGATGTCAGATCATCACTGGTCCAATTGTCCTTGTGGAAGCGGACCACACAGGAGGATGAGATATCAGAAGTTATGCAGTAGGTTGCTATCTCTATTCATGACCGCAAGGCAAGTCGGAGGTGGAATGGCAAATACTCTGAACCACTCAAAGCACTGTGGCCTTTTTTAAAGTGGGATGCAGATACAAAAACAGAGACTATCCTTACCAACAATCCTTCTTGAGTATCAGAGTCCAACATACAGAGTGCAGCGGAAGACGTTAAATGTGCTTCATTCCGTGAGAACGCAACTCTATAGTTCTACAGTGAGATAGTGCATTTCAGCCTCAAAGGAAGCAATGTCCTCAAACGGAACATTGGTGGCACCAGGATCTAAAGCAGGCTTAAGAAGCCTTGGATGCAGTCAGTCTTTTATTAACTATCATGACCGACACAATGTGATCCATAATACTTCCATTTTGGCAGAAATTACATTCAAGCACAGGCCCCCACTAGAAGGTAGTGATGACATTCAGGTGCTGAAAACGTCTTTTTAATGCCTAAAGGAAAATTGTGAGCTTTACTTACCATATATATTGGTCAAATGATGCCCTATGCCGGAAGACTGTCTTTTTTTTTTTCTTCAGTATCGGCAATGCAGAGACAATTTGTTGCGAAACACTGCCACTGCTGGTCATTCAGTATAATCTGCAGATGGAAAAGTCCACTGTTAGCACATTTACTACAAGCAATACAAAAAAATCATGATTTTTATAAAGGGTAAACAGATCAATACTATGGAGTTTGTATTATTGTGAAAATCAGCATCTCATTAGAAAATCAAATCTCGATTTGTGTTTTTAACCTACCATACTACTCTGAATCTCATGCCTCTTTTGCCAACACGCTCTAAACAACTGTAGAAGGTACATTAGGACATAGATAGAGATCTTTTTGCCAGCCAAGTGGCAGGGTACCCCTCTCACTTTATTTGATTTAGGATATGGTACACCAGTAGCAATTAAGCCAGCTGATAAGTTGAGAGGTAGGGTTATGCTACAGTTAATGGGAATGATAAAAGCTATGAATAGCATGTTCATAATCATCATTTGAGCCAATTCCTAGCAGTTCAGCAATAGTGAAGTTGACTAATGCTCAAACTCCCGTTCGTTCAAATTTAGAGGTCTAAAAAGTGCCCTAATTTCGTACATTTTACCATCATAGCTGTCACTTGGGCGTCCGGTCTACCCTGCTACTCATTTCATTAGCAAGATAAATGTATCTTACTGCTTGCTAGGCAACAGCAGAGTGGCCCTCACGTCAGACAACATCTTGCATTTAGCTTTATGATGTCAGCTTGCTAGGCAACAGATTGGCCCTCATGTCAGACAACATCTTGCTTTCGCTTTATGATGTCAGATCATCACTGGTCCAATTGTCCTTGTGGAAGCGGACCACACAGGAGGATGAGATATCAGAAGTTATGCAGTAGGTTGCTATCTCTATTCATGACCGCAAGGCAAGTCGGAGGTGGAATGGCAAATACTCTGAACCACTCAAAGCACTGTGGCCTTTTTTAAAGTGGGATGCAGATACAAAAACAGAGACTATCCTTACCAACAATCCTTCTTGAGTATCAGAGTCCAACATACAGAGTGCAGCGGAAGACGTTAAATGTGCTTCATTCCGTGAGAACGCAACTCTATAGTTCTACAGTGAGATAGTGCATTTCAGCCTCAAAGGAAGCAATGTCCTCAAACGGAACATTGGTGGCACCAGGATCTAAAGCAGGCTTAAGAAGCCTTGGATGCAGTCAGTCTTTTATTAACTATCATGACCGACACAATGTGATCCATAATACTTCCATTTTGGCAGAAATTACATTCAAGCACAGGCCCCCACTAGAAGGTAGTGATGACATTCAGGTGCTGAAAACGTCTTTTTAATGCCTAAAGGAAAATTGTGAGCTTTACTTACCATATATATTGGTCAAATGATGCCCTATGCCGGAAGACTGTCTTTTTTTTTTTTCTTCAGTATCGGCAAAGCAGACAATTTGTTGCGAAACACTGCCACTGCTGGTCATTCAGTATAATCTGCAGATGGAAAAGTCCACTGTTAGCACATTTACTACAAGCAATACAAAAAAATCATGATTTTTATAAAGGGTAAACAGATCAATACTATGGAGTTTGTATTATTGTGAAAATCAGCATCTCATTAGAAAATCAAATCTCGATTTGTGTTTTTAACCTACCATACTACTCTGAATCTCATGCCTCTTTTGCCAACACGCTCTAAACAACTGTAGAAGGTACATTAGGACATAGATAGAGATCTTTTTGCCAGCCAAGTGGCAGGGTACCCCTCTCACTTTATTTGATTTAGGATATGGTACACCAGTAGCAATTAAGCCAGCTGATAAGTTGAGAGGTAGGGTTATGCTACAGTTAATGGGAATGATAAAAGCTATGAATAGCATGTTCATAATCATCATTTGAGCCAATTCCTAGCAGTTCAGCAATAGTGAAGTTGACTAATGCTCAAACTCCCGTTCGTTCAAATTTAGAGGTCTTAAAAAGTGCCCTAATTTCGTACATTTTACCATCATAGCTGTCACTTGGGCATCCGGTCTACCCTGCTACTCATTTCATTAGCAAGATAAATGTATCTTACTGCTTGCTAGGCAACAGCAGAGTGGCCCTCACGTCAGACAACATCTTGCATTTAGCTTTATGATGTCAGCTTGCTAGGCAACAGATTGGCCCTCATGTCAGACAACATCTTGCTTTCGCTTTATGATGTCAGATCATCACTGGTCCAATTGTCCTTGTGGAAGCGGACCACACAGGAGGATGAGATATCAGAAGTTATGCAGTAGGTTGCTATCTCTATTCATGACCGCAAGGCAAGTCGGAGGTGGAATGGCAAATACTCTGAACCACTCAAAGCACTGTGGCCTTTTTTAAAGTGGGATGCAGATACAAAAACAGAGACTATCCTTACCAACAATCCTTCTTGAGTATCAGAGTCCAACATACAGAGTGCAGCGGAAGACGTTAAATGTGCTTCATTCCGTGAGAACGCAACTCTATAGTTCTACAGTGAGATAGTGCATTTCAGCCTCAAAGGAAGCAATGTCCTCAAACGGAACATTGGTGGCACCAGGATCTAAAGCAGGCTTAAGAAGCCTTGGATGCAGTCAGTCTTTTATTAACTATCATGACCGACACAATGTGATCCATAATACTTCCATTTTGGCAGAAATTACATTCAAGCACAGGCCCCCACTAGAAGGTAGTGATGACATTCAGGTGCTGAAAACGTCTTTTTAATGCCTAAAGGAAAATTGTGAGCTTTACTTACCATATATATTGGTCAAATGATGCCCTATGCCGGAAGACTGTCTTTTTTTTTTTTCTTCAGTATCGGCAAAGCAGAGACAATTTGTTGCGAAACACTGCCACTGCTGGTCATTCAGTATAATCTGCAGATGGAAAAGTCCACTGTTAGCACATTTACTACAAGCAATACAAAAAAATCATGATTTTTATAAAGGGTAAACAGATCAATACTATGGAGTTTGTATTATTGTGAAAATCAGCATCTCATTAGAAAATCAAATCTCGATTTGTGTTTTTAACCTACCATACTACTCTGAATCTCATGCCTCTTTTGCCAACACGCTCTAAACAACTGTAGAAGGTACATTAGGACATAGATAGAGATCTTTTTGCCAGCCAAGTGGCAGGGTACCCCTCTCACTTTATTTGATTTAGGATATGGTACACCAGTAGCAATTAAGCCAGCTGATAAGTTGAGAGGTAGGGTTATGCTACAGTTAATGGGAATGATAAAAGCTATGAATAGCATGTTCATAATCATCATTTGAGCCAATTCCTAGCAGTTCAGCAATAGTGAAGTTGACTAATGCTCAAACTCCCGTTCGTTCAAATTTAGAGGTCTAAAAAGTGCCCTAATTTCGTACATTTTACCATCATAGCTGTCACTTGGGCGTCCGGTCTACCCTGCTACTCATTTCATTAGCAAGATAAATGTATCTTACTGCTTGCTAGGCAACAGCAGAGTGGCCCTCACGTCAGACAACATCTTGCATTTAGCTTTATGATGTCAGCTTGCTAGGCAACAGATTGGCCCTCATGTCAGACAACATCTTGCTTTCGCTTTATGATGTCAGATCATCACTGGTCCAATTGTCCTTGTGGAAGCGGACCACACAGGAGGATGAGATATCAGAAGTTATGCAGTAGGTTGCTATCTCTATTCATGACCGCAAGGCAAGTCGGAGGTGGAATGGCAAATACTCTGAACCACTCAAAGCACTGTGGCCTTTTTTAAAGTGGGATGCAGATACAAAAACAGAGACTATCCTTACCAACAATCCTTCTTGAGTATCAGAGTCCAACATACAGAGTGCAGCGGAAGACGTTAAATGTGCTTCATTCCGTGAGAACGCAACTCTATAGTTCTACAGTGAGATAGTGCATTTCAGCCTCAAAGGAAGCAATGTTCTCAAACGGAACATTGGTGGCACCAGGATCTAAAGCAGGCTTAAGAAGCCTTGGATGCAGTCAGTCTTTTATTAACTATCATGACCGACACAATGTGATCCATAATACTTCCATTTTGGCAGAAATTACATTCAAGCACAGGCCCCCACTAGAAGGTAGTGATGACATTCAGGTGCTGAAAACGTCTTTTTAATGCCTAAAGGAAAATTGTGAGCTTTACTTACCATATATATTGGTCAAATGATGCCCTATGCCGGAAGACTGTCTTTTTTTTTTTCTTCAGTATCGGCAATGCAGAGACAATTTGTTGCGAAACACTGCCACTGCTGGTCATTCAGTATAATCTGCAGATGGAAAAGTCCACTGTTAGCACATTTACTACAAGCAATACAAAAAAATCATGATTTTTATAAAGGGTAAACAGATCAATACTATGGAGTTTGTATTATTGTGAAAATCAGCATCTCATTAGAAAATCAAATCTCGATTTGTGTTTTTAACCTACCATACTACTCTGAATCTCATGCCTCTTTTGCCAACACGCTCTAAACAACTGTAGAAGGTACATTAGGACATAGATAGAGATCTTTTTGCCAGCCAAGTGGCAGCGTACCCCTCTCACTTTATTTGATTTAGGATATGGTACACCAGTAGCAATTAAGCCAGCTGATAAGTTGAGAGGTAGGGTTATGCTACAGTTAATGGGAATGATAAAAGCTATGAATAGCATGTTCATAATCATCATTTGAGCCAATTCCTAGCAGTTCAGCAATAGTGAAGTTGACTAATGCTCAAACTCCCGTTCGTTCAAATTTAGAGGTCTAAAAAGTGCCCTAATTTCGTACATTTTACCATCATAGCTGTCACTTGGGCGTCCGGTCTACCCTGCTACTCATTTCATTAGCAAGATAAATGTATCTTACTGCTTGCTAGGCAACAGCAGAGTGGCCCTCACGTCAGACAACATCTTGCATTTAGCTTTATGATGTCAGCTTGCTAGGCAACAGATTGGCCCTCATGTCAGACAACATCTTGCTTTCGCTTTATGATGTCAGATCATCACTGGTCCAATTGTCCTTGTGGAAGCGGACCACACAGGAGGATGAGATATCAGAAGTTATGCAGTAGGTTGCTATCTCTATTCATGACCGCAAGGCAAGTCGGAGGTGGAATGGCAAATACTCTGAACCACTCAAAGCACTGTGGCCTTTTTTAAAGTGGGATGCAGATACAAAAACAGAGACTATCCTTACCAACAATCCTTCTTGAGTATCAGAGTCCAACATACAGAGTGCAGCGGAAGACGTTAAATGTGCTTCATTCCGTGAGAACGCAACTCTATAGTTCTACAGTGAGATAGTGCATTTCAGCCTCAAAGGAAGCAATGTCCTCAAACGGAACATTGGTGGCACCAGGATCTAAAGCAGGCTTAAGAAGCCTTGGATGCAGTCAGTCTTTTATTAACTATCATGACCGACACAATGTGATCCATAATACTTCCATTTTGGCAGAAATTACATTCAAGCACAGGCCCCCACTAGAAGGTAGTGATGACATTCAGGTGCTGAAAACGTCTTTTTAATGCCTAAAGGAAAATTGTGAGCTTTACTTACCATATATATTGGTCAAATGATGCCCTATGCCGGAAGACTGTCTTTTTTTTTTTCTTCAGTATCGGCAATGCAGAGACAATTTGTTGCGAAACACTGCCACTGCTGGTCATTCAGTATAATCTGCAGATGGAAAAGTCCACTGTTAGCACATTTACTACAAGCAATACAAAAAAATCATGATTTTTATAAAGGGTAAACAGATCAATACTATGGAGTTTGTATTATTGTGAAAATCAGCATCTCATTAGAAAATCAAATCTCGATTTGTGTTTTTAACCTACCATACTACTCTGAATCTCATGCCTCTTTTGCCAACACGCTCTAAACAACTGTAGAAGGTACATTAGGACATAGATAGAGATCTTTTTGCCAGCCAAGTGGCAGCGTACCCCTCTCACTTTATTTGATTTAGGATATGGTACACCAGTAGCAATTAAGCCAGCTGATAAGTTGAGAGGTAGGGTTATGCTACAGTTAATGGGAATGATAAAAGCTATGAATAGCATGTTCATAATCATCATTTGAGCCAATTCCTAGCAGTTCAGCAATAGTGAAGTTGACTAATGCTCAAACTCCCGTTCGTTCAAATTTAGAGGTCTAAAAAGTGCCCTAATTTCGTACATTTTACCATCATAGCTGTCACTTGGGCGTCCGGTCTACCCTGCTACTCATTTCATTAGCAAGATAAATGTATCTTACTGCTTGCTAGGCAACAGCAGAGTGGCCCTCACGTCAGACAACATCTTGCATTTAGCTTTATGATGTCAGCTTGCTAGGCAACAGATTGGCCCTCATGTCAGACAACATCTTGCTTTCGCTTTATGATGTCAGATCATCACTGGTCCAATTGTCCTTGTGGAAGCGGACCACACAGGAGGATGAGATATCAGAAGTTATGCAGTAGGTTGCTATCTCTATTCATGACCGCAAGGCAAGTCGGAGGTGGAATGGCAAATACTCTGAACCACTCAAAGCACTGTGGCCTTTTTTAAAGTGGGATGCAGATACAAAAACAGAGACTATCCTTACCAACAATCCTTCTTGAGTATCAGAGTCCAACATACAGAGTGCAGCGGAAGACGTTAAATGTGCTTCATTCCGTGAGAACGCAACTCTATAGTTCTACAGTGAGATAGTGCATTTCAGCCTCAAAGGAAGCAATGTCCTCAAACGGAACATTGGTGGCACCAGGATCTAAAGCAGGCTTAAGAAGCCTTGGATGCAGTCAGTCTTTTATTAACTATCATGACCGACACAATGTGATCCATAATACTTCCATTTTGGCAGAAATTACATTCAAGCACAGGCCCCCACTAGAAGGTAGTGATGACATTCAGGTGCTGAAAACGTCTTTTTAATGCCTAAAGGAAAATTGTGAGCTTTACTTACCATATATATTGGTCAAATGATGCCCTATGCCGGAAGACTGTCTTTTTTTTTTTCTTCAGTATCGGCAATGCAGAGACAATTTGTTGCGAAACACTGCCACTGCTGGTCATTCAGTATAATCTGCAGATGGAAAAGTCCACTGTTAGCACATTTACTACAAGCAATACAAAAAAATCATGATTTTTATAAAGGGTAAACAGATCAATACTATGGAGTTTGTATTATTGTGAAAATCAGCATCTCATTAGAAAATCAAATCTCGATTTGTGTTTTTAACCTACCATACTACTCTGAATCTCATGCCTCTTTTGCCAACACGCTCTAAACAACTGTAGAAGGTACATTAGGACATAGATAGAGATCTTTTTGCCAGCCAAGTGGCAGCGTACCCCTCTCACTTTATTTGATTTAGGATATGGTACACCAGTAGCAATTAAGCCAGCTGATAAGTTGAGAGGTAGGGTTATGCTACAGTTAATGGGAATGATAAAAGCTATGAATAGCATGTTCATAATCATCATTTGAGCCAATTCCTAGCAGTTCAGCAATAGTGAAGTTGACTAATGCTCAAACTCCCGTTCGTTCAAATTTAGAGGTCTAAAAAGTGCCCTAATTTCGTACATTTTACCATCATAGCTGTCACTTGGGCGTCCGGTCTACCCTGCTACTCATTTCATTAGCAAGATAAATGTATCTTACTGCTTGCTAGGCAACAGCAGAGTGGCCCTCACGTCAGACAACATCTTGCATTTAGCTTTATGATGTCAGCTTGCTAGGCAACAGATTGGCCCTCATGTCAGACAACATCTTGCTTTCGCTTTATGATGTCAGATCATCACTGGTCCAATTGTCCTTGTGGAAGCGGACCACACAGGAGGATGAGATATCAGAAGTTATGCAGTAGGTTGCTATCTCTATTCATGACCGCAAGGCAAGTCGGAGGTGGAATGGCAAATACTCTGAACCACTCAAAGCACTGTGGCCTTTTTTAAAGTGGGATGCAGATACAAAAACAGAGACTATCCTTACCAACAATCCTTCTTGAGTATCAGAGTCCAACATACAGAGTGCAGCGGAAGACGTTAAATGTGCTTCATTCCGTGAGAACGCAACTCTATAGTTCTACAGTGAGATAGTGCATTTCAGCCTCAAAGGAAGCAATGTCCTCAAACGGAACATTGGTGGCACCAGGATCTAAAGCAGGCTTAAGAAGCCTTGGATGCAGTCAGTCTTTTATTAACTATCATGACCGACACAATGTGATCCATAATACTTCCATTTTGGCAGAAATTACATTCAAGCACAGGCCCCCACTAGAAGGTAGTGATGACATTCAGGTGCTGAAAACGTCTTTTTAATGCCTAAAGGAAAATTGTGAGCTTTACTTACCATATATATTGGTCAAATGATGCCCTATGCCGGAAGACTGTCTTTTTTTTTTTCTTCAGTATCGGTAATGCAGAGACAATTTGTTGCGAAACACTGCCACTGCTGGTCATTCAGTATAATCTGCAGATGGAAAAGTCCACTGTTAGCACATTTACTACAAGCAATACAAAAAAATCATGATTTTTATAAAGGGTAAACAGATCAATACTATGGAGTTTGTATTATTGTGAAAATCAGCATCTCATTAGAAAATCAAATCTCGATTTGTGTTTTTAACCTACCATACTACTCTGAATCTCATGCCTCTTTTGCCAACACGCTCTAAACAACTGTAGAAGGTACATTAGGACATAGATAGACATCTTTTTGCCAGCCAAGTGGCAGGGTACCCCTCTCACTTTATTTGATTTAGGATATGGTACACCAGTAGCAATTAAGCCAGCTGATAAGTTGAGAGGTAGGGTTATGCTACAGTTAATGGGAATGATAAAAGCTATGAATAGCATGTTCATAATCATCATTTGAGCCAATTCCTAGCAGTTCAGCAATAGTGAAGTTGACTAATGCTCAAACTCCCGTTCGTTCAAATTTAGAGGTCTTAAAAAGTGCCCTAATTTCGTACATTTTACCATCATAGCTGTCACTTGGGCGTCCGGTCTACCCTGCTACTCATTTCATTAGCAAGATAAATGTATCTTACTGCTTGCTAGGCAACAGCAGAGTGGCCCTCACGTCAGACAACACCTTGCATTTAGCTTTATGATGTCAGCTTGCTAGGCAACAGATTGGCCCTCATGTCAGACAACATCTTGCTTTCGCTTTATGATGTCAGATCATCACTGGTCCAATTGTCCTTGTGGAAGCGGACCACACAGGAGGATGAGATATCAGAAGTTATGCAGTAGGTTGCTATCTCTATTCATGACCGCAAGGCAAGTCGGAGGTGGAATGGCAAATACTCTGAACCACTCAAAGCACTGTGGCCTTTTTTAAAGTGGGATGCAGATACAAAAACAGAGACTATCCTTACCAACAATCCTTCTTGAGTATCAGAGTCCAACATACAGAGTGCAGCGGAAGACGTTAAATGTGCTTCATTCCGTGAGAACGCAACTCTATAGTTCTACAGTGAGATAGTGCATTTCAGCCTCAAAGGAAGCAATGTCCTCAAACGGAACATTGGTGGCACCAGGATCTAAAGCAGGCTTAAGAAGCCTTGGATGCAGTCAGTCTTTTATTAACTATCATGACCGACACAATGTGATCCATAATACTTCCATTTTGGCAGAAATTACATTCAAGCACAGGCCCCCACTAGAAGGTAGTGATGACATTCAGGTGCTGAAAACGTCTTTTTAACACCTTGGCTGCTAAGGGTTTTCCCGCTGGGCGCTGATTACTCTTATTTCCCATTGTTCATGACAAGGTCAGCTCGTCATAAGCGCAGGGCAGGTAACACCCATGACGAGCTGGCCTTGTCATCAGCGCCGAAGGGGTTAATGCCTAAAGGAAAATTGTGAGCTTTACTTACCATATATATTGGTCAAATGATGCCCTATGCCGGAAGACTGTCTTTTTTTTTTTCTTCAGTATCGGCAATGCAGAGACAATTTGTTGCGAAACACTGCCACTGCTGGTCATTCAGTATAATCTGCAGATGGAAAAGTCCACTGTTAGCACATTTACTACAAGCAATACAAAAAAATCATGATTTTTATAAAGGGTAAACAGATCAATACTATGGAGTTTGTATTATTGTGAAAATCAGCATCTCATTAGAAAATCAAATCTCGATTTGTGTTTTTAACCTACCATACTACTCTGAATCTCATGCCTCTTTTGCCAACACGCTCTAAACAACTGTAGAAGGTACATTAGGACATAGATAGAGATCTTTTTGCCAGCCAAGTGGCAGGGTACCCCTCTCACTTTATTTGATTTAGGATATGGTACACCAGTAGCAATTAAGCCAGCTGATAAGTTGAGAGGTAGGGTTATGCTACAGTTAATGGGAATGATAAAAGCTATGAATAGCATGTTCATAATCATCATTTGAGCCAATTCCTAGCAGTTCAGCAATAGTGAAGTTGACTAATGCTCAAACTCCCGTTCGTTCAAATTTAGAGGTCTAAAAAGTGCCCTAATTTCGTACATTTTACCATCATAGCTGTCACTTGGGCGTCCGGTCTACCCTGCTACTCATTTCATTAGCAAGATAAATGTATCTTACTGCTTGCTAGGCAACAGCAGAGTGGCCCTCACGTCAGACAACATCTTGCATTTAGCTTTATGATGTCAGCTTGCTAGGCAACAGATTGGCCCTCATGTCAGACAACATCTTGCTTTCGCTTTATGATGTCAGATCATCACTGGTCCAATTGTCCTTGTGGAAGCGGACCACACAGGAGGATGAGATATCAGAAGTTATGCAGTAGGTTGCTATCTCTATTCATGACCGCAAGGCAAGTCGGAGGTGGAATGGCAAATACTCTGAACCACTCAAAGCACTGTGGCCTTTTTTAAAGTGGGATGCAGATACAAAAACAGAGACTATCCTTACCAACAATCCTTCTTGAGTATCAGAGTCCAACATACAGAGTGCAGCGGAAGACGTTAAATGTGCTTCATTCCGTGAGAACGCAACTCTATAGTTCTACAGTGAGATAGTGCATTTCAGCCTCAAAGGAAGCAATGTCCTCAAACGGAACATTGGTGGCACCAGGATCTAAAGCAGGCTTAAGAAGCCTTGGATGCAGTCAGTCTTTTATTAACTATCATGACCGACACAATGTGATCCATAATACTTCCATTTTGGCAGAAATTACATTCAAGCACAGGCCCCCACTAGAAGGTAGTGATGACATTCAGGTGCTGAAAACGTCTTTTTAATGCCTAAAGGAAAATTGTGAGCTTTACTTACCATATATATTGGTCAAATGATGCCCTATGCCGGAAGACTGTCTTTTTTTTTTTCTTCAGTATCGGCAATGCAGAGACAATTTGTTGCGAAACACTGCCACTGCTGGTCATTCAGTATAATCTGCAGATGGAAAAGTCCACTGTTAGCACATTTACTACAAGCAATACAAAAAAATCATGATTTTTATAAAGGGTAAACAGATCAATACTATGGAGTTTGTATTATTGTGAAAATCAGCATCTCATTAGAAAATCAAATCTCGATTTGTGTTTTTAACCTACCATACTACTCTGAATCTCATGCCTCTTTTGCCAACACGCTCTAAACAACTGTAGAAGGTACATTAGGACATAGATAGAGATCTTTTTGCCAGCCAAGTGGCAGGGTACCCCTCTCACTTTATTTGATTTAGGATATGGTACACCAGTAGCAATTAAGCCAGCTGATAAGTTGAGAGGTAGGGTTATGCTACAGTTAATGGGAATGATAAAAGCTATGAATAGCATGTTCATAATCATCATTTGAGCCAATTCCTAGCAGTTCAGCAATAGTGAAGTTGACTAATGCTCAAACTCCCGTTCGTTCAAATTTAGAGGTCTAAAAAGTGCCCTAATTTCGTACATTTTACCATCATAGCTGTCACTTGGGCGTCCGGTCTACCCTGCTACTCATTTCATTAGCAAGATAAATGTATCTTACTGCTTGCTAGGCAACAGCAGAGTGGCCCTCACGTCAGACAACATCTTGCATTTAGCTTTATGATGTCAGCTTGCTAGGCAACAGATTGGCCCTCATGTCAGACAACATCTTGCTTTCGCTTTATGATGTCAGATCATCACTGGTCCAATTGTCCTTGTGGAAGCGGACCACACAGGAGGATGAGATATCAGAAGTTATGCAGTAGGTTGCTATCTCTATTCATGACCGCAAGGCAAGTCGGAGGTGGAATGGCAAATACTCTGAACCACTCAAAGCACTGTGGCCTTTTTTAAAGTGGGATGCAGATACAAAAACAGAGACTATCCTTACCAACAATCCTTCTTGAGTATCAGAGTCCAACATACAGAGTGCAGCGGAAGACGTTAAATGTGCTTCATTCCGTGAGAACGCAACTCTATAGTTCTACAGTGAGATAGTGCATTTCAGCCTCAAAGGAAGCAATGTCCTCAAACGGAACATTGGTGGCACCAGGATCTAAAGCAGGCTTAAGAAGCCTTGGATGCAGTCAGTCTTTTATTAACTATCATGACCGACACAATGTGATCCATAATACTTCCATTTTGGCAGAAATTACATTCAAGCACAGGCCCCCACTAGAAGGTAGTGATGACATTCAGGTGCTGAAAACGTCTTTTTAATGCCTAAAGGAAAATTGTGAGCTTTACTTACCATATATATTGGTCAAATGATGCCCTATGCCGGAAGACTGTCTTTTTTTTTTTTCTTCAGTATCGGCAAAGCAGACAATTTGTTGCGAAACACTGCCACTGCTGGTCATTCAGTATAATCTGCAGATGGAAAAGTCCACTGTTAGCACATTTACTACAAGCAATACAAAAAAATCATGATTTTTATAAAGGGTAAACAGATCAATACTATGGAGTTTGTATTATTGTGAAAATCAGCATCTCATTAGAAAATCAAATCTCGATTTGTGTTTTTAACCTACCATACTACTCTGAATCTCATGCCTCTTTTGCCAACACGCTCTAAACAACTGTAGAAGGTACATTAGGACATAGATAGAGATCTTTTTGCCAGCCAAGTGGCAGGGTACCCCTCTCACTTTATTTGATTTAGGATATGGTACACCAGTAGCAATTAAGCCAGCTGATAAGTTGAGAGGTAGGGTTATGCTACAGTTAATGGGAATGATAAAAGCTATGAATAGCATGTTCATAATCATCATTTGAGCCAATTCCTAGCAGTTCAGCAATAGTGAAGTTGACTAATGCTCAAACTCCCGTTCGTTCAAATTTAGAGGTCTTAAAAAGTGCCCTAATTTCGTACATTTTACCATCATAGCTGTCACTTGGGCATCCGGTCTACCCTGCTACTCATTTCATTAGCAAGATAAATGTATCTTACTGCTTGCTAGGCAACAGCAGAGTGGCCCTCACGTCAGACAACATCTTGCATTTAGCTTTATGATGTCAGCTTGCTAGGCAACAGATTGGCCCTCATGTCAGACAACATCTTGCTTTCGCTTTATGATGTCAGATCATCACTGGTCCAATTGTCCTTGTGGAAGCGGACCACACAGGAGGATGAGATATCAGAAGTTATGCAGTAGGTTGCTATCTCTATTCATGACCGCAAGGCAAGTCGGAGGTGGAATGGCAAATACTCTGAACCACTCAAAGCACTGTGGCCTTTTTTAAAGTGGGATGCAGATACAAAAACAGAGACTATCCTTACCAACAATCCTTCTTGAGTATCAGAGTCCAACATACAGAGTGCAGCGGAAGACGTTAAATGTGCTTCATTCCGTGAGAACGCAACTCTATAGTTCTACAGTGAGATAGTGCATTTCAGCCTCAAAGGAAGCAATGTCCTCAAACGGAACATTGGTGGCACCAGGATCTAAAGCAGGCTTAAGAAGCCTTGGATGCAGTCAGTCTTTTATTAACTATCATGACCGACACAATGTGATCCATAATACTTCCATTTTGGCAGAAATTACATTCAAGCACAGGCCCCCACTAGAAGGTAGTGATGACATTCAGGTGCTGAAAACGTCTTTTTAATGCCTAAAGGAAAATTGTGAGCTTTACTTACCATATATATTGGTCAAATGATGCCCTATGCCGGAAGACTGTCTTTTTTTTTTTTCTTCAGTATCGGCAAAGCAGAGACAATTTGTTGCGAAACACTGCCACTGCTGGTCATTCAGTATAATCTGCAGATGGAAAAGTCCACTGTTAGCACATTTACTACAAGCAATACAAAAAAATCATGATTTTTATAAAGGGTAAACAGATCAATACTATGGAGTTTGTATTATTGTGAAAATCAGCATCTCATTAGAAAATCAAATCTCGATTTGTGTTTTTAACCTACCATACTACTCTGAATCTCATGCCTCTTTTGCCAACACGCTCTAAACAACTGTAGAAGGTACATTAGGACATAGATAGAGATCTTTTTGCCAGCCAAGTGGCAGGGTACCCCTCTCACTTTATTTGATTTAGGATATGGTACACCAGTAGCAATTAAGCCAGCTGATAAGTTGAGAGGTAGGGTTATGCTACAGTTAATGGGAATGATAAAAGCTATGAATAGCATGTTCATAATCATCATTTGAGCCAATTCCTAGCAGTTCAGCAATAGTGAAGTTGACTAATGCTCAAACTCCCGTTCGTTCAAATTTAGAGGTCTAAAAAGTGCCCTAATTTCGTACATTTTACCATCATAGCTGTCACTTGGGCGTCCGGTCTACCCTGCTACTCATTTCATTAGCAAGATAAATGTATCTTACTGCTTGCTAGGCAACAGCAGAGTGGCCCTCACGTCAGACAACATCTTGCATTTAGCTTTATGATGTCAGCTTGCTAGGCAACAGATTGGCCCTCATGTCAGACAACATCTTGCTTTCGCTTTATGATGTCAGATCATCACTGGTCCAATTGTCCTTGTGGAAGCGGACCACACAGGAGGATGAGATATCAGAAGTTATGCAGTAGGTTGCTATCTCTATTCATGACCGCAAGGCAAGTCGGAGGTGGAATGGCAAATACTCTGAACCACTCAAAGCACTGTGGCCTTTTTTAAAGTGGGATGCAGATACAAAAACAGAGACTATCCTTACCAACAATCCTTCTTGAGTATCAGAGTCCAACATACAGAGTGCAGCGGAAGACGTTAAATGTGCTTCATTCCGTGAGAACGCAACTCTATAGTTCTACAGTGAGATAGTGCATTTCAGCCTCAAAGGAAGCAATGTTCTCAAACGGAACATTGGTGGCACCAGGATCTAAAGCAGGCTTAAGAAGCCTTGGATGCAGTCAGTCTTTTATTAACTATCATGACCGACACAATGTGATCCATAATACTTCCATTTTGGCAGAAATTACATTCAAGCACAGGCCCCCACTAGAAGGTAGTGATGACATTCAGGTGCTGAAAACGTCTTTTTAATGCCTAAAGGAAAATTGTGAGCTTTACTTACCATATATATTGGTCAAATGATGCCCTATGCCGGAAGACTGTCTTTTTTTTTTTCTTCAGTATCGGCAATGCAGAGACAATTTGTTGCGAAACACTGCCACTGCTGGTCATTCAGTATAATCTGCAGATGGAAAAGTCCACTGTTAGCACATTTACTACAAGCAATACAAAAAAATCATGATTTTTATAAAGGGTAAACAGATCAATACTATGGAGTTTGTATTATTGTGAAAATCAGCATCTCATTAGAAAATCAAATCTCGATTTGTGTTTTTAACCTACCATACTACTCTGAATCTCATGCCTCTTTTGCCAACACGCTCTAAACAACTGTAGAAGGTACATTAGGACATAGATAGAGATCTTTTTGCCAGCCAAGTGGCAGCGTACCCCTCTCACTTTATTTCATTTAGGATATGGTACACCAGTAGCAATTAAGCCAGCTGATAAGTTGAGAGGTAGGGTTATGCTACAGTTAATGGGAATGATAAAAGCTATGAATAGCATGTTCATAATCATCATTTGAGCCAATTCCTAGCAGTTCAGCAATAGTGAAGTTGACTAATGCTCAAACTCCCGTTCGTTCAAATTTAGAGGTCTTAAAAAGTGCCCTAATTTCGTACATTTTACCATCATAGCTGTCACTTGGGCATCCGGTCTACCCTGCTACTCATTTCATTAGCAAGATAAATGTATCTTACTGCTTGCTAGGCAACAGCAGAGTGGCCCTCACGTCAGACAACATCTTGCATTTAGCTTTATGATGTCAGCTTGCTAGGAAACAGATTGGCCCTCATGTCAGACAAAATCTTGCTTTCGCTTTATGATGTCAGATCATCACTGGTCCAATTGTCCTTGTGGAAGCGGACCACACAGGAGGATGAGATATCAGAAGTTATGCAGTAGGTTGCTATCTCTATTCATGACCGCAAGGCAAGTCGGAGGTGGAATGGCAAATACTCTGAACCACTCAAAGCACTGTGGCCTTTTTTAAAGTGGGATACAGATACAAAAACAGAGACTATCCTTACCAACAATCCTTCTTGAGTATCAGAGTCCAACATACAGAGTGCAGCAGAAGACGTTAAATGTGCTTCATTCCGTGAGAACGCAACTCTATAGTTCTACAGTGAGATAGTGTATTTCAGCCTCAAAGGAAGCAATGTTCTCAAACGGAACATTGGTGGCACCAGGATCTAAAGCAGGCTTAAGAAGCCTTGGATGCAGTCAGTCTTTTATTAACTATCATGACCGACACAATGTGATCCATAATACTTCCATTTTGGCAGAAATTACATTCAAGCACAGGCCCCCACTAGAAGGTAGTGATGACATTCAGGTGCTGAAAAAGTCTTTTTAATGCCTAAAGGAAAATTGTGAGCTTTACTTACCATATATATTAGTCAAATGATGCCCTATGCCGGAAGACTGTCTTTTTTTTTTTTCTTCAGTATCGGCAATGCAGAGACAATTTGTTGCGAAACACTGCCACTGCTGGTCATTCAGTATAATCTGCAGATGGAAAAGTCCACTGTTAGCACATTTACTACAAGCAATACAAAAAAATCATGATTTTTATAAAGGGTAAACAGATCAATACTATGGAGTTTGTATTATTGTGAAAATCAGCATCTCATTAGAAAATCAAATCTCGATTTGTGTTTTTAACCTACCATACTACTCTGAATCTCATGCCTCTTTTGCCAACACGCTCTAAACAACTGTAGAAGGTACATTAGGACATAGATAGAGATCTTTTTGCCAGCCAAGTGGCAGCGTACCCCTCTCACTTTATTTGATTTAGGATATGGTACACCAGTAGCAATTAAGCCAGCTGATAAGTTGAGAGGTAGGGTTATGCTACAGTTAATGGGAATGATAAAAGCTATGAATAGCATGTTCATAATCATCATTTGAGCCAATTCCTAGCAGTTCAGCAATAGTGAAGTTGACTAATGCTCAAACTCCCGTTCGTTCAAATTTAGAGGTCTTAAAAAGTGCCCTAATTTCGTACATTTTACCATCATAGCTGTCACTTGGGCGTCCGGTCTACCCTGCTACTCATTTCATTAGCAAGATAAATGTATCTTACTGCTTGCTAGGCAACAACAGAGTGGCCCTCATGTCAGACAACATCTTGCATTTAGCTTTATGATGTCAGCTTGCTAGGCAACAGATTGGCCCTCATGTCAGACAACATCTTGCTTTCGCTTTATGATGTCAGATCATCACTGGTCCAATTGTCCTTGTGGAAGCGGACCACACAGGAGGATGAGATATCAGAAGTTATGCAGTAGGTTGCTATCTCTATTCATGACCGCAAGGCAAGTCGGAGGTGGAATGGCAAATACTCTGAACCACTCAAAGCACTGTGGCCTTTTTTAAAGTGGGATGCAGATCCAAAAACAGAGACTATCCTTACCAACAATCCTTCTTGAGTATCAGAGTCCAACATACAGAGTGCAGCAGAAGACGTTAAATGTGCTTCATTCCGTGAGAACGCAACTCTATAGTTCTACAGTGAGATAGTGCATTTCAGCCTCAAAGGAAGCAATGTCCTCAAACGGAACATTGGTGGCACCAGGATCTAAAGCAGGCTTAAGAAGCCTTGGATGCAGTCAGTCTTTTATTAACTATCATGACCGACACAATGTGATCCATAATACTTCCATTTTGGCAGAAATTACATTCAAGCACAGGCCCCCACTAGAAGGTAGTGATGACATTCAGGTGCTGAAAACGTCTTTTTAATGCCTAAAGGAAAATTGTGAGCTTTACTTACCATATATATTGGTCAAATGATGCCCTATGCCGGAAGACTGTCTTTTTTTTCTTCAGTATCGGCAATGCAGAGACAATTTGTTGCGAAACACTGCCACTGCTGGTCATTCAGTATAATCTGCAGATGGAAAAGTCCACTGTTAGCACATTTACTACAAGCAATACAAAAAAATCATGATTTTTATAAAGGGTAAACAGATCAATACTATGGAGTTTGTATTATTGTGAAAATCAGCATCTCATTAGAAAATCAAATCTCGATTTGTGTTTTTAACCTACCATACTACTCTGAATCTCATGCCTCTTTTGCCAACACGCTCTAAACAACTGTAGAAGGTACATTAGGACATAGATAGAGATCTTTTTGCCAGCCAAGTGGCAGCGTACCCCTCTCACTTTATTTGATTTAGGATATGGTACACCAGTAGCAATTAAGCCAGCTGATAAGTTGAGAGGTAGGGTTATGCTACAGTTAATGGGAATGATAAAAGCTATGAATAGCATGTTCATAATCATCATTTGAGCCAATTCCTAGCAGTTCAGCAATAGTGAAGTTGACTAATGCTCAAACTCCCGTTCGTTCAAATTTAGAGGTCTAAAAAGTGCCCTAATTTCGTACATTTTACCATCATAGCTGTCACTTGGGCGTCCGGTCTACCCTGCTACTCATTTCATTAGCAAGATAAATGTATCTTACTGCTTGCTAGGCAACAGCAGAGTGGCCCTCACGTCAGACAACATCTTGCATTTAGCTTTATGATGTCAGCTTGCTAGGCAACAGATTGGCCCTAATGTCAGACAACATCTTGCTTTCGCTTTATGATGTCAGATCATCACTGGTCCAATTGTCCTTGTGGAAGCGGACCACACAGGAGGATGAGATATCAGAAGTTATGCAGTAGGTTGCTATCTCTATTCATGACCGCAAGGCAAGTCGGAGGTGGAATGGCAAATACTCTGAACCACTCAAAGCACTGTGGCCTTTTTTAAAGTGGGATGCAGATACAAAAACAGAGACTATCCTTACCAACAATCCTTCTTGAGTATCAGAGTCCAACATACAGAGTGCAGCGGAAGACGTTAAATGTGCTTCATTCCGTGAGAACGCAACTCTATAGTTCTACAGTGAGATAGTGCATTTCAGCCTCAAAGGAAGCAATGTCCTCGAACGGAACATTGGTGGCACCAGGATCTAAAGCAGGCTTAAGAAGCCTTGGATGCAGTCAGTCTTTTATTAACTATCATGACCGACACAATGTGATCCATAATACTTCCATTTTGGCAGAAATTACATTCAAGCACAGGCCCCCACTAGAAGGTAGTGATGACATTCAGATGCTGAAAACGTCTTTTTAATGCCTAAAGGAAAATTGTGAGCTTTACTTACCATATATATTGGTCAAATGATGCCCTATGCCGGAAGACTGTCTTTTTTTTTTTTCTTCAGTATCGGCAAAGCAGACAATTTGTTGCGAAACACTGCCACTGCTGGTCATTCAGTATAATCTGCAGATGGAAAAGTCCACTGTTAGCACATTTACTACAAGCAATACAAAAAAATCATGATTTTTATAAAGGGTAAACAGATCAATACTATGGAGTTTGTATTATTGTGAAAATCAGCATCTCATTAGAAAATCAAATCTCGATTTGTGTTTTTAACCTACCATACTACTCTGAATCTCATGCCTCTTTTGCCAACACGCTCTAAACAACTGTAGAAGGTACATTAGGACATAGATAGAGATCTTTTTGCCAGCCAAGTGGCAGCGTACCCCTCTCACTTTATTTGATTTAGGATATGGTACACTAGTAGCAATTAAGCCAGCTGATAAGTTGAGAGGTAGGGTTATGCTACAGTTAATGGGAATGATAAAAGCTATGAATAGCATGTTCATAATCATCATTTGAGCCAATTCCTAGCAGTTCAGCAATAGTGAAGTTGACTAATGCTCAAACTCCCGTTCGTTCAAATTTAGAGGTCTAAAAAGTGCCCTAATTTCGTACATTTTACCATCATAGCTGTCACTTGGGCGTCCGGTCTACCCTGCTACTCATTTCATTAGCAAGATAAATGTATCTTACTGCTTGCTAGGCAACAGCAGAGTGGCCCTCACGTCAGACAACATCTTGCATTTAGCTTTATGATGTCAGCTTGCTAGGCAACAGATTGGCCCTCATGTCAGACAACATCTTGCTTTCGCTTTATGATGTCAGATCATCACTGGTCCAATTGTCCTTGTGGAAGCGGACCACACAGGAGGATGAGATATCAGAAGTTATGCAGTAGGTTGCTATCTCTATTCATGACCGCAAGGCAAGTCGGAGGTGGAATGGCAAATACTCTGAACCACTCAAAGCACTGTGGCCTTTTTTAAAGTGGGATGCAGATACAAAAACAGAGACTATCCTTACCAACAATCCTTCTTGAGTATCAGAGTCCAACATACAGAGTGCAGCGGAAGACGTTAAATGTGCTTCATTCCGTGAGAACGCAACTCTATAGTTCTACAGTGAGATAGTGCATTTCAGCCTCAAAGGAAGCAATGTCCTCAAACGGAACATTGGTGGCACCAGGATCTAAAGCAGGCTTAAGAAGCCTTGGATGCAGTCAGTCTTTTATTAACTATCATGACCGACACAATGTGATCCATAATACTTCCATTTTGGCAGAAATTACATTCAAGCACAGGCCCCCACTAGAAGGTAGTGATGACATTCAGGTGCTGAAAACGTCTTTTTAATGCCTAAAGGAAAATTGTGAGCTTTACTTACCATATATATTGGTCAAATGATGCCCTATGCCGGAAGACTGTCTTTTTTTTTTTTCTTCAGTATCGGCAAAGCAGACAATTTGTTGCGAAACACTGCCACTGCTGGTCATTCAGTATAATCTGCAGATGGAAAAGTCCACTGTTAGCACATTTACTACAAGCAATACAAAAAAATCATGATTTTTATAAAGGGTAAACAGATCAATACTATGGAGTTTGTATTATTGTGAAAATCAGCATCTCATTAGAAAATCAAATCTCGATTTGTGTTTTTAACCTACCATACTACTCTGAATCTCATGCCTCTTTTGCCAACACGCTCTAAACAACTGTAGAAGGTACATTAGGACATAGATAGAGATCTTTTTGCCAGCCAAGTGGCAGGGTACCCCTCTCACTTTATTTGATTTAGGATATGGTACACCAGTAGCAATTAAGCCAGCTGATAAGTTGAGAGGTAGGGTTATGCTACAGTTAATGGGAATGATAAAAGCTATGAATAGCATGTTCATAATCATCATTTGAGCCAATTCCTAGCAGTTCAGCAATAGTGAAGTTGACTAATGCTCAAACTCCCGTTCGTTCAAATTTAGAGGTCTAAAAAGTGCCCTAATTTCGTACATTTTACCATCATAGCTGTCACTTGGGCGTCCGGTCTACCCTGCTACTCATTTCATTAGCAAGATAAATGTATCTTACTGCTTGCTAGGCAACAGCAGAGTGGCCCTCACGTCAGACAACATCTTGCATTTAGCTTTATGATGTCAGCTTGCTAGGCAACAGATTGGCCCTCATGTCAGACAACATCTTGCTTTCGCTTTATGATGTCAGATCATCACTGGTCCAATTGTCCTTGTGGAAGCGGACCACACAGGAGGATGAGATATCAGAAGTTATGCAGTAGGTTGCTATCTCTATTCATGACCGCAAGGCAAGTCGGAGGTGGAATGGCAAATACTCTGAACCACTCAAAGCACTGTGGCCTTTTTTAAAGTGGGATGCAGATACAAAAACAGAGACTATCCTTACCAACAATCCTTCTTGAGTATCAGAGTCCAACATACAGAGTGCAGCGGAAGACGTTAAATGTGCTTCATTCCGTGAGAACGCAACTCTATAGTTCTACAGTGAGATAGTGCATTTCAGCCTCAAAGGAAGCAATGTTCTCAAACGGAACATTGGTGGCACCAGGATCTAAAGCAGGCTTAAGAAGCCTTGGATGCAGTCAGTCTTTTATTAACTATCATGACCGACACAATGTGATCCATAATACTTCCATTTTGGCAGAAATTACATTCAAGCACAGGCCCCCACTAGAAGGTAGTGATGACATTCAGGTGCTGAAAACGTCTTTTTAATGCCTAAAGGAAAATTGTGAGCTTTACTTACCATATATATTGGTCAAATGATGCCCTATGCCGGAAGACTGTCTTTTTTTTTTTCTTCAGTATCGGCAATGCAGAGACAATTTGTTGCGAAACACTGCCACTGCTGGTCATTCAGTATAATCTGCAGATGGAAAAGTCCACTGTTAGCACATTTACTACAAGCAATACAAAAAAATCATGATTTTTATAAAGGGTAAACAGATCAATACTATGGAGTTTGTATTATTGTGAAAATCAGCATCTCATTAGAAAATCAAATCTCGATTTGTGTTTTTAACCTACCATACTACTCTGAATCTCATGCCTCTTTTGCCAACACGCTCTAAACAACTGTAGAAGGTACATTAGGACATAGATAGAGATCTTTTTGCCAGCCAAGTGGCAGCGTACCCCTCTCACTTTATTTCATTTAGGATATGGTACACCAGTAGCAATTAAGCCAGCTGATAAGTTGAGAGGTAGGGTTATGCTACAGTTAATGGGAATGATAAAAGCTATGAATAGCATGTTCATAATCATCATTTGAGCCAATTCCTAGCAGTTCAGCAATAGTGAAGTTGACTAATGCTCAAACTCCCGTTCGTTCAAATTTAGAGGTCTTAAAAAGTGCCCTAATTTCGTACATTTTACCATCATAGCTGTCACTTGGGCATCCGGTCTACCCTGCTACTCATTTCATTAGCAAGATAAATGTATCTTACTGCTTGCTAGGCAACAGCAGAGTGGCCCTCACGTCAGACAACATCTTGCATTTAGCTTTATGATGTCAGCTTGCTAGGAAACAGATTGGCCCTCATGTCAGACAAAATCTTGCTTTCGCTTTATGATGTCAGATCATCACTGGTCCAATTGTCCTTGTGGAAGCGGACCACACAGGAGGATGAGATATCAGAAGTTATGCAGTAGGTTGCTATCTCTATTCATGACCGCAAGGCAAGTCGGAGGTGGAATGGCAAATACTCTGAACCACTCAAAGCACTGTGGCCTTTTTTAAAGTGGGATACAGATACAAAAACAGAGACTATCCTTACCAACAATCCTTCTTGAGTATCAGAGTCCAACATACAGAGTGCAGCAGAAGACGTTAAATGTGCTTCATTCCGTGAGAACGCAACTCTATAGTTCTACAGTGAGATAGTGTATTTCAGCCTCAAAGGAAGCAATGTTCTCAAACGGAACATTGGTGGCACCAGGATCTAAAGCAGGCTTAAGAAGCCTTGGATGCAGTCAGTCTTTTATTAACTATCATGACCGACACAATGTGATCCATAATACTTCCATTTTGGCAGAAATTACATTCAAGCACAGGCCCCCACTAGAAGGTAGTGATGACATTCAGGTGCTGAAAAAGTCTTTTTAATGCCTAAAGGAAAATTGTGAGCTTTACTTACCATATATATTAGTCAAATGATGCCCTATGCCGGAAGACTGTCTTTTTTTTTTTTCTTCAGTATCGGCAATGCAGAGACAATTTGTTGCGAAACACTGCCACTGCTGGTCATTCAGTATAATCTGCAGATGGAAAAGTCCACTGTTAGCACATTTACTACAAGCAATACAAAAAAATCATGATTTTTATAAAGGGTAAACAGATCAATACTATGGAGTTTGTATTATTGTGAAAATCAGCATCTCATTAGAAAATCAAATCTCGATTTGTGTTTTTAACCTACCATACTACTCTGAATCTCATGCCTCTTTTGCCAACACGCTCTAAACAACTGTAGAAGGTACATTAGGACATAGATAGAGATCTTTTTGCCAGCCAAGTGGCAGCGTACCCCTCTCACTTTATTTGATTTAGGATATGGTACACCAGTAGCAATTAAGCCAGCTGATAAGTTGAGAGGTAGGGTTGTGCTACAGTTAATGGGAATGATAAAAGCTATGAATAGCATGTTCATAATCATCATTTGAGCCAATTCCTAGCAGTTCAGCAATAGTGAAGTTGACTAATGCTCAAACTCCCGTTCGTTCAAATTTAGAGGTCTTAAAAAGTGCCCTAATTTCGTACATTTTACCATCATAGCTGTCACTTGGGCGTCCGGTCTACCCTGCTACTCATTTCATTAGCAAGATAAATGTATCTTACTGCTTGCTAGGCAACAACAGAGTGGCCCTCATGTCAGACAACATCTTGCATTTAGCTTTATGATGTCAGCTTGCTAGGCAACAGATTGGCCCTCATGTCAGACAACATCTTGCTTTCGCTTTATGATGTCAGATCATCACTGGTCCAATTGTCCTTGTGGAAGCGGACCACACAGGAGGATGAGATATCAGAAGTTATGCAGTAGGTTGCTATCTCTATTCATGACCGCAAGGCAAGTCGGAGGTGGAATGGCAAATACTCTGAACCACTCAAAGCACTGTGGCCTTTTTTAAAGTGGGATGCAGATCCAAAAACAGAGACTATCCTTACCAACAATCCTTCTTGAGTATCAGAGTCCAACATACAGAGTGCAGCAGAAGACGTTAAATGTGCTTCATTCCGTGAGAACGCAACTCTATAGTTCTACAGTGAGATAGTGCATTTCAGCCTCAAAGGAAGCAATGTCCTCAAACGGAACATTGGTGGCACCAGGATCTAAAGCAGGCTTAAGAAGCCTTGGATGCAGTCAGTCTTTTATTAACTATCATGACCGACACAATGTGATCCATAATACTTCCATTTTGGCAGAAATTACATTCAAGCACAGGCCCCCACTAGAAGGTAGTGATGACATTCAGGTGCTGAAAACGTCTTTTTAATGCCTAAAGGAAAATTGTGAGCTTTACTTACCATATATATTGGTCAAATGATGCCCTATGCCGGAAGACTGTCTTTTTTTTCTTCAGTATCGGCAATGCAGAGACAATTTGTTGCGAAACACTGCCACTGCTGGTCATTCAGTATAATCTGCAGATGGAAAAGTCCACTGTTAGCACATTTACTACAAGCAATACAAAAAAATCATGATTTTTATAAAGGGTAAACAGATCAATACTATGGAGTTTGTATTATTGTGAAAATCAGCATCTCATTAGAAAATCAAATCTCGATTTGTGTTTTTAACCTACCATACTACTCTGAATCTCATGCCTCTTTTGCCAACACGCTCTAAACAACTGTAGAAGGTACATTAGGACATAGATAGAGATCTTTTTGCCAGCCAAGTGGCAGCGTACCCCTCTCACTTTATTTGATTTAGGATATGGTACACCAGTAGCAATTAAGCCAGCTGATAAGTTGAGAGGTAGGGTTATGCTACAGTTAATGGGAATGATAAAAGCTATGAATAGCATGTTCATAATCATCATTTGAGCCAATTCCTAGCAGTTCAGCAATAGTGAAGTTGACTAATGCTCAAACTCCCGTTCGTTCAAATTTAGAGGTCTAAAAAGTGCCCTAATTTCGTACATTTTACCATCATAGCTGTCACTTGGGCGTCCGGTCTACCCTGCTACTCATTTCATTAGCAAGATAAATGTATCTTACTGCTTGCTAGGCAACAGCAGAGTGGCCCTCACGTCAGACAACATCTTGCATTTAGCTTTATGATGTCAGCTTGCTAGGCAACAGATTGGCCCTAATGTCAGACAACATCTTGCTTTCGCTTTATGATGTCAGATCATCACTGGTCCAATTGTCCTTGTGGAAGCGGACCACACAGGAGGATGAGATATCAGAAGTTATGCAGTAGGTTGCTATCTCTATTCATGACCGCAAGGCAAGTCGGAGGTGGAATGGCAAATACTCTGAACCACTCAAAGCACTGTGGCCTTTTTTAAAGTGGGATGCAGATACAAAAACAGAGACTATCCTTACCAACAATCCTTCTTGAGTATCAGAGTCCAACATACAGAGTGCAGCGGAAGACGTTAAATGTGCTTCATTCCGTGAGAACGCAACTCTATAGTTCTACAGTGAGATAGTGCATTTCAGCCTCAAAGGAAGCAATGTCCTCGAACGGAACATTGGTGGCACCAGGATCTAAAGCAGGCTTAAGAAGCCTTGGATGCAGTCAGTCTTTTATTAACTATCATGACCGACACAATGTGATCCATAATACTTCCATTTTGGCAGAAATTACATTCAAGCACAGGCCCCCACTAGAAGGTAGTGATGACATTCAGGTGCTGAAAACGTCTTTTTAATGCCTAAAGGAAAATTGTGAGCTTTACTTACCATATATATTGGTCAAATGATGCCCTATGCCGGAAGACTGTCTTTTTTTTTTTCTTCAGTATCGGCAAAGCAGAGACAATTTGTTGCGAAACACTGCCACTGCTGGTCATTCAGTATAATCTGCAGATGGAAAAGTCCACTGTTAGCACATTTACTACAAGCAATACAAAAAAATCATGATTTTTATAAAGGGTAAACAGATCAATACTATGGAGTTTGTATTATTGTGAAAATCAGCATCTCATTAGAAAATCAAATCTCGATTTGTGTTTTTAACCTACCATACTACTCTGAATCTCATGCCTCTTTTGCCAACACGCTCTAAACAACTGTAGAAGGTACATTAGGACATAGATAGAGATCTTTTTGCCAGCCAAGTGGCAGGGTACCCCTCTCACTTTATTTGATTTAGGATATGGTACACCAGTAGCAATTAAGCCAGCTGATAAGTTGAGAGGTAGGGTTATGCTACAGTTAATGGGAATGATAAAAGCTATGAATAGCATGTTCATAATCATCATTTGAGCCAATTCCTAGCAGTTCAGCAATAGTGAAGTTGACTAATGCTCAAACTCCCGTTCGTTCAAATTTAGAGGTCTAAAAAGTGCCCTAATTTCGTACATTTTACCATCATAGCTGTCACTTGGGCGTCCGGTCTACCCTGCTACTCATTTCATTAGCAAGATAAATGTATCTTACTGCTTGCTAGGCAACAGCAGAGTGGCCCTCACGTCAGACAACATCTTGCATTTAGCTTTATGATGTCAGCTTGCTAGGCAACAGATTGGCCCTCATGTCAGACAACATCTTGCTTTCGCTTTATGATGTCAGATCATCACTGGTCCAATTGTCCTTGTGGAAGCGGACCACACTGGAGGATGAGATATCAGAAGTTATGCAGTAGGTTGCTATCTCTATTCATGACCGCAAGGCAAGTCGGAGGTGGAATGGCAAATACTCTGAACCACTCAAAGCACTGTGGCCTTTTTTAAAGTGGGATGCAGATACAAAAACAGAGACTATCCTTACCAACAATCCTTCTTGAGTATCAGAGTCCAACATACAGAGTGCAGCGGAAGACGTTAAATGTGCTTCATTCCGTGAGAACGCAACTCTATAGTTCTACAGTGAGATAGTGCATTTCAGCCTCAAAGGAAGCAATGTCCTCAAACGGAACATTGGTGGCACCAGGATCTAAAGCAGGCTTAAGAAGCCTTGGATGCAGTCAGTCTTTTATTAACTATCATGACCGACACAATGTGATCCATAATACTTCCATTTTGGCAGAAATTACATTCAAGCACAGGCCCCCACTAGAAGGTAGTGATGACATTCAGGTGCTGAAAACGTCTTTTTAATGCCTAAAGGAAAATTGTGAGCTTTACTTACCATATATATTGGTCAAATGATGCCCTATGCCGGAAGACTGTCTTTTTTTTTTTTCTTCAGTATCGGCAAAGCAGACAATTTGTTGCGAAACACTGCCACTGCTGGTCATTCAGTATAATCTGCAGATGGAAAAGTCCACTGTTAGCACATTTACTACAAGCAATACAAAAAAATCATGATTTTTATAAAGGGTAAACAGATCAATACTATGGAGTTTGTATTATTGTGAAAATCAGCATCTCATTAGAAAATCAAATCTCGATTTGTGTTTTTAACCTACCATACTACTCTGAATCTCATGCCTCTTTTGCCAACACGCTCTAAACAACTGTAGAAGGTACATTAGGACATAGATAGAGATCTTTTTGCCAGCCAAGTGGCAGCGTACCCCTCTCACTTTATTTGATTTAGGATATGGTACACTAGTAGCAATTAAGCCAGCTGATAAGTTGAGAGGTAGGGTTATGCTACAGTTAATGGGAATGATAAAAGCTATGAATAGCATGTTCATAATCATCATTTGAGCCAATTCCTAGCAGTTCAGCAATAGTGAAGTTGACTAATGCTCAAACTCCCGTTCGTTCAAATTTAGAGGTCTAAAAAGTGCCCTAATTTCGTACATTTTACCATCATAGCTGTCACTTGGGCGTCCGGTCTACCCTGCTACTCATTTCATTAGCAAGATAAATGTATCTTACTGCTTGCTAGGCAACAGCAGAGTGGCCCTCACGTCAGACAACATCTTGCATTTAGCTTTATGATGTCAGCTTGCTAGGCAACAGATTGGCCCTAATGTCAGACAACATCTTGCTTTCGCTTTATGATGTCAGATCATCACTGGTCCAATTGTCCTTGTGGAAGCGGACCACACAGGAGGATGAGATATCAGAAGTTATGCAGTAGGTTGCTATCTCTATTCATGACCGCAAGGCAAGTCGGAGGTGGAATGGCAAATACTCTGAACCACTCAAAGCACTGTGGCCTTTTTTAAAGTGGGATACAGATACAAAAACAGAGACTATCCTTACCAACAATCCTTCTTGAGTATCAGAGTCCAACATACAGAGTGCAGCGGAAGACGTTAAATGTGCTTCATTCCGTGAGAACGCAACTCTATAGTTCTACAGTGAGATAGTGCATTTCAGCCTCAAAGGAAGCAATGTTCTCAAACGGAACATTGGTGGCACCAGGATCTAAAGCAGGCTTAAGAAGCCTTGGATGCAGTCAGTCTTTTATTAACTATCATGACCGACACAATGTGATCCATAATACTTCCATTTTGGCAGAAATTACATTCAAGCACAGGCCCCCACTAGAAGGTAGTGATGACATTCAGGTGCTGAAAATGTCTTTTTAATGCCTAAAGGAAAATTGTGAGCTTTACTTACCATATATATTGGTCAAATGATGCCCTATGCCGGAAGACTGTCTTTTTTTTTTCTTCAGTATCGGCAATGCAGAGACAATTTGTTGCGAAACACTGCCACTGCTGGTCATTCAGTATAATCTGCAGATGGAAAAGTCCACTGTTAGCACATTTACTACAAGCAATACAAAAAAATCATGATTTTTATAAAGGGTAAACAGATCAATACTATGGAGTTTGTATTATTGTGAAAATCAGCATCTCATTAGAAAATCAAATCTCGATTTGTGTTTTTAACCTACCATACTACTCTGAATCTCATGCCTCTTTTGCCAACACGCTCTAAACAACTGTAGAAGGTACATTAGGACATAGATAGAGATCTTTTTGACAGCCAAGTGGCAGGGTACCCCTCTCACTTTATTTGATTTAGGATATGGTACACCAGTAGCAATTAAGCCAGCTGATAATTTGAGAGGTAGGGTTATGCTACAGTTAATGGGAATGATAAAAGCTATGAATAGCATGTTCATAATCATCATTTGAGCCAATTCCTAGCAGTTCAGCAATAGTGAAGTTGACTAATGCTCAAACTCCCGTTCGTTCAAATTTAGAGGTCTAAAAAGTGCCCTAATTTCGTACATTTTACCATCATAGCTGTCACTTGGGCGTCCGGTCTACCCTGCTACTCATTTCATTAGCAAGATAAATGTATCTTACTGCTTGCTAGGCAACAGCAGAGTGGCCCTCACGTCAGACAACATCTTGCATTTAGCTTTATGATGTCAGCTTGCTAGGCAACAGATTGGCCCTCATGTCAGACAACATCTTGCTTTCGCTTTATGATGTCAGATCATCACTGGTCCAATTGTCCTTGTGGAAGCGGACCACACAGGAGGATGAGATATCAGAAGTTATGCAGTAGGTTGCTATCTCTATTCATGACCGCAAGGCAAGTCGGAGGT
Organism: Lissotriton vulgaris; assembly: GCF_964263255.1. NCBI lineage: Eukaryota > Metazoa > Chordata > Amphibia > Caudata > Salamandridae > Lissotriton > Lissotriton vulgaris. The sequence goes on along the minus strand of NC_141700.1, from coordinate 323,777,054 downwards.
GGAATGGCAAATACTCTGAACCACTCAAAGCACTGTGGCCTTTTTTAAAGTGGGATACAGATACAAAAACAGAGACTATCCTTACCAACAATCCTTCTTGAGTATCAGAGTCCAACATACAGAGTGCAGCGGAAGACGTTAAATGTGCTTCATTCCGTGAGAACGCAACTCTATAGTTCTACAGTGAGATAGTGCATTTCAGCCTCAAAGGAAGCAATGTTCTCAAACGGAACATTGGTGGCACCAGGATCTAAAGCAGGCTTAAGAAGCCTTGGATGCAGTCAGTCTTTTATTAACTATCATGACCGACACAATGTGATCCATAATACTTCCATTTTGGCAGAAATTACATTCAAGCACAGGCCCCCACTAGAAGGTAGTGATGACATTCAGGTGCTGAAAACGTCTTTTTAATGCCTAAAGGAAAATTGTGAGCTTTACTTACCATATATATTGGTCAAATGATGCCCTATGCCGGAAGACTGTCTTTTTTTTTTCTTCAGTATCGGCAATGCAGAGACAAATTGTTGCGAAACACTGCCACTGCTGGTCATTCAGTATAATCTGCAGATGGAAAAGTACACTGTTAGCACATTTACTACAAGCAATACAAAAAAATCATGATTTTTATAAAGGGTAAACAGATCAATACTATGGAGTTTGTATTATTGTGAAAATCAGCATCTCATTAGAAAATCAAATCTCGATTTGTGTTTTTAACCTACCATACTACTCTGAATCTCATGCCTCTTTTGCCAACACGCTCTAAACAACTGTAGAAGGTACATTAGGACATAGATAGAGATCTTTTTGCCAGCCAAGTGGCAGGGTACCCCTCTCACTTTATTTGATTTAGGATATGGTACACCAGTAGCAATTAAGCCAGCTGATAAGTTGAGAGGTAGGGTTATGCTACAGTTAATGGGAATGATAAAAGCTATGAATAGCATGTTCATAATCATCATTTGAGCCAATTCCTAGCAGTTCAGCAATAGTGAAGTTGACTAATGCTCAAACTCCCGTTCGTTCAAATTTAGAGGTCTAAAAAGTGCCCTAATTTCGTACATTTTACCATCATAGCTGTCACTTGGGCGTCCGGTCTACCCTGCTACTCATTTCATTAGCAAGATAAATGTATCTTACTGCTTGCTAGGCAACAGCAGAGTGGCCCTCACGTCAGACAACATCTTGCATTTAGCTTTATGATGTCAGCTTGCTAGGCAACAGATTGGCCCTCATGTCAGACAACATCTTGCTTTCGCTTTATGATGTCAGATCATCACTGGTCCAATTGTCCTTGTGGAAGCGGACCACACAGGAGGATGAGATATCAGAAGTTATGCAGTAGGTTGCTATCTCTATTCATGACCGCAAGGCAAGTCGGAGGTGGAATGGCAAATACTCTGAACCACTCAAAGCACTGTGGCCTTTTTTAAAGTGGGATGCAGATACAAAAACAGAGACTATCCTTACCAACAATCCTTCTTGAGTATCAGAGTCCAACATACAGAGTGCAGCGGAAGACGTTAAATGTGCTTCATTCCGTGAGAACGCAACTCTATAGTTCTACAGTGAGATAGTGCATTTCAGCCTCAAAGGAAGCAATGTCCTCAAACGGAACATTGGTGGCACCAGGATCTAAAGCAGGCTTAAGAAGCCTTGGATGCAGTCAGTCTTTTATTAACTATCATGACCGACACAATGTGATCCATAATACTTCCATTTTGGCAGAAATTACATTCAAGCACAGGCCCCCACTAGAAGGTAGTGATGACATTCAGGTGCTGAAAACGTCTTTTTAATGCCTAAAGGAAAATTGTGAGCTTTACTTACCATATATATTGGTCAAATGATGCCCTATGCCGGAAGACTGTCTTTTTTTTTTTTCTTCAGTATCGGCAAAGCAGACAATTTGTTGCGAAACACTGCCACTGCTGGTCATTCAGTATAATCTGCAGATGGAAAAGTCCACTGTTAGCACATTTACTACAAGCAATACAAAAAAATCATGATTTTTATAAAGGGTAAACAGATCAATACTATGGAGTTTGTATTATTGTGAAAATCAGCATCTCATTAGAAAATCAAATCTCGATTTGTGTTTTTAACCTACCATACTACTCTGAATCTCATGCCTCTTTTGCCAACACGCTCTAAACAACTGTAGAAGGTACATTAGGACATAGATAGAGATCTTTTTGACAGCCAAGTGGCAGGGTACCCCTCTCACTTTATTTGATTTAGGATATGGTACACCAGTAGCAATTAAGCCAGCTGATAATTTGAGAGGTAGGGTTATGCTACAGTTAATGGGAATGATAAAAGCTATGAATAGCATGTTCATAATCATCATTTGAGCCAATTCCTAGCAGTTCAGCAATAGTGAAGTTGACTAATGCTCAAACTCCCGTTCGTTCAAATTTAGAGGTCTAAAAAGTGCCCTAATTTCGTACATTTTACCATCATAGCTGTCACTTGGGCGTCCGGTCTACCCTGCTACTCATTTCATTAGCAAGATAAATGTATCTTACTGCTTGCTAGGCAACAGCAGAGTGGCCCTCACGTCAGACAACATCTTGCATTTAGCTTTATGATGTCAGCTTGCTAGGCAACAGATTGGCCCTCATGTCAGACAACATCTTGCTTTCGCTTTATGATGTCAGATCATCACTGGTCCAATTGTCCTTGTGGAAGCGGACCACACAGGAGGATGAGATATCAGAAGTTATGCAGTAGGTTGCTATCTCTATTCATGACCGCAAGGCAAGTCGGAGGTGGAATGGCAAATACTCTGAACCACTCAAAGCACTGTGGCCTTTTTTAAAGTGGGATACAGATACAAAAACAGAGACTATCCTTACCAACAATCCTTCTTGAGTATCAGAGTCCAACATACAGAGTGCAGCGGAAGACGTTAAATGTGCTTCATTCCGTGAGAACGCAACTCTATAGTTCTACAGTGAGATAGTGCATTTCAGCCTCAAAGGAAGCAATGTTCTCAAACGGAACATTGGTGGCACCAGGATCTAAAGCAGGCTTAAGAAGCCTTGGATGCAGTCAGTCTTTTATTAACTATCATGACCGACACAATGTGATCCATAATACTTCCATTTTGGCAGAAATTACATTCAAGCACAGGCCCCCACTAGAAGGTAGTGATGACATTCAGGTGCTGAAAACGTCTTTTTAATGCCTAAAGGAAAATTGTGAGCTTTACTTACCATATATATTGGTCAAATGATGCCCTATGCCGGAAGACTGTCTTTTTTTTTTCTTCAGTATCGGCAATGCAGAGACAATTTGTTGCGAAACACTGCCACTGCTGGTCATTCAGTATAATCTGCAGATGGAAAAGTCCACTGTTAGCACATTTACTACAAGCAATACAAAAAAATCATGATTTTTATAAAGGGTAAACAGATCAATACTATGGAGTTTGTATTATTGTGAAAATCAGCATCTCATTAGAAAATCAAATCTCGATTTGTGTTTTTAACCTACCATACTACTCTGAATCTCATGCCTCTTTTGCCAACACGCTCTAACCAACTGTAGAAGGTACATTAGGACATAGATAGAGATCTTTTTGACAGCCAAGTGGCAGGGTACCCCTCTCACTTTATTTGATTTAGGATATGGTACACCAGTAGCAATTAAGCCAGCTGATAATTTGAGAGGTAGGGTTATGCTACAGTTAATGGGAATGATAAAAGCTATGAATAGCATGTTCATAATCATCATTTGAGCCAATTCCTAGCAGTTCAGCAATAGTGAAGTTGACTAATGCTCAAACTCCCGTTCGTTCAAATTTAGAGGTCTAAAAAGTGCCCTAATTTCGTACATTTTACCATCATAGCTGTCACTTGGGCGTCCGGTCTACCCTGCTACTCATTTCATTAGCAAGATAAATGTATCTTACTGCTTGCTAGGCAACAGCAGAGTGGCCCTCACGTCAGACAACATCTTGCATTTAGCTTTATGATGTCAGCTTGCTAGGCAACAGATTGGCCCTCATGTCAGACAACATCTTGCTTTCGCTTTATGATGTCAGATCATCACTGGTCCAATTGTCCTTGTGGAAGCGGACCACACAGGAGGATGAGATATCAGAAGTTATGCAGTAGGTTGCTATCTCTATTCATGACCGCAAGGCAAGTCGGAGGTGGAATGGCAAATACTCTGAACCACTCAAAGCACTGTGGCCTTTTTTAAAGTGGGATACAGATACAAAAACAGAGACTATCCTTACCAACAATCCTTCTTGAGTATCAGAGTCCAACATACAGAGTGCAGCGGAAGACGTTAAATGTGCTTCATTCCGTGAGAACGCAACTCTATAGTTCTACAGTGAGATAGTGCATTTCAGCCTCAAAGGAAGCAATGTTCTCAAACGGAACATTGGTGGCACCAGGATCTAAAGCAGGCTTAAGAAGCCTTGGATGCAGTCAGTCTTTTATTAACTATCATGACCGACACAATGTGATCCATAATACTTCCATTTTGGCAGAAATTACATTCAAGCACAGGCCCCCACTAGAAGGTAGTGATGACATTCAGGTGCTGAAAACGTCTTTTTAATGCCTAAAGGAAAATTGTGAGCTTTACTTACCATATATATTGGTCAAATGATGCCCTATGCTGGAAGACTGTCTTTTTTTTTTTTCTTCAGTATCGGCAATGCAGAGACAATTTGTTGCGAAACACTGCCACTGCTGGTCATTCAGTATAATCTGCAGATGGAAAAGTCCACTGTTAGCACATTTACTACAAGCAATACAAAAAAATCATGATTTTTATAAAGGGTAAACAGATCAATACTATGGAGTTTGTATTATTGTGAAAATCAGCATCTCATTAGAAAATCAAATCTCGATTTGTGTTTTTAACCTACCATACTACTCTGAATCTCATGCCTCTTTTGCCAACACGCTCTAAACAACTGTAGAAGGTACATTAGGACATAGATAGAGATCTTTTTGACAGCCAAGTGGCAGGGTACCCCTCTCACTTTATTTGATTTAGGATATGGTACACCAGTAGCAATTAAGCCAGCTGATAATTTGAGAGGTAGGGTTATGCTACAGTTAATGGGAATGATAAAAGCTATGAATAGCATGTTCATAATCATCATTTGAGCCAATTCCTAGCAGTTCAGCAATAGTGAAGTTGACTAATGCTCAAACTCCCGTTCGTTCAAATTTAGAGGTCTAAAAAGTGCCCTAATTTCGTACATTTTACCATCATAGCTGTCACTTGGGCGTCCGGTCTACCCTGCTACTCATTTCATTAGCAAGATAAATGTATCTTACTGCTTGCTAGGCAACAGCAGAGTGGCCCTCACGTCAGACAACATCTTGCATTTAGCTTTATGATGTCAGCTTGCTAGGCAACAGATTGGCCCTCATGTCAGACAACATCTTGCTTTCGCTTTATGATGTCAGATCATCACTGGTCCAATTGTCCTTGTGGAAGCGGACCACACAGGAGGATGAGATATCAGAAGTTATGCAGTAGGTTGCTATCTCTATTCATGACCGCAAGGCAAGTCGGAGGTGGAATGGCAAATACTCTGAACCACTCAAAGCACTGTGGCCTTTTTTAAAGTGGGATACAGATACAAAAACAGAGACTATCCTTACCAACAATCCTTCTTGAGTATCAGAGTCCAACATACAGAGTGCAGCGGAAGACGTTAAATGTGCTTCATTCCGTGAGAACGCAACTCTATAGTTCTACAGTGAGATAGTGCATTTCAGCCTCAAAGGAAGCAATGTTCTCAAACGGAACATTGGTGGCACCAGGATCTAAAGCAGGCTTAAGAAGCCTTGGATGCAGTCAGTCTTTTATTAACTATCATGACCGACACAATGTGATCCATAATACTTCCATTTTGGCAGAAATTACATTCAAGCACAGGCCCCCACTAGAAGGTAGTGATGACATTCAGGTGCTGAAAACGTCTTTTTAATGCCTAAAGGAAAATTGTGAGCTTTACTTACCATATATATTGGTCAAATGATGCCCTATGCCGGAAGACTGTCTTTTTTTTTTCTTCAGTATCGGCAATGCAGAGACAATTTGTTGCGAAACACTGCCACTGCTGGTCATTCAGTATAATCTGCAGATGGAAAAGTCCACTGTTAGCACATTTACTACAAGCAATACAAAAAAATCATGATTTTTATAAAGGGTAAACAGATCAATACTATGGAGTTTGTATTATTGTGAAAATCAGCATCTCATTAGAAAATCAAATCTCGATTTGTGTTTTTAACCTACCATACTACTCTGAATCTCATGCCTCTTTTGCCAACACGCTCTAAACAACTGTAGAAGGTACATTAGGACATAGATAGAGATCTTTTTGCCAGCCAAGTGGCAGCGTACCCCTCTCACTTTATTTCATTTAGGATATGGTACACCAGTAGCAATTAAGCCAGCTGATAAGTTGAGAGGTAGGGTTATGCTACAGTTAATGGGAATGATAAAAGCTATGAATAGCATGTTCATAATCATCATTTGAGCCAATTCCTAGCAGTTCAGCAATAGTGAAGTTGACTAATGCTCAAACTCCCGTTCGTTCAAATTTAGAGGTCTTAAAAAGTGCCCTAATTTCGTACATTTTACCATCATAGCTGTCACTTGGGCATCCGGTCTACCCTGCTACTCATTTCATTAGCAAGATAAATGTATCTTACTGCTTGCTAGGCAACAGCAGAGTGGCCCTCACGTCAGACAACATCTTGCATTTAGCTTTATGATGTCAGCTTGCTAGGAAACAGATTGGCCCTCATGTCAGACAAAATCTTGCTTTCGCTTTATGATGTCAGATCATCACTGGTCCAATTGTCCTTGTGGAAGCGGACCACACAGGAGGATGAGATATCAGAAGTTATGCAGTAGGTTGCTATCTCTATTCATGACCGCAAGGCAAGTCGGAGGTGGAATGGCAAATACTCTGAACCACTCAAAGCACTGTGGCCTTTTTTAAAGTGGGATACAGATACAAAAACAGAGACTATCCTTACCAACAATCCTTCTTGAGTATCAGAGTCCAACATACAGAGTGCAGCAGAAGACGTTAAATGTGCTTCATTCCGTGAGAACGCAACTCTATAGTTCTACAGTGAGATAGTGCATTTCAGCCTCAAAGGAAGCAATGTTCTCAAACGGAACATTGGTGGCACCAGGATCTAAAGCAGGCTTAAGAAGCCTTGGATGCAGTCAGTCTTTTATTAACTATCATGACCGACACAATGTGATCCATAATACTTCCATTTTGGCAGAAATTACATTCAAGCACAGGCCCCCACTAGAAGGTAGTGATGACATTCAGGTGCTGAAAACGTCTTTTTAATGCCTAAAGGAAAATTGTGAGCTTTACTTACCATATATATTAGTCAAATGATGCCCTATGCTGGAAGACTGTCTTTTTTTTTTTTTCTTCAGTATCGGCAATGCAGAGACAATTTGTTGCGAAACACTGCCACTGCTGGTCATTCAGTATAATCTGCAGATGGAAAAGTCCACTGTTAGCACATTTACTACAAGCAATACAAAAAAATCATGATTTTTATAAAGGGTAAACAGATCAATACTATGGAGTTTGTATTATTGTGAAAATCAGCATCTCATTAGAAAATCAAATCTCGATTTGTGTTTTTAACCTACCATACTACTCTGAATCTCATGCCTCTTTTGCCAACACGCTCTAAACAACTGTAGAAGGTACATTAGGACATAGATAGAGATCTTTTTGCCAGCCAAGTGGCAGCGTACCCCTCTCACTTTATTTGATTTAGGATATGGTACACCAGTAGCAATTAAGCCAGCTGATAAGTTGAGAGGTAGGGTTATGCTACAGTTAATGGGAATGATAAAAGCTATGAATAGCATGTTCATAATCATCATTTGAGCCAATTCCTAGCAGTTCAGCAATAGTGAAGTTGACTAATGCTCAAACTCCCGTTCGTTCAAATTTAGAGGTCTAAAAAGTGCCCTAATTTCGTACATTTTACCATCATAGCTGTCACTTGGGCGTCCGGTCTACCCTGCTACTCATTTCATTAGCAAGATAAATGTATCTTACTGCTTGCTAGGCAACAGCAGAGTGGCCCTCACGTCAGACAACATCTTGCATTTAGCTTTATGATGTCAGCTTGCTAGGCAACAGATTGGCCCTCATGTCAGACAACATCTTGCTTTCGCTTTATGATGTCAGATCATCACTGGTCCAATTGTCCTTGTGGAAGCGGACCACACAGGAGGATGAGATATCAGAAGTTATGCAGTAGGTTGCTATCTCTATTCATGACCGCAAGGCAAGTCGGAGGTGGAAGGGCAAATACTCTGAACCACTCAAAGCACTGTGGCCTTTTTTAAAGTGGGATGCAGATACAAAAACAGAGACTATCCTTACCAACAATCCTTCTTGAGTATCAGAGTCCAACATACAGAGTGCAGCGGAAGACGTTAAATGTGCTTCATTCCGTGAGAACGCAACTCTATAGTTCTACAGTGAGATAGTGCATTTCAGCCTCAAAGGAAGCAATGTCCTCAAACGGAACATTGATGGCACCAGGATCTAAAGCAGGCTTAAGAAGCCTTGGATGCAGTCAGTCCTTTATTAACTATCATGACCGACACAATGTGATCCATAATACTTCCATTTTGGCAGAAATTACATTCAAGCACAGGCCCCCACTAGAAGGTAGTGATGACATTCAGGTGCTGAAAACGTCTTTTTAATGCCTAAAGGAAAATTGTGAGCTTTACTTCATATATATATTGGTCAAATGATGCCCTATGCCGGAAGACTGTCTTTTTTTTTTTCTTCAGTATCGGCAATGCAGAGACAATTTGTTGCGAAACACTGCCACTGCTGGTCATTCAGTATAATCTGCAGATGGAAAAGTCCACTGTTAGCACATTTACTACAAGCAATACAAAAAAATCATGATTTTTATAAAGGGTAAACAGATCAATACTATGGAGTTTGTATTATTGTGAAAATCAGCATCTCATTAGAAAATCAAATCTCGATTTGTGTTTTTAACCTACCATACTACTCTGAATCTCATGCCTCTTTTGCCAACATGCTCTAAACAACTGTAGAAGGTACATTAGGACATAGATAGAGATCTTTTTGCCAGCCAAGTGGCAGCGTACCCCTCTCACTTTATTTCATTTAGGATATGGTACACCAGTAGCAATTAAGCCAGCTGATAAGTTGAGAGGTAGGGTTATGCTACAGTTAATGGGAATGATAAAAGCTATGAATAGCATGTTCATAATCATCATTTGAGCCAATTCCTAGCAGTTCAGCAATAGTGAAGTTGACTAATGCTCAAACTCCCGTTCGTTCAAATTTAGAGGTCTTAAAAAGTGCCCTAATTTCGTACATTTTACCATCATAGCTGTCACTTGGGCGTCCGGTCTACCCTGCTACTCATTTCATTAGCAAGATAAATGTATCTTACTGCTTGCTAGGCAACAACAGAGTGGCCCTCATGTCAGACAACATCTTGCATTTAGCTTTATGATGTCAGCTTGCTAGGCAACAGATTGGCCCTCATGTCAGACAACATCTTGCTTTCGCTTTATGATGTCAGATCATCACTGGTCCAATTGTCCTTGTGGAAGCGGACCACACAGGAGGATGAGATATCAGAAGTTATGCAGTAGGTTGCTATCTCTATTCATGACCGCAAGGCAAGTCGGAGGTGGAATGGCAAATACTCTGAACCACTCAAAGCACTGTGGCCTTTTTTAAAGTGGGATGCAGATCCAAAAACAGAGACTATCCTTACCAACAATCCTTCTTGAGTATCAGAGTCCAACATACAGAGTGCAGCGGAAGACGTTAAATGTGCTTCATTCCGTGAGAACGCAACTCTATAGTTCTACAGTGAGATAGTGCATTTCAGCCTCAAAGGAAGCAATGTCCTCAAACGGAACATTGGTGGCACCAGGATCTAAAGCAGGCTTAAGAAGCCTTGGATGCAGTCAGTCTTTTATTAACTATCATGACCGACACAATGTGATCCATAATACTTCCATTTTGGCAGAAATTACATTCAAGCACAGGCCCCCACTAGAAGGTAGTGATGACATTCAGGTGCTGAAAACGTCTTTTTAATGCCTAAAGGAAAATTGTGAGCTTTACTTACCATATATATTGGTCAAATGATGCCCTATGCCGGAAGACTGTCTTTTTTTTTTTTCTTCAGTATCGGCAAAGCAGACAATTTGTTGCGAAACACTGCCACTGCTGGTCATTCAGTATAATCTGCAGATGGAAAAGTCCACTGTTAGCACATTTACTACAAGCAATACAAAAAAATCATGATTTTTATAAAGGGTAAACAGATCAATACTATGGAGTTTGTATTATTGTGAAAATCAGCATCTCATTAGAAAATCAAATCTCGATTTGTGTTTTTAACCTACCATACTACTCTGAATCTCATGCCTCTTTTGCCAACACGCTCTAAACAACTGTAGAAGGTACATTAGGACATAGATAGAGATCTTTTTGACAGCCAAGTGGCAGGGTACCCCTCTCACTTTATTTGATTTAGGATATGGTACACCAGTAGCAATTAAGCCAGCTGATAATTTGAGAGGTAGGGTTATGCTACAGTTAATGGGAATGATAAAAGCTATGAATAGCATGTTCATAATCATCATTTGAGCCAATTCCTAGCAGTTCAGCAATAGTGAAGTTGACTAATGCTCAAACTCCCGTTCGTTCAAATTTAGAGGTCTAAAAAGTGCCCTAATTTCGTACATTTTACCATCATAGCTGTCACTTGGGCGTCCGGTCTACCCTGCTACTCATTTCATTAGCAAGATAAATGTATCTTACTGCTTGCTAGGCAACAGCAGAGTGGCCCTCACGTCAGACAACATCTTGCATTTAGCTTTATGATGTCAGCTTGCTAGGCAACAGATTGGCCCTCATGTCAGACAACATCTTGCTTTCGCTTTATGATGTCAGATCATCACTGGTCCAATTGTCCTTGTGGAAGCGGACCACACAGGAGGATGAGATATCAGAAGTTATGCAGTAGGTTGCTATCTCTATTCATGACCGCAAGGCAAGTCGGAGGTGGAATGGCAAATACTCTGAACCACTCAAAGCACTGTGGCCTTTTTTAAAGTGGGATACAGATACAAAAACAGAGACTATCCTTACCAACAATCCTTCTTGAGTATCAGAGTCCAACATACAGAGTGCAGCGGAAGACGTTAAATGTGCTTCATTCCGTGAGAACGCAACTCTATAGTTCTACAGTGAGATAGTGCATTTCAGCCTCAAAGGAAGCAATGTTCTCAAACGGAACATTGGTGGCACCAGGATCTAAAGCAGGCTTAAGAAGCCTTGGATGCAGTCAGTCTTTTATTAACTATCATGACCGACACAATGTGATCCATAATACTTCCATTTTGGCAGAAATTACATTCAAGCACAGGCCCCCACTAGAAGGTAGTGATGACATTCAGGTGCTGAAAACGTCTTTTTAATGCCTAAAGGAAAATTGTGAGCTTTACTTACCATATATATTAGTCAAATGATGCCCTATGCCGGAAGACTGTCTTTTTTTTTTTTCTTCAGTATCGGCAATGCAGAGACAATTTGTTGCGAAACACTGCCACTGCTGGTCATTCAGTATAATCTGCAGATGGAAAAGTCCACTGTTAGCACATTTACTACAAGCAATACAAAAAAATCATGATTTTTATAAAGGGTAAACAGATCAATACTATGGAGTTTGTATTATTGTGAAAATCAGCATCTCATTAGAAAATCAAATCTCGATTTGTGTTTTTAACCTACCATACTACTCTGAATCTCATGCCTCTTTTGCCAACACGCTCTAAACAACTGTAGAAGGTACATTAGGACATAGATAGAGATCTTTTTGCCAGCCAAGTGGCAGCGTACCCCTCTCACTTTATTTGATTTAGGATATGGTACACCAGTAGCAATTAAGCCAGCTGATAAGTTGAGAGGTAGGGTTATGCTACAGTTAATGGGAATGATAAAAGCTATGAATAGCATGTTCATAATCATCATTTGAGCCAATTCCTAGCAGTTCAGCAATAGTGAAGTTGACTAATGCTCAAACTCCCGTTCGTTCAAATTTAGAGGTCTAAAAAGTGCCCTAATTTCGTACATTTTACCATCATAGCTGTCACTTGGGCGTCCGGTCTACCCTGCTACTCATTTCATTAGCAAGATAAATGTATCTTACTGCTTGCTAGGCAACAGCAGAGTGGCCCTCACGTCAGACAACACCTTGCATTTAGCTTTATGATGTCAGCTTGCTAGGCAACAGATTGGCCCTCATGTCAGACAACATCTTGTTTTCGCTTTATGATGTCAGATCATCACTGGTCCAATTGTCCTTGTGGAAGCGGACCACACAGGAGGATGAGATATCAGAAGTTATGCAGTAGGTTGCTATCTCTATTCATGACCGCAAGGCAAGTCGGAGGTGGAATGGCAAATACTCTGAACCACTCAAAGCACTGTGGCCTTTTTTAAAGTGGGATGCAGATACAAAAACAGAGACTATCCTTACCAACAATCCTTCTTGAGTATCAGAGTCCAACATACAGAGTGCAGCGGAAGACGTTAAATGTGCTTCATTCCGTGAGAACGCAACTCTATAGTTCTACAGTGAGATAGTGCATTTCAGCCTCAAAGGAAGCAATGTCCTCGAACGGAACATTGGTGGCACCAGGATCTAAAGCAGGCTTAAGAAGCCTTGGATGCAGTCAGTCTTTTATTAACTATCATGACCGACACAATGTGATCCATAATACTTCCATTTTGGCAGAAATTACATTCAAGCACAGGCCCCCACTAGAAGGTAGTGATGACATTCAGGTGCTGAAAACGTCTTTTTAATGCCTAAAGGAAAATTGTGAGCTTTACTTACCATATATATTGATCAAATGATGCCCTATGCCGGAAGACTGTCTTTTTTTTTTTCTTCAGTATCGGCAATGCAGAGACAATTTGTTGCGAAACACTGCCACTGCTGGTCATTCAGTATAATCTGCAGATGGAAAAGTCCACTGTTAGCACATTTACTACAAGCAATACAAAAAAATCATGATTTTTATAAAGGGTAAACAGATCAATACTATGGAGTTTGTATTATTGTGAAAATCAGCATCTCATTAGAAAATCAAATCTCGATTTGTGTTTTTAACCTACCATACTACTCTGAATCTCATGCCTCTTTTGCCAACATGCTCTAAACAACTGTAGAAGGTACATTAGGACATAGATAGAGATCTTTTTGCCAGCCAAGTGGCAGCGTACCCCTCTCACTTTATTTCATTTAGGATATGGTACACCAGTAGCAATTAAGCCAGCTGATAAGTTGAGAGGTAGGGTTATGCTACAGTTAATGGGAATGATAAAAGCTATGAATAGCATGTTCATAATCATCATTTGAGCCAATTCCTAGCAGTTCAGCAATAGTGAAGTTGACTAATGCTCAAACTCCCGTTCGTTCAAATTTAGAGGTCTAAAAAGTGCCCTAATTTCGTACATTTTACCATCATAGCTGTCACTTGGGCGTCCGGTCTACCCTGCTACTCATTTCATTAGCAAGATAAATGTATCTTACTGCTTGCTAGGCAACAGCAGAGTGGCCCTCACGTCAGACAACATCTTGCATTTAGCTTTATGATGTCAGCTTGCTAGGCAACAGATTGGCCCTAATGTCGGACAACATCTTGCTTTCGCTTTATGATGTCAGATCATCACTGGTCCAATTGTCCTTGTGGAAGCGGACCACACAGGAGGATGAGATATCAGAAGTTATGCAGTAGGTTGCTATCTCTATTCATGACCGCAAGGCAAGTCGGAGGTGGAATGGCAAATACTCTGAACCACTCAAAGCACTGTGGCCTTTTTTAAAGTGGGATGCAGATACAAAAACAGAGACTATCCTTACCAACAATCCTTCTTGAGTATCAGAGTCCAACATACAGAGTGCAGCGGAAGACGTTAAATGTGCTTCATTCCGTGAGAACGCAACTCTATAGTTCTACAGTGAGATAGTGCATTTCAGCCTCAAAGGAAGCAATGTCCTCGAACGGAACATTGGTGGCACCAGGATCTAAAGCAGGCTTAAGAAGCCTTGGATGCAGTCAGTCTTTTATTAACTATCATGACCGACACAATGTGATCCATAATACTTCCATTTTGGCAGAAATTACATTCAAGCACAGGCCCCCACTAGAAGGTAGTGATGACATTCAGGTGCTGAAAACGTCTTTTTAATGCCTAAAGGAAAATTGTGAGCTTTACTTACCATATATATTGATCAAATGATGCCCTATGCCGGAAGACTGTCTTTTTTTTTTTCTTCAGTATCGGCAATGCAGAGACAATTTGTTGCGAAACACTGCCACTGCTGGTCATTCAGTATAATCTGCAGATGGAAAAGTCCACTGTTAGCACATTTACTACAAGCAATACAAAAAAATCATGATTTTTATAAAGGGTAAACAGATCAATACTATGGAGTTTGTATTATTGTGAAAATCAGCATCTCATTAGAAAATCAAATCTCGATTTGTGTTTTTAACCTACCATACTACTCTGAATCTCATGCCTCTTTTGCCAACATGCTCTAAACAACTGTAGAAGGTACATTAGGACATAGATAGAGATCTTTTTGCCAGCCAAGTGGCAGCGTACCCCTCTCACTTTATTTCATTTAGGATATGGTACACCAGTAGCAATTAAGCCAGCTGATAAGTTGAGAGGTAGGGTTATGCTACAGTTAATGGGAATGATAAAAGCTATGAATAGCATGTTCATAATCATCATTTGAGCCAATTCCTAGCAGTTCAGCAATAGTGAAGTTGACTAATGCTCAAACTCCCGTTCGTTCAAATTTAGAGGTCTTAAAAAGTGCCCTAATTTCGTACATTTTACCATCATAGCTGTCACTTGGGCGTCCGGTCTACCCTGCTACTCATTTCATTAGCAAGATAAATGTATCTTTATGCTTGCTAGGCAACAACAGAGTGGCCCTCATGTCAGACAACATCTTGCATTTAGCTTTATGATGTCAGCTTGCTAGGCAACAGATTGGCCCTCATGTCAGACAACATCTTGCTTTCGCTTTATGATGTCAGATCATCACTGGTCCAATTGTCCTTGTGGAAGCGGACCACACAGGAGGATGAGATATCAGAAGTTATGCAGTAGGTTGCTATCTCTAATCATGACCGCAAGGCAAGTCGGAGGTGGAATGGCAAATACTCTGAACCACTCAAAGCACTGTGGCCTTTTTTAAAGTGGGATGCAGATACAAAAACAGAGACTATCCTTACCAGCAATCCTTCTTGAGTATCAGAGTCCAACATACAGAGTGCAGCGGAAGACGTTAAATGTGCTTCATTCCGTGAGAACGCAACTCTATAGTTCTACAGTGAGATAGTGCATTTCAGCCTCAAAGGAAGCAATGTCCTCAAACGGAACATTGGTGGCACCAGGATCTAAAGCAGGCTTAAGAAGCCTTGGATGCAGTCAGTCTTTTATTAACTATCATGACCGACACAATGTGATCCATAATACTTCCATTTTGGCAGAAATTACATTCAAGCACAGGCCCCCACTAGAAGGTAGTGATGACATTCAGGTGCTGAAACGTCTTTTTAATGCCTAAAGGAAAATTGTGAGCTTTACTTACCATATATATTGGTCAAATGATGCCCTATGCCGGAAGACTGTCTTTTTTTTTTCTTCAGTATCGGCAATGCAGAGACAATTTGTTGCGAAACACTGCCACTGCTGGTCATTCAGTATAATCTGCAGATGGAAAAGTCCACTGTTAGCACATTTACTACAAGCAATACAAAAAAATCATGATTTTTATAAAGGGTAAACAGATCAATACTATGGAGTTTGTATTATTGTGAAAATCAGCATCTCATTAGAAAATCAAATCTCGATTTGTGTTTTTAACCTACCATACTACTCTGAATCTCATGCCTCTTTTGCCAACACGCTCTAAACAACTGTAGAAGGTACATTAGGACATAGATAGAGATCTTTTTGCCAGCCAAGTGGCAGCGTACCCCTCTCACTTTATTTGATTTAGGATATGGTACACCAGTAGCAATTAAGCCAGCTGATAAGTTGAGAGGTAGGGTTATGCTACAGTTAATGGGAATGATAAAAGCTATGAATAGCATGTTCATAATCATCATTTGAGCCAATTCCTAGCAGTTCAGCAATAGTGAAGTTGACTAATGCTCAAACTCCCGTTCGTTCAAATTTAGAGGTCTAAAAAGTGCCCTAATTTCGTACATTTTACCATCATAGCTGTCACTTGGGCGTCCGGTCTACCCTGCTACTCATTTCATTAGCAAGATAAATGTATCTTACTGCTTGCTAGGCAACAGCAGAGTGGCCCTCACGTCAGACAACATCTTGCATTTAGCTTTATGATGTCAGCTTGCTAGGCAACAGATTGGCCCTCATGTCAGACAACATCTTGCTTTCGCTTTATGATGTCAGATCATCACTGGTCCAATTGTCCTTGTGGAAGCGGACCACACAGGAGGATGAGATATCAGAAGTTATGCAGTAGGTTGCTATCTCTATTCATGACCGCAAGGCAAGTCGGAGGTGGAATGGCAAATACTCTGAACCACTCAAAGCACTGTGGCCTTTTTTAAAGTGGGATGCAGATACAAAAACAGAGACTATCCTTACCAACAATCCTTCTTGAGTATCAGAGTCCAACATACAGAGTGCAGCGGAAGACGTTAAATGTGCTTCATTCCGTGAGAACGCAACTCTATAGTTCTACAGTGAGATAGTGCATTTCAGCCTCAAAGGAAGCAATGTCCTCAAACGGAACATTGGTGGCACCAGGATCTAAAGCAGGCTTAAGAAGCCTTGGATGCAGTCAGTCTTTTATTAACTATCATGACCGACACAATGTGATCCATAATACTTCCATTTTGGCAGAAATTACATTCAAGCACAGGCCCCCACTAGAAGGTAGTGATGACATTCAGGTGCTGAAAACGTCTTTTTAATGCCTAAAGGAAAATTGTGAGCTTTACTTACCATATATATTGGTCAAATGATGCCCTATGCCGGAAGACTGTCTTTTTTTTTTTCTTCAGTATCGGCAAAGCAGAGACAATTTGTTGCGAAACACTGCCACTGCTGGTCATTCAGTATAATCTGCAGACGGAAAAGTCCACTGTTAGCACATTTACTACAAGCAATACAAAAAAATCATGATTTTTATAAAGGGTAAACAGATCAATACTATGGAGTTTGTATTATTGTGAAAATCAGCATCTCATTAGAAAATCAAATCTCGATTTGTGTTTTTAACCTACCATACTACTCTGAATCTCATGCCTCTTTTGTCAACACGCTCTAAACAACTGTAGAAGGTACATTAGGACATAGATAGAGATCTTTTTGCCAGCCAAGTGGCAGGGTACCCCTCTCACTTCATTTGATTTAGGATATGGTACACCAGTAGCAATTAAGCCAGCTGATAAGTTGAGAGGTAGGGTTATGCTACAGTTAATGGGAATGATAAAAGCTATGAATAGCATGTTCATAATCATCATTTGAGCCAATTCCTAGCAGTTCAGCAATAGTGAAGTTGACTAATGCTCAAACTCCCGTTCGTTCAAATTTAGAGGTCTTAAAAAGTGCCCTAATTTCGTACATTTTACCATCATAGCTGTCACTTGGGCATCCGGTCTACCCTGCTACTCATTTCATTAGCAAGATAAATGTATCTTACTGCTTGCTAGGCAACAGCAGAGTGGCCCTCACGTCAGACAACACCTTGCATTTAGCTTTATGATGTCAGCTTGCTAGGCAACAGATTGGCCCTCATGTCAGACAACATCTTGCTTTCGCTTTATGATGTCAGATCATCACTGGTCCAATTGTCCTTGTGGAAGCGGACCACACAGGAGGATGAGATATCAGAAGTTATGCAGTAGGTTGCTATCTCTATTCATGACCGCAAGGCAAGTCGGAGGTGGAATGGCAAATACTCTGAACCACTCAAAGCACTGTGGCCTTTTTTAAAGTGGGATGCAGATCCAAAAACAGAGACTATCCTTACCAACAATCCTTCTTGAGTATCAGAGTCCAACATACAGAGTGCAGCGGAAGACGTTAAATGTGCTTCATTCCGTGAGAACGCAACTCTATAGTTCTACAGTGAGATAGTGCATTTCAGCCTCAAAGGAAGCAATGTCCTCAAACGGAACATTGGTGGCACCAGGATCTAAAGCAGGCTTAAGAAGCCTTGGATGCAGGTAGTCTTTTATTAACTATCATGACCGACACAATGTGATCCATAATACTTCCATTTTGGCAGAAATTACATTCAAGCACAGGCCCCCACTAGAAGGTAGTGATGACATTCAGGTGCTGAAAACGTCTTTTTAATGCCTAAAGGAAAATTGTGAGCTTTACTTACCATATATATTGGTCAAATGATGCCCTATGCCGGAAGACTGTCTTTTTTTTTTCTTCAGTATCGGCAATGCAGAGACAATTTGTTGCGAAACACTGCCACTGCTGGTCATTCAGTATAATCTGCAGATGGAAAAGTCCACTGTTAGCACATTTACTACAAGCAATACAAAAAAATCATGATTTTTATAAAGGGTAAACAGATCAATACTATGGAGTTTGTATTATTGTGAAAATCAGCATCTCATTGGAAAATCAAATCTCGATTTGTGTTTTTAACCTACCATACTACTCTGAATCTCATGCCTCTTTTGCCAACACGCTCTAAACAACTGTAGAAGGTACATTAGGACATAGATAGAGATCTTTTTGCCAGCCAAGTGGCAGCGTACACCTCTCACTTTATTTGATTTAGGATATGGTACACCAGTAGCAATTAAGCCAGCTGATAAGTTGAGAGGTAGGGTTATGCTACAGTTAATGGGAATGATAAAAGCTATGAATAGCATGTTCATAATCATCATTTGAGCCAATTCCTAGCAGTTCAGCAATAGTGAAGTTGACTAATGCTCAAACTCCCGTTCGTTCAAATTTAGAGGTCTTAAAAAGTGCCCTAATTTCGTACATTTTACCATCATAGCGGTCACTTGGGCGTCCGGTCTACCCTGCTACTCATTTCATTAGCAAGATAAATGTATCTTTATGCTTGCTAGGCAACAACAGAGTGGCCCTCATGTCAGACAACATCTTGCATTTAGCTTTATGATGTCAGCTTGCTAGGCAACAGATTGGCCCTCATGTCAGACAACATCTTGCTTTCGCTTTATGATGTCAGATCATCACTGGTCCAATTGTCCTTGTGGAAGCGGACCACACAGGAGGATGAGATATCAGAAGTTATGCAGTAGGTTGCTATCTCTAATCATGACCGCAAGGCAAGTCGGAGGTGGAATGGCAAATACTCTGAACCACTCAAAGCACTGTGGCCTTTTTTAAAGTGGGATGCAGATACAAAAACAGAGACTATCCTTACCAACAATCCTTCTTGAGTATCAGAGTCCAACATACAGAGTGCAGCGGAAGACGTTAAATGTGCTTCATTCCGTGAGAACGCAACTCTATAGTTCTACAGTGAGATAGTGCATTTCAGCCTCAAAGGAAGCAATGTCCTCAAACGGAACATTGGTGGCACCAGGATCTAAAGCAGGCTTAAGAAGCCTTGGATGCAGTCAGTCTTTTATTAACTATCATGACCGACACAATGTGATCCATAATACTTCCATTTTGGCAGAAATTACATTCAAGCACAGGCCCCCACTAGAAGGTAGTGATGACATTCAGGTGCTGAAAACGTCTTTTTAATGCCTAAAGGAAAATTGTGAGCTTTACTTACCATATATATTGGTCAAATGATGCCCTATGCTGGAAGACTGTCTTTTTTTTTCTTCAGTATCGGCAATGCAGAGACAATTTGTTGCGAAACACTGCCACTGCTGGTCATTCAGTATAATCTGCAGATGGAAAAGTCCACTGTTAGCACATTTACTACAAGCAATACAAAAAAATCATGATTTTTATAAAGGGTAAACAGATCAATACTATGGAGTTTGTATTATTGTGAAAATCAGCATCTCATTAGAAAATCAAATCTCGATTTGTGTTTTTAACCTACCATACTACTCTGAATCTCATACCTCTTTTGCCAACACGCTCTAAACAACTGTAGAAGGTACATTAGGACATAGATAGAGATCTTTTTGCCAGCCAAGTGGCAGCGTACACCTCTCACTTTATTTGATTTAGGATATGGTACACCAGTAGCAATTAAGCCAGCTGATAAGTTGAGAGGTAGGGTTATGCTACAGTTAATGGGAATGATAAAAGCTATGAATAGCATGTTCATAATCATCGTTTGAGCCAATTCCTAGCAGTTCAGCAATAGTGAAGTTGACTAATGCTCAAACTCCCGTTCGTTCAAATTTAGAGGTCTTAAAAAGTGCCCTAATTTCGTACATTTTACCATCATAGCTGTCACTTGGGCGTCCGGTCTACCCTGCTACTCATTTCATTAGCAAGATAAATGTATCTTTATGCTTGCTAGGCAACAACAGAGTGGCCCTCATGTCAGACAACATCTTGCATTTAGCTTTATGATGTCAGCTTGCTAGGCAACAGATTGGCCCTCATGTCAGACAACATCTTGCTTTCGCTTTATGATGTCAGATCATCACTGGTCCAATTGTCCTTGTGGAAGCGGACCACACAGGAGGATGAGATATCAGAAGTTATGCAGTAGGTTGCTATCTCTAATCATGACCGCAAGGCAAGTCGGAGGTGGAATGGCAAATACTCTGAACCACTCAAAGCACTGTGGCCTTTTTTAAAGTGGGATGCAGATACAAAAACAGAGACTATCCTTACCAACAATCCTTCTTGAGTATCAGAGTCCAACATACAGAGTGCAGCGGAAGACGTTAAATGTGCTTCATTCCGTGAGAACGCAACTCTATAGTTCTACAGTGAGATAGTGCATTTCAGCCTCAAAGGAAGCAATGTCCTCAAACGGAACATTGGTGGCACCAGGATCTAAAGCAGGCTTAAGAAGCCTTGGATGCAGTCAGTCTTTTATTAACTATCATGACCGACACAATGTGATCCATAATACTTCCATTTTGGCAGAAATTACATTCAAGCACAGGCCCCCACTAGAAGGTAGTGATGACATTCAGGTGCTGAAAACGTCTTTTTAATGCCTAAAGGAAAATTGTGAGCTTTACTTACCATATATATTGGTCAAATGATGCCCTATGCCGGAAGACTGTCTTTTTTTTTTCTTCAGTATCGGCAATGCAGAGACAATTTGTTGCGAAACACTGCCACTGCTGGTCATTCAGTATAATCTGCAGATGGAAAAGTCCACTGTTAGCACATTTACTACAAGCAATACAAAAAAATCATGATTTTTATAAAGGGTAAACAGATCAATACTATGGAGTTTGTATTATTGTGAAAATCAGCATCTCATTAGAAAATCAAATCTCGATTTGTGTTTTTAACCTACCATACTACTCTGAATCTCATGCCTCTTTTGCCAACACGCTCTAAACAACTGTAGAAGGTACATTAGGACATAGATAGAGATCTTTTTGCCAGCCAAGTGGCAGCGTACCCCTCTCACTTTATTTGATTTAGGATATGGTATACCAGTAGCAATTAAGCCAGCTGATAAGTTGAGAGGTAGGGTTATGCTACAGTTAATGGGAATGATAAAAGCTATGAATAGCATGTTCATAATCATCATTTGAGCCAATTCCTAGCAGTTCAGCAATAGTGAAGTTGACTAATGCTCAAACTCCCGTTCGTTCAAATTTAGAGGTCTTAAAAAGTGCCCTAATTTCGTACATTTTACCATCATAGCTGTCACTTGGGCATCCGGTCTACCCTGCTACTCATTTCATTAGCAAGATAAATGTATCTTACTGCTTGCTAGGCAACAGCAGAGTGGCCCTCACGTCAGACAACATCTTGCATTTAGCTTTATGATGTCAGCTTGCTAGGCAACAGATTGGCCCTCATGTCAGACAACATCTTGCTTTCGCTTTATGATGTCAGATCATCACTGGTCCAATTGTCCTTGTGGAAGCGGACCACACAGGAGGATGAGATATCAGAAGTTATGCAGTAGGTTGCTATCTCTAATCATGACCGCAAGGCAAGTCGGAGGTGGAATGGCAAATACTCTGAACCACTCAAAGCACTGTGGCCTTTTTTAAAGTGGGATGCAGATACAAAAACAGAGACTATCCTTACCAACAATCCTTCTTGAGTATCAGAGTCCAACATACAGAGTGCAGCGGAAGACGTTAAATGTGCTTCATTCCGTGAGAACGCAACTCTATAGTTCTACAGTGAGATAGTGCATTTCAGCCTCAAAGGAAGCAATGTCCTCAAACGGAACATTGGTGGCACCAGGATCTAAAGCAGGCTTAAGAAGCCTTGGATGCAGTCAGTCTTTTATTAACTATCATGACCGACACAATGTGATCCATAATACTTCCATTTTGGCAGAAATTACATTCAAGCACAGGCCCCCACTAGAAGGTAGTGATGACATTCAGGTGCTGAAAACGTCTTTTTAATGCCTAAAGGAAAATTGTGAGCTTTACTTACCATATATATTGGTCAAATGATGCCCTATGCTGGAAGACTGTCTTTTTTTTTTCTTCAGTATCGGCAATGCAGAGACAATTTGTTGCGAAACACTGCCACTGCTGGTCATTCAGTATAATCTGCAGATGGAAAAGTCCACTGTTAGCACATTTACTACAAGCAATACAAAAAAATCATGATTTTTATAAAGGGTAAACAGATCAATACTATGGAGTTTGTATTATTGTGAAAATCAGCATCTCATTAGAAAATCAAATCTCGATTTGTGTTTTTAACCTACCATACTACTCTGAATCTCATACCTCTTTTGCCAACACGCTCTAAACAACTGTAGAAGGTACATTAGGACATAGATAGAGATCTTTTTGCCAGCCAAGTGGCAGCGTACACCTCTCACTTTATTTGATTTAGGATATGGTACACCAGTAGCAATTAAGCCAGCTGATAAGTTGAGAGGTAGGGTTATGCTACAGTTAATGGGAATGATAAAAGCTATGAATAGCATGTTCATAATCATCGTTTGAGCCAATTCCTAGCAGTTCAGCAATAGTGAAGTTGACTAATGCTCAAACTCCCGTTCGTTCAAATTTAGAGGTCTTAAAAAGTGCCCTAATTTCGTACATTTTACCATCATAGCTGTCACTTGGGCGTCCGGTCTACCCTGCTACTCATTTCATTAGCAAGATAAATGTATCTTTATGCTTGCTAGGCAACAACAGAGTGGCCCTCATGTCAGACAACATCTTGCATTTAGCTTTATGATGTCAGCTTGCTAGGCAACAGATTGGCCCTCATGTCAGACAACATCTTGCTTTCGCTTTATGATGTCAGATCATCACTGGTCCAATTGTCCTTGTGGAAGCGGACCACACAGGAGGATGAGATATCAGAAGTTATGCAGTAGGTTGCTATCTCTAATCATGACCGCAAGGCAAGTCGGAGGTGGAATGGCAAATACTCTGAACCACTCAAAGCACTGTGGCCTTTTTTAAAGTGGGATGCAGATACAAAAACAGAGACTATCCTTACCAACAATCCTTCTTGAGTATCAGAGTCCAACATACAGAGTGCAGCGGAAGACGTTAAATGTGCTTCATTCCGTGAGAACGCAACTCTATAGTTCTACAGTGAGATAGTGCATTTCAGCCTCAAAGGAAGCAATGTCCTCAAACGGAACATTGGTGGCACCAGGATCTAAAGCAGGCTTAAGAAGCCTTGGATGCAGTCAGTCTTTTATTAACTATCATGACCGACACAATGTGATCCATAATACTTCCATTTTGGCAGAAATTACATTCAAGCACAGGCCCCCACTAGAAGGTAGTGATGACATTCAGGTGCTGAAAACGTCTTTTTAATGCCTAAAGGAAAATTGTGAGCTTTACTTACCATATATATTGGTCAAATGATGCCCTATGCCGGAAGACTGTCTTTTTTTTTTCTTCAGTATCGGCAATGCAGAGACAATTTGTTGCGAAACACTGCCACTGCTGGTCATTCAGTATAATCTGCAGATGGAAAAGTCCACTGTTAGCACATTTACTACAAGCAATACAAAAAAATCATGATTTTTATAAAGGGTAAACAGATCAATACTATGGAGTTTGTATTATTGTGAAAATCAGCATCTCATTAGAAAATCAAATCTCGATTTGTGTTTTTAACCTACCATACTACTCTGAATCTCATGCCTCTTTTGCCAACACGCTCTAAACAACTGTAGAAGGTACATTAGGACATAGATAGAGATCTTTTTGCCAGCCAAGTGGCAGCGTACCCCTCTCACTTTATTTGATTTAGGATATGGTATACCAGTAGCAATTAAGCCAGCTGATAAGTTGAGAGGTAGGGTTATGCTACAGTTAATGGGAATGATAAAAGCTATGAATAGCATGTTCATAATCATCATTTGAGCCAATTCCTAGCAGTTCAGCAATAGTGAAGTTGACTAATGCTCAAACTCCCGTTCGTTCAAATTTAGAGGTCTTAAAAAGTGCCCTAATTTCGTACATTTTACCATCATAGCTGTCACTTGGGCATCCGGTCTACCCTGCTACTCATTTCATTAGCAAGATAAATGTATCTTACTGCTTGCTAGGCAACAGCAGAGTGGCCCTCACGTCAGACAACACCTTGCATTTAGCTTTATGATGTCAGCTTGCTAGGCAACAGATTGGCCCTCATGTCAGACAACATCTTGTTTTCGCTTTATGATGTCAGATCATCACTGGTCCAATTGTCCTTGTGGAAGCGGACCACACAGGAGGATGAGATATCAGAAGTTATGCAGTAGGTTGCTATCTCTATTCATGACCGCAAGGCAAGTCGGAGGTGGAATGGCAAATACTCTGAACCACTCAAAGCACTGTGGCCTTTTTTAAAGTGGGATGCAGATCCAAAAACAGAGACTATCCTTACCAACAATCCTTCTTGAGTATCAGAGTCCAACATACAGAGTGCAGCGGAAGACGTTAAATGTGCTTCATTCCGTGAGAACGCAACTCTATAGTTCTACAGTGAGATAGTGCATTTCAGCCTCAAAGGAAGCAATGTTCTCAAACGGAACATTGGTGGCACCAGGATCTAAAGCAGGCTTAAGAAGCCTTGGATGCAGTCAGTCTTTTATTAACTATCATGACCGACACAATGTGATCCATAATACTTCCATTTTGGCAGAAATTACATTCAAGCACAGGCCCCCACTAGAAGGTAGTGATGACATTCAGGTGCTGAAAACGTCTTTTTAATGCCTAAAGGAAAATTGTGAGCTTTACTTACCATATATATTGGTCAAACGATGCCCTATGCCGGAAGACTGTCTTTTTTTTTTCTTCAGTATCGGCAATGCAGAGACAATTTGTTGCGAAACACTGCCACTGCTGGTCATTCAGTATAATCTGCAGATGGAAAAGTCCACTGTTAGCACATTTACTACAAGCAATACAAAAAAATCATGATTTTTATAAAGGGTAAACAGATCAATACTATGGAGTTTGTATTATTGTGAAAATCAGCATCTCATTAGAAAATCAAATCTCGATTTGTGTTTTTAACCTACCATACTACTCTGAATCTCATGCCTCTTTTGCCAACACGCTCTAAACAACTGTAGAAGGTACATTAGGACATAGATAGAGATCTTTTTGCCAGCCAAGTGGCAGCGTACCCCTCTCACTTTATTTGATTTAGGATATGGTACACCAGTAGCAATTAAGCCAGCTGATAAGTTGAGAGGTAGGGTTATGCTACAGTTAATGGGAATGATAAAAGCTATGAATAGCATGTTCATAATCATCGTTTGAGCCAATTCCTAGCAGTTCAGCAATAGTGAAGTTGACTAATGCTCAAACTCCCGTTCGTTCAAATTTAGAGGTCTTAAAAAGTGCCCTAATTTCGTACATTTTACCATCATAGCTGTCACTTGGGCGTCCGGTCTACCCTGCTACTCATTTCATTAGCAAGATAAATGTATCTTTATGCTTGCTAGGCAACAACAGAGTGGCCCTCATGTCAGACAACATCTTGCATTTAGCTTTATGATGTCAGCTTGCTAGGCAACAGATTGGCCCTCATGTCAGACAACATCTTGCTTTCGCTTTATGATGTCAGATCATCACTGGTCCAATTGTCCTTGTGGAAGCGGACCACACAGGAGGATGAGATATCAGAAGTTATGCAGTAGGTTGCTATCTCTAATCATGACCGCAAGGCAAGTCGGAGGTGGAATGGCAAATACTCTGAACCACTCAAAGCACTGTGGCCTTTTTTAAAGTGGGATGCAGATACAAAAACAGAGACTATCCTTACCAACAATCCTTCTTGAGTATCAGAGTCCAACATACAGAGTGCAGCGGAAGACGTTAAATGTGCTTCATTCCGTGAGAACGCAACTCTATAGTTCTACAGTGAGATAGTGCATTTCAGCCTCAAAGGAAGCAATGTCCTCAAACGGAACATTGGTGGCACCAGGATCTAAAGCAGGCTTAAGAAGCCTTGGATGCAGTCAGTCTTTTATTAACTATCATGACCGACACAATGTGATCCATAATACTTCCATTTTGGCAGAAATTACATTCAAGCACAGGCCCCCACTAGAAGGTAGTGATGACATTCAGGTGCTGAAAACGTCTTTTTAATGCCTAAAGGAAAATTGTGAGCTTTACTTACCATATATATTGGTCAAATGATGCCCTATGCTGGAAGACTGTCTTTTTTTTTTCTTCAGTATCGGCAATGCAGAGACAATTTGTTGCGAAACACTGCCACTGCTGGTCATTCAGTATAATCTGCAGATGGAAAAGTCCACTGTTAGCACATTTACTACAAGCAATACAAAAAAATCATGATTTTTATAAAGGGTAAACAGATCAATACTATGGAGTTTGTATTATTGTGAAAATCAGCATCTCATTAGAAAATCAAATCTCGATTTGTGTTTTTAACCTACCATACTACTCTGAATCTCATACCTCTTTTGCCAACACGCTCTAAACAACTGTAGAAGGTACATTAGGACATAGATAGAGATCTTTTTGCCAGCCAAGTGGCAGCGTACACCTCTCACTTTATTTGATTTAGGATATGGTACACCAGTAGCAATTAAGCCAGCTGATAAGTTGAGAGGTAGGGTTATGCTACAGTTAATGGGAATGATAAAAGCTATGAATAGCATGTTCATAATCATCGTTTGAGCCAATTCCTAGCAGTTCAGCAATAGTGAAGTTGACTAATGCTCAAACTCCCGTTCGTTCAAATTTAGAGGTCTTAAAAAGTGCCCTAATTTCGTACATTTTACCATCATAGCTGTCACTTGGGCGTCCGGTCTACCCTGCTACTCATTTCATTAGCAAGATAAATGTATCTTTATGCTTGCTAGGCAACAACAGAGTGGCCCTCATGTCAGACAACATCTTGCATTTAGCTTTATGATGTCAGCTTGCTAGGCAACAGATTGGCCCTCATGTCAGACAACATCTTGCTTTCGCTTTATGATGTCAGATCATCACTGGTCCAATTGTCCTTGTGGAAGCGGACCACACAGGAGGATGAGATATCAGAAGTTATGCAGTAGGTTGCTATCTCTAATCATGACCGCAAGGCAAGTCGGAGGTGGAATGGCAAATACTCTGAACCACTCAAAGCACTGTGGCCTTTTTTAAAGTGGGATGCAGATACAAAAACAGAGACTATCCTTACCAACAATCCTTCTTGAGTATCAGAGTCCAACATACAGAGTGCAGCGGAAGACGTTAAATGTGCTTCATTCCGTGAGAACGCAACTCTATAGTTCTACAGTGAGATAGTGCATTTCAGCCTCAAAGGAAGCAATGTCCTCAAACGGAACATTGGTGGCACCAGGATCTAAAGCAGGCTTAAGAAGCCTTGGATGCAGTCAGTCTTTTATTAACTATCATGACCGACACAATGTGATCCATAATACTTCCATTTTGGCAGAAATTACATTCAAGCACAGGCCCCCACTAGAAGGTAGTGATGACATTCAGGTGCTGAAAACGTCTTTTTAATGCCTAAAGGAAAATTGTGAGCTTTACTTACCATATATATTGGTCAAATGATGCCCTATGCCGGAAGACTGTCTTTTTTTTTTCTTCAGTATCGGCAATGCAGAGACAATTTGTTGCGAAACACTGCCACTGCTGGTCATTCAGTATAATCTGCAGATGGAAAAGTCCACTGTTAGCACATTTACTACAAGCAATACAAAAAAATCATGATTTTTATAAAGGGTAAACAGATCAATACTATGGAGTTTGTATTATTGTGAAAATCAGCATCTCATTAGAAAATCAAATCTCGATTTGTGTTTTTAACCTACCATACTACTCTGAATCTCATGCCTCTTTTGCCAACACGCTCTAAACAACTGTAGAAGGTACATTAGGACATAGATAGAGATCTTTTTGCCAGCCAAGTGGCAGCGTACCCCTCTCACTTTATTTGATTTAGGATATGGTATACCAGTAGCAATTAAGCCAGCTGATAAGTTGAGAGGTAGGGTTATGCTACAGTTAATGGGAATGATAAAAGCTATGAATAGCATGTTCATAATCATCATTTGAGCCAATTCCTAGCAGTTCAGCAATAGTGAAGTTGACTAATGCTCAAACTCCCGTTCGTTCAAATTTAGAGGTCTTAAAAAGTGCCCTAATTTCGTACATTTTACCATCATAGCTGTCACTTGGGCATCCGGTCTACCCTGCTACTCATTTCATTAGCAAGATAAATGTATCTTACTGCTTGCTAGGCAACAGCAGAGTGGCCCTCACGTCAGACAACACCTTGCATTTAGCTTTATGATGTCAGCTTGCTAGGCAACAGATTGGCCCTCATGTCAGACAACATCTTGTTTTCGCTTTATGATGTCAGATCATCACTGGTCCAATTGTCCTTGTGGAAGCGGACCACACAGGAGGATGAGATATCAGAAGTTATGCAGTAGGTTGCTATCTCTATTCATGACCGCAAGGCAAGTCGGAGGTGGAATGGCAAATACTCTGAACCACTCAAAGCACTGTGGCCTTTTTTAAAGTGGGATGCAGATCCAAAAACAGAGACTATCCTTACCAACAATCCTTCTTGAGTATCAGAGTCCAACATACAGAGTGCAGCGGAAGACGTTAAATGTGCTTCATTCCGTGAGAACGCAACTCTATAGTTCTACAGTGAGATAGTGCATTTCAGCCTCAAAGGAAGCAATGTTCTCAAACGGAACATTGGTGGCACCAGGATCTAAAGCAGGCTTAAGAAGCCTTGGATGCAGTCAGTCTTTTATTAACTATCATGACCGACACAATGTGATCCATAATACTTCCATTTTGGCAGAAATTACATTCAAGCACAGGCCCCCACTAGAAGGTAGTGATGACATTCAGGTGCTGAAAACGTCTTTTTAATGCCTAAAGGAAAATTGTGAGCTTTACTTACCATATATATTGGTCAAACGATGCCCTATGCCGGAAGACTGTCTTTTTTTTTTCTTCAGTATCGGCAATGCAGAGACAATTTGTTGCGAAACACTGCCACTGCTGGTCATTCAGTATAATCTGCAGATGGAAAAGTCCACTGTTAGCACATTTACTACAAGCAATACAAAAAAATCATGATTTTTATAAAGGGTAAACAGATCAATACTATGGAGTTTGTATTATTGTGAAAATCAGCATCTCATTAGAAAATCAAATCTCGATTTGTGTTTTTAACCTACCATACTACTCTGAATCTCATGCCTCTTTTGCCAACACGCTCTAAACAACTGTAGAAGGTACATTAGGACATAGATAGAGATCTTTTTGCCAGCCAAGTGGCAGCGTACCCCTCTCACTTTATTTGATTTAGGATATGGTACACCAGTAGCAATTAAGCCAGCTGATAAGTTGAGAGGTAGGGTTATGCTACAGTTAATGGGAATGATAAAAGCTATGAATAGCATGTTCATAATCATCGTTTGAGCCAATTCCTAGCAGTTCAGCAATAGTGAAGTTGACTAATGCTCAAACTCCCGTTCGTTCAAATTTAGAGGTCTTAAAAAGTGCCCTAATTTCGTACATTTTACCATCATAGCTGTCACTTGGGCGTCCGGTCTACCCTGCTACTCATTTCATTAGCAAGATAAATGTATCTTTATGCTTGCTAGGCAACAACAGAGTGGCCCTCATGTCAGACAACATCTTGCATTTAGCTTTATGATGTCAGCTTGCTAGGCAACAGATTGGCCCTCATGTCAGACAACATCTTGCTTTCGCTTTATGATGTCAGATCATCACTGGTCCAATTGTCCTTGTGGAAGCGGACCACACAGGAGGATGAGATATCAGAAGTTATGCAGTAGGTTGCTATCTCTAATCATGACCGCAAGGCAAGTCGGAGGTGGAATGGCAAATACTCTGAACCACTCAAAGCACTGTGGCCTTTTTTAAAGTGGGATGCAGATACAAAAACAGAGACTATCCTTACCAACAATCCTTCTTGAGTATCAGAGTCCAACATACAGAGTGCAGCGGAAGACGTTAAATGTGCTTCATTCCGTGAGAACGCAACTCTATAGTTCTACAGTGAGATAGTGCATTTCAGCCTCAAAGGAAGCAATGTCCTCAAACGGAACATTGGTGGCACCAGGATCTAAAGCAGGCTTAAGAAGCCTTGGATGCAGTCAGTCTTTTATTAACTATCATGACCGACACAATGTGATCCATAATACTTCCATTTTGGCAGAAATTACATTCAAGCACAGGCCCCCACTAGAAGGTAGTGATGACATTCAGGTGCTGAAAACGTCTTTTTAATGCCTAAAGGAAAATTGTGAGCTTTACTTACCATATATATTGGTCAAATGATGCCCTATGCCGGAAGACTGTCTTTTTTTTTTCTTCAGTATCGGCAATGCAGAGACAATTTGTTGCGAAACACTGCCACTGCTGGTCATTCAGTATAATCTGCAGATGGAAAAGTCCACTGTTAGCACATTTACTACAAGCAATACAAAAAAATCATGATTTTTATAAAGGGTAAACAGATCAATACTATGGAGTTTGTATTATTGTGAAAATCAGCATCTCATTAGAAAATCAAATCTCGATTTGTGTTTTTAACCTACCATACTACTCTGAATCTCATGCCTCTTTTGCCAACACGCTCTAAACAACTGTAGAAGGTACATTAGGACATAGATAGAGATCTTTTTGCCAGCCAAGTGGCAGCGTTCCCCTCTCACTTTATTTGATTTAGGATATGGTATACCAGTAGCAATTAAGCCAGCTGATAAGTTGAGAGGTAGGGTTATGCTACAGTTAATGGGAATGATAAAAGCTATGAATAGCATGTTCATAATCATCATTTGAGCCAATTCCTAGCAGTTCAGCAATAGTGAAGTTGACTAATGCTCAAACTCCCGTTCGTTCAAATTTAGAGGTCTTAAAAAGTGCCCTAATTTCGTACATTTTACCATCATAGCTGTCACTTGGGCATCCGGTCTACCCTGCTACTCATTTCATTAGCAAGATAAATGTATCTTACTGCTTGCTAGGCAACAGCAGAGTGGCCCTCACGTCAGACAACACCTTGCATTTAGCTTTATGATGTCAGCTTGCTAGGCAACAGATTGGCCCTCATGTCAGACAACATCTTGTTTTCGCTTTATGATGTCAGATCATCACTGGTCCAATTGTCCTTGTGGAAGCGGACCACACAGGAGGATGAGATATCAGAAGTTATGCAGTAGGTTGCTATCTCTATTCATGACCGCAAGGCAAGTCGGAGGTGGAATGGCAAATACTCTGAACCACTCAAAGCACTGTGGCCTTTTTTAAAGTGGGATGCAGATCCAAAAACAGAGACTATCCTTACCAACAATCCTTCTTGAGTATCAGAGTCCAACATACAGAGTGCAGCGGAAGACGTTAAATGTGCTTCATTCCGTGAGAACGCAACTCTATAGTTCTACAGTGAGATAGTGCATTTCAGCCTCAAAGGAAGCAATGTTCTCAAACGGAACATTGGTGGCACCAGGATCTAAAGCAGGCTTAAGAAGCCTTGGATGCAGTCAGTCTTTTATTAACTATCATGACCGACACAATGTGATCCATAATACTTCCATTTTGGCAGAAATTACATTCAAGCACAGGCCCCCACTAGAAGGTAGTGATGACATTCAGGTGCTGAAAACGTCTTTTTAATGCCTAAAGGAAAATTGTGAGCTTTACTTACCATATATATTGGTCAAACGATGCCCTATGCCGGAAGACTGTCTTTTTTTTTTCTTCAGTATCGGCAATGCAGAGACAATTTGTTGCGAAACACTGCCACTGCTGGTCATTCAGTATAATCTGCAGATGGAAAAGTCCACTGTTAGCACATTTACTACAAGCAATACAAAAAAATCATGATTTTTATAAAGGGTAAACAGATCAATACTATGGAGTTTGTATTATTGTGAAAATCAGCATCTCATTAGAAAATCAAATCTCGATTTGTGTTTTTAACCTACCATACTACTCTGAATCTCATGCCTCTTTTGCCAACACGCTCTAAACAACTGTAGAAGGTACATTAGGACATAGATAGAGATCTTTTTGCCAGCCAAGTGGCAGCGTACCCCTCTCACTTTATTTGATTTAGGATATGGTACACCAGTAGCAATTAAGCCAGCTGATAAGTTGAGAGGTAGGGTTATGCTACAGTTAATGGGAATGATAAAAGCTATGAATAGCATGTTCATAATCATCATTTGAGCCAATTCCTAGCAGTTCAGCAATAGTGAAGTTGACTAATGCTCAAACTCCCGTTCGTTCAAATTTAGAGGTCTAAAAAGTGCCCTAATTTCGTACATTTTACCATCATAGCTGTCACTTGGGCGTCCGGTCTACCCTGCTACTCATTTCATTAGCAAGATAAATGTATCTTACTGCTTGCTAGGCAACAGCAGAGTGGCCCTCACGTCAGACAACATCTTGCATTTAGCTTTATGATGTCAGCTTGCTAGGCAACAGATTGGCCCTCATGTCAGACAACATCTTGCTTTCGCTTTATGATGTCAGATCATCACTGGTCCAATTGTCCTTGTGGAAGCGGACCACACAGGAGGATGAGATATCAGAAGTTATGCAGTAGGTTGCTATCTCTATTCATGACCGCAAGGCAAGTCGGAGGTGGAATGGCAAATACTCTGAACCACTCAAAGCACTGTGGCCTTTTTTAAAGTGGGATGCAGATCCAAAAACAGAGACTATCCTTACCAACAATCCTTCTTGAGTATCAGAGTCCAACATACAGAGTGCAGCGGAAGACGTTAAATGTGCTTCATTCCGTGAGAACGCAACTCTATAGTTCTACAGAGAGATAGTGCATTTCAGCCTCAAAGGAAGCAATGTCCTCAAACGGAACATTGGTGGCACCAGGATCTAAAGCAGGCTTAAGAAGCCTTGGATGCAGTCAGTCTTTTATTAACTATCATGACCGACACAATGTGATCCATAATACTTCCATTTTGGCAGAAATTACATTCAAGCACAGGCCCCCACTAGAAGGTAGTGATGACATTCAGGTGCTGAAAACGTCTTTTTAATGCCTAAAGGAAAATTGTGAGCTTTACTTACCATATATATTGGTCAAATGATGCCCTATGCTGGAAGACTGTCTTTTTTTTTTCTTCAGTATCGGCAATGCAGAGACAATTTGTTGCGAAACACTGCCACTGCTGGTCATTCAGTATAATCTGCAGATGGAAAAGTCCACTGTTAGCACATTTACTACAAGCAATACAAAAAAATCATGATTTTTATAAAGGGTAAACAGATCAATACTATGGAGTTTGTATTATTGTGAAAATCAGCATCTCATTAGAAAATCAAATCTCGATTTGTGTTTTTAACCTACCATACTACTCTGAATCTCATACCTCTTTTGCCAACACGCTCTAAACAACTGTAGAAGGTACATTAGGACATAGATAGAGATCTTTTTGCCAGCCAAGTGGCAGCGTACACCTCTCACTTTATTTGATTTAGGATATGGTACACCAGTAGCAATTAAGCCAGCTGATAAGTTGAGAGGTAGGGTTATGCTACAGTTAATGGGAATGATAAAAGCTATGAATAGCATGTTCATAATCATCATTTGAGCCAATTCCTAGCAGTTCAGCAATAGTGAAGTTGACTAATGCTCAAACTCCCGTTCGTTCAAATTTAGAGGTCTTAAAAAGTGCCCTAATTTCGTACATTTTACCATCATAGCTGTCACTTGGGCGTCCGGTCTACCCTGCTACTCATTTCATTAGCAAGATAAATGTATCTTTATGCTTGCTAGGCAACAACAGAGTGGCCCTCATGTCAGACAACATCTTGCATTTAGCTTTATGATGTCAGCTTGCTAGGCAACAGATTGGCCCTCATGTCAGACAACATCTTGCTTTCGCTTTATGATGTCAGATCATCACTGGTCCAATTGTCCTTGTGGAAGCGGACCACACAGGAGGATGAGATATCAGAAGTTATGCAGTAGGTTGCTATCTCTAATCATGACCGCAAGGCAAGTCGGAGGTGGAATGGCAAATACTCTGAACCACTCAAAGCACTGTGGCCTTTTTTAAAGTGGGATGCAGATACAAAAACAGAGACTATCCTTACCAACAATCCTTCTTGAGTATCAGAGTCCAACATACAGAGTGCAGCGGAAGACGTTAAATGTGCTTCATTCCGTGAGAACGCAACTCTATAGTTCTACAGTGAGATAGTGCATTTCAGCCTCAAAGGAAGCAATGTCCTCAAACGGAACATTGGTGGCACCAGGATCTAAAGCAGGCTTAAGAAGCCTTGGATGCAGTCAGTCTTTTATTAACTATCATGACCGACACAATGTGATCCATAATACTTCCATTTTGGCAGAAATTACATTCAAGCACAGGCCCCCACTAGAAGGTAGTGATGACATTCAGGTGCTGAAAACGTCTTTTTAATGCCTAAAGGAAAATTGTGAGCTTTACTTACCATATATATTGGTCAAATGATGCCCTATGCCGGAAGACTGTCTTTTTTTTTTCTTCAGTATCGGCAATGCAGAGACAATTTGTTGCGAAACACTGCCACTGCTGGTCATTCAGTATAATCTGCAGATGGAAAAGTCCACTGTTAGCACATTTACTACAAGCAATACAAAAAAATCATGATTTTTATAAAGGGTAAACAGATCAATACTATGGAGTTTGTATTATTGTGAAAATCAGCATCTCATTAGAAAATCAAATCTCGATTTGTGTTTTTAACCTACCATACTACTCTGAATCTCATGCCTCTTTTGCCAACACGCTCTAAACAACTGTAGAAGGTACATTAGGACATAGATAGAGATCTTTTTGCCAGCCAAGTGGCAGCGTACCCCTCTCACTTTATTTGATTTAGGATATGGTATACCAGTAGCAATTAAGCCAGCTGATAAGTTGAGAGGTAGGGTTATGCTACAGTTAATGGGAATGATAAAAGCTATGAATAGCATGTTCATAATCATCATTTGAGCCAATTCCTAGCAGTTCAGCAATAGTGAAGTTGACTAATGCTCAAACTCCCGTTCGTTCAAATTTAGAGGTCTTAAAAAGTGCCCTAATTTCGTACATTTTACCATCATAGCTGTCACTTGGGCATCCGGTCTACCCTGCTACTCATTTCATTAGCAAGATAAATGTATCTTACTGCTTGCTAGGCAACAGCAGAGTGGCCCTCACGTCAGACAACACCTTGCATTTAGCTTTATGATGTCAGCTTGCTAGGCAACAGATTGGCCCTCATGTCAGACAACATCTTGTTTTCGCTTTATGATGTCAGATCATCACTGGTCCAATTGTCCTTGTGGAAGCGGACCACACAGGAGGATGAGATATCAGAAGTTATGCAGTAGGTTGCTATCTCTATTCATGACCGCAAGGCAAGTCGGAGGTGGAATGGCAAATACTCTGAACCACTCAAAGCACTGTGGCCTTTTTTAAAGTGGGATGCAGATCCAAAAACAGAGACTATCCTTACCAACAATCCTTCTTGAGTATCAGAGTCCAACATACAGAATGCAGCGGAAGACGTTAAATGTGCTTCATTCCGTGAGAACG
This sequence comes from Lissotriton vulgaris, assembly GCF_964263255.1. Lineage (NCBI taxonomy): Eukaryota > Metazoa > Chordata > Amphibia > Caudata > Salamandridae > Lissotriton > Lissotriton vulgaris. The sequence continues at coordinate 323,740,776 of NC_141700.1, read as the reverse complement.
CAACTCTATAGTTCTACAGTGAGATAGTGCATTTCAGCCTCAAAGGAAGCAATGTTCTCAAACGGAACATTGGTGGCACCAGGATCTAAAGCAGGCTTAAGAAGCCTTGGATGCAGTCAGTCTTTTATTAACTATCATGACCGACACAATGTGATCCATAATACTTCCATTTTGGCAGAAATTACATTCAAGCACAGGCCCCCACTAGAAGGTAGTGATGACATTCAGGTGCTGAAAACGTCTTTTTAATGCCTAAAGGAAAATTGTGAGCTTTACTTACCATATATATTGGTCAAACGATGCCCTATGCCGGAAGACTGTCTTTTTTTTTTCTTCAGTATCGGCAATGCAGAGACAATTTGTTGCGAAACACTGCCACTGCTGGTCATTCAGTATAATCTGCAGATGGAAAAGTCCACTGTTAGCACATTTACTACAAGCAATACAAAAAAATCATGATTTTTATAAAGGGTAAACAGATCAATACTATGGAGTTTGTATTATTGTGAAAATCAGCATCTCATTAGAAAATCAAATCTCGATTTGTGTTTTTAACCTACCATACTACTCTGAATCTCATGCCTCTTTTGCCAACACGCTCTAAACAACTGTAGAAGGTACATTAGGACATAGATAGAGATCTTTTTGCCAGCCAAGTGGCAGCGTACCCCTCTCACTTTATTTGATTTAGGATATGGTACACCAGTAGCAATTAAGCCAGCTGATAAGTTGAGAGGTAGGGTTATGCTACAGTTAATGGGAATGATAAAAGCTATGAATAGCATGTTCATAATCATCATTTGAGCCAATTCCTAGCAGTTCAGCAATAGTGAAGTTGACTAATGCTCAAACTCCCGTTCGTTCAAATTTAGAGGTCTAAAAAGTGCCCTAATTTCGTACATTTTACCATCATAGCTGTCACTTGGGCGTCCGGTCTACCCTGCTACTCATTTCATTAGCAAGATAAATGTATCTTACTGCTTGCTAGGCAACAGCAGAGTGGCCCTCACGTCAGACAACATCTTGCATTTAGCTTTATGATGTCAGCTTGCTAGGCAACAGATTGGCCCTCATGTCAGACAACATCTTGCTTTCGCTTTATGATGTCAGATCATCACTGGTCCAATTGTCCTTGTGGAAGCGGACCACACAGGAGGATGAGATATCAGAAGTTATGCAGTAGGTTGCTATCTCTATTCATGACCGCAAGGCAAGTCGGAGGTGGAATGGCAAATACTCTGAACCACTCAAAGCACTGTGGCCTTTTTTAAAGTGGGATGCAGATCCAAAAACAGAGACTATCCTTACCAACAATCCTTCTTGAGTATCAGAGTCCAACATACAGAGTGCAGCGGAAGACGTTAAATGTGCTTCATTCCGTGAGAACGCAACTCTATAGTTCTACAGAGAGATAGTGCATTTCAGCCTCAAAGGAAGCAATGTCCTCAAACGGAACATTGGTGGCACCAGGATCTAAAGCAGGCTTAAGAAGCCTTGGATGCAGTCAGTCTTTTATTAACTATCATGACCGACACAATGTGATCCATAATACTTCCATTTTGGCAGAAATTACATTCAAGCACAGGCCCCCACTAGAAGGTAGTGATGACATTCAGGTGCTGAAAACGTCTTTTTAATGCCTAAAGGAAAATTGTGAGCTTTACTTACCATATATATTTATCAAATGATGCCCTATGCCGGAAGACTGTCTTTTTTTTTTCTTCAGTATCGGCAATGCAGAGACAATTTGTTGCAAAACACTGCCACTGCTGGTCATTCAGTATAATCTGCAGATGGAAAAGTCCACTGTTAGCACATTTACTACAAGCAATACAAAAAAATCATGATTTTTATAAAGGGTAAACAGATCAATACTATGGAGTTTGTATTATTGTGAAAATCAGCATCTCATTAGAAAATCAAATCTCGATTTGTGTTTTTAACCTACCATACTACTCTGAATCTCATGCCTCTTTTGCCAACACGCTCTAAACAACTGTAGAAGGTACATTAGGACATAGATAGAGATCTTTTTGCCAGCCAAGTGGCAGCGTACCCCTTTCACTTTATTTGATTTAGGATATGGTACACCAGTAGCAATTAAGCCAGCTGATAAGTTGAGAGGTAGGGTTATGCTACAGTTAATGGGAATGATAAAAGCTATGAATAGCATGTTCATAATCATCATTTGAGCCAATTCCTAGCAGTTCAGCAATAGTGAAGTTGACTAATGCTCAAACTCCCGTTCGTTCAAATTTAGAGGTCTAAAAAGTGCCCTAATTTCGTACATTTTACCATCATAGCTGTCACTTGGGCGTCCGGTCTACCCTGCTACTCATTTCATTAGCAAGATAAATGTATCTTACTGCTTGCTAGGCAACAGCAGAGTGGCCCTCACGTCAGACAACATCTTGCATTTAGCTTTATGATGTCAGCTTGCTAGGCAACAGATTGGCCCTAATGTCAGACAACATCTTGCTTTCGCTTTATGATGTCAGATCATCACTGGTCCAATTGTCCTTGTGGAAGCGGACCACACAGGAGGATGAGATATCAGAAGTTATGCAGTAGGTTGCTATCTCTATTCATGACCGCAAGGCAAGTCGGAGGTGGAATGGCAAATACTCTGAACCACTCAAAGCACTGTGGCCTTTTTTAAAGTGGGATGCAGATACAAAAACAGAGACTATCCTTACCAACAATCCTTCTTGAGTATCAGAGTCCAACATACAGAGTGCAGCGGAAGACGTTAAATGTGCTTCATTCCGTGAGAACGCAACTCTATAGTTCTACAGTGAGATAGTGCATTTCAGCCTCAAAGGAAGCAATGTCCTCGAACGGAACATTGGTGGCACCAGGATCTAAAGCAGGCTTAAGAAGCCTTGGATGCAGTCAGTCTTTTATTAACTATCATGACCGACACAATGTGATCCATAATACTTCCATTTTGGCAGAAATTACATTCAAGCACAGGCCCCCACTAGAAGGTAGTGATGACATTCAGGTGCTGAAAACGTCTTTTTAATGCCTAAAGGAAAATTGTGAGCTTTACTTACCATATATATTGGTCAAATGATGCCCTATGCCGTAAGACTGTCTTTTTTTTTTTCTTCAGTATCGGCAATGCAGAGACAATTTGTTGCGAAACACTGCCACTGCTGGTCATTCAGTATAATCTGCAGATGGAAAAGTCCACTGTTAGCACATTTACTACAAGCAATACAAAAAAATCATGATTTTTATAAAGGGTAAACAGATCAATACTATGGAGTTTGTATTATTGTGAAAATCAGCATCTCATTAGAAAATCAAATCTCGATTTGTGTTTTTAACCTACCATACTACTCTGAATCTCATGCCTCTTTTGCCAACATGCTCTAAACAACTGTAGAAGGTACATTAGGACATAGATAGAGATCTTTTTGCCAGCCAAGTGGCAGCGTACCCCTCTCACTTTATTTCATTTAGGATATGGTACACCAGTAGCAATTAAGCCAGCTGATAAGTTGAGAGGTAGGGTTATGCTACAGTTAATGGGAATGATAAAAGCTATGAATAGCATGTTCATAATCATCATTTGAGCCAATTCCTAGCAGTTCAGCAATAGTGAAGTTGACTAATGCTCAAACTCCCGTTCGTTCAAATTTAGAGGTCTTAAAAAGTGCCCTAATTTCGTACATTTTACCATCATAGCTGTCACTTGGGCGTCCGGTCTACCCTGCTACTCATTTCATTAGCAAGATAAATGTATCTTTATGCTTGCTAGGCAACAACAGAGTGGCCCTCATGTCAGACAACATCTTGCATTTAGCTTTATGATGTCAGCTTGCTAGGCAACAGATTGGCCCTCATGTCAGACAACATCTTGCTTTCGCTTTATGATGTCAGATCATCACTGGTCCAATTGTCCTTGTGGAAGCGGACCACACAGGAGGATGAGATATCAGAAGTTATGCAGTAGGTTGCTATCTCTATTCATGACCGCAAGGCAAGTCGGAGGTGGAATGGCAAATACTCTGAACCACTCAAAGCACTGTGGCCTTTTTTAAAGTGGGATGCAGATACAAAAACAGAGACTATCCTTACCAACAATCCTTCTTGAGTATCAGAGTCCAACATACAGAGTGCAGCGGAAGACGTTAAATGTGCTTCATTCCGTGAGAACGCAACTCTATAGTTCTACAGTGAGATAGTGCATTTCAGCCTCAAAGGAAGCAATGTCCTCGAACGGAACATTGGTGGCACCAGGATCTAAAGCAGGCTTAAGAAGCCTTGGATGCAGTCAGTCTTTTATTAACTATCATGACTGACACAATGTGATCCATAATACTTCCATTTTGGCAGAAATTACATTCAAGCACAGGCCCCCACTAGAAGGTAGTGATGACATTCAGGTGCTGAAAACGTCTTTTTAATGCCTAAAGGAAAATTGTGAGCTTTACTTACCATATATATTGGTCAAATGATGCCCTATGCCGGAAGACTGTCTTTTTTTTTTTCTTCAGTATCGGCAATGCAGAGACAATTTGTTGCGAAACACTGCCACTGCTGGTCATTCAGTATAATCTGCAGATGGAAAAGTCCACTGTTAGCACATTTACTACAAGCAATACAAAAAAATCATGATTTTTATAAAGGGTAAACAGATCAATACTATGGAGTTTGTATTATTGTGAAAATCAGCATCTCATTAGAAAATCAAATCTCGATTTGTGTTTTTAACCTACCATACTACTCTGAATCTCATGCCTCTTTTGCCAACATGCTCTAAACAACTGTAGAAGGTACATTAGGACATAGATAGAGATCTTTTTGCCAGCCAAGTGGCAGCGTACCCCTCTCACTTTATTTCATTTAGGATATGGTACACCAGTAGCAATTAAGCCAGCTGATAAGTTGAGAGGTAGGGTTATGCTACAGTTAATGGGAATGATAAAAGCTATGAATAGCATGTTCATAATCATCATTTGAGCCAATTCCTAGCAGTTCAGCAATAGTGAAGTTGACTAATGCTCAAACTCCCGTTCGTTCAAATTTAGAGGTCTTAAAAAGTGCCCTAATTTCGTACATTTTACCATCATAGCTGTCACTTGGGCGTCCGGTCTACCCTGCTACTCATTTCATTAGCAAGATAAATGTATCTTTATGCTTGCTAGGCAACAACAGAGTGGCCCTCATGTCAGACAACATCTTGCATTTAGCTTTATGATGTCAGCTTGCTAGGCAACAGATTGGCCCTCATGTCAGACAACATCTTGCTTTCGCTTTATGATGTCAGATCATCACTGGTCCAATTGTCCTTGTGGAAGCGGACCACACAGGAGGATGAGATATCAGAAGTTATGCAGTAGGTTGCTATCTCTAATCATGACCGCAAGGCAAGTCGGAGGTGGAATGGCAAATACTCTGAACCACTCAAAGCACTGTGGCCTTTTTTAAAGTGGGATGCAGATACAAAAACAGAGACTATCCTTACCAGCAATCCTTCTTGAGTATCAGAGTCCAACATACAGAGTGCAGCGGAAGACGTTAAATGTGCTTCATTCCGTGAGAACGCAACTCTATAGTTCTACAGTGAGATAGTGCATTTCAGCCTCAAAGGAAGCAATGTCCTCAAACGGAACATTGGTGGCACCAGGATCTAAAGCAGGCTTAAGAAGCCTTGGATGCAGTCAGTCTTTTATTAACTATCATGACCGACACAATGTGATCCATAATACTTCCATTTTGGCAAAAATTACATTCAAGCACAGGCCCCCACTAGAAGGTAGTGATGACATTCAGGTGCTGAAAACGTCTTTTTAATGCCTAAAGGAAAATTGTGAGCTTTACTTACCATATAAATTGGTCAAATGATGCCCTATGCCGGAAGACTGTCTTTTTTTTTTCTTCAGTATCGGCAATGCAGAGACAATTTGTTGCGAAACACTGCCACTGCTGGTCATTCAGTATAATCTGCAGATGGAAAAGTCCACTGTTAGCACATTTACTACAAGCAATACAAAAAAATCATGATTTTTATAAAGGGTAAACAGATCAATACTATGGAGTTTGTATTATTGTGAAAATCAGCATCTCATTAGAAAATCAAATCTCGATTTGTGTTTTTAACCTACCATACTACTCTGAATCTCATGCCTCTTTTGCCAACACGCTCTAAACAACTGTAGAAGGTACATTAGGACATAGATAGAGATCTTTTTGCCAGCCAAGTGGCAGCGTACCCCTCTCACTTTATTTGATTTAGGATATGGTACACCAGTAGCAATTAAGCCAGCTGATAAGTTGAGAGGTAGGGTTATGCTACAGTTAATGGGAATGATAAAAGCTATGAATAGCATGTTCATAATCATCATTTGAGCCAATTCCTAGCAGTTCAGCAATAGTGAAGTTGACTAATGCTCAAACTCCCGTTCGTTCAAATTTAGAGGTCTAAAAAGTGCCCTAATTTCGTACATTTTACCATCATAGCTGTCACTTGGGCGTCCGGTCTACCCTGCTACTCATTTCATTAGCAAGATAAATGTATCTTACTGCTTGCTAGGCAACAGCAGAGTGGCCCTCACGTCAGACAACATCTTGCATTTAGCTTTATGATGTCAGCTTGCTAGGCAACAGATTGGCCCTCATGTCAGACAACATCTTGCTTTCGCTTTATGATGTCAGATCATCACTGGTCCAATTGTCCTTGTGGAAGCGGACCACACAGGAGGATGAGATATCAGAAGTTATGCAGTAGGTTGCTATCTCTATTCATGACCGCAAGGCAAGTCGGAGGTGGAATGGCAAATACTCTGAACCACTCAAAGCACTGTGGCCTTTTTTAAAGTGGGATGCAGATACAAAAACAGAGACTATCCTTACCAACAATCCTTCTTGAGTATCAGAGTCCAACATACAGAGTGCAGCGGAAGACGTTAAATGTGCTTCATTCCGTGAGAACGCAACTCTATAGTTCTACAGTGAGATAGTGCATTTCAGCCTCAAAGGAAGCAATGTCCTCGAACGGAACATTGGTGGCACCAGGATCTAAAGCAGGCTTAAGAAGCCTTGGATGCAGTCAGTCTTTTATTAACTATCATGACCGACACAATGTGATCCATAATACTTCCATTTTGGCAGAAATTACATTCAAGCACAGGCCCCCACTAGAAGGTAGTGATGACATTCAGGTGCTGAAAACGTCTTTTTAATGCCTAAAGGAAAATTGTGAGCTTTACTTACCATATATATTGGTCAAATGATGCCCTATGCCGGAAGACTGTCTTTTTTTTTTTCTTCAGTATCGGCAATGCAGAGACAATTTGTTGCGAAACACTGCCACTGCTGGTCATTCAGTATAATCTGCAGATGGAAAAGTCCACTGTTAGCACATTTACTACAAGCAATACAAAAAAATCATGATTTTTATAAAGGGTAAACAGATCAATACTATGGAGTTTGTATTATTGTGAAAATCAGCATCTCATTAGAAAATCAAATCTCGATTTGTGTTTTTAACCTACCATACTACTCTGAATCTCATGCCTCTTTTGCCAACATGCTCTAAACAACTGTAGAAGGTACATTAGGACATAGATAGAGATCTTTTTGCCAGCCAAGTGGCAGCGTACCCCTCTCACTTTATTTCATTTAGGATATGGTACACCAGTAGCAATTAAGCCAGCTGATAAGTTGAGAGGTAGGGTTATGCTACAGTTAATGGGAATGATAAAAGCTATGAATAGCATGTTCATAATCATCATTTGAGCCAATTCCTAGCAGTTCAGCAATAGTGAAGTTGACTAATGCTCAAACTCCCGTTCGTTCAAATTTAGAGGTCTTAAAAAGTGCCCTAATTTCGTACATTTTACCATCATAGCTGTCACTTGGGCGTCCGGTCTACCCTGCTACTCATTTCATTAGCAAGATAAATGTATCTTTATGCTTGCTAGGCAACAACAGAGTGGCCCTCATGTCAGACAACATCTTGCATTTAGCTTTATGATGTCAGCTTGCTAGGCAACAGATTGGCCCTCATGTCAGACAACATCTTGCTTTCGCTTTATGATGTCAGATCATCACTGGTCCAATTGTCCTTGTGGAAGCGGACCACACAGGAGGATGAGATATCAGAAGTTATGCAGTAGGTTGCTATCTCTAATCATGACCGCAAGGCAAGTCGGAGGTGGAATGGCAAATACTCTGAACCACTCAAAGCACTGTGGCCTTTTTTAAAGTGGGATGCAGATACAAAAACAGAGACTATCCTTACCAGCAATCCTTCTTGAGTATCAGAGTCCAACATACAGAGTGCAGCGGAAGACGTTAAATGTGCTTCATTCCGTGAGAACGCAACTCTATAGTTCTACAGTGAGATAGTGCATTTCAGCCTCAAAGGAAGCAATGTCCTCAAACGGAACATTGGTGGCACCAGGATCTAAAGCAGGCTTAAGAAGCCTTGGATGCAGTCAGTCTTTTATTAACTATCATGACCGACACAATGTGATCCATAATACTTCCATTTTGGCAAAAATTACATTCAAGCACAGGCCCCCACTAGAAGGTAGTGATGACATTCAGGTGCTGAAAACGTCTTTTTAATGCCTAAAGGAAAATTGTGAGCTTTACTTACCATATATATTGGTCAAATGATGCCCTATGCCGGAAGACTGTCTTTTTTTTTTCTTCAGTATCGGCAATGCAGAGACAATTTGTTGCGAAACACTGCCACTGCTGGTCATTCAGTATAATCTGCAGATGGAAAAGTCCACTGTTAGCACATTTACTACAAGCAATACAAAAAAATCATGATTTTTATAAAGGGTAAACAGATCAATACTATGGAGTTTGTATTATTGTGAAAATCAGCATCTCATTAGAAAATCAAATCTCGATTTGTGTTTTTAACCTACCATACTACTCTGAATCTCATGCCTCTTTTGCCAACACGCTCTAAACAACTGTAGAAGGTACATTAGGACATAGATAGAGATCTTTTTGCCAGCCAAGTGGCAGCGTACCCCTCTCACTTTATTTGATTTAGGATATGGTACACCAGTAGCAATTAAGCCAGCTGATAAGTTGAGAGGTAGGGTTATGCTACAGTTAATGGGAATGATAAAAGCTATGAATAGCATGTTCATAATCATCATTTGAGCCAATTCCTAGCAGTTCAGCAATAGTGAAGTTGACTAATGCTCAAACTCCCGTTCGTTCAAATTTAGAGGTCTAAAAAGTGCCCTAATTTCGTAAATTTTACCATCATAGCTGTCACTTGGGCGTCCGGTCTACCCTGCTACTCATTTCATTAGCAAGATAAATGTATCTTACTGCTTGCTAGGCAACAGCAGAGTGGCCCTCACGTCAGACAACATCTTGCATTTAGCTTTATGATGTCAGCTTGCTAGGCAACAGATTGGCCCTCATGTCAGACAACATCTTGCTTTCGCTTTATGATGTCAGATCATCACTGGTCCAATTGTCCTTGTGGAAGCGGACCACACAGGAGGATGAGATATCAGAAGTTATGCAGTAGGTTGCTATCTCTATTCATGACCGCAAGGCAAGTCGGAGGTGGAATGGCAAATACTCTGAACCACTCAAAGCACTGTGGCCTTTTTTAAAGTGGGATGCAGATACAAAAACAGAGACTATCCTTACCAACAATCCTTCTTGAGTATCAGAGTCCAACATACAGAGTGCAGCGGAAGACGTTAAATGTGCTTCATTCCGTGAGAACGCAACTCTATAGTTCTACAGTGAGATAGTGCATTTCAGCCTCAAAGGAAGCAATGTCCTCAAACGGAACATTGGTGGCACCAGGATCTAAAGCAGGCTTAAGAAGCCTTGGATGCAGTCAGTCTTTTATTAACTATCATGACCGACACAATGTGATCCATAATACTTCCATTTTGGCAGAAATTACATTCAAGCACAGGCCCCCACTAGAAGGTAGTGATGACATTCAGGTGCTGAAAACGTCTTTTTAATGCCTAAAGGAAAATTGTGAGCTTTACTTACCATATATATTGGTCAAATGATGCCCTATGCCGGAAGACTGTCTTTTTTTTTTTTCTTCAGTATCGGCAAAGCAGAGACAATTTGTTGCGAAACACTGCCACTGCTGGTCATTCAGTATAATCTGCAGACGGAAAAGTCCACTGTTAGCACATTTACTACAAGCAATACAAAAAAATCATGATTTTTATAAAGGGTAAACAGATCAATACTATGGAGTTTGTATTATTGTGAAAATCAGCATCTCATTAGAAAATCAAATCTCGATTTGTGTTTTTAACCTACCATACTACTCTGAATCTCATGCCTCTTTTGCCAACACGCTCTAAACAACTGTAGAAGGTACATTAGGACATAGATAGAGATCTTTTTGCCAGCCAAGTGGCAGGGTACCCCTCTCACTTCATTTGATTTAGGATATGGTACACCAGTAGCAATTAAGCCAGCTGATAAGTTGAGAGGTAGGGTTATGCTACAGTTAATGGGAATGATAAAAGCTATGAATAGCATGTTCATAATCATCATTTGAGCCAATTCCTAGCAGTTCAGCAATAGTGAAGTTGACTAATGCTCAAACTCCCGTTCGTTCAAATTTAGAGGTCTTAAAAAGTGCCCTAATTTCGTACATTTTACCATCATAGCTGTCACTTGGGCATCCGGTCTACCCTGCTACTCATTTCATTAGCAAGATAAATGTATCTTACTGCTTGCTAGGCAACAGCAGAGTGGCCCTCACGTCAGACAACACCTTGCATTTAGCTTTATGATGTCAGCTTGCTAGGCAACAGATTGGCCCTCATGTCAGACAACATCTTGCTTTCGCTTTATGATGTCAGATCATCACTGGTCCAATTGTCCTTGTGGAAGCGGACCACACAGGAGGATGAGATATCAGAAGTTATGCAGTAGGTTGCTATCTCTATTCATGACCGCAAGGCAAGTCGGAGGTGGAATGGCAAATACTCTGAACCACTCAAAGCACTGTGGCCTTTTTTAAAGTGGGATGCAGATACAAAAACAGAGACTATCCTTACCAACAATCCTTCTTGAGTATCGGAGTCCAACATACAGAGTGCAGCGGAAGACGTTAAATGTGCTTCATTCCGTGAGAACGCAACTCTATAGTTCTACAGTGAGATAGTGCATTTCAGCCTCAAAGGAAGCAATGTCCTCAAACGGAACATTGGTGGCACCAGGATCTAAAGCAGGCTTAAGAAGCCTTGGATGCAGTCAGTCTTTTATTAACTATCATGACCGACACAATGTGATCCATAATACTTCCATTTTGGCAGAAATTACATTCAAGCACAGGCCCCCACTAGAAGGTAGTGATGACATTCAGGTGCTGAAAACGTCTTTTTAATGCCTAAAGGAAAATTGTGAGCTTTACTTACCATATATATTGGTCAAATGATGCCCTATGCCGGAAGACTGTCTTTTTTTTTTTTCTTCAGTATCGGCAAAGCAGAGACAATTTGTTGCGAAACACTGCCACTGCTGGTCATTCAGTATAATCTGCAGACGGAAAAGTCCACTGTTAGCACATTTACTACAAGCAATACAAAAAAATCATGATTTTTATAAAGGGTAAACAGATCAATACTATGGAGTTTGTATTATTGTGAAAATCAGCATCTCATTAGAAAATCAAATCTCGATTTGTGTTTTTAACCTACCATACTACTCTGAATCTCATGCCTCTTTTGCCAACACGCTCTAAACAACTGTAGAAGGTACATTAGGACATAGATAGAGATCTTTTTGCCAGCCAAGTGGCAGGGTACCCCTCTCACTTCATTTGATTTAGGATATGGTACACCAGTAGCAATTAAGCCAGCTGATAAGTTGAGAGGTAGGGTTATGCTACAGTTAATGGGAATGATAAAAGCTATGAATAGCATGTTCATAATCATCATTTGAGCCAATTCCTAGCAGTTCAGCAATAGTGAAGTTGACTAATGCTCAAACTCCCGTTCGTTCAAATTTAGAGGTCTTAAAAAGTGCCCTAATTTCGTACATTTTACCATCATAGCTGTCACTTGGGCATCCGGTCTACCCTGCTACTCATTTCATTAGCAAGATAAATGTATCTTACTGCTTGCTAGGCAACAGCAGAGTGGCCCTCACGTCAGACAACACCTTGCATTTAGCTTTATGATGTCAGCTTGCTAGGCAACAGATTGGCCCTCATGTCAGACAACATCTTGCTTTCGCTTTATGATGTCAGATCATCACTGGTCCAATTGTCCTTGTGGAAGCGGACCACACAGGAGGATGAGATATCAGAAGTTACGCAGTAGGTTGCTATCTCTATTCATGACCGCAAGGCAAGTCGGAGGTGGAATGGCAAATACTCTGAACCACTCAAAGCACTGTGGCCTTTTTTAAAGTGGGATGCAGATACAAAAACAGAGACTATCCTTACCAACAATCCTTCTTGAGTATCGGAGTCCAACATACAGAGTGCAGCGGAAGACGTTAAATGTGCTTCATTCCGTGAGAATGCAACTCTATAGTTCTACAGTGAGATAGTGCATTTCAGCCTCAAAGGAAGCAATGTCCTCAAACGGAACATTGGTGGCACCAGGATCTAAAGCAGGCTTAAGAAGCCTTGGATGCAGTCAGTCTTTTATTAACTATCATGACCGACACAATGTGATCCATAATACTTCCATTTTGGCAGAAATTACATTCAAGCACAGGCCCCCACTAGAAGGTAGTGATGACATTCAGGTGCTGAAAACGTCTTTTTAATGCCTAAAGGAAAATTGTGAGCTTTACTTACCATATATATTGGTCAAATGATGCCCTATGCCGGAAGACTGTCTTTTTTTTTTTTCTTCAGTATCGGCAAAGCAGAGACAATTTGTTGCGAAACACTGCCACTGCTGGTCATTCAGTATAATCTGCAGACGGAAAAGTCCACTGTTAGCACATTTACTACAAGCAATACAAAAAAATCATGATTTTTATAAAGGGTAAACAGATCAATACTATGGAGTTTGTATTATTGTGAAAATCAGCATCTCATTAGAAAATCAAATCTCGATTTGTGTTTTTAACCTACCATACTACTCTGAATCTCATGCCTCTTTTGCCAACACGCTCTAAACAACTGTAGAAGGTACATTAGGACATAGATAGAGATCTTTTTGCCAGCCAAGTGGCAGGGTACCCCTCTCACTTCATTTGATTTAGGATATGGTACACCAGTAGCAATTAAGCCAGCTGATAAGTTGAGAGGTAGGGTTATGCTACAGTTAATGGGAATGATAAAAGCTATGAATAGCATGTTCATAATCATCATTTGAGCCAATTCCTAGCAGTTCAGCAATAGTGAAGTTGACTAATGCTCAAACTCCCGTTCGTTCAAATTTAGAGGTCTTAAAAAGTGCCCTAATTTCGTACATTTTACCATCATAGCTGTCACTTGGGCATCCGGTCTACCCTGCTACTCATTTCATTAGCAAGATAAATGTATCTTACTGCTTGCTAGGCAACAGCAGAGTGGCCCTCACGTCAGACAACACCTTGCATTTAGCTTTATGATGTCAGCTTGCTAGGCAACAGATTGGCCCTCATGTCAGACAACATCTTGCTTTCGCTTTATGATGTCAGATCATCACTGGTCCAATTGTCCTTGTGGAAGCGGACCACACAGGAGGATGAGATATCAGAAGTTATGCAGTAGGTTGCTATCTCTATTCATGACCGCAAGGCAAGTCGGAGGTGGAATGGCAAATACTCTGAACCACTCAAAGCACTGTGGCCTTTTTTAAAGTGGGATGCAGATACAAAAACAGAGACTATCCTTACCAACAATCCTTCTTGAGTATCAGAGTCCAACATACAGAGTGCAGCGGAAGACGTTAAATGTGCTTCATTCCGTGAGAACGCAACTCTATAGTTCTACAGTGAGATAGTGCATTTCAGCCTCAAAGGAAGCAATGTCCTCAAACGGAACATTGGTGGCACCAGGATCTAAAGCAGGCTTAAGAAGCCTTGGATGCAGTCAGTCTTTTATTAACTATCATGACCGACACAATGTGATCCATAATACTTCCATTTTGGCAGAAATTACATTCAAGCACAGGCCCCCACTAGAAGGTAGTGATGACATTCAGGTGCTGAAAACGTCTTTTTAATGCCTAAAGGAAAATTGTGAGCTTTACTTACCATATATATTGGTCAAATGATGCCCTATGCCGGAAGACTGTCTTTTTTTTTTCTTCAGTATCGGCAATGCAGAGACAATTTGTTGCGAAACACTGCCACTGCTGGTCATTCAGTATAATCTGCAGATGGAAAAGTCCACTGTTAGCACATTTACTACAAGCAATACAAAAAAATCATGATTTTTATAAAGGGTAAACAGATCAATACTATGGAGTTTGTATTATTGTGAAAATCAGCATCTCATTAGAAAATCAAATCTCGATTTGTGTTTTTAACCTACCATACTACTCTGAATCTCATGCCTCTTTTGCCAACACGCTCTAAACAACTGTAGAAGGTACATTAGGACATAGATAGAGATATTTTTGCCAGCCAAGTGGCAGCGTACCCCTCTCACTTTATTTCATTTAGGATATGGTACACCAGTAGCAATTAAGCCAGCTGATAAGTTGAGAGGTAGGGTTATGCTACAGTTAATGGGAATGATAAAAGCTATGAATAGCATGTTCATAATCATCATTTGAGCCAATTCCTAGCAGTTCAGCAATAGTGAAGTTGACTAATGCTCAAACTCCCGTTCGTTCAAATTTAGAGGTCTTAAAAAGTGCCCTAATTTCGTACATTTTACCATCATAGCTGTCACTTGGGCATCCGGTCTACCCTGCTACTCATTTCATTAGCAAGATAAATGTATCTTACTGCTTGCTAGGCAACAGCAGAGTGACCCTCACGTCAGACAACATCTTGCATTTAGCTTTATGATGTCAGCTTGCTAGGCAACAGATTGGCCCTCATGTCAGACAAAATCTTGCTTTCGCTTTATGATGTCAGATCATCACTGGTCCAATTGTCCTTGTGGAAGCGGACCACACAGGAGGATGAGAAATCAGAAGTTATGCAGTAGGTTGCTATCTCTATTCATGACCGCAAGGCAAGTCGGAGGTGGAATGGCAAATACTCTGAACCACTCAAAGCACTGTGGCCTTTTTTAAAGTGGGATACAGATACAAAAACAGAGACTATCCTTACCAACAATCCTTCTTGAGTATCAGAGTCCAACATACAGAGTGCAGCGGAAGACGTTAAATGTGCTTCATTCCGTGAGAACGCAACTCTATAGTTCTACAGTGAGATAGTGCATTTCAGCCTCAAAGGAAGCAATGTTCTCAAACGGAACATTGGTGGCACCAGGATCTAAAGCAGGCTTAAGAAGCCTTGGATGCAGTCAGTCTTTTATTAACTATCATGACCGACACAATGTGATCCATAATACTTCCATTTTGGCAGAAATTACATTCAAGCACAGGCCCCCACTAGAAGGTAGTGATGACATTCAGGTGCTGAAAACGTCTTTTTAATGCCTAAAGGAAAATTGTGAGCTTTACTTACCATATATATTAGTCAAATGATGCCCTATGCCGGAAGACTGTCTTTTTTTTTTTTCTTCAGTATCGGCAATGCAGAGACAATTTGTTGCGAAACACTGCCACTGCTGGTCATTCAGTATAATCTGCAGATGGAAAAGTCCACTGTTAGCACATTTACTACAAGCAATACAAAAAAATCATGATTTTTATAAAGGGTAAACAGATCAATACTATGGAGTTTGTATTATTGTGAAAATCAGCATCTCATTAGAAAATCAAATCTCGATTTGTGTTTTTAACCTACCATACTACTCTGAATCTCATGCCTCTTTTGCCAACACGCTCTAAACAACTGTAGAAGGTACATTAGGACATAGATAGAGATCTTTTTGCCAGCCAAGTGGCAGCGTACCCCTCTCACTTTATTTGATTTAGGATATGGTACACCAGTAGCAATTAAGCCAGCTGATAAGTTGAGAGGTAGGGTTATGCTACAGTTAATGGGAATGATAAAAGCTATGAATAGCATGTTCATAATCATCATTTGAGCCAATTCATAGCAGTTCAGCAATAGTGAAGTTGACTAATGCTCAAACTCCCGTTCGTTCAAATTTAGAGGTCTTAAAAAGTGCCCTAATTTCGTACATTTTACCATCATAGCTGTCACTTGGGCATCCGGTCTACCCTGCTACTCATTTCATTAGCAAGATAAATGTATCTTACTGCTTGCTAGGCAACAACAGAGTGGCCCTCATGTCAGACAACATCTTGCATTTAGCTTTATGATGTCAGCTTGCTAGGCAACAGATTGGCCCTCATGTCAGACAACATCTTGCTTTCGCTTTATGATGTCAGATCATCACTGGTCCAATTGTCCTTGTGGAAACGGACCACACAGGAGGATGAGATATCAGAAGTTATGCAGTAGGTTGCTATCTCTATTCATGACCGCAAGGCAAGTCGGAGGTGGAATGGCAAATACTCTGAACCACTCAAAGCACTGTGGCCTTTTTTAAAGTGGGATGCAGATACAAAAACAGAGACTATCCTTACCAACAATCCTTCTTGAGTATCAGAGTCCAACATACAGAGTGCAGCGGAAGACGTTAAATGTGCTTCATTCCGTGAGAACGCAACTCTATAGTTCTACAGTGAGATAGTGCATTTCAGCCTCAAAGGAAGCAATGTCCTCAAATGGAACATTGGTGGCACCAGGATCTAAAGCAGGCTTAAGAAGCCTTGGATGCAGTCAGTCTTTTATTAACTATCATGACCGACACAATGTGATCCATAATACTTCCATTTTGGCAGAAATTACATTCAAGCACAGGCCCCCACTAGAAGGTAGTGATGACATTCAGGTGCTGAAAACGTCTTTTTAATGCCTAAAGGAATGATTGTGAGCTTTACTTACCATATATATTGGTCAAATGATGCCCTATGCCGGAAGACTGTCTTTTTTTTTTCTTCAGTATCGGCAATGCAGAGACAATTTGTTGCTAAACACTGCCACTGCTGGTCATTCAGTATAATCTGCAGATGGAAAAGTCCACTGTTAGCACATTTACTATAAGCAATACAAAAAAATCATGATTTTTATAAAGGGTAAACAGATCAATACTATGGAGTTTGTATTATTGTGAAAATCAGCATCTCATTAGAAAATCAAATCTCGATTTGTGTTTTTAACCTACCATACTACTCTGAATCTCATGCCTCTTTTGCCAACACGCTCTAAACAACTGTAGAAGGTACATTAGGACATAGATAGAGATCTTTTTGCCAGCCAAGTGGCAGCGTACCCCTCTCACTTTATTTGATTTAGGATATGGTACACCAGTAGCAATTAAGCCAGCTGATAAGTTGAGAGGTAGGGTTACGCTACAGTTAATGGGAATGATAAAAGCTATGAATAGCATGTTCATAATCATCATTTGAGCCAATTCCTAGTAGTTCAGAAATAGTGAAGTTGACTAGTGCTCAAACTCCCGTTCGTTCAAATTTAGAGGTCTTAAAAAGTGCCCTAATTTCGTACATTTTACCATCATAGCTGTCACTTGGGCGTCCGGTCTACCCTGCTACTCATTTCATTAGCAAGATAAATGTATCTTACTGCTTGCTAGGCAACAGCAGAGTGGCCCTCACGTCAGACAACATCTTGCGTTTAGCTTTATGATGACAGCTTGCTAGGCAACAGATTGGCCCTCATGTCAGACAACATCTTGCTTTCGCTTTATGATGTCAGATCATCACTGGTCCAATTGTCCTTGTGGAAGCGGACCACACAGGAGGATGAGATATCAGAAGTTATGCAGTAGGTTGCTATCTCTATTCATGACCGCAAGGCAAGTCGGAGGTGGAATGGCAAATACTCTGAACCACTCAAAGCACTGTGGCCTTTTTTAAAGTGGGATGCAGATACAAAAACAGAGACTATCCTTACCAACAATCCTTCTTGAGTATCAGAGTCCAACATACAGAGTGCAGCGGAAGACGTTAAATGTGCTTCATTCCGTGAGAACGCAACTCTATAGTTCTACAGTGAGATAGTGCATTTCAGCCTCAAAGGAAGCAATGTCCTCAAACGGAACATTGGTGGCACCAGGATCTAAAGCAGGCTTAAGAAGCCTTGGATGCAGTCAGTCTTTTATTAACTATCATGACCAACACAATGTGATCCATAATACTTCCATTTTGGCAGAAATTACATTCAAGCACAGGCCCCCACTAGAAGGTAGTGATGACATTCAGGTGCTGAAAACGTCGTTTTAATGCCTAAAGGAATGATTGTGAGCTTTACTTACCATATATATTGGTCAAATGATGCCCTATGCCGGAAGACTGTCTTTTTTTTTTCTTCAGTATCGGCAATGCAGAGACAATTTGTTGCGAAACACTGCCACTGCTGGTCATTCAGTATAATCTGCAGATGGAAAAGTCCACTGTTAGCACATTTACTATAAGCAATACAAAAAAATCATGATTTTTATAAAGGGTAAACAGATCAATACTATGGAGTTTGTATTATTGTGAAAATCAGCATCTCTTTAGAAAATCAAATCTCGATTTGTGTTTTTAACCTACCATACTACTCTGAATCTCATGCCTCTTTTGCCAACACGCTCTAAACAACTGTAGAAGGTACATTAGGACATAGATAGAGATCTTTTTGCCAGCCAAGTGGCAGCGTACCCCTCTCACTTTATTTGATTTAGGATATGGTACACCAGTAGCAATTAAGCCAGCTGATAAGTTGAGAGGTAGGGTTACGATACAGTTAATGGGAATGATAAAAGCTATGAATAGCATGTTCATAATCATCATTTGAGCCAATTCCTAGCAGTTCAGCAATAGTGAAGTTGACTAGTGCTCAAACTCCCGTTCGTTCAAATTTAGAGGTCTTAAAAAGTGCCCTAATTTCGTACATTTTACCATCATAGCTGTCACTTGGGCGTCCGGTCTACCCTGCTACTCATTTCATTAGCAAGATAAATGTATCTTACTGCTTGCTAGGCAACAGCAGAGTGGCCCTCACGTCAGACAACATCTTGCGTTTAGCTTTATGATGTCAGCTTGCTAGGCAACAGATTGGCCCTCATGTCAGACAACATCTTGCTTTCGCTTTATGATGTCAGATCATCACTGGTCCAATTGTCCTTGTGGAAACGGACCACACAGGAGGATGAGATATCAGAAGTTATGCAGTAGGTTGCTATCTCTATTCATGACCGCAAGGCAAGTCGGAGGTGGAATGGCAAATACTCTGAACCACTCAAAGCACTGTGGCCTTTTTTAAAGTGGGATGCAGATACAAAAACAGAGACTATCCTTACCAACAATCCTTCTTGAGTATCAGAGTCCAACATACAGAGTGCAGCGGAAGACGTTAAATGTGCTTCATTCCGTGAGAACGCAACTCTATAGTTCTACAGTGAGATAGTGCATTTCAGCCTCAAAGGAAGCAATGTCCTCAAATGGAACATTGGTGGCACCAGGATCTAAAGCAGGCTTAAGAAGCCTTGGATGCAGTCAGTCTTTTATTAACTATCATGACCGACACAATGTGATCCATAATACTTCCATTTTGGCAGAAATTACATTCAAGCACAGGCCCCCACTAGAAGGTAGTGATGACATTCAGGTGCTGAAAACGTCGTTTTAATGCCTAAAGGAATGATTGTGAGCTTTACTTACCATATATATTGGTCAAATGATGCCCTATGCCGGAAGACTGTCTTTTTTTTTTCTTCAGTATCGGCAATGCAGAGACAATTTGTTGCGAAACACTGCCACTGCTGGTCATTCAGTATAATCTGCAGATGGAAAAGTCCACTGTTAGCACATTTACTATAAGCAATACAAAAAAATCATGATTTTTATAAAGGGTAAACAGATCAATACTATGGAGTTTGTATTATTGTGAAAATCAGCATCTCTTTAGAAAATCAAATCTCGATTTGTGTTTTTAACCTACCATACTACTCTGAATCTCATGCCTCTTTTGCCAACACGCTCTAAACAACTGTAGAAGGTACATTAGGACATAGATAGAGATCTTTTTGCCAGCCAAGTGGCAGCGTACCCCTCTCACTTTATTTGATTTAGGATATGGTACACCAGTAGCAATTAAGCCAGCTGATAAGTTGAGAGGTAGGGTTACGATACAGTTAATGGGAATGATAAAAGCTATGAATAGCATGTTCATAATCATCATTTGAGCCAATTCCTAGCAGTTCAGCAATAGTGAAGTTGACTAGTGCTCAAACTCCCGTTCGTTCAAATTTAGAGGTCTTAAAAAGTGCCCTAATTTCGTACATTTTACCATCATAGCTGTCACTTGGGCGTCCGGTCTACCCTGCTACTCATTTCATTAGCAAGATAAATGTATCTTACTGCTTGCTAGGCAACAGCAGAGTGGCCCTCACGTCAGACAACATCTTGCGTTTAGCTTTATGATGTCAGCTTGCTAGGCAACAGATTGGCCCTCATGTCAGACAACATCTTGCTTTCGCTTTATGATGTCAGATCATCACTGGTCCAATTGTCCTTGTGGAAACGGACCACACAGGAGGATGAGATATCAGAAGTTATGCAGTAGGTTGCTATCTCTATTCATGACCGCAAGGCAAGTCGGAGGTGGAATGGCAAATACTCTGAACCACTCAAAGCACTGTGGCCTTTTTTAAAGTGGGATGCAGATACAAAAACAGAGACTATCCTTACCAACAATCCTTCTTGAGTATCAGAGTCCAACATACAGAGTGCAGCGGAAGACGTTAAATGTGCTTCATTCCGTGAGAACGCAACTCTATAGTTCTACAGTGAGATAGTGCATTTCAGCCTCAAAGGAAGCAATGTCCTCAAATGGAACATTGGTGGCACCAGGATCTAAAGCAGGCTTAAGAAGCCTTGGATGCAGTCAGTCTTTTATTAACTATCATGACCGACACAATGTGATCCATAATACTTCCATTTTGGCAGAAATTACATTCAAGCACAGGCCCCCACTAGAAGGTAGTGATGACATTCAGGTGCTGAAAACGTCTTTTTAATGCCTAAAGGAATGATTGTGAGCTTTACTTACCATATATATTGGTCAAATGATGCCCTATGCCGGAAGACTGTCTTTTTTTTTTCTTCAGTATCGGCAATGCAGAGACAATTTGTTGCGAAACACTGCCACTGCTGGTCATTCAGTATAATCTGCAGATGGAAAAGTCCACTGTTAGCACATTTACTATAAGCAATACAAAAAAATCATGATTTTTATAAAGGGTAAACAGATCAATACTATGGAGTTTGTATTATTGTGAAAATCAGCATCTCTTTAGAAAATCAAATCTCGATTTGTGTTTTTAACCTACCATACTACTCTGAATCTCATGCCTCTTTTGCCAACACGCTCTAAACAACTGTAGAAGGTACATTACGACATAGATAGAGATCTTTTTGCCAGCCAAGTGGCAGCGTACCCCTCTCACTTTATTTGATTTAGGATATGGTACACCAGTAGCAATTAAGCCAGCTGATAAGTTGAGAGGTAGGGTTACGATACAGTTAATGGGAATGATAAAAGCTATGAATAGCATGTTCATGATCATCATTTGAGCCAATTCCTAGCAGTTCAGCAATAGTGAAGTTGACTAGTGCTCAAACTCCCGTTCGTTCAAATTTAGAGGTCTTAAAAAGTGCCCTAATTTCGTACATTTTACCATCATAGCTGTCACTTGGGCGTCCGGTCTACCCTGCTACTCATTTCATTAGCAAGATAAATGTATCTTACTGCTTGCTAGGCAACAGCAGAGTGGCCCTCACGTCAGACAACATCTTGCGTTTAGCTTTATGATGTCAGCTTGCTAGGCAACAGATTGGCCCTCATGTCAGACAACATCTTGCTTTCGCTTTATGATGTCAGATCATCACTGGTCCAATTGTCCTTGTGGAAACGGACCACACAGGAGGATGAGATATCAGAAGTTATGCAGTAGGTTGCTATCTCTATTCATGACCGCAAGGCAAGTCGGAGGTGGAATGGCAAATACTCTGAACCACTCAAAGCACAGTGGCCTTTTTTAAAGTGGGATGCAGATACAAAAACAGAGACTATCCTTACCAACAATCCTTCTTGAGTATCAGAGTCCAACATACAGAGTGCAGCGGAAGACGTTAAATGTGCTTCATTCCGTGAGAACGCAACTCTATAGTTCTACAGTGAGATAGTGCATTTCAGCCTCAAAGGAAGCAATGTCCTCAAACGGAACATTGGTGGCACCAGGATCTAAAGCAGGCTTAAGAAGCCTTGGATGCAGTCAGTCTTTTTTTAACTATCATGACCGACGAAATGTGATCCATAATACTTCCATTTTGGCAGAAATTACATTCAAGCACAGGCCCCCACTAGAAGGTAGTGATGACATTCAGGTGCTGAAAACGTCTTTTTAATGCCTAAAGGAATGATTGTGAGCTTTACTTACCATATATATTGGTCAAATGATGCCCTATGCCGGAAGACTGTCTTTTTTTTTTTTCTTCAGTATCGGCAATGCAGAGACAATTTGTTGCGAAACACTGCCACTGCTTGTCATTCAGTATAATCTGCAGATGGAAAAGTCCACTGTTAGCACATTTACTACAAGCAATACAAAAAAATCATGATTTTTATAAAGGGTAAACAGATCAATACTATGGAGTTTGTATTATTGTGAAAATCAGCATCTCATTAGAAAATCAAATCTCGATTTGTGTTTTTAACCTACCATACTACTCTGAATCTCATGCCTCTTTTGCCAACACGCTCTAAACAACTGTAGAAGGTACATTAGGACATAGATAGAGATCTTTTTGCCAGCCAAGTGGCAGCGTACCCCTCTCACTTTATTTGATTTAGGATATGGTACACCAGTAGCAATTAAGCCAGCTGATAAGTTGAGAGGTAGGGTTACGCTACAGTTAATGGGAATGATAAAAGCTATGAATAGCATGTTCATAATCATCATTTGAGCCAATTCCTAGTAGTTCAGAAATAGTGAAGTTGACTAGTGCTCAAACTCCCGTTCGTTCAAATTTAGAGGTCTTAAAAAGTGCCCTAATTTCGTACATTTTACCATCATAGCTGTCACTTGGGCGTCCGGTCTACCCTGCTACTCATTTCATTAGCAAGATAAATGTATCTTACTGCTTGCTAGGCAACAGCAGAGTGGCCCTCACGTCAGACAACATCTTGCGTTTAGCTTTATGATGACAGCTTGCTAGGCAACAGATTGGCCCTCATGTCAGACAACATCTTGCTTTCGCTTTATGATGTCAGATCATCACTGGTCCAATTGTCCTTGTGGAAGCGGACCACACAGGAGGATGAGATATCAGAAGTTATGCAGTAGGTTGCTATCTCTATTCATGACCGCAAGGCAAGTCGGAGGTGGAATGGCAAATACTCTGAACCACTCAAAGCACTGTGGCCTTTTTTAAAGTGGGATGCAGATACAAAAACAGAGACTATCCTTACCAACAATCCTTCTTGAGTATCAGAGTCCAACATACAGAGTGCAGCGGAAGACGTTAAATGTGCTTCATTCCGTGAGAACGCAACTCTATAGTTCTACAGTGAGATAGTGCATTTCAGCCTCAAAGGAAGCAATGTCCTCAAACGGAACATTGGTGGCACCAGGATCTAAAGCAGGCTTAAGAAGCCTTGGATGCAGTCAGTCTTTTATTAACTATCATGACCCACACAATGTGATCCATAATACTTCCATTTTGGCAGAAATTACATTCAAGCACAGGCCCCCACTAGAAGGTAGTGATGACATTCAGGTGCTGAAAACGTCTTTTTAATGCCTAAAGGAATGATTGTGAGCTTTACTTACCATATATATTGGTCAAATGATGCCCTATGCCGGAAGACTGTCTTTTTTTTTTCTTCAGTATCGGCAATGCAGAGACAATTTGTTGCGAAACACTGCCACTGCTGGTCATTCAGTATAATCTGCAGATGGAAAAGTCCACTGTTAGCACATTTACTACAAGCAATACAAAAAAATCATGATTTTTATAAAGGGTAAACAGATCAATACTATGGAGTTTGTATTATTGTGAAAATCAGCATCTCTTTAGAAAATCAAATCTCGATTTGTGTTTTTAACCTACCATACTACTCTGAATCTCATGCCTCTTTTGCCAACACGCTCTAAACAACTGTAGAAGGTACATTAGGACATAGATAGAGATCTTTTTGCCAGCCAAGTGGCAGCGTACCCCTCTCACTTTATTTGATTTAGGATATGGTACACCAGTAGCAATTAAGCCAGCTGATAAGTTGAGAGGTAGGGTTACGCTACAGTTAATGGGAATGATAAAAGCTATGAATAGCATGTTCATAATCATCATTTGAGCCAATTCCTAGCAGTTCAGCAATAGTGAAGTTGACTAGTGCTCAAACTCCCGTTCGTTCAAATTTAGAGGTCTTAAAAAGTGCCCTAATTTCGTACATTTTACCATCATAGCTGTCACTTGGGCGTCCGGTCTACCCTGCTACTCATTTCATTAGCAAGATAAATGTATCTTACTGCTTGCTAGGCAACAGCAGAGTGGCCCTCACGTCAGACAACATCTTGCGTTTAGCTTTATGATGTCAGCTTGCTAGGCAACAGATTGGCCCTTATGTCAGACAACATCTTGCTTTCGCTTTATGATGTCAGATCATTACTGGTCCAATTGTCCTTGTGGAAGCGGACCACACAGGAGGATGAGATATCAGAAGTTATGCAGTAGGTTGCTCTCTCTATTCATGACCGCAAGGCAAGTCGGAGGTGGAATGGCAAATACTCTGAACCACTCAAAGCACTGTGGCCTTTTTTAAAGTGGGATGCAGATACAAAAACAGAGACTATCCTTACCAACAATCCTTCTTGAGTATCAGAGTCCAACATACAGAGTGCAGCGGAAGACGTTAAATGTGCTTCATTCCGTGAGAACGCAACTCTATAGTTCTACAGTGAGATAGTGCATTTCAGCCTCAAAGGAAGCAATGTCCTCAAACGGAACATTGGTGGCACCAGGATCTAAAGCAGGCTTAAGAAGCCTTGGATGCAGTCAGTCTTTTATTAACTATCATGACCGACACAATGTGATCCATAATACTTCCATTTTGGCAGAAATTACATTCAAGCACAGGCCCCCACTAGAAGGTAGTGATGACATTCAGGTGCTGAAAACGTCTTTTTAATGCCTAAAGGATTGATTGTGAGCTTTACTTACCATATATATTGGTCAAATGATGCCCTATGCCGGAAGACTGTCTTTTTTTTTTTCTTCAGTATCGGCAATGCAGAGACAATTTGTTGCGAAACACTGCCACTGCTGGTCATTCAGTATAATCTGCAGATGGAAAAGTCCACTGTTAGCACATTTACTACAAGCAATACAAAAAAATCATGATTTTTATAAAGGGTAAACAGATCAATACTATGGAGTTTGTATTATTGTGAAAATCAGCATCTCTTTAGAAAATCAAATCTCGATTTGTGTTTTTTACCTACCATAC
Organism: Lissotriton vulgaris; assembly: GCF_964263255.1. Classification (NCBI taxonomy): domain Eukaryota; kingdom Metazoa; phylum Chordata; class Amphibia; order Caudata; family Salamandridae; genus Lissotriton; species Lissotriton vulgaris. The sequence continues at coordinate 323,715,192 of NC_141700.1, read as the reverse complement.
TACTCTGAATCTCATGCCTCTTTTGCCAACACGCTCTAAACAACTGTAGAAGGTACATTAGGACATAGATAGAGATCTTTTTGCCAGCCAAGTGGCAGCGTACCCCTCTCACTTTATTTGATTTAGGATATGGTACACCAGTAGCAATTAAGCCAGCTGATAAGTTGAGAGGTAGGGTTACGATACAGTTAATGGGAATGATAAAAGCTATGAATAGCATGTTCATAATCATCATTTGAGCCAATTCCTAGCAGTTCAGCAATAGTGAAGTTGACTAGTGCTCAAACTCCCGTTCGTTCAAATTTAGAGGTCTTAAAAAGTGCCCTAATTTCGTACATTTTACCATCATAGCTGTCACTTGGGCGTCCGGTCTACCCTGCTACTCATTTCATTAGCAAGATAAATGTATCTTACTGCTTGCTAGGCAACAGCAGAGTGGCCCTCACGTCAGACAACATCTTGCGTTTAGCTTTATGATGTCAGCTTGCTAGGCAACAGATTGGCCCTCATGTCAGACAACATCTTGCTTTCGCTTTATGATGTCAGATCATTACTGGTCCAATTGTCCTTGTGGAAGCGGACCACACAGGAGGATGAGATATCAGAAGTTATGCAGTAGGTTGCTCTCTCTATTCATGACCGCAAGGCAAGTCGGAGGTGGAATGGCAAATACTCTGAACCACTCAAAGCACTGTGGCCTTTTTTAAAGTGGGATGCAGATACAAAAACAGAGACTATCCTTACCAACAATCCTTCTTGAGTATCAGAGTCCAACATACAGAGTGCAGCGGAAGACGTTAAATGTGCTTCATTCCGTGAGAACGCAACTCTATAGTTCTACAGTGAGATAGTGCATTTCAGCCTCAAAGGAAGCAATGTCCTCAAACGGAACATTGGTGGCACCAGGATCTAAAGCAGGCTTAAGAAGCCTTGGATGCAGACAGTCTTTTATTAACTATCATGACCGACACAATGTGATCCATAATACTTCCATTTTGGCAGAAATTACATTCAAGCACAGGCCCCCACTAGAAGGTAGTGATGACATTCAGGTGCTGAAAACGTCTTTTTAATGCCTAAAGGATTGATTGTGAGCTTTACTTACCATATATATTGGTCAAATGATGCCCTATGCCGGAAGACTGTCTTTTTTTTTTTCTTCAGTATCGGCAATGCAGAGACAATTTGTTGCGAAACACTGCCACTGCTGGTCATTCAGTATAATCTGCAGATGGAAAAGTCCACTGTTAGCACATTTACTACAAGCAATACAAAAAAATCATGATTTTTATAAAGGGTAAACAGATCAATACTATAGAGTTTGTATTATTGTGAAAATCAGCATCTCTTTAGAAAATCAAATCTCGATTTGTGTTTTTAACCTACCATACTACTCTGAATCTCATGCCTCTTTTGCCAACACGCTCTAAACAACTGTAGAAGGTACATTAGGACATAGATAGAGATCTTTTTGCCAGCCAAGTGGCAGCGTACCCCTCTCACTTTATTTGATTTAGGATATGGTACACCAGTAGCAATTAAGCCAGCTGATAAGTTGAGAGGTAGGGTTACGATACAGTTAATGGGAATGATAAAAGCTATGAATAGCATGTTCATAATCATCATTTGAGCCAATTCCTAGCAGTTCAGCAATAGTGAAGTTGACTAGTGCTCAAACTCCTGTTCGTTCAAATTTAGAGGTCTTAAAAAGTGCCCTAATTTCGTACATTTTACCATCATAGCTGTCACTTGGGCGTCCGGTCTACCCTGCTACTCATTTCATTAGCAAGATAAATGTATCTTACTGCTTGCTAGGCAACAGCAGAGTGGCCCTCACGTCAGACAACATCTTGCGTTTAGCTTTATGATGTCAGCTTGCTAGGCAACAGATTGGCCCTCATGTCAGACAACATCTTGCTTTCGCTTTATGATGTCAGATCATCACTGGTCCAATTGTCCTTGTGGAAACGGACCACACAGGAGGATGAGATATCAGAAGTTATGCAGTAGGTTGCTATCTCTATTCATGACCGCAAGGCAAGTCGGAGGTGGAATGGCAAATACTCTGAACCACTCAAAGCACTGTGGCCTTTTTTAAAGTGGGATGCAGATACAAAAACAGAGACTATCCTTACCAACAATCCTTCTTGAGTATCAGAGTCCAACATACAGAGTGCAGCGGAAGACGTTAAATGTGCTTCATTCCGTGAGAACGCAACTCTATAGTTCTACAGTGAGATAGTGCATTTCAGCCTCAAAGGAAGCAATGTCCTCAAACGGAACATTGGTGGCACCAGGATCTAAAGCAGGCTTAAGAAGCCTTGGATGCAGTCAGTCTTTTATTAACTATCATGACCGACACAATGTGATCCATAATACTTCCATTTTGGCAGAAATTACATTCAAGCACAGGCCCCCACTAGAAGGTAGTGATGACATTCAGGTGCTGAAAACGTCTTTTTAATGCCTAAAGGAATGATTGTGAGCTTTACTTACCATATATATTGGTCAAATGATGCCCTATGCCGGAAGACTGTCTTTTTTTTTTTCTTCAGTATCGGCAATGCAGAGACAATTTGTTGCGAAACACTGCCACTGCTGGTCATTCAGTATAATCTGCAGATGGAAAAGTCCACTGTTAGCACATTTACTACAAGCAATACAAAAAAATCATGATTTTTATAAAGGGTAAACAGATCAATACTATGGAGTTTGTATTATTGTGAAAATCAGCATCTCTTTAGAAAATCAAATCTCGATTTGTGTTTTTAACCTACCATACTACTCTGAATCTCATGCCTCTTTTGCCAACACGCTCTAAACAACTGTAGAAGGTACATTAGGACATAGATAGAGATCTTTTTGCCAGCCAAGTGGCAGCGTACCCCTCTCACTTTATTTGATTTAGGATATGGTACACCAGTAGCAATTAAGCCAGCTGATAAGTTGAGAGGTAGGGTTACGCTACAGTTAATGGGAATGATAAAAGCTATGAATAGCATGTTCATAATCATCATTTGAGCCAATTCCTAGCAGTTCAGCAATAGTGAAGTTGACTAGTGCTCAAACTCCCGTTCGTTCAAATTTAGAGGTCTTAAAAAGTGCCCTAATTTCGTACATTTTACCATCATAGCTGTCACTTGGGCGTCCGGTCTACCCTGCTACTCATTTCATTAGCAAGATAAATGTATCTTACTGCTTGCTAGGCAACAGCAGAGTGGCCCTCACGTCAGACAACATCTTGCGTTTAGCTTTATGATGTCAGCTTGCTAGGCAACAGATTGGCCCTCATGTCAGACAACATCTTGCTTTCGCTTTATGATGTCAGATCATCACTGGTCCAATTGTCCTTGTGGAAACGGACCACACAGGAGGATGAGATATCAGAAGTTATGCAGTAGGTTGCTATCTCTATTCATGACCGCAAGGCAAGTCGGAGGTGGAATGGCAAATACTCTGAACCACTCAAAGCACTGTGGCCTTTTTTAAAGTGGGATGCAGATACAAAAACAGAGACTATCCTTACCAACAATCCTTCTTGAGTATCAGAGTCCAACATACAGAGTGCAGCGGAAGACGTTAAATGTGCTTCATTCCGTGAGAACGCAACTCTATAGTTCTACAGTGAGATAGTGCATTTCAGCCTCAAAGGAAGCAATGTCCTCAAACGGAACATTGGTGGCACCAGGATCTAAAGCAGGCTTAAGAAGCCTTGGATGCAGTCAGTCTTTTATTAACTATCATGACCGACACAATGTGATCCATAATACTTCCATTTTGGCAGAAATTACATTCAAGCACAGGCCCCCACTAGAAGGTAGTGATGACATTCAGGTGCTGAAAACGTCTTTTTAATGCCTAAAGGAATGATTGTGAGCTTTACTTACCATATATATTGGTCAAATGATGCCCTATGCCGGAAGACTGTCTTTTTTTTTTCTTCAGTATCGGCAATGCAGAGACAATTTGTTGCGAAACACTGCCACTGCTGGTCATTCAGTATAATCTGCAGATGGAAAAGTCCACTGTTAGCACATTTACTACAAGCAATACAAAAAAATCATGATTTTTATAAAGGGTAAACAGATCAATACTATGGAGTTTGTATTATTGTGAAAATCAGCTTCTCTTTAGAAAATCAAATCTCGATTTGTGTTTTTAACCTACCATACTACTCTGAATCTCATGCCTCTTTTGCCAACAAGCTCTAAACAACTGTAGAAGGTACATTAGGACATAGATAGAGATCTTTTTGCCAGCCAAGTGGCAGCGTACCCCTCTCACTTTATTTGATTTAGGATATGGTACACCAGTAGCAATTAAGCCAGCTGATAAGTTGAGAGGTAGGGTTACGCTACAGTTAATGGGAATGATAAAAGCTATGAATAGCATGTTCATAATCATCATTTGAGCCAATTCCTAGCAGTTCAGCAATAGTGAAGTTGACTAGTGCTCAAACTCCCGTTCGTTCAAATTTAAAGGTCTTAAAAAGTGCCCTAATTTCGTACATTTTACCATCATAGCTGTCACTTGGGCGTCCGGTCTACCCTGCTACTCATTTCATTAGCAAGATAAATGTATCTTACTGCTTGCTAGGCAACAGCAGAGTGGCCCTCACGTCAGACAACATCTTGCGTTTAGCTTTATGATGTCAGCTTGCTAGGCAACAGATTGGCCCTCATGTCAGACAACATCTTGCTTTCGCTTTATGATGTCAGATCATCACTGGTCCAATTGTCCTTGTGGAAGCGGACCACACAGGAGGATGAGATATCAGAAGTTATGCAGTAGGTTGCTATCTCTATTCATGACCGCAAGGCAAGTCGGAGGTGGAATGGCAAATACTCTGAACCACTCAAAGCACTGTGGCCTTTTTTAAAGTGGGATGCAGATACAAAAACAGAGACTATCCTTACCAACAATCCTTCTTGAGTATCAGAGTCCAACATACAGAGTGCAGCGGAAGACGTTAAATGTGCTTCATTCCGTGAGAACGCAACTCTATAGTTCTACAGTGAGATAGTGCATTTCAGCCTCAAAGGAAGCAATGTCTTCAAACGGAACATTGGTGGCACCAGGATCTAAAGCAGGCTTAAGAAGCCTTGGATGCAGTCAGTCTTTTATTAACTATCATGACCGACACAATGTGATCCATAATACTTCCATTTTGGCAGAAATTACATTCAAGCACAGGCCCCCACTAGAAGGTAGTGATGACATTCAGGTGCTGAAAACGTCTTTTTAATGCCTAAAGGAATGATTGTGAGCTTTACTTACCATATATATTGGTCAAATGATGCCCTATGCCGGAAGACTGTCTTTTTTTTTTTCTTCAGTATCGGCAATGCAGAGACAATTTGTTGCGAAACACTGCCACTGCTGGTCATTCAGTATAATCTGCAGATGGAAAAGTCCACTGTTAGCACATTTACTACAAGCAATACAAAAAAATCATGATTTTTATAAAGGGTAAACAGATCAATACTATGGAGTTTGTATTATTGTGAAAATCAGCATCTCTTTAGAAAATCAAATCTCGATTTGTGTTTTTAACCTACCATACTACTCTGAATCTCATGCCTCTTTTGCCAACACGCTCTAAACAACTGTAGAAGGTACATTAGGACATAGATAGAGATCTTTTTGCCAGCCAAGTGGCAGCGTACCCCTCTCACTTTATTTGATTTAGGATATGGTACACCAGTAGCAATTAAGCCAGCTGATAAGTTGAGAGGTAGGGTTACGCTACAGTTAATGGGAATGATAAAAGCTATGAATAGCATGTTCATAATCATCATTTGAGCCAATTCCTAGCAGTTCAGCAATAGTGAAGTTGACTAGTGCTCAAACTCCCGTTCGTTCAAATTTAGAGGTCTTAAAAAGTGCCCTAATTTCGTACATTTTACCATCATAGCTGTCACTTGGGCGTCCGGTCTACCCTGCTACTCATTTCATTAGCAAGATAAATGTATCTTACTGCTTGCTAGGCAACAGCAGAGTGGCCCTCACGTCAGACAACATCTTGCGTTTAGCTTTATGATGTCAGCTTGCTAGGCAACAGATTGGCCCTCATGTCAGACAACATCTTGCTTTCGCTTTATGATGTCAGATCATCACTGGTCCAATTGTCCTTGTGGAAACGGACCACACAGGAGGATGAGATATCAGAAGTTATGCAGTAGGTTGCTATCTCTATTCATGACCGCAAGGCAAGTCGGAGGTGGAATGGCAAATACTCTGAACCACTCAAAGCACTGTGGCCTTTTTTAAAGTGGGATGCAGATACAAAAACAGAGACTATCCTTACCAACAATCCTTCTTGAGTATCAGAGTCCAACATACAGAGTGCAGCGGAAGACGTTAAATGTGCTTCATTCCGTGAGAACGCAACTCTATAGTTCTACAGTGAGATAGTGCATTTCAGCCTCAAAGGAAGCAATGTCCTCAAACGGAACATTGGTGGCACCAGGATCTAAAGCAGGCTTAAGAAGCCTTGGATGCAGTCAGTCTTTTATTAACTATCATGACCGACACAATGTGATCCATAATACTTCCATTTTGGCAGAAATTACATTCAAGCACAGGCCCCCACTAGAAGGTAGTGATGACATTCAGGTGCTGAAAACGTCTTTTTAATGCCTAAAGGAATGATTGTGAGCTTTACTTACCATATATATTGGTCAAATGATGCCCTATGCCGGAAGACTGTCTTTTTTTTTTTTCTTCAGTATCGGCAATGCAGAGACAATTTGTTGCGAAACACTGCCACTGCTTGTCATTCAGTATAATCTGCAGATGGAAAAGTCCACTGTTAGCACATTTACTACAAGCAATACAAAAAAATCATGATTTTTATAAAGGGTAAACAGATCAATACTATGGAGTTTGTATTATTGTGAAAATCAGCATCTCATTAGAAAATCAAATCTCGATTTGTGTTTTTAACCTACCATACTACTCTGAATCTCATGCCTCTTTTGCCAACACGCTCTAAACAACTGTAGAAGGTACATTAGGACATAGATAGAGATCTTTTTGCCAGCCAAGTGGCAGCGTACCCCTCTCACTTTATTTGATTTAGGATATGGTACACCAGTAGCAATTAAGCCAGCTGATAAGTTGAGAGGTAGGGTTACGCTACAGTTAATGGGAATGATAAAAGCTATGAATAGCATGTTCATAATCATCATTTGAGCCAATTCCTAGTAGTTCAGAAATAGTGAAGTTGACTAGTGCTCAAACTCCCGTTCGTTCAAATTTAGAGGTCTTAAAAAGTGCCCTAATTTCGTACATTTTACCATCATAGCTGTCACTTGGGCGTCCGGTCTACCCTGCTACTCATTTCATTAGCAAGATAAATGTATCTTACTGCTTGCTAGGCAACAGCAGAGTGGCCCTCACGTCAGACAACATCTTGCGTTTAGCTTTATGATGACAGCTTGCTAGGCAACAGATTGGCCCTCATGTCAGACAACATCTTGCTTTCGCTTTATGATGTCAGATCATCACTGGTCCAATTGTCCTTGTGGAAGCGGACCACACAGGAGGATGAGATATCAGAAGTTATGCAGTAGGTTGCTATCTCTATTCATGACCGCAAGGCAAGTCGGAGGTGGAATGGCAAATACTCTGAACCACTCAAAGCACTGTGGCCTTTTTTAAAGTGGGATGCAGATACAAAAACAGAGACTATCCTTACCAACAATCCTTCTTGAGTATCAGAGTCCAACATACAGAGTGCAGCGGAAGACGTTAAATGTGCTTCATTCCGTGAGAACGCAACTCTATAGTTCTACAGTGAGATAGTGCATTTCAGCCTCAAAGGAAGCAATGTCCTCAAACGGAACATTGGTGGCACCAGGATCTAAAGCAGGCTTAAGAAGCCTTGGATGCAGTCAGTCTTTTATTAACTATCATGACCCACACAATGTGATCCATAATACTTCCATTTTGGCAGAAATTACATTCAAGCACAGGCCCCCACTAGAAGGTAGTGATGACATTCAGGTGCTGAAAACGTCTTTTTAATGCCTAAAGGAATGATTGTGAGCTTTACTTACCATATATATTGGTCAAATGATGCCCTATGCCGGAAGACTGTCTTTTTTTTTTCTTCAGTATCGGCAATGCAGAGACAATTTGTTGCGAAACACTGCCACTGCTGGTCATTCAGTATAATCTGCAGATGGAAAAGTCCACTGTTAGCACATTTACTACAAGCAATACAAAAAAATCATGATTTTTATAAAGGGTAAACAGATCAATACTATGGAGTTTGTATTATTGTGAAAATCAGCATCTCTTTAGAAAATCAAATCTCGATTTGTGTTTTTAACCTACCATACTACTCTGAATCTCATGCCTCTTTTGCCAACACGCTCTAAACAACTGTAGAAGGTACATTAGGACATAGATAGAGATCTTTTTGCCAGCCAAGTGGCAGCGTACCCCTCTCACTTTATTTGATTTAGGATATGGTACACCAGTAGCAATTAAGCCAGCTGATAAGTTGAGAGGTAGGGTTACGCTACAGTTAATGGGAATGATAAAAGCTATGAATAGCATGTTCATAATCATCATTTGAGCCAATTCCTAGCAGTTCAGCAATAGTGAAGTTGACTAGTGCTCAAACTCCCGTTCGTTCAAATTTAGAGGTCTTAAAAAGTGCCCTAATTTCGTACATTTTACCATCATAGCTGTCACTTGGGCGTCCGGTCTACCCTGCTACTCATTTCATTAGCAAGATAAATGTATCTTACTGCTTGCTAGGCAACAGCAGAGTGGCCCTCACGTCAGACAACATCTTGCGTTTAGCTTTATGATGTCAGCTTGCTAGGCAACAGATTGGCCCTTATGTCAGACAACATCTTGCTTTCGCTTTATGATGTCAGATCATTACTGGTCCAATTGTCCTTGTGGAAGCGGACCACACAGGAGGATGAGATATCAGAAGTTATGCAGTAGGTTGCTCTCTCTATTCATGACCGCAAGGCAAGTCGGAGGTGGAATGGCAAATACTCTGAACCACTCAAAGCACTGTGGCCTTTTTTAAAGTGGGATGCAGATACAAAAACAGAGACTATCCTTACCAACAATCCTTCTTGAGTATCAGAGTCCAACATACAGAGTGCAGCGGAAGACGTTAAATGTGCTTCATTCCGTGAGAACGCAACTCTATAGTTCTACAGTGAGATAGTGCATTTCAGCCTCAAAGGAAGCAATGTCCTCAAACGGAACATTGGTGGCACCAGGATCTAAAGCAGGCTTAAGAAGCCTTGGATGCAGTCAGTCTTTTATTAACTATCATGACCGACACAATGTGATCCATAATACTTCCATTTTGGCAGAAATTACATTCAAGCACAGGCCCCCACTAGAAGGTAGTGATGACATTCAGGTGCTGAAAACGTCTTTTTAATGCCTAAAGGATTGATTGTGAGCTTTACTTACCATATATATTGGTCAAATGATGCCCTATGCCGGAAGACTGTCTTTTTTTTTTTCTTCAGTATCGGCAATGCAGAGACAATTTGTTGCGAAACACTGCCACTGCTGGTCATTCAGTATAATCTGCAGATGGAAAAGTCCACTGTTAGCACATTTACTACAAGCAATACAAAAAAATCATGATTTTTATAAAGGGTAAACAGATCAATACTATGGAGTTTGTATTATTGTGAAAATCAGCATCTCTTTAGAAAATCAAATCTCGATTTGTGTTTTTTACCTACCATACTACTCTGAATCTCATGCCTCTTTTGCCAACACGCTCTAAACAACTGTAGAAGGTACATTAGGACATAGATAGAGATCTTTTTGCCAGCCAAGTGGCAGCGTACCCCTCTCACTTTATTTGATTTAGGATATGGTACACCAGTAGCAATTAAGCCAGCTGATAAGTTGAGAGGTAGGGTTACGATACAGTTAATGGGAATGATAAAAGCTATGAATAGCATGTTCATAATCATCATTTGAGCCAATTCCTAGCAGTTCAGCAATAGTGAAGTTGACTAGTGCTCAAACTCCCGTTCGTTCAAATTTAGAGGTCTTAAAAAGTGCCCTAATTTCGTACATTTTACCATCATAGCTGTCACTTGGGCGTCCGGTCTACCCTGCTACTCATTTCATTAGCAAGATAAATGTATCTTACTGCTTGCTAGGCAACAGCAGAGTGGCCCTCACGTCAGACAACATCTTGCGTTTAGCTTTATGATGTCAGCTTGCTAGGCAACAGATTGGCCCTCATGTCAGACAACATCTTGCTTTCGCTTTATGATGTCAGATCATTACTGGTCCAATTGTCCTTGTGGAAGCGGACCACACAGGAGGATGAGATATCAGAAGTTATGCAGTAGGTTGCTCTCTCTATTCATGACCGCAAGGCAAGTCGGAGGTGGAATGGCAAATACTCTGAACCACTCAAAGCACTGTGGCCTTTTTTAAAGTGGGATGCAGATACAAAAACAGAGACTATCCTTACCAACAATCCTTCTTGAGTATCAGAGTCCAACATACAGAGTGCAGCGGAAGACGTTAAATGTGCTTCATTCCGTGAGAACGCAACTCTATAGTTCTACAGTGAGATAGTGCATTTCAGCCTCAAAGGAAGCAATGTCCTCAAACGGAACATTGGTGGCACCAGGATCTAAAGCAGGCTTAAGAAGCCTTGGATGCAGACAGTCTTTTATTAACTATCATGACCGACACAATGTGATCCATAATACTTCCATTTTGGCAGAAATTACATTCAAGCACAGGCCCCCACTAGAAGGTAGTGATGACATTCAGGTGCTGAAAACGTCTTTTTAATGCCTAAAGGATTGATTGTGAGCTTTACTTACCATATATATTGGTCAAATGATGCCCTATGCCGGAAGACTGTCTTTTTTTTTTTCTTCAGTATCGGCAATGCAGAGACAATTTGTTGCGAAACACTGCCACTGCTGGTCATTCAGTATAATCTGCAGATGGAAAAGTCCACTGTTAGCACATTTACTACAAGCAATACAAAAAAATCATGATTTTTATAAAGGGTAAACAGATCAATACTATGGAGTTTGTATTATTGTGAAAATCAGCATCTCTTTAGAAAATCAAATCTCGATTTGTGTTTTTAACCTACCATACTACTCTGAATCTCATGCCTCTTTTGCCAACACGCTCTAAACAACTGTAGAAGGTACATTAGGACATAGATAGAGATCTTTTTGCCAGCCAAGTGGCAGCGTACCCCTCTCACTTTATTTGATTTAGGATATGGTACACCAGTAGCAATTAAGCCAGCTGATAAGTTGAGAGGTAGGGTTACGATACAGTTAATGGGAATGATAAAAGCTATGAATAGCATGTTCATAATCATCATTTGAGCCAATTCCTAGCAGTTCAGCAATAGTGAAGTTGACTAGTGCTCAAACTCCTGTTCGTTCAAATTTAGAGGTCTTAAAAAGTGCCCTAATTTCGTACATTTTACCATCATAGCTGTCACTTGGGCGTCCGGTCTACCCTGCTACTCATTTCATTAGCAAGATAAATGTATCTTACTGCTTGCTAGGCAACAGCAGAGTGGCCCTCACGTCAGACAACATCTTGCGTTTAGCTTTATGATGTCAGCTTGCTAGGCAACAGATTGGCCCTCATGTCAGACAACATCTTGCTTTCGCTTTATGATGTCAGATCATCACTGGTCCAATTGTCCTTGTGGAAACGGACCACACAGGAGGATGAGATATCAGAAGTTATGCAGTAGGTTGCTATCTCTATTCATGACCGCAAGGCAAGTCGGAGGTGGAATGGCAAATACTCTGAACCACTCAAAGCACTGTGGCCTTTTTTAAAGTGGGATGCAGATACAAAAACAGAGACTATCCTTACCAACAATCCTTCTTGAGTATCAGAGTCCAACATACAGAGTGCAGCGGAAGACGTTAAATGTGCTTCATTCCGTGAGAACGCAACTCTATAGTTCTACAGTGAGATAGTGCATTTCAGCCTCAAAGGAAGCAATGTCCTCAAACGGAACATTGGTGGCACCAGGATCTAAAGCAGGCTTAAGAAGCCTTGGATGCAGTCAGTCTTTTATTAACTATCATGACCGACACAATGTGATCCATAATACTTCCATTTTGGCAGAAATTACATTCAAGCACAGGCCCCCACTAGAAGGTAGTGATGACATTCAGGTGCTGAAAACGTCTTTTTAATGCCTAAAGGAATGATTGTGAGCTTTACTTACCATATATATTGGTCAAATGATGCCCTATGCCGGAAGACTGTCTTTTTTTTTTTCTTCAGTATCGGCAATGCAGAGACAATTTGTTGCGAAACACTGCCACTGCTGGTCATTCAGTATAATCTGCAGATGGAAAAGTCCACTGTTAGCACATTTACTACAAGCAATACAAAAAAATCATGATTTTTATAAAGGGTAAACAGATCAATACTATGGAGTTTGTATTATTGTGAAAATCAGCATCTCTTTAGAAAATCAAATCTCGATTTGTGTTTTTAACCTACCATACTACTCTGAATCTCATGCCTCTTTTGCCAACACGCTCTAAACAACTGTAGAAGGTACATTAGGACATAGATAGAGATCTTTTTGCCAGCCAAGTGGCAGCGTACCCCTCTCACTTTATTTGATTTAGGATATGGTACACCAGTAGCAATTAAGCCAGCTGATAAGTTGAGAGGTAGGGTTACGCTACAGTTAATGGGAATGATAAAAGCTATGAATAGCATGTTCATAATCATCATTTGAGCCAATTCCTAGCAGTTCAGCAATAGTGAAGTTGACTAGTGCTCAAACTCCCGTTCGTTCAAATTTAGAGGTCTTAAAAAGTGCCCTAATTTCGTACATTTTACCATCATAGCTGTCACTTGGGCGTCCGGTCTACCCTGCTACTCATTTCATTAGCAAGATAAATGTATCTTACTGCTTGCTAGGCAACAGCAGAGTGGCCCTCACGTCAGACAACATCTTGCGTTTAGCTTTATGATGTCAGCTTGCTAGGCAACAGATTGGCCCTCATGTCAGACAACATCTTGCTTTCGCTTTATGATGTCAGATCATCACTGGTCCAATTGTCCTTGTGGAAACGGACCACACAGGAGGATGAGATATCAGAAGTTATGCAGTAGGTTGCTATCTCTATTCATGACCGCAAGGCAAGTCGGAGGTGGAATGGCAAATACTCTGAACCACTCAAAGCACTGTGGCCTTTTTTAAAGTGGGATGCAGATACAAAAACAGAGACTATCCTTACCAACAATCCTTCTTGAGTATCAGAGTCCAACATACAGAGTGCAGCGGAAGACGTTAAATGTGCTTCATTCCGTGAGAACGCAACTCTATAGTTCTACAGTGAGATAGTGCATTTCAGCCTCAAAGGAAGCAATGTCCTCAAACGGAACATTGGTGGCACCAGGATCTAAAGCAGGCTTAAGAAGCCTTGGATGCAGTCAGTCTTTTATTAACTATCATGACCGACACAATGTGATCCATAATACTTCCATTTTGGCAGAAATTACATTCAAGCACAGGCCCCCACTAGAAGGTAGTGATGACATTCAGGTGCTGAAAACGTCTTTTTAATGCCTAAAGGAATGATTGTGAGCTTTACTTACCATATATATTGGTCAAATGATGCCCTATGCCGGAAGACTGTCTTTTTTTTTTTCTTCAGTATCGGCAATGCAGAGACAATTTGTTGCGAAACACTGCCACTGCTGGTCATTCAGTATAATCTGCAGATGGAAAAGTCCACTGTTAGCACATTTACTACAAGCAATACAAAAAAATCATGATTTTTATAAAGGGTAAACAGATCAATACTATGGAGTTTGTATTATTGTGAAAATCAGCTTCTCTTTAGAAAATCAAATCTCGATTTGTGTTTTTAACCTACCATACTACTCTGAATCTCATGCCTCTTTTGCCAACAAGCTCTAAACAACTGTAGAAGGTACATTAGGACATAGATAGAGATCTTTTTGCCAGCCAAGTGGCAGCGTACCCCTCTCACTTTATTTGATTTAGGATATGGTACACCAGTAGCAATTAAGCCAGCTGATAAGTTGAGAGGTAGGGTTACGCTACAGTTAATGGGAATGATAAAAGCTATGAATAGCATGTTCATAATCATCATTTGAGCCAATTCCTAGCAGTTCAGCAATAGTGAAGTTGACTAGTGCTCAAACTCCCGTTCGTTCAAATTTAAAGGTCTTAAAAAGTGCCCTAATTTCGTACATTTTACCATCATAGCTGTCACTTGGGCGTCCGGTCTACCCTGCTACTCATTTCATTAGCAAGATAAATGTATCTTACTGCTTGCTAGGCAACAGCAGAGTGGCCCTCACGTCAGACAACATCTTGCGTTTAGCTTTATGATGTCAGCTTGCTAGGCAACAGATTGGCCCTCATGTCAGACAACATCTTGCTTTCGCTTTATGATGTCAGATCATCACTGGTCCAATTGTCCTTGTGGAAGCGGACCACACAGGAGGATGAGATATCAGAAGTTATGCAGTAGGTTGCTATCTCTATTCATGACCGCAAGGCAAGTCGGAGGTGGAATGGCAAATACTCTGAACCACTCAAAGCACTGTGGCCTTTTTTAAAGTGGGATGCAGATACAAAAACAGAGACTATCCTTACCAACAATCCTTCTTGAGTATCAGAGTCCAACATACAGAGTGCAGCGGAAGACGTTAAATGTGCTTCATTCCGTGAGAACGCAACTCTATAGTTCTACAGTGAGATAGTGCATTTCAGCCTCAAAGGAAGCAATGTCTTCAAACGGAACATTGGTGGCACCAGGATCTAAAGCAGGCTTAAGAAGCCTTGGATGCAGTCAGTCTTTTATTAACTATCATGACCGACACAATGTGATCCATAATACTTCCATTTTGGCAGAAATTACATTCAAGCACAGGCCCCCACTAGAAGGTAGTGATGACATTCAGGTGCTGAAAACGTCTTTTTAATGCCTAAAGGAATGATTGTGAGCTTTACTTACCATATATATTGGTCAAATGATGCCCTATGCCGGAAGACTGTCTTTTTTTTTTTCTTCAGTATCGGCAATGCAGAGACAATTTGTTGCGAAACACTGCCACTGCTGGTCATTCAGTATAATCTGCAGATGGAAAAGTCCACTGTTAGCACATTTACTACAAGCAATACAAAAAAATCATGATTTTTATAAAGGGTAAACAGATCAATACTATGGAGTTTGTATTATTGTGAAAATCAGCATCTCTTTAGAAAATCAAATCTCGATTTGTGTTTTTAACCTACCATACTACTCTGAATCTCATGCCTCTTTTGCCAACACGCTCTAAACAACTGTAGAAGGTACATTAGGACATAGATAGAGATCTTTTTGCCAGCCAAGTGGCAGCGTACCCCTCTCACTTTATTTGATTTAGGATATGGTACACCAGTAGCAATTAAGCCAGCTGATAAGTTGAGAGGTAGGGTTACGCTACAGTTAATGGGAATGATAAAAGCTATGAATAGCATGTTCATAATCATCATTTGAGCCAATTCCTAGCAGTTCAGCAATAGTGAAGTTGACTAGTGCTCAAACTCCCGTTCGTTCAAATTTAGAGGTCTTAAAAAGTGCCCTAATTTCGTACATTTTACCATCATAGCTGTCACTTGGGCGTCCGGTCTACCCTGCTACTCATTTCATTAGCAAGATAAATGTATCTTACTGCTTGCTAGGCAACAGCAGAGTGGCCCTCACGTCAGACAACATCTTGCGTTTAGCTTTATGATGTCAGCTTGCTAGGCAACAGATTGGCCCTCATGTCAGACAACATCTTGCTTTCGCTTTATGATGTCAGATCATCACTGGTCCAATTGTCCTTGTGGAAACGGACCACACAGGAGGATGAGATATCAGAAGTTATGCAGTAGGTTGCTATCTCTATTCATGACCGCAAGGCAAGTCGGAGGTGGAATGGCAAATACTCTGAACCACTCAAAGCACTGTGGCCTTTTTTAAAGTGGGATGCAGATACAAAAACAGAGACTATCCTTACCAACAATCCTTCTTGAGTATCAGAGTCCAACATACAGAGTGCAGCGGAAGACGTTAAATGTGCTTCATTCCGTGAGAACGCAACTCTATAGTTCTACAGTGAGATAGTGCATTTCAGCCTCAAAGGAAGCAATGTCCTCAAACGGAACATTGGTGGCACCAGGATCTAAAGCAGGCTTAAGAAGCCTTGGATGCAGTCAGTCTTTTATTAACTATCATGACCGACACAATGTGATCCATAATACTTCCATTTTGGCAGAAATTACATTCAAGCACAGGCCCCCACTAGAAGGTAGTGATGACATTCAGGTGCTGAAAACGTCTTTTTAATGCCTAAAGGAATGATTGTGAGCTTTACTTACCATATATATTGGTCAAATGATGCCCTATGCCGGAAGACTGTCTTTTTTTTTTTCTTCAGTATCGGCAATGCAGAGACAATTTGTTGCGAAACACTGCCACTGCTGGTCATTCAGTATAATCTGCAGATGGAAAAGTCCACTGTTAGCACATTTACTACAAGCAATACAAAAAAATCATGATTTTTATAAAGGGTAAACAGATCAATACTATGGAGTTTGTATTATTGTGAAAATCAGCATCTCTTTAGAAAATCAAATCTCGATTTGTGTTTTTAACCTACCATACTACTCTGAATCTCATGCCTCTTTTGCCAACACGCTCTAAACAACTGTAGAAGGTACATTAGGACATAGATAGAGATCTTTTTGCCAGCCAAGTGGCAGCGTACCCCTCTCACTTTATTTGATTTAGGATATGGTACACCAGTAGCAATTAAGCCAGCTGATAAGTTGAGAGGTAGGGTTACGCTACAGTTAATGGGAATGATAAAAGCTATGAATAGCATGTTCATAATCATCATTTGAGCCAATTCCTAGCAGTTCAGCAATAGTGAAGTTGACTAGTGCTCAAACTCCCGTTCGTTCAAATTTAGAGGTCTTAAAAAGTGCCCTAATTTCGTACATTTTACCATCATAGCTGTCACTTGGGCGTCCGGTCTACCCTGCTACTCATTTCATTAGCAAGATAAATGTATCTTACTGCTTGCTAGGCAACAGCAGAGTGGCCCTCACGTCAGACAACATCTTGCGTTTAGCTTTATGATGTCAGCTTGCTAGGCAACAGATTGGCCCTCATGTCAGACAACATCTTGCTTTCGCTTTATGATGTCAGATCATCACTGGTCCAATTGTCCTTGTGGAAACGGACCACACAGGAGGATGAGATATCAGAAGTTATGCAGTAGGTTGCTATCTCTATTCATGACCGCAAGGCAAGTCGGAGGTGGAATGGCAAATACTCTGAACCACTCAAAGCACTGTGGCCTTTTTTAAAGTGGGATGCAGATACAAAAACAGAGACTATCCTTACCAACAATCCTTCTTGAGTATCAGAGTCCAACATACAGAGTGCAGCGGAAGACGTTAAATGTGCTTCATTCCGTGAGAACGCAACTCTATAGTTCTACAGTGAGATAGTGCATTTCAGCCTCAAAGGAAGCAATGTCCTCAAACGGAACATTGGTGGCACCAGGATCTAAAGCAGGCTTAAGAAGCCTTGGATGCAGTCAGTCTTTTATTAACTATCATGACCGACACAATGTGATCCATAATACTTCCATTTTGGCAGAAATTACATTCAAGCACAGGCCCCCACTAGAAGGTAGTGATGACATTCAGGTGCTGAAAACGTCTTTTTAATGCCTAAAGGAATGATTGTGAGCTTTACTTACCATATATATTGGTCAAATGATGCCCTATGCCGGAAGACTGTCTTTTTTTTTTTCTTCAGTATCGGCAATGCAGAGACAATTTGTTGCGAAACACTGCCACTGCTGGTCATTCAGTATAATCTGCAGATGGAAAAGTCCACTGTTAGCACATTTACTACAAGCAATACAAAAAAATCATGATTTTTATAAAGGGTAAACAGATCAATACTATGGAGTTTGTATTATTGTGAAAATCAGCTTCTCTTTAGAAAATCAAATCTCGATTTGTGTTTTTAACCTACCATACTACTCTGAATCTCATGCCTCTTTTGCCAACAAGCTCTAAACAACTGTAGAAGGTACATTAGGACATAGATAGAGATCTTTTTGCCAGCCAAGTGGCAGCGTACCCCTCTCACTTTATTTGATTTAGGATATGGTACACCAGTAGCAATTAAGCCAGCTGATAAGTTGAGAGGTAGGGTTACGCTACAGTTAATGGGAATGATAAAAGCTATGAATAGCATGTTCATAATCATCATTTGAGCCAATTCCTAGCAGTTCAGCAATAGTGAAGTTGACTAGTGCTCAAACTCCCGTTCGTTCAAATTTAGAGGTCTTAAAAAGTGCCCTAATTTCGTACATTTTACCATCATAGCTGTCACTTGGGCGTCCGGTCTACCCTGCTACTCATTTCATTAGCAAGATAAATGTATCTTACTGCTTGCTAGGCAACAGCAGAGTGGCCCTCACGTCAGACAACATCTTGCGTTTAGCTTTATGATGTCAGCTTGCTAGGCAACAGATTGGCCCTCATGTCAGACAACATCTTGCTTTCGCTTTATGATGTCAGATCATCACTGGTCCAATTGTCCTTGTGGAAGCGGACCACACAGGAGGATGAGATATCAGAAGTTATGCAGTAGGTTGCTATCTCTATTCATGACCGCAAGGCAAGTCGGAGGTGGAATGGCAAATACTCTGAACCACTCAAAGCACTGTGGCCTTTTTTAAAGTGGGATGCAGATACAAAAACAGAGACTATCCTTACCAACAATCCTTCTTGAGTATCAGAGTCCAACATACAGAGTGCAGCGGAAGACGTTAAATGTGCTTCATTCCGTGAGAACGCAACTCTATAGTTCTACAGTGAGATAGTGCATTTCAGCCTCAAAGGAAGCAATGTCCTCAAACGGAACATTGGTGGCACCAGGATCTAAAGCAGGCTTAAGAAGCCTTGGATGCAGTCAGTCTTTTATTAACTATCATGACCGACACAATGTGATCCATAATACTTCCATTTTGGCAGAAATTACATTCAAGCACAGGCCCCCACTAGAAGGTAGTGATGACATTCAGGTGCTGAAAACGTCTTTTTAATGCCTAAAGGAATGATTGTGAGCTTTACTTACCATATATATTGGTCAAATGATGCCCTATGCCGGAAGACTGTCTTTTTTTTTTTCTTCAGTATCGGCAATGCAGAGACAATTTGTTGCGAAACACTGCCACTGCTGGTCATTCAGTATAATCTGCAGATGGAAAAGTCCACTGTTAGCACATTTACTACAAGCAATACAAAAAAATCATGATTTTTATAAAGGGTAAACAGATCAATACTATGGAGTTTGTATTATTGTGAAAATCAGCTTCTCTTTAGAAAATCAAATCTCGATTTGTGTTTTTAACCTACCATACTACTCTGAATCTCATGCCTCTTTTGCCAACAAGCTCTAAACAACTGTAGAAGGTACATTAGGACATAGATAGAGATCTTTTTGCCAGCCAAGTGGCAGCGTACCCCTCTCACTTTATTTGATTTAGGATATGGTACACCAGTAGCAATTAAGCCAGCTGATAAGTTGAGAGGTAGGGTTACGCTACAGTTAATGGGAATGATAAAAGCTATGAATAGCATGTTCATAATCATCATTTGAGCCAATTCCTAGCAGTTCAGCAATAGTGAAGTTGACTAGTGCTCAAACTCCCGTTCGTTCAAATTTAGAGGTCTTAAAAAGTGCCCTAATTTCGTACATTTTACCATCATAGCTGTCACTTGGGCGTCCGGTCTACCCTGCTACTCATTTCATTAGCAAGATAAATGTATCTTACTGCTTGCTAGGCAACAGCAGAGTGGCCCTCACGTCAGACAACATCTTGCGTTTAGCTTTATGATGTCAGCTTGCTAGGCAACAGATTGGCCCTCATGTCAGACAACATCTTGCTTTCGCTTTATGATGTCAGATCATCACTGGTCCAATTGTCCTTGTGGAAGCGGACCACACAGGAGGATGAGATATCAGAAGTTATGCAGTAGGTTGCTATCTCTATTCATGACCGCAAGGCAAGTCGGAGGTGGAATGGCAAATACTCTGAACCACTCAAAGCACTGTGGCCTTTTTTAAAGTGGGATGCAGATACAAAAACAGAGACTATCCTTACCAACAATCCTTCTTGAGTATCAGAGTCCAACATACAGAGTGCAGCGGAAGACGTTAAATGTGCTTCATTCCGTGAGAACGCAACTCTATAGTTCTACAGTGAGATAGTGCATTTCAGCCTCAAAGGAAGCAATGTCCTCAAACGGAACATTGGTGGCACCAGGATCTAAAGCAGGCTTAAGAAGCCTTGGATGCAGTCAGTCTTTTATTAACTATCATGACCGACACAATGTGATCCATAATACTTCCATTTTGGCAGAAATTACATTCAAGCACAGGCCCCCACTAGAAGGTAGTGATGACATTCAGGTGCTGAAAACGTCTTTTTAATGCCTAAAGGAATGATTGTGAGCTTTACTTACCATATATATTGGTCAAATGATGCCCTATGCCGGAAGACTGTCTTTTTTTTTTTCTTCAGTATCGGCAATGCAGAGACAATTTGTTGCGAAACACTGCCACTGCTGGTCATTCAGTATAATCTGCAGATGGAAAAGTCCACTGTTAGCACATTTACTACAAGCAATACAAAAAAATCATGATTTTTATAAAGGGTAAACAGATCAATACTATGGAGTTTGTATTATTGTGAAAATCAGCATCTCTTTAGAAAATCAAATCTCGATTTGTGTTTTTAACCTACCATACTACTCTGAATCTCATGCCTCTTTTGCCAACACGCTCTAAACAACTGTAGAAGGTACATTAGGACATAGATAGAGATCTTTTTGCCAGCCAAGTGGCAGCGTACCCCTCTCACTTTATTTGATTTAGGATATGGTACACCAGTAGCAATTAAGCCAGCTGATAAGTTGAGAGGTAGGGTTACGCTACAGTTAATGGGAATGATAAAAGCTATGAATAGCATGTTCATAATCATCATTTGAGCCAATTCCTAGCAGTTCAGCAATAGTGAAGTTGACGAGTGCTCAAACTCCCGTTCGTTCAAATTTAGAGGTCTTAAAAAGTGCCCTAATTTCGTACATTTTACCATCATAGCTGTCACTTGGGCGTCCGGTCTACCCTGCTACTCATTTCATTAGCAAGATAAATGTATCTTACTGCTTGCTAGGCAACAGCAGAGTGGCCCTCACGTCAGACAACATCTTGCGTTTAGCTTTATGATGTCAGCTTGCTAGGCAACAGATTGGCCCTCATGTCAGACAACATCTTGCTTTCGCTTTATGATGTCAGATCATTACTGGTCCAATTGTCCTTGTGGAAGCGGACCACACAGGAGGATGAGATATCAGAAGTTATGCAGTAGGTTGCTCTCTCTATTCATGACCGCAAGGCAAGTCGGAGGTGGAATGGCAAATACTCTGAACCACTCAAAGCACTGTGGCCTTTTTTAAAGTGGGATGCAGATACAAAAACAGAGACTATCCTTACCAACAATCCTTCTTGAGTATCAGAGTCCAACATACAGAGTGCAGCGGAAGACGTTAAATGTGCTTCTTTCCGTGAGAACGCAACTCTATAGTTCTACAGTGAGATAGTGCATTTCAGCCTCAAAGGAAGCAATGTCCTCAAATGGAACATTGGTGGCACCAGGATCTAAAGCAGGCTTAAGAAGCCTTGGATGCAGTCAGTCTTTTATTAACTATCATGACCGACACAATGTGATCCATAATACTTCCATTTTGGCAGAAATTACATTCAAGCACAGGCCCCCACTAGAAGGTAGTGATGACATTCAGGTGCTGAAAACGTCTTTTTAATGCCTAAAGGAATGATTGTGAGCTTTACTTACCATATATATTGGTCAAATGATGCCCTATGCCGGAAGACTGTCTTTTTTTTTTCTTCAGTATCGGCAATGCAGAGACAATTTGTTGCGAAACACTGCCACTGCTGGTCATTCAGTATAATCTGCAGATGGAAAAGTCCACTGTTAGCAAATTTACTATAAGCAATACAAAAAAATCATGATTTTTATAAAGGGTAAACAGATCAATACTATGGAGTTTGTATTATTGTGAAAATCAGCATCTCTTTAGAAAATCAAATCTCGATTTGTGTTTTTAACCTACCATACTACTCTGAATCTCATGCCTCTTTTGCCAACACGCTCTAAACAACTGTAGAAGGTACATTAGGACATAGATAGAGATCTTTTTGCCAGCCAAGTGGCAGCGTACCCCTCTCACTTTATTTGATTTAGGATATGGTACACCAGTAGCAATTAAGCCAGCTGATAAGTTGAGCGGTAGGGTTACGATACAGTTAATGGGAATGATAAAAGCTATGAATAGCATGTTCATAATCATCATTTGAGCCAATTCCTAGCAGTTCAGCAATAGTGAAGTTGACTAGTGCTCAAACTCCCATTCGTTCAAATTTAGAGGTCTTAAAAAGTGCCCTAATTTCGTACATTTTACCATCATAGCTGTCACTTGGGCGTCCGGTCTACCCTGCTACTCATTTCATTAGCAAGATAAATGTATCTTACTGCTTGCTAGGCAACAGCAGAGTGGCCCTCACGTCAGACAACATCTTGCGTTTAGCTTTATGATGTCAGCTTGCTAGGCAACAGATTGGCCCTCATGTCAGACAACATCTTGCTTTCGCTTTATGATGTCAGATCATTACTGGTCCAATTGTCCTTGTGGAAGCGGACCACACAGGAGGATGAGATATCAGAAGTTATGCAGTAGGTTGCTCTCTCTATTCATGACCGCAAGGCAAGTCGGAGGTGGAATGGCAAATACTCTGAACCACTCAAAGCACTGTGGCCTTTTTTAAAGTGGGATGCAGATACAAAAACAGAGACTATCCTTACCAACAATCCTTCTTGAGTATCAGAGTCCAACATACAGAGTGCAGCGGAAGACGTTAAATGTGCTTCTTTCCGTGAGAACGCAACTCTATAGTTCTACAGTGAGATAGTGCATTTCAGCCTCAAAGGAAGCAATGTCCTCAAATGGAACATTGGTGGCACCAGGATCTAAAGCAGGCTTAAGAAGCCTTGGATGCAGTCAGTCTTTTATTAACTATCATGACCGACACAATGTGATCCATAATACTTCCATTTTGGCAGAAATTACATTCAAGCACAGGCCCCCACTAGAAGGTAGTGATGACATTCAGGTGCTGAAAACGTCTTTTTAATGCCTAAAGGAATGATTGTGAGCTTTACTTACCATATATATTGGTCAAATGATGCCCTATGCCGGAAGACTGTCTTTTTTTTTTCTTCAGTATCGGCAATGCAGAGACAATTTGTTGCGAAACACTGCCACTGCTGGTCATTCAGTATAATCTGCAGATGGAAAAGTCCACTGTTAGCACATTTACTATAAGCAATACAAAAAAATCATGATTTTTATAAAGGGTAAACAGATCAATACTATGGAGTTTGTATTATTGTGAAAATCAGCATCTCTTTAGAAAATCAAATCTCGATTTGTGTTTTTAACCTACCATACTACTCTGAATCTCATGCCTCTTTTGCCAACACGCTCTAAACAACTGTAGAAGGTACATTAGGACATAGATAGAGATCTTTTTGCCAGCCAAGTGGCAGCGTACCCCTCTCACTTTATTTGATTTAGGATATGGTACACCAGTAGCAATTAAGCCAGCTGATAAGTTGAGAGGTAGGGTTACGATACAGTTAATGGGAATGATAAAAGCTATGAATAGCATGTTCATAATCATCATTTGAGCCAATTCCTAGCAGTTCAGCAATAGTGAAGTTGACTAGTGCTCAAACTCCCGTTCGTTCAAATTTAGAGGTCTTAAAAAGTGCCCTAATTTCGTACATTTTACCATCATAGCTGTCACTTGGGCGTCCCGTCTACCCTGCTACTCATTTCATTAGCAAGATAAATGTATCTTACTGCTTGCTAGGCAACAGCAGAGTGGCCCTCACGTCAGACAACATCTTGCGTTTAGCTTTATGATGTCAGCTTGCTAGGCAACAGATTGGCCCTCATGTCAGACAACATCTTGCTTTCGCTTTATGATGTCAGATCATCACTGGTCCAATTGTCCTTGTGGAAACGGACCACACAGGAGGATGAGATATCAGAAGTTATGCAGTAGGTTGCTATCTCTATTCATGACCGCAAGGCAAGTCGGAGGTGGAATGGCAAATACTCTGAATAGGCGTGGGCGGAAAATCCGTTCCGCTCGCGGATTTTGCGGATTTTCGGGAAATCCGCAATCCGCGAGATTTGCGAATTTCCCGCAAAATCCGCAAATCCGCGAGCAGCGGATTTTGCTCGCACTGCTCGCACTGTTCGCGTGAGTTCGCGCCCCGCGAATAAGTGCAAAATTGCAGAAATACGATTTTAGCAAAACTGAAAGTAACTACTTACCAGGTTCAAAAGTTCAGGCTCATCATTAGTAGCCATTTCCTGGAGTGCTTCCTGAGGGGCCCCTCCAGAGTTCAGTTGCCAGTTGAAACTAGTATGTGACCCTGCTCTGAACCTCAGAATAGTTACACATATGCCACAAAGGTCCTGAATTACAGCTAAGGGAGACAAGCAGGAGCCAGGCTGGAAGTTAAAATCCATTAATCAGCCCCTAATTCATTATTGTCAGTTGGGGCAGGGCAGGTGTTGTAACTAATTTTGCAACAATGAAAGCACTTAGCAAGTGCAAAAGATCACTAATCAGGGCGCACTAAGGAAGCAGGTGCCAGCTAAAAAAATATTCTGTGACACATGAATCAGCCCCAAATTAATTCAGGTCACTTGAGGCAGGGAAGGTGTGCTTTGCTTTGCCGAAAATAATGTACACTGGACAACCAGAGGGTGTGGTGATGAAACAGAGGGTGGCATGGGTGGGCCAGAGGGTGGCATGAGTAGTCAGAGAGTGGCAGTGGTGACAGAGAGTGGCAGTGATGAAGAAGAGTGTCCCAAACAGGCTGGACACGTAGAAACAACAAGTTCGCGAAACTTGCGACCCGACAGGTAAGTTCGCAATTTGCGAAAGTGTACAAAACCCTCGCGAACTGGCAGAAACACGGGCGAACACAAAAAAAAAAAAAATCCGCAAATTCGCGGGAATTCGCGGATTTTGCGGATTGCGAATCCGCAAATCCGCAAAATTCGCGAACGCGAGATCCGCAAAATTCGCTCATGCTTAACTCTGAACCACTCAAAGCACTGTGGCCTTTTTTAAAGTGGGATGCAGATACAAAAACAGAGACTATCCTTACCAACAATCCTTCTTGAGTATCAGAGTCCAACATACAGAGTGCAGCGGAAGACGTTAAATGTGCTTCATTCCGTGAGAACGCAACTCTATAGTTCTACAGTGAGATAGTGCATTTCAGCCTCAAAGGAAGCAATGTCCTCAAACGGAACATTGGTGGCACCAGGATCTAAAGCAGGCTTAAGAAGCCTTGGATGCAGTCAGTCTTTTATTAACTATCATGACCGACACAATGTGATCCATAATACTTCCATTTTGGCAGAAATTACATTCAAGCACAGGCCCCCACTAGAAGGTAGTGATGACATTCAGGTGCTGAAAACGTCTTTTTAATGCCTAAAGGAATGATTGTGAGCTTTACTTACCATATATATTGGTCAAATGATGCCCTATGCCGGAAGACTGTCTTTTTTTTTTTTCTTCAGTATCGGCAATGCAGAGACAATTTGTTGCGAAACACTGCCACTGCTGGTCATTCAGTATAATCTGCAGATGGAAAAGTCCACTGTTAGCACATTTACTATAAGCAATACAAAAAAATCATGATTTTTATAAAGGGTAAACAGATCAATACTATGGAGTTTGTATTATTGTGAAAATCAGCATCTCTTTAGAAAATCAAATCTCGATTTGTGTTTTTAACCTACCATACTACTCTGAATCTCATGCCTCTTTTGCCAACACGCTCTAAACAACTGTAGAAGGTAAATTAGGACATAGATAGAGATCTTTTTGCCAGCCAAGTGGCAGCGTACCCCTCTCACTTTATTTGATTTAGGATATGGTACACCAGTAGCAATTAAGCCAGCTGATAAGTTGAGAGGTAGGGTTACGATACAGTTAATGGGAATGATAAAAGCTATGAATAGCATGTTCATAATCATCATTTGAGCCAATTCCTAGCAGTTCAGCAATAGTGAAGTTGACTAGTGCTCAAACTCCCGTTCGTTCAAATTTAGAGGTCTTAAAAAGTGCCCTAATTTCGTACATTTTACCATCATAGCTGTCACTTGGGCGTCCGGTCTACCCTGCTACTCATTTCATTAGCAAGATAAATGTATCTTACTGCTTGCTAGGCAACAGCAGAGTGGCCCTCACGTCAGACAACATCTTGCGTTTAGCTTTATGATGTCAGCTTGCTAGGCAACAGATTGGCCCTCATGTCAGACAACATCTTGCTTTCGCTTTATGATGTCAGATCATCACTGGTCCAATTGTCCTTGTGGAAACGGACCACACAGGAGGATGAGATATCAGAAGTTATGCAGTAGGTTGCTATCTCTATTCATGACCGCAAGGCAAGTCGGAGGTGGAATGGCAAATACTCTGAACCACTCAAAGCACTGTGGCCTTTTTTAAAGTGGGATGCAGATACAAAAACAGAGACTATCCTTACCAACAATCCTTCTTGAGTATCAGAGTCCAACATACAGAGTGCAGCGGAAGACGTTAAATGTGCTTCATTCCGTGAGAACGCAACTCTATAGTTCTACAGTGAGATAGTGCATTTCAGCCTCAAAGGAAGCAATGTCCTCAAACGGAACATTGGTGGCACCAGGATCTAAAGCAGGCTTAAGAAGCCTTGGATGCAGTCAGTCTTTTATTAACTATCATGACCGACACAATGTGATCCATAATACTTCCATTTTGGCAGAAATTACATTCAAGCACAGGCCCCCACTAGAAGGTAGTGATGACATTCAGGTGCTGAAAACGTCTTTTTAATGCCTAAAGGAATGATTGTGAGCTTTACTTACCATATATATTGGTCAAATGATGCCCTATGCCGGAAGACTGTCTTTTTTTTTTTTCTTCAGTATCGGCAATGCAGAGACAATTTGTTGCGAAACACTGCCACTGCTGGTCATTCAGTATAATCTGCAGATGGAAAAGTCCACTGTTAGCACATTTACTACAAGCAATACAAAAAAATCATGATTTTTATAAAGGGTAAACAGATCAATACTATGGAGTTTTTATTATTGTGAAAATCAGCATCTCATTAGAAAATCAAATCTCGATTTGTGTTTTCAACCTACCATACTACTCTGAATCTCATGCCTCTTTTGCCAACACGCTCTAAACAACTGTAGAAGGTACATTAGGACATAGATAGAGATCTTTTTGCCAGCCAAGTGGCAGCGTACCCCTCTCACTTTATTTGATTTAGGATATGGTACACCAGTAGCAATTAAGCCAGCTGATAAGTTGAGAGGTAGGGTTACGCTACAGTTAATGGGAATGATAAAAGCTATGAATAGCATGTTCATAATCATCATTTGAGCCAATTCCTAGTAGTTCAGCAATAGTGAAGTTGACTAGTGCTCAAACTCCCGTTCGTTCAAATTTAGAGGTCTTAAAAAGTGCCCTAATTTCGTACATTTTACCATCATAGCTGTCACTTGGGCGTCCGGTCTACCCTGCTACTCATTTCATTAGCAAGATAAATGTATCTTACTGCTTGCTAGGCAACAGCAGAGTGGCCCTCACGTCAGACAACATCTTGCGTTTAGCTTTATGATGACAGCTTGCTAGGCAACAGATTGGCCCTCATGTCAGACAACATCTTGCTTTCGCTTTATGATGTCAGATCATCACTGGTCCAATTGTCCTTGTGGAAGCGGACCACACAGGAGGATGAGATATCAGAAGTTATGCAGTAGGTTGCTATCTCTATTCATGACCGCAAGGCAAGTCTAAGGTGGAATGGCAAATACTCTGAACCACTCAAAGCACTGTGGCCTTTTTTAAAGTGGGATGCAGATACAAAAACAGAGACTATCCTTACCAACAATCCTTCTTGTGTATCAGAGTCCAACATACAGAGTGCAGCGGAAGACGTTAAATGTGCTTCATTCCGTGAGAACGCAACTCTATAGTTCTACAGTGAGATAGTGCATTTCAGCCTCAAAGGAAGCAATGTCCTCAAACGGAACATTGGTGGCACCAGGATCTAAAGCAGGCTTAAGAAGCCTTGGATGCAGTCAGTCTTTTATTAACTATCATGACCGACACAATGTGATCCATAATACTTCCATTTTGGCAGAAATTACATTCAAGCACAGGCCCCCACTAGAAGGTAGTGATGACATTCAGGTGCTGAAAACGTCTTTTTAATGCCTAAAGGAATGATTGTGAGCTTTACTTACCATATATATTGGTCAAATGATGCCCTATGCCGGAAGACTGTCTTTTTTTTTTTTCTTCAGTATCGGCAATGCAGAGACAATTTGTTGCGAAACACTGCCACTGCTGGTCATTCAGTATAATCTGCAGATGGAAAAGTCCACTGTTAGCACATTTACTACAAGCAATACAAAAAAATCATGATTTTTATAAAGGGTAAACAGATCAATACTATGGAGTTTTTATTATTGTGAAAATCAGCATCTCATTAGAAAATCAAATCTCGATTTGTGTTTTCAACCTACCATACTACTCTGAATCTCATGCCTCTTTTGCCAACACGCTCTAAACAACTGTAGAAGGTACATTAGGACATAGATAGAGATCTTTTTGCCAGCCAAGTGGCAGCGTACCCCTCTCACTTTATTTGATTTAGGATATGGTACACCAGTAGCAATTAAGCCAGCTGATAAGTTGAGAGGTAGGGTTACGCTACAGTTAATGGGAATGATAAAAGCTATGAATAGCATGTTCATAATCATCATTTGAGCCAATTCCTAGTAGTTCAGCAATAGTGAAGTTGACTAGTGCTCAAACTCCCGTTCGTTCAAATTTAGAGGTCTTAAAAAGTGCCCTAATTTCGTACATTTTACCATCATAGCTGTCACTTGGGCGTCCGGTCTACCCTGCTACTCATTTCATTAGCAAGATAAATGTATCTTACTGCTTGCTAGGCAACAGCAGAGTGGCCCTCACGTCAGACAACATCTTGCGTTTAGCTTTATGATGACAGCTTGCTAGGCAACAGATTGGCCCTCATGTCAGACAACATCTTGCTTTCGCTTTATGATGTCAGATCATCACTGGTCCAATTGTCCTTGTGGAAGCGGACCACACAGGAGGATGAGATATCAGAAGTTATGCAGTAGGTTGCTATCTCTATTCATGACCGCAAGGCAAGTCGGAGGTGGAATGGCAAATACTCTGAACCACTCAAAGCACTGTGGCCTTTTTTAAAGTGGGATGCAGATACAAAAACAGAGACTATCCTTACCAACAATCCTTCTTGTGTATCAGAGTCCAACATACAGAGTGCAGCGGAAGACGTTAAATGTGCTTCATTCCGTGAGAACGCAACTCTATAGTTCTACAGTGAGATAGTGCATTTCAGCCTCAAAGGAAGCAATGTCCTCAAACGGAACATTGGTGGCACCAGGATCTAAAGCAGGCTTAAGAAGCCTTGGATGCAGTCAGTCTTT
Organism: Lissotriton vulgaris; assembly: GCF_964263255.1. Classification (NCBI taxonomy): domain Eukaryota; kingdom Metazoa; phylum Chordata; class Amphibia; order Caudata; family Salamandridae; genus Lissotriton; species Lissotriton vulgaris. Next base: position 323,685,428 of record NC_141700.1, on the reverse strand, counting down.
TATTAACTATCATGACCGACACAATGTGATCCATAATACTTCCATTTTGGCAGAAATTACATTCAAGCACAGGCCCCCACTAGAAGGTAGTGATGACATTCAGTTGCTGAAAACGTCTTTTTAATGCCTAAAGGAATGATTGTGAGCTTTACTTACCATATATATTGGTCAAATGATGCCCTATGCCGGAAGACTGTCTTTTTTTTTTCTTCAGTATCGGCAATGCAGAGACAATTTGTTGCGAAACACTGCCACTGCTGGTCATTCAGTATAATCTGCAGATGGAAAAGTCCACTGTTAGCACATTTACTACAAGCAATACAAAAAAATCATGATTTTTATAAAGGGTAAACAGATCAATACTATGGAGTTTGTATTATTGTGAAAATCAGCATCTCTTTAGAAAATCAAATCTCGATTTGTGTTTTTAACCTACCATACTACTCTGAATCTCATGCCTCTTTTGCCAACACGCTCTAAACAACTGTAGAAGGTACATTAGGACATAGATAGAGATCTTTTTGCCAGCCAAGTGGCAGCGTACCCCTCTCACTTTATTTGATTTAGGATATGGTACACCAGTAGCAATTAAGCCAGCTGATAAGTTGAGAGGTAGGGTTACGCTACAGTTAATGGGAATGATAAAAGCTATGAATAGCATGTTCATAATCATCATTTGAGCCAATTCCTAGCAGTTCAGCAATAGTGAAGTTGACTAGTGCTCAAACTCCCGTTCGTTCAAATTTAGAGGTCTTAAAAAGTGCCCTAATTTCGTACATTTTACCATCATAGCTGTCACTTGGGCGTCCGGTCTACCCTGCTACTCATTTCATTAGCAAGATAAATGTATCTTACTGCTTGCTAGGCAACAGCAGAGTGGCCCTCACGTCAGACAACATCTTGCGTTTAGCTTTATGATGTCAGCTTGCTAGGCAACAGATTGGCCCTCATGTCAGACAACATCTTGCTTTCGCTTTATGATGTCAGATCATCACTGGTCCAATTGTCCTTGTGGAAGCGGACCACACAGGAGGATGAGATATCAGAAGTTATGCAGTAGGTTGCTATCTCTATTCATGACCGCAAGGCAAGTCGGAGGTGGAATGGCAAATACTCTGAACCACTCAAAGCACTGTGGCCTTTTTTAAAGTGGGATGCAGATACAAAAACAGAGACTATCCTTACCAACAATCCTTCTTGAGTATCAGAGTCCAACATACAGAGTGCAGCGGAAGACGTTAAATGTGCTTCATTCCGTGAGAACGCAACTCTATAGTTCTACAGTGAGATAGTGCATTTCAGCCTCAAAGGAAGCAATGTCCTCAAACGGAACATTGGTGGCACCAGGATCTAAAGCAGGCTTAAGAAGCCTTGGATGCAGTCAGTCTTTTATTAACTATCATGACCGACACAATGTGATCCATAATACTTCCATTTTGGCAGAAATTACATTCAAGCACAGGCCCCCACTAGAAGGTAGTGATGACATTCAGGTGCTGAAAACGTCTTTTTAATGCCTAAAGGATTGATTGTGAGCTTTACTTACCATATATATTGGTCAAATGATGCCCTATGCCGGAAGACTGTCTTTTTTTTTTTCTTCAGTATCGGCAATGCAGAGACAATTTGTTGCGAAACACTGCCACTGCTGGTCATTCAGTATAATCTGCAGATGGAAAAGTCCACTGTTAGCACATTTACTACAAGCAATACAAAAAAATCATGATTTTTATAAAGGGTAAACAGATCAATACTATGGAGTTTGTATTATTGTGAAAATCAGCATCTCTTTAGAAAATCAAATCTCGATTTGTGTTTTTAACCTACCATACTACTCTGAATCTCATGCCTCTTTTGCCAACACGCTCTAAACAACTGTAGAAGGTACATTAGGACATAGATAGAGATCTTTTTGCCAGCCAAGTGGCAGCGTACCCCTCTCACTTTATTTGATTTAGGATATGGTACACCAGTAGCAATTAAGCCAGCTGATAAGTTGAGAGGTAGGGTTACGATACAGTTAATGGGAATGATAAAAGCTATGAATAGCATGTTCATAATCATCATTTGAGCCAATTCCTAGCAGTTCAGCAATAGTGAAGTTGACTAGTGCTCAAACTCCCGTTCGTTCAAATTTAGAGGTCTTAAAAAGTGCCCTAATTTCGTACATTTTACCATCATAGCTGTCACTTGGGCGTCCGGTCTACCCTGCTACTCATTTCATTAGCAAGATAAATGTATCTTACTGCTTGCTAGGCAACAGCAGAGTGGCCCTCACGTCAGACAACATCTTGCGTTTAGCTTTATGATGTCAGCTTGCTAGGCAACAGATTGGCCCTCATGTCAGACAACATCTTGCTTTCGCTTTATGATGTCAGATCATCACTGGTCCAATTGTCCTTGTGGAAACGGACCACACAGGAGGATGAGATATCAGAAGTTATGCAGTAGGTTGCTATCTCTATTCATGACCGCAAGGCAAGTCGGAGGTGGAATGGCAAATACTCTGAACCACTCAAAGCACTGTGGCCTTTTTTAAAGTGGGATGCAGATACAAAAACAGAGACTATCCTTACCAACAATCCTTCTTGAGTATCAGAGTCCAACATACAGAGTGCAGCGGAAGACGTTAAATGTGCTTCATTCCGTGAGAACGCAACTCTATAGTTCTACAGTGAGATAGTGCATTTCAGCCTCAAAGGAAGCAATGTCCTCAAACGGAACATTGGTGGCACCAGGATCTAAAGCAGGCTTAAGAAGCCTTGGATGCAGTCAGTCTTTTATTAACTATCATGACCGACACAATGTGATCCATAATACTTCCATTTTGGCAGAAATTACATTCAAGCACAGGCCCCCACTAGAAGGTAGTGATGACATTCAGGTGCTGAAAACGTCTTTTTAATGCCTAAAGGAATGATTGTGAGCTTTACTTACCATATATATTGGTCCAATGATGCCCTATGCCGGAAGACTGTCTTTTTTTTTTTCTTCAGTATCGGCAATGCAGAGACAATTTGTTGCGAAACACTGCCACTGCTGGTCATTCAGTATAATCTGCAGATGGAAAAGTCCACTGTTAGCACATTTACTACAAGCAATACAAAAAAATCATGATTTTTATAAAGGGTAAACAGATCAATACTATGGAGTGTGTATTATTGTGAAAATCAGCATCTCTTTAGAAAATCAAATCTCGATTTGTGTTTTTAACCTACCATACTACTCTGAATCTCATGCCTCTTTTGCCAACACGCTCTAAACAACTGTAGAAGGTACATTAGGACATAGATAGAGATCTTTTTGCCAGCCAAGTGGCAGCGTACCCCTCTCACTTTATTTGATTTAGGATATGGTACACCAGTAGCAATTAAGCCAGCTGATAAGTTGAGAGGTAGGGTTACGATACAGTTAATGGGAATGATAAAAGCTATGAATAGCATGTTCATAATCATCATTTGAGCCAATTCCTAGCAGTTCAGCAATAGTGAAGTTGACTAGTGCTCAAACTCCCGTTCGTTCAAATTTAGAGGTCTTAAAAAGTGCCCTAATTTCGTACATTTTACCATCATAGCTGTCACTTGGGCGTCCGGTCTACCCTGCTACTCATTTCATTAGCAAGATAAATGTATCTTACTGCTTGCTAGGCAACAGCAGAGTGGCCCTCACGTCAGACAACATCTTGCGTTTAGCTTTATGATGTCAGCTTGCTAGGCAACAGATTGGCCCTCATGTCAGACAACATCTTGCTTTCGCTTTATGATGTCAGATCATCACTGGTCCAATTGTCCTTGTGGAAACGGACCACACAGGAGGATGAGATATCAGAAGTTATGCAGTAGGTTGCTATCTCTATTCATGACCGCAAGGCAAGTCGGAGGTGGAATGGCAAATACTCTGAACCACTCAAAGCACTGTGGCCTTTTTTAAAGTGGGATGCAGATACAAAAACAGAGACTATCCTTACCAACAATCCTTCTTGAGTATCAGAGTCCAACATACAGAGTGCAGCGGAAGACGTTAAATGTGCTTCATTCCGTGAGAACGCAACTCTATAGTTCTACAGTGAGATAGTGCATTTCAGCCTCAAAGGAAGCAATGTCCTCAAACGGAACATTGGTGGCACCAGGATCTAAAGCAGGCTTAAGAAGCCTTGGATGCAGTCAGTCTTTTATTAACTATCATGACCGACACAATGTGATCCATAATACTTCCATTTTGGCAGAAATTACATTCAAGCACAGGCCCCCACTAGAAGGTAGTGATGACATTCAGGTGCTGAAAACGTCTTTTTAATGCCTAAAGGAATGATTGTGAGCTTTACTTACCATATATATTGGTCAAATGATGCCCTATGCCGGAAGACTGTCTTTTTTTTTTTTCTTCAGTATCGGCAATGCAGAGACAATTTGTTGCGAAACACTGCCACTGCTGGTCATTCAGTATAATCTGCAGATGGAAAAGTCCACTGTTAGCACATTTACTACAAGCAATACAAAAAAATCATGATTTTTATAAAGGGTAAACAGATCAATACTATGGAGTTTTTATTATTGTGAAAATCAGCATCTCATTAGAAAATCAAATCTCGATTTGTGTTTTCAACCTACCATACTACTCTGAATCTCATGCCTCTTTTGCCAACACGCTCTAAACAACTGTAGAAGGTACATTAGGACATAGATAGAGATCTTTTTGCCAGCCAAGTGGCAGCGTACCCCTCTCACTTTATTTGATTTAGGATATGGTACACCAGTAGCAATTAAGCCAGCTGATAAGTTGAGAGGTAGGGTTACGCTACAGTTAATGGGAATGATAAAAGCTATGAATAGCATGTTCATAATCATCATTTGAGCCAATTCCTAGTAGTTCAGCAATAGTGAAGTTGACTAGTGCTCAAACTCCCGTTCGTTCAAATTTAGAGGTCTTAAAAAGTGCCCTAATTTCGTACATTTTACCATCATAGCTGTCACTTGGGCGTCCGGTCTACCCTGCTACTCATTTCATTAGCAAGATAAATGTATCTTACTGCTTGCTAGGCAACAGCAGAGTGGCCCTCACGTCAGACAACATCTTGCGTTTAGCTTTATGATGACAGCTTGCTAGGCAACAGATTGGCCCTCATGTCAGACAACATCTTGCTTTCGCTTTATGATGTCAGATCATCACTGGTCCAATTGTCCTTGTGGAAGCGGACCACACAGGAGGATGAGATATCAGAAGTTATGCAGTAGGTTGCTATCTCTATTCATGACCGCAAGGCAAGTCGGAGGTGGAATGGCAAATACTCTGAACCACTCAAAGCACTGTGGCCTTTTTTAAAGTGGGATGCAGATACAAAAACAGAGACTATCCTTACCAACAATCCTTCTTGTGTATCAGAGTCCAACATACAGAGTGCAGCGGAAGACGTTAAATGTGCTTCATTCCGTGAGAACGCAACTCTATAGTTCTACAGTGAGATAGTGCATTTCAGCCTCAAAGGAAGCAATGTCCTCAAACGGAACATTGGTGGCACCAGGATCTAAAGCAGGCTTAAGAAGCCTTGGATGCAGTCAGTCTTTTATTAACTATCATGACCGACACAATGTGATCCATAATACTTCCATTTTGGCAGAAATTACATTCAAGCACAGGCCCCCACTAGAAGGTAGTGATGACATTCAGGTGCTGAAAACGTCTTTTTAATGCCTAAAGGAATGATTGTGAGCTTTACTTACCATATATATTGGTCAAATGATGCCCTATGCCGGAAGACTGTCTTTTTTTTTTTTCTTCAGTATCGGCAATGCAGAGACAATTTGTTGCGAAACACTGCCACTGCTGGTCATTCAGTATAATCTGCAGATGGAAAAGTCCACTGTTAGCACATTTACTACAAGCAATACAAAAAAATCATGATTTTTATAAAGGGTAAACAGATCAATACTATGGAGTTTTTATTATTGTGAAAATCAGCATCTCATTAGAAAATCAAATCTCGATTTGTGTTTTCAACCTACCATACTACTCTGAATCTCATGCCTCTTTTGCCAACACGCTCTAAACAACTGTAGAAGGTACATTAGGACATAGATAGAGATCTTTTTGCCAGCCAAGTGGCAGCGTACCCCTCTCACTTTATTTGATTTAGGATATGGTACACCAGTAGCAATTAAGCCAGCTGATAAGTTGAGAGGTAGGGTTACGCTACAGTTAATGGGAATGATAAAAGCTATGAATAGCATGTTCATAATCATCATTTGAGCCAATTCCTAGTAGTTCAGCAATAGTGAAGTTGACTAGTGCTCAAACTCCCGTTCGTTCAAATTTAGAGGTCTTAAAAAGTGCCCTAATTTCGTACATTTTACCATCATAGCTGTCACTTGGGCGTCCGGTCTACCCTGCTACTCATTTCATTAGCAAGATAAATGTATCTTACTGCTTGCTAGGCAACAGCAGAGTGGCCCTCACGTCAGACAACATCTTGCGTTTAGCTTTATGATGACAGCTTGCTAGGCAACAGATTGGCCCTCATGTCAGACAACATCTTGCTTTCGCTTTATGATGTCAGATCATCACTGGTCCAATTGTCCTTGTGGAAGCGGACCACACAGGAGGATGAGATATCAGAAGTTATGCAGTAGGTTGCTATCTCTATTCATGACCGCAAGGCAAGTCGGAGGTGGAATGGCAAATACTCTGAACCACTCAAAGCACTGTGGCCTTTTTTAAAGTGGGATGCAGATACAAAAACAGAGACTATCCTTACCAACAATCCTTCTTGTGTATCAGAGTCCAACATACAGAGTGCAGCGGAAGACGTTAAATGTGCTTCATTCCGTGAGAACGCAACTCTATAGTTCTACAGTGAGATAGTGCATTTCAGCCTCAAAGGAAGCAATGTCCTCAAACGGAACATTGGTGGCACCAGGATCTAAAGCAGGCTTAAGAAGCCTTGGATGCAGTCAGTCTTTTATTAACTATCATGACCGACACAATGTGATCCATAATACTTCCATTTTGGCAGAAATTACATTCAAGCACAGGCCCCCACTAGAAGGTAGTGATGACATTCAGGTGCTGAAAACGTCTTTTTAATGCCTAAAGGAATGATTGTGAGCTTTACTTACCATATATATTGGTCAAATGATGCCCTATGCCGGAAGACTGTCTTTTTTTTTTCTTCAGTATCGGCAATGCAGAGACAATTTGTTGCGAAACACTGCCACTGCTGGTCATTCAGTATAATCTGCAGATGGAAAAGTCCACTGTTAGCACATTTACTACAAGCAATACAAAAAAATCATGATTTTTATAAAGGGTAAACAGATCAATACTATGGAGTTTGTATTATTGTGAAAATCAGCATCTCTTTAGAAAATCAAATCTCGATTTGTGTTTTTAACCTACCATATTACTCTGAATCTCATGCCTCTTTTGCCAACACGCTCTAAACAACTGTAGAAGGTACATTAGGACATAGATAGAGATCTTTTTGCCAGCCAAGTGGCAGCGTACCCCTCTCACTTTATTTGATTTAGGATATGGTACACCAGTAGCAATTAAGCCAGCTGATAAGTTGAGAGGTAGGGTTACCCTACAGTTAATGGGAATGATAAAAGCTATGAATAGCATGTTCATAATCATCATTTGAGCCAATTCCTAGCAGTTCAGCAATAGTGAAGTTGACTAGTGCTCAAACTCCCGTTCGTTCAAATTTAGAGGTCTTAAAAAGTGCCCTAATTTCGTACATTTTACCATCATAGCTGTCACTTGGGCGTCCGGTCTACCCTGCTACTCATTTCATTAGCAAGATAAATGTATCTTACTGCTTGCTAGGCAACAGCAGAGTGGCCCTCACGTCAGACAACATCTTGCGTTTAGCTTTATGATGTCAGCTTGCTAGGCAACAGATTGGCCCTCATGTCAGACAACATCTTGCTTTCGCTTTATGATGTCAGATCATCACTGGTCCAATTGTCCTTGTGGAAGCGGACCACACAGGAGGATGAGATATCAGAAGTTATGCAGTAGGTTGCTATCTCTATTCATGACCGCAAGGCAAGTCGGAGGTGGAATGGCAAATACTCTGAACCACTCAAAGCACTGTGGCCTTTTTTAAAGTGGGATGCAGATACAAAAACAGAGACTATCCTTACCAACAATCCTTCTTGAGTATCAGAGTCCAACATACAGAGTGCAGCGGAAGACGTTAAATGTGCTTCATTCCGTGAGAACGCAACTCTATAGTTCTACAGTGAGATAGTGCATTTCAGCCTCAAAGGAAGCAATGTCCTCAAACGGAACATTGGTGGCACCAGGATCTAAAGCAGGCTTAAGAAGCCTTGGATGCAGTCAGTCTTTTATTAACTATCATGACCGACACAATGTGATCCATAATACTTCCATTTTGGCAGAAATTACATTCAAGCACAGGCCCCCACTAGAAGGTAGTGATGACATTCAGGTGCTGAAAACGTCTTTTTAATGCCTAAAGGATTGATTGTGAGCTTTACTTACCATATATATTGGTCAAATGATGCCCTATGCCGGAAGACTGTCTTTTTTTTTTTCTTCAGTATCGGCAATGCAGAGACAATTTGTTGCGAAACACTGCCACTGCTGGTCATTCAGTATAATCTGCAGATGGAAAAGTCCACTGTTAGCACATTTACTACAAGCAATACAAAAAAATCATGATTTTTATAAAGGGTAAACAGATCAATACTATGGAGTTTGTATTATTGTGAAAATCAGCATCTCTTTAGAAAATCAAATCTCGATTTGTGTTTTTAACCTACCATACTACTCTGAATCTCATGCCTCTTTTGCCAACACGCTCTAAACAACTGTAGAAGGTACATTAGGACATAGATAGAGATCTTTTTGCCAGCCAAGTGGCAGCGTACCCCTCTCACTTTATTTGATTTAGGATATGGTACACCAGTAGCAATTAAGCCAGCTGATAAGTTGAGAGGTAGGGTTACGATACAGTTAATGGGAATGATAAAAGCTATGAATAGCATGTTCATAATCATCATTTGAGCCAATTCCTAGCAGTTCAGCAATAGTGAAGTTGACTAGTGCTCAAACTCCCGTTCGTTCAAATTTAGAGGTCTTAAAAAGTGCCCTAATTTCGTACATTTTACCATCATAGCTGTCACTTGGGCGTCCGGTCTACCCTGCTACTCATTTCATTAGCAAGATAAATGTATCTTACTGCTTGCTAGGCAACAGCAGAGTGGCCCTCACGTCAGACAACATCTTGCGTTTAGCTTTATGATGTCAGCTTGCTAGGCAACAGATTGGCCCTCATGTCAGACAACATCTTGCTTTCGCTTTATGATGTCAGATCATCACTGGTCCAATTGTCCTTGTGGAAACGGACCACACAGGAGGATGAGATATCAGAAGTTATGCAGTAGGTTGCTATCTCTATTCATGACCGCAAGGCAAGTCGGAGGTGGAATGGCAAATACTCTGAACCACTCAAAGCACTGTGGCCTTTTTTAAAGTGGGATGCAGATACAAAAACAGAGACTATCCTTACCAACAATCCTTCTTGAGTATCAGAGTCCAACATACAGAGTGCAGCGGAAGACGTTAAATGTGCTTCATTCCGTGAGAACGCAACTCTATAGTTCTACAGTGAGATAGTGCATTTCAGCCTCAAAGGAAGCAATGTCCTCAAACGGAACATTGGTGGTACCAGGATCTAAAGCAGGCTTAAGAAGCCTTGAATGCAGTCAGTCTTTTATTAACTATCATGACCGACACAATGTGATCCATAATACTTCCATTTTGGCAGAAATTACATTCAAGCACAGGCCCCCACTAGAAGGTAGTGATGACATTCAGGTGCTGAAAACGTCTTTTTAATGCCTAAAGGAATGATTGTGAGCTTTACTTACCATATATATTGGTCAAATGATGCCCTATGCCGGAAGACTGTCTTTTTTTTTTTCTTCAGTATCGGCAATGCAGAGACAATTTGTTGCGAAACACTGCCACTGCTGGTCATTCAGTATAATCTGCAGATGGAAAAGTCCACTGTTAGCACATTTACTACAAGCAATACAAAAAAATCATGATTTTTATAAAGGGTAAACAGATCAATACTATGGAGTTTGTATTATTGTGAAAATCAGCATCTCTTTAGAAAATCAAATCTCGATTTGTGTTTTTAACCTACCATACTACTCTGAATCTCATGCCTCTTTTGCCAACACGCTCTAAACAACTGTAGAAGGTACATTAGGACATAGATAGAGATCTTTTTGCCAGCCAAGTGGCAGCGTACCCCTCTCACTTTATTTGATTTAGGATATGGTACACCAGTAGCAATTAAGCCAGCTGATAAGTTGAGAGGTAGGGTTACCCTACAGTTAATGGGAATGATAAAAGCTATGAATAGCATGTTCATAATCATCATTTGAGCCAATTCCTAGCAGTTCAGCAATAGTGAAGTTGACTAGTGCTCAAACTCCCGTTCGTTCAAATTTAGAGGTCTTAAAAAGTGCCCTAATTTCGTACATTTTACCATCATAGCTGTCACTTGGGCGTCCGGTCTACCCTGCTACTCATTTCATTAGCAAGATAAATGTATCTTACTGCTTGCTAGGCAACAGCAGAGTGGCTCTCACGTCAGACAACATCTTGCGTTTAGCTTTATGATGACAGCTTGCTAGGCAACAGATTGGCCCTCATGTCAGACAACATCTTGCTTTCGCTTTATGATGTCAGATCATCACTGGTCCAATTGTCCTTGTGGAAGCGGACCACACAGGAGGATGAGATATCAGAAGTTATGCAGTAGGTTGCTATCTCTATTCATGACCGCAAGGCAAGTCGGAGGTGGAATGGCAAATACTCTGAACCACTCAAAGCACTGTGGCCTTTTTTAAAGTGGGATGCAGATACAAAAACAGAGACTATCCTTACCAACAATCCTTCTTGTGTATCAGAGTCCAACATACAGAGTGCAGCGGAAGACGTTAAATGTGCTTCATTCCGTGAGAACGCAACTCTATAGTTCTACAGTGAGATAGTGCATTTCAGCCTCAAAGGAAGCAATGTCCTCAAACGGAACATTGGTGGCACCAGGATCTAAAGCAGGCTTAAGAAGCCTTGGATGCAGTCAGTCTTTTATTAACTATCATGACCGACACAATGTGATCCATAAAACTTCCATTTTGGCAGAAATTACATTCAAGCACAGGCCCCCACTAGAAGGTAGTGATGACATTCAGTTGCTGAAAACGTCTTTTTAATGCCTAAAGGAATGATTGTGAGCTTTACTTACCATATATATTGGTCAAATGATGCCCTATGCCGGAAGACTGTCTTTTTTTTTTCTTCAGTATCGGCAATGCAGAGACAATTTGTTGCGAAACACTGCCACTGCTGGTCATTCAGTATAATCTGCAGATGGAAAAGTCCACTGTTAGCACATTTACTACAAGCAATACAAAAAAATCATGATTTTTATAAAGGGTAAACAGATCAATACTATGGAGTTTGTATTATTGTGAAAATCAGCATCTCTTTAGAAAATCAAATCTCGATTTGTGTTTTTAACCTACCATACTACTCTGAATCTCATGCCTCTTTTGCCAACACGCTCTAAACAACTGTAGAAGGTACATTAGGACATAGATAGAGATCTTTTTGCCAGCCAAGTGGCAGCGTACCCCTCTCACTTTATTTGATTTAGGATATGGTACACCAGTAGCAATTAAGCCAGCTGATAAGTTGAGAGGTAGGGTTACGCTACAGTTAATGGGAATGATAAAAGCTATGAATAGCATGTTCATAATCATCATTTGAGCCAATTCCTAGCAGTTCAGCAATAGTGAAGTTGACTAGTGCTCAAACTCCCGTTCGTTCAAATTTAGAGGTCTTAAAAAGTGCCCTAATTTCGTACATTTTACCATCATAGCTGTCACTTGGGCGTCCGGTCTACCCTGCTACTCATTTCATTAGCAAGATAAATGTATCTTACTGCTTGCTAGGCAACAGCAGAGTGGCCCTCACGTCAGACAACATCTTGCGTTTAGCTTTATGATGTCAGCTTGCTAGGCAACAGATTGGCCCTCATGTCAGACAACATCTTGCTTTCGCTTTATGATGTCAGATCATCACTGGTCCAATTGTCCTTGTGGAAGCGGACCACACAGGAGGATGAGATATCAGAAGTTATGCAGTAGGTTGCTATCTCTATTCATGACCGCAAGGCAAGTCGGAGGTGGAATGGCAAATACTCTGAACCACTCAAAGCACTGTGGCCTTTTTTAAAGTGGGATGCAGATACAAAAACAGAGACTATCCTTACCAACAATCCTTCTTGAGTATCAGAGTCCAACATACAGAGTGCAGCGGAAGACGTTAAATGTGCTTCATTCCGTGAGAACGCAACTCTATAGTTCTACAGTGAGATAGTGCATTTCAGCCTCAAAGGAAGCAATGTCCTCAAACGGAACATTGGTGGCACCAGGATCTAAAGCAGGCTTAAGAAGCCTTGGATGCAGTCAGTCTTTTATTAACTATCATGACCGACACAATGTGATCCATAATACTTCCATTTTGGCAGAAATTACATTCAAGCACAGGCCCCCACTAGAAGGTAGTGATGACATTCAGGTGCTGAAAACGTCTTTTTAATGCCTAAAGGATTGATTGTGAGCTTTACTTACCATATATATTGGTCAAATGATGCCCTATGCCGGAAGACTGTCTTTTTTTTTTTCTTCAGTATCGGCAATGCAGAGACAATTTGTTGCGAAACACTGCCACTGCTGGTCATTCAGTATAATCTGCAGATGGAAAAGTCCACTGTTAGCACATTTACTACAAGCAATACAAAAAAATCATGATTTTTATAAAGGGTAAACAGATCAATACTATGGAGTTTGTATTATTGTGAAAATCAGCATCTCTTTAGAAAATCAAATCTCGATTTGTGTTTTTAACCTACCATACTACTCTGAATCTCATGCCTCTTTTGCCAACACGCTCTAAACAACTGTAGAAGGTACATTAGGACATAGATAGAGATCTTTTTGCCAGCCAAGTGGCAGCGTACCCCTCTCACTTTATTTGATTTAGGATATGGTACACCAGTAGCAATTAAGCCAGCTGATAAGTTGAGAGGTAGGGTTACGATACAGTTAATGGGAATGATAAAAGCTATGAATAGCATGTTCATAATCATCATTTGAGCCAATTCCTAGCAGTTCAGCAATAGTGAAGTTGACTAGTGCTCAAACTCCCGTTCGTTCAAATTTAGAGGTCTTAAAAAGTGCCCTAATTTCGTACATTTTACCATCATAGCTGTCACTTGGGCGTCCGGTCTACCCTGCTACTCATTTCATTAGCAAGATAAATGTATCTTACTGCTTGCTAGGCAACAGCAGAGTGGCCCTCACGTCAGACAACATCTTGCGTTTAGCTTTATGATGTCAGCTTGCTAGGCAACAGATTGGCCCTCATGTCAGACAACATCTTGCTTTCGCTTTATGATGTCAGATCATCACTGGTCCAATTGTCCTTGTGGAAACGGACCACACAGGAGGATGAGATATCAGAAGTTATGCAGTAGGTTGCTATCTCTATTCATGACCGCAAGGCAAGTCGGAGGTGGAATGGCAAATACTCTGAACCACTCAAAGCACTGTGGCCTTTTTTAAAGTGGGATGCAGATACAAAAACAGAGACTATCCTTACCAACAATCCTTCTTGAGTATCAGAGTCCAACATACAGAGTGCAGCGGAAGACGTTAAATGTGCTTCATTCCGTGAGAACGCAACTCTATAGTTCTACAGTGAGATAGTGCATTTCAGCCTCAAAGGAAGCAATGTCCTCAAACGGAACATTGGTGGCACCAGGATCTAAAGCAGGCTTAAGAAGCCTTGGATGCAGTCAGTCTTTTATTAACTATCATGACCGACACAATGTGATCCATAATACTTCCATTTTGGCAGAAATTACATTCAAGCACAGGCCCCCACTAGAAGGTAGTGATGATATTCAGGTGCTGAAAACGTCTTTTTAATGCCTAAAGGAATGATTGTGAGCTTTACTTACCATATATATTGGTCAAATGATGCCCTATGCCGGAAGACTGTCTTTTTTTTTTTCTTCAGTATCGGCAATGCAGAGACAATTTGTTGCGAAACACTGCCACTGCTGGTCATTCAGTATAATCTGCAGATGGAAAAGTCCACTGTTAGCACATTTACTACAAGCAATACAAAAAAATCATGATTTTTATAAAGGGTAAACAGATCAATACTATGGAGTTTGTATTATTGTGAAAATCAGCTTCTCTTTAGAAAATCAAATCTCGATTTGTGTTTTTAACCTACCATACTACTCTGAATCTCATGCCTCTTTTGCCAACAAGCTCTAAACAACTGTAGAAGGTACATTAGGACATAGATAGAGATCTTTTTGCCAGCCAAGTGGCAGCGTACCCCTCTCACTTTATTTGATTTAGGATATGGTACACCAGTAGCAATTAAGCCAGCTGATAAGTTGAGAGGTAGGGTTACGCTACAGTTAATGGGAATGATAAAAGCTATGAATAGCATGTTCATAATCATCATTTGAGCCAATTCCTAGCAGTTCAGCAATAGTGAAGTTGACTAGTGCTCAAACTCCCGTTCGTTCAAATTTAGAGGTCTTAAAAAGTGCCCTAATTTCGTACATTTTACCATCATAGCTGTCACTTGGGCGTCCGGTCTACCCTGCTACTCATTTCATTAGCAAGATAAATGTATCTTACTGCTTGCTAGGCAACAGCAGAGTGGCCCTCACGTCAGACAACATCTTGCGTTTAGCTTTATGATGTCAGCTTGCTAGGCAACAGATTGGCCCTCATGTCAGACAACATCTTGCTTTCGCTTTATGATGTCAGATCATCACTGGTCCAATTGTCCTTGTGGAAGCGGACCACACAGGAGGATGAGATATCAGAAGTTATGCAGTAGGTTGCTATCTCTATTCATGACCGCAAGGCAAGTCGGAGGTGGAATGGCAAATACTCTGAACCACTCAAAGCACTGTGGCCTTTTTTAAAGTGGGATGCAGATACAAAAACAGAGACTATCCTTACCAACAATCCTTCTTGAGTATCAGAGTCCAACATACAGAGTGCAGCGGAAGACGTTAAATGTGCTTCATTCCGTGAGAACGCAACTCTATAGTTCTACAGTGAGATAGTGCATTTCAGCCTCAAAGGAAGCAATGTCCTCAAACGGAACATTGGTGGCACCAGGATCTAAAGCAGGCTTAAGAAGCCTTGGATGCAGTCAGTCTTTTATTAACTATCATGACCGACACAATGTGATCCATAATACTTCCATTTTGGCAGAAATTACATTCAAGCACAGGCCCCCACTAGAAGGTAGTGATGACATTCAGGTGCTGAAAACGTCTTTTTAATGCCTAAAGGATTGATTGTGAGCTTTACTTACCATATATATTGGTCAAATGATGCCCTATGCCGGAAGACTGTCTTTTTTTTTTTCTTCAGTATCGGCAATGCAGAGACAATTTGTTGCGAAACACTGCCACTGCTGGTCATTCAGTATAATCTGCAGATGGAAAAGTCCACTGTTAGCACATTTACTACAAGCAATACAAAAAAATCATGATTTTTATAAAGGGTAAACAGATCAATACTATGGAGTTTGTATTATTGTGAAAATCAGCATCTCTTTAGAAAATCAAATCTCGATTTGTGTTTTTAACCTACCATACTACTCTGAATCTCATGCCTCTTTTGCCAACACGCTCTAAACAACTGTAGAAGGTACATTAGGACATAGATAGAGATCTTTTTGCCAGCCAAGTGGCAGCGTACCCCTCTCACTTTATTTGATTTAGGATATGGTACACCAGTAGCAATTAAGCCAGCTGATAAGTTGAGAGGTAGGGTTACGATACAGTTAATGGGAATGATAAAAGCTATGAATAGCATGTTCATAATCATCATTTGAGCCAATTCCTAGCAGTTCAGCAATAGTGAAGTTGACTAGTGCTCAAACTCCCGTTCGTTCAAATTTAGAGGTCTTAAAAAGTGCCCTAATTTCGTACATTTTACCATCATAGCTGTCACTTGGGCGTCCGGTCTACCCTGCTACTCATTTCATTAGCAAGATAAATGTATCTTACTGCTTGCTAGGCAACAGCAGAGTGGCCCTCACGTCAGACAACATCTTGCGTTTAGCTTTATGATGTCAGCTTGCTAGGCAACAGATTGGCCCTCATGTCAGACAACATCTTGCTTTCGCTTTATGATGTCAGATCATCACTGGTCCAATTGTCCTTGTGGAAACGGACCACACAGGAGGATGAGATATCAGAAGTTATGCAGTAGGTTGCTATCTCTATTCATGACCGCAAGGCAAGTCGGAGGTGGAATGGCAAATACTCTGAATAACCCCTCTGATACCACTCAAAGCACTGTGGCCTTTTTTAAAGTGGGATGCAGATACAAAAACAGAGACTATCCTTACCAACAATCCTTCTTGAGTATCAGAGTCCAACATACAGAGTGCAGCGGAAGACGTTAAATGTGCTTCATTCCGTGAGAACGCAACTCTATAGTTCTACAGTGAGATAGTGCATTTCAGCCTCAAAGGAAGCAATGTCCTCAAACGGAACATTGGTGGCACCAGGATCTAAAGCAGGCTTAAGAAGCCTTGGATGCAGTCAGTCTTTTATTAACTATCATGACCGACACAATGTGATCCATAATACTTCCATTTTGGCAGAAATTACATTCAAGCACAGGCCCCCACTAGAAGGTAGTGATGACATTCAGGTGCTGAAAACGTCTTTTTAATGCCTAAAGGAATGATTGTGAGCTTTACTTACCATATATATTGGTCAAATGATGCCCTATGCCGGAAGACTGTCTTTTTTTTTTTCTTCAGTATCGGCAATGCAGAGACAATTTGTTGCGAAACACTGCCACTGCTGGTCATTCAGTATAATCTGCAGATGGAAAAGTCCACTGTTAGCACATTTACTACAAGCAATACAAAAAAATCATGATTTTTATAAAGGGTAAACAGATCAATACTATGGAGTTTGTATTATTGTGAAAATCAGCTTCTCTTTAGAAAATCAAATCTCGATTTGTGTTTTTAACCTACCATACTACTCTGAATCTCATGCCTCTTTTGCCAACAAGCTCTAAACAACTGTAGAAGGTACATTAGGACATAGATAGAGATCTTTTTGCCAGCCAAGTGGCAGCGTACCCCTCTCACTTTATTTGATTTAGGATATGGTACACCAGTAGCAATTAAGCCAGCTGATAAGTTGAGAGGTAGGGTTACGCTACAGTTAATGGGAATGATAAAAGCTATGAATAGCATGTTCATAATCATCATTTGAGCCAATTCCTAGCAGTTCAGCAATAGTGAAGTTGACTAGTGCTCAAACTCCCGTTCGTTCAAATTTAGAGGTCTTAAAAAGTGCCCTAATTTCGTACATTTTACCATCATAGCTGTCACTTGGGCGTCCGGTCTACCCTGCTACTCATTTCATTAGCAAGATAAATGTATCTTACTGCTTGCTAGGCAACAGCAGAGTGGCCCTCACGTCAGACAACATCTTGCGTTTAGCTTTATGATGTCAGCTTGCTAGGCAACAGATTGGCCCTCATGTCAGACAACATCTTGCTTTCGCTTTATGATGTCAGATCATCACTGGTCCAATTGTCCTTGTGGAAGCGGACCACACAGGAGGATGAGATATCAGAAGTTATGCAGTAGGTTGCTATCTCTATTCATGACCGCAAGGCAAGTCGGAGGTGGAATGGCAAATACTCTGAACCACTCAAAGCACTGTGGCCTTTTTTAAAGTGGGATGCAGATACAAAAACAGAGACTATCCTTACCAACAATCCTTCTTGAGTATCAGAGTCCAACATACAGAGTGCAGCGGAAGACGTTAAATGTGCTTCATTCCGTGAGAACGCAACTCTATAGTTCTACAGTGAGATAGTGCATTTCAGCCTCAAAGGAAGCAATGTCCTCAAACGGAACATTGGTGGCACCAGGATCTAAAGCAGGCTTAAGAAGCCTTGGATGCAGTCAGTCTTTTATTAACTATCATGACCGACACAATGTGATCCATAATACTTCCATTTTGGCAGAAATTACATTCAAGCACAGGCCCCCACTAGAAGGTAGTGATGACATTCAGGTGCTGAAAACGTCTTTTTAATGCCTAAAGGAATGATTGTGAGCTTTACTTACCATATATATTGGTCAAATGATGCCCTATGCCGGAAGACTGTCTTTTTTTTTTTCTTCAGTATCGGCAATGCAGAGACAATTTGTTGCGAAACACTGCCACTGCTGGTCATTCAGTATAATCTGCAGATGGAAAAGTCCACTGTTAGCACATTTACTACAAGCAATACAAAAAAATCATGATTTTTATAAAGGGTAAACAGATCAATACTATGGAGTTTGTATTATTGTGAAAATCAGCATCTCTTTAGAAAATCAAATCTCGATTTGTGTTTTTAACCTACCATACTACTCTGAATCTCATGCCTCTTTTGCCAACACGCTCTAAACAACTGTAGAAGGTACATTAGGACATAGATAGAGATCTTTTTGCCAGCCAAGTGGCAGCGTACCCCTCTCACTTTATTTGATTTAGGATATGGTACACCAGTAGCAATTAAGCCAGCTGATAAGTTGAGAGGTAGGGTTACGCTACAGTTAATGGGAATGATAAAAGCTATGAATAGCATGTTCATAATCATCATTTGAGCCAATTCCTAGCAGTTCAGCAATAGTGAAGTTGACTAGTGCTCAAACTCCCGTTCGTTCAAATTTAGAGGTCTTAAAAAGTGCCCTAATTTCGTACATTTTACCATCATAGCTGTCACTTGGGCGTCCGGTCTACCCTGCTACTCATTTCATTAGCAAGATAAATGTATCTTACTGCTTGCTAGGCAACAGCAGAGTGGCCCTCACGTCAGACAACATCTTGCGTTTAGCTTTATGATGTCAGCTTGCTAGGCAACAGATTGGCCCTCATGTCAGACAACATCTTGCTTTCGCTTTATGATGTCAGATCATCACTGGTCCAATTGTCCTTGTGGAAACGGACCACACAGGAGGATGAGATATCAGAAGTTATGCAGTAGGTTGCTATCTCTATTCATGACCGCAAGGCAAGTCGGAGGTGGAATGGCAAATACTCTGAACCACTCAAAGCACTGTGGCCTTTTTTAAAGTGGGATGCAGATACAAAAACAGAGACTATCCTTACCAACAATCCTTCTTGAGTATCAGAGTCCAACATACAGAGTGCAGCGGAAGACGTTAAATGTGCTTCATTCCGTGAGAACGCAACTCTATAGTTCTACAGTGAGATAGTGCATTTCAGCCTCAAAGGAAGCAATGTCCTCAAATGGAACATTGGTGGCACCAGGATCTAAAGCAGGCTTAAGAAGCCTTGGATGCAGTCAGTCTTTTATTAACTATCATGACCGACACAATGTGATCCATAATACTTCCATTTTGGCAGAAATTACATTCAAGCACAGGCCCCCACTAGAAGGTAGTGATGACATTCAGGTGCTGAAAACGTCTTTTTAATGCCTAAAGGAATGATTGTGAGCTTTACTTACCATATATATTGGTCAAATGATGCCCTATGCCGGAAGACTGTCTTTTTTTTTTTCTTCAGTATCGGCAATGCAGAGACAATTTGTTGCGAAACACTGCCACTGCTGGTCATTCAGTATAATCTGCAGATGGAAAAGTCCACTGTTAGCACATTTACTACAAGCAATACAAAAAAATCATGATTTTTATAAAGGGTAAACAGATCAATACTATGGAGTTTGTATTATTGTGAAAATCAGCTTCTCTTTAGAAAATCAAATCTCGATTTGTGTTTTTAACCTACCATACTACTCTGAATCTCATGCCTCTTTTGCCAACAAGCTCTAAACAACTGTAGAAGGTACATTAGGACATAGATAGAGATCTTTTTGCCAGCCAAGTGGCAGCGTACCCCTCTCACTTTATTTGATTTAGGATATGGTACACCAGTAGCAATTAAGCCAGCTGATAAGTTGAGAGGTAGGGTTACGCTACAGTTAATGGGAATGATAAAAGCTATGAATAGCATGTTCATAATCATCATTTGAGCCAATTCCTAGCAGTTCAGCAATAGTGAAGTTGACTAGTGCTCAAACTCCCGTTCGTTCAAATTTAGAGGTCTTAAAAAGTGCCCTAATTTCGTACATTTTACCATCATAGCTGTCACTTGGGCGTCCGGTCTACCCTGCTACTCATTTCATTAGCAAGATAAATGTATCTTACTGCTTGCTAGGCAACAGCAGAGTGGCCCTCACGTCAGACAACATCTTGCGTTTAGCTTTATGATGTCAGCTTGCTAGGCAACAGATTGGCCCTCATGTCAGACAACATCTTGCTTTCGCTTTATGATGTCAGATCATCACTGGTCCAATTGTCCTTGTGGAAGCGGACCACACAGGAGGATGAGATATCAGAAGTTATGCAGTAGGTTGCTATCTCTATTCATGACCGCAAGGCAAGTCGGAGGTGGAATGGCAAATACTCTGAACCACTCAAAGCACTGTGGCCTTTTTTAAAGTGGGATGCAGATACAAAAACAGAGACTATCCTTACCAACAATCCTTCTTGAGTATCAGAGTCCAACATACAGAGTGCAGCGGAAGACGTTAAATGTGCTTCATTCCGTGAGAACGCAACTCTATAGTTCTACAGTGAGATAGTGCATTTCAGCCTCAAAGGAAGCAATGTCCTCAAACGGAACATTGGTGGCACCAGGATCTAAAGCAGGCTTAAGAAGCCTTGGATGCAGTCAGTCTTTTATTAACTATCATGACCGACACAATGTGATCCATAATACTTCCATTTTGGCAGAAATTACATTCAAGCACAGGCCCCCACTAGAAGGTAGTGATGACATTCAGGTGCTGAAAACGTCTTTTTAATGCCTAAAGGAATGATTGTGAGCTTTACTTACCATATATATTGGTCAAATGATGCCCTATGCCGGAAGACTGTCTTTTTTTTTTTCTTCAGTATCGGCAATGCAGAGACAATTTGTTGCGAAACACTGCCACTGCTGGTCATTCAGTATAATCTGCAGATGGAAAAGTCCACTGTTAGCACATTTACTACAAGCAATACAAAAAAATCATGATTTTTATAAAGGGTAAACAGATCAATACTATGGAGTTTGTATTATTGTGAAAATCAGCATCTCTTTAGAAAATCAAATCTCGATTTGTGTTTTTAACCTACCATACTACTCTGAATCTCATGCCTCTTTTGCCAACACGCTCTAAACAACTGTAGAAGGTACATTAGGACATAGATAGAGATCTTTTTGCCAGCCAAGTGGCAGCGTACCCCTCTCACTTTATTTGATTTAGGATATGGTACACCAGTAGCAATTAAGCCAGCTGATAAGTTGAGAGGTAGGGTTACGCTACAGTTAATGGGAATGATAAAAGCTATGAATAGCATGTTCATAATCATCATTTGAGCCAATTCCTAGCAGTTCAGCAATAGTGAAGTTGACTAGTGCTCAAACTCCCGTTCGTTCAAATTTAGAGGTCTTAAAAAGTGCCCTAATTTCGTACATTTTACCATCATAGCTGTCACTTGGGCGTCCGGTCTACCCTGCTACTCATTTCATTAGCAAGATAAATGTATCTTACTGCTTGCTAGGCAACAGCAGAGTGGCCCTCACGTCAGACAACATCTTGCGTTTAGCTTTATGATGTCAGCTTGCTAGGCAACAGATTGGCCCTCATGTCAGACAACATCTTGCTTTCGCTTTATGATGTCAGATCATTACTGGTCCAATTGTCCTTGTGGAAGCGGACCACACAGGAGGATGAGATATCAGAAGTTATGCAGTAGGTTGCTCTCTCTATTCATGACCGCAAGGCAAGTCGGAGGTGGAATGGCAAATACTCTGAACCACTCAAAGCACTGTGGCCTTTTTTAAAGTGGGATGCAGATACAAAAACAGAGACTATCCTTACCAACAATCCTTCTTGAGTATCAGAGTCCAACATACAGAGTGCAGCGGAAGACGTTAAATGTGCTTCTTTCCGTGAGAACGCAACTCTATAGTTCTACAGTGAGATAGTGCATTTCAGCCTCAAAGGAAGCAATGTCCTCAAATGGAACATTGGTGGCACCAGGATCTAAAGCAGGCTTAAGAAGCCTTGGATGCAGTCAGTCTTTTATTAACTATCATGACCGAAACAATGTGATCCATAATACTTCCATTTTGGCAGAAATTACATTCAAGCACAGGCCCCCACTAGAAGGTAGTGATGACATTCAGGTGCTGAAAACGTCTTTTTAATGCCTAAAGGAATGATTGTGAGCTTTACTTACCATATATATTGGTCAAATGATGCCCTATGCCGGAAGACTGTCTTTTTTTTTTCTTCAGTATCGGCAATGCAGAGACAATTTGTTGCGAAACACTGCCACTGCTGGTCATTCAGTATAATCTGCAGATGGAAAAGTCCACTGTTAGCACATTTACTATAAGCAATACAAAAAAATCATGATTTTTATAAAGGGTAAACAGATCAATACTATGGAGTTTGTATTATTGTGAAAATCAGCATCTCTTTAGAAAATCAAATCTCGATTTGTGTTTTTAACCTACCATACTACTCTGAATCTCATGCCTCTTTTGCCAACACGCTCTAAACAACTGTAGAAGGTACATTAGGACATAGATAGAGATCTTTTTGCCAGCCAAGTGGCAGCGTACCCCTCTCACTTTATTTGATTTAGGATATGGTACACCAGTAGCAATTAAGCCAGCTGATAAGTTGAGAGGTAGGGTTACGCTACAGTTAATGGGAATGATAAAAGCTATGAATAGCATGTTCATAATCATCATTTGAGCCAATTCCTAGCAGTTCAGCAATAGTGAAGTTGACTAGTGCTCAAACTCCCGTTCGTTCAAATTTAGAGGTCTTAAAAAGTGCCCTAATTTCGTACATTTTACCATCATAGCTGTCACTTGGGCGTCCGGTCTACCCTGCTACTCATTTCATTAGCAAGATAAATGTATCTTACTGCTTGCTAGGCAACAGCAGAGTGGCCCTCACGTCAGACAACATCTTGCGTTTAGCTTTATGATGTCAGCTTGCTAGGCAACAGATTGGCCCTCATGTCAGACAACATCTTGCTTTCGCTTTATGATGTCAGATCATCACTGGTCCAATTGTCCTTGTGGAAGCGGACCACACAGGAGGATGAGATATCAGAAGTTATGCAGTAGGTTGCTATCTCTATTCATGACCGCAAGGCAAGTCGGAGGTGGAATGGCAAATACTCTGAACCACTCAAAGCACTGTGGCCTTTTTTAAAGTGGGATGCAGATACAAAAACAGAGACTATCCTTACCAACAATCCTTCTTGAGTATCAGAGTCCAACATACAGAGTGCAGCGGAAGACGTTAAATGTGCTTCATTCCGTGAGAACGCAACTCCATAGTTCTACAGTGAGATAGTGCATTTCAGCCTCAAAGGAAGCAATGTCCTCAAACGGAACATTGGTGGCACCAGGATCTAAAGCAGGCTTAAGAAGCCTTGGATGCAGTCAGTCTTTTATTAACTATCATGACCGACACAATGTGATCCATAATACTTCCATTTTGGCAGAAATTACATTCAAGCACAGGCCCCCACTAGAAGGTAGTGATGACATTCAGGTGCTGAAAACGTCTTTTTAATGCCTAAAGGAATGATTGTGAGCTTTACTTACCATATATATTGGTCAAATGATGCCCTATGCCGGAAGACTGTCTTTTTTTTTTTCTTCAGTATCGGCAATGCAGAGACAATTTGTTGCGAAACACTGCCACTGCTGGTCATTCAGTATAATCTGCAGATGGAAAAGTCCACTGTTAGCACATTTACTACAAGCAATACAAAAAAATCATGATTTTTATAAAGGGTAAACAGATCAATACTATGGAGTTTGTATTATTGTGAAAATCAGCATCTCTTTAGAAAATCAAATCTCGATTTGTGTTTTTAACCTACCATACTACTCTGAATCTCATGCCTCTTTTGCCAACACGCTCTAAACAACTGTAGAAGGTACATTAGGACATAGATAGAGATCTTTTTGCCAGCCAAGTGGCAGCGTACCCCTCTCACTTTATTTGATTTAGGATATGGTACACCAGTAGCAATTAAGCCAGCTGATAAGTTGAGAGGTAGGGTTACGCTACAGTTAATGGGAATGATAAAAGCTATGAATAGCATGTTCATAATCATCATTTGAGCCAATTCCTAGCAGTTCAGCAATAGTGAAGTTGACTAGTGCTCAAACTCCCGTTCGTTCAAATTTAGAGGTCTTAAAAAGTGCCCTAATTTCGTACATTTTACCATCATAGCTGTCACTTGGGCGTCCGGTCTACCCTGCTACTCATTTCATTAGCAAGATAAATGTATCTTACTGCTTGCTAGGCAACAGCAGAGTGGCCCTCACGTCAGACAACATCTTGCGTTTAGCTTTATGATGTCAGCTTGCTAGGCAACAGATTGGCCCTCATGTCAGACAACATCTTGCTTTCGCTTTATGATGTCAGATCATCACTGGTCCAATTGTCCTTGTGGAAACGGACCACACAGGAGGATGAGATATCAGAAGTTATGCAGTAGGTTGCTATCTCTATTCATGACCGCAAGGCAAGTCGGAGGTGGAATGGCAAATACTCTGAACCACTCAAAGCACTGTGGCCTTTTTTAAAGTGGGATGCAGATACAAAAACAGAGACTATCCTTACCAACAATCCTTCTTGAGTATCAGAGTCCAACATACAGAGTGCAGCGGAAGACGTTAAATGTGCTTCATTCCGTGAGAACGCAACTCTATAGTTCTACAGTGAGATAGTGCATTTCAGCCTCAAAGGAAGCAATGTCCTCAAATGGAACATTGGTGGCACCAGGATCTAAAGCAGGCTTAAGAAGCCTTGGATGCAGTCAGTCTTTTATTAACTATCATGACCGACACAATGTGATCCATAATACTTCCATTTTGGCAGAAATTACATTCAAGCACAGGCCCCCACTAGAAGGTAGTGATGACATTCAGGTGCTGAAAACGTCTTTTTAATGCCTAAAGGAATGATTGTGAGCTTTACTTACCATATATATTGGTCAAATGATGCCCTATGCCGGAAGACTGTCTTTTTTTTTTTCTTCAGTATCGGCAATGCAGAGACAATTTGTTGCGAAACACTGCCACTGCTGGTCATTCAGTATAATCTGCAGATGGAAAAGTCCACTGTTAGCACATTTACTACAAGCAATACAAAAAAATCATGATTTTTATAAAGGGTAAACAGATCAATACTATGGAGTTTGTATTATTGTGAAAATCAGCTTCTCTTTAGAAAATCAAATCTCGATTTGTGTTTTTAACCTACCATACTACTCTGAATCTCATGCCTCTTTTGCCAACAAGCTCTAAACAACTGTAGAAGGTACATTAGGACATAGATAGAGATCTTTTTGCCAGCCAAGTGGCAGCGTACCCCTCTCACTTTATTTGATTTAGGATATGGTACACCAGTAGCAATTAAGCCAGCTGATAAGTTGAGAGGTAGGGTTACGCTACAGTTAATGGGAATGATAAAAGCTATGAATAGCATGTTCATAATCATCATTTGAGCCAATTCCTAGCAGTTCAGCAATAGTGAAGTTGACTAGTGCTCAAACTCCCGTTCGTTCAAATTTAGAGGTCTTAAAAAGTGCCCTAATTTCGTACATTTTACCATCATAGCTGTCACTTGGGCGTCCGGTCTACCCTGCTACTCATTTCATTAGCAAGATAAATGTATCTTACTGCTTGCTAGGCAACAGCAGAGTGGCCCTCACGTCAGACAACATCTTGCGTTTAGCTTTATGATGTCAGCTTGCTAGGCAACAGATTGGCCCTCATGTCAGACAACATCTTGCTTTCGCTTTATGATGTCAGATCATCACTGGTCCAATTGTCCTTGTGGAAGCGGACCACACAGGAGGATGAGATATCAGAAGTTATGCAGTAGGTTGCTATCTCTATTCATGACCGCAAGGCAAGTCGGAGGTGGAATGGCAAATACTCTGAACCACTCAAAGCACTGTGGCCTTTTTTAAAGTGGGATGCAGATACAAAAACAGAGACTATCCTTACCAACAATCCTTCTTGAGTATCAGAGTCCAACATACAGAGTGCAGCGGAAGACGTTAAATGTGCTTCATTCCGTGAGAACGCAACTCTATAGTTCTACAGTGAGATAGTGCATTTCAGCCTCAAAGGAAGCAATGTCCTCAAACGGAACATTGGTGGCACCAGGATCTAAAGCAGGCTTAAGAAGCCTTGGATGCAGTCAGTCTTTTATTAACTATCATGACCGACACAATGTGATCCATAATACTTCCATTTTGGCAGAAATTACATTCAAGCACAGGCCCCCACTAGAAGGTAGTGATGACATTCAGGTGCTGAAAACGTCTTTTTAATGCCTAAAGGAATGATTGTGAGCTTTACTTACCATATATATTGGTCAAATGATGCCCTATGCCGGAAGACTGTCTTTTTTTTTTTCTTCAGTATCGGCAATGCAGAGACAATTTGTTGCGAAACACTGCCACTGCTGGTCATTCAGTATAATCTGCAGATGGAAAAGTCCACTGTTAGCACATTTACTACAAGCAATACAAAAAAATCATGATTTTTATAAAGGGTAAACAGATCAATACTATGGAGTTTGTATTATTGTGAAAATCAGCATCTCTTTAGAAAATCAAATCTCGATTTGTGTTTTTAACCTACCATACTACTCTGAATCTCATGCCTCTTTTGCCAACACGCTCTAAACAACTGTAGAAGGTACATTAGGACATAGATAGAGATCTTTTTGCCAGCCAAGTGGCAGCGTACCCCTCTCACTTTATTTGATTTAGGATATGGTACACCAGTAGCAATTAAGCCAGCTGATAAGTTGAGAGGTAGGGTTACGCTACAGTTAATGGGAATGATAAAAGCTATGAATAGCATGTTCATAATCATCATTTGAGCCAATTCCTAGCAGTTCAGCAATAGTGAAGTTGACTAGTGCTCAAACTCCCGTTCGTTCAAATTTAGAGGTCTTAAAAAGTGCCCTAATTTCGTACATTTTACCATCATAGCTGTCACTTGGGCGTCCGGTCTACCCTGCTACTCATTTCATTAGCAAGATAAATGTATCTTACTGCTTGCTAGGCAACAGCAGAGTGGCCCTCACGTCAGACAACATCTTGCGTTTAGCTTTATGATGTCAGCTTGCTAGGCAACAGATTGGCCCTCATGTCAGACAACATCTTGCTTTCGCTTTATGATGTCAGATCATTACTGGTCCAATTGTCCTTGTGGAAGCGGACCACACAGGAGGATGAGATATCAGAAGTTATGCAGTAGGTTGCTCTCTCTATTCATGACCGCAAGGCAAGTCGGAGGTGGAATGGCAAATACTCTGAACCACTCAAAGCACTGTGGCCTTTTTTAAAGTGGGATGCAGATACAAAAACAGAGACTATCCTTACCAACAATCCTTCTTGAGTATCAGAGTCCAACATACAGAGTGCAGCGGAAGACGTTAAATGTGCTTCTTTCCGTGAGAACGCAACTCTATAGTTCTACAGTGAGATAGTGCATTTCAGCCTCAAAGGAAGCAATGTCCTCAAATGGAACATTGGTGGCACCAGGATCTAAAGCAGGCTTAAGAAGCCTTGGATGCAGTCAGTCTTTTATTAACTATCATGACCGAAACAATGTGATCCATAATACTTCCATTTTGGCAGAAATTACATTCAAGCACAGGCCCCCACTAGAAGGTAGTGATGACATTCAGGTGCTGAAAACGTCTTTTTAATGCCTAAAGGAATGATTGTGAGCTTTACTTACCATATATATTGGTCAAATGATGCCCTATGCCGGAAGACTGTCTTTTTTTTTTCTTCAGTATCGGCAATGCAGAGACAATTTGTTGCGAAACACTGCCACTGCTGGTCATTCAGTATAATCTGCAGATGGAAAAGTCCACTGTTAGCACATTTACTATAAGCAATACAAAAAAATCATGATTTTTATAAAGGGTAAACAGATCAATACTATGGAGTTTGTATTATTGTGAAAATCAGCATCTCTTTAGAAAATCAAATCTCGATTTGTGTTTTTAACCTACCATACTACTCTGAATCTCATGCCTCTTTTGCCAACACGCTCTAAACAACTGTAGAAGGTACATTAGGACATAGATAGAGATCTTTTTGCCAGCCAAGTGGCAGCGTACCCCTCTCACTTTATTTGATTTAGGATATGGTACACCAGTAGCAATTAAGCCAGCTGATAAGTTGAGAGGTAGGGTTACGATACAGTTAATGGGAATGATAAAAGCTATGAATAGCATGTTCATAATCATCATTTGAGCCAATTCCTAGCAGTTCAGCAATAGTGAAGTTGACTAGTGCTCAAACTCCCGTTCGTTCAAATTTAGAGGTCTTAAAAAGTGCCCTAATTTCGTACATTTTACCATCATAGCTGTCACTTGGGCGTCCGGTCTACCCTGCTACTCATTTCATTAGCAAGATAAATGTATCTTACTGCTTGCTAGGCAACAGCAGAGTGGCCCTCACGTCAGACAACATCTTGCGTTTAGCTTTATGATGTCAGCTTGCTAGGCAACAGATTGGCCCTCATGTCAGACAACATCTTGCTTTCGCTTTATGATGTCAGATCATCACTGGTCCAATTGTCCTTGTGGAAACGGACCACACAGGAGGATGAGATATCAGAAGTTATGCAGTAGGTTGCTATCTCTATTCATGACCGCAAGGCAAGTCGGAGGTGGAATGGCAAATACTCTGAACCACTCAAAGCACTGTGGCCTTTTTTAAAGTGGGATGCAGATACAAAAACAGAGACTATCCTTACCAACAATCCTTCTTGAGTATCAGAGTCCAACATACAGAGTGCAGCGGAAGACGTTAAATGTGCTTCATTCCGTGAGAACGCAACTCTATAGTTCTACAGTGAGATAGTGCATTTCAGCCTCAAAGGAAGCAATGTCCTCAAACGGAACATTGGTGGCACCAGGATCTAAAGCAGGCTTAAGAAGCCTTGGATGCAGTCAGTCTTTTATTAACTATCATGACCGACACAATGTGATCCATAATACTTCCATTTTGGCAGAAATTACATTCAAGCACAGGCCCCCACTAGAAGGTAGTGATGACATTCAGGTGCTGAAAACGTCTTTTTAATGCCTAAAGGAATGATTGTGAGCTTTACTTACCATATATATTGGTCAAATGATGCCCTATGCCGGAAGACTGTCTTTTTTTTTTTTCTTCAGTATCGGCAATGCAGAGACAATTTGTTGCGAAACACTGCCACTGCTGGTCATTCAGTATAATCTGCAGATGGAAAAGTCCACTGTTAGCACATTTACTATAAGCAATACAAAAAAATCATGATTTTTATAAAGGGTAAACAGATCAATACTATGGAGTTTGTATTATTGTGAAAATCAGCATCTCTTTAGAAAATCAAATCTCGATTTGTGTTTTTAACCTACCATACTACTCTGAATCTCATGCCTCTTTTGCCAACACGCTCTAAACAACTGTAGAAGGTACATTAGGACATAGATAGAGATCTTTTTGCCAGCCAAGTGGCAGCGTACCCCTCTCACTTTATTTGATTTAGGATATGGTACACCAGTAGCAATTAAGCCAGCTGATAAGTTGAGAGGTAGGGTTACGATACAGTTAATGGGAATGATAAAAGCTATGAATAGCATGTTCATAATCATCATTTGAGCCAATTCCTAGCAGTTCAGCAATAGTGAAGTTGACTAGTGCTCAAACTCCCGTTCGTTCAAATTTAGAGGTCTTAAAAAGTGCCCTAATTTCGTACATTTTACCATCATAGCTGTCACTTGGGCGTCCGGTCTACCCTGCTACTCATTTCATTAGCAAGATAAATGTATCTTACTGCTTGCTAGGCAACAGCAGAGTGGCCCTCACGTCAGACAACATCTTGCGTTTAGCTTTATGATGTCAGCTTGCTAGGCAACAGATTGGCCCTCATGTCAGACAACATCTTGCTTTCGCTTTATGATGTCAGATCATTACTGGTCCAATTGTCCTTGTGGAAGCGGACCACACAGGAGGATGAGATATCAGAAGTTATGCAGTAGGTTGCTCTCTCTATTCATGACCGCAAGGCAAGTCGGAGGTGGAATGGCAAATACTCTGAACCACTCAAAGCACTGTGGCCTTTTTTAAAGTGGGATGCAGATACAAAAACAGAGACTATCCTTACCAACAATCCTTCTTGAGTATCGGAGTCCAACATACAGAGTGCAGCGGAAGACGTTAAATGTGCTTCTTTCCGTGAGAACGCAACTCTATAGTTCTACAGTGAGATAGTGCATTTCAGCCTCAAAGGAAGCAATGTCCTCAAATGGAACATTGGTGGCACCAGGATCTAAAGCAGGCTTAAGAAGCCTTGGATGCAGTCAGTCTTTTATTAACTATCATGACCGACACAATGTGATCCATAATACTTCCATTTTGGCAGAAATTACATTCAAGCACAGGCCCCCACTAGAAGGTAGTGATGACATTCAGGTGCTGAAAACGTCTTTTTAATGCCTAAAGGAATGATTGTGAGCTTTACTTACCATATATATTGGTCAAATGATGCCCTATGCCGGAAGACTGTCTTTTTTTTTTCTTCAGTATCGGCAATGCAGAGACAATTTGTTGCGAAACACTGCCACTGCTGGTCATTCAGTATAATCTGCAGATGGAAAAGTCCACTGTTAGCACATTTACTATAAGCAATACAAAAAAATCATGATTTTTATAAAGGGTAAACAGATCAATACTATGGAGTTTGTATTATTGTGAAAATCAGCATCTCTTTAGAAAATCAAATCTCGATTTGTGTTTTTAACCTACCATACTACTCTGAATCTCATGCCTCTTTTGCCAACACGCTCTAAACAACTGTAGAAGGTACATTAGGACATAGATAGAGATCTTTTTGCCAGCCAAGTGGCAGCGTACCCCTCTCACTTTATTTGATTTAGGATATGGTACACCAGTAGCAATTAAGCCAGCTGATAAGTTGAGAGGTAGGGTTACGATACAGTTAATGGGAATGATAAAAGCTATGAATAGCATGTTCATAATCATCATTTGAGCCAATTCCTAGCAGTTCAGCAATAGTGAAGTTGACTAGTGCTCAAACTCCCGTTCGTTCAAATTTAGAGGTCTTAAAAAGTGCCCTAATTTCGTACATTTTACCATCATAGCTGTCACTTGGGCGTCCGGTCTACCCTGCTACTCATTTCATTAGCAAGATAAATGTATCTTACTGCTTGCTAGGCAACAGCAGAGTGGCCCTCACGTCAGACAACATCTTGCGTTTAGCTTTATGATGTCAGCTTGCTAGGCAACAGATTGGCCCTCATGTCAGACAACATCTTGCTTTCGCTTTATGATGTCAGATCATCACTGGTCCAATTGTCCTTGTGGAAACGGACCACACAGGAGGATGAGATATCAGAAGTTATGCAGTAGGTTGCTATCTCTATTCATGACCGCAAGGCAAGTCGGAGGTGGAATGGCAAATACTCTGAACCACTCAAAGCACTGTGGCCTTTTTTAAAGTGGGATGCAGATACAAAAACAGAGACTATCCTTACCAACAATCCTTCTTGAGTATCAGAGTCCAACATACAGAGTGCAGCGGAAGACGTTAAATGTGCTTCATTCCGTGAGAACGCAACTCTATAGTTCTACAGTGAGATAGTGCATTTCAGCCTCAAAGGAAGCAATGTCCTCAAACGGAACATTGGTGGCACCAGGATCTAAAGCAGGCTTAAGAAGCCTTGGATGCAGTCAGTCTTTTATTAACTATCATGACCGACACAATGTGATCCATAATACTTCCATTTTGGCAGAAATTACATTCAAGCACAGGCCCCCACTAGAAGGTAGTGATGACATTCAGGTGCTGAAAACGTCTTTTTAATGCCTAAAGGAATGATTGTGAGCTTTACTTACCATATATATTGGTCAAATGATGCCCTATGCCGGAAGACTGTCTTTTTTTTTTTTCTTCAGTATCGGCAATGCAGAGACAATTTGTTGCGAAACACTGCCACTGCTGGTCATTCAGTATAATCTGCAGATGGAAAAGTCCACTGTTAGCACATTTACTATAAGCAATACAAAAAAATCATGATTTTTATAAAGGGTAAACAGATCAATACTATGGAGTTTGTATTATTGTGAAAATCAGCATCTCTTTAGAAAATCAAATCTCGATTTGTGTTTTTAACCTACCATACTACTCTGAATCTCATGCCTCTTTTGCCAACACGCTCTAAACAACTGTAGAAGGTACATTAGGACATAGATAGAGATCTTTTTGCCAGCCAAGTGGCAGCGTACCCCTCTCACTTTATTTGATTTAGGATATGGTACACCAGTAGCAATTAAGCCAGCTGATAAGTTGAGAGGTAGGGTTACGATACAGTTAATGGGAATGATAAAAGCTATGAATAGCATGTTCATAATCATCATTTGAGCCAATTCCTAGCAGTTCAGCAATAGTGAAGTTGACTAGTGCTCAAACTCCCGTTCGTTCAAATTTAGAGGTCTTAAAAAGTGCCCTAATTTCGTACATTTTACCATCATAGCTGTCACTTGGGCGTCCGGTCTACCCTGCTACTCATTTCATTAGCAAGATAAATGTATCTTACTGCTTGCTAGGCAACAGCAGAGTGGCCCTCACGTCAGACAACATCTTGCGTTTAGCTTTATGATGTCAGCTTGCTAGGCAACAGATTGGCCCTCATGTCAGACAACATCTTGCTTTCGCTTTATGATGTCAGATCATTACTGGTCCAATTGTCCTTGTGGAAGCGGACCACACAGGAGGATGAGATATCAGAAGTTATGCAGTAGGTTGCTCTCTCTATTCATGACCGCAAGGCAAGTCGGAGGTGGAATGGCAAATACTCTGAACCACTCAAAGCACTGTGGCCTTTTTTAAAGTGGGATGCAGATACAAAAACAGAGACTATCCTTACCAACAATCCTTCTTGAGTATCGGAGTCCAACATACAGAGTGCAGCGGAAGACGTTAAATGTGCTTCTTTCCGTGAGAACGCAACTCTATAGTTCTACAGTGAGATAGTGCATTTCAGCCTCAAAGGAAGCAATGTCCTCAAATGGAACATTGGTGGCACCAGGATCTAAAGCAGGCTTAAGAAGCCTTGGATGCAGTCAGTCTTTTATTAACTATCATGACCGACACAATGTGATCCATAATACTTCCATTTTGGCAGAAATTACATTCAAGCACAGGCCCCCACTAGAAGGTAGTGATGACATTCAGGTGCTGAAAACGTCTTTTTAATGCCTAAAGGAATGATTGTGAGCTTTACTTACCATATATATTGGTCAAATGATGCCCTATGCCGGAAGACTGTCTTTTTTTTTTCTTCAGTATCGGCAATGCAGAGACAATTTGTTGCGAAACACTGCCACTGCTGGTCATTCAGTATAATCTGCAGATGGAAAAGTCCACTGTTAGCACATTTACTATAAGCAATACAAAAAAATCATGATTTTTATAAAGGGTAAACAGATCAATACTATGGAGTTTGTATTATTGTGAAAATCAGCATCTCTTTAGAAAATCAAATCTCGATTTGTGTTTTTAACCTACCATACTACTCTGAATCTCATGCCTCTTTTGCCAACACGCTCTAAACAACTGTAGAAGGTACATTAGGACATAGATAGAGATCTTTTTGCCAGCCAAGTGGCAGCGTACCCCTCTCACTTTATTTGATTTAGGATATGGTACACCAGTAGCAATTAAGCCAGCTGATAAGTTGAGAGGTAGGGTTACGATACAGTTAATGGGAATGATAAAAGCTATGAATAGCATGTTCATAATCATCATTTGAGCCAATTCCTAGCAGTTCAGCAATAGTGAAGTTGACTAGTGCTCAAACTCCCGTTCGTTCAAATTTAGAGGTCTTAAAAAGTGCCCTAATTTCGTACATTTTACCATCATAGCTGTCACTTGGGCGTCCGGTCTACCCTGCTACTCATTTCATTAGCAAGATAAATGTATCTTACTGCTTGCTAGGCAACAGCAGAGTGGCCCTCACGTCAGACAACATCTTGCGTTTAGCTTTATGATGTCAGCTTGCTAGGCAACAGATTGGCCCTCATGTCAGACAACATCTTGCTTTCGCTTTATGATGTCAGATCATCACTGGTCCAATTGTCCTTGTGGAAACGGACCACACAGGAGGATGAGATATCAGAAGTTATGCAGTAGGTTGCTATCTCTATTCATGACCGCAAGGCAAGTCGGAGGTGGAATGGCAAATACTCTGAACCACTCAAAGCACTGTGGCCTTTTTTAAAGTGGGATGCAGATACAAAAACAGAGACTATCCTTACCAACAATCCTTCTTGAGTATCAGAGTCCAACATACAGAGTGCAGCGGAAGACGTTAAATGTGCTTCATTCCGTGAGAACGCAACTCTATAGTTCTACAGTGAGATAGTGCATTTCAGCCTCAAAGGAAGCAATGTCCTCAAACGGAACATTGGTGGCACCAGGATCTAAAGCAGGCTTAAGAAGCCTTGGATGCAGTCAGTCTTTTATTAACTATCATGACCGACACAATGTGATCCATAATACTTCCATTTTGGCAGAAATTACATTCAAGCACAGGCCCCCACTAGAAGGTAGTGATGACATTCAGGTGCTGAAAACGTCTTTTTAATGCCTAAAGGAATGATTGTGAGCTTTACTTACCATATATATTGGTCAAATGATGCCCTATGCCGGAAGACTGTCTTTTTTTTTTTTCTTCAGTATCGGCAATGCAGAGACAATTTGTTGCGAAACACTGCCACTGCTGGTCATTCAGTATAATCTGCAGATGGAAAAGTCCACTGTTAGCACATTTACTATAAGCAATACAAAAAAATCATGATTTTTATAAAGGGTAAACAGATCAATACTATGGAGTTTGTATTATTGTGAAAATCAGCATCTCTTTAGAAAATCAAATCTCGATTTGTGTTTTTAACCTACCATACTACTCTGAATCTCATGCCTCTTTTGCCAACACGCTCTAAACAACTGTAGAAGGTACATTAGGACATAGATAGAGATCTTTTTGCCAGCCAAGTGGCAGCGTACCCCTCTCACTTTATTTGATTTAGGATATGGTACACCAGTAGCAATTAAGCCAGCTGATAAGTTGAGAGGTAGGGTTACGATACAGTTAATGGGAATGATAAAAGCTATGAATAGCATGTTCATAATCATCATTTGAGCCAATTCCTAGCAGTTCAGCAATAGTGAAGTTGACTAGTGCTCAAACTCCCGTTCGTTCAAATTTAGAGGTCTTAAAAAGTGCCCTAATTTCGTACATTTTACCATCATAGCTGTCACTTGGGCGTCCGGTCTACCCTGCTACTCATTTCATTAGCAAGATAAATGTATCTTACTGCTTGCTAGGCAACAGCAGAGTGGCCCTCACGTCAGACAACATCTTGCGTTTAGCTTTATGATGTCAGCTTGCTAGGCAACAGATTGGCCCTCATGTCAGACAACATCTTGCTTTCGCTTTATGATGTCAGATCATCACTGGTCCAATTGTCCTTGTGGAAACGGACCACACAGGAGGATGAGATATCAGAAGTTATGCAGTAGGTTGCTATCTCTATTCATGACCGCAAGGCAAGTCGGAGGTGGAATGGCAAATACTCTGAACCACTCAAAGCACTGTGGCCTTTTTTAAAGTGGGATGCAGATACAAAAACAGAGACTATCCTTACCAACAATCCTTCTTGAGTATCAGAGTCCAACATACAGAGTGCAGCGGAAGACGTTAAATGTGCTTCATTCCGTGAGAACGCAACTCTATAGTTCTACAGTGAGATAGTGCATTTCAGCCTCAAAGGAAGCAATGTCCTCAAACGGAACATTGGTGGCACCAGGATCTAAAGCAGGCTTAAGAAGCCTTGGATGCAGTCAGTCTTTTATTAACTATCATGACCGACACAATGTGATCCATAATACTTCCATTTTGGCAGAAATTACATTCAAGCACAGGCCCCCACTAGAAGGTAGTGATGACATTCAGGTGCTGAAAACGTCTTTTTAATGCCTAAAGGAATGATTGTGAGCTTTACTTACCATATATATTGGTCAAATGATGCCCTATGCCGGAAGACTGTCTTTTTTTTTTTTCTTCAGTATCGGCAATGCAGAGACAATTTGTTGCGAAACACTGCCACTGCTGGTCATTCAGTATAATCTGCAGATGGAAAAGTCCACTGTTAGCACATTTACTATAAGCAATACAAAAAAATCATGATTTTTATAAAGGGTAAACAGATCAATACTATGGAGTTTGTATTATTGTGAAAATCAGCATCTCTTTAGAAAATCAAATCTCGATTTGTGTTTTTAACCTACCATACTACTCTGAATCTCATGCCTCTTTTGCCAACACGCTCTAAACAACTGTAGAAGGTACATTAGGACATAGATAGAGATCTTTTTGCCAGCCAAGTGGCAGCGTACCCCTCTCACTTTATTTGATTTAGGATATGGTACACCAGTAGCAATTAAGCCAGCTGATAAGTTGAGAGGTAGGGTTACGATACAGTTAATGGGAATGATAAAAGCTATGAATAGCATGTTCATAATCATCATTTGAGCCAATTCCTAGCAGTTCAGCAATAGTGAAGTTGACTAGTGCTCAAACTCCCGTTCGTTCAAATTTAGAGGTCTTAAAAAGTGCCCTAATTTCGTACATTTTACCATCATAGCTGTCACTTGGGCGTCCGGTCTACCCTGCTACTCATTTCATTAGCAAGATAAATGTATCTTACTGCTTGCTAGGCAACAGCAGAGTGGCCCTCACGTCAGACAACATCTTGCGTTTAGCTTTATGATGTCAGCTTGCTAGGCAACAGATTGGCCCTCATGTCAGACAACATCTTGCTTTCGCTTTATGATGTCAGATCATCACTGGTCCAATTGTCCTTGTGGAAACGGACCACACAGGAGGATGAGATATCAGAAGTTATGCAGTAGGTTGCTATCTCTATTCATGACCGCAAGGCAAGTCGGAGGTGGAATGGCAAATACTCTGAACCACTCAAAGCACTGTGGCCTTTTTTAAAGTGGGATGCAGATACAAAAACAGAGACTATCCTTACCAACAATCCTTCTTGAGTATCAGAGTCCAACATACAGAGTGCAGCGGAAGACGTTAAATGTGCTTCATTCCGTGAGAACGCAACTCTATAGTTCTACAGTGAGATAGTGCATTTCAGCCTCAAAGGAAGCAATGTCCTCAAACGGAACATTGGTGGCACCAGGATCTAAAGCAGGCTTAAGAAGCCTTGGATGCAGTCAGTCTTTTATTAACTATCATGACCGACACAATGTGATCCATAATACTTCCATTTTGGCAGAAATTACATTCAAGCACAGGCCCCCACTAGAAGGTAGTGATGACATTCAGGTGCTGAAAACGTCTTTTTAATGCCTAAAGGAATGATTGTGAGCTTTACTTACCATATATATTGGTCAAATGATGCCCTATGCCGGAAGACTGTCTTTTTTTTTTTTCTTCAGTATCGGCAATGCAGAGACAATTTGTTGCGAAACACTGCCACTGCTGGTCATTCAGTATAATCTGCAGATGGAAAAGTCCACTGTTAGCACATTTACTATAAGCAATACAAAAAAATCATGATTTTTATAAAGGGTAAACAGATCAATACTATGGAGTTTGTATTATTGTGAAAATCAGCATCTCTTTAGAAAATCAAATCTCGATTTGTGTTTTTAACCTACCATACTACTCTGAATCTCATGCCTCTTTTGCCAACACGCTCTAAACAACTGTAGAAGGTACATTAGGACATAGATAGAGATCTTTTTGCCAGCCAAGTGGCAGCGTACCCCTCTCACTTTATTTGATTTAGGATATGGTACACCAGTAGCAATTAAGCCAGCTGATAAGTTGAGAGGTAGGGTTACGATACAGTTAATGGGAATGATAAAAGCTATGAATAGCATGTTCATAATCATCATTTGAGCCAATTCCTAGCAGTTCAGCAATAGTGAAGTTGACTAGTGCTCAAACTCCCGTTCGTTCAAATTTAGAGGTCTTAAAAAGTGCCCTAATTTCGTACATTTTACCATCATAGCTGTCACTTGGGCGTCCGGTCTACCCTGCTACTCATTTCATTAGCAAGATAAATGTATCTTACTGCTTGCTAGGCAACAGCAGAGTGGCCCTCACGTCAGACAACATCTTGCGTTTAGCTTTATGATGTCAGCTTGCTAGGCAACAGATTGGCCCTCATGTCAGACAACATCTTGCTTTCGCTTTATGATGTCAGATCATTACTGGTCCAATTGTCCTTGTGGAAGCGGACCACACAGGAGGATGAGATATCAGAAGTTATGCAGTAGGTTGCTCTCTCTATTCATGACCGCAAGGCAAGTCGGAGGTGGAATGGCAAATACTCTGAACCACTCAAAGCACTGTGGCCTTTTTTAAAGTGGGATGCAGATACAAAAACAGAGACTATCCTTACCAACAATCCTTCTTGAGTATCAGAGTCCAACATACAGAGTGCAGCGGAAGACGTTAAATGTGCTTCTTTCCGTGAGAACGCAACTCTATAGTTCTACAGTGAGATAGTGCATTTCAGCCTCAAAGGAAGCAATGTCCTCAAATGGAACATTGGTGGCACCAGGATCTAAAGCAGGCTTAAGAAGCCTTGGATGCAGTCAGTCTTTTATTAACTATCATGACCGACACAATGTGATCCATAATACTTCCATTTTGGCAGAAATTACATTCAAGCACAGGCCCCCACTAGAAGGTAGTGATGACATTCAGGTGCTGAAAACGTCTTTTTAATGCCTAAAGGAATGATTGTGAGCTTTACTTACCATATATATTGGTCAAATGATGCCCTATGCCGGAAGACTGTCTTTTTTTTTTCTTCAGTATCGGCAATGCAGAGACAATTTGTTGCGAAACACTGCCACTGCTGGTCATTCAGTATAATCTGCAGATGGAAAAGTCCACTGTTAGCACATTTACTATAAGCAATACAAAAAAATCATGATTTTTATAAAGGGTAAACAGATCAATACTATGGAGTTTGTATTATTGTGAAAATCAGCATCTCTTTAGAAAATCAAATCTCGATTTGTGTTTTTAACCTACCATACTACTCTGAATCTCATGCCTCTTTTGTCAACACGCTCTAAACAACTGTAGAAGGTACATTAGGACATAGATAGAGATCTTTTTGCCAGCCAAGTGGCAGCGTACCCCTCTCACTTTATTTGATTTAGGATATGGTACACCAGTAGCAATTAAGCCAGCTGATAAGTTGAGAGGTAGGGTTACGATACAGTTAATGGGAATGATAAAAGCTATGAATAGCATGTTCATAATCATCATTTGAGCCAATTCCTAGCAGTTCAGCAATAGTGAAGTTGACTAGTGCTCAAACTCCCGTTCGTTCAAATTTAGAGGTCTTAAAAAGTGCCCTAATTTCGTACATTTTACCATCATAGCTGTCACTTGGGCGTCCGGTCTACCCTGCTACTCATTTCATTAGCAAGATAAATGTATCTTACTGCTTGCTAGGCAACAGCAGAGTGGCCCTCACGTCAGACAACATCTTGC
This sequence comes from Lissotriton vulgaris, assembly GCF_964263255.1. Classification (NCBI taxonomy): domain Eukaryota; kingdom Metazoa; phylum Chordata; class Amphibia; order Caudata; family Salamandridae; genus Lissotriton; species Lissotriton vulgaris. Next base: position 323,645,562 of record NC_141700.1, on the reverse strand, counting down.
GTTTAGCTTTATGATGTCAGCTTGCTAGGCAACAGATTGGCCCTCATGTCAGACAACATCTTGCTTTCGCTTTATGATGTCAGATCATCACTGGTCCAATTGTCCTTGTGGAAACGGACCACACAGGAGGATGAGATATCAGAAGTTATGCAGTAGGTTGCTATCTCTATTCATGACCGCAAGGCAAGTCGGAGGTGGAATGGCAAATACTCTGAACCACTCAAAGCACTGTGGCCTTTTTTAAAGTGGGATGCAGATACAAAAACAGAGACTATCCTTACCAACAATCCTTCTTGAGTATCAGAGTCCAACATACAGAGTGCAGCGGAAGACGTTAAATGTGCTTCATTCCGTGAGAACGCAACTCTATAGTTCTACAGTGAGATAGTGCATTTCAGCCTCAAAGGAAGCAATGTCCTCAAACGGAACATTGGTGGCACCAGGATCTAAAGCAGGCTTAAGAAGCCTTGGATGCAGTCAGTCTTTTATTAACTATCATGACCGACACAATGTGATCCATAATACTTCCATTTTGGCAGAAATTACATTCAAGCACAGGCCCCCACTAGAAGGTAGTGATGACATTCAGGTGCTGAAAACGTCTTTTTAATGCCTAAAGGAATGATTGTGAGCTTTACTTACCATATATATTGGTCAAATGATGCCCTATGCCGGAAGACTGTCTTTTTTTTTTTCTTCAGTATCGGCAATGCAGAGACAATTTGTTGCGAAACACTGCCACTGCTGGTCATTCAGTATAATCTGCAGATGGAAAAGTCCACTGTTAGCACATTTACTATAAGCAATACAAAAAAATCATGATTTTTATAAAGGGTAAACAGATCAATACTATGGAGTTTGTATTATTGTGAAAATCAGCATCTCTTTAGAAAATCAAATCTCGATTTGTGTTTTTAACCTACCATACTACTCTGAATCTCATGCCTCTTTTGCCAACACGCTCTAAACAACTGTAGAAGGTACATTAGGACATAGATAGAGATCTTTTTGCCAGCCAAGTGGCAGCGTACCCCTCTCACTTTATTTGATTTAGGATATGGTACACCAGTAGCAATTAAGCCAGCTGATAAGTTGAGAGGTAGGGTTACGATACAGTTAATGGGAATGATAAAAGCTATGAATAGCATGTTCATAATCATCATTTGAGCCAATTCCTAGCAGTTCAGCAATAGTGAAGTTGACTAGTGCTCAAACTCCCGTTCGTTCAAATTTAGAGGTCTTAAAAAGTGCCCTAATTTCGTACATTTTACCATCATAGCTGTCACTTGGGCGTCCGGTCTACCCTGCTACTCATTTCATTAGCAAGATAAATGTATCTTACTGCTTGCTAGGCAACAGCAGAGTGGCCCTCACGTCAGACAACATCTTGCGTTTAGCTTTATGATGTCAGCTTGCTAGGCAACAGATTGGCCCTCATGTCAGACAACATCTTGCTTTCGCTTTATGATGTCAGATCATCACTGGTCCAATTGTCCTTGTGGAAACGGACCACACAGGAGGATGAGATATCAGAAGTTATGCAGTAGGTTGCTATCTCTATTCATGACCGCAAGGCAAGTCGGAGGTGGAATGGCAAATACTCTGAACCACTCAAAGCACTGTGGCCTTTTTTAAAGTGGGATGCAGATACAAAAACAGAGACTATCCTTACCAACAATCCTTCTTGAGTATCAGAGTCCAACATACAGAGTGCAGCGGAAGACGTTAAATGTGCTTCATTCCGTGAGAACGCAACTCTATAGTTCTACAGTGAGATAGTGCATTTCAGCCTCAAAGGAAGCAATGTCCTCAAACGGAACATTGGTGGCACCAGGATCTAAAGCAGGCTTAAGAAGCCTTGGATGCAGTCAGTCTTTTATTAACTATCATGACCGACACAATGTGATCCATAATACTTCCATTTTGGCAGAAATTACATTCAAGCACAGGCCCCCACTAGAAGGTAGTGATGACATTCAGGTGCTGAAAACGTCTTTTTAATGCCTAAAGGAATGATTGTGAGCTTTACTTACCATATATATTGGTCAAATGATGCCCTATGCCGGAAGACTGTCTTTTTTTTTTTTCTTCAGTATCGGCAATGCAGAGACAATTTGTTGCGAAACACTGCCACTGCTGGTCATTCAGTATAATCTGCAGATGGAAAAGTCCACTGTTAGCACATTTACTATAAGCAATACAAAAAAATCATGATTTTTATAAAGGGTAAACAGATCAATACTATGGAGTTTGTATTATTGTGAAAATCAGCATCTCTTTAGAAAATCAAATCTCGATTTGTGTTTTTAACCTACCATACTACTCTGAATCTCATGCCTCTTTTGCCAACACGCTCTAAACAACTGTAGAAGGTACATTAGGACATAGATAGAGATCTTTTTGCCAGCCAAGTGGCAGCGTACCCCTCTCACTTTATTTGATTTAGGATATGGTACACCAGTAGCAATTAAGCCAGCTGATAAGTTGAGAGGTAGGGTTACGATACAGTTAATGGGAATGATAAAAGCTATGAATAGCATGTTCATAATCATCATTTGAGCCAATTCCTAGCAGTTCAGCAATAGTGAAGTTGACTAGTGCTCAAACTCCCGTTCGTTCAAATTTAGAGGTCTTAAAAAGTGCCCTAATTTCGTACATTTTACCATCATAGCTGTCACTTGGGCGTCCGGTCTACCCTGCTACTCATTTCATTAGCAAGATAAATGTATCTTACTGCTTGCTAGGCAACAGCAGAGTGGCCCTCACGTCAGACAACATCTTGCGTTTAGCTTTATGATGTCAGCTTGCTAGGCAACAGATTGGCCCTCATGTCAGACAACATCTTGCTTTCGCTTTATGATGTCAGATCATCACTGGTCCAATTGTCCTTGTGGAAACGGACCACACAGGAGGATGAGATATCAGAAGTTATGCAGTAGGTTGCTATCTCTATTCATGACCGCAAGGCAAGTCGGAGGTGGAATGGCAAATACTCTGAACCACTCAAAGCACTGTGGCCTTTTTTAAAGTGGGATGCAGATACAAAAACAGAGACTATCCTTACCAACAATCCTTCTTGTGTATCAGAGTCCAACATACAGAGTGCAGCGGAAGACGTTAAATGTGCTTCATTCCGTGAGAACGCAACTCTATAGTTCTACAGTGAGATAGTGCATTTCAGCCTCAAAGGAAGCAATGTCCTCAAACGGAACATTGGTGGCACCAGGATCTAAAGCAGGCTTAAGAAGCCTTGGATGCAGTCAGTCTTTTATTAACTATCATGACCGACACAATGTGATCCATAATACTTCCATTTTGGCAGAAATTACATTCAAGCACAGGCCCCCACTAGAAGGTAGGGATGACATTCAGGTGCTGAAAACGTCTTTTTAATGCCTAAAGGAATGATTGTGAGCTTTACTTACCATATATATTGGTCAAATGATGCCCTATGCCGGAAGACTGTCTTTTTTTTTTCTTCAGTATCGGCAATGCAGAGACAATTTGTTGCGAAACACTGCCACTGCTGGTCATTCAGTATAATCTGCAGATGGAAAAGTCCACTGTTAGCACATTTACTACAAGCAATACAAAAAAATCATGATTTTTATAAAGGGTAAACAGATCAATACTATGGAGTTTGTATTATTGTGAAAATCAGCATCTCTTTAGAAAATCAAATCTCGATTTGTGTTTTTAACCTACCATACTACTCTGAATCTCATGCCTCTTTTGCCAACACGCTCTAAACAACTGTAGAAGGTACATTAGGACATAGATAGAGATCTTTTTGCCAGCCAAGTGGCAGCGTACCCCTCTCACTTTATTTGATTTAGGATATGGTACACCAGTAGCAATTAAGCCAGCTGATAAGTTGAGAGGTAGGGTTACGATACAGTTAATGGGAATGATAAAAGCTATGAATAGCATGTTCATAATCATCATTTGAGCCAATTCCTAGCAGTTCAGCAATAGTGAAGTTGACTAGTGCTCAAACTCCCGTTCGTTCAAATTTAGAGGTCTTAAAAAGTGCCCTAATTTCGTACATTTTACCATCATAGCTGTCACTTGGGCGTCCGGTCTACCCTGCTACTCATTTCATTAGCAAGATAAATGTATCTTACTGCTTGCTAGGCAACAGCAGAGTGGCCCTCACGTCAGACAACATCTTGCGTTTAGCTTTATGATGTCAGCTTGCTAGGCAACAGATTGGCCCTCATGTCAGACAACATCTTGCTTTCGCTTTATGATGTCAGATCATCACTGGTCCAATTGTCCTTGTGGAAACGGACCACACAGGAGGATGAGATATCAGAAGTTATGCAGTAGGTTGCTATCTCTATTCATGACCGCAAGGCAAGTCGGAGGTGGAATGGCAAATACTCTGAACCACTCAAAGCACTGTGGCCTTTTTTAAAGTGGGATGCAGATACAAAAACAGAGACTATCCTTACCAACAATCCTTCTTGAGTATCAGAGTCCAACATACAGAGTGCAGCGGAAGACGTTAAATGTGCTTCATTCCGTGAGAACGCAACTCTATAGTTCTACAGTGAGATAGTGCATTTCAGCCTCAAAGGAAGCAATGTCCTCAAACGGAACATTGGTGGCACCAGGATCTAAAGCAGGCTTAAGAAGCCTTGGATGCAGTCAGTCTTTTATTAACTATCATGACCGACACAATGTGATCCATAATACTTCCATTTTGGCAGAAATTACATTCAAGCACAGGCCCCCACTAGAAGGTAGTGATGACATTCAGGTGCTGAAAACGTCTTTTTAATGCCTAAAGGAATGATTGTGAGCTTTACTTACCATATATATTGGTCAAATGATGCCCTATGCCGGAAGACTGTCTTTTTTTTTTTTCTTCAGTATCGGCAATGCAGAGACAATTTGTTGCGAAACACTGCCACTGCTGGTCATTCAGTATAATCTGCAGATGGAAAAGTCCACTGTTAGCACATTTACTACAAGCAATACAAAAAAATCATGATTTTTATAAAGGGTAAACAGATCAATACTATGGAGTTTGTATTATTGTGAAAATCAGCATCTCTTTAGAAAATCAAATCTCGATTTGTGTTTTTAACCTACCATACTACTCTGAATCTCATGCCTCTTTTGCCAACACGCTCTAAACAACTGTAGAAGGTACATTAGGACATAGATAGAGATCTTTTTGCCAGCCAAGTGGCAGCGTACCCCTCTCACTTTATTTGATTTAGGATATGGTACACCAGTAGCAATTAAGCCAGCTGATAAGTTGAGAGGTAGGGTTACGATACAGTTAATGGGAATGATAAAAGCTATGAATAGCATGTTCATAATCATCATTTGAGCCAATTCCTAGCAGTTCAGCAATAGTGAAGTTGACTAGTGCTCAAACTCCCGTTCGTTCAAATTTAGAGGTCTTAAAAAGTGCCCTAATTTCGTACATTTTACCATCATAGCTGTCACTTGGGCGTCCGGTCTACCCTGCTACTCATTTCATTAGCAAGATAAATGTATCTTACTGCTTGCTAGGCAACAGCAGAGTGGCCCTCACGTCAGACAACATCTTGCGTTTAGCTTTATGATGTCAGCTTGCTAGGCAACAGATTGGCCCTCATGTCAGACAACATCTTGCTTTCGCTTTATGATGTCAGATCATTACTGGTCCAATTGTCCTTGTGGAAGCGGACCACACAGGAGGATGAGATATCAGAAGTTATGCAGTAGGTTGCTCTCTCTATTCATGACCGCAAGGCAAGTCGGAGGTGGAATGGCAAATACTCTGAACCACTCAAAGCACTGTGGCCTTTTTTAAAGTGGGATGCAGATACAAAAACAGAGACTATCCTTACCAACAATCCTTCTTGAGTATCAGAGTCCAACATACAGAGTGCAGCGGAAGACGTTAAATGTGCTTCTTTCCGTGAGAACGCAACTCTATAGTTCTACAGTGAGATAGTGCATTTCAGCCTCAAAGGAAGCAATGTCCTCAAATGGAACATTGGTGGCACCAGGATCTAAAGCAGGCTTAAGAAGCCTTGGATGCAGTCAGTCTTTTATTAACTATCATGACCGACACAATGTGATCCATAATACTTCCATTTTGGCAGAAATTACATTCAAGCACAGGCCCCCACTAGAAGGTAGTGATGACATTCAGGTGCTGAAAACGTCTTTTTAATGCCTAAAGGAATGATTGTGAGCTTTACTTACCATATATATTGGTCAAATGATGCCCTATGCCGGAAGACTGTCTTTTTTTTTTCTTCAGTATCGGCAATGCAGAGACAATTTGTTGCGAAACACTGCCACTGCTGGTCATTCAGTATAATCTGCAGATGGAAAAGTCCACTGTTAGCACATTTACTATAAGCAATACAAAAAAATCATGATTTTTATAAAGGGTAAACAGATCAATACTATGGAGTTTGTATTATTGTGAAAATCAGCATCTCTTTAGAAAATCAAATCTCGATTTGTGTTTTTAACCTACCATACTACTCTGAATCTCATGCCTCTTTTGTCAACACGCTCTAAACAACTGTAGAAGGTACATTAGGACATAGATAGAGATCTTTTTGCCAGCCAAGTGGCAGCGTACCCCTCTCACTTTATTTGATTTAGGATATGGTACACCAGTAGCAATTAAGCCAGCTGATAAGTTGAGAGGTAGGGTTACGATACAGTTAATGGGAATGATAAAAGCTATGAATAGCATGTTCATAATCATCATTTGAGCCAATTCCTAGCAGTTCAGCAATAGTGAAGTTGACTAGTGCTCAAACTCCCGTTCGTTCAAATTTAGAGGTCTTAAAAAGTGCCCTAATTTCGTACATTTTACCATCATAGCTGTCACTTGGGCGTCCGGTCTACCCTGCTACTCATTTCATTAGCAAGATAAATGTATCTTACTGCTTGCTAGGCAACAGCAGAGTGGCCCTCACGTCAGACAACATCTTGCGTTTAGCTTTATGATGTCAGCTTGCTAGGCAACAGATTGGCCCTCATGTCAGACAACATCTTGCTTTCGCTTTATGATGTCAGATCATCACTGGTCCAATTGTCCTTGTGGAAACGGACCACACAGGAGGATGAGATATCAGAAGTTATGCAGTAGGTTGCTATCTCTATTCATGACCGCAAGGCAAGTCGGAGGTGGAATGGCAAATACTCTGAACCACTCAAAGCACTGTGGCCTTTTTTAAAGTGGGATGCAGATACAAAAACAGAGACTATCCTTACCAACAATCCTTCTTGAGTATCAGAGTCCAACATACAGAGTGCAGCGGAAGACGTTAAATGTGCTTCATTCCGTGAGAACGCAACTCTATAGTTCTACAGTGAGATAGTGCATTTCAGCCTCAAAGGAAGCAATGTCCTCAAACGGAACATTGGTGGCACCAGGATCTAAAGCAGGCTTAAGAAGCCTTGGATGCAGTCAGTCTTTTATTAACTATCATGACCGACACAATGTGATCCATAATACTTCCATTTTGGCAGAAATTACATTCAAGCACAGGCCCCCACTAGAAGGTAGTGATGACATTCAGGTGCTGAAAACGTCTTTTTAATGCCTAAAGGAATGATTGTGAGCTTTACTTACCATATATATTGGTCAAATGATGCCCTATGCCGGAAGACTGTCTTTTTTTTTTTTCTTCAGTATCGGCAATGCAGAGACAATTTGTTGCGAAACACTGCCACTGCTGGTCATTCAGTATAATCTGCAGATGGAAAAGTCCACTGTTAGCACATTTACTATAAGCAATACAAAAAAATCATGATTTTTATAAAGGGTAAACAGATCAATACTATGGAGTTTGTATTATTGTGAAAATCAGCATCTCTTTAGAAAATCAAATCTCGATTTGTGTTTTTAACCTACCATACTACTCTGAATCTCATGCCTCTTTTGCCAACACGCTCTAAACAACTGTAGAAGGTACATTAGGACATAGATAGAGATCTTTTTGCCAGCCAAGTGGCAGCGTACCCCTCTCACTTTATTTGATTTAGGATATGGTACACCAGTAGCAATTAAGCCAGCTGATAAGTTGAGAGGTAGGGTTACGATACAGTTAATGGGAATGATAAAAGCTATGAATAGCATGTTCATAATCATCATTTGAGCCAATTCCTAGCAGTTCAGCAATAGTGAAGTTGACTAGTGCTCAAACTCCCGTTCGTTCAAATTTAGAGGTCTTAAAAAGTGCCCTAATTTCGTACATTTTACCATCATAGCTGTCACTTGGGCGTCCGGTCTACCCTGCTACTCATTTCATTAGCAAGATAAATGTATCTTACTGCTTGCTAGGCAACAGCAGAGTGGCCCTCACGTCAGACAACATCTTGCGTTTAGCTTTATGATGTCAGCTTGCTAGGCAACAGATTGGCCCTCATGTCAGACAACATCTTGCTTTCGCTTTATGATGTCAGATCATCACTGGTCCAATTGTCCTTGTGGAAACGGACCACACAGGAGGATGAGATATCAGAAGTTATGCAGTAGGTTGCTATCTCTATTCATGACCGCAAGGCAAGTCGGAGGTGGAATGGCAAATACTCTGAACCACTCAAAGCACTGTGGTCTTTTTTAAAGTGGGATGCAGATACAAAAACAGAGACTATCCTTACCAACAATCCTTCTTGAGTATCAGAGTCCAACATACAGAGTGCAGCGGAAGACGTTAAATGTGCTTCATTCCGTGAGAACGCAACTCTATAGTTCTACAGTGAGATAGTGCATTTCAGCCTCAAAGGAAGCAATGTCCTCAAACGGAACATTGGTGGCACCAGGATCTAAAGCAGGCTTAAGAAGCCTTGGATGCAGTCAGTCTTTTATTAACTATCATGACCGACACAATGTGATCCATAATACTTCCATTTTGGCAGAAATTACATTCAAGCACAGGCCCCCACTAGAAGGTAGTGATGACATTCAGGTGCTGAAAACGTCTTTTTAATGCCTAAAGGAATGATTGTGAGCTTTACTTACCATATATATTGGTCAAATGATGCCCTATGCCGGAAGACTGTCTTTTTTTTTTTTCTTCAGTATCGGCAATGCAGAGACAATTTGTTGCGAAACACTGCCACTGCTGGTCATTCAGTATAATCTGCAGATGGAAAAGTCCACTGTTAGCACATTTACTATAAGCAATACAAAAAAATCATGATTTTTATAAAGGGTAAACAGATCAATACTATGGAGTTTGTATTATTGTGAAAATCAGCATCTCTTTAGAAAATCAAATCTCGATTTGTGTTTTTAACCTACCATACTACTCTGAATCTCATGCCTCTTTTGCCAACACGCTCTAAACAACTGTAGAAGGTACATTAGGACATAGATAGAGATCTTTTTGCCAGCCAAGTGGCAGCGTACCCCTCTCACTTTATTTGATTTAGGATATGGTACACCAGTAGCAATTAAGCCAGCTGATAAGTTGAGAGGTAGGGTTACGATACAGTTAATGGGAATGATAAAAGCTATGAATAGCATGTTCATAATCATCATTTGAGCCAATTCCTAGCAGTTCAGCAATAGTGAAGTTGACTAGTGCTCAAACTCCCGTTCGTTCAAATTTAGAGGTCTTAAAAAGTGCCCTAATTTCGTACATTTTACCATCATAGCTGTCACTTGGGCGTCCGGTCTACCCTGCTACTCATTTCATTAGCAAGATAAATGTATCTTACTGCTTGCTAGGCAACAGCAGAGTGGCCCTCACGTCAGACAACATCTTGCGTTTAGCTTTATGATGTCAGCTTGCTAGGCAACAGATTGGCCCTCATGTCAGACAACATCTTGCTTTCGCTTTATGATGTCAGATCATCACTGGTCCAATTGTCCTTGTGGAAACGGACCACACAGGAGGATGAGATATCAGAAGTTATGCAGTAGGTTGCTATCTCTATTCATGACCGCAAGGCAAGTCGGAGGTGGAATGGCAAATACTCTGAACCACTCAAAGCACTGTGGCCTTTTTTAAAGTGGGATGCAGATACAAAAACAGAGACTATCCTTACCAACAATCCTTCTTGTGTATCAGAGTCCAACATACAGAGTGCAGCGGAAGACGTTAAATGTGCTTCATTCCGTGAGAACGCAACTCTATAGTTCTACAGTGAGATAGTGCATTTCAGCCTCAAAGGAAGCAATGTCCTCAAACGGAACATTGGTGGCACCAGGATCTAAAGCAGGCTTAAGAAGCCTTGGATGCAGTCAGTCTTTTATTAACTATCATGACCGACACAATGTGATCCATAATACTTCCATTTTGGCAGAAATTACATTCAAGCACAGGCCCCCACTAGAAGGTAGGGATGACATTCAGGTGCTGAAAACGTCTTTTTAATGCCTAAAGGAATGATTGTGAGCTTTACTTACCATATATATTGGTCAAATGATGCCCTATGCCGGAAGACTGTCTTTTTTTTTTCTTCAGTATCGGCAATGCAGAGACAATTTGTTGCGAAACACTGCCACTGCTGGTCATTCAGTATAATCTGCAGATGGAAAAGTCCACTGTTAGCACATTTACTACAAGCAATACAAAAAAATCATGATTTTTATAAAGGGTAAACAGATCAATACTATGGAGTTTGTATTATTGTGAAAATCAGCATCTCTTTAGAAAATCAAATCTCGATTTGTGTTTTTAACCTACCATACTACTCTGAATCTCATGCCTCTTTTGCCAACACGCTCTAAACAACTGTAGAAGGTACATTAGGACATAGATAGAGATCTTTTTGCCAGCCAAGTGGCAGCGTACCCCTCTCACTTTATTTGATTTAGGATATGGTACACCAGTAGCAATTAAGCCAGCTGATAAGTTGAGAGGTAGGGTTACGATACAGTTAATGGGAATGATAAAAGCTATGAATAGCATGTTCATAATCATCATTTGAGCCAATTCCTAGCAGTTCAGCAATAGTGAAGTTGACTAGTGCTCAAACTCCCGTTCGTTCAAATTTAGAGGTCTTAAAAAGTGCCCTAATTTCGTACATTTTACCATCATAGCTGTCACTTGGGCGTCCGGTCTACCCTGCTACTCATTTCATTAGCAAGATAAATGTATCTTACTGCTTGCTAGGCAACAGCAGAGTGGCCCTCACGTCAGACAACATCTTGCGTTTAGCTTTATGATGTCAGCTTGCTAGGCAACAGATTGGCCCTCATGTCAGACAACATCTTGCTTTCGCTTTATGATGTCAGATCATCACTGGTCCAATTGTCCTTGTGGAAACGGACCACACAGGAGGATGAGATATCAGAAGTTATGCAGTAGGTTGCTATCTCTATTCATGACCGCAAGGCAAGTCGGAGGTGGAATGGCAAATACTCTGAACCACTCAAAGCACTGTGGCCTTTTTTAAAGTGGGATGCAGATACAAAAACAGAGACTATCCTTACCAACAATCCTTCTTGAGTATCAGAGTCCAACATACAGAGTGCAGCGGAAGACGTTAAATGTGCTTCATTCCGTGAGAACGCAACTCTATAGTTCTACAGTGAGATAGTGCATTTCAGCCTCAAAGGAAGCAATGTCCTCAAACGGAACATTGGTGGCACCAGGATCTAAAGCAGGCTTAAGAAGCCTTGGATGCAGTCAGTCTTTTATTAACTATCATGACCGACACAATGTGATCCATAATACTTCCATTTTGGCAGAAATTACATTCAAGCACAGGCCCCCACTAGAAGGTAGTGATGACATTCAGGTGCTGAAAACGTCTTTTTAATGCCTAAAGGAATGATTGTGAGCTTTACTTACCATATATATTGGTCAAATGATGCCCTATGCCGGAAGACTGTCTTTTTTTTTTTTCTTCAGTATCGGCAATGCAGAGACAATTTGTTGCGAAACACTGCCACTGCTGGTCATTCAGTATAATCTGCAGATGGAAAAGTCCACTGTTAGCACATTTACTACAAGCAATACAAAAAAATCATGATTTTTATAAAGGGTAAACAGATCAATACTATGGAGTTTTTATTATTGTGAAAATCAGCATCTCATTAGAAAATCAAATCTCGATTTGTGTTTTCAACCTACCATACTACTCTGAATCTCATGCCTCTTTTGCCAACACGCTCTAAACAACTGTAGAAGGTACATTAGGACATAGATAGAGATCTTTTTGCCAGCCAAGTGGCAGCGTACCCCTCTCACTTTATTTGATTTAGGATATGGTACACCAGTAGCAATTAAGCCAGCTGATAAGTTGAGAGGTAGGGTTACGCTACAGTTAATGGGAATGATAAAAGCTATGAATAGCATGTTCATAATCATCATTTGAGCCAATTCCTAGTAGTTCAGCAATAGTGAAGTTGACTAGTGCTCAAACTCCCGTTCGTTCAAATTTAGAGGTCTTAAAAAGTGCCCTAATTTCGTACATTTTACCATCATAGCTGTCACTTGGGCGTCCGGTCTACCCTGCTACTCATTTCATTAGCAAGATAAATGTATCTTACTGCTTGCTAGGCAACAGCAGAGTGGCCCTCACGTCAGACAACATCTTGCGTTTAGCTTTATGATGACAGCTTGCTAGGCAACAGATTGGCCCTCATGTCAGACAACATCTTGCTTTCGCTTTATGATGTCAGATCATCACTGGTCCAATTGTCCTTGTGGAAGCGGACCACACAGGAGGATGAGATATCAGAAGTTATGCAGTAGGTTGCTATCTCTATTCATGACCGCAAGGCAAGTCGGAGGTGGAATGGCAAATACTCTGAACCACTCAAAGCACTGTGGCCTTTTTTAAAGTGGGATGCAGATACAAAAACAGAGACTATCCTTACCAACAATCCTTCTTGTGTATCAGAGTCCAACATACAGAGTGCAGCGGAAGACGTTAAATGTGCTTCATTCCGTGAGAACGCAACTCTATAGTTCTACAGTGAGATAGTGCATTTCAGCCTCAAAGGAAGCAATGTCCTCAAACGGAACATTGGTGGCACCAGGATCTAAAGCAGGCTTAAGAAGCCTTGGATGCAGTCAGTCTTTTATTAACTATCATGACCGACACAATGTGATCCATAATACTTCCATTTTGGCAGAAATTACATTCAAGCACAGGCCCCCACTAGAAGGTAGTGATGACATTCAGGTGCTGAAAACGTCTTTTTAATGCCTAAAGGAATGATTGTGAGCTTTACTTACCATATATATTGGTCAAATGATGCCCTATGCCGGAAGACTGTCTTTTTTTTTTCTTCAGTATCGGCAATGCAGAGACAATTTGTTGCGAAACACTGCCACTGCTGGTCATTCAGTATAATCTGCAGATGGAAAAGTCCACTGTTAGCACATTTACTACAAGCAATACAAAAAAATCATGATTTTTATAAAGGGTAAACAGATCAATACTATGGAGTTTGTATTATTGTGAAAATCAGCATCTCTTTAGAAAATCAAATCTCGATTTGTGTTTTTAACCTACCATACTACTCTGAATCTCATGCCTCTTTTGCCAACACGCTCTAAACAACTGTAGAAGGTACATTAGGACATAGATAGAGATCTTTTTGCCAGCCAAGTGGCAGCGTACCCCTCTCACTTTATTTGATTTAGGATATGGTACACCAGTAGCAATTAAGCCAGCTGATAAGTTGAGAGGTAGGGTTACCCTACAGTTAATGGGAATGATAAAAGCTATGAATAGCATGTTCATAATCATCATTTGAGCCAATTCCTAGCAGTTCAGCAATAGTGAAGTTGACTAGTGCTCAAACTCCCGTTCGTTCAAATTTAGAGGTCTTAAAAAGTGCCCTAATTTCGTACATTTTACCATCATAGCTGTCACTTGGGCGTCCGGTCTACCCTGCTACTCATTTCATTAGCAAGATAAATGTATCTTACTGCTTGCTAGGCAACAGCAGAGTGGCCCTCACGTCAGACAACATCTTGCGTTTAGCTTTATGATGACAGCTTGCTAGGCAACAGATTGGCCCTCATGTCAGACAACATCTTGCTTTCGCTTTATGATGTCAGATCATCACTGGTCCAATTGTCCTTGTGGAAGCGGACCACACAGGAGGATGAGATATCAGAAGTTATGCAGTAGGTTGCTATCTCTATTCATGACCGCAAGGCAAGTCGGAGGTGGAATGGCAAATACTCTGAACCACTCAAAGCACTGTGGCCTTTTTTAAAGTGGGATGCAGATACAAAAACAGAGACTATCCTTACCAACAATCCTTCTTGTGTATCAGAGTCCAACATACAGAGTGCAGCGGAAGACGTTAAATGTGCTTCATTCCGTGAGAACGCAACTCTATAGTTCTACAGTGAGATAGTGCATTTCAGCCTCAAAGGAAGCAATGTCCTCAAACGGAACATTGGTGGCACCAGGATCTAAAGCAGGCTTAAGAAGCCTTGGATGCAGTCAGTCTTTTATTAACTATCATGACCGACACAATGTGATCCATAATACTTCCATTTTGGCAGAAATTACATTCAAGCACAGGCCCCCACTAGAAGGTAGTGATGACATTCAGTTGCTGAAAACGTCTTTTTAATGCCTAAAGGAATGATTGTGAGCTTTACTTACCATATATATTGGTCAAATGATGCCCTATGCCGGAAGACTGTCTTTTTTTTTTCTTCAGTATCGGCAATGCAGAGACAATTTGTTGCGAAACACTGCCACTGCTGGTCATTCAGTATAATCTGCAGATGGAAAAGTCCACTGTTAGCACATTTACTACAAGCAATACAAAAAAATCATGATTTTTATAAAGGGTAAACAGATCAATACTATGGAGTTTGTATTATTGTGAAAATCAGCATCTCTTTAGAAAATCAAATCTCGATTTGTGTTTTTAACCTACCATACTACTCTGAATCTCATGCCTCTTTTGCCAACACGCTCTAAACAACTGTAGAAGGTACATTAGGACATAGATAGAGATCTTTTTGCCAGCCAAGTGGCAGCGTACCCCTCTCACTTTATTTGATTTAGGATATGGTACACCAGTAGCAATTAAGCCAGCTGATAAGTTGAGAGGTAGGGTTACGCTACAGTTAATGGGAATGATAAAAGCTATGAATAGCATGTTCATAATCATCATTTGAGCCAATTCCTAGCAGTTCAGCAATAGTGAAGTTGACTAGTGCTCAAACTCCCGTTCGTTCAAATTTAGAGGTCTTAAAAAGTGCCCTAATTTCGTACATTTTACCATCATAGCTGTCACTTGGGCGTCCGGTCTACCCTGCTACTCATTTCATTAGCAAGATAAATGTATCTTACTGCTTGCTAGGCAACAGCAGAGTGGCCCTCACGTCAGACAACATCTTGCGTTTAGCTTTATGATGTCAGCTTGCTAGGCAACAGATTGGCCCTCATGTCAGACAACATCTTGCTTTCGCTTTATGATGTCAGATCATCACTGGTCCAATTGTCCTTGTGGAAGCGGACCACACAGGAGGATGAGATATCAGAAGTTATGCAGTAGGTTGCTATCTCTATTCATGACTGCAAGGCAAGTCGGAGGTGGAATGGCAAATACTCTGAACCACTCAAAGCACTGTGGCCTTTTTTAAAGTGGGATGCAGATACAAAAACAGAGACTATCCTTACCAACAATCCTTCTTGAGTATCAGAGTCCAACATACAGAGTGCAGCGGAAGACGTTAAATGTGCTTCATTCCGTGAGAACGCAACTCTATAGTTCTACAGTGAGATAGTGCATTTCAGCCTCAAAGGAAGCAATGTCCTCAAACGGAACATTGGTGGCACCAGGATCTAAAGCAGGCTTAAGAAGCCTTGGATGCAGTCAGTCTTTTATTAACTATCATGACCGACACAATGTGATCCATAATACTTCCATTTTGGCAGAAATTACATTCAAGCACAGGCCCCCACTAGAAGGTAGTGATGACATTCAGGTGCTGAAAACGTCTTTTTAATGCCTAAAGGAATGATTGTGAGCTTTACTTACCATATATATTGGTCAAATGATGCCCTATGCCGGAAGACTGTCTTTTTTTTTTTCTTCAGTATCGGCAATGCAGAGACAATTTGTTGCGAAACACTGCCACTGCTGGTCATTCAGTATAATCTGCAGATGGAAAAGTCCACTGTTAGCACATTTACTACAAGCAATACAAAAAAATCATGATTTTTATAAAGGGTAAACAGATCAATACTATGGAGTTTGTATTATTGTGAAAATCAGCATCTCTTTAGAAAATCAAATCTCGATTTGTGTTTTTAACCTACCATACTACTCTGAATCTCATGCCTCTTTTGCCAACACGCTCTAAACAACTGTAGAAGGTACATTAGGACATAGATAGAGATCTTTTTGCCAGCCAAGTGGCAGCGTACCCCTCTCACTTTATTTGATTTAGGATATGGTACACCAGTAGCAATTAAGCCAGCTGATAAGTTGAGAGGTAGGGTTACCCTACAGTTAATGGGAATGATAAAAGCTATGAATAGCATGTTCATAATCATCATTTGAGCCAATTCCTAGCAGTTCAGCAATAGTGAAGTTGACTAGTGCTCAAACTCCCGTTCGTTCAAATTTAGAGGTCTTAAAAAGTGCCCTAATTTCGTACATTTTACCATCATAGCTGTCACTTGGGCGTCCGGTCTACCCTGCTACTCATTTCATTAGCAAGATAAATGTATCTTACTGCTTGCTAGGCAACAGCAGAGTGGCCCTCACGTCAGACAACATCTTGCGTTTAGCTTTATGATGACAGCTTGCTAGGCAACAGATTGGCCCTCATGTCAGACAACATCTTGCTTTCGCTTTATGATGTCAGATCATCACTGGTCCAATTGTCCTTGTGGAAGCGGACCACACAGGAGGATGAGATATCAGAAGTTATGCAGTAGGTTGCTATCTCTATTCATGACCGCAAGGCAAGTCGGAGGTGGAATGGCAAATACTCTGAACCACTCAAAGCACTGTGGCCTTTTTTAAAGTGGGATGCAGATACAAAAACAGAGACTATCCTTACCAACAATCCTTCTTGTGTATCAGAGTCCAACATACAGAGTGCAGCGGAAGACGTTAAATGTGCTTCATTCCGTGAGAACGCAACTCTATAGTTCTACAGTGAGATAGTGCATTTCAGCCTCAAAGGAAGCAATGTCCTCAAACGGAACATTGGTGGCACCAGGATCTAAAGCAGGCTTAAGAAGCCTTGGATGCAGTCAGTCTTTTATTAACTATCATGACCGACACAATGTGATCCATAATACTTCCATTTTGGCAGAAATTACATTCAAGCACAGGCCCCCACTAGAAGGTAGTGATGACATTCAGTTGCTGAAAACGTCTTTTTAATGCCTAAAGGAATGATTGTGAGCTTTACTTACCATATATATTGGTCAAATGATGCCCTATGCCGGAAGACTGTCTTTTTTTTTCTTCAGTATCGGCAATGCAGAGACAATTTGTTGCGAAACACTGCCACTGCTGGTCATTCAGTATAATCTGCAGATGGAAAAGTCCACTGTTAGCACATTTACTACAAGCAATACAAAAAAATCATGATTTTTATAAAGGGTAAACAGATCAATACTATGGAGTTTGTATTATTGTGAAAATCAGCATCTCTTTAGAAAATCAAATCTCGATTTGTGTTTTTAACCTACCATACTACTCTGAATCTCATGCCTCTTTTGCCAACACGCTCTAAACAACTGTAGAAGGTACATTAGGACATAGATAGAGATCTTTTTGCCAGCCAAGTGGCAGCGTACCCCTCTCACTTTATTTGATTTAGGATATGGTACACCAGTAGCAATTAAGCCAGCTGATAAGTTGAGAGGTAGGGTTACGCTACAGTTAATGGGAATGATAAAAGCTATGAATAGCATGTTCATAATCATCATTTGAGCCAATTCCTAGCAGTTCAGCAATAGTGAAGTTGACTAGTGCTCAAACTCCCGTTCGTTCAAATTTAGAGGTCTTAAAAAGTGCCCTAATTTCGTACATTTTACCATCATAGCTGTCACTTGGGCGTCCGGTCTACCCTGCTACTCATTTCATTAGCAAGATAAATGTATCTTACTGCTTGCTAGGCAACAGCAGAGTGGCCCTCACGTCAGACAACATCTTGCGTTTAGCTTTATGATGTCAGCTTGCTAGGCAACAGATTGGCCCTCATGTCAGACAACATCTTGCTTTCGCTTTATGATGTCAGATCATCACTGGTCCAATTGTCCTTGTGGAAGCGGACCACACAGGAGGATGAGATATCAGAAGTTATGCAGTAGGTTGCTATCTCTATTCATGACCGCAAGGCAAGTCGGAGGTGGAATGGCAAATACTCTGAACCACTCAAAGCACTGTGGCCTTTTTTAAAGTGGGATGCAGATACAAAAACAGAGACTATCCTTACCAACAATCCTTCTTGAGTATCAGAGTCCAACATACAGAGTGCAGCGGAAGACGTTAAATGTGCTTCATTCCGTGAGAACGCAACTCTATAGTTCTACAGTGAGATAGTGCATTTCAGCCTCAAAGGAAGCAATGTCCTCAAACGGAACATTGGTGGCACCAGGATCTAAAGCAGGCTTAAGAAGCCTTGGATGCAGTCAGTCTTTTATTAACTATCATGACCGACACAATGTGATCCATAATACTTCCATTTTGGCAGAAATTACATTCAAGCACAGGCCCCCACTAGAAGGTAGTGATGACATTCAGGTGCTGAAAACGTCTTTTTAATGCCTAAAGGAATGATTGTGAGCTTTACTTACCATATATATTGGTCAAATGATGCCCTATGCCGGAAGACTGTCTTTTTTTTTTTCTTCAGTATCGGCAATGCAGAGACAATTTGTTGCGAAACACTGCCACTGCTGGTCATTCAGTATAATCTGCAGATGGAAAAGTCCACTGTTAGCACATTTACTACAAGCAATACAAAAAAATCATGATTTTTATAAAGGGTAAACAGATCAATACTATGGAGTTTGTATTATTGTGAAAATCAGCATCTCTTTAGAAAATCAAATCTCGATTTGTGTTTTTAACCTACCATACTACTCTGAATCTCATGCCTCTTTTGCCAACACGCTCTAAACAACTGTAGAAGGTACATTAGGACATAGATAGAGATCTTTTTGCCAGCCAAGTGGCAGCGTACCCCTCTCACTTTATTTGATTTAGGATATGGTACACCAGTAGCAATTAAGCCAGCTGATAAGTTGAGAGGTAGGGTTACCCTACAGTTAATGGGAATGATAAAAGCTATGAATAGCATGTTCATAATCATCATTTGAGCCAATTCCTAGCAGTTCAGCAATAGTGAAGTTGACTAGTGCTCAAACTCCCGTTCGTTCAAATTTAGAGGTCTTAAAAAGTGCCCTAATTTCGTACATTTTACCATCATAGCTGTCACTTGGGCGTCCGGTCTACCCTGCTACTCATTTCATTAGCAAGATAAATGTATCTTACTGCTTGCTAGGCAACAGCAGAGTGGCCCTCACGTCAGACAACATCTTGCGTTTAGCTTTATGATGACAGCTTGCTAGGCAACAGATTGGCCCTCATGTCAGACAACATCTTGCTTTCGCTTTATGATGTCAGATCATCACTGGTCCAATTGTCCTTGTGGAAGCGGACCACACAGGAGGATGAGATATCAGAAGTTATGCAGTAGGTTGCTATCTCTATTCATGACCGCAAGGCAAGTCGGAGGTGGAATGGCAAATACTCTGAACCACTCAAAGCACTGTGGCCTTTTTTAAAGTGGGATGCAGATACAAAAACAGAGACTATCCTTACCAACAATCCTTCTTGTGTATCAGAGTCCAACATACAGAGTGCAGCGGAAGACGTTAAATGTGCTTCATTCCGTGAGAACGCAACTCTATAGTTCTACAGTGAGATAGTGCATTTCAGCCTCAAAGGAAGCAATGTCCTCAAACGGAACATTGGTGGCACCAGGATCTAAAGCAGGCTTAAGAAGCCTTGGATGCAGTCAGTCTTTTATTAACTATCATGACCGACACAATGTGATCCATAATACTTCCATTTTGGCAGAAATTACATTCAAGCACAGGCCCCCACTAGAAGGTAGTGATGACATTCAGGTGCTGAAAACGTCTTTTTAATGCCTAAAGGAATGATTGTGAGCTTTACTTACCATATATATTGGTCAAATGATGCCCTATGCCGGAAGACTGTCTTTTTTTTTTCTTCAGTATCGGCAATGCAGAGACAATTTGTTGCGAAACACTGCCACTGCTGGTCATTCAGTATAATCTGCAGATGGAAAAGTCCACTGTTAGCACATTTACTACAAGCAATACAAAAAAATCATGATTTTTATAAAGGGTAAACAGATCAATACTATGGAGTTTGTATTATTGTGAAAATCAGCATCTCTTTAGAAAATCAAATCTCGATTTGTGTTTTTAACCTACCATACTACTCTGAATCTCATGCCTCTTTTGCCAACACGCTCTAAACAACTGTAGAAGGTACATTAGGACATAGATAGAGATCTTTTTGCCAGCCAAGTGGCAGCGTACCCCTCTCACTTTATTTGATTTAGGATATGGTACACCAGTAGCAATTAAGCCAGCTGATAAGTTGAGAGGTAGGGTTACGCTACAGTTAATGGGAATGATAAAAGCTATGAATAGCATGTTCATAATCATCATTTGAGCCAATTCCTAGCAGTTCAGCAATAGTGAAGTTGACTAGTGCTCAAACTCCCGTTCGTTCAAATTTAGAGGTCTTAAAAAGTGCCCTAATTTCGTACATTTTACCATCATAGCTGTCACTTGGGCGTCCGGTCTATCCTGCTACTCATTTCATTAGCAAGATAAATGTATCTTACTGCTTGCTAGGCAACAGCAGAGTGGCCCTCACGTCAGACAACATCTTGCGTTTAGCTTTATGATGTCAGCTTGCTAGGCAACAGATTGGCCCTCATGTCAGACAACATCTTGCTTTCGCTTTATGATGTCAGATCATCACTGGTCCAATTGTCCTTGTGGAAGCGGACCACACAGGAGGATGAGATATCAGAAGTTATGCAGTAGGTTGCTATCTCTATTCATGACCGCAAGGCAAGTCGGAGGTGGAATGGCAAATACTCTGAACCACTCAAAGCACTGTGGCCTTTTTTAAAGTGGGATGCAGATACAAAAACAGAGACTATCCTTACCAACAATCCTTCTTGAGTATCAGAGTCCAACATACAGAGTGCAGCGGAAGACGTTAAATGTGCTTCATTCCGTGAGAACGCAACTCTATAGTTCTACAGGGAGATAGTGCATTTCAGCCTCAAAGGAAGCAATGTCCTCAAACGGAACATTGGTGGCACCAGGATCTAAAGCAGGCATAAGAAGCCTTGGATGCAGTCAGTCTTTTATTAACTATCATGACCGACACAATGTGATCCATAATACTTCCATTTTGGCAGAAATTACATTTAAGCACAGGCCCCCACTAGAAGGTAGTGATGACATTCAGGTGCTGAAAACGTCTTTTTAATGCCTAAAGGAATGATTGTGAGCTTTACTTACCATATATATTGGTCAAATGATGCCCTATGCCGGAAGACTGTCTTTTTTTTTTTCTTCAGTATCGGCAATGCAGAGACAATTTGTTGCGAAACACTGCCACTGCTGGTCATTCAGTATAATCTGCAGATGGAAAAGTCCACTGTTAGCACATTTACTACAAGCAATACAAAAAAATCATGATTTTTATAAAGGGTAAACAGATCAATACTATGGAGTTTGTATTATTGTGAAAATCAGCATCTCTTTAGAAAATCAAATCTCGATTTGTGTTTTTAACCTACCATACTACTCTGAATCTCATGCCTCTTTTGCCAACACGCTCTAAACAACTGTAGAAGGTACATTAGGACATAGATAGAGATCTTTTTGCCAGCCAAGTGGCAGCGTACCCCTCTCACTTTATTTGATTTAGGATATGGTACACCAGTAGCAATTAAGCCAGCTGATAAGTTGAGAGGTAGGGTTACCCTACAGTTAATGGGAATGATAAAAGCTATGAATAGCATGTTCATAATCATCATTTGAGCCAATTCCTAGCAGTTCAGCAATAGTGAAGTTGACTAGTGCTCAAACTCCCGTTCGTTCAAATTTAGAGGTCTTAAAAAGTGCCCTAATTTCGTACATTTTACCATCATAGCTGTCACTTGGGCGTCCGGTCTACCCTGCTACTCATTTCATTAGCAAGATAAATGTATCTTACTGCTTGCTAGGCAACAGCAGAGTGGCCCTCACGTCAGACAACATCTTGCGTTTAGCTTTATGATGTCAGCTTGCTAGGCAACAGATTGGCCCTCATGTCAGACAACATCTTGCTTTCGCTTTATGATGTCAGATCATTACTGGTCCAATTGTCCTTGTGGAAGCGGACCACACAGGAGGATGAGATATCAGAAGTTATGCAGTAGGTTGCTCTCTCTATTCATGACCGCAAGGCAAGTCGGAGGTGGAATGGCAAATACTCTGAACCACTCAAAGCACTGTGGCCTTTTTTAAAGTGGGATGCAGATACAAAAACAGAGACTATCCTTACCAACAATCCTTCTTGAGTATCAGAGTCCAACATACAGAGTGCAGCGGAAGACGTTAAATGTGCTTCATTCCGTGAGAACGCAACTCTATAGTTCTACAGTGAGATAGTGCATTTCAGCCTCAAAGGAAGCAATGTCCTCAAACGGAACATTGGTGGCACCAGGATCTAAAGCAGGCTTAAGAAGCCTTGGATGCAGTCAGTCTTTTATTAACTATCATGACCGACACAATGTGATCCATAATACTTCCATTTTGGCAGAAATTACATTCAAGCACAGGCCCCCACTAGAAGGTAGTGATGACATTCAGGTGCTGAAAACGTCTTTTTAATGCCTAAAGGATTGATTGTGAGCTTTACTTACCATATATATTGGTCAAATGATGCCCTATGCCGGAAGACTGTCTTTTTTTTTTTCTTCAGTATCGGCAATGCAGAGACAATTTGTTGCGAAACACTGCCACTGCTGGTCATTCAGTATAATCTGCAGATGGAAAAGTCCACTGTTAGCACATTTACTACAAGCAATACAAAAAAATCATGATTTTTATAAAGGGTAAACAGATCAATACTATGGAGTTTGTATTATTGTGAAAATCAGCATCTCTTTAGAAAATCAAATCTCGATTTGTGTTTTTAACCTACCATACTACTCTGAATCTCATGCCTCTTTTGCCAACACGCTCTAAACAACTGTAGAAGGTACATTAGGACATAGATAGAGATCTTTTTGCCAGCCAAGTGGCAGCGTACCCCTCTCACTTTATTTGATTTAGGATATGGTACACCAGTAGCAATTAAGCCAGCTGATAAGTTGAGAGGTAGGGTTACGCTACAGTTAATGGGAATGATAAAAGCTATGAATAGCATGTTCATAATCATCATTTGAGCCAATTCCTAGCAGTTCAGCAATAGTGAAGTTGACTAGTGCTCAAACTCCCGTTCGTTCAAATTTAGAGGTCTTAAAAAGTGCCCTAATTTCGTACATTTTACCATCATAGCTGTCACTTGGGCGTCCGGTCTACCCTGCTACTCATTTCATTAGCAAGATAAATGTATCTTACTGCTTGCTAGGCAACAGCAGAGTGGCCCTCACGTCAGACAACATCTTGCGTTTAGCTTTATGATGTCAGCTTGCTAGGCAACAGATTGGCCCTCATGTCAGACAACATCTTGCTTTCGCTTTATGATGTCAGATCATCACTGGTCCAATTGTCCTTGTGGAAACGGACCACACAGGAGGATGAGATATCAGAAGTTATGCAGTAGGTTGCTATCTCTATTCATGACCGCAAGGCAAGTCGGAGGTGGAATGGCAAATACTCTGAACCACTCAAAGCACTGTGGCCTTTTTTAAAGTGGGATGCAGATACAAAAACAGAGACTATCCTTACCAACAATCCTTCTTGAGTATCAGAGTCCAACATACAGAGTGCAGCGGAAGACGTTAAATGTGCTTCATTCCGTGAGAACGCAACTCTATAGTTCTACAGTGAGATAGTGCATTTCAGCCTCAAAGGAAGCAATGTCCTCAAACGGAACATTGGTGGCACCAGGATCTAAAGCAGGCTTAAGAAGCCTTGGATGCAGTCAGTCTTTTATTAACTATCATGACCGACACAATGTGATCCATAATACTTCCATTTTGGCAGAAATTACATTCAAGCACAGGCCCCCACTAGAAGGTAGTGATGACATTCAGGTGCTGAAAACGTCTTTTTAATGCCTAAAGGAATGATTGTGAGCTTTACTTACCATATATATTGGTCAAATGATGCCCTATGCCGGAAGACTGTCTTTTTTTTTTTTCTTCAGTATCGGCAATGCAGAGACAATTTGTTGCGAAACACTGCCACTGCTGGTCATTCAGTATAATCTGCAGATGGAAAAGTCCACTGTTAGCACATTTACTACAAGCAATACAAAAAAATCATGATTTTTATAAAGGGTAAACAGATCAATACTATGGAGTTTTTATTATTGTGAAAATCAGCATCTCATTAGAAAATCAAATCTCGATTTGTGTTTTTAACCTACCATACTACTCTGAATCTCATGCCTCTTTTGCCAACACGCTCTAAACAACTGTAGAAGGTACATTAGGACATAGATAGAGATCTTTTTGCCAGCCAAGTGGCAGCGTACCCCTCTCACTTTATTTGATTTAGGATATGGTACACCAGTAGCAATTAAGCCAGCTGATAAGTTGAGAGGTAGGGTTACGCTACAGTTAATGGGAATGATAAAAGCTATGAATAGCATGTTCATAATCATCATTTGAGCCAATTCCTAGTAGTTCAGCAATAGTGAAGTTGACTAGTGCTCAAACTCCCGTTCGTTCAAATTTAGAGGTCTTAAAAAGTGCCCTAATTTCGTACATTTTACCATCATAGCTGTCACTTGGGCGTCCGGTCTACCCTGCTACTCATTTCATTAGCAAGATAAATGTATCTTACTGCTTGCTAGGCAACAGCAGAGTGGCCCTCACGTCAGACAACATCTTGCGTTTAGCTTTATGATGACAGCTTGCTAGGCAACAGATTGGCCCTCATGTCAGACAACATCTTGCTTTCGCTTTATGATGTCAGATCATCACTGGTCCAATTGTCCTTGTGGAAGCGGACCACACAGGAGGATGAGATATCAGAAGTTATGCAGTAGGTTGCTATCTCTATTCATGACCGCAAGGCAAGTCGGAGGTGGAATGGCAAATACTCTGAACCACTCAAAGCACTGTGGCCTTTTTTAAAGTGGGATGCAGATACAAAAACAGAGACTATCCTTACCAACAATCCTTCTTGTGTATCAGAGTCCAACATACAGAGTGCAGCGGAAGACGTTAAATGTGCTTCATTCCGTGAGAACGTAACTCTATAGTTCTACAGTGAGATAGTGCATTTCAGCCTCAAAGGAAGCAATGTCCTCAAACGGAACATTGGTGGCACCAGGATCTAAAGCAGGCTTAAGAAGCCTTGGATGCAGTCAGTCTTTTATTAACTATCATGACCGACACAATGTGATCCATAATACTTCCATTTTGGCAGAAATTACATTCAAGCACAGGCCCCCACTAGAAGGTAGTGATGACATTCAGGTGCTGAAAACGTCTTTTTAATGCCTAAAGGAATGATTGTGAGCTTTACTTACCATATATATTGGTCAAATGATGCCCTATGCCGGAAGACTGTCTTTTTTTTTTCTTCAGTATCGGCAATGCAGAGACAATTTGTTGCGAAACACTGCCACTGCTGGTCATTCAGTATAATCTGCAGATGGAAAAGTCCACTGTTAGCACATTTACTACAAGCAATACAAAAAAATCATGATTTTTATAAAGGGTAAACAGATCAATACTATGGAGTTTGTATTATTGTGAAAATCAGCATCTCTTTAGAAAATCAAATCTCGATTTGTGTTTTTAACCTACCATACTACTCTGAATCTCATGCCTCTTTTGCCAACACGCTCTAAACAACTGTAGAAGGTACATTAGGACATAGATAGAGATCTTTTTGCCAGCCAAGTGGCAGCGTACCCCTCTCACTTTATTTGATTTAGGATATGGTACACCAGTAGCAATTAAGCCAGCTGATAAGTTGAGAGGTAGGGTTACGCTACAGTTAATGGGAATGATAAAAGCTATGAATAGCATGTTCATAATCATCATTTGAGCCAATTCCTAGCAGTTCAGCAATAGTGAAGTTGACTAGTGCTCAAACTCCCGTTCGTTCAAATTTAGAGGTCTTAAAAAGTGCCCTAATTTCGTACATTTTACCATCATAGCTGTCACTTGGGCGTCCGGTCTACCCTGCTACTCATTTCATTAGCAAGATAAATGTATCTTACTGCTTGCTAGGCAACAGCAGAGTGGCCCTCACGTCAGACAACATCTTGCGTTTAGCTTTATGATGTCAGCTTGCTAGGCAACAGATTGGCCCTCATGTCAGACAACATCTTGCTTTCGCTTTATGATGTCAGATCATCACTGGTCCAATTGTCCTTGTGGAAGCGGACCACACAGGAGGATGAGATATCAGAAGTTATGCAGTAGGTTGCTATCTCTATTCATGACCGCAAGGCAAGTCGGAGGTGGAATGGCAAATACTCTGAACCACTCAAAGCACTGTGGCCTTTTTTAAAGTGGGATGCAGATACAAAAACAGAGACTATCCTTACCAACAATCCTTCTTGAGTATCAGAGTCCAACATACAGAGTGCAGCGGAAGACGTTAAATGTGCTTCATTCCGTGAGAACGCAACTCTATAGTTCTACAGTGAGATAGTGCATTTCAGCCTCAAAGGAAGCAATGTCCTCAAACGGAACATTGGTGGCACCAGGATCTAAAGCAGGCTTAAGAAGCCTTGGATGCAGTCAGTCTTTTATTAACTATCATGACCGACACAATGTG
Source organism: Lissotriton vulgaris (assembly GCF_964263255.1). Lineage (NCBI taxonomy): Eukaryota > Metazoa > Chordata > Amphibia > Caudata > Salamandridae > Lissotriton > Lissotriton vulgaris. The sequence goes on along the minus strand of NC_141700.1, from coordinate 323,618,622 downwards.
ATCCATAATACTTCCATTTTGGCAGAAATTACATTCAAGCACAGGCCCCCACTAGAAGGTAGTGATGACATTCAGGTGCTGAAAACGTCTTTTTAATGCCTAAAGGATTGATTGTGAGCTTTACTTACCATATATATTGGTCAAATGATGCCCTATGCCGGAAGACTGTCTTTTTTTTTTTCTTCAGTATCAGCAATGCAGAGACAATTTGTTGCGAAACACTGCCACTGCTGGTCATTCAGTATAATCTGCAGATGGAAAAGTCCACTGTTAGCACATTTACTACAAGCAATACAAAAAAATCATGATTTTTATAAAGGGTAAACAGATCAATACTATGGAGTTTGTATTATTGTGAAAATCAGCATCTCTTTAGAAAATCAAATCTCGATTTGTGTTTTTAACCTACCATACTACTCTGAATCTCATGCCTCTTTTGCCAACACGCTCTAAACAACTGTAGAAGGTACATTAGGACATAGATAGAGATCTTTTTGCCAGCCAAGTGGCAGCGTACCCCTCTCACTTTATTTGATTTAGGATATGGTACACCAGTAGCAATTAAGCCAGCTGATAAGTTGAGAGGTAGGGTTACGATACAGTTAATGGGAATGATAAAAGCTATGAATAGCATGTTCATAATCATCATTTGAGCCAATTCCTAGCAGTTCAGCAATAGTGAAGTTGACTAGTGCTCAAACTCCCGTTCGTTCAAATTTAGAGGTCTTAAAAAGTGCCCTAATTTCGTACATTTTACCATCATAGCTGTCACTTGGGCGTCCGGTCTACCCTGCTACTCATTTCATTAGCAAGATAAATGTATCTTACTGCTTGCTAGGCAACAGCAGAGTGGCCCTCACGTCAGACAACATCTTGCGTTTAGCTTTATGATGTCAGCTTGCTAGGCAACAGATTGGCCCTCATGTCAGACAACATCTTGCTTTCGCTTTATGATGTCAGATCATCACTGGTCCAATTGTCCTTGTGGAAACGGACCACACAGGAGGATGAGATATCAGAAGTTATGCAGTAGGTTGCTATCTCTATTCATGACCGCAAGGCAAGTCGGAGGTGGAATGGCAAATACTCTGAACCACTCAAAGCACTGTGGCCTTTTTTAAAGTGGGATGCAGATACAAAAACAGAGACTATCCTTACCAACAATCCTTCTTGAGTATCAGAGTCCAACATACAGAGTGCAGCGGAAGACGTTAAATGTGCTTCATTCCGTGAGAACGCAACTCTATAGTTCTACAGTGAGATAGTGCATTTCAGCCTCAAAGGAAGCAATGTCCTCAAACGGAACATTGGTGGCACCAGGATCTAAAGCAGGCTTAAGAAGCCTTGGATGCAGTCAGTCTTTTATTAACTATCATGACCGACACAATGTGATCCATAATACTTCCATTTTGGCAGAAATTACATTCAAGCACAGGCCCCCACTAGAAGGTAGTGATGACATTCAGGTGCTGAAAACGTCTTTTTAATGCCTAAAGGAATGATTGTGAGCTTTACTTACCATATATATTGGTCAAATGATGCCCTATGCCGGAAGACTGTCTTTTTTTTTTCTTCAGTATCGGCAATGCAGAGACAATTTGTTGCGAAACACTGCCACTGCTGGTCATTCAGTATAATCTGCAGATGGAAAAGTCCACTGTTAGCACATTTACTACAAGCAATACAAAAAAATCATGATTTTTATAAAGGGTAAACAGATCAATACTATGGAGTTTGTATTATTGTGAAAATCAGCATCTCTTTAGAAAATCAAATCTCGATTTGTGTTTTTAACCTACCATACTACTCTGAATCTCATGCCTCTTTTGCCAACACGCTCTAAACAACTGTAGAAGGTACATTAGGACATAGATAGAGATCTTTTTGCCAGCCAAGTGGCAGCGTACCCCTCTCACTTTATTTGATTTAGGATATGGTACACCAGTAGCAATTAAGCCAGCTGATAAGTTGAGAGGTAGGGTTACGCTACAGTTAATGGGAATGATAAAAGCTATGAATAGCATGTTCATAATCATCATTTGAGCCAATTCCTAGCAGTTCAGCAATAGTGAAGTTGACTAGTGCTCAAACTCCCGTTCGTTCAAATTTAGAGGTCTTAAAAAGTGCCCTAATTTCGTACATTTTACCATCATAGCTGTCACTTGGGCGTCCGGTCTACCCTGCTACTCATTTCATTAGCAAGATAAATGTATCTTACTGCTTGCTAGGCAACAGCAGAGTGGCCCTCACGTCAGACAACATCTTGCGTTTAGCTTTATGATGACAGCTTGCTAGGCAACAGATTGGCCCTCATGTCAGACAACATCTTGCTTTCGCTTTATGATGTCAGATCATCACTGGTCCAATTGTCCTTGTGGAAGCGGACCACACAGGAGGATGAGATATCAGAAGTTATGCAGTAGGTTGCTATCTCTATTCATGACCGCAAGGCAAGTCGGAGGTGGAATGGCAAATACTCTGAACCACTCAAAGCACTGTGGCCTTTTTTAAAGTGGGATGCAGATACAAAAACAGAGACTATCCTTACCAACAATCCTTCTTGTGTATCAGAGTCCAACATACAGAGTGCAGCGGAAGACGTTAAATGTGCTTCATTCCGTGAGAACGCAACTCTATAGTTCTACAGTGAGATAGTGCATTTCAGCCTCAAAGGAAGCAATGTCCTCAAACGGAACATTGGTGGCACCAGGATCTAAAGCAGGCTTAAGAAGCCTTGGATGCAGTCAGTCTTTTATTAACTATCATGACCGACACAATGTGATCCATAATACTTCCATTTTGGCAGAAATTACATTCAAGCACAGGCCCCCACTAGAAGGTAGTGATGACATTCAGGTGCTGAAAACGTCTTTTTAATGCCTAAAGGAATGATTGTGAGCTTTACTTACGGTATATATTGGTCAAATGATGCCCTATGCCGGAAGACTGTCTTTTTTTTTTCTTCAGTATCGGCAATGCAGAGACAATTTGTTGCGAAACACTGCCACTGCTGGTCATTCAGTATAATCTGCAGATGGAAAAGTCCACTGTTAGCACATTTACTACAAGCAATACAAAAAAATCATGATTTTTATAAAGGGTAAACAGATCAATACTATGGAGTTTGTATTATTGTGAAAATCAGCATCTCTTTAGAAAATCAAATCTCGATTTGTGTTTTTAACCTACCATACTACTCTGAATCTCATGCCTCTTTTGCCAACACGCTCTAAACAACTGTAGAAGGTACATTAGGACATAGATAGAGATCTTTTTGCCAGCCAAGTGGCAGCGTACCCCTCTCACTTTATTTGATTTAGGATATGGTACACCAGTAGCAATTAAGCCAGCTGATAAGTTGAGAGGTAGGGTTACCCTACAGTTAATGGGAATGATAAAAGCTATGAATAGCATGTTCATAATCATCATTTGAGCCAATTCCTAGCAGTTCAGCAATAGTGAAGTTGACTAGTGCTCAAACTCCCGTTCGTTCAAATTTAGAGGTCTTAAAAAGTGCCCTAATTTCGTACATTTTACCATCATAGCTGTCACTTGGGCGTCCGGTCTACCCTGCTACTCATTTCATTAGCAAGATAAATGTATCTTACTGCTTGCTAGGCAACAGCAGAGTGGCCCTCACGTCAGACAACATCTTGCGTTTAGCTTTATGATGTCAGCTTGCTAGGCAACAGATTGGCCCTCATGTCAGACAACATCTTGCTTTCGCTTTATGATGTCAGATCATTACTGGTCCAATTGTCCTTGTGGAAGCGGACCACACAGGAGGATGAGATATCAGAAGTTATGCAGTAGGTTGCTCTCTCTATTCATGACCGCAAGGCAAGTCGGAGGTGGAATGGCAAATACTCTGAACCACTCAAAGCACTGTGGCCTTTTTTAAAGTGGGATGCAGATACAAAAACAGAGACTATCCTTACCAACAATCCTTCTTGAGTATCAGAGTCCAACATACAGAGTGCAGCGGAAGACGTTAAATGTGCTTCATTCCGTGAGAACGCAACTCTATAGTTCTACAGTGAGATAGTGCATTTCAGCCTCAAAGGAAGCAATGTCCTCAAACGGAACATTGGTGGCACCAGGATCTAAAGCAGGCTTAAGAAGCCTTGGATGCAGTCAGTCTTTTATTAACTATCATGACCGACACAATGTGATCCATAATACTTCCATTTTGGCAGAAATTACATTCAAGCACAGGCCCCCACTAGAAGGTAGTGATGACATTCAGGTGCTGAAAACGTCTTTTTAATGCCTAAAGGATTGATTGTGAGCTTTACTTACCATATATATTGGTCAAATGATGCCCTATGCCGGAAGACTGTCTTTTTTTTTTTCTTCAGTATCGGCAATGCAGAGACAATTTGTTGCGAAACACTGCCACTGCTGGTCATTCAGTATAATCTGCAGATGGAAAAGTCCACTGTTAGCACATTTACTACAAGCAATACAAAAAAATCATGATTTTTATAAAGGGTAAACAGATCAATACTATGGAGTTTGTATTATTGTGAAAATCAGCATCTCTTTAGAAAATCAAATCTCGATTTGTGTTTTTAACCTACCATACTACTCTGAATCTCATGCCTCTTTTGCCAACACGCTCTAAACAACTGTAGAAGGTACATTAGGACATAGATAGAGATCTTTTTGCCAGCCAAGTGTTAGCGTACCCCTCTCACTTTATTTGATTTAGGATATGGTACACCAGTAGCAATTAAGCCAGCTGATAAGTTGAGAGGTAGGGTTACGCTACAGTTAATGGGAATGATAAAAGCTATGAATAGCATGTTCATAATCATCATTTGAGCCAATTCCTAGCAGTTCAGCAATAGTGAAGTTGACTAGTGCTCAAACTCCCGTTCGTTCAAATTTAGAGGTCTTAAAAAGTGCCCTAATTTCGTACATTTTACCATCATAGCTGTCACTTGGGCGTCCGGTCTACCCTGCTACTCATTTCATTAGCAAGATAAATGTATCTTACTGCTTGCTAGGCAACAGCAGAGTGGCCCTCACGTCAGACAACATCTTGCGTTTAGCTTTATGATGTCAGCTTGCTAGGCAACAGATTGGCCCTCATGTCAGACAACATCTTGCTTTCGTTTTATGATGTCAGATCATCACTGGTCCAATTGTCCTTGTGGAAGCGGACCACACAGGAGGATGAGATATCAGAAGTTATGCAGTAGGTTGCTATCTCTATTCATGACCGCAAGGCAAGTCGGAGGTGGAATGGCAAATACTCTGAACCACTCAAAGCACTGTGGCCTTTTTTAAAGTGGGATGCAGATACAAAAACAGAGACTATCCTTACCAACAATCCTTCTTGAGTATCAGAGTCCAACATACAGAGTGCAGCGGAAGACGTTAAATGTGCTTCATTCCGTGAGAACGCAACTCTATAGTTCTACAGTGAGATAGTGCATTTCAGCCTCAAAGGAAGCAATGTCCTCAAACGGAACATTGGTGGCACCAGGATCTAAAGCAGGCTTAAGAAGCCTTGGATGCAGTCAGTCTTTTATTAACTATCATGACCGACACAATGTGATCCATAATACTTCCATTTTGGCAGAAATTACATTCAAGCACAGGCCCCCACTAGAAGGTAGTGATGACATTCAGGTGCTGAAAACGTCTTTTTAATGCCTAAAGGAATGATTGTGAGCTTTACTTACCATATATATTGGTCAAATGATGCCCTATGCCGGAAGACTGTCTTTTTTTTTTTCTTCAGTATCGGCAATGCAGAGACAATTTGTTGCGAAACACTGCCACTGCTGGTCATTCAGTATAATCTGCAGATGGAAAAGTCCACTGTTAGCACATTTACTACAAGCAATACAAAAAAATCATGATTTTTATAAAGGGTAAACAGATCAATACTATGGAGTTTGTATTATTGTGAAAATCAGCATCTCTTTAGAAAATCAAATCTCGATTTGTGTTTTTAACCTACCATACTACTCTGAATCTCATGCCTCTTTTGCCAACACGCTCTAAACAACTGTAGAAGGTACATTAGGACATAGATAGAGATCTTTTTGCCAGCCAAGTGGCAGCGTACCCCTCTCACTTTATTTGATTTAGGATATGGTACACCAGTAGCAATTAAGCCAGCTGATAAGTTGAGAGGTAGGGTTACCCTACAGTTAATGGGAATGATAAAAGCTATGAATAGCATGTTCATAATCATCATTTGAGCCAATTCCTAGCAGTTCAGCAATAGTGAAGTTGACTAGTGCTCAAACTCCCGTTCGTTCAAATTTAGAGGTCTTAAAAAGTGCCCTAATTTCGTACATTTTACCATCATAGCTGTCACTTGGGCGTCCGGTCTACCCTGCTACTCATTTCATTAGCAAGATAAATGTATCTTACTGCTTGCTAGGCAACAGCAGAGTGGCCCTCACGTCAGACAACATCTTGCGTTTAGCTTTATGATGTCAGCTTGCTAGGCAACAGATTGGCCCTCATGTCAGACAACATCTTGCTTTCGCTTTATGATGTCAGATCATTACTGGTCCAATTGTCCTTGTGGAAGCGGACCACACAGGAGGATGAGATATCAGAAGTTATGCAGTAGGTTGCTCTCTCTATTCATGACCGCAAGGCAAGTCGGAGGTGGAATGGCAAATACTCTGAACCACTCAAAGCACTGTGGCCTTTTTTAAAGTGGGATGCAGATACAAAAACAGAGACTATCCTTACCAACAATCCTTCTTGAGTATCAGAGTCCAACATACAGAGTGCAGCGGAAGACGTTAAATGTGCTTCATTCCGTGAGAACGCAACTCTATAGTTCTACAGTGAGATAGTGCATTTCAGCCTCAAAGGAAGCAATGTCCTCAAACGGAACATTGGTGGCACCAGGATCTAAAGCAGGCTTAAGAAGCCTTGGATGCAGTCAGTCTTTTATTAACTATCATGACCGACACAATGTGATCCATAATACTTCCATTTTGGCAGAAATTACATTCAAGCACAGGCCCCCACTAGAAGGTAGTGATGACATTCAGGTGCTGAAAACGTCTTTTTAATGCCTAAAGGAATGATTGTGAGCTTTACTTACCATATATATTGGTCAAATGATGCCCTATGCCGGAAGACTGTCTTTTTTTTTTTCTTCAGTATCGGCAATGCAGAGACAATTTGTTGCGAAACACTGCCACTGCTGGTCATTCAGTATAATCTGCAGATGGAAAAGTCCACTGTTAGCACATTTACTACAAGCAATACAAAAAAATCATGATTTTTATAAAGGGTAAACAGATCAATACTATGGAGTTTGTATTATTGTGAAAATCAGCATCTCTTTAGAAAATCAAATCTCGATTTGTGTTTTTAACCTACCATACTACTCTGAATCTCATGCCTCTTTTGCCAACACGCTCTAAACAACTGTAGAAGGTACATTAGGACATAGATAGAGATCTTTTTGCCAGCCAAGTGGCAGCGTACCCCTCTCACTTTATTTGATTTAGGATATGGTACACCAGTAGCAATTAAGCCAGCTGATAAGTTGAGAGGTAGGGTTACCCTACAGTTAATGGGAATGATAAAAGCTATGAATAGCATGTTCATAATCATCATTTGAGCCAATTCCTAGCAGTTCAGCAATAGTGAAGTTGACTAGTGCTCAAACTCCCGTTCGTTCAAATTTAGAGGTCTTAAAAAGTGCCCTAATTTCGTACATTTTACCATCATAGCTGTCACTTGGGCGTCCGGTCTACCCTGCTACTCATTTCATTAGCAAGATAAATGTATCTTACTGCTTGCTAGGCAACAGCAGAGTGGCCCTCACGTCAGACAACATCTTGCGTTTAGCTTTATGATGTCAGCTTGCTAGGCAACAGATTGGCCCTCATGTCAGACAACATCTTGCTTTCGCTTTATGATGTCAGATCATTACTGGTCCAATTGTCCTTGTGGAAGCGGACCACACAGGAGGATGAGATATCAGAAGTTATGCAGTAGGTTGCTCTCTCTATTCATGACCGCAAGGCAAGTCGGAGGTGGAATGGCAAATACTCTGAACCACTCAAAGCACTGTGGCCTTTTTTAAAGTGGGATGCAGATACAAAAACAGAGACTATCCTTACCAACAATCCTTCTTGAGTATCAGAGTCCAACATACAGAGTGCAGCGGAAGACGTTAAATGTGCTTCATTCCGTGAGAACGCAACTCTATAGTTCTACAGTGAGATAGTGCATTTCAGCCTCAAAGGAAGCAATGTCCTCAAACGGAACATTGGTGGCACCAGGATCTAAAGCAGGCTTAAGAAGCCTTGGATGCAGTCAGTCTTTTATTAACTATCATGACCGACACAATGTGATCCATAATACTTCCATTTTGGCAGAAATTACATTCAAGCACAGGCCCCCACTAGAAGGTAGTGATGACATTCAGGTGCTGAAAACGTCTTTTTAATGCCTAAAGGATTGATTGTGAGCTTTACTTACCATATATATTGGTCAAATGATGCCCTATGCCGGAAGACTGTCTTTTTTTTTTTCTTCAGTATCGGCAATGCAGAGACAATTTGTTGCGAAACACTGCCACTGCTGGTCATTCAGTATAATCTGCAGATGGAAAAGTCCACTGTTAGCACATTTACTACAAGCAATACAAAAAAATCATGATTTTTATAAAGGGTAAACAGATCAATACTATGGAGTTTGTATTATTGTGAAAATCAGCATCTCTTTAGAAAATCAAATCTCGATTTGTGTTTTTAACCTACCATACTACTCTGAATCTCATGCCTCTTTTGCCAACACGCTCTAAACAACTGTAGAAGGTACATTAGGACATAGATAGAGATCTTTTTGCCAGCCAAGTGGCAGCGTACCCCTCTCACTTTATTTGATTTAGGATATGGTACACCAGTAGCAATTAAGCCAGCTGATAAGTTGAGAGGTAGGGTTACGCTACAGTTAATGGGAATGATAAAAGCTATGAATAGCATGTTCATAATCATCATTTGAGCCAATTCCTAGCAGTTCAGCAATAGTGAAGTTGACTAGTGCTCAAACTCCCGTTCGTTCAAATTTAGAGGTCTTAAAAAGTGCCCTAATTTCGTACATTTTACCATCATAGCTGTCACTTGGCCGTCCGGTCTACCCTGCTACTCATTTCATTAGCAAGATAAATGTATCTTACTGCTTGCTAGGCAACAGCAGAGTGGCCCTCACGTCAGACAACATCTTGCGTTTAGCTTTATGATGTCAGCTTGCTAGGCAACAGATTGGCCCTCATGTCAGACAACATCTTGCTTTCGCTTTATGATGTCAGATCATCACTGGTCCAATTGTCCTTGTGGAAGCGGACCACACAGGAGGATGAGATATCAGAAGTTATGCAGTAGGTTGCTATCTCTATTCATGACCGCAAGGCAAGTCGGAGGTGGAATGGCAAATACTCTGAACCACTCAAAGCACTGTGGCCTTTTTTAAAGTGGGATGCAGATACAAAAACAGAGACTATCCTTACCAACAATCCTTCTTGAGTATCAGAGTCCAACATACAGAGTGCAGCGGAAGACGTTAAATGTGCTTCATTCCGTGAGAACGCAACTCTATAGTTCTACAGTGAGATAGTGCATTTCAGCCTCAAAGGAAGCAATGTCCTCAAACGGAACATTGGTGGCACCAGGATCTAAAGCAGGCTTAAGAAGCCTTGGATGCAGTCAGTCTTTTATTAACTATCATGACCGACACAATGTGATCCATAATACTTCCATTTTGGCAGAAATTACATTCAAGCACAGGCCCCCACTAGAAGGTAGTGATGACATTCAGGTGCTGAAAACGTCTTTTTAATGCCTAAAGGAATGATTGTGAGCTTTACTTACCATATATATTGGTCAAATGATGCCCTATGCCGGAAGACTGTCTTTTTTTTTTTCTTCAGTATCGGCAATGCAGAGACAATTTGTTGCGAAACACTGCCACTGCTGGTCATTCAGTATAATCTGCAGATGGAAAAGTCCACTGTTAGCACATTTACTACAAGCAATACAAAAAAATCATGATTTTTATAAAGGGTAAACAGATCAATACTATGGAGTTTGTATTATTGTGAAAATCAGCATCTCTTTAGAAAATCAAATCTCGATTTGTGTTTTTAACCTACCATACTACTCTGAATCTCATGCCTCTTTTGCCAACACGCTCTAAACAACTGTAGAAGGTACATTAGGACATAGATAGAGATCTTTTTGCCAGCCAAGTGGCAGCGTACCCCTCTCACTTTATTTGATTTAGGATATGGTACACCAGTAGCAATTAAGCCAGCTGATAAGTTGAGAGGTAGGGTTACCCTACAGTTAATGGGAATGATAAAAGCTATGAATAGCATGTTCATAATCATCATTTGAGCCAATTCCTAGCAGTTCAGCAATAGTGAAGTTGACTAGTGCTCAAACTCCCGTTCGTTCAAATTTAGAGGTCTTAAAAAGTGCCCTAATTTCGTACATTTTACCATCATAGCTGTCACTTGGGCGTCCGGTCTACCCTGCTACTCATTTCATTAGCAAGATAAATGTATCTTACTGCTTGCTAGGCAACAGCAGAGTGGCCCTCACGTCAGACAACATCTTGCGTTTAGCTTTATGATGTCAGCTTGCTAGGCAACAGATTGGCCCTCATGTCAGACAACATCTTGCTTTCGCTTTATGATGTCAGATCATCACTGGTCCAATTGTCCTTGTGGAAACGGACCACACAGGAGGATGAGATATCAGAAGTTATGCAGTAGGTTGCTATCTCTATTCATGACCGCAAGGCAAGTCGGAGGTGGAATGGCAAATACTCTGAACCACTCAAAGCACTGTGGCCTTTTTTAAAGTGGGATGCAGATACAAAAACAGAGACTATCCTTACCAACAATCCTTCTTGAGTATCAGAGTCCAACATACAGAGTGCAGCGGAAGACGTTAAATGTGCTTCATTCCGTGAGAACGCAACTCTATAGTTCTACAGTGAGATAGTGCATTTCAGCCTCAAAGGAAGCAATGTCCTCAAACGGAACATTGGTGGCACCAGGATCTAAAGCAGGCTTAAGAAGCCTTGGATGCAGTCAGTCTTTTATTAACTATCATGACCGACACAATGTGATCCATAATACTTCCATTTTGGCAGAAATTACATTCAAGCACAGGCCCCCACTAGAAGGTAGTGATGACATTCAGGTGCTGAAAACGTCTTTTTAATGCCTAAAGGAATGATTGTGAGCTTTACTTACCATATATATTGGTCAAATGATGCCCTATGCCGGAAGACTGTCTTTTTTTTTTTCTTCAGTATCGGCAATGCAGAGACAATTTGTTGCGAAACACTGCCACTGCTGGTCATTCAGTATAATCTGCAGATGGAAAAGTCCACTGTTAGCACATTTACTACAAGCAATACAAAAAAATCATGATTTTTATAAAGGGTAAACAGATCAATACTATGGAGTTTGTATTATTGTGAAAATCAGCATCTCTTTAGAAAATCAAATCTCGATTTGTGTTTTTAACCTACCATACTACTCTGAATCTCATGCCTCTTTTGCCAACACGCTCTAAACAACTGTAGAAGGTACATTAGGACATAGATAGAGATCTTTTTGCCAGCCAAGTGGCAGCGTACCCCTCTCACTTTATTTGATTTAGGATATGGTACACCAGTAGCAATTAAGCCAGCTGATAAGTTGAGAGGTAGGGTTACCCTACAGTTAATGGGAATGATAAAAGCTATGAATAGCATGTTCATAATCATCATTTGAGCCAATTCCTAGCAGTTCAGCAATAGTGAAGTTGACTAGTGCTCAAACTCCCGTTCGTTCAAATTTAGAGGTCTTAAAAAGTGCCCTAATTTCGTACATTTTACCATCATAGCTGTCACTTGGGCGTCCGGTCTACCCTGCTACTCATTTCATTAGCAAGATAAATGTATCTTACTGCTTGCTAGGCAACAGCAGAGTGGCCCTCACGTCAGACAACATCTTGCGTTTAGCTTTATGATGACAGCTTGCTAGGCAACAGATTGGCCCTCATGTCAGACAACATCTTGCTTTCGCTTTATGATGTCAGATCATCACTGGTCCAATTGTCCTTGTGGAAGCGGACCACACAGGAGGATGAGATATCAGAAGTTATGCAGTAGGTTGCTATCTCTATTCATGACCGCAAGGCAAGTCGGAGGTGGAATGGCAAATACTCTGAACCACTCAAAGCACTGTGGCCTTTTTTAAAGTGGGATGCAGATACAAAAACAGAGACTATCCTTACCAACAATCCTTCTTGTGTATCAGAGTCCAACATACAGAGTGCAGCGGAAGACGTTAAATGTGCTTCATTCCGTGAGAACGCAACTCTATAGTTCTACAGTGAGATAGTGCATTTCAGCCTCAAAGGAAGCAATGTCCTCAAACGGAACATTGGTGGCACCAGGATCTAAAGCAGGCTTAAGAAGCCTTGGATGCAGTCAGTCTTTTATTAACTATCATGACCGACACAATGTGATCCATAATACTTCCATTTTGGCAGAAATTACATTCAAGCACAGGCCCCCACTAGAAGGTAGTGATGACATTCAGGTGCTGAAAACGTCTTTTTAATGCCTAAAGGAATGATTGTGAGCTTTACTTACCATATATATTGGTCAAATGATGCCCTATGCCGGAAGACTGTCTTTTTTTTTTCTTCAGTATCGGCAATGCAGAGACAATTTGTTGCGAAACACTGCCACTGCTGGTCATTCAGTATAATCTGCAGATGGAAAAGTCCACTGTTAGCACATTTACTACAAGCAATACAAAAAAATCATGATTTTTATAAAGGGTAAACAGATCAATACTATGGAGTTTGTATTATTGTGAAAATCAGCATCTCTTTAGAAAATCAAATCTCGATTTGTGTTTTTAACCTACCATACTACTCTGAATCTCATGCCTCTTTTGCCAACACGCTCTAAACAACTGTAGAAGGTACATTAGGACATAGATAGAGATCTTTTTGCCAGCCAAGTGGCAGCGTACCCCTCTCACTTTATTTGATTTAGGATATGGTACACCAGTAGCAATTAAGCCAGCTGATAAGTTGAGAGGTAGGGTTACGCTACAGTTAATGGGAATGATAAAAGCTATGAATAGCATGTTCATAATCATCATTTGAGCCAATTCCTAGCAGTTCAGCAATAGTGAAGTTGACTAGTGCTCAAACTCCCGTTCGTTCAAATTTAGAGGTCTTAAAAAGTGCCCTAATTTCGTACATTTTACCATCATAGCTGTCACTTGGGCGTCCGGTCTACCCTGCTACTCATTTCATTAGCAAGATAAATGTATCTTACTGCTTGCTAGGCAACAGCAGAGTGGCCCTCACGTCAGACAACATCTTGCGTTTAGCTTTATGATGTCAGCTTGCTAGGCAACAGATTGGCCCTCATGTCAGACAACATCTTGCTTTCGCTTTATGATGTCAGATCATCACTGGTCCAATTGTCCTTGTGGAAGCGGACCACACAGGAGGATGAGATATCAGAAGTTATGCAGTAGGTTGCTATCTCTATTCATGACCGCAAGGCAAGTCGGAGGTGGAATGGCAAATACTCTGAACCACTCAAAGCACTGTGGCCTTTTTTAAAGTGGGATGCAGATACAAAAACAGAGACTATCCTTACCAACAATCCTTCTTGAGTATCAGAGTCCAACATACAGAGTGCAGCGGAAGACGTTAAATGTGCTTCATTCCATGAGAACGCAACTCTATAGTTCTACAGTGAGATAGTGCATTTCAGCCTCAAAGGAAGCAATGTCCTCAAACGGAACATTGGTGGCACCAGGATCTAAAGCAGGCTTAAGAAGCCTTGGATGCAGTCAGTCTTTTATTAACTATCATGACCGACACAATGTGATCCATAATACTTCCATTTTGGCAGAAATTACATTCAAGCACAGGCCCCCACTAGAAGGTAGTGATGACATTCAGGTGCTGAAAACGTCTTTTTAATGCCTAAAGGAATGATTGTGAGCTTTACTTACCATATATATTGGTCAAATGATGCCCTATGCCGGAAGACTGTCTTTTTTTTTTTCTTCAGTATCGGCAATGCAGAGACAATTTGTTGCGAAACACTGCCACTGCTGGTCATTCAGTATAATCTGCAGATGGAAAAGTCCACTGTTAGCACATTTACTACAAGCAATACAAAAAAATCATGATTTTTATACAGGGTAAACAGATCAATACTATGGAGTTTGTATTATTGTGAAAATCAGCATCTCTTTAGAAAATCAAATCTCGATTTGTGTTTTTAACCTACCATACTACTCTGAATCTCATGCCTCTTTTGCCAACACGCTCTAAACAACTGTAGAAGGTACATTAGGACATAGATAGAGATCTTTTTGCCAGCCAAGTGGCAGCGTACCCCTCTCACTTTATTTGATTTAGGATATGGTACACCAGTAGCAATTAAGCCAGCTGATAAGTTGAGAGGTAGGGTTACCCTACAGTTAATGGGAATGATAAAAGCTATGAATAGCATGTTCATAATCATCATTTGAGCCAATTCCTAGCAGTTCAGCAATAGTGAAGTTGACTAGTGCTCAAACTCCCGTTCGTTCAAATTTAGAGGTCCTAAAAAGTGCCCTAATTTCGTACATTTTACCATCATAGCTGTCACTTGGGCGTCCGGTCTACCCTGCTACTCATTTCATTAGCAAGATAAATGTATCTTACTGCTTGCTAGGCAACAGCAGAGTGGCCCTCACGTCAGACAACATCTTGCGTTTAGCTTTATGATGTCAGCTTGCTAGGCAACAGATTGGCCCTCATGTCAGACAACATCTTGCTTTCGCTTTATGATGTCAGATCATCACTGGTCCAATTGTCCTTGTGGAAGCGGACCACACAGGAGGATGAGATATCAGAAGTTATGCAGTAGGTTGCTATCTCTATTCATGACCGCAAGGCAAGTCGGAGGTGGAATGGCAAATACTCTGAAGCACTCAAAGCACTGTGGCCTTTTTTAAAGTGGGATGCAGATACAAAAACAGAGACTATCCTTACCAACAATCCTTCTTGAGTATCAGAGTCCAACATACAGAGTGCAGCGGAAGACGTTAAATGTGCTTCATTCCGTGAGAACGCAACTCTATAGTTCTACAGTGAGATAGTGCATTTCAGCCTCAAAGGAAGCAATGTCCTCAAACGGAACATTGGTGGCACCAGGATCTAAAGCAGGCTTAAGAAGCCTTGGATGCAGTCAGTCTTTTATTAACTATCATGACCGACACAATGTGATCCATAATACTTCCATTTTGGCAGAAATTACATTCAAGCACAGGCCCCCACTAGAAGGTAGTGATGACATTCAGGTGCTGAAAACGTCTTTTTAATGCCTAAAGGAATGATTGTGAGCTTTACTTACCATATATATTGGTCAAATGATGCCCTATGCCGGAAGACTGTCTTTTTTTTTTTCTTCAGTATCGGCAATGCAGAGACAATTTGTTGCGAAACACTGCCACTGCTGGTCATTCAGTATAATCTGCAGATGGAAAAGTCCACTGTTAGCACATTTACTACAAGCAATACAAAAAAATCATGATTTTTATAAAGGGTAAACAGATCAATACTATGGAGTTTGTATTATTGTGAAAATCAGCATCTCTTTAGAAAATCAAATCTCGATTTGTGTTTTTAACCTACCATACTACTCTGAATCTCATGCCTCTTTTGCCAACACGCTCTAAACAACTGTAGAAGGTACATTAGGACATAGATAGAGATCTTTTTGCCAGCCAAGTGGCAGCGTACCCCTCTCACTTTATTTGATTTAGGATATGGTACACCAGTAGCAATTAAGCCAGCTGATAAGTTGAGAGGTAGGGTTACCCTACAGTTAATGGGAATGATAAAAGCTATGAATAGCATGTTCATAATCATCATTTGAGCCAATTCCTAGCAGTTCAGCAATAGTGAAGTTGACTAGTGCTCAAACTCCCGTTCGTTCAAATTTAGAGGTCTTAAAAAGTGCCCTAATTTCGTACATTTTACCATCATAGCTGTCACTTGGGCGTCCGGTCTACCCTGCTACTCATTTCATTAGCAAGATAAATGTATCTTACTGCTTGCTAGGCAACAGCAGAGTGGCCCTCACGTCAGACAACATCTTGCGTTTAGCTTTATGATGTCAGCTTGCTAGGCAACAGATTGGCCCTCATGTCAGACAACATCTTGCTTTCGCTTTATGATGTCAGATCATTACTGGTCCAATTGTCCTTGTGGAAGCGGACCACACAGGAGGATGAGATATCAGAAGTTATGCAGTAGGTTGCTCTCTCTATTCATGACCGCAAGGCAAGTCGGAGGTGGAATGGCAAATACTCTGAACCACTCAAAGCACTGTGGCCTTTTTTAAAGTGGGATGCAGATACAAAAACAGAGACTATCCTTACCAACAATCCTTCTTGAGTATCAGAGTCCAACATACAGAGTGCAGCGGAAGACGTTAAATGTGCTTCATTCCGTGAGAACGCAACTCTATAGTTCTACAGTGAGATAGTGCATTTCAGCCTCAAAGGAAGCAATGTCCTCAAACGGAACATTGGTGGCACCAGGATCTAAAGCAGGCTTAAGAAGCCTTGGATGCAGTCAGTCTTTTATTAACTATCATGACCGACACAATGTGATCCATAATACTTCCATTTTGGCAGAAATTACATTCAAGCACAGGCCCCCACTAGAAGGTAGTGATGACATTCAGGTGCTGAAAACGTCTTTCTAATGCCTAAAGGATTGATTGTGAGCTTTACTTACCATATATATTGGTCAAATGATGCCCTATGCCGGAAGACTGTCTTTTTTTTTTTCTTCAGTATCGGCAATGCAGAGACAATTTGTTGCGAAACACTGCCACTGCTGGTCATTCAGTATAATCTGCAGATGGAAAAGTCCACTGTTAGCACATTTACTACAAGCAATACAAAAAAATCATGATTTTTATAAAGGGTAAACAGATCAATACTATGGAGTTTGTATTATTGTGAAAATCAGCATCTCTTTAGAAAATCAAATCTCGATTTGTGTTTTTAACCTACCATACTACTCTGAATCTCATGCCTCTTTTGCCAACACGCTCTAAACAACTGTAGAAGGTACATTAGGACATAGATAGAGATCTTTTTGCCAGCCAAGTGGCAGCGTACCCCTCTCACTTTATTTGATTTAGGATATGGTACACCAGTAGCAATTAAGCCAGCTGATAAGTTGAGAGGTAGGGTTACGATACAGTTAATGGGAATGATAAAAGCTATGAATAGCATGTTCATAATCATCATTTGAGCCAATTCCTAGCAGTTCAGCAATAGTGAAGTTGACTAGTGCTCAAACTCCCGTTCGTTCAAATTTAGAGGTCTTAAAAAGTGCCCTAATTTCGTACATTTTACCATCATAGCTGTCACTTGGGCGTCCGGTCTACCCTGCTACTCATTTCATTAGCAAGATAAATGTATCTTACTGCTTGCTAGGCAACAGCAGAGTGGCCCTCACGTCAGACAACATCTTGCGTTTAGCTTTATGATGTCAGCTTGCTAGGCAACAGATTGGCCCTCATGTCAGACAACATCTTGCTTTCGCTTTATGATGTCAGATCATCACTGGTCCAATTGTCCTTGTGGAAACGGACCACACAGGAGGATGAGATATCAGAAGTTATGCAGTAGGTTGCTATCTCTATTCATGACCGCAAGGCAAGTCGGAGGTGGAATGGCAAATACGCTGAACCACTCAAAGCACTGTGGCCTTTTTTAAAGTGGGATGCAGATACAAAAACAGAGACTATCCTTACCAACAATCCTTCTTGAGTATCAGAGTCCAACATACAGAGTGCAGCGGAAGACGTTAAATGTGCTTCATTCCGTGAGAACGCAACTCTATAGTTCTACAGTGAGATAGTGCATTTCAGCCTCAAAGGAAGCAATGTCCTCAAACGGAACATTGGTGGCACCAGGATCTAAAGCAGGCTTAAGAAGCCTTGGATGCAGTCAGTCTTTTATTAACTATCATGACCGACACAATGTGATCCATAATACTTCCATTTTGGCAGAAATTACATTCAAGCACAGGCCCCCACTAGAAGGTAGTGATGACATTCAGGTGCTGAAAACGTCTTTTTAATGCCTAAAGGAATGATTGTGAGCTTTACTTACCATATATATTGGTCAAATGATGCCCTATGCCGGAAGACTGTCTTTTTTTTTTCTTCAGTATCGGCAATGCAGAGACAATTTGTTGCGAAACACTGCCACTGCTGGTCATTCAGTATAATCTGCAGATGGAAAAGTCCACTGTTAGCACATTTACTACAAGCAATACAAAAAAATCATGATTTTTATAAAGGGTAAACAGATCAATACTATGGAGTTTGTATTATTGTGAAAATCAGCATCTCTTTAGAAAATCAAATCTCGATTTGTGTTTTTAACCTACCATACTACTCTGAATCTCATGCCTCTTTTGCCAACACGCTCTAAACAACTGTAGAAGGTACATTAGGACATAGATAGAGATCTTTTTGCCAGCCAAGTGGCAGCGTACCCCTCTCACTTTATTTGATTTAGGATATGGTACACCAGTAGCAATTAAGCCAGCTGATAAGTTGAGAGGTAGGGTTACGCTACAGTTAATGGGAATGATAAAAGCTATGAATAGCATGTTCATAATCATCATTTGAGCCAATTCCTAGCAGTTCAGCAATAGTGAAGTTGACTAGTGCTCAAACTCCCGTTCGTTCAAATTTAGAGGTCTTAAAAAGTGCCCTAATTTCGTACATTTTACCATCATAGCTGTCACTTGGGCGTCCGGTCTACCCTGCTACTCATTTCATTAGCAAGATAAATGTATCTTACTGCTTGCTAGGCAACAGCAGAGTGGCCCTCACGTCAGACAACATCTTGCGTTTAGCTTTATGATGTCAGCTTGCTAGGCAACAGATTGGCCCTCATGTCAGACAACATCTTGCTTTCGCTTTATGATGTCAGATCATCACTGGTCCAATTGTCCTTGTGGAAGCGGACCACACAGGAGGATGAGATATCAGAAGTTATGCAGTAGGTTGCTATCTCTATTCATGACCGCAAGGCAAGTCGGAGGTGGAATGGCAAATACTCTGAACCACTCAAAGCACTGTGGCCTTTTTTAAAGTGGGATGCAGATACAAAAACAGAGACTATCCTTACCAACAATCCTTCTTGAGTATCAGAGTCCAACATACAGAGTGCAGCGGAAGACGTTAAATGTGCTTCATTCCGTGAGAACGCAACTCTATAGTTCTACAGTGAGATAGTGCATTTCAGCCTCAAAGGAAGCAATGTCCTCAAACGGAACATTGGTGGCACCAGGATCTAAAGCAGGCTTAAGAAGCCTTGGATGCAGTCAGTCTTTTATTAACTATCATGACCGACACAATGTGATCCATAATACTTCCATTTTGGCAGAAATTACATTCAAGCACAGGCCCCCACTAGAAGGTAGTGATGACATTCAGGTGCTGAAAACGTCTTTTTAATGCCTAAAGGAATGATTGTGAGCTTTACTTACCATATATATTGGTCAAATGATGCCCTATGCCGGAAGACTGTCTTTTTTTTTTTCTTCAGTATCGGCAATGCAGAGACAATTTGTTGCGAAACACTGCCACTGCTGGTCATTCAGTATAATCTGCAGATGGAAAAGTCCACTGTTAGCACATTTACTACAAGCAATACAAAAAAATCATGATTTTTATAAAGGGTAAACAGATCAATACTATGGAGTTTGTATTATTGTGAAAATCAGCATCTCTTTAGAAAATCAAATCTCGATTTGTGTTTTTAACCTACCATACTACTCTGAATCTCATGCCTCTTTTGCCAACACGCTCTAAACAACTGTAGAAGGTACATTAGGACATAGATAGAGATCTTTTTGCCAGCCAAGTGGCAGCGTACCCCTCTCACTTTATTTGATTTAGGATATGGTACACCAGTAGCAATTAAGCCAGCTGATAAGTTGAGAGGTAGGGTTACCCTACAGTTAATGGGAATGATAAAAGCTATGAATAGCATGTTCATAATCATCATTTGAGCCAATTCCTAGCAGTTCAGCAATAGTGAAGTTGACTAGTGCTCAAACTCCCGTTCGTTCAAATTTAGAGGTCTTAAAAAGTGCCCTAATTTCGTACATTTTACCATCATAGCTGTCACTTGGGCGTCCGGTCTACCCTGCTACTCATTTCATTAGCAAGATAAATGTATCTTACTGCTTGCTAGGCAACAGCAGAGTGGCCCTCACGTCAGACAACATCTTGCGTTTAGCTTTATGATGTCAGCTTGCTAGGCAACAGATTGGCCCTCATGTCAGACAACATCTTGCTTTCGCTTTATGATGTCAGATCATTACTGGTCCAATTGTCCTTGTGGAAGCGGACCACACAGGAGGATGAGATATCAGAAGTTATGCAGTAGGTTGCTCTCTCTATTCATGACCGCAAGGCAAGTCGGAGGTGGAATGGCAAATACTCTGAACCACTCAAAGCACTGTGGCCTTTTTTAAAGTGGGATGCAGATACAAAAACAGAGACTATCCTTACCAACAATCCTTCTTGAGTATCAGAGTCCAACATACAGAGTGCAGCGGAAGACGTTAAATGTGCTTCATTCCGTGAGAACGCAACTCTATAGTTCTACAGTGAGATAGTGCATTTCAGCCTCAAAGGAAGCAATGTCCTCAAACGGAACATTGGTGGCACCAGGATCTAAAGCAGGCTTAAGAAGCCTTGGATGCAGTCAGTCTTTTATTAACTATCATGACCGACACAATGTGATCCATAATACTTCCATTTTGGCAGAAATTACATTCAAGCACAGGCCCCCACTAGAAGGTAGTGATGACATTCAGGTGCTGAAAACGTCTTTTTAATGCCTAAAGGATTGATTGTGAGCTTTACTTACCATATATATTGGTCAAATGATGCCCTATGCCGGAAGACTGTCTTTTTTTTTTCTTCAGTATCGGCAATGCAGAGACAATTTGTTGCGAAACACTGCCACTGCTGGTCATTCAGTATAATCTGCAGATGGAAAAGTCCACTGTTAGCACATTTACTACAAGCAATACAAAAAAATTATGATTTTTATAAAGGGTAAACAGATCAATACTATGGAGTTTGTATTATTGTGAAAATCAGCATCTCTTTAGAAAATCAAATCTCGATTTGTGTTTTTAACCTACCATACTACTCTGAATCTCATGCCTCTTTTGCCAACACGCTCTAAACAACTGTAGAAGGTACATTAGGACATAGATAGAGATCTTTTTGCCAGCCAAGTGGCAGCGTACCCCTCTCACTTTATTTGATTTAGGATATGGTACACCAGTAGCAATTAAGCCAGCTGATAAGTTGAGAGGTAGGGTTACGCTACAGTTAATGGGAATGATAAAAGCTATGAATAGCATGTTCATAATCATCATTTGAGCCAATTCCTAGCAGTTCAGCAATAGTGAAGTTGACTAGTGCTCAAACTCCCGTTCGTTCAAATTTAGAGGTCTTAAAAAGTGCCCTAATTTCGTACATTTTACCATCATAGCTGTCACTTGGGCGTCCGGTCTACCCTGCTACTCATTTCATTAGCAAGATAAATGTATCTTACTGCTTGCTAGGCAACAGCAGAGTGGCCCTCACGTCAGACAACATCTTGCGTTTAGCTTTATGATGTCAGCTTGCTAGGCAACAGATTGGCCCTCATGTCAGACAACATCTTGCTTTCGCTTTATGATGTCAGATCATTACTGGTCCAATTGTCCTTGTGGAAGCGGACCACACAGGAGGATGAGATATCAGAAGTTATGCAGTAGGTTGCTCTCTCTATTCATGACCGCAAGGCAAGTCGGAGGTGGAATGGCAAATACTCTGAACCACTCAAAGCACTGTGGCCTTTTTTAAAGTGGGATGCAGATACAAAAACAGAGACTATCCTTACCAACAATCCTTCTTGAGTATCAGAGTCCAACATACAGAGTGCAGCGGAAGACGTTAAATGTGCTTCATTCCGTGAGAACGCAACTCTATAGTTCTACAGTGAGATAGTGCATTTCAGCCTCAAAGGAAGCAATGTCCTCAAACGGAACATTGGTGGCACCAGGATCTAAAGCAGGCTTAAGAAGCCTTGGATGCAGTCAGTCTTTTATTAACTATCATGACCGACACAATGTGATCCATAATACTTCCATTTTGGCAGAAATTACATTCAAGCACAGGCCCCCACTAGAAGGTAGTGATGACATTCAGGTGCTGAAAACGTCTTTTTAATGCCTAAAGGATTGATTGTGAGCTTTACTTACCATATATATTGGTCAAATGATGCCCTATGCCGGAAGACTGTCTTTTTTTTTTCTTCAGTATCGGCAATGCAGAGACAATTTGTTGCGAAACACTGCCACTGCTGGTCATTCAGTATAATCTGCAGATGGAAAAGTCCACTGTTAGCACATTTACTACAAGCAATACAAAAAAATCATGATTTTTATAAAGGGTAAACAGATCAATACTATGGAGTTTGTATTATTGTGAAAATCAGCATCTCTTTAGAAAATCAAATCTCGATTTGTGTTTTTAACCTACCATACTACTCTGAATCTCATGCCTCTTTTGCCAACACGCTCTAAACAACTGTAGAAGGTACATTAGGACATAGATAGAGATCTTTTTGCCAGCCAAGTGGCAGCGTACCCCTCTCACTTTATTTGATTTAGGATATGGTACACCAGTAGCAATTAAGCCAGCTGATAAGTTGAGAGGTAGGGTTACGCTACAGTTAATGGGAATGATAAAAGCTATGAATAGCATGTTCATAATCATCATTTGAGCCAATTCCTAGCAGTTCAGCAATAGTGAAGTTGACTAGTGCTCAAACTCCCGTTCGTTCAAATTTAGAGGTCTTAAAAAGTGCCCTAATTTCGTACATTTTACCATCATAGCTGTCACTTGGGCGTCCGGTCTACCCTGCTACTCATTTCATTAGCAAGATAAATGTATCTTACTGCTTGCTAGGCAACAGCAGAGTGGCCCTCACGTCAGACAACATCTTGCGTTTAGCTTTATGATGTCAGCTTGCTAGGCAACAGATTGGCCCTCATGTCAGACAACATCTTGCTTTCGCTTTATGATGTCAGATCATCACTGGTCCAATTGTCCTTGTGGAAGCGGACCACACAGGAGGATGAGATATCAGAAGTTATGCAGTAGGTTGCTATCTCTATTCATGACCGCAAGGCAAGTCGGAGGTGGAATGGCAAATACTCTGAACCACTCAAAGCACTGTGGCCTTTTTTAAAGTGGGATGCAGATACAAAAACAGAGACTATCCTTACCAACAATCCTTCTTGAGTATCAGAGTCCAACATACAGAGTGCAGCGGAAGACGTTAAATGTGCTTCATTCCGTGAGAACGCAACTCTATAGTTCTACAGTGAGATAGTGCATTTCAGCCTCAAAGGAAGCAATGTCCTCAAACGGAACATTGGTGGCACCAGGATCTAAAGCAGGCTTAAGAAGCCTTGGATGCAGTCAGTCTTTTATTAACTATCATGACCGACACAATGTGATCCATAATACTTCCATTTTGGCAGAAATTACATTCAAGCACAGGCCCCCACTAGAAGGTAGTGATGACATTCAGGTGCTGAAAACGTCTTTTTAATGCCTAAAGGAATGATTGTGAGCTTTACTTACCATATATATTGGTCAAATGATGCCCTATGCCGGAAGACTGTCTTTTTTTTTTTCTTCAGTATCGGCAATGCAGAGACAATTTGTTGCGAAACACTGCCACTGCTGGTCATTCAGTATAATCTGCAGATGGAAAAGTCCACTGTTAGCACATTTACTACAAGCAATACAAAAAAATCATGATTTTTATAAAGGGTAAACAGATCAATACTATGGAGTTTGTATTATTGTGAAAATCAGCTTCTCTTTAGAAAATCAAATCTCGATTTGTGTTTTTAACCTACCATACTACTCTGAATCTCATGCCTCTTTTGCCAACACGCTCTAAACAACTGTAGAAGGTACATTAGGACATAGATAGAGATCTTTTTGCCAGCCAAGTGGCAGCGTACCCCTCTCACTTTATTTGATTTAGGATATGGTACACCAGTAGCAATTAAGCCAGCTGATAAGTTGAGAGGTAGGGTTACGCTACAGTTAATGGGAATGATAAAAGCTATGAATAGCATGTTCATAATCATCATTTGAGCCAATTCCTAGCAGTTCAGCAATAGTGAAGTTGACTAGTGCTCAAACTCCCGTTCGTTCAAATTTAGAGGTCTTAAAAAGTGCCCTAATTTCGTACATTTTACCATCATAGCTGTCACTTGGGCGTCCGGTCTACCCTGCTACTCATTTCATTAGCAAGATAAATGTATCTTACTGCTTGCTAGGCAACAGCAGAGTGGCCCTCACGTCAGACAACATCTTGCGTTTAGCTTTATGATGTCAGCTTGCTAGGCAACAGATTGGCCCTCATGTCAGACAACATCTTGCTTTCGCTTTATGATGTCAGATCATCACTGGTCCAATTGTCCTTGTGGAAGCGGACCACACAGGAGGATGAGATATCAGAAGTTATGCAGTAGGTTGCTATCTCTATTCATGACCGCAAGGCAAGTCGGAGGTGGAATGGCAAATACTCTGAAGCACTCAAAGCACTGTGGCCTTTTTTAAAGTGGGATGCAGATACAAAAACAGAGACTATCCTTACCAACAATCCTTCTTGAGTATCAGAGTCCAACATACAGAGTGCAGCGGAAGACGTTAAATGTGCTTCATTCCGTGAGAACGCAACTCTATAGTTCTACAGTGAGATAGTGCATTTCAGCCTCAAAGGAAGCAATGTCCTCAAACGGAACATTGGTGGCACCAGGATCTAAAGCAGGCTTAAGAAGCCTTGGATGCAGTCAGTCTTTTATTAACTATCATGACCGACACAATGTGATCCATAATACTTCCATTTTGGCAGAAATTACATTCAAGCACAGGCCCCCACTAGAAGGTAGTGATGACATTCAGGTGCTGAAAACGTCTTTTTAATGCCTAAAGGAATGATTGTGAGCTTTACTTACCATATATATTGGTCAAATGATGCCCTATGCCGGAAGACTGTCTTTTTTTTTTCTTCAGTATCGGCAATGCAGAGACAATTTGTTGCGAAACACTGCCACTGCTGGTCATTCAGTATAATCTGCAGATGGAAAAGTCCACTGTTAGCACATTTACTACAAGCAATACAAAAAAATCATGATTTTTATAAAGGGTAAACAGATCAATACTATGGAGTTTGTATTATTGTGAAAATCAGCATCTCTTTAGAAAATCAAATCTCGATTTGTGTTTTTAACCTACCATACTACTCTGAATCTCATGCCTCTTTTGCCAACACGCTCTAAACAACTGTAGAAGGTACATTAGGACATAGATAGAGATCTTTTTGCCAGCCAAGTGGCAGCGTACCCCTCTCACTTTATTTGATTTAGGATATGGTACACCAGTAGCAATTAAGCCAGCTGATAAGTTGAGAGGTAGGGTTACGCTACAGTTAATGGGAATGATAAAAGCTATGAATAGCATGTTCATAATCATCATTTGAGCCAATTCCTAGCAGTTCAGCAATAGTGAAGTTGACTAGTGCTCAAACTCCCGTTCGTTCAAATTTAGAGGTCTTAAAAAGTGCCCTAATTTCGTACATTTTACCATCATAGCTGTCACTTGGGCGTCCGGTCTACCCTGCTACTCATTTCATTAGCAAGATAAATGTATCTTACTGCTTGCTAGGCAACAGCAGAGTGGCCCTCACGTCAGACAACATCTTGCGTTTAGCTTTATGATGTCAGCTTGCTAGGCAACAGATTGGCCCTCATGTCAGACAACATCTTGCTTTCGCTTTATGATGTCAGATCATCACTGGTCCAATTGTCCTTGTGGAAGCGGACCACACAGGAGGATGAGATATCAGAAGTTATGCAGTAGGTTGCTATCTCTATTCATGACCGCAAGGCAAGTCGGAGGTGGAATGGCAAATACTCTGAACCACTCAAAGCACTGTGGCCTTTTTTAAAGTGGGATGCAGATACAAAAACAGAGACTATCCTTACCAACAATCCTTCTTGAGTATCAGAGTCCAACATACAGAGTGCAGCGGAAGACGTTAAATGTGCTTCATTCCGTGAGAACGCAACTCTATAGTTCTACAGTGAGATAGTGCATTTCAGCCTCAAAGGAAGCAATGTCCTCAAACGGAACATTGGTGGCACCAGGATCTAAAGCAGGCTTAAGAAGCCTTGGATGCAGTCAGTCTTTTATTAACTATCATGACCGACACAATGTGATCCATAATACTTCCATTTTGGCAGAAATTACATTCAAGCACAGGCCCCCACTAGAAGGTAGTGATGACATTCAGGTGCTGAAAACGTCTTTTTAATGCCTAAAGGATTGATTGTGAGCTTTACTTACCATATATATTGGTCAAATGATGCCCTATGCCGGAAGACTGTCTTTTTTTTTTCTTCAGTATCGGCAATGCAGAGACAATTTGTTGCGAAACACTGCCACTGCTGGTCATTCAGTATAATCTGCAGATGGAAAAGTCCACTGTTAGCACATTTACTACAAGCAATACAAAAAAATCATGATTTTTATAAAGGGTAAACAGATCAATACTATGGAGTTTGTATTATTGTGAAAATCAGCATCTCTTTAGAAAATCAAATCTCGATTTGTGTTTTTAACCTACCATACTACTCTGAATCTCATGCCTCTTTTGCCAACACGCTCTAAACAACTGTAGAAGGTACATTAGGACATAGATAGAGATCTTTTTGCCAGCCAAGTGGCAGCGTACCCCTCTCACTTTATTTGATTTAGGATATGGTACACCAGTAGCAATTAAGCCAGCTGATAAGTTGAGAGGTAGGGTTACGCTACAGTTAATGGGAATGATAAAAGCTATGAATAGCATGTTCATAATCATCATTTGAGCCAATTCCTAGCAGTTCAGCAATAGTGAAGTTGACTAGTGCTCAAACTCCCGTTCGTTCAAATTTAGAGGTCTTAAAAAGTGCCCTAATTTCGTACATTTTACCATCATAGCTGTCACTTGGGCGTCCGGTCTACCCTGCTACTCATTTCATTAGCAAGATAAATGTATCTTACTGCTTGCTAGGCAACAGCAGAGTGGCCCTCACGTCAGACAACATCTTGCGTTTAGCTTTATGATGTCAGCTTGCTAGGCAACAGATTGGCCCTCATGTCAGACAACATCTTGCTTTCGCTTTATGATGTCAGATCATCACTGGTCCAATTGTCCTTGTGGAAGCGGACCACACAGGAGGATGAGATATCAGAAGTTATGCAGTAGGTTGCTATCTCTATTCATGACCGCAAGGCAAGTCGGAGGTGGAATGGCAAATACTCTGAACCACTCAAAGCACTGTGGCCTTTTTTAAAGTGGGATGCAGATACAAAAACAGAGACTATCCTTACCAACAATCCTTCTTGAGTATCAGAGTCCAACATACAGAGTGCAGCGGAAGACGTTAAATGTGCTTCATTCCGTGAGAACGCAACTCTATAGTTCTACAGTGAGATAGTGCATTTCAGCCTCAAAGGAAGCAATGTCCTCAAACGGAACATTGGTGGCACCAGGATCTAAAGCAGGCTTAAGAAGCCTTGGATGCAGTCAGTCTTTTATTAACTATCATGACCGACACAATGTGATCCATAATACTTCCATTTTGGCAGAAATTACATTCAAGCACAGGCCCCCACTAGAAGGTAGTGATGACATTCAGGTGCTGAAAACGTCTTTTTAATGCCTAAAGGAATGATTGTGAGCTTTACTTACCATATATATTGGTCAAATGATGCCCTATGCCGGAAGACTGTCTTTTTTTTTTTCTTCAGTATCGGCAATGCAGAGACAATTTGTTGCGAAACACTGCCACTGCTGGTCATTCAGTATAATCTGCAGATGGAAAAGTCCACTGTTAGCACATTTACTACAAGCAATACAAAAAAATCATGATTTTTATAAAGGGTAAACAGATCAATACTATGGAGTTTGTATTATTGTGAAAATCAGCTTCTCTTTAGAAAATCAAATCTCGATTTGTGTTTTTAACCTACCATACTACTCTGAATCTCATGCCTCTTTTGCCAACACGCTCTAAACAACTGTAGAAGGTACATTAGGACATAGATAGAGATCTTTTTGCCAGCCAAGTGGCAGCGTACCCCTCTCACTTTATTTGATTTAGGATATGGTACACCAGTAGCAATTAAGCCAGCTGATAAGTTGAGAGGTAGGGTTACGCTACAGTTAATGGGAATGATAAAAGCTATGAATAGCATGTTCATAATCATCATTTGAGCCAATTCCTAGCAGTTCAGCAATAGTGAAGTTGACTAGTGCTCAAACTCCCGTTCGTTCAAATTTAGAGGTCTTAAAAAGTGCCCTAATTTCGTACATTTTACCATCATAGCTGTCACTTGGGCGTCCGGTCTACCCTGCTACTCATTTCATTAGCAAGATAAATGTATCTTACTGCTTGCTAGGCAACAGCAGAGTGGCCCTCACGTCAGACAACATCTTGCGTTTAGCTTTATGATGTCAGCTTGCTAGGCAACAGATTGGCCCTCATGTCAGACAACATCTTGCTTTCGCTTTATGATGTCAGATCATCACTGGTCCAATTGTCCTTGTGGAAGCGGACCACACAGGAGGATGAGATATCAGAAGTTATGCAGTAGGTTGCTATCTCTATTCATGACCGCAAGGCAAGTCGGAGGTGGAATGGCAAATACTCTGAACCACTCAAAGCACTGTGGCCTTTTTTAAAGTGGGATGCAGATACAAAAACAGAGACTATCCTTACCAACAATCCTTCTTGAGTATCAGAGTCCAACATACAGAGTGCAGCGGAAGACGTTAAATGTGCTTCATTCCGTGAGAACGCAACTCTATAGTTCTACAGTGAGATAGTGCATTTCAGCCTCAAAGGAAGCAATGTCCTCAAACGGAACATTGGTGGCACCAGGATCTAAAGCAGGCTTAAGAAGCCTTGGATGCAGTCAGTCTTTTATTAACTATCATGACCGACACAATGTGATCCATAATACTTCCATTTTGGCAGAAATTACATTCAAGCACAGGCCCCCACTAGAAGGTAGTGATGACATTCAGGTGCTGAAAACGTCTTTTTAATGCCTAAAGGATTGATTGTGAGCTTTACTTACCATATATATTGGTCAAATGATGCCCTATGCCGGAAGACTGTCTTTTTTTTTTTCTTCAGTATCGGCAATGCAGAGACAATTTGTTGCGAAACACTGCCACTGCTGGTCATTCAGTATAATCTGCAGATGGAAAAGTCCACTGTTAGCACATTTACTACAAGCAATACAAAAAAATCATGATTTTTATAAAGGGTAAACAGATCAATACTATGGAGTTTGTATTATTGTGAAAATCAGCATCTCTTTAGAAAATCAAATCTCGATTTGTGTTTTTAACCTACCATACTACTCTGAATCTCATGCCTCTTTTGCCAACACGCTCTAAACAACTGTAGAAGGTACATTAGGACATAGATAGAGATCTTTTTGCCAGCCAAGTGGCAGCGTACCCCTCTCACTTTATTTGATTTAGGATATGGTACACCAGTAGCAATTAAGCCAGCTGATAAGTTGAGAGGTAGGGTTACGATACAGTTAATGGGAATGATAAAAGCTATGAATAGCATGTTCATAATCATCATTTGAGCCAATTCCTAGCAGTTCAGCAATAGTGAAGTTGACTAGTGCTCAAACTCCCGTTCGTTCAAATTTAGAGGTCTTAAAAAGTGCCCTAATTTCGTACATTTTACCATCATAGCTGTCACTTGGGCGTCCGGTCTACCCTGCTACTCATTTCATTAGCAAGATAAATGTATCTTACTGCTTGCTAGGCAACAGCAGAGTGGCCCTCACGTCAGACAACATCTTGCGTTTAGCTTTATGATGTCAGCTTGCTAGGCAACAGATTGGCCCTCATGTCAGACAACATCTTGCTTTCGCTTTATGATGTCAGATCATTACTGGTCCAATTGTCCTTGTGGAAGCGGACCACACAGGAGGATGAGATATCAGAAGTTATGCAGTAGGTTGCTCTCTCTATTCATGACCGCAAGGCAAGTCGGAGGTGGAATGGCAAATACTCTGAACCACTCAAAGCACTGTGGCCTTTTTTAAAGTGGGATGCAGATACAAAAACAGAGACTATCCTTACCAACAATCCTTCTTGAGTATCAGAGTCCAACATACAGAGTGCAGCGGAAGACGTTAAATGTGCTTCATTCCGTGAGAACGCAACTCTATAGTTCTACAGTGAGATAGTGCATTTCAGCCTCAAAGGAAGCAATGTCCTCAAACGGAACATTGGTGGCACCAGGATCTAAAGCAGGCTTAAGAAGCCTTGGATGCAGTCAGTCTTTTATTAACTATCATGACCGACACAATGTGATCCATAATACTTCCATTTTGGCAGAAATTACATTCAAGCACAGGCCCCCAATAGAAGGTAGTGATGACATTCAGGTGCTGAAAACGTCTTTTTAATGCCTAAAGGATTGATTGTGAGCTTTACTTACCATATATATTGGTCAAATGATGCCCTATGCCGGAAGACTGTCTTTTTTTTTTTCTTCAGTATCGGCAATGCAGAGACAATTTGTTGCGAAACACTGCCACTGCTGGTCATTCAGTATAATCTGCAGATGGAAAAGTCCACTGTTAGCACATTTACTACAAGCAATACAAAAAAAATCATGATTTTTATAAAGGGTAAACAGATCAATACTATGGAGTTTGTATTATTGTGAAAATCAGCATCTCTTTAGAAAATCAAATCTCGATTTGTGTTTTTAACCTACCATACTACTCTGAATCTCATGCCTCTTTTGCCAACACGCTCTAAACAACTGTAGAAGGTACATTAGGACATAGATAGAGATCTTTTTGCCAGCCAAGTGGCAGCGTACCCCTCTCACTTTATTTGATTTAGGATATGGTACACCAGTAGCAATTAAGCCAGCTGATAAGTTGAGAGGTAGGGTTACGCTACAGTTAATGGGAATGATAAAAGCTATGAATAGCATGTTCATAATCATCATTTGAGCCAATTCCTAGCAGTTCAGCAATAGTGAAGTTGACTAGTGCTCAAACTCCCGTTCGTTCAAATTTAGAGGTCTTAAAAAGTGCCCTAATTTCGTACATTTTACCATCATAGCTGTCACTTGGGCGTCCGGTCTACCCTGCTACTCATTTCATTAGCAAGATAAATGTATCTTACTGCTTGCTAGGCAACAGCAGAGTGGCCCTCACGTCGGACAACATCTTGCGTTTAGCTTTATGATGTCAGCTTGCTAGGCAACAGATTGGCCCTCATGTCAGACAACATCTTGCTTTCGCTTTATGATGTCAGATCATCACTGGTCCAATTGTCCTTGTGGAAACGGACCACACAGGAGGATGAGATATCAGAAGTTATGCAGTAGGTTGCTATCTCTATTCATGACCGCAAGGCAAGTCGGAGGAGGAATGGCAAATACTCTGAACCACTCAAAGCACTGTGGCCTTTTTTAAAGTGGGATGCAGATACAAAAACAGAGACTATCCTTACCAACAATCCTTCTTGAGTATCAGAGTCCAACATACAGAGTGCAGCGGAAGACGTTAAATGTGCTTCATTCCGTGAGAACGCAACTCTATAGTTCTACAGTGAGATAGTGCATTTCAGCCTCAAAGGAAGCAATGTCCTCAAACGGAACATTGGTGGCACCAGGATCTAAAGCAGGCTTAAGAAGCCTTGGATGCAGTCAGTCTTTTATTAACTATCATGACCGACACAATGTGATCCATAATACTTCCATTTTGGCAGAAATTACATTCAAGCACAGGCCCCCACTAGAAGGTAGTGATGACATTCAGGTGCTGAAAACGTCTTTTTAATGCCTAAAGGAATGATTGTGAGCTTTACTTACCATATATATTGGTCAAATGATGCCCTATGCCGGAAGACTGTCTTTTTTTTTTTCTTCAGTATCGGCAATGCAGAGACAATTTGTTGCGAAACACTGCCACTGCTGGTCATTCAGTATAATCTGCAGATGGAAAAGTCCACTGTTAGCACATTTACTACAAGCAATACAAAAAAATCATGATTTTTATAAAGGGTAAACAGATCAATACTATGGAGTTT
The DNA here is from genome assembly GCF_964263255.1 of Lissotriton vulgaris. NCBI lineage: Eukaryota > Metazoa > Chordata > Amphibia > Caudata > Salamandridae > Lissotriton > Lissotriton vulgaris. The sequence goes on along the minus strand of NC_141700.1, from coordinate 323,586,290 downwards.
GTATTATTGTGAAAATCAGCTTCTCTTTAGAAAATCAAATCTCGATTTGTGTTTTTAACCTACCATACTACTCTGAATCTCATGCCTCTTTTGCCAACACGCTCTAAACAACTGTAGAAGGTACATTAGGACATAGATAGAGATCTTTTTGCCAGCCAAGTGGCAGCGTACCCCTCTCACTTTATTTGATTTAGGATATGGTACACCAGTAGCAATTAAGCCAGCTGATAAGTTGAGAGGTAGGGTTACGCTACAGTTAATGGGAATGATAAAAGCTATGAATAGCATGTTCATAATCATCATTTGAGCCAATTCCTAGCAGTTCAGCAATAGTGAAGTTGACTAGTGCTCAAACTCCCGTTCGTTCAAATTTAGAGGTCTTAAAAAGTGCCCTAATTTCGTACATTTTACCATCATAGCTGTCACTTGGGCGTCCGGTCTACCCTGCTACTCATTTCATTAGCAAGATAAATGTATCTTACTGCTTGCTAGGCAACAGCAGAGTGGCCCTCACGTCAGACAACATCTTGCGTTTAGCTTTATGATGTCAGCTTGCTAGGCAACAGATTGGCCCTCATGTCAGACAACATCTTGCTTTCGCTTTATGATGTCAGATCATCACTGGTCCAATTGTCCTTGTGGAAGCGGACCACACAGGAGGATGAGATATCAGAAGTTATGCAGTAGGTTGCTATCTCTATTCATGACCGCAAGGCAAGTCGGAGGTGGAATGGCAAATACTCTGAACCACTCAAAGCACTGTGGCCTTTTTTAAAGTGGGATGCAGATACAAAAACAGAGACTATCCTTACCAACAATCCTTCTTGAGTATCAGAGTCCAACATACAGAGTGCAGCGGAAGACGTTAAATGTGCTTCATTCCGTGAGAACGCAACTCTATAGTTCTACAGTGAGATAGTGCATTTCAGCCTCAAAGGAAGCAATGTCCTCAAACGGAACATTGGTGGCACCAGGATCTAAAGCAGGCTTAAGAAGCCTTGGATGCAGTCAGTCTTTTATTAACTATCATGACCGACACAATGTGATCCATAATACTTCCATTTTGGCAGAAATTACATTCAAGCACAGGCCCCCACTAGAAGGTAGTGATGACATTCAGGTGCTGAAAACGTCTTTTTAATGCCTAAAGGATTGATTGTGAGCTTTACTTACCATATATATTGGTCAAATGATGCCCTATGCCGGAAGACTGTCTTTTTTTTTTTCTTCAGTATCGGCAATGCAGAGACAATTTGTTGCGAAACACTGCCACTGCTGGTCATTCAGTATAATCTGCAGATGGAAAAGTCCACTGTTAGCACATTTACTACAAGCAATACAAAAAAATCATGATTTTTATAAAGGGTAAACAGATCAATACTATGGAGTTTGTATTATTGTGAAAATCAGCTTCTCTTTAGAAAATCAAATCTCGATTTGTGTTTTTAACCTACCATACTACTCTGAATCTCATGCCTCTTTTGCCAACACGCTCTAAACAACTGTAGAAGGTACATTAGGACATAGATAGAGATCTTTTTGCCAGCCAAGTGGCAGCGTACCCCTCTCACTTTATTTGATTTAGGATATGGTACACCAGTAGCAATTAAGCCAGCTGATAAGTTGAGAGGTAGGGTTACGCTACAGTTAATGGGAATGATAAAAGCTATGAATAGCATGTTCATAATCATCATTTGAGCCAATTCCTAGCAGTTCAGCAATAGTGAAGTTGACTAGTGCTCAAACTCCCGTTCGTTCAAATTTAGAGGTCTTAAAAAGTGCCCTAATTTCGTACATTTTACCATCATAGCTGTCACTTGGGCGTCCGGTCTACCCTGCTACTCATTTCATTAGCAAGATAAATGTATCTTACTGCTTGCTAGGCAACAGCAGAGTGGCCCTCACGTCAGACAACATCTTGCGTTTAGCTTTATGATGTCAGCTTGCTAGGCAACAGATTGGCCCTCATGTCAGACAACATCTTGCTTTCGCTTTATGATGTCAGATCATCACTGGTCCAATTGTCCTTGTGGAAGTGGACCACACAGGAGGATGAGATATCAGAAGTTATGCAGTAGGTTGCTATCTCTATTCATGACCGCAAGGCAAGTCGGAGGTGGAATGGCAAATACTCTGAACCACTCAAAGCACTGTGGCCTTTTTTAAAGTGGGATGCAGATACAAAAACAGAGACTATCCTTACCAACAATCCTTCTTGAGTATCAGAGTCCAACATACAGAGTGCAGCGGAAGACGTTAAATGTGCTTCATTCCGTGAGAACGCAACTCTATAGTTCTACAGTGAGATAGTGCATTTCAGCCTCAAAGGAAGCAATGTCCTCAAACGGAACATTGGTGGCATCAGGATCTAAAGCAGGCTTAAGAAGCCTTGGATGCAGTCAGTCTTTTATTAACTATCATGACCGACACAATGTGATCCATAATACTTCCATTTTGGCAGAAATTACATTCAAGCACAGGCCCCCACTAGAAGGTAGTGATGACATTCAGGTGCTGAAAACGTCTTTTTAATGCCTAAAGGATTGATTGTGAGCTTTACTTACCATATATATTGGTCAAATGATGCCCTATGCCGGAAGACTGTCTTTTTTTTTTTCTTCAGTATCGGCAATGCAGAGACAATTTGTTGCGAAACACTGCCACTGCTGGTCATTCAGTATAATCTGCAGATGGAAAAGTCCACTGTTAGCACATTTACTACAAGCAATACAAAAAAATCATGATTTTTATAAAGGGTAAACAGATCAATACTATGGAGTTTGTATTATTGTGAAAATCAGCATCTCTTTAGAAAATCAAATCTCGATTTGTGTTTTTAACCTACCATACTACTCTGAATCTCATGCCTCTTTTGCCAACACGCTCTAAACAACTGTAGAAGGTACATTAGGACATAGATAGAGATCTTTTTGCCAGCCAAGTGGCAGCGTACCCCTCTCACTTTATTTGATTTAGGATATGGTACACCAGTAGCAATTAAGCCAGCTGATAAGTTGAGAGGTAGGGTTACGATACAGTTAATGGGAATGATAAAAGCTATGAATAGCATGTTCATAATCATCATTTGAGCCAATTCCTAGCAGTTCAGCAATAGTGAAGTTGACTAGTGCTCAAACTCCCGTTCGTTCAAATTTAGAGGTCTTAAAAAGTGCCCTAATTTCGTACATTTTACCATCATAGCTGTCACTTGGGCGTCCGGTCTACCCTGCTACTCATTTCATTAGCAAGATAAATGTATCTTACTGCTTGCTAGGCAACAGCAGAGTGGCCCTCACGTCAGACAACATCTTGCGTTTAGCTTTATGATGTCAGCTTGCTAGGCAACAGATTGGCCCTCATGTCAGACAACATCTTGCTTTCGCTTTATGATGTCAGATCATCACTGGTCCAATTGTCCTTGTGGAAACGGACCACACAGGTGGATGAGATATCAGAAGTTATGCAGTAGGTTGCTATCTCTATTCATGACCGCAAGGCAAGTCGGAGGTGGAATGCCAAATACTCTGAACCACTCAAAGCACTGTGGCCTTTTTTAAAGTGGGATGCAGATACAAAAACAGAGACTATCCTTACCAACAATCCTTCTTGAGTATCAGAGTCCAACATACAGAGTGCAGCGGAAGACGTTAAATGTGCTTCATTCCGTGAGAACGCAACTCTATAGTTCTACAGTGAGATAGTGCATTTCAGCCTCAAAGGAAGCAATGTCCTCAAACGGAACATTGGTGGCACCAGGATCTAAAGCAGGCTTAAGAAGCCTTGGATGCAGTCAGTCTTTTATTAACTATCATGACCGACACAATGTGATCCATAATACTTCCATTTTGGCAGAAATTACATTCAAGCACAGGCCCCCACTAGAAGGTAGTGATGACATTCAGGTGCTGAAAACGTCTTTTTAATGCCTAAAGGAATGATTGTGAGCTTTACTTACCATATATATTGGTCAAATGATGCCCTATGCCGGAAGACTGTCTTTTTTTTTTCTTCAGTATCGGCAATGCAGAGACAATTTGTTGCGAAACACTGCCACTGCTGGTCATTCAGTATAATCTGCAGATGGAAAAGTCCACTGTTAGCACATTTACTACAAGCAATACAAAAAAATCATGATTTTTATAAAGGGTAAACAGATCAATACTATGGAGTTTGTATTATTGTGAAAATCAGCTTCTCTTTAGAAAATCAAATCTCGATTTGTGTTTTTAACCTACCATACTACTCTGAATCTCATGCCTCTTTTGCCAACACGCTCTAAACAACTGTAGAAGGTACATTAGGACATAGATAGAGATCTTTTTGCCAGCCAAGTGGCAGCGTACCCCTCTCACTTTATTTGATTTAGGATATGGTACACCAGTAGCAATTAAGCCAGCTGATAAGTTGAGAGGTAGGGTTACGATACAGTTAATGGGAATGATAAAAGCTATGAATAGCATGTTCATAATCATCATTTGAGCCAATTCCTAGCAGTTCAGCAATAGTGAAGTTGACTAGTGCTCAAACTCCCGTTCGTTCAAATTTAGAGGTCTTAAAAAGTGCCCTAATTTCGTACATTTTACCATCATAGCTGTCACTTGGGCGTCCGGTCTACCCTGCTACTCATTTCATTAGCAAGATAAATGTATCTTACTGCTTGCTAGGCAACAGCAGAGTGGCCCTCACGTCAGACAACATCTTGCGTTTAGCTTTATGATGTCAGCTTGCTAGGCAACAGATTGGCCCTCATGTCAGACAACATCTTGCTTTCGCTTTATGATGTCAGATCATTACTGGTCCAATTGTCCTTGTGGAAGCGGACCACACAGGAGGATGAGATATCAGAAGTTATGCAGTAGGTTGCTCTCTCTATTCATGACCGCAAGGCAAGTCGGAGGTGGAATGGCAAATACTCTGAACCACTCAAAGCACTGTGGCCTTTTTTAAAGTGGGATGCAGATACAAAAACAGAGACTATCCTTACCAACAATCCTTCTTGAGTATCAGAGTCCAACATACAGAGTGCAGCGGAAGACGTTAAATGTGCTTCATTCCGTGAGAACGCAACTCTATAGTTCTACAGTGAGATAGTGCATTTCAGCCTCAAAGGAAGCAATGTCCTCAAACGGAACATTGGTGGCACCAGGATCTAAAGCAGGCTTAAGAAGCCTTGGATGCAGTCAGTCTTTTATTAACTATCATGACCGACACAATGTGATCCATAATACTTCCATTTTGGCAGAAATTACATTCAAGCACAGGCCCCCAATAGAAGGTAGTGATGACATTCAGGTGCTGAAAACGTCTTTTTAATGCCTAAAGGATTGATTGTGAGCTTTACTTACCATATATATTGGTCAAATGATGCCCTATGCCGGAAGACTGTCTTTTTTTTTTTCTTCAGTATCGGCAATGCAGAGACAATTTGTTGCGAAACACTGCCACTGCTGGTCATTCAGTATAATCTGCAGATGGAAAAGTCCACTGTTAGCACATTTACTACAAGCAATACAAAAAAATCATGATTTTTATAAAGGGTAAACAGATCAATACTATGGAGTTTGTATTATTGTGAAAATCAGCATCTCTTTAGAAAATCAAATCTCGATTTGTGTTTTTAACCTACCATACTACTCTGAATCTCATGCCTCTTTTGCCAACACGCTCTAAACAACTGTAGAAGGTACATTAGGACATAGATAGAGATCTTTTTGCCAGCCAAGTGGCAGCGTACCCCTCTCACTTTATTTGATTTAGGATATGGTACACCAGTAGCAATTAAGCCAGCTGATAAGTTGAGAGGTAGGGTTACGCTACAGTTAATGGGAATGATAAAAGCTATGAATAGCATGTTCATAATCATCATTTGAGCCAATTCCTAGCAGTTCAGCAATAGTGAAGTTGACTAGTGCTCAAACTCCCGTTCGTTCAAATTTAGAGGTCTTAAAAAGTGCCCTAATTTCGTACATTTTACCATCATAGCTGTCACTTGGGCGTCCGGTCTACCCTGCTACTCATTTCATTAGCAAGATAAATGTATCTTACTGCTTGCTAGGCAACAGCAGAGTGGCCCTCACGTCGGACAACATCTTGCGTTTAGCTTTATGATGTCAGCTTGCTAGGCAACAGATTGGCCCTCATGTCAGACAACATCTTGCTTTCGCTTTATGATGTCAGATCATCACTGGTCCAATTGTCCTTGTGGAAACGGACCACACAGGAGGATGAGATATCAGAAGTTATGCAGTAGGTTGCTATCTCTATTCATGACCGCAAGGCAAGTCGGAGGAGGAATGGCAAATACTCTGAACCACTCAAAGCACTGTGGCCTTTTTTAAAGTGGGATGCAGATACAAAAACAGAGACTATCCTTACCAACAATCCTTCTTGAGTATCAGAGTCCAACATACAGAGTGCAGCGGAAGACGTTAAATGTGCTTCATTCCGTGAGAACGCAACTCTATAGTTCTACAGTGAGATAGTGCATTTCAGCCTCAAAGGAAGCAATGTCCTCAAACGGAACATTGGTGGCACCAGGATCTAAAGCAGGCTTAAGAAGCCTTGGATGCAGTCAGTCTTTTATTAACTATCATGACCGACACAATGTGATCCATAATACTTCCATTTTGGCAGAAAATACATTCAAGCACAGGCCCCCACTAGAAGGTAGTGATGACATTCAGGTGCTGAAAACGTCTTTTTAATGCCTAAAGGAATGATTGTGAGCTTTACTTACCATATATATTGGTCAAATGATGCCCTATGCCGGAAGACTGTCTTTTTTTTTTTCTTCAGTATCGGCAATGCAGAGACAATTTGTTGCGAAACACTGCCACTGCTGGTCATTCAGTATAATCTGCAGATGGAAAAGTCCACTGTTAGCACATTTACTACAAGCAATACAAAAAAATCATGATTTTTATAAAGGGTAAACAGATCAATACTATGGAGTTTGTATTATTGTGAAAATCAGCTTCTCTTTAGAAAATCAAATCTCGATTTGTGTTTTTAACCTACCATACTACTCTGAATCTCATGCCTCTTTTGCCAACACGCTCTAAACAACTGTAGAAGGTACATTAGGACATAGATAGAGATCTTTTTGCCAGCCAAGTGGCAGCGTACCCCTCTCACTTTATTTGATTTAGGATATGGTACACCAGTAGCAATTAAGCCAGCTGATAAGTTGAGAGGTAGGGTTACGCTACAGTTAATGGGAATGATAAAAGCTATGAATAGCATGTTCATAATCATCATTTGAGCCAATTCCTAGCAGTTCAGCAATAGTGAAGTTGACTAGTGCTCAAACTCCTGTTCGTTCAAATTTAGAGGTCTTAAAAAGTGCCCTAATTTCGTACATTTTACCATCATAGCTGTCACTTGGGCGTCCGGTCTACCCTGCTACTCATTTCATTAGCAAGATAAATGTATCTTACTGCTTGCTAGGCAACAGCAGAGTGGCCCTCACGTCAGACAACATCTTGCGTTTAGCTTTATGATGTCAGCTTGCTAGGCAACAGATTGGCCCTCATGTCAGACAACATCTTGCTTTCGCTTTATGATGTCAGATCATCACTGGTCCAATTGTCCTTGTGGAAGCGGACCACACAGGAGGATGAGATATCAGAAGTTATGCAGTAGGTTGCTATCTCTATTCATGACCGCAAGGCAAGTCGGAGGTGGAATGGCAAATACTCTGAACCACTCAAAGCACTGTGGCCTTTTTTAAAGTGGGATGCAGATACAAAAACAGAGACTATCCTTACCAACAATCCTTCTTGAGTATCAGAGTCCAACATACAGAGTGCAGCGGAAGACGTTAAATGTGCTTCATTCCGTGAGAACGCAACTCTATAGTTCTACAGTGAGATAGTGCATTTCAGCCTCAAAGGAAGCAATGTCCTCAAACGGAACATTGGTGGCACCAGGATCTAAAGCAGGCTTAAGAAGCCTTGGATGCAGTCAGTCTTTTATTAACTATCATGACCGACACAATGTGATCCATAATATTTCCATTTTGGCAGAAATTACATTCAAGCACAGGCCCCCACTAGAAGGTAGTGATGACATTCAGGTGCTGAAAACGTCTTTTTAATGCCTAAAGGATTGATTGTGAGCTTTACTTACCATATATATTGGTCAAATGATGCCCTATGCCGGAAGACTGTCTTTTTTTTTTTCTTCAGTATCGGCAATGCAGAGACAATTTGTTGCGAAACACTGCCACTGCTGGTCATTCAGTATAATCTGCAGATGGAAAAGTCCACTGTTAGCACATTTACTACAAGCAATACAAAAAAATCATGATTTTTATAAAGGGTAAACAGATCAATACTATGGAGTTTGTATTATTGTGAAAATCAGCATCTCTTTAGAAAATCAAATCTCGATTTGTGTTTTTAACCTACCATACTACTCTGAATCTCATGCCTCTTTTGCCAACACGCTCTAAACAACTGTAGAAGGTACATTAGGACATAGATAGAGATCTTTTTGCCAGCCAAGTGGCAGCGTACCCCTCTCACTTTATTTGATTTAGGATATGGTACACCAGTAGCAATTAAGCCAGCTGATAAGTTGAGAGGTAGGGTTACGATACAGTTAATGGGAATGATAAAAGCTATGAATAGCATGTTCATAATCATCATTTGAGCCAATTCCTAGCAGTTCAGCAATAGTGAAGTTGACTAGTGCTCAAACTCCCGTTCGTTCAAATTTAGAGGTCTTAAAAAGTGCCCTAATTTCGTACATTTTACCATCATAGCTGTCACTTGGGCGTCCGGTCTACCCTGCTACTCATTTCATTAGCAAGATAAATGTATCTTACTGCTTGCTAGGCAACAGCAGAGTGGCCCTCACGTCAGACAACATCTTGCGTTTAGCTTTATGATGTCAGCTTGCTAGGCAACAGATTGGCCCTCATGTCAGACAACATCTTGCTTTCGCTTTATGATGTCAGATCATCACTGGTCCAATTGTCCTTGTGGAAACGGACCACACAGGTGGATGAGATATCAGAAGTTATGCAGTAGGTTGCTATCTCTATTCATGACCGCAAGGCAAGTCGGAGGTGGAATGGCAAATACTCTGAACCACTCAAAGCACTGTGGCCTTTTTTAAAGTGGGATGCAGATACAAAAACAGAGACTATCCTTACCAACAATCCTTCTTGAGTATCAGAGTCCAACATACAGAGTGCAGCGGAAGACGTTAAATGTGCTTCATTCCGTGAGAACGCAACTCTATAGTTCTACAGTGAGATAGTGCATTTCAGCCTCAAAGGAAGCAATGTCCTCAAACGGAACATTGGTGGCACCAGGATCTAAAGCAGGCTTAAGAAGCCTTGGATGCAGTCAGTCTTTTATTAACTATCATGACCGACACAATGTGATCCATAATACTTCCATTTTGGCAGAAATTACATTCAAGCACAGGCCCCCACTAGAAGGTAGTGATGACATTCAGGTGCTGAAAACGTCTTTTTAATGCCTAAAGGAATGATTGTGAGCTTTACTTACCATATATATTGGTCAAATGATGCCCTATGCCGGAAGACTGTCTTTTTTTTTTCTTCAGTATCGGCAATGCAGAGACAATTTGTTGCGAAACACTGCCACTGCTGGTCATTCAGTATAATCTGCAGATGGAAAAGTCCACTGTTAGCACATTTACTACAAGCAATACAAAAAAATCATGATTTTTATAAAGGGTAAACAGATCAATACTATGGAGTTTGTATTATTGTGAAAATCAGCTTCTCTTTAGAAAATCAAATCTCGATTTGTGTTTTTAACCTACCATACTACTCTGAATCTCATGCCTCTTTTGCCAACACGCTCTAAACAACTGTAGAAGGTACATTAGGACATAGATAGAGATCTTTTTGCCAGCCAAGTGGCAGCGTACCCCTCTCACTTTATTTGATTTAGGATATGGTACACCAGTAGCAATTAAGCCAGCTGATAAGTTGAGAGGTAGGGTTACCCTACAGTTAATGGGAATGATAATAGCATGTTCATAATCATCATTTGAGCCAATTCCTAGCAGTTCAGCAATAGTGAAGTTGACTAGTGCTCAAACTCCCGTTCGTTCAAATTTAGAGGTCTTAAAAAGTGCCCTAATTTCGTACATTTTACCATCATAGCTGTCACTTGGGCGTCCGGTCTACCCTGCTACTCATTTCATTAGCAAGATAAATGTATCTTACTGCTTGCTAGGCAACAGTAGAGTGGCCCTCACGTCAGACAACATCTTGCGTTTAGCTTTATGATGTCAGCTTGCTAGGCAACAGATTGGCCCTCATGTCAGACAACATCTTGCTTTCGCTTTATGATGTCAGATCATCACTGGTCCAATTGTCCTTGTGGAAGCGGACCACACAGGAGGATGAGATATCAGAAGTTATGCAGTAGGTTGCTATCTCTATTCATGACCGCAAGGCAAGTCGGAGGTGGAATGGCAAATACTCTGAACCACTCAAAGCACTGTGGCCTTTTTTAAAGTGGGATGCAGATACAAAAACAGAGACTATCCTTACCAACAATCCTTCTTGAGTATCAGAGTCCAACATACAGAGTGCAGCGGAAGACGTTAAATGTGCTTCATTCCGTGAGAACGCAACTCTATAGTTCTACAGTGAGATAGTGCATTTCAGCCTCAAAGGAAGCAATGTCCTCAAACGGAACATTGGTGGCACCAGGATCTAAAGCAGGCTTAAGAAGCCTTGGATGCAGTCAGTCTTTTATTAACTATCATGACCGACACAATGTGATCCATAATACTTCCATTTTGGCAGAAATTACATTCAAGCACAGGCCCCCACTAGAAGGTAGTGATGACATTCAGGTGCTGAAAACGTCTTTTTAATGCCTAAAGGAATGATTGTGAGCTTTACTTACCATATATATTGGTCAAATGATGCCCTATGCCGGAAGACTGTCTTTTTTTTTTTCTTCAGTATCGGCAATGCAGAGACAATTTGTTGCGAAACACTGCCACTGCTGGTCATTCAGTATAATCTGCAGATGGAAAAGTCCACTGTTAGCACATTTACTACAAGCAATACAAAAAAATCATGATTTTTATAAAGGGTAAACAGATCAATACTATGGAGTTTGTATTATTGTGAAAATCAGCATCTCTTTAGAAAATCAAATCTCGATTTGTGTTTTTAACCTACCATAATACTCTGAATCTCATGCCTCTTTTGCCAACACGCTCTAAACAACTGTAGAAGGTACATTAGGACATAGATAGAGATCTTTTTGCCAGCCAAGTGGCAGCGTACCCCTCTCACTTTATTTGATTTAGGATATGGTACACCAGTAGCAATTAAGCCAGCTGATAAGTTGAGAGGTAGGGTTACGCTACAGTTAATGGGAATGATAAAAGCTATGAATAGCATGTTCATAATCATCATTTGAGCCAATTCCTAGCAGTTCAGCAATAGTGAAGTTGACTAGTGCTCAAACTCCCGTTCGTTCAAATTTAGAGGTCTTAAAAAGTGCCCTAATTTCGTACATTTTACCATCATAGCTGTCACTTGGGCGTCCGGTCTACCCTGCTACTCATTTCATTAGCAAGATAAATGTATCTTACTGCTTGCTAGGCAACAGCAGAGTGGCCCTCACGTCAGACAACATCTTGCGTTTAGCTTTATGATGTCAGCTTGCTAGGCAACAGATTGGCCCTCATGTCAGACAACATCTTGCTTTCGCTTTATGATGTCAGATCATCACTGGTCCAATTGTCCTTGTGGAAGCGGACCACACAGGAGGATGAGATATCAGAAGTTATGCAGTAGGTTGCTATCTCTATTCATGACCGCAAGGCAAGTCGGAGGTGGAATGGCAAATACTCTGAACCACTCAAAGCACTGTGGCCTTTTTTAAAGTGGGATGCAGATACAAAAACAGAGACTATCCTTACCAACAATCCTTCTTGAGTATCAGAGTCCAACATACAGAGTGCAGCGGAAGACGGTAAATGTGCTTCATTCCGTGAGAACGCAACTCTATAGTTCTACAGTGAGATAGTGCATTTCAGCCTCAAAGGAAGCAATGTCCTCAAACGGAACATTGGTGGCACCAGGATCTAAAGCAGGCTTAAGAAGCCTTGGATGCAGTCAGTCTTTTATTAACTATCATGACCGACACAATGTGATCCATAATACTTCCATTTTTGCAGAAATTACATTCAAGCACAGGCCCCCACTAGAAGGTAGTGATGACATTCAGGTGCTGAAAACGTCTTTTTAATGCCTAAAGGAATGATTGTGAGCTTTACTTACCATATATATTGGTCAAATGATGCCCTATGCCGGAAGACTGTCTTTTTTTTTTCTTCAGTATCGGCAATGCAGAGACAATTTGTTGCAAAACACTACCACTGCTGGTCATTCAGTATAATCTGCAGATGGAAAAGTCCACTGTTAGCACATTTACTACAAGCAATACAAAAAAATCATGATTTTTATAAAGGGTAAACAGATCAATACTATGGAGTTTGTATTATTGTGAAAATCAGCTTCTCTTTAGAAAATCAAATCTCGATTTGTGTTTTTAACCTACCATACTACTCTGAATCTCATGCCTCTTTTGCCAACACGCTCTAAACAACTGTAGAAGGTACATTAGGACATAGATAGAGATCTTTTTGCCAGCCAAGTGGCAGCGTACCCCTCTCACTTTATTTGATTTAGGATATGGTACACCAGTAGCAATTAAGCCAGCTGATAAGTTGAGAGGTAGGGTTACGCTACAGTTAATGGGAATGATAAAAGCTATGAATAGCATGTTCATAATCATCATTTGAGCCAATTCCTAGCAGTTCAGCAATAGTGAAGTTGACTAGTGCTCAAACTCCCGTTCGTTCAAATTTAGAGGTCTTAAAAAGTGCCCTAATTTCGTACATTTTACCATCATAGCTGTCACTTGGGCGTCCGGTCTACCCTGCTACTCATTTCATTAGCAAGATAAATGTATCTTACTGCTTGCTAGGCAACAGCAGAGTGGCCCTCACGTCAGACAACATCTTGCGTTTAGCTTTATGATGTCAGCTTGCTAGGCAACAGATTGGCCCTCATGTCAGACAACATCTTGCTTTCGCTTTATGATGTCAGATCATCACTGGTCCAATTGTCCTTGTGGAAGCGGACCACACAGGAGGATGAGATATCAGAAGTTATGCAGTAGGTTGCTATCTCTATTCATGACCGCAAGGCAAGTCGGAGGTGGAATGGCAAATACTCTGAACCACTCAAAGCACTGTGGCCTTTTTTAAAGTGGGATGCAGATACAAAAACAGAGACTATCCTTACCAACAATCCTTCTTGAGTATCAGAGTCCAACATACAGAGTGCAGCGGAAGACGGTAAATGTGCTTCATTCCGTGAGAACGCAACTCTATAGTTCTACAGTGAGATAGTGCATTTCAGCCTCAAAGGAAGCAATGTCCTCAAACGGAACATTGGTGGCACCAGGATCTAAAGCAGGCTTAAGAAGCCTTGGATGCAGTCAGTCTTTTATTAACTATCATGACCGACACAATGTGATCCATAATACTTCCATTTTGGCAGAAATTACATTCAAGCACAGGCCCCCACTAGAAGGTAGTGATGACATTCAGGTGCTGAAAACGTCTTTTTAATGCCTAAAGGATTGATTGTGAGCTTTACTTACCATATATATTGGTCAAATGATGCCCTATGCCGGAAGACTGTCTTTTTTTTTTTCTTCAGTATCGGCAATGCAGAGACAATTTGTTGCGAAACACTGCCACTGCTGGTCATTCAGTATAATCTGCAGATGGAAAAGTCCACTGTTAGCACATTTACTACAAGCAATACAAAAAAATCATGATTTTTATAAAGGGTAAACAGATCAATACTATGGAGTTTGTATTATTGTGAAAATCAGCTTCTCTTTAGAAAATCAAATCTCGATTTGTGTTTTTAACCTACCATACTACTCTGAATCTCATGCCTCTTTTGCCAACACGCTCTAAACAACTGTAGAAGGTACATTAGGACATAGATAGAGATCTTTTTGCCAGCCAAGTGGCAGCGTACCCCTCTCACTTTATTTGATTTAGGATATGGTACACCAGTAGCAATTAAGCCAGCTGATAAGTTGAGAGGTAGGGTTACGCTACAGTTAATGGGAATGATAAAAGCTATGAATAGCATGTTCATAATCATCATTTGAGCCAATTCCTAGCAGTTCAGCAATAGTGAAGTTGACTAGTGCTCAAACTCCCGTTCGTTCAAATTTAGAGGTCTTAAAAAGTGCCCTAATTTCGTACATTTTACCATCATAGCTGTCACTTGGGCGTCCGGTCTACCCTGCTACTCATTTCATTAGCAAGATAAATGTATCTTACTGCTTGCTAGGCAACAGCAGAGTGGCCCTCACGTCAGACAACATCTTGCGTTTAGCTTTATGATGTCAGCTTGCTAGGCAACAGATTGGCCCTCATGTCAGACAACATCTTGCTTTCGCTTTATGATGTCAGATCATCACTGGTCCAATTGTCCTTGTGGAAGCGGACCACACAGGAGGATGAGATATCAGAAGTTATGCAGTAGGTTGCTATCTCTATTCATGACCGCAAGGCAAGTCGGAGGTGGAATGGCAAATACTCTGAACCACTCAAAGCACTGTGGCCTTTTTTAAAGTGGGATGCAGATACAAAAACAGAGACTATCCTTACCAACAATCCTTCTTGAGTATCAGAGTCCAACATACAGAGTGCAGCGGAAGACGTTAAATGTGCTTCATTCCGTGAGAACGCAACTCTATAGTTCTACAGTGAGATAGTGCATTTCAGCCTCAAAGGAAGCAATGTCCTCAAACGGAACATTGGTGGCACCAGGATCTAAAGCAGGCTTAAGAAGCCTTGGATGCAGTCAGTCTTTTATTAACTATCATGACCGACACAATGTGATCCATAATACTTCCATTTTGGCAGAAATTACATTCAAGCACAGGCCCCCACTAGAAGGTAGTGATGACATTCAGGTGCTGAAAACGTCTTTTTAATGCCTAAAGGAATGATTGTGAGCTTTACTTACCATATATATTGGTCAAATGATGCCCTATGCCGGAAGACTGTCTTTTTTTTTTTCTTCAGTATCGGCAATGCAGAGACAATTTGTTGCGAAACACTGCCACTGCTGGTCATTCAGTATAATCTGCAGATGGAAAAGTCCACTGTTAGCACATTTACTACAAGCAATACAAAAAAATCATGATTTTTATAAAGGGTAAACAGATCAATACTATGGAGTTTGTATTATTGTGAAAATCAGCATCTCTTTAGAAAATCAAATCTCGATTTGTGTTTTTAACCTACCATACTACTCTGAATCTCATGCCTCTTTTGCCAACACGCTCTAAACAACTGTAGAAGGTACATTAGGACATAGATAGAGATCTTTTTGCCAGCCAAGTGGCAGCGTACCCCTCTCACTTTATTTGATTTAGGATATGGTACACCAGTAGCAATTAAGCCAGCTGATAAGTTGAGAGGTAGGGTTACGATACAGTTAATGGGAATGATAAAAGCTATGAATAGCATGTTCATAATCATCATTTGAGCCAATTCCTAGCAGTTCAGCAATAGTGAAGTTGACTAGTGCTCAAACTCCCGTTCGTTCAAATTTAGAGGTCTTAAAAAGTGCCCTAATTTCGTACATTTTACCATCATAGCTGTCACTTGGGCGTCCGGTCTACCCTGCTACTCATTTCATTAGCAAGATAAATGTATCTTACTGCTTGCTAGGCAACAGCAGAGTGGCCCTCACGTCAGACAACATCTTGCGTTTAGCTTTATGATGTCAGCTTGCTAGGCAACAGATTGGCCCTCATGTCAGACAACATCTTGCTTTCGCTTTATGATGTCAGATCATCACTGGTCCAATTGTCCTTGTGGAAACGGACCACACAGGTGGATGAGATATCAGAAGTTATGCAGTAGGTTGCTATCTCTATTCATGACCGCAAGGCAAGTCGGAGGTGGAATGGCAAATACTCTGAACCACTCAAAGCACTGTGGCCTTTTTTAAAGTGGGATGCAGATACAAAAACAGAGACTATCCTTACCAACAATCCTTCTTGAGTATCAGAGTCCAACATACAGAGTGCAGCGGAAGACGTTAAATGTGCTTCATTCCGTGAGAACGCAACTCTATAGTTCTACAGTGAGATAGTGCATTTCAGCCTCAAAGGAAGCAATGTCCTCAAACGGAACATTGGTGGCACCAGGATCTAAAGCAGGCTTAAGAAGCCTTGGATGCAGTCAGTCTTTTATTAACTATCATGACCGACACAATGTGATCCATAATACTTCCATTTTGGCAGAAATTACATTCAAGCACAGGCCCCCACTAGAAGGTAGTGATGACATTCAGGTGCTGAAAACGTCTTTTTAATGCCTAAAGGAATGATTGTGAGCTTTACTTACCATATATATTGGTCAAATGATGCCCTATGCCGGAAGACTGTCTTTTTTTTTTCTTCAGTATCGGCAATGCAGAGACAATTTGTTG
This sequence comes from Lissotriton vulgaris, assembly GCF_964263255.1. Lineage (NCBI taxonomy): Eukaryota > Metazoa > Chordata > Amphibia > Caudata > Salamandridae > Lissotriton > Lissotriton vulgaris. Next base: position 323,569,744 of record NC_141700.1, on the reverse strand, counting down.
CGAAACACTGCCACTGCTGGTCATTCAGTATAATCTGCAGATGGAAAAGTCCACTGTTAGCACATTTACTACAAGCAATACAAAAAAATCATGATTTTTATAAAGGGTAAACAGATCAATACTATGGAGTTTGTATTATTGTGAAAATCAGCTTCTCTTTAGAAAATCAAATCTCGATTTGTGTTTTTAACCTACCATACTACTCTGAATCTCATGCCTCTTTTGCCAACACGCTCTAAACAACTGTAGAAGGTACATTAGGACATAGATAGAGATCTTTTTGCCAGCCAAGTGGCAGCGTACCCCTCTCACTTTATTTGATTTAGGATATGGTACACCAGTAGCAATTAAGCCAGCTGATAAGTTGAGAGGTAGGGTTACGATACAGTTAATGGGAATGATAAAAGCTATGAATAGCATGTTCATAATCATCATTTGAGCCAATTCCTAGCAGTTCAGCAATAGTGAAGTTGACTAGTGCTCAAACTCCCGTTCGTTCAAATTTAGAGGTCTTAAAAAGTGCCCTAATTTCGTACATTTTACCATCATAGCTGTCACTTGGGCGTCCGGTCTACCCTGCTACTCATTTCATTAGCAAGATAAATGTATCTTACTGCTTGCTAGGCAACAGCAGAGTGGCCCTCACGTCAGACAACATCTTGCGTTTAGCTTTATGATGTCAGCTTGCTAGGCAACAGATTGGCCCTCATGTCAGACAACATCTTGCTTTCGCTTTATGATGTCAGATCATTACTGGTCCAATTGTCCTTGTGGAAGCGGACCACACAGGAGGATGAGATATCAGAAGTTATGCAGTAGGTTGCTCTCTCTATTCATGACCGCAAGGCAAGTCGGAGGTGGAATGGCAAATACTCTGAACCACTCAAAGCACTGTGGCCTTTTTTAAAGTGGGATGCAGATACAAAAACAGAGACTATCCTTACCAACAATCCTTCTTGAGTATCAGAGTCCAACATACAGAGTGCAGCGGAAGACGTTAAATGTGCTTCATTCCGTGAGAACGCAACTCTATAGTTCTACAGTGAGATAGTGCATTTCAGCCTCAAAGGAAGCAATGTCCTCAAACGGAACATTGGTGGCACCAGGATCTAAAGCAGGCTTAAGAAGCCTTGGATGCAGTCAGTCTTTTATTAACTATCATGACCGACACAATGTGATCCATAATACTTCCATTTTGGCAGAAATTACATTCAAGCACAGGCCCCCAATAGAAGGTAGTGATGACATTCAGGTGCTGAAAACGTCTTTTTAATGCCTAAAGGATTGATTGTGAGCTTTACTTACCATATATATTGGTCAAATGATGCCCTATGCCGGAAGACTGTCTTTTTTTTTTTCTTCAGTATCGGCAATGCAGAGACAATTTGTTGCGAAACACTGCCACTGCTGGTCATTCAGTATAATCTGCAGATGGAAAAGTCCACTGTTAGCACATTTACTACAAGCAATACAAAAAAATCATGATTTTTATAAAGGGTAAACAGATCAATACTATGGAGTTTGTATTATTGTGAAAATCAGCATCTCTTTAGAAAATCAAATCTCGATTTGTGTTTTTAACCTACCATACTACTCTGAATCTCATGCCTCTTTTGCCAACACGCTCTAAACAACTGTAGAAGGTACATTAGGACATAGATAGAGATCTTTTTGCCAGCCAAGTGGCAGCGTACCCCTCTCACTTTATTTGATTTAGGATATGGTACACCAGTAGCAATTAAGCCAGCTGATAAGTTGAGAGGTAGGGTTACGCTACAGTTAATGGGAATGATAAAAGCTATGAATAGCATGTTCATAATCATCATTTGAGCCAATTCCTAGCAGTTCAGCAATAGTGAAGTTGACTAGTGCTCAAACTCCCGTTCGTTCAAATTTAGAGGTCTTAAAAAGTGCCCTAATTTCGTACATTTTACCATCATAGCTGTCACTTGGGCGTCCGGTCTACCCTGCTACTCATTTCATTAGCAAGATAAATGTATCTTACTGCTTGCTAGGCAACAGCAGAGTGGCCCTCACGTCGGACAACATCTTGCGTTTAGCTTTATGATGTCAGCTTGCTAGGCAACAGATTGGCCCTCATGTCAGACAACATCTTGCTTTCGCTTTATGATGTCAGATCATCACTGGTCCAATTGTCCTTGTGGAAACGGACCACACAGGAGGATGAGATATCAGAAGTTATGCAGTAGGTTGCTATCTCTATTCATGACCGCAAGGCAAGTCGGAGGAGGAATGGCAAATACTCTGAACCACTCAAAGCACTGTGGCCTTTTTTAAAGTGGGATGCAGATACAAAAACAGAGACTATCCTTACCAACAATCCTTCTTGAGTATCAGAGTCCAACATACAGAGTGCAGCGGAAGACGTTAAATGTGCTTCATTCCGTGAGAACGCAACTCTATAGTTCTACAGTGAGATAGTGCATTTCAGCCTCAAAGGAAGCAATGTCCTCAAACGGAACATTGGTGGCACCAGGATCTAAAGCAGGCTTAAGAAGCCTTGGATGCAGTCAGTCTTTTATTAACTATCATGACCGACACAATGTGATCCATAATACTTCCATTTTGGCAGAAAATACATTCAAGCACAGGCCCCCACTAGAAGGTAGTGATGACATTCAGGTGCTGAAAACGTCTTTTTAATGCCTAAAGGAATGATTGTGAGCTTTACTTACCATATATATTGGTCAAATGATGCCCTATGCCGGAAGACTGTCTTTTTTTTTTTCTTCAGTATCGGCAATGCAGAGACAATTTGTTGCGAAACACTGCCACTGCTGGTCATTCAGTATAATCTGCAGATGGAAAAGTCCACTGTTAGCACATTTACTACAAGCAATACAAAAAAATCATGATTTTTATAAAGGGTAAACAGATCAATACTATGGAGTTTGTATTATTGTGAAAATCAGCTTCTCTTTAGAAAATCAAATCTCGATTTGTGTTTTTAACCTACCATACTACTCTGAATCTCATGCCTCTTTTGCCAACACGCTCTAAACAACTGTAGAAGGTACATTAGGACATAGATAGAGATCTTTTTGCCAGCCAAGTGGCAGCGTACCCCTCTCACTTTATTTGATTTAGGATATGGTACACCAGTAGCAATTAAGCCAGCTGATAAGTTGAGAGGTAGGGTTACGCTACAGTTAATGGGAATGATAAAAGCTATGAATAGCATGTTCATAATCATCATTTGAGCCAATTCCTAGCAGTTCAGCAATAGTGAAGTTGACTAGTGCTCAAACTCCTGTTCGTTCAAATTTAGAGGTCTTAAAAAGTGCCCTAATTTCGTACATTTTACCATCATAGCTGTCACTTGGGCGTCCGGTCTACCCTGCTACTCATTTCATTAGCAAGATAAATGTATCTTACTGCTTGCTAGGCAACAGCAGAGTGGCCCTCACGTCAGACAACATCTTGCGTTTAGCTTTATGATGTCAGCTTGCTAGGCAACAGATTGGCCCTCATGTCAGACAACATCTTGCTTTCGCTTTATGATGTCAGATCATCACTGGTCCAATTGTCCTTGTGGAAGCGGACCACACAGGAGGATGAGATATCAGAAGTTATGCAGTAGGTTGCTATCTCTATTCATGACCGCAAGGCAAGTCGGAGGTGGAATGGCAAATACTCTGAACCACTCAAAGCACTGTGGCCTTTTTTAAAGTGGGATGCAGATACAAAAACAGAGACTATCCTTACCAACAATCCTTCTTGAGTATCAGAGTCCAACATACAGAGTGCAGCGGAAGACGTTAAATGTGCTTCATTCCGTGAGAACGCAACTCTATAGTTCTACAGTGAGATAGTGCATTTCAGCCTCAAAGGAAGCAATGTCCTCAAACGGAACATTGGTGGCACCAGGATCTAAAGCAGGCTTAAGAAGCCTTGGATGCAGTCAGTCTTTTATTAACTATCATGACCGACACAATGTGATCCATAATATTTCCATTTTGGCAGAAATTACATTCAAGCACAGGCCCCCACTAGAAGGTAGTGATGACATTCAGGTGCTGAAAACGTCTTTTTAATGCCTAAAGGATTGATTGTGAGCTTTACTTACCATATATATTGGTCAAATGATGCCCTATGCCGGAAGACTGTCTTTTTTTTTTTCTTCAGTATCGGCAATGCAGAGACAATTTGTTGCGAAACACTGCCACTGCTGGTCATTCAGTATAATCTGCAGATGGAAAAGTCCACTGTTAGCACATTTACTACAAGCAATACAAAAAAATCATGATTTTTATAAAGGGTAAACAGATCAATACTATGGAGTTTGTATTATTGTGAAAATCAGCATCTCTTTAGAAAATCAAATCTCGATTTGTGTTTTTAACCTACCATACTACTCTGAATCTCATGCCTCTTTTGCCAACACGCTCTAAACAACTGTAGAAGGTACATTAGGACATAGATAGAGATCTTTTTGCCAGCCAAGTGGCAGCGTACCCCTCTCACTTTATTTGATTTAGGATATGGTACACCAGTAGCAATTAAGCCAGCTGATAAGTTGAGAGGTAGGGTTACGATACAGTTAATGGGAATGATAAAAGCTATGAATAGCATGTTCATAATCATCATTTGAGCCAATTCCTAGCAGTTCAGCAATAGTGAAGTTGACTAGTGCTCAAACTCCCGTTCGTTCAAATTTAGAGGTCTTAAAAAGTGCCCTAATTTCGTACATTTTACCATCATAGCTGTCACTTGGGCGTCCGGTCTACCCTGCTACTCATTTCATTAGCAAGATAAATGTATCTTACTGCTTGCTAGGCAACAGCAGAGTGGCCCTCACGTCAGACAACATCTTGCGTTTAGCTTTATGATGTCAGCTTGCTAGGCAACAGATTGGCCCTCATGTCAGACAACATCTTGCTTTCGCTTTATGATGTCAGATCATCACTGGTCCAATTGTCCTTGTGGAAACGGACCACACAGGTGGATGAGATATCAGAAGTTATGCAGTAGGTTGCTATCTCTATTCATGACCGCAAGGCAAGTCGGAGGTGGAATGGCAAATACTCTGAACCACTCAAAGCACTGTGGCCTTTTTTAAAGTGGGATGCAGATACAAAAACAGAGACTATCCTTACCAACAATCCTTCTTGAGTATCAGAGTCCAACATACAGAGTGCAGCGGAAGACGTTAAATGTGCTTCATTCCGTGAGAACGCAACTCTATAGTTCTACAGTGAGATAGTGCATTTCAGCCTCAAAGGAAGCAATGTCCTCAAACGGAACATTGGTGGCACCAGGATCTAAAGCAGGCTTAAGAAGCCTTGGATGCAGTCAGTCTTTTATTAACTATCATGACCGACACAATGTGATCCATAATACTTCCATTTTGGCAGAAATTACATTCAAGCACAGGCCCCCACTAGAAGGTAGTGATGACATTCAGGTGCTGAAAACGTCTTTTTAATGCCTAAAGGAATGATTGTGAGCTTTACTTACCATATATATTGGTCAAATGATGCCCTATGCCGGAAGACTGTCTTTTTTTTTTCTTCAGTATCGGCAATGCAGAGACAATTTGTTGCGAAACACTGCCACTGCTGGTCATTCAGTATAATCTGCAGATGGAAAAGTCCACTGTTAGCACATTTACTACAAGCAATACAAAAAAATCATGATTTTTATAAAGGGTAAACAGATCAATACTATGGAGTTTGTATTATTGTGAAAATCAGCTTCTCTTTAGAAAATCAAATCTCGATTTGTGTTTTTAACCTACCATACTACTCTGAATCTCATGCCTCTTTTGCCAACACGCTCTAAACAACTGTAGAAGGTACATTAGGACATAGATAGAGATCTTTTTGCCAGCCAAGTGGCAGCGTACCCCTCTCACTTTATTTGATTTAGGATATGGTACACCAGTAGCAATTAAGCCAGCTGATAAGTTGAGAGGTAGGGTTACCCTACAGTTAATGGGAATGATAATAGCATGTTCATAATCATCATTTGAGCCAATTCCTAGCAGTTCAGCAATAGTGAAGTTGACTAGTGCTCAAACTCCCGTTCGTTCAAATTTAGAGGTCTTAAAAAGTGCCCTAATTTCGTACATTTTACCATCATAGCTGTCACTTGGGCGTCCGGTCTACCCTGCTACTCATTTCATTAGCAAGATAAATGTATCTTACTGCTTGCTAGGCAACAGTAGAGTGGCCCTCACGTCAGACAACATCTTGCGTTTAGCTTTATGATGTCAGCTTGCTAGGCAACAGATTGGCCCTCATGTCAGACAACATCTTGCTTTCGCTTTATGATGTCAGATCATCACTGGTCCAATTGTCCTTGTGGAAGCGGACCACACAGGAGGATGAGATATCAGAAGTTATGCAGTAGGTTGCTATCTCTATTCATGACCGCAAGGCAAGTCGGAGGTGGAATGGCAAATACTCTGAACCACTCAAAGCACTGTGGCCTTTTTTAAAGTGGGATGCAGATACAAAAACAGAGACTATCCTTACCAACAATCCTTCTTGAGTATCAGAGTCCAACATACAGAGTGCAGCGGAAGACGTTAAATGTGCTTCATTCCGTGAGAACGCAACTCTATAGTTCTACAGTGAGATAGTGCATTTCAGCCTCAAAGGAAGCAATGTCCTCAAACGGAACATTGGTGGCACCAGGATCTAAAGCAGGCTTAAGAAGCCTTGGATGCAGTCAGTCTTTTATTAACTATCATGACCGACACAATGTGATCCATAATACTTCCATTTTGGCAGAAATTACATTCAAGCACAGGCCCCCACTAGAAGGTAGTGATGACATTCAGGTGCTGAAAACGTCTTTTTAATGCCTAAAGGAATGATTGTGAGCTTTACTTACCATATATATTGGTCAAATGATGCCCTATGCCGGAAGACTGTCTTTTTTTTTTTCTTCAGTATCGGCAATGCAGAGACAATTTGTTGCGAAACACTGCCACTGCTGGTCATTCAGTATAATCTGCAGATGGAAAAGTCCACTGTTAGCACATTTACTACAAGCAATACAAAAAAATCATGATTTTTATAAAGGGTAAACAGATCAATACTATGGAGTTTGTATTATTGTGAAAATCAGCATCTCTTTAGAAAATCAAATCTCGATTTGTGTTTTTAACCTACCATAATACTCTGAATCTCATGCCTCTTTTGCCAACACGCTCTAAACAACTGTAGAAGGTACATTAGGACATAGATAGAGATCTTTTTGCCAGCCAAGTGGCAGCGTACCCCTCTCACTTTATTTGATTTAGGATATGGTACACCAGTAGCAATTAAGCCAGCTGATAAGTTGAGAGGTAGGGTTACGCTACAGTTAATGGGAATGATAAAAGCTATGAATAGCATGTTCATAATCATCATTTGAGCCAATTCCTAGCAGTTCAGCAATAGTGAAGTTGACTAGTGCTCAAACTCCCGTTCGTTCAAATTTAGAGGTCTTAAAAAGTGCCCTAATTTCGTACATTTTACCATCATAGCTGTCACTTGGGCGTCCGGTCTACCCTGCTACTCATTTCATTAGCAAGATAAATGTATCTTACTGCTTGCTAGGCAACAGCAGAGTGGCCCTCACGTCAGACAACATCTTGCGTTTAGCTTTATGATGTCAGCTTGCTAGGCAACAGATTGGCCCTCATGTCAGACAACATCTTGCTTTCGCTTTATGATGTCAGATCATCACTGGTCCAATTGTCCTTGTGGAAGCGGACCACACAGGAGGATGAGATATCAGAAGTTATGCAGTAGGTTGCTATCTCTATTCATGACCGCAAGGCAAGTCGGAGGTGGAATGGCAAATACTCTGAACCACTCAAAGCACTGTGGCCTTTTTTAAAGTGGGATGCAGATACAAAAACAGAGACTATCCTTACCAACAATCCTTCTTGAGTATCAGAGTCCAACATACAGAGTGCAGCGGAAGACGGTAAATGTGCTTCATTCCGTGAGAACGCAACTCTATAGTTCTACAGTGAGATAGTGCATTTCAGCCTCAAAGGAAGCAATGTCCTCAAACGGAACATTGGTGGCACCAGGATCTAAAGCAGGCTTAAGAAGCCTTGGATGCAGTCAGTCTTTTATTAACTATCATGACCGACACAATGTGATCCATAATACTTCCATTTTTGCAGAAATTACATTCAAGCACAGGCCCCCACTAGAAGGTAGTGATGACATTCAGGTGCTGAAAACGTCTTTTTAATGCCTAAAGGAATGATTGTGAGCTTTACTTACCATATATATTGGTCAAATGATGCCCTATGCCGGAAGACTGTCTTTTTTTTTTCTTCAGTATCGGCAATGCAGAGACAATTTGTTGCAAAACACTACCACTGCTGGTCATTCAGTATAATCTGCAGATGGAAAAGTCCACTGTTAGCACATTTACTACAAGCAATACAAAAAAATCATGATTTTTATAAAGGGTAAACAGATCAATACTATGGAGTTTGTATTATTGTGAAAATCAGCTTCTCTTTAGAAAATCAAATCTCGATTTGTGTTTTTAACCTACCATACTACTCTGAATCTCATGCCTCTTTTGCCAACACGCTCTAAACAACTGTAGAAGGTACATTAGGACATAGATAGAGATCTTTTTGCCAGCCAAGTGGCAGCGTACCCCTCTCACTTTATTTGATTTAGGATATGGTACACCAGTAGCAATTAAGCCAGCTGATAAGTTGAGAGGTAGGGTTACGCTACAGTTAATGGGAATGATAAAAGCTATGAATAGCATGTTCATAATCATCATTTGAGCCAATTCCTAGCAGTTCAGCAATAGTGAAGTTGACTAGTGCTCAAACTCCCGTTCGTTCAAATTTAGAGGTCTTAAAAAGTGCCCTAATTTCGTACATTTTACCATCATAGCTGTCACTTGGGCGTCCGGTCTACCCTGCTACTCATTTCATTAGCAAGATAAATGTATCTTACTGCTTGCTAGGCAACAGCAGAGTGGCCCTCACGTCAGACAACATCTTGCGTTTAGCTTTATGATGTCAGCTTGCTAGGCAACAGATTGGCCCTCATGTCAGACAACATCTTGCTTTCGCTTTATGATGTCAGATCATCACTGGTCCAATTGTCCTTGTGGAAGCGGACCACACAGGAGGATGAGATATCAGAAGTTATGCAGTAGGTTGCTATCTCTATTCATGACCGCAAGGCAAGTCGGAGGTGGAATGGCAAATACTCTGAACCACTCAAAGCACTGTGGCCTTTTTTAAAGTGGGATGCAGATACAAAAACAGAGACTATCCTTACCAACAATCCTTCTTGAGTATCAGAGTCCAACATACAGAGTGCAGCGGAAGACGTTAAATGTGCTTCATTCCGTGAGAACGCAACTCTATAGTTCTACAGTGAGATAGTGCATTTCAGCCTCAAAGGAAGCAATGTCCTCAAACGGAACATTGGTGGCACCAGGATCTAAAGCAGGCTTAAGAAGCCTTGGATGCAGTCAGTCTTTTATTAACTATCATGACCGACACAATGTGATCCATAATACTTCCATTTTGGCAGAAATTACATTCAAGCACAGGCCCCCACTAGAAGGTAGTGATGACATTCAGGTGCTGAAAACGTCTTTTTAATGCCTAAAGGAATGATTGTGAGCTTTACTTACCATATATATTGGTCAAATGATGCCCTATGCCGGAAGACTGTCTTTTTTTTTTTCTTCAGTATCGGCAATGCAGAGACAATTTGTTGCGAAACACTGCCACTGCTGGTCATTCAGTATAATCTGCAGATGGAAAAGTCCACTGTTAGCACATTTACTACAAGCAATACAAAAAAATCATGATTTTTATAAAGGGTAAACAGATCAATACTATGGAGTTTGTATTATTGTGAAAATCAGCATCTCTTTAGAAAATCAAATCTCGATTTGTGTTTTTAACCTACCATACTACTCTGAATCTCATGCCTCTTTTGCCAACACGCTCTAAACAACTGTAGAAGGTACATTAGGACATAGATAGAGATCTTTTTGCCAGCCAAGTGGCAGCGTACCCCTCTCACTTTATTTGATTTAGGATATGGTACACCAGTAGCAATTAAGCCAGCTGATAAGTTGAGAGGTAGGGTTACGCTACAGTTAATGGGAATGATAAAAGCTATGAATAGCATGTTCATAATCATCATTTGAGCCAATTCCTAGCAGTTCAGCAATAGTGAAGTTGACTAGTGCTCAAACTCCCGTTCGTTCAAATTTAGAGGTCTTAAAAAGTGCCCTAATTTCGTACATTTTACCATCATAGCTGTCACTTGGGCGTCCGGTCTACCCTGCTACTCATTTCATTAGCAAGATAAATGTATCTTACTGCTTGCTAGGCAACAGCAGAGTGGCCCTCATGTCAGACAACATCTTGCGTTTAGCTTTATGATGTCAGCTTGCTAGGCAACAGATTGGCCCTCATGTCAGACAACATCTTGCTTTCGCTTTATGATGTCAGATCATCACTGGTCCAATTGTCCTTGTGGAAGCGGACCACACAGGAGGATGAGATATCAGAAGTTATGCAGTAGGTTGCTATCTCTATTCATGACCGCAAGGCAAGTCGGAGGTGGAATGGCAAATACTCTGAACCACTCAAAGCACTGTGGCCTTTTTTAAAGTGGGATGCAGATACAAAAACAGAGACTATCCTTACCAACAATCCTTCTTGAGTATCAGAGTCCAACATACAGAGTGCAGCGGAAGACGGTAAATGTGCTTCATTCCGTGAGAACGCAACTCTATAGTTCTACAGTGAGATAGTGCATTTCAGCCTCAAAGGAAGCAATGTCCTCAAACGGAACATTGGTGGCACCAGGATCTAAAGCAGGCTTAAGAAGCCTTGGATGCAGTCAGTCTTTTATTAACTATCATGACCGACACAATGTGATCCATAATACTTCCATTTTGGCAGAAATTACATTCAAGCACAGGCCCCCACTAGAAGGTAGTGATGACATTCAGGTGATGATAACGTCTTTTTAATGCCTAAAGGAATGATTGTGAGCTTTACTTACCATATATATTGGTCAAATGATGCCCTATGCCGGAAGACTGTCTTTTTTTTTTTCTTCAGTATCGGCAATGCAGAGACAATTTGTTGCGAAACACTGCCACTGCTGGTCATTCAGTATAATCTGCAGATGGAAAAGTCCACTGTTAGCACATTTACTACAAGCAATACAAAAAAATCATGATTTTTATAAAGGGTAAACAGATCAATACTATGGAGTTTGTATTATTGTGAAAATCAGCATCTCTTTAGAAAATCAAATCTCGATTTGTGTTTTTAACCTACCATACTACTCTGAATCTCATGCCTCTTTTGCCAACACGCTCTAAACAACTGTAGAAGGTACATTAGGACATAGATAGAGATCTTTTTGCCAGCCAAGTGGCAGCGTACCCCTCTCACTTTATTTGATTTAGGATATGGTACACCAGTAGCAATTAAGCCAGCTGATAAGTTGAGAGGTAGGGTTACGCTACAGTTAATGGGAATGATAAAAGCTATGAATAGCATGTTCATAATCATCATTTGAGCCAATTCCTAGCAGTTCAGCAATAGTGAAGTTGACTAGTGCTCAAACTCCCGTTCGTTCAAATTTAGAGGTCTTAAAAAGTGCCCTAATTTCGTACATTTTACCATCATAGCTGTCACTTGGGCGTCCGGTCTACCCTGCTACTCATTTCATTAGCAAGATAAATGTATCTTACTGCTTGCTAGGCAACAGCAGAGTGGCCCTCACGTCAGACAACATCTTGCGTTTAGCTTTATGATGTCAGCTTGCTAGGCAACAGATTGGCCCTCATGTCAGACAACATCTTGCTTTCGCTTTATGATGTCAGATCATCACTGGTCCAATTGTCCTTGTGGAAGCGGACCACACAGGAGGATGAGATATCAGAAGTTATGCAGTAGGTTGCTATCTCTATTCATGACCGCAAGGCAAGTCGGAGGTGGAATGGCAAATACTCTGAACCACTCAAAGCACTGTGGCCTTTTTTAAAGTGGGATGCAGATACAAAAACAGAGACTATCCTTACCAACAATCCTTCTTGAGTATCAGAGTCCAACATACAGAGTGCAGCGGAAGACGGTAAATGTGCTTCATTCCGTGAGAACGCAACTCTATAGTTCTACAGTGAGATAGTGCATTTCAGCCTCAAAGGAAGCAATGTCCTCAAACGGAACATTGGTGGCACCAGGATCTAAAGCAGGCTTAAGAAGCCTTGGATGCAGTCAGTCTTTTATTAACTATCATGACCGACACAATGTGATCCATAATACTTCCATTTTTGCAGAAATTACATTCAAGCACAGGCCCCCACTAGAAGGTAGTGATGACATTCAGGTGCTGAAAACGTCTTTTTAATGCCTAAAGGAATGATTGTGAGCTTTACTTACCATATATATTGGTCAAATGATGCCCTATGCCGGAAGACTGTCTTTTTTTTTTCTTCAGTATCGGCAATGCAGAGACAATTTGTTGCGAAACACTACCACTGCTGGTCATTCAGTATAATCTGCAGATGGAAAAGTCCACTGTTAGCACATTTACTACAAGCAATACAAAAAAATCATGATTTTTATAAAGGGTAAACAGATCAATACTATGGAGTTTGTATTATTGTGAAAATCAGCTTCTCTTTAGGAAAATCAAATCTCGATTTGTGTTTTTAACCTACCATACTACTCTGAATCTCATGCCTCTTTTGCCAACACGCTCTAAACAACTGTAGAAGGTACATTAGGACATAGATAGAGATCTTTTTGCCAGCCAAGTGGCAGCGTACCCCTCTCACTTTATTTGATTTAGGATATGGTACACCAGTAGCAATTAAGCCAGCTGATAAGTTGAGAGGTAGGGTTACGATACAGTTAATGGGAATGATAAAAGCTATGAATAGCATGTTCATAATCATCATTTGAGCCAATTCCTAGCAGTTCAGCAATAGTGAAGTTGACTAGTGCTCAAACTCCCGTTCGTTCAAATTTAGAGGTCTTAAAAAGTGCCCTAATTTCGTACATTTTACCATCATAGCTGTCACTTGGGCGTCCGGTCTACCCTGCTACTCATTTCATTAGCAAGATAAATGTATCTTACTGCTTGCTAGGCAACAGCAGAGTGGCCCTCACGTCAGACAACATCTTGCGTTTAGCTTTATGATGTCAGCTTGCTAGGCAACAGATTGGCCCTCATGTCAGACAACATCTTGCTTTCGCTTTATGATGTCAGATCATCACTGGTCCAATTGTCCTTGTGGAAACGGACCACACAGGAGGATGAGATATCAGAAGTTATGCAGTAGGTTGCTATCTCTATTCATGACCGCAAGGCAAGTCGGAGGTGGAATGGCAAATACTCTGAACCACTCAAAGCACTGTGGCCTTTTTTAAAGTGGGATGCAGATACAAAAACAGAGACTATCCTTACCAACAATCCTTCTTGAGTATCAGAGTCCAACATACAGAGTGCAGCGGAAGACGTTAAATGTGCTTCATTCCGTGAGAACGCAACTCTATAGTTCTACAGTGAGATAGTGCATTTCAGCCTCAAAGGAAGCAATGTCCTCAAACGGAACATTGGTGGCACCAGGATCTAAAGCAGGCTTAAGAAGCCTTGGATGCAGTCAGTCTTTTATTAACTATCATGACCGACACAATGTGATCCATAATACTTCCATTTTGGCAGAAATTACATTCAAGCACAGGCCCCCACTAGAAGGTAGTGATGACATTCAGGTGCTGAAAACGTCTTTTTAATGCCTAAAGGAATGATTGTGAGCTTTACTTACCATATATATTGGTCAAATGATGCCCTATGCCGGAAGACTGTCTTTTTTTTTTTCTTCAGTATCGGCAATGCAGAGACAATTTGTTGCGAAACACTGCCACTGCTGGTCATTCAGTATAATCTGCAGATGGAAAAGTCCACTGTTAGCACATTTACTACAAGCAATACAAAAAAATCATGATTTTTATAAAGGGTAAACAGATCAATACTATGGAGTTTGTATTATTGTGAAAATCAGCTTCTCTTTAGAAAATCAAATCTCGATTTGTGTTTTTAACCTACCATACTACTCTGAATCTCATGCCTCTTTTGCCAACACGCTCTAAACAACTGTAGAAGGTACATTAGGACATAGATAGAGATCTTTTTGCCAGCCAAGTGGCAGCGTACCCCTCTCACTTTATTTGATTTAGGATATGGTACACCAGTAGCAATTAAGCCAGCTGATAAGTTGAGAGGTAGGGTTACGCTACAGTTAATGGGAATGATAAAAGCTATGAATAGCATGTTCATAATCATCATTTGAGCCAATTCCTAGCAGTTCAGCAATAGTGAAGTTGACTAGTGCTCAAACTCCCGTTCGTTCAAATTTAGAGGTCTTAAAAAGTGCCCTAATTTCGTACATTTTACCATCATAGCTGTCACTTGGGCGTCCGGTCTACCCTGCTACTCATTTCATTAGCAAGATAAATGTATCTTACTGCTTGCTAGGCAACAGCAGAGTGGCCCTCACGTCAGACAACATCTTGCGTTTAGCTTTATGATGTCAGCTTGCTAGGCAACAGATTGGCCCTCATGTCAGACAACATCTTGCTTTCGCTTTATGATGTCAGATCATCACTGGTCCAATTGTCCTTGTGGAAGCGGACCACACAGGAGGATGAGATATCAGAAGTTATGCAGTAGGTTGCTATCTCTATTCATGACCGCAAGGCAAGTCGGAGGTGGAATGGCAAATACTCTGAACCACTCAAAGCACTGTGGCCTTTTTTAAAGTGGGATGCAGATACAAAAACAGAGACTATCCTTACCAACAATCCTTCTTGAGTATCAGAGTCCAACATACAGAGTGCAGCGGAAGACGTTAAATGTGCTTCATTCCGTGAGAACGCAACTCTATAGTTCTACAGTGAGATAGTGCATTTCAGCCTCAAAGGAAGCAATGTCCTCAAACGGAACATTGGTGGCACCAGGATCTAAAGCAGGCTTAAGAAGCCTTGGATGCAGTCAGTCTTTTATTAACTATCATGACCGACACAATGTGATCCATAATACTTCCATTTTGGCAGAAATTACATTCAAGCACAGGCCCCCACTAGAAGGTAGTGATGACATACAGGTGCTGAAAACGTCTTTTTAATGCCTAAAGGAATGATTGTGAGCTTTACTTACCATATATATTTGTCAAATGATGCCCTATGCCGGAAGACTGTCTTTTTTTTTTTTTTCAGTATCGGCAATGCAGAGACAATTTGTTGCGAAACACTGCCACTGCTGGTCATTCAGTATAATCTGCAGATGGAAAAGTCCACTGTTAGCACATTTACTACAAGCAATACAAAAAAATCATGATTTTTATAAAGGGTAAACAGATCAATACTATGGAGTTTGTATTATTGTGAAAATCAGCATCTCATTAGAAAATCAAATCTCGATTTGTGTTTTTAACCTACCATACTACTCTGAATCTCATGCCTCTTTTGCCAACACGCTCTAAACAACTGTAGAAGGTACATTAGGACATAGATAGAGATCTTTTTGCCAGCCAAGTGGCAGCGTACCCCTCTCACTTTATTTGATTTAGGATATGGTACACCAGTAGCAATTAAGCCAGCTGATAAGTTGAGAGGTAGGGTTACGCTACAGTTAATGGGAATGATAAAAGCTATGAATAGCATGTTCATAATCATCATTTGAGCCAATTCCTAGCAGTTCAGCAATAGTGAAGTTGACTAGTGCTCAAACTCCCGTTCGTTCAAATTTAGAGGTCTTAAAAAGTGCCCTAATTTCGTACATTTTACCATCATAGCTGTCACTTGGGCGTCCGGTCTACCCTGCTACTCATTTCATTAGCAAGATAAATGTATCTTACTGCTTGCTAGGCAACAGCAGAGTGGCCCTCACGTCAGACAACATCTTGCGTTTAGCTTTATGATGTCAGCTTGCTAGGCAACAGATTGGCCCTCATGTCAGACAACATCTTGCTTTCGCTTTATGATGTCAGATCATTACTGGTCCAATTGTCCTTGTGGAAGCGGACCACACAGGAGGATGAGATATCAGAAGTTATGCAGTAGGTTGCTCTCTCTATTCATGACCGCAAGGCAAGTCGGAGGTGGAATGGCAAATACTCTGAACCACTCAAAGCACTGTGGCCTTTTTTAAAGTGGGATGCAGATACAAAAACAGAGACTATCCTTACCAACAATCCTTCTTGAGTATCAGAGTCCAACATACAGAGTGCAGCGGAAGACGTTAAATGTGCTTCATTCCGTGAGAACGCAACTCTATAGTTCTACAGTGAGATAGTGCATTTCAGCCTCAAAGGAAGCAATGTCCTCAAACGGAACATTGGTGGCACCAGGATCTAAAGCAGGCTTAAGAAGCCTTGGATGCAGTCAGTCTTTTATTAACTATCATGACCGACACAATGTGATCTGGAGTTCTGGACTTTTTGGTTCCGTCCAGAGGTGTCAGGGAACAACACCCAAAGACCCCGGAGTTCCACCTGCCTTGGTGCACAAATATACAGAAACACGGGCTTCTCGATGGTGGCGTCAAAGACCAAAGGTTTATTACTGCAGGGACACAGAAGTCACAGATACTACACACGGGCAGAATTTAGGAGCCTGTTCGATTTGTACAAAGAGGGTTGCTCCTTATATACTGAATTTTAAGCTGGGGGCAAATTCTTTACATGTAATACATTCCCAAAACCTTTGTGTCTAAAACAATAAATATTTGGCGTTACACAGGAACCGTCGATAATATCTGAGGCCAAACATATGGAAGAGAGGGGTTCCCACTAGTTTGTCACAATTCCCTGTCAATATTGCATTCAGGACCCGGACCGCCTCATCGTAAAGTTCGTTACCTCCCCCTAATAAAGATTCAGAAAGAAAGAAACAGAGCCAGGTGTGGAAGATAGAAAAGTGGGATAAGGGATGTTTGTGGGTTGTAAATGGGCAAGGCTACCGGCTTCGGCCGCCTAATCATGATCAGGACAATGGACACGAAGACCAGTTTGGCAGGACTGGCCTCGGGCAGAGGAGGCAGTCTTTGTCGAGTCATGCAGCTACAGCGTGATCTGGTTTAAGGTGCACGTATCATGAAAGAGGTGAATCTCCGGCTAAGGCTACGTGTCCTTAATCGAAATGAAGTGATCAGAGGTTATTGCGTATGTGAGGGCAAGAAACACAAAATGGCTGCCATGATCTAAGATGGATGCCGTGGGTAGATCAGAAATGTGTTTATAAAAGGAGTGCTCTTGCTCGTAGCGTAGCGAAAACACCAGGATATACTAAATGGATCATTTGCGGTTCGCTGATACCAATATTATGTATTTCCGACAAACTTGAAAACACGGGTTCAAATCGTCACGGAACCTCAGACCCTCCTTTTGCCCTTACATAGCCAATTACTCAGTCTATGTCAGAATCTAGTTCTATGCTCATCAGGTCAGTGACATGCTGTTGTATCATCATCCTTTCTCGTGTCTTTTCTCCAAACGCAGGTGGTTTCCTAAGACAAGTTGCAGCACAAAGACTACACAGAGCAGGACCACACTGGATAATCAGACAACATGAGAATAGGAATACTAAGATGACACCAATGACCATCAGAACCTTCCATCCCCACGCTGATATCAGAGTCCAAAACCACTCCATGAAGGACCAGTTTCCCTTGTCTACATGTATGGAGTCGGAAATCTTGTGTAGCTTAGAGATCGCCTCATAGACTGTTGGAGCATTATTAGGAATAAAGACACAGCAGCTCGATTGGATCATTCTGCATACCCCACCTCGATCTGCAAGTATAACGTCTAGAACCATACGGTTCTGCAACGTCATGAGTCTATCCGCCTGAAGCTCAGCTGTCAAGTTGCTAAGGGCACCAGCAGTTTCGGTAATAGTAGATTCAACTACCCGTGTTAGCGGACGTATGTTTCTACTATTGGCCATAGGCCCCCAGAACGGAAGGAAGCCTTTGAAGAAGTCTCCAGCTTCCTGACCAGCGGTATCTTCCTTGCTGAAGACACCTCTCGCTATTCTGGTTCTGTGGTAATCAGATGAAGCAGTGTATGTCGGAGGCAACAATCGAGCAATATAACATGATCCTGAAAAGTCGGCAGGCAACCATGTATAAGCTCTGTCTCGACAAATGAAGTAGGTGCCCCTAGCAGTGAGAAAGGCAGGGGAAGAGTTAGCCGGAAACACATAAGTCTCTACGCACTCACTCCTCCCTAGCTGAGCTCTCGGATTTCTCCCATTACCTTGCAAACAGGCCTGACCTCGGTGAGGTACGACCCAGATTGGAGTTGAGCTTTTACGCTTGCTTTCTCCTAAACTAAGGCGATACTCTGAAGTATTCCAACTTAAATATACTCGCAATTCGTCTCTAGGGTAAGATGGAGTATTATTGACGTCCTTGACCATGTCAATAATTCCCTGGACTAAGGCTTTGTTGGCAGAGTTATATTTAGTGGAACGCGGTGGACGTGGAGGATAGGTTTCAAGGGCATAAGCAAAGATGGTTTGGAGGGCCTGAAATGATCCATTGTAGCTGAAAGGCAAAACCAGATAGGGAATACCTTTATCCATAGTGTGGGGTATCAAGCCACACACCCAGCAGTCTGTAGTGTTAACTACCAGTTGGTGTTGGTGCAAGAGCTGTACAAAAGTGTTGTTGGTGAATTCTGAGCGTCGAGCTTGCTCATGTTCCGGAAACGAGTGAAAAGAGTGTATAGAAGAAACAGTAGAAATGGCAGGATCAAGGGGAGGTACTGTAGTAACTGGCACAAAAATCAAATTTATACTAAAGACGATTCCACCCACCAATGTTGCTAAAATAATCAAGAATGTAATGGCACATTGCATCAAAAAGCATTTGTTATGAAGAATTCTGTGAAGTCTGTTTCTGCGAACATAAATCACATTTTTTCGTTGCAGCGCAGGAAGCTCCATCTTCTACAATCCGCTCGCGACCACTGATGATGTGTACGTAGGTGAAAATGCCTCTATCAGCCCTGGGAGTTCCCAGAACCAACAGAAAGATCGACCTTGTGTCAGACCCCTGCAGATTCAACTAGGCACACAGCCACGACCCTACGGCTACCCAGACGGCAAGGCAATTTAAAAAAAACAATAAACAATAGCAAACTTCCTGGCTGAAGGCAAAAGTTCAATATATCAAAATCACAATATGCAGTTGCCTGCTTTATTTGTCCATTTTACGGCTTCTTAAGTTATATCTCTGTTTCGCTGGTACTGTCTGATCGGCAAATAGTGTATCACTAGCAGCTGTTGCAGTGTTTAAGTTCGCAGATGGCAACGTTTCTTCTGATGCTGGAGACAAATGTTCAGTGTTCAAAGGAGTCTTTTCAGGAGGAGAGTCAGGTTTTAGAGTGTCAGTAATCAATTCGGCATCGCTGAAAGAGATGAACTTCGGTGTGCTTTCAGATTCGGAGGCACCAATTCCCTTCTTCACCCAGTCGTCGTAAGGGAGCGGCAAAGGGACACGCTTAACGTGGGATGCGTGTACCCAGTGCTTGCGGCCAGCTACACGAACTGCTGTCCTCGTTGCAAGTAGGATTTGGAAGGGCCCCACAAATCTCGGCTGAAGGTTCTTCGTCCTCGCGAAGTTCTTGATGACGACGAAGTCTCCCGGTTTCAGCTGATGCCCTGGACTCTCCGGAGGTTTTGGCAAAGCATCGAAAACCTGTTGATGAATAAGACTCAATTTAGCAGTCAAGCCGTAAAGGTAGTCTATCAACATAGGATATTCTATGGAGCAAAATTCTTTAGGCCTTGGCACACCCCAGATATTTGCCGAGCGACCAAAGACTATTTCATAAGGACTAAGCCCTATTCTAGAATGTACCGTTGCTCTCGTTGATAACAAGGCCAAAGGAAGTGCGTCTGGCCAGGCTAAACCTGTGGATGCTTGTATTTTAGCTATTTTCAGCTTGAGGGTGCCATTGTAACCCTCCACTAAACCAGCAGACTGGGGATGGTTTGCACTGTGGAATTTCTGTTTCAGTCCTAGGCCGGCACACACACTCTGCATAACTTTCCCTATAAACTCACTTCCGTTATCTGACCATACAATCCGTGGCATTCCATACCTAGGGAAAAATTCTTTGAGAAGAATTTTGGCAGTTGATAGGGCAGTGTTGTCCTTTAGTGGGTATGCTTCTATCCACCTGGAAAAAGCACAGACCACCACTAGGACATATTTTAAATTATTACAGCGGTCCATGTGAATAAAATCTAACTGAATCACTTCAAAAGGGCAGGAAGGAGGAGCGAAATGACCAGCTGGAGTTGGAGTTCCCTTGCCAGGATTATGCATCAAGCACACCATACAATTTTTCACCACTCTCTCTGCACACTTACTGATTCCCTCATTCTTCCAGACCGGAGCCAACATCTTACAGATCCCTTTAGAACTTATATGCGCTACTCCATGCGCCATCGTCACTACTGCAAGCACATACGCATCGGGCAACATCCAACGCTGCTGTTCTGTCAAATCAATCCAACATCCGTTCGAGTCCAACTTGCCCGTACTTTCTCTCCATACACGTTTCTCTTCCTCAGTTGCTTCTTTCTGAATCTCTTTCACACTTTCCATAGTATCCTCGCACATTCCAGACTCAGCAATCCATCTTGCAGACGTAGCAACATACATTCTGCTCATCGTGTCTCTAGCTGTCTGTTTAGCAATTTCATCAGCAAAAGCATTCCCACGACCAACATCATCCGTGATTGCTTTATGAGCACTGCACTTCACAATCGCAACTTCAGTCGGCAAGGTTAGAGATTCCAACAAGTCATTAACTAGCTGACCATGTTGGATCTTAGTCCCATGGGACGTAATGAAACCTCTTTCTCTCCACAAACGGCCAAAACTATGGGCCACGCCAAATGCGTACTGACTATCTGTAAAGACATTCACTCTCTTTCCCTTAGCTAAAATACACGCTCTTGTTAGAGCTATTAATTCTGCAGCTTGGGCAGCATTCTGACTCACTCTTGCAGTCTCCACAATCGTCTTCAAAGTCGTTACTGCGTAAGCAGCAGTCACATCACCATTCTCCAATTTAAAACATGACCCGTCCACATACAGCGTACCATCCGGATCTGATAACGGAGTATCCTTCAAATCAATGCGTCCTTTTGTCTCTTCCTCCGTTTTAAAGCAGCAATCATGTGGCTCGGAATCACTCGACTCTTGATCAGTCGGCAACAGTGTTGCTGGATTCAATACATTACATCTTTTGATCTGAATATGACTCGCTAGTAATGTCAGCTCGTAACCAGATAATCTCGCACTAGTAAGGTGTTGTGTCTTCGTTCGGTTCATGAGTGTATCCACTGCATGAGGAACCATGACCACTAGCATGTTGTTCATCACCAAACCAGCAGATTGTCGAATGGAAGCCGCAGCTGCCGCTGTAGCTCTCAAACAACTAGGCAACGCTCTGGCTACCGGATCTAATGTTGATGAGAAATACGCACAAGGGCGTTGTTTATCACCAAACTTCTGTGTCAAAACACTCAACGCGCAACCTTCTCTCTCGTGAACATAGAGCGTGAACGGCTTACTGTAATCAGGTGTACCCAATACAGGAGCTGAACACAATGCTTTTCGTAATTCAGTAAAACTCTCTTGACATTCATCAGACCATGGCACTGGACTCGGAACATTTTTCCCAGTCAAGGCTACCAATGGTTTCGCTAAAAGAGAAAAATTTGGGATCCACTGTCTACAGTAAGAGGTAATACCTAGAAAGGCACGTACTTCTCTCTGTGTGCGTGGAACACTCATCTGTGTAATTGCTTTTATTCTCTCTGGGGTCAACTTCCTTCCCTCCTTTGACAAGAGATGACCTAGGTAGGTCACTTCTTGGCAGCAGTATTGCATTTTCGAAAAAGATACCTTGTGATTCAAATTAGACAAATGATGCAATAAGGAAATCGTAGCTGCTTTGCAAGTTTCCTTGTCATCGGCAGCCACTAGAAGATCGTCTACGTACTGTACTAGGGCAGAACCTGGAGGAAGGACAAAAGAATCTAACTGGCTTTTTAATGCTTGACTGTAAATGGATGGACTCTCACAATAGCCTTGTGGAGCGCGTTTAAATCTGAAACTGCGACCTCCTAGACAGAAGCCGAAAATATCCCTGCTTTCTTCGGCTATCGGAATGCTGAAAAAGGCATTCTTTAAGTCGATGACTGAGAACCAAGTAGCTGTAGCCGGAATCAATGTTAACAAGGCAGTAATGTCTGGCACTACAGGAAACTGCGGGACCACAATCTTATTAACTTCTCTAAGGTCTATGACAAACCTATAAACTGGAGGTTTTGTCGGATCAGTTCGTTTCAAAATCGGTAGTACAGGACTGTTGCAGACATTTCCTCTCGTTTCTTCAACCACACCTTTCTTAATCAAATCTTGCACAATCAATAGAAGTGCACGCTCTCCTTCACTAGATATTTTATATTGGGGAATTCTTGGAAATTTTACATTTGTTTTCAAAGTCACTACATACGGTGGAATTTCTAAGAGACCTACATCATTAGGACCAGTCGCCCAAAGAGAATCAGGGAGTGAGCGTAGCTCTGGCGGGAGTGCGTCCATTGACAAGTACATCGGAGAGGTGATATTTTTACCCAACGTGAGTTGTACTCCTTCCGGAGAACAGTACAATGTCGCATATAGTTGTTTTAACAAATCTAAACCAAGCAGATTTTCATTACAACCTGTCGTCAAAATCAGGGGTGCTTTCAATTGGCACGGTCCAACAGAAATAGACAAAGGACCAGATATCGGGTTGTAAACAGGGGCGCCTGAAAAACCTACGGAAACATTTGTTGAGCCGGACAAAGGTGCGCCAGGGAGTTTCGCATGAATGATAGAACTTTTTGCGGCACCAGTATCCAACAGAAACGGTTCGACAACACCTGATGTTGCTACTGCGACATAAGGCCCACTCTGATCCACTGGAACTGATACTACTCCCTCTCTCTGTCCATGGCTGTCCTAGTACCCATTTTGCTGAAATCCCTCATCTACTTCACAATAGTCTTCAACAAGATATTGTTGAGATCTGTTTTGCTGAGTAGACTGTCCATTTCGTTGATCAAAGTGATTGGAAGGACGATCATTCGTTTGTGGAGGCATAGCACCTCGTCCTCGACCTCTAGAATTCTGCACGAAACCACCACGACCTCTCTGAGCTGCTACTGCATTATTTTGCGCTAAGATCGGACATTCATTTTTATAGTGACCCTCTTTCTTACAGTACGCACACTGATTCCACTGATATTGAGGTCTTGATGAGCTATAATCTGTCCTTTGGTACGAACCTTGCTGCGTATTAGATTGATTTGTGCGAGGCGGATAACCCTGCTGCAAAAGAACTTTAGTTTTTAAATCTTTCGTTTTCTTTTCTGATTTTTCCTTTTCCTCTTTATCCCTGTTTTCATAGTACTGTGCAGTCGCAAGTATTTGCGCTGTTGTAGATACAGCCCACGCACTTTCTGAGTCTTTTAATTTATTGCATAATTCAGGTAACAAATTATGCACAAATTTATCGACAAATAGTCTTTGTCCTCCTTCTGTACTCATGTCCTGACCACTATGATCTACAAAAGTCTCTTCAAACCTCGTGAAGAAGTCAGAGACACTTTCGTCTTTCTTCTGCCTGCATGCTGATAACTTGTCCCAATTAACACGTAATGCGGGCATCAAGGTCTTCATTAGATCAATTATTCTACCTGGTAGATTAGCAATTAGGGGTTCGGGTTTTGCACCACCTATTTGCTGACCATCTGCTGCAGTGATAGCTGCCCAATCACCACCTAAGGCAGCTTGATGATCCTCTCTACGAATTTTGGCCCACATTGGTTGCGGAACTACGTTACCAAACAACATATCGATGTCCGCTAAGTTCATTATACAAGCCTCAACTGTCTGTGTTAATTCCTTGTAATATCCAGCAGGATTCTTACGCGGATCTGGCAAGGCCTGTTTCACTGCTAGCACTTCAGCTCGCTTCCATGGAATGTGTATCCACACTCTTTGGAACTGCGCTGGAGCAGCTGCAATACCAGCATTATCATCACGTGCTACTGCTTCGCGCCAGATTGGAGGAACTTCCCTCATAGGATATTGGCGACTTAGCTTCATTTTTCCTCTTTCTAAATCTCTCGGCGAACGAAGAGATGGATCATTCCTAAAACTTAAAAAGTTCCATCGCTTCTTTTATATTCTCACCCACTATCATTCCAGCAGCAAACTCTTTCTGAACTTTAATTAAATCTTCCAAATCTGATTCAACATCATCTTCTTCTATTTCTTCACGTAACAACGAGCACATCTCGTCAAAGACATACCGTTGTGTTGGTTCTTTCCACTGCATAAATGTGTCTAGCACATCTCTCGTACTATATCTTCTACTCTTCGAAATCCATCTGAGAGCCGTGGAATCTAAAATTCCCCGTTCCTCAGTACTTGGAAGCTGACTACGTCTCTGAACTGAGTCAGGAGTAGGAGTCTTAATTAAAGTTTTATATAAAGGAGACAGCATATTAGTAACAGAATCAGTGATTCTTCGACGAACAGAAAGTGGAGTTAGCACACTCGCAGACGTGGAAAACGCAGTAGAGGTAGGAATAGATAACGGAACAGTAGGAGTATCGAGAAAAATAGTTTGTGGAATAGTAGGTACAGAAGCTGGCAGTTCAGGAAGAGGAGGAGCTGTAGGAACATTCACATTCATCACAGGAGGTACGGGAACTTGATTCTGGAGGACAGGAGCAGGAACACCAGGTTGTCCAGCAACCGGCAATTGAACATTCGGGACAAGTGGAGCCGCAGCACCTTGTGCGTACGGTGGAGGTGACCGTAACAGATAAGATAACAGAGGATCGTTTTCGGAATCCTCCAGTATCTTAGCCATTTTCGATGGCAAGGCAGGATAGCACTTGTCAATCGCTAAGTTATGCTCTCTAATGGCTACATCTATGGCCTTCTCACACTCGTTAGCCTGCAACTGCTTAGCCGCTTGCTCTAGAGTCAACTCTTCTTGTTCTTTCTGTTCTTTCTTCAACCTTTTCATTTCTCTCTGTTTGGATTCCTTTCGCCAATAACGGAAAGAATCAAACATTGCCGGCCGGGCTTTCTTCCTAAACAATTTCGCTTCTAAATTGTCGAGAATCTCGGGTTCAAAACTACCATGCAGTGGCCAACTAAGGACACCATCCTTCTTACAGTAACGGACCCACACCTCATTATAAGATATAGGACCCACACCAAATTTACAATATAAATCATATATTGGAGTCCCAATCGGAGGAACCAGACATGAGTCCTCCAATCGTGAATCACTGTTGCAACTAAAACAAGACAACATACAGTTTTTCCGACTTACCATTTTCAGTCCGGAACACAAAACAAACAAAACACAGAACAAATATGTGCACTCGAACCAAGAACTTAGGCCTACCAAAACGAACTGATGTATCGATACCCAAACTAAACCAAATAGATTATCGTAACTAGAACAACCAGTGATAATCTTACGAAACCAAACCAAACCAAGAACTAATCAAGGATTTTAACAATCCTCACAAAGTAACCAGCTAGCTATCACTAAATACTTAACTGAGGCACTGAAGACGTCACCAAGGAGAAACCCGTCACGTTTCGCTGTACTAAGGACTGCACCTCGGGTCCAAGACAGGGCGACGGTCAAGGCAACGGCCCACTGCAGCCGTCCTGAACGGGAAACCCTCGTGGAAGAGAACTTCGGGCCACTTTTGCGATATGCCGGGATCGATGAAGTGGGGCGCCTCCCTCAGGAATCTTCACACGAAGCTTCTCGAACTCTTCAGGCTTTTGGACCGGTACCGAATGACGTCGCCCCACGTTGGGCGCCAATTGGAGTTCTGGACTTTTTGGTTCCGTCCAGAGGTGTCAGGGAACAACACCCAAAGACCCCGGAGTTCCACCTGCCTTGGTGCACAAATGAACAGAAACACGGGCTTCTCGATGGTGGCGTCAAAGACCAAAGGTTTATTACTGCAGGGACACAGAAGTCACAGATACTACACACGGGCAGAATCTAGGAGCCTGTTCGATTTGTACAAAGAGGGTTGCTCCTTATATACTGAATTTTAAGCTGGGGGCAAATTCTTTACATGTAATACATTCCCAAAACCTTTGTGTCTAAAACAATAAATATTTGGCGTTACACAGGAACCGTCGATAATATCTGAGGCCAAACATATGGAAGAGAGGGGTTCCCACTAGTTTGTCACAATTCCCTGTCAATATTGCATTCAGGACCCGGACCGCCTCATCGTAAAGTTCGTTACCTCCCCCTAATAAAGATTCAGAAAGAAAGAAACAGAGCCAGGTGTGGAAGATAGAAAAGTGGGATAAGGGATGTTTGTGGGTTGTAAATGGGCAAGGCTACCGGCTTCGGCCGCCTAATCATGATCAGGACAATGGACACGAAGACCAGTTTGGCAGGACTGGCCTCGGGCAGAGGAGGCAGTCTTTGTCGAGTCATGCAGCTACAGCGTGATCTGGTTTAAGGTGCACGTATCATGAAAGAGGTGAATCTCCGGCTAAGGCTACGTGTCCTTAATCGAAATGAAGTGATCAGAGGTTA
Organism: Lissotriton vulgaris; assembly: GCF_964263255.1. Taxonomy (NCBI): domain Eukaryota; kingdom Metazoa; phylum Chordata; class Amphibia; order Caudata; family Salamandridae; genus Lissotriton; species Lissotriton vulgaris. Next base: position 323,543,032 of record NC_141700.1, on the reverse strand, counting down.
TTGCGTATGTGAGGGCAAGAAACACAAAATGGCTGCCATGATCTAAGATGGATGCCGTGGGTAGATCAGAAATGTGTTTATAAAAGGAGTGCTCTTGCTCGTAGCGTAGCGAAAACACCAGGATATACTAAATGGATCATTTGCGGTTCGCTGATACCAATATTATGTATTTCCGACAAACTTGAAAACACGGGTTCAAATCGTCACGGAACCTCAGATCCATAATACTTCCATTTTGGCAGAAATTACATTCAAGCACAGGCCCCCACTAGAAGGTAGTGATGACATTCAGGTGCTGAAAACGTCTTTTTAATGCCTAAAGGAAAATTGTGAGCTTTACTTACCATATATATTGGTCAAATGATGCCCTATGCCGGAAGACTGTCTTTTTTTTTTCTTCAGTATCGGCAATGCAGAGACAATTTGTTGCGAAACACTGCCACTGATGGTCATTCAGTATAATCTGCAGATGGAAAAGTCCACTGTTAGCACATTTACTACAAGCAATACAAAAAAATCATGATTTTTATAAAGGGTAAACAGATCAATACTATGGAGTTTGTATTATTGTGAAAATCAGCATCTCATTAGAAAATCAAATCTCGATTTGTGTTTTTAACCTACCATACTACTCTGAATCTCATGCCTCTTTTGCCAACACGCTCTAAACAACTGTAGAAGGTACATTAGGACATAGATAGAGATCTTTTTGCCATCCAAGTGGCAGCGTACCCCTCTCACTTTATTTGTTTTAGGATATGGTACACCAGTAGCAATTAAGCCAGCTGATAAGTTGAGAGGTAGGGTTACGCTACAGTTAATGGGAATGATAAAAGCTATGAATAGCATGTTCATAATCATCATTTGAGCCAATTCCTAGCAGTTCAGCAATAGTGAAGTTGACTAGTGCTCAAACTCCCGTTCGTTCAAATTTAGAGGTCTTAAAAAGTGCCCTAATTTCGTACATTTTACCATCATAGCTGTCACTTGGGCGCCCGGTCTACCCTGCTACTCATTTCATTAGCAAGATAAATGTATCTTACTGCTTGCTAGGCAACAGCAGAGTGGCCCTCACGTCAGACAACATCTTGCGTTTAGCTTTATGATGTCAGCTTGCTAGGCAACAGATTGGCCCTCATGTCAGACAACATCTTGCTTTCGCTTTATGATGTCAGATCATCACTGGTCCAATTGTCCTTGTGGAAGCGGACCACACAGGAGGATGAGATATCAGAAGTTATGCAGTAGGTTGCTATCTCTATTCATGACCGCAAGGCAAGTCGGAGGTGGAATGGCAAATACTCTGAACCACTCAAAGCACTGTGGCCTTTTTTAAAGTGGGATGCAGATACAAAAACAGAGACTATCCTTACCAACAATCCTTCTTGAGTATCAGAGTCCAACATACAGAGTGCAGCGGAAGACGTTAAATGTGCTTCATTCCGTGAGAACGCAACTCTATAGTTCTACAGTGAGATAGTGCATTTCAGTCTCAAAGGAAGCAATGTCCTCAAACGGAACATAGGTGGCACCAGGATCTAAAGCAGGCTTAAGAAGCCTTGGATGCAGTCAGTCTTTTATTAACTATCATGACCGACACAATGTGATCCATAATACTTCCATTTTGGCAGAAATTACATTCAAGCACAGGCCCCCACTAGAAGGTAGTGATGACATTCAGGTGCTGAAAACGTCTTTTTAATGCCTAAAGGAATGATTGGAGCTTTACTTACCATATATATTGGTCAAATGATGCCCTATGCCGGAAGACTGTCTTTTTTTTTTCTTCAGTATCAGCAATGCAGAGACAATTTGTTGCGAAGCACTGCCACTGCTGGTCATTCAGTATAATCTGCAGATGGAAAAGTCCACTGTTAGCACATTTACTACAAGCAATACAAAAAAATCATGATTTTTATAAAGGGTAAACAGATCAATACTATGGAGTTTGTATTATTGTGAAAATCAGCATCTCATTAGAAAATCAAATCTCGATTTGTGTTTTTAACCTACCATACTACTCTGAATCTCATGCCTCTTTTGCCAACACGCTCTAAACAACTGTAGAAGGTACATTAGGACATAGATAGAGATCTTTTTGCCAGCCAAGTGGCAGCGTACCCCTCTCACTTTATTTGATTTAGGATATGGTACACCAGTAGCAATTAAGCCAGCTGATAAGTTGAGAGGTAGGGTTACGCTACAGTTAATGGGAATGATAAAAGCTATGAATAGCATGTTCATAATCATCATTTGAGCCAATTCCTAGCAGTTCAGCAATAGTGAAGTTGACTAGTGCTCAAACTCCCGTTCGTTCAAATTTAGAGGTCTTAAAAAGTGCCCTAATTTCGTACATTTTACCATCATAGCTGTCACTTGGGCGTCCGGTCTACCCTGCTACTCATTTCATTAGCAAGATAAATGTATCTTACTGCTTGCTAGGCAACAGCAGAGTGGCCCTCACGTCAGACAACATCTTGCGTTTAGCTTTATGATGTCAGCTTGCTAGGCAACAGATTGGCCCTCATGTCAGACAACATCTTGCTTTCGCTTTATGATGTCAGATCATCACTGGTCCAATTGTCCTTGTGGAAGCGGGCCACACAGGAGGATGAGATATCAGAAGTTATGCAGTAGGTTGCTCTCTCTATTCATGACCGCAAGGCAAGTCGGAGGTGGAATGGCAAATACTCTGAACCACTCAAAGCACTGTGGCCTTTTTTAAAGTGGGATGCAGATACAAAAACAGAGACTATCCTTACCAACAATCCTTCTTGAGTATCAGAGTCCAACATACAGAGTGCAGCGGAAGACGCTAAATGTGCTTCATTCCGTGAGAACGCAACTCTATAGTTCTACAGTGAGATAGTGCATTTCAGCCTCAAAGGAAGCAATGTCCTCAAACGGAACATTGGTGGCACCAGGATCTAAAGCAGGCTTAAGAAGCCTTGGATGCAGTCAGTCTTTTATTAACTATCATGACCGACACAATGTGATCCATAATACTTCCATTTTGGCAGAAATTACATTCAAGCACAGGCCCCCACTAGAAGGTAGTGATGACATTTAGGTGCTGAAAACGTCTTTTTAATGCCTAAAGGAATGATTGTGAGCTTTACTTACCATATATATTGGTCAAATGATGCCCTATGCCGGAAGACTGTCTTTTTTTTTTTCTTCAGTATCGGCAATGCAGAGACAATTTGTTGCGAAACACTGCCACTGCTGGTCATTCAGTATAATCTGCAGATGGAAAAGTCCACTGTTAGCACATTTACTACAAGCAATACAAAAAAATCATGATTTTTATAAAGGGTAAACAGATCAATACTATGGAGTTTGTATTATTGTGAAAATCAGCATCTCTTTAGAAAATCAAATCTCGATTTGTGTTTTTAACCTACCATACTACTCTGAATCTCATGCCTCTTTTGCCAACACGCTCTAAACAACTGTAGAAGGTACATTAGGACATAGATAGAGATCTTTTTGCCAGCCAAGTGGCAGCGTACCCCTCTCACTTTATTTGATTTAGGATATGGTACACCAGTAGCAATTAAGCCAGCTGATAAGTTGAGAGGTAGGGTTACGCTACAGTTAATGGGAATGATAAAAGCTATGAATAGCATGTTCATAATCATCATTTGAGCCAATTCCTAGCAGTTCAGCAATAGTGAAGTTGACTAGTGCTCAAACTCCCGTTCGTTCAAATTTAGAGGTCTTAAAAAGTGCCCTAATTTCGTACATTTTACCATCATAGCTGTCACTTGGGCGTCCGGTCTACCCTGCTACTCATTTCATTAGCAAGATAAATGTATCTTACTGCTTGCTAGGCAACAGCAGAGTGGCCCTCACGTCAGACAACATCTTGCGTTTAGCTTTATGATGTCAGCTTGCTAGGCAACAGATTGGCCCTCATGTCAGACAACATCTTGCTTTCGCTTTATGATGTCAGATCATCACTGGTCCAATTGTCCTTGTGGAAGCGGACCACACAGGAGGATGAGATATCAGAAGTTATGCAGTAGGTTGCTATCTCTATTCATGACCGCAAGGCAAGTCGGAGGTGGAATGGCAAATACTCTGAACCACTCAAAGCACTGTGGCCTTTTTTAAAGTGGGATGCAGATACAAAAACAGAGACTATCCTTACCAACAATCCTTCTTGAGTATCAGAGTCCAACATACAGAGTGCAGCGGAAGACGTTAAATGTGCTTCATTCCGTGAGAACGCAACTCTATAGTTCTACAGTGAGATAGTGCATTTCAGCCTCAAAGGAAGCAATGTCCTCAAACGGAACATTGGTGGCACCAGGATCTAAAGCAGGCTTAAGAAGCCTTGGATGCAGTCAGTCTTTTATTAACTATCATGACCGACACAATGTGATCCATAATACTTCCATTTTGGCAGAAATTACATTCAAGCACAGGCCCCCACTAGAAGGTAGTGATGACATTCAGGTGCTGAAAACGTCTTTTTAATGCCTAAAGGAATGATTGTGAGCTTTACTTACCATATATATTGGTCAAATGATGCCCTATGCCGGAAGACTGTCTTTTTTTTTTTTCTTCAGTATCGGCAATGCAGAGACAATTTGTTGCGAAACACTGCCACTGCTGGTCATTCAGTATAATCTGCAGATGGAAAAGTCCACTGTTAGCACATTTACTACAAGCAATACAAAAAAATCATGATTTTTATAAAGGGTAAACAGATCAATACTATGGAGTTTGTATTGTTGTGAAAATCAGCATCTCTTTAGAAAATCAAATCTCGATTTGTGTTTTTAACCTACCATACTACTCTGAATCTCATGCCTCTTTTGCCAACACGCTCTAAACAACTGTAGAAGGTACATTAGGACATAGATAGAGATCTTTTTGCCAGCCAAGTGGCAGCGTACCCCTCTCACTTTATTTGATTTAGGATATGGTACACCAGTAGCAATTAAGCCAGCTGATAAGTTGAGAGGTAGGGTTACGCTACAGTTAATGGGAATGATAAAAGCTATGAATAGCATGTTCATAATCATCATTTGAGCCAATTCCTAGCAGTTCAGCAATAGTGAAGTTGACTAGTGCTCAAACTCCCGTTCGTTCAAATTTAGAGGTCTTAAAAAGTGCCCTAATTTCGTACATTTTACCATCATAGCTGTCACTTGGGCGTCCGGTCTACCCTGCTACTCATTTCATTAGCAAGATAAATGTATCTTACTGCTTGCTAGGCAACAGCAGAGTGGCCCTCACGTCAGACAACATCTTGCGTTTAGCTTTATGATGTCAGCTTGCTAGGCAACAGATTGGCCCTCATGTCAGACAACATCTTGCTTTCGCTTTATGATGTCAGATCATCACTGGTCCAATTGTCCTTGTGGAAGCGGACCACACAGGAGGATGAGATATCAGAAGTTATGCAGTAGGTTGCTATCTCTATTCATGACCGCAAGGCAAGTCGGAGGTGGAATGGCAAATACTCTGAACCACTCAAAGCACTGTGGCCTTTTTTAAAGTGGGATGCAGATACAAAAACAGAGACTATCCTTACCAACAATCCTTCTTGAGTATCAGAGTCCAACATACAGAGTGCAGCGGAAGACGTTAAATGTGCTTCATTCCGTGAGAACGCAACTCTATAGTTCTACAGTGAGATAGTGCATTTCAGCCTCAAAGGAAGCAATGTCCTCAAACGGAACATTGGTGGCACCAGGATCTAAAGCAGGCTTAAGAAGCCTTGGATGCAGTCAGTCTTTTATTAACTATCATGACCGCCACAATGTGATCCATAATACTTCCATTTTGGCAGAAATTACATTCAAGCACAGGCCCCCACTAGAAGGTAGTGATGACATTCAGGTGCTGAAAACGTCTTTTTAATGCCTAAAGGAATGATTGTGAGCTTTACTTACCATATATATTGGTCAAATGATGCCCTATGCCGGAAGACTGTCTTTTTTTTTTTCTTCAGTATCGGCAATGCAGAGACAATTTTGTGCGAAACACTGCCACTGCTGGTCATTCAGTATAATCTGCAGATGGAAAAGTCCACTGTTAGCACATTTACTACAAGCAATACAAAAAAATCATGATTTTTATAAAGGGTAAACAGATCAATACTATGGAGTTTGTATTATTGTGAAAATCAGCATCTCATTAGAAAATCAAATCTCGATTTGTGTTTTTAACCTACCATACTACTCTGAATCTCATGCCTCTTTTGCCAACACGCTCTAAACAACTGTAGAAGGTACATTAGGACATAGATAGAGATCTTTTTGCCAGCCAAGTGGCAGCGTACCCCTCTCACTTTATTTGATTTAGGATATGGTACACCAGTAGCAATTAAGCCAGCTGATAAGTTGAGAGGTAGGGTTACGCTACAGTTAATGGGAATGATAAAAGCTATGAATAGCATGTTCATAATCATCATTTGAGCCAATTCCTAGCAGTTCAGCAATAGTGAAGTTGACTAGTGCTCAAACTCCCGTTCGTTCAAATTTAGAGGTCTTAAAAAGTGCCCTAATTTCGTAAATTTTACCATCATAGCTGTCACTTGGGCGTCCGGTCTACCCTGCTACTCATTTCATTAGCAAGATAAATGTATCTTACTGCTTGCTAGGCAACAGCAGAGTGGCCCTCACGTCAGACAACATCTTGCGTTTAGCTTTATGATGTCAGCTTGCTAGGCAACAGATTGGCCCTCATGTCAGACAACATCTTGCTTTCGCTTTATGATGTCAGATCATCACTGGTCCAATTGTCCTTGTGGAAGCGGGCCACACAGGAGGATGAGATATCAGAAGTTATGCAGTAGGTTGCTATCTCTATTCATGACCGCAAGGCAAGTCGGAGGTGGAATGGCAAATACTCTGAACCACTCAAAGCACTGTGGCCTTTTTTAAAGTGGGATGCAGATACAAAAACAGAGACTATCCTTACCAACAATCCTTCTTGAGTATCAGAGTCCAACATACAGAGTGCAGCGGAAGACGTTAAATGTGCTTCATTCCGTGAGAACGCAACTCTATAGTTCTACAGTGAGATAGTGCATTTCAGCCTCAAAGGAAGCAATGTCCTCAAACGGAACATTGGTGGCACCAGGATCTAAAGCAGGCTTAAGAAGCCTTGGATGCAGTCAGTCTTTTATTAACTATCATGACCGACACAATGTGATCCATAATACTTCCATTTTGGCAGAAATTACATTCAAGCACAGGCCCCCACTAGAAGGTAGTGATGACATTCAGGTGCTGAAAACGTCTTTTTAATGCCTAAAGGAATGATTGTGAGCTTTACTTACCTTATATATTGGTCAAATGATGCCCTATGCCGGAAGACTGTCTTTTTTTTTTTTCTTCAGTATCGGCAATGCAGAGACAATTTGTTGCGAAACACTGCCACTGCTGGTCATTCAGTATAATCTGCAGATGGAAAAGTCCACTGTTAGCACATTTACTACAAGCAATACAAAAAAATCATGATTTTTATAAAGGTTAAACAGATCAATACTATGGAGTTTGTATTATTGTGAAAATCAGCATCTCATTAGAAAATCAAATCTCGATTTGTGTTTTTAACCTACCATACTACTCTGAATCTCATGCCTCTTTTGCCAACACGCTCTAAACAACTGTAGAAGGTACATTAGGACATAGATAGAGATCTTTTTGCCAGCCAAGTGGCAGCATACCCCTCTCACTTTATTTGATTTAGGATATGGTACACCAGTAGCAATTAAGCCAGCTGATAAGTTGAGAGGTAGGGTTACGCTACAGTTAATGGGAATGATAAAAGCTATGAATAGCATGTTCATAATCATCATTTGAGCCAATTCCTAGCAGTTCAGCAATAGTGAAGTTGACTAGTGCTCAAACTCCCGTTCGTTCAAATTTAGAGGTCTTAAAAAGTGCCCTAATTTCGTACATTTTACCATCATAGCTGTCACTTGGGCGTCCGGTCTACCCTGCTACTCATTTCATTAGCAAGATAAATGTATCTTACTGCTTGCTAGGCAACAGCAGAGTGGCCCTCACGTCAGACAACATCTTGCGTTTAGCTTTATGATGTCAGCTTGCTAGGCAACAGATTGGCCCTCATGTCAGACAACATCTTGCTTTCGCTTTATGATGTCAGATCATCACTGGTCCAATTGTCCTTGTGGAAGCGGACCACACAGGAGGATGAGATATCAGAAGTTATGCAGTAGGTTGCTATCTCTATTCATGACCGCAAGGCAAGTCGGAGGTGGAATGGCAAATACTCTGAACCACTCAAAGTACTGTGGCCTTTTTTAAAGTGGGATGCAGATACAAAAACAGAGACTATCCTTACCAACAATCCTTCTTGAGTATCAGAGTCCAACATACAGAGTGCAGCGGAAGACGTTAAATGTGCTTCATTCCGTGAGAACGCAACTCTATAGTTCTACAGTGAGATAGTGCATTTCAGCCTCAAAGGAAGCAATGTCCTCAAACGGAACATTGGTGGCACCAGGATCTAAAGCAGGCTTAAGAAGCCTTGGATGCAGTCAGTCTTTTATTAACTATCATGACCGCCACAATGTGATCCATAATACTTCCATTTTGGCAGAAATTACATTCAAGCACAGGCCCCCACTAGAAGGTAGTGATGACATTCAGGTGCTGAAAACGTCTTTTTAATGCCTAAAGGAATGATTGTGAGCTTTACTTACCATATATATTGGTCAAATGATGCCCTATGCCGGAAGACTGTCTTTTTTTTTTTCTTCAGTATCGGCAATGCAGAGACAATTTTGTGCGAAACACTGCCACTGCTGGTCATTCAGTATAATCTGCAGATGGAAAAGTCCACTGTTAGCACATTTACTACAAGCAATACAAAAAAATCATGATTTTTATAAAGGGTAAACAGATCAATACTATGGAGTTTGTATTATTGTGAAAATCAGCATCTCATTAGAAAATCAAATCTCGATTTGTGTTTTTAACCTACCATACTACTCTGAATCTCATGCCTCTTTTGCCAACACGCTCTAAACAACTGTAGAAGGTACATTAGGACATAGATAGAGATCTTTTTGCCAGCCAAGTGGCAGCGTACCCCTCTCACTTTATTTGATTTAGGATATGGTACACCAGTAGCAATTAAGCCAGCTGATAAGTTGAGAGGTAGGGTTACGCTACAGTTAATGGGAATGATAAAAGCTATGAATAGCATGTTCATAATCATCATTTGAGCCAATTCCTAGCAGTTCAGCAATAGTGAAGTTGACTAGTGCTCAAACTCCCGTTCGTTCAAATTTAGAGGTCTTAAAAAGTGCCCTAATTTCGTAAATTTTACCATCATAGCTGTCACTTGGGCGTCCGGTCTACCCTGCTACTCATTTCATTAGCAAGATAAATGTATCTTACTGCTTGCTAGGCAACAGCAGAGTGGCCCTCACGTCAGACAACATCTTGCGTTTAGCTTTATGATGTCAGCTTGCTAGGCAACAGATTGGCCCTCATGTCAGACAACATCTTGCTTTCGCTTTATGATGTCAGATCATCACTGGTCCAATTGTCCTTGTGGAAGCGGGCCACACAGGAGGATGAGATATCAGAAGTTATGCAGTAGGTTGCTATCTCTATTCATGACCGCAAGGCAAGTCGGAGGTGGAATGGCAAATACTCTGAACCACTCAAAGCACTGTGGCCTTTTTTAAAGTGGGATGCAGATACAAAAACAGAGACTATCCTTACCAACAATCCTTCTTGAGTATCAGAGTCCAACATACAGAGTGCAGCGGAAGACGTTAAATGTGCTTCATTCCGTGAGAACGCAACTCTATAGTTCTACAGTGAGATAGTGCATTTCAGCCTCAAAGGAAGCAATGTCCTCAAACGGAACATTGGTGGCACCAGGATCTAAAGCAGGCTTAAGAAGCCTTGGATGCAGTCAGTCTTTTATTAACTATCATGACCGACACAATGTGATCCATAATACTTCCATTTTGGCAGAAATTACATTCAAGCACAGGCCCCCACTAGAAGGTAGTGATGACATTCAGGTGCTGAAAACGTCTTTTTAATGCCTAAAGGAATGATTGTGAGCTTTACTTACCTTATATATTGGTCAAATGATGCCCTATGCCGGAAGACTGTCTTTTTTTTTTTTCTTCAGTATCGGCAATGCAGAGACAATTTGTTGCGAAACACTGCCACTGCTGGTCATTCAGTATAATCTGCAGATGGAAAAGTCCACTGTTAGCACATTTACTACAAGCAATACAAAAAAATCATGATTTTTATAAAGGTTAAACAGATCAATACTATGGAGTTTGTATTATTGTGAAAATCAGCATCTCATTAGAAAATCAAATCTCGATTTGTGTTTTTAACCTACCATACTACTCTGAATCTCATGCCTCTTTTGCCAACACGCTCTAAACAACTGTAGAAGGTACATTAGGACATAGATAGAGATCTTTTTGCCAGCCAAGTGGCAGCATACCCCTCTCACTTTATTTGATTTAGGATATGGTACACCAGTAGCAATTAAGCCAGCTGATAAGTTGAGAGGTAGGGTTACGCTACAGTTAATGGGAATGATAAAAGCTATGAATAGCATGTTCATAATCATCATTTGAGCCAATTCCTAGCAGTTCAGCAATAGTGAAGTTGACTAGTGCTCAAACTCCCGTTCGTTCAAATTTAGAGGTCTTAAAAAGTGCCCTAATTTCGTACATTTTACCATCATAGCTGTCACTTGGGCGTCCGGTCTACCCTGCTACTCATTTCATTAGCAAGATAAATGTATCTTACTGCTTGCTAGGCAACAGCAGAGTGGCCCTCACGTCAGACAACATCTTGCGTTTAGCTTTATGATGTCAGCTTGCTAGGCAACAGATTGGCCCTCATGTCAGACAACATCTTGCTTTCGCTTTATGATGTCAGATCATCACTGGTCCAATTGTCCTTGTGGAAGCGGACCACACAGGAGGAGGAGATATCATTAGTTATGCAGTAGGTTGCTATCTCTATTCATGACCGCAAGGCAAGTCGGAGGTGGAATGGCAAATACTCTGAACCACTCAAAGCACTGTGGCCTTTTTTAAAGTGGGATGAAGATACAAAAACAGAGACTATCCTTACCAACAATCCTTCTTGAGTATCAGAGTCCAACATACAGAGTGCAGCGGAAGACGTTAAATGTGCTTCATTCCGTGAGAACGCAACTCTATAGTTCTACAGTGAGATAGTGCATTTCAGCCTCAAAGGAAGCAATGTCCTCAAACGGAACATTGGTGGCACCAGGATCTAAAGCAGGCTTAAGAAGCCTTGGATGCAGTCAGTCTTTTATTAACTATCATGACCGACACAATGTGATCCATAATACTTCCATTTTGGCAGAAATTACATTCAAGCACAGGCCCCCACTAGAAGGTAGTGATGACATTCAGGTGCTGAAAACGTCTTTTTAATGCCTAAAGGAATGATTGTGAGCTTTACTTACCATATATATTGGTCAAATGATGCCCTATGCCGGAAGACTGTCTTTTTTTTTTTTCTTCAGTATCGGCAATGCAGAGACAATTTGTTGCGAAACACTGCCACTGCTGGTCATTCAGTATAATCTGCAGATGGAAAAGTCCACTGTTAGCACATTTACTACAAGCAATACAAAAAAATCATGATTTTTATAAAGGGTAAACAGATCAATACTATGGAGTTTGTATTATTGTGAAAATCAGCATCTCATTAGAAAATCAAATCTCGATTTGTGTTTTTAACCTACCATACTACTCTGAATCTCATGCCTCTTTTGCCAACACGCTCTAAACAACTGTAGAAGGTACATTAGGACATAGATAGAGATCTTTTTGCCAGCCAAGTGGCAGCGTACCCCTCTCACTTTATTTGATTTAGGATATGGTACACCAGTAGCAATTAAGCCAGCTGATAAGTTGAGAGGTAGGGTTACGCTACAGTTAATGGGAATGATAAAAGCTATGAATAGCATGTTCATAATCATCATTTGAGCCAATTCCTAGCAGTTCAGCAATAGTGAAGTTGACTAGTGCTCAAACTCCCGTTCGTTCAAATTTAGAGGTATTAAAAAGTGCCCTAATTTCGTACATTTTACCATCATAGCTGTCACTTGGGCGTCCGGTCTACCCTGCTACTCATTTCATTAGCAAGATAAATGTATCTTACTGCTTGCTAGGCAACAGCAGAGTGGCCCTCACGTCAGACAACATCTTGCGTTTAGCTTTATGATGTCAGCTTGCTAGGCAACAGATTGGCCCTCATGTCAGACAACATCTTGCTTTCGCTTTATGATGTCAGATCATCACTGGTCCAATTGTCCTTGTGGAAGCGGACCACACAGGAGGATGAGATATCAGAAGTTATGCAGTAGGTTGCTCTCTCTATTCATGACCGCAAGGCAAGTCGGAGGTGGAATGGCAAATACTCTGAACCACTCAAAGCACTGTGGCCTTTTTTAAAGTGGGATGCAGATACAAAAACAGAGACTATCCTTACCAACAATCCTTCTTGAGTATCAGAGTCCAACATACAGAGTGCAGCGGAAGACGTTAAATGTGCTTCATTCCGTGAGAACGCAACTCTATAGTTCTACAGTGAGATAGTGCATTTCAGCCTCAAAGGAAGCAATGTCCTCAAACGGAACATTGGTGGCACCAGGATCTAAAGCAGGCTTAAGAAGCCTTAGATGCAGTCAGTCTTTTATTAACTATCATGACCGACACAATGTGATCCATAATACTTCCATTTTGGCAGAAATTACATTCAAGCACAGGCCCCCACTAGAAGGTAGTGATGACATTCAGGTGCTGAAAACGTCTTTTTAATGCCTAAAGGAATGATTGTGAGCTTTACTTACCATATATATTGGTCAAATGATGCCCTATGCCGGAAGACTGTCTTTTTTTTTTTCTTCAGTATCGGCAATGCAGAGACAATTTGTTGCGAAACACTGCCACTGCTGGTCATTCAGTATAATCTGCAGATGGAAAAGTCCACTGTTAGCACATTTACTACAAGCAATACAAAAAAATCATGATTTTTATAAAGGGTAAACAGATCAATACTATGGAGTTTGTATTATTGTGAAAATCAGCATCTCATTAGAAAATCAAATCTCGATTTGTGTTTTTAACCTACCATACTACTCTGAATCTCATGCCTCTTTTGCCAACACGCTCTAAACAACTGTAGAAGGTACATTAGGACATAGATAGAGATCTTTTTGCCAGCCAAGTGGCAGCGTACCCCTCTCACTTTATTTGATTTAGGATATGGTACACCAGTAGCAATTAAGCCAGCTGATAAGTTGAGAGGTAGGGTTACGATACAGTTAATGGGAATGATAAAAGCTATGAATAGCATGTTCATAATCATCATTTGAGCCAATTCCTAGCAGTTCAGCAATAGTGAAGTTGACTAGTGCTCAAACTCCCGTTCGTTCAAATTTAGAGGTCTTAAAAAGTGCCCTAATTTCGTACATTTTACCATGATAGCTGTCACTTGGGCGTCCGGTCTACCCTGCTACTCATTTCATTAGCAAGATAAATGTATCTTACTGCTTGCTAGGCAACAGCAGAGTGGCCCTCACGTCAGACAACATCTTGCGTTTAGCTTTATGATGTCAGCTTGCTAGGCAACAGATTGGCCCTCATGTCAGACAACATCTTGCTTTCGCTTTATGATGTCAGATCATCACTGGTCCAATTGTCCTTGTGGAAACGGACCACACAGGAGGATGAGATATCAGAAGTTATGCAGTAGGTTGCTATCTCTATTCATGACCGCAAGGCAAGTCGGAGGTGGAATGGCAAATACTCTGAACCACTCAAAGCACTGTGGCCTTTTTTAAAGTGGGATGCAGATACAAAAACAGAGACTATCCTTACCAACAATCCTTCTTGAGTATCAGAGTCCAACATACAGAGTGCAGCGGAAGACGTTAAATGTGCTTCATTCCGTGAGAACGCAACTCTATAGTTCTACAGTGAGATAGTGCATTTCAGCCTCAAAGGAAGCAATGTCCTCAAACGGAACATTGGTGGCACCAGGATCTAAAGCAGGCTTAAGAAGCCTTGGATGCAGTCAGTCTTTTATTAACTATCATGACCGACACAATGTGATCCATAATACTTCCATTTTGGCAGAAATTACATTCAAGCACAGGCCCCCACTAGAAGGTAGTGATGACATTCAGGTGCTGAAAACGTCTTTTTAATGCCTAAAGGAATGATTGTGAGCTTTACTTACCATATATATTGGTCAAATGATGCCCTATGCCGGAAGACTGTCTTTTTTTTTTTCTTCAGTATCGGCAATGCAGAGACAATTTGTTGCGAAACACTGCCACTGCTGGTCATTCAGTATAATCTGCAGATGGAAAAGTCCACTGTTAGCACATTTACTACAAGCAATACAAAAAAATCATGATTTTTATAAAGGGTAAACAGATCAATACTATGGAGTTTGTATTATTGTGAAAATCAGCTTCTCTTTAGAAAATCAAATCTCGATTTGTGTTTTTAACCTACCATACTACTCTGAATCTCATGCCTCTTTTGCCAACACGCTCTAAACAACTGTAGAAGGTACATTAGGACATAGATAGAGATCTTTTTGCCAGCCAAGTGGCAGCGTACCCCTCTCACTTTATTTGATTTAGGATATGGTACACCAGTAGCAATTAAGCCAGCTGATAAGTTGAGAGGTAGGGTTACGCTACAGTTAATGGGAATGATAAAAGCTATGAATAGCATGTTCATAATCATCATTTGAGCCAATTCCTAGCAGTTCAGCAATAGTGAAGTTGACTAGTGCTCAAACTCCCGTTCGTTCAAATTTAGAGGTCTTAAAAAGTGCCCTAATTTCGTACATTTTACCATCATAGCTGTCACTTGGGCGTCCGGTCTACCCTGCTACTCATTTCATTAGCAAGATAAATGTATCTTACTGCTTGCTAGGCAACAGCAGAGTGGCCCTCACGTCAGACAACATCTTGCGTTTAGCTTTATGATGTCAGCTTGCTAGGCAACAGATTGGCCCTCATGTCAGACAACATCTTGCTTTCGCTTTATGATGTCAGATCATCACTGGTCCAATTGTCCTTGTGGAAGCGGACCACACAGGAGGATGAGATATCAGAAGTTATGCAGTAGGTTGCTATCTCTATTCATGACCGCAAGGCAAGTCGGAGGTGGAATGGCAAATACTCTGAACCACTCAAAGCACTGTGGCCTTTTTTAAAGTGGGATGCAGATACAAAAACAGAGACTATCCTTACCAACAATCCTTCTTGAGTATCAGAGTCCAACATACAGAGTGCAGCGGAAGACGTTAAATGTGCTTCATTCCGTGAGAACGCAACTCTATAGTTCTACAGTGAGATAGTGCATTTCAGCCTCAAAGGAAGCAATGTCCTCAAACGGAACATTGGTGGCACCAGGATCTAAAGCAGGCTTAAGAAGCCTTGGATGCAGTCAGTCTTTTATTAACTATCATGACCGACACAATGTGATCCATAATACTTCCATTTTGGCAGAAATTACATTCAAGCACAGGCCCCCACTAGAAGGTAGTGATGACATTCAGGTGCTGAAAACGTCTTTTTAATGCCTAAAGGAATGATTGTGAGCTTTACTTACCATATATATTGGTCAAATGATGCCCTATGCCGGAAGACTGTCTTTTTTTTTTTCTTCAGTATCGGCAATGCAGAGACAATTTTGTGCGAAACACTGCCACTGCTGGTCATTCAGTATAATCTGCAGATGGAAAAGTCCACTGTTAGCACATTTACTACAAGCAATACAAAAAAATCATGATTTTTATAAAGGGTAAACAGATCAATACTATGGAGTTTGTATTATTGTGAAAATCAGCATCTCATTAGAAAATCAAATCTCGATTTGTGTTTTTAACCTACCATACTACTCTGAATCTCATGCCTCTTTTGCCAACACGCTCTAAACAACTGTAGAAGGTACATTAGGACATAGATAGAGATCTTTTTGCCAGCCAAGTGGCAGCGTACCCCTCTCACTTTATTTGATTTAGGATATGGTACACCAGTAGCAATTAAGCCAGCTGATAAGTTGAGAGGTAGGGTTACGCTACAGTTAATGGGAATGATAAAAGCTATGAATAGCATGTTCATAATCATCATTTGAGCCAATTCCTAGCAGTTCAGCAATAGTGAAGTTGACTAGTGCTCAAACTCCCGTTCGTTCAAATTTAGAGGTATTAAAAAGTGCCCTAATTTCGTACATTTTACCATCATAGCTGTCACTTGGGCGTCCGGTCTACCCTGCTACTCATTTCATTAGCAAGATAAATGTATCTTACTGCTTGCTAGGCAACAGCAGAGTGGCCCTCACGTCAGACAACATCTTGCGTTTAGCTTTATGATGTCAGCTTGCTAGGCAACAGATTGGCCCTCATGTCAGACAACATCTTGCTTTCGCTTTATGATGTCAGATCATCACTGGTCCAATTGTCCTTGTGGAAGCGGACCACACAGGAGGATGAGATATCAGAAGTTATGCAGTAGGTTGCTCTCTCTATTCATGACCGCAAGGCAAGTCGGAGGTGGAATGGCAAATACTCTGAACCACTCAAAGCACTGTGGCCTTTTTTAAAGTGGGATGCAGATACAAAAACAGAGACTATCCTTACCAACAATCCTTCTTGAGTATCAGAGTCCAACATACAGAGTGCAGCGGAAGACGTTAAATGTGCTTCATTCCGTGAGAACGCAACTCTATAGTTCTACAGTGAGATAGTGCATTTCAGCCTCAAAGGAAGCAATGTCCTCAAACGGAACATTGGTGGCACCAGGATCTAAAGCAGGCTTAAGAAGCCTTAGATGCAGTCAGTCTTTTATTAACTATCATGACCGACACAATGTGATCCATAATACTTCCATTTTGGCAGAAATTACATTCAAGCACAGGCCCCCACTAGAAGGTAGTGATGACATTCAGGTGCTGAAAACGTCTTTTTAATGCCTAAAGGAATGATTGTGAGCTTTACTTACCATATATATTGGTCAAATGATGCCCTATGCCGGAAGACTGTCTTTTTTTTTTTCTTCAGTATCGGCAATGCAGAGACAATTTGTTGCGAAACACTGCCACTGCTGGTCATTCAGTATAATCTGCAGATGGAAAAGTCCACTGTTAGCACATTTACTACAAGCAATACAAAAAAATCATGATTTTTATAAAGGGTAAACAGATCAATACTATGGAGTTTGTATTATTGTGAAAATCAGCATCTCATTAGAAAATCAAATCTCGATTTGTGTTTTTAACCTACCATACTACTCTGAATCTCATGCCTCTTTTGCCAACACGCTCTAAACAACTGTACAAGGTACATTAGGACATAGATAGAGATCTTTTTGCCAGCCAAGTGGCAGCGTACCCCTCTCACTTTATTTGATTTAGGATATGGTACACCAGTAGCAATTAAGCCAGCTGATAAGTTGAGAGGTAGGGTTACGATACAGTTAATGGGAATGATAAAAGCTATGAATAGCATGTTCATAATCATCATTTGAGCCAATTCCTAGCAGTTCAGCAATAGTGAAGTTGACTAGTGCTCAAACTCCCGTTCGTTCAAATTTAGAGGTCTTAAAAAGTGCCCTAATTTCGTACATTTTACCATGATAGCTGTCACTTGGGCGTCCGGTCTACCCTGCTACTCATTTCATTAGCAAGATAAATGTATCTTACTGCTTGCTAGGCAACAGCAGAGTGGCCCTCACGTCAGACAACATCTTGCGTTTAGCTTTATGATGTCAGCTTGCTAGGCAACAGATTGGCCCTCATGTCAGACAACATCTTGCTTTCGCTTTATGATGTCAGATCATCACTGGTCCAATTGTCCTTGTGGAAACGGACCACACAGGAGGATGAGATATCAGAAGTTATGCAGTAGGTTGCTATCTCTATTCATGACCGCAAGGCAAGTCGGAGGTGGAATGGCAAATACTCTGAACCACTCAAAGCACTGTGGCCTTTTTTAAAGTGGGATGCAGATACAAAAACAGAGACTATCCTTACCAACAATCCTTCTTGAGTATCAGAGTCCAACATACAGAGTGCAGCGGAAGACGTTAAATGTGCTTCATTCCGTGAGAACGCAACTCTATAGTTCTACAGTGAGATAGTGCATTTCAGCCTCAAAGGAAGCAATGTCCTCAAACGGAACATTGGTGGCACCAGGATCTAAAGCAGGCTTAAGAAGCCTTGGATGCAGTCAGTCTTTTATTAACTATCATGACCGACACAATGTGATCCATAATACTTCCATTTTGGCAGAAATTACATTCAAGCACAGGCCCCCACTAGAAGGTAGTGATGACATTCAGGTGCTGAAAACGTCTTTTTAATGCCTAAAGGAATGATTGTGAGCTTTACTTACCATATATATTGGTCAAATGATGCCCTATGCCGGAAGACTGTCTTTTTTTTTTTCTTCAGTATCGGCAATGCAGAGACAATTTGTTGCGAAACACTGCCACTGCTGGTCATTCAGTATAATCTGCAGATGGAAAAGTCCACTGTTAGCACATTTACTACAAGCAATACAAAAAAATCATGATTTTTATAAAGGGTAAACAGATCAATACTATGGAGTTTGTATTATTGTGAAAATCAGCTTCTCTTTAGAAAATCAAATCTCGATTTGTGTTTTTAACCTACCATACTACTCTGAATCTCATGCCTCTTTTGCCAACACGCTCTAAACAACTGTAGAAGGTACATTAGGACATAGATAGAGATCTTTTTGCCAGCCAAGTGGCAGCGTACCCCTCTCACTTTATTTGATTTAGGATATGGTACACCAGTAGCAATTAAGCCAGCTGATAAGTTGAGAGGTAGGGTTACGCTACAGTTAATGGGAATGATAAAAGCTATGAATAGCATGTTCATAATCATCATTTGAGCCAATTCCTAGCAGTTCAGCAATAGTGAAGTTGACTAGTGCTCAAACTCCCGTTCGTTCAAATTTAGAGGTCTTAAAAAGTGCCCTAATTTCGTACATTTTACCATCATAGCTGTCACTTGGGCGTCCGGTCTACCCTGCTACTCATTTCATTAGCAAGATAAATGTATCTTACTGCTTGCTAGGCAACAGCAGAGTGGCCCTCACGTCAGACAACATCTTGCGTTTAGCTTTATGATGTCAGCTTGCTAGGCAACAGATTGGCCCTCATGTCAGACAACATCTTGCTTTCGCTTTATGATGTCAGATCATCACTGGTCCAATTGTCCTTGTGGAAGCGGACCACACAGGAGGATGAGATATCAGAAGTTATGCAGTAGGTTGCTATCTCTATTCATGACCGCAAGGCAAGTCGGAGGTGGAATGGCAAATACTCTGAACCACTCAAAGCACTGTGGCCTTTTTTAAAGTGGGATGCAGATACAAAAACAGAGACTATCCTTACCAACAATCCTTCTTGAGTATCAGAGTCCAACATACAGAGTGCAGCGGAAGACGTTAAATGTGCTTCATTCCGTGAGAACGCAACTCTATAGTTCTACAGTGAGATAGTGCATTTCAGCCTCAAAGGAAGCAATGTCCTCAAACGGAACATTGGTGGCACCAGGATCTAAAGCAGGCTTAAGAAGCCTTGGATGCAGTCAGTCTTTTATTAACTATCATGACCGACACAATGTGATCCATAATACTTCCATTTTGGCAGAAATTACATTCAAGCACAGGCCCCCACTAGAAGGTAGTGATGACATTCAGGTGCTGAAAACGTCTTTTTAATGCCTAAAGGAATGATTGTGAGCTTTACTTACCATATATATTGGTCAAATGATGCCCTATGCCGGAAGACTGTCTTTTTTTTTTTCTTCAGTATCGGCAATGCAGAGACAATTTTGTGCGAAACACTGCCACTGCTGGTCATTCAGTATAATCTGCAGATGGAAAAGTCCACTGTTAGCACATTTACTACAAGCAATACAAAAAAATCATGATTTTTATAAAGGGTAAACAGATCAATACTATGGAGTTTGTATTATTGTGAAAATCAGCATCTCTTTAGAAAATCAAATCTCGATTTGTGTTTTTAACCTACCATACTACTCTGAATCTCATGCCTCTTTTGCCAACACGCTCTAAACAACTGTAGAAGGTACATTAGGACATAGATAGAGATCTTTTTGCCAGCCAAGTGGCAGCGTACCCCTCTCACTTTATTTGATTTAGGATATGGTACACCAGTAGCAATTAAGCCAGCTGATAAGTTGAGAGGTAGGGTTACGCTACAGTTAATGGGAATGATAAAAGCTATGAATAGCATGTTCATAATCATCATTTGAGCCAATTCCTAGCAGTTCAGCAATAGTGAAGTTGACTAGTGCTCAAACTCCTGTTCGTTCAAATTTAGAGGTCTTAAAAAGTGCCCTAATTTCGTACATTTTACCATCATAGCTGTCACTTGGGCGTCCGGTCTACCCTGCTACTCATTTCATTAGCAAGATAAATGTATCTTACTGCTTGCTAGGCAACAGCAGAGTGGCCCTCACGTCAGACAACATCTTGCGTTTAGCTTTATGATGTCAGCTTGCTAGGCAACAGATTGGCCCTCATGTCAGACAACATCTTGCTTTCGCTTTATGATGTCAGATCATCACTGGTCCAATTGTCCTTGTGGAAGCGGACCACACAGGAGGAGGAGATATCATTAGTTATGCAGTAGGTTGCTATCTCTATTCATGACCGCAAGGCAAGTCGGAGGTGGAATGGCAAATACTCTGAACCACTCAAAGCACTGTGGCCTTTTTTAAAGTGGGATGAAGATACAAAAACAGAGACTATACTTACCAACAATCCTTCTTGAGTATCAGAGTCCAACATACAGAGTGCAGCGGAAGACGTTAAATGTGCTTCATTCCGTGAGAACGCAACTCTATAGTTCTACAGTGAGATAGTGCATTTCAGCCTCAAAGGAAGCAATGTCCTCAAACGGAACATTGGTGGCACCAGGATCTAAAGCAGGCTTAAGAAGCCTTGGATGCAGTCAGTCTTTTATTAACTATCATGACCGACACAATGTGATCCATAATACTTCCATTTTGGCAGAAATTACATTCAAGCACAGGCCCCCACTAGAAGGTAGTGATGACATTCAGGTGCTGAAAACGTCTTTTTAATGCCTAAAGGAATGATTGTGAGCTTTACTTACCATATATATTGGTCAAATGATGCCCTATGCCGGAAGACTGTCTTTTTTTTTTTTCTTCAGTATCGGCAATGCAGAGACAATTTGTTGCGAAACACTGCCACTGCTGGTCATTCAGTATAATCTGCAGATGGAAAAGTCCACTGTTAGCACATTTACTACAAGCAATACAAAAAAATCATGATTTTTATAAAGGGTAAACAGATCAATACTATGGAGTTTGTATTATTGTGAAAATCAGCATCTCATTAGAAAATCAAATCTCGATTTGTGTTTTTAACCTACCATACTACTCTGAATCTCATGCCTCTTTTGCCAACACGCTCTAAACAACTGTAGAAGGTACATTAGGACATAGATAGAGATCTTTTTGCCAGCCAAGTGGCAGCGTACCCCTCTCACTTTATTTGATTTAGGATATGGTACACCAGTAGCAATTAAGCCAGCTGATAAGTTGAGAGGTAGGGTTACGCTACAGTTAATGGGAATGATAAAAGCTATGAATAGCATGTTCATAATCATCATTTGAGCCAATTCCTAGCAGTTCAGCAATAGTGAAGTTGACTAGTGCTCAAACTCCCGTTCGTTCAAATTTAGAGGTATTAAAAAGTGCCCTAATTTCGTACATTTTACCATCATAGCTGTCACTTGGGCGTCCGGTCTACCCTGCTACTCATTTCATTAGCAAGATAAATGTATCTTACTGCTTGCTAGGCAACAGCAGAGTGGCCCTCACGTCAGACAACATCTTGCGTTTAGCTTTATGATGTCAGCTTGCTAGGCAACAGATTGGCCCTCATGTCAGACAACATCTTGCTTTCGCTTTATGATGTCAGATCATCACTGGTCCAATTGTCCTTGTGGAAGCGGACCACACAGGAGGATGAGATATCAGAAGTTACGCAGTAGGTTGCTCTCTCTATTCATGACCGCAAGGCAAGTCGGAGGTGGAATGGCAAATACTCTGAACCACTCAAAGCACTGTGGCCTTTTTTAAAGTGGGATGCAGATACAAAAACAGAGACTATCCTTACCAACAATCCTTCTTGAGTATCAGAGTCCAACATACAGAGTGCAGCGGAAGACGTTAAATGTGCTTCATTCCGTGAGAACGCAACTCTATAGTTCTACAGTGAGATAGTGCATTTCAGCCTCAAAGGAAGCAATGTCCTCAAACGGAACATTGGTGGCACCAGGATCTAAAGCAGGCTTAAGAAGCCTTGGATGCAGTCAGTCTTTTATTAACTATCATGACCGACACAATGTGATCCATAATACTTCCATTTTGGCAGAAATTACATTCAAGCACAGGCCCCCACTAGAAGGTAGTGATGACATTCAGGTGCTGAAAACGTCTTTTTAATGCCTAAAGGAATGATTGTGAGCTTTACTTACCATATATATTGGTCAAATGATGCCCTATGCCGGAAGACTGTCTTTTTTTTTTTTCTTCAGTATCGGCAATGCAGAGACAATTTGTTGCGAAACACTGCCACTGCTGGTCATTCAGTATAATCTGCAGATGGAAAAGTCAACTGTTAGCACATTTACTACAAGCAATACAAAAAAATCATGATTTTTATAAAGGTTAAACAGATCAATACTATGGAGTTTGTATTATTGTGAAAATCAGCATCTCATTAGAAAATCAAATCTCGATTTGTGTTTTTAACCTACCATACTACTCTGAATCTCATGCCTCTTTTGCCAACACGCTCTAAACAACTGTAGAAGGTACATTAGGACATAGATAGAGATCTTTTTGCCAGCCAAGTGGCAGCGTACCCCTCTCACTTTATTTGATTTAGGATATGGTATACCAGTAGCAATTAAGCCAGCTGATAAGTTGAGAGGTAGGGTTACGCTACAGTTAATGGGAATGATAAAAGCTATGAATAGCATGTTCATAATCATCATTTGAGCCAATTCCTAGCAGTTCAGCAATAGTGAAGTTGACTAGTGCTCAAACTCCCGTTCGTTCAAATTTAGAGGTCTTAAAAAGTGCCCTAATTTCGTACATTTTACCATGATAGCTGTCACTTGGGCGTCCGGTCTACCCTGCTACTCATTTCATTAGCAAGATAAATGTATCTTACTGCTTGCTAGGCAACAGCAGAGTGGCCCTCACGTCAGACAACATCTTGCGTTTAGCTTTATGATGTCAGCTTGCTAGGCAACAGATTGGCCCTCATGTCAGACAACATCTTGCTTTCGCTTTATGATGTCAGATCATCACTGGTCCAATTGTCCTTGTGGAAACGGACCACACAGGAGGATGAGATATCAGAAGTTATGCAGTAGGTTGCTATCTCTATTCATGACCGCAAGGCAAGTCGGAGGTGGAATGGCAAATACTCTGAACCACTCAAAGCACTGTGGCCTTTTTTAAAGTGGGATGCAGATACAAAAACAGAGACTATCCTTACCAACAATCCTTCTTGAGTATCAGAGTCCAACATACAGAGTGCAGCGGAAGACGTTAAATGTGCTTCATTCCGTGAGAACGCAACTCTATAGTTCTACAGTGAGATAGTGCATTTCAGCCTCAAAGGAAGCAATGTCCTCAAACGGAACATTGGTGGCACCAGGATCTAAAGCAGGCTTAAGAAGCCTTGGATGCAGTCAGTCTTTTATTAACTATCATGACCGACACAATGTGATCCATAATACTTCCATTTTGGCAGAAATTACATTCAAGCACAGGCCCCCACTAGAAGGTAGTGATGACATTCAGGTGCTGAAAACGTCTTTTTAATGCCTAAAGGAATGATTGTGAGCTTTACTTACCATATATATTGGTCAAATGATGCCCTATGCCGGAAGACTGTCTTTTTTTTTTCTTCAGTATCGGCAATGCAGAGACAATTTGTTGCGAAACACTGCCACTGCTGGTCATTCAGTATAATCTGCAGATGGAAAAGTCCACTGTTAGCACATTTACTACAAGCAATACAAAAAAATCATGATTTTTATAAAGGGTAAACAGATCAATACTATGGAGTTTGTATTATTGTGAAAATCAGCTTCTCTTTAGAAAATCAAATCTCGATTTGTGTTTTTAACCTACCATACTACTCTGAATCTCATGCCTCTTTTGCCAACACGCTCTAAACAACTGTAGAAGGTACATTAGGACATAGATAGAGATCTTTTTGCCAGCCAAGTGGCAGCGTACCCCTCTCACTTTATTTGATTTAGGATATGGTACACCAGTAGCAATTAAGCCAGCTGATAAGTTGAGAGGTAGGGTTACGCTACAGTTAATGGGAATGATAAAAGCTATGAATAGCATGTTCATAATCATCATTTGAGCCAATTCCTAGCAGTTCAGCAATAGTGAAGTTGACTAGTGCTCAAACTCCCGTTCGTTCAAATTTAGAGGTCTTAAAAAGTGCCCTAATTTCGTACATTTTACCATCATAGCTGTCACTTGGGCGTCCGGTCTACCCTGCTACTCATTTCATTAGCAAGATAAATGTATCTTACTGCTTGCTAGGCAACAGCAGAGTGGCCCTCACGTCAGACAACATCTTGCGTTTAGCTTTATGATGTCAGCTTGCTAGGCAACAGATTGGCCCTCATGTCAGACAACATCTTGCTTTCGCTTTATGATGTCAGATCATCACTGGTCCAATTGTCCTTGTGGAAGCGGACCACACAGGAGGATGAGATATCAGAAGTTATGCAGTAGGTTGCTATCTCTATTCATGACCGCAAGGCAAGTCGGAGGTGGAATGGCAAATACTCTGAACCACTCAAAGCACTGTGGCCTTTTTTAAAGTGGGATGCAGATACAAAAACAGAGACTATCCTTACCAACAATCCTTCTTGAGTATCAGAGTCCAACATACAGAGTGCAGCGGAAGACGTTAAATGTGCTTCATTCCGTGAGAACGCAACTCTATAGTTCTACAGTGAGATAGTGCATTTCAGCCTCAAAGGAAGCAATGTCCTCAAACGGAACATTGGTGGCACCAGGATCTAAAGCAGGCTTAAGAAGCCTTGGATGCAGTCAGTCTTTTATTAACTATCATGACCGACACAATGTGATCCATAATACTTCCATTTTGGCAGAAATTACATTCAAGCACAGGCCCCCACTAGAAGGTAGTGATGACATTCAGGTGCTGAAAACGTCTTTTTAATGCCTAAAGGAATGATTGTGAGCTTTACTTACCATATATATTGGTCAAATGATGCCCTATGCCGGAAGACTGTCTTTTTTTTTTTCTTCAGTATCGGCAATGCAGAGACAATTTTGTGCGAAACACTGCCACTGCTGGTCATTCAGTATAATCTGCAGATGGAAAAGTCCACTGTTAGCACATTTACTACAAGCAATACAAAAAAATCATGATTTTTATAAAGGGTAAACAGATCAATACTATGGAGTTTGTATTATTGTGAAAATCAGCATCTCTTTAGAAAATCAAATCTCGATTTGTGTTTTTAACCTACCATACTACTCTGAATCTCATGCCTCTTTTGCCAACACGCTCTAAACAACTGTAGAAGGTACATTAGGACATAGATAGAGATCTTTTTGCCAGCCAAGTGGCAGCGTACCCCTCTCACTTTATTTGATTTAGGATATGGTACACCAGTAGCAATTAAGCCAGCTGATAAGTTGAGAGGTAGGGTTACGCTACAGTTAATGGGAATGATAAAAGCTATGAATAGCATGTTCATAATCATCATTTGAGCCAATTCCTAGCAGTTCAGCAATAGTGAAGTTGACTAGTGCTCAAACTCCTGTTCGTTCAAATTTAGAGGTCTTAAAAAGTGCCCTAATTTCGTACATTTTACCATCATAGCTGTCACTTGGGCGTCCGGTCTACCCTGCTACTCATTTCATTAGCAAGATAAATGTATCTTACTGCTTGCTAGGCAACAGCAGAGTGGCCCTCACGTCAGACAACATCTTGCGTTTAGCTTTATGATGTCAGCTTGCTAGGCAACAGATTGGCCCTCATGTCAGACAACATCTTGCTTTCGCTTTATGATGTCAGATCATCACTGGTCCAATTGTCCTTGTGGAAGCGGACCACACAGGAGGAGGAGATATCATTAGTTATGCAGTAGGTTGCTATCTCTATTCATGACCGCAAGGCAAGTCGGAGGTGGAATGGCAAATACTCTGAACCACTCAAAGCACTGTGGCCTTTTTTAAAGTGGGATGAAGATACAAAAACAGAGACTATACTTACCAACAATCCTTCTTGAGTATCAGAGTCCAACATACAGAGTGCAGCGGAAGACGTTAAATGTGCTTCATTCCGTGAGAACGCAACTCTATAGTTCTACAGTGAGATAGTGCATTTCAGCCTCGAAGGAAGCAATGTCCTCAAACGGAACATTGGTGGCACCAGGATCTAAAGCAGGCTTAAGAAGCCTTGGATGCAGTCAGTCTTTTATTAACTATCATGACCGACACAATGTGATCCATAATACTTCCATTTTGGCAGAAATTACATTCAAGCACAGGCCCCCACTAGAAGGTAGTGATGACATTCAGGTGCTGAAAACGTCTTTTTAATGCCTAAATGAATGATTGTGAGCTTTACTTACCATATATATTGGTCAAATGATGCCCTATGCCGGAAGACTGTCTTTTTTTTTTTTCTTCAGTATCGGCAATGCAGAGACAATTTGTTGCGAAACACTGCCACTGCTGGTCATTCAGTATAATCTGCAGATGGAAAAGTCCACTGTTAGCACATTTACTACAAGCAATACAAAAAAATCATGATTTTTATAAAGGGTAAACAGATCAATACTATGGAGTTTGTATTATTGTGAAAATCAGCATCTCATTAGAAAATCAAATCTCGATTTGTGTTTTTAACCTACCATACTACTCTGAATCTCATGCCTCTTTTGCCAACACGCTCTAAACAACTGTAGAAGGTACATTAGGACATAGATAGAGATCTTTTTGCCAGCCAAGTGGCAGCGTACCCCTCTCACTTTATTTGATTTAGGATATGGTACACCAGTAGCAATTAAGCCAGCTGATAAGTTGAGAGGTAGGGTTACGCTACAGTTAATGGGAATGATAAAAGCTATGAATAGCATGTTCATAATCATCATTTGAGCCAATTCCTAGCAGTTCAGCAATAGTGAAGTTGACTAGTGCTCAAACTCCCGTTCGTTCAAATTTAGAGGTATTAAAAAGTGCCCTAATTTCGTACATTTTACCATCATAGCTGTCACTTGGGCGTCCGGTCTACCCTGCTACTCATTTCATTAGCAAGATAAATGTATCTTACTGCTTGCTAGGCAACAGCAGAGTGGCCCTCACGTCAGACAACATCTTGCGTTTAGCTTTATGATGTCAGCTTGCTAGGCAACAGATTGGCCCTCATGTCAGACAACATCTTGCTTTCGCTTTATGATGTCAGATCATCACTGGTCCAATTGTCCTTGTGGAAGCGGACCACACAGGAGGATGAGATATCAGAAGTTATGCAGTAGGTTGCTCTCTCTATTCATGACCGCAAGGCAAGTCGGAGGTGGAATGGCAAATACTCTGAACCACTCAAAGCACTGTGGCCTTTTTTAAAGTGGGATGCAGATACAAAAACAGAGACTATCCTTACCAACAATCCTTCTTGAGTATCAGAGTCCAACATACAGAGTGCAGCGGAAGACGTTAAATGTGCTTCATTCCGTGAGAACGCAACTCTATAGTTCTACAGTGAGATAGTGCATTTCAGCCTCAAAGGAAGCAATGTCCTCAAACGGAACATTGGTGGCACCAGGATCTAAAGCAGGCTTAAGAAGCCTTGGATGCAGTCAGTCTTTTATTAACTATCATGACCGACACAATGTGATCCATAATACTTCCATTTTGGCAGAAATTACATTCAAGCACAGGCCCCCACTAGAAGGTAGTGATGACATTCAGGTGCTGAAAACGTCTTTTTAATGCCTAAAGGAATGATTGTGAGCTTTACTTACCATATATATTGGTCAAATGATGCCCTATGCCGGAAGACTGTCTTTTTTTTTTTTCTTCAGTATCGGCAATGCAGAGACAATTTGTTGCGAAACACTGCCACTGCTGGTCATTCAGTATAATCTGCAGATGGAAAAGTCAACTGTTAGCACATTTACTACAAGCAATACAAAAAAATCATGATTTTTATAAAGGTTAAACAGATCAATACTATGGAGTTTGTATTATTGTGAAAATCAGCATCTCATTAGAAAATCAAATCTCGATTTGTGTTTTTAACCTACCATACTACTCTGAATCTCATGCCTCTTTTGCCAACACGCTCTAAACAACTGTAGAAGGTACATTAGGACATAGATAGAGATCTTTTTGCCAGCCAAGTGGCAGCGTACCCCTCTCACTTTATTTGATTTAGGATATGGTACACCAGTAGCAATTAAGCCAGCTGATAAGTTGAGAGGTAGGGTTACGCTACAGTTAATGGGAATGATAAAAGCTATGAATAGCATGTTCATAATCATCATTTGAGCCAATTCCTAGCAGTTCAGCAATAGTGAAGTTGACTAGTGCTCAAACTCCCGTTCGTTCAAATTTAGAGGTCTTAAAAAGTGCCCTAATTTCGTACATTTTACCATGATAGCTGTCACTTGGGCGTCCGGTCTACCCTGCTACTCATTTCATTAGCAAGATAAATGTATCTTACTGCTTGCTAGGCAACAGCAGAGTGGCCCTCACGTCAGACAACATCTTGCGTTTAGCTTTATGATGTCAGCTTGCTAGGCAACAGATTGGCCCTCATGTCAGACAACATCTTGCTTTCGCTTTATGATGTCAGATCATCACTGGTCCAATTGTCCTTGTGGAAACGGACCACACAGGAGGATGAGATATCAGAAGTTATGCAGTAGGTTGCTATCTCTATTCATGACCGCAAGGCAAGTCGGAGGTGGAATGGCAAATACTCTGAACCACTCAAAGCACTGTGGCCTTTTTTAAAGTGGGATGCAGATACAAAAACAGAGACTATCCTTACCAACAATCCTTCTTGAGTATCAGAGTCCAACATACAGAGTGCAGCGGAAGACGTTAAATGTGCTTCATTCCGTGAGAACGCAACTCTATAGTTCTACAGTGAGATAGTGCATTTCAGCCTCAAAGGAAGCAATGTCCTCAAACGGAACATTGGTGGCACCAGGATCTAAAGCAGGCTTAAGAAGCCTTGGATGCAGTCAGTCTTTTATTAACTATCATGACCGACACAATGTGATCCATAATACTTCCATTTTGGCAGAAATTACATTCAAGCACAGGCCCCCACTAGAAGGTAGTGATGACATTCAGGTGCTGAAAACGTCTTTTTAATGCCTAAAGGAATGATTGTGAGCTTTACTTACCATATATATTGGTCAAATGATGCCCTATGCCGGAAGACTGTCTTTTTTTTTTTCTTCAGTATCGGCAATGCAGAGACAATTTGTTGCGAAACACTGCCACTGCTGGTCATTCAGTATAATCTGCAGATGGAAAAGTCCACTGTTAGCACATTTACTACAAGCAATACAAAAAAATCATGATTTTTATAAAGGGTAAACAGATCAATACTATGGAGTTTGTATTATTGTGAAAATCAGCTTCTCTTTAGAAAATCAAATCTCGATTTGTGTTTTTAACCTACCATACTACTCTGAATCTCATGCCTCTTTTGCCAACACGCTCTAAACAACTGTAGAAGGTACATTAGGACATAGATAGAGATCTTTTTGCCAGCCAAGTGGCAGCGTACCCCTCTCACTTTATTTGATTTAGGATATGGTACACCAGTAGCAATTAAGCCAGCTGATAAGTTGAGAGGTAGGGTTACGATACAGTTAATGGGAATGATAAAAGCTATGAATAGCATGTTCATAATCATCATTTGAGCCAATTCCTAGCAGTTCAGCAATAGTGAAGTTGACTAGTGCTCAAACTCCCGTTCGTTCAAATTTAGAGGTCTTAAAAAGTGCCCTAATTTCGTACATTTTACCATGATAGCTGTCACTTGGGCGTCCGGTCTACCCTGCTACTCATTTCATTAGCAAGATAAATGTATCTTACTGCTTGCTAGGCAACAGCAGAGTGGCCCTCACGTCAGACAACATCTTGCGTTTAGCTTTATGATGTCAGCTTGCTAGGCAACAGATTGGCCCTCATGTCAGACAACATCTTGCTTTCGCTTTATGATGTCAGATCATCACTGGTCCAATTGTCCTTGTGGAAACGGACCACACAGGAGGATGAGATATCAGAAGTTATGCAGTAGGTTGCTATCTCTATTCATGACCGCAAGGCAAGTCGGAGGTGGAATGGCAAATACTCTGAACCACTCAAAGCACTGTGGCCTTTTTTAAAGTGGGATGCAGATACAAAAACAGAGACTATCCTTACCAACAATCCTTCTTGAGTATCAGAGTCCAACATACAGAGTGCAGCGGAAGACGTTAAATGTGCTTCATTCCGTGAGAACGCAACTCTATAGTTCTACAGTGAGATAGTGCATTTCAGCCTCAAAGGAAGCAATGTCCTCAAACGGAACATTGGTGGCACCAGGATCTAAAGCAGGCTTAAGAAGCCTTGGATGCAGTCAGTCTTTTATTAACTATCATGACCGACACAATGTGATCCATAATACTTCCATTTTGGCAGAAATTACATTCAAGCACAGGCCCCCACTAGAAGGTAGTGATGACATTCAGGTGCTGAAAACGTCTTTTTAATGCCTAAAGGAATGATTGTGAGCTTTACTTACCATATATATTGGTCAAATGATGCCCTATGCCGGAAGACTGTCTTTTTTTTTTTCTTCAGTATCGGCAATGCAGAGACAATTTGTTGCGAAACACTGCCACTGCTGGTCATTCAGTATAATCTGCAGATGGAAAAGTCCACTGTTAGCACATTTACTACAAGCAATACAAAAAAATCATGATTTTTATAAAGGGTAAACAGATCAATACTATGGAGTTTGTATTATTGTGAAAATCAGCTTCTCTTTAGAAAATCAAATCTCGATTTGTGTTTTTAACCTACCATACTACTCTGAATCTCATGCCTCTTTTGCCAACACGCTCTAAACAACTGTAGAAGGTACATTAGGACATAGATAGAGATCTTTTTGCCAGCCAAGTGGCAGCGTACCCCTCTCACTTTATTTGATTTAGGATATGGTACACCAGTAGCAATTAAGCCAGCTGATAAGTTGAGAGGTAGGGTTACGCTACAGTTAATGGGAATGATAAAAGCTATGAATAGCATGTTCATAATCATCATTTGAGCCAATTCCTAGCAGTTCAGCAATAGTGAAGTTGACTAGTGCTCAAACTCCCGTTCGTTCAAATTTAGAGGTCTTAAAAAGTGCCCTAATTTCGTACATTTTACCATCATAGCTGTCACTTGGGCGTCCGGTCTACCCTGCTACTCATTTCATTAGCAAGATAAATGTATCTTACTGCTTGCTAGGCAACAGCAGAGTGGCCCTCACGTCAGACAACATCTTGCGTTTAGCTTTATGATGTCAGCTTGCTAGGCAACAGATTGGCCCTCATGTCAGACAACATCTTGCTTTCGCTTTATGATGTCAGATCATCACTGGTCCAATTGTCCTTGTGGAAGCGGACCACACAGGAGGATGAGATATCAGAAGTTATGCAGTAGGTTGCTATCTCTATTCATGACCGCAAGGCAAGTCGGAGGTGGAATGGCAAATACTCTGAACCACTCAAAGCACTGTGGCCTTTTTTAAAGTGGGATGCAGATACAAAAACAGAGACTATCCTTACCAACAATCCTTCTTGAGTATCAGAGTCCAACATACAGAGTGCAGCGGAAGACGTTAAATGTGCTTCATTCCGTGAGAACGCAACTCTATAGTTCTACAGTGAGATAGTGCATTTCAGCCTCAAAGGAAGCAATGTCCTCAAACGGAACATTGGTGGCACCAGGATCTAAAGCAGGCTTAAGAAGCCTTGGATGCAGTCAGTCTTTTATTAACTATCATGACCGACACAATGTGATCCATAATACTTGCATTTTGGCAGAAATTACATTCAAGCACAGGCCCCCACTAGAAGGTAGTGATGACATTCAGGTGCTGAAAACGTCTTTTTAATGCCTAAAGGAATGATTGTGAGCTTTACTTACCATATATATTGGTCAAATGATGCCCTATGCCGGAAGACTGTCTTTTTTTTTTTCTTCAGTATCGGCAATGCAGAGACAATTTTGTGCGAAACACTGCCACTGCTGGTCATTCAGTATAATCTGCAGATGGAAAAGTCCACTGTTAGCACATTTACTACAAGCAATACAAAAAAATCATGATTTTTATAAAGGGTAAACAGATCAATACTATGGAGTTTGTATTATTGTGAAAATCAGCATCTCTTTAGAAAATCAAATCTCGATTTGTGTTTTTAACCTACCATACTACTCTGAATCTCATGCCTCTTTTGCCAACACGCTCTAAACAACTGTAGAAGGTACATTAGGACATAGATAGAGATCTTTTTGCCAGCCAAGTGGCAGCGTACCCCTCTCACTTTATTTGATTTAGGATATGGTACACCAGTAGCAATTAAGCCAGCTGATAAGTTGAGAGGTAGGGTTACGCTACAGTTAATGGGAATGATAAAAGCTATGAATAGCATGTTCATAATCATCATTTGAGCCAATTCCTAGCAGTTCAGCAATAGTGAAGTTGACTAGTGCTCAAACTCCTGTTCGTTCAAATTTAGAGGTCTTAAAAAGTGCCCTAATTTCGTACATTTTACCATCATAGCTGTCACTTGGGTGTCCGGTCTACCCTGCTACTCATTTCATTAGCAAGATAAATGTATCTTACTGCTTGCTAGGCAACAGCAGAGTGGCCCTCACGTCAGACAACATCTTGCGTTTAGCTTTATGATGTCAGCTTGCTAGGCAACAGATTGGCCCTCATGTCAGACAACATCTTGCTTTCGCTTTATGATGTCAGATCATCACTGGTCCAATTGTCCTTGTGGAAGCGGACCACACAGGAGGAGGAGATATCATTAGTTATGCAGTAGGTTGCTATCTCTATTCATGACCGCAAGGCAAGTCGGAGGTGGAATGGCAAATACTCTGAACCACTCAAAGCACTGTGGCCTTTTTTAAAGTGGGATGAAGATACAAAAACAGAGACTATACTTACCAACAATCCTTCTTGAGTATCAGAGTCCAACATACAGAGTGCAGCGGAAGACGTTAAATGTGCTTCATTCCGTGAGAACGCAACTCTATAGTTCTACAGTGAGATAGTGCATTTCAGCCTCAAAGGAAGCAATGTCCTCAAACGGAACATTGGTGGCACCAGGATCTAAAGCAGGCTTAAGAAGCCTTGGATGCAGTCAGTCTTTTATTAACTATCATGACCGACACAATGTGATCCATAATACTTCCATTTTGGCAGAAATTACATTCAAGCACAGGCCCCCACTAGAAGGTAGTGATGACATTCAGGTGCTGAAAACGTCTTTTTAATGCCTAAAGGAATGATTGTGAGCTTTACTTACCATATATATTGGTCAAATGATGCCCTATGCCGGAAGACTGTCTTTTTTTTTTTTCTTCAGTATCGGCAATGCAGAGACAATTTGTTGCGAAACACTGCCACTGCTGGTCATTCAGTATAATCTGCAGATGGAAAAGTCCACTGTTAGCACATTTACTACAAGCAATACAAAAAAATCATGATTTTTATAAAGGGTAAACAGATCAATACTATGGAGTTTGTATTATTGTGAAAATCAGCATCTCATTAGAAAATCAAATCTCGATTTGTGTTTTTAACCTACCATACTACTCTGAATCTCATGCCTCTTTTGCCAACACGCTCTAAACAACTGTAGAAGGTACATTAGGACATAGATAGAGATCTTTTTGCCAGCCAAGTGGCAGCGTACCCCTCTCACTTTATTTGATTTAGGATATGGTACACCAGTAGCAATTAAGCCAGCTGATAAGTTGAGAGGTAGGGTTACGCTACAGTTAATGGGAATGATAAAAGCTATGAATAGCATGTTCATAATCATCATTTGAGCCAATTCCTAGCAGTTCAGCAATAGTGAAGTTGACTAGTGCTCAAACTCCCGTTCGTTCAAATTTAGAGGTATTAAAAAGTGCCCTAATTTCGTACATTTTACCATCATAGCTGTCACTTGGGCGTCCGGTCTACCCTGCTACTCATTTCATTAGCAAGATAAATGTATCTTACTGCTTGCTAGGCAACAGCAGAGTGGCCCTCACGTCAGACAACATCTTGCGTTTAGCTTTATGATGTCAGCTTGCTAGGCAACAGATTGGCCCTCATGTCAGACAACATCTTGCTTTCGCTTTATGATGTCAGATCATCACTGGTCCAATTGTCCTTGTGGAAGCGGACCACACAGGAGGATGAGATATCAGAAGTTATGCAGTAGGTTGCTCTCTCTATTCATGACCGCAAGGCAAGTCGGAGGTGGAATGGCAAATACTCTGAACCACTCAAAGCACTGTGGCCTTTTTTAAAGTGGGATGCAGATACAAAAACAGAGACTATCCTTACCAACAATCCTTCTTGAGTATCAGAGTCCAACATACAGAGTGCAGCGGAAGACGTTAAATGTGCTTCATTCCGTGAGAACGCAACTCTATAGTTCTACAGTGAGATAGTGCATTTCAGCCTCAAAGGAAGCAATGTCCTCAAACGGAACATTGGTGGCACCAGGATCTAAAGCAGGCTTAAGAAGCCTTGGATGCAGTCAGTCTTTTATTAACTATCATGACCGACACAATGTGATCCATAATACTTCCATTTTGGCAGAAATTACATTCAAGCACAGGCCCCCACTAGAAGGTAGTGATGACATTCAGGTGCTGAAAACGTCTTTTTAATGCCTAAAGGAATGATTGTGAGCTTTACTTACCATATATATTGGTCAAATGATGCCCTATGCCGGAAGACTGTCTTTTTTTTTTTTCTTCAGTATCGGCAATGCAGAGACAATTTGTTGCGAAACACTGCCACTGCTGGTCATTCAGTATAATCTGCAGATGGAAAAGTCAACTGTTAGCACATTTACTACAAGCAATACAAAAAAATCATGATTTTTATAAAGGTTAAACAGATCAATACTATGGAGTTTGTATTATTGTGAAAATCAGCATCTCATTAGAAAATCAAATCTCGATTTGTGTTTTTAACCTACCATACTACTCTGAATCTCATGCCTCTTTTGCCAACACGCTCTAAACAACTGTAGAAGGTACATTAGGACATAGATAGAGATCTTTTTGCCAGCCAAGTGGCAGCGTACCCCTCTCACTTTATTTGATTTAGGATATGGTACACCAGTAGCAATTAAGCCAGCTGATAAGTTGAGAGGTAGGGTTACGCTACAGTTAATGGGAATGATAAAAGCTATGAATAGCATGTTCATAATCATCATTTGAGCCAATTCCTAGCAGTTCAGCAATAGTGAAGTTGACTAGTGCTCAAACTCCCGTTCGTTCAAATTTAGAGGTCTTAAAAAGTGCCCTAATTTCGTACATTTTACCATCATAGCTGTCACTTGGGCGTCCGGTCTACCCTGCTACTCATTTCATTAGCAAGATAAATGTATCTTACTGCTTGCTAGGCAACAGCAGAGTGGCCCTCACGTCAGACAACATCTTGCGTTTAGCTTTATGATGTCAGCTTGCTAGGCAACAGATTGGCCCTCATGTCAGACAACATCTTGCTTTCGCTTTATGATGTCAGATCATCACTGGTCCAATTGTCCTTGTGGAAGCGGACCACACAGGAGGAGGAGATATCATTAGTTATGCAGTAGGTTGCTATCTCTATTCATGACCGCAAGGCAAGTCGGAGGTGGAATGGCAAATACTCTGAACCACTCAAAGCACTGTGGCCTTTTTTAAAGTGGGATGAAGATACAAAAACAGAGACTATCCTTACCAACAATCCTTCTTGAGTATCAGAGTCCAACATACAGAGTGCAGCGGAAGACGTTAAATGTGCTTCATTCCGTGAGAACGCAACTCTATAGTTCTACAGTGAGATAGTGCATTTCAGCCTCAAAGGAAGCAATGTCCTCAAACGGAACATTGGTGGCACCAGGATCTAAAGCAGGCTTAAGAAGCCTTGGATGCAGTCAGTCTTTTATTAACTATCATGACCGACACAATGTGATCCATAATACTTCCATTTTGGCAGAAATTACATTCAAGCACAGGCCCCCACTAGAAGGTAGTGATGACATTCAGGTGCTGAAAACGTCTTTTTAATGCCTAAAGGAATGATTGTGAGCTTTACTTACCATATATATTGGTCAAATGATGCCCTATGCCGGAAGACTGTCTTTTTTTTTTTCTTCAGTATCGGCAATGCAGAGACAATTTGTTGCGAAACACTGCCACTGCTGGTCATTCAGTATAATCTGCAGATGGAAAAGTCCACTGTTAGCACATTTACTACAAGCAATACAAAAAAATCATGATTTTTATAAAGGTTAAACAGATCAATACTATGGAGTTTGTATTATTGTGAAAATCAGCATCTCATTAGAAAATCAAATCTCGATTTGTGTTTTTAACCTACCATACTACTCTGAATCTCATGCCTCTTTTGCCAACACGCTCTAAACAACTGTAGAAGGTACATTAGGACATAGATAGAGATCTTTTTGCCAGCCAAGTGGCAGCGTACCCCTCTCACTTTATTTGATTTAGGATATGGTACACCAGTAGCAATTAAGCCAGCTGATAAGTTGAGAGGTAGGGTTACGCTACAGTTAATGGGAATGATAAAAGCTATGAATAGCATGTTCATAATCATCATTTGAGCCAATTCCTAGCAGTTCAGCAATAGTGAAGTTGACTAGTGCTCAAACTCCCGTTCGTTCAAATTTAGAGGTCTTAAAAAGTGCCCTAATTTCGTACATTTTACCATCATAGCTGTCACTTGGGCGTCCGGTCTACCCTGCTACTCATTTCATTAGCAAGATAAATGTATCTTACTGCTTGCTAGGCAACAGCAGAGTGGCCCTCACGTCAGACAACATCTTGCGTTTAGCTTTATGATGTCAGCTTGCTAGGCAACAGATTGGCCCTCATGTCAGACAACATCTTGCTTTCGCTTTATGATGTCAGATCATCACTGGTCCAATTGTCCTTGTGGAAGCGGACCACACAGGAGGAGGAGATATCATTAGTTATGCAGTAGGTTGCTATCTCTATTCATGACCGCAAGGCAAGTCGGAGGTGGAATGGCAAATACTCTGAACCACTCAAAGCACTGTGGCCTTTTTTAAAGTGGGATGAAGATACAAAAACAGAGACTATCCTTACCAACAATCCTTCTTGAGTATCAGAGTCCAACATACAGAGTGCAGCGGAAGACGTTAAATGTGCTTCATTCCGTGAGAACGCAACTCTATAGTTCTACAGTGAGATAGTGCATTTCAGCCTCAAAGGAAGCAATGTCCTCAAACGGAACATTGGTGGCACCAGGATCTAAAGCAGGCTTAAGAAGCCTTGGATGCAGTCAGTCTTTTATTAACTATCATGACCGACACAATGTGATCCATAATACTTCCATTTTGGCAGAAATTACATTCAAGCACAGGCCCCCACTAGAAGGTAGTGATGACATTCAGGTGCTGAAAACGTCTTTTTAATGCCTAAAGGAATGATTGTGAGCTTTACTTACCATATATATTGGTCAAATGATGCCCTATGCCGGAAGACTGTCTTTTTTTTTTTCTTCAGTATCGGCAATGCAGAGACAATTTGTTGCGAAACACTGCCACTGCTGGTCATTCAGTATAATCTGCAGATGGAAAAGTCCACTGTTAGCACATTTACTACAAGCAATACAAAAAAATCATGATTTTTATAAAGGGTAAACAGATCAATACTATGGAGTTTGTATTATTGTGAAAATCAGCATCTCTTTAGAAAATCAAATCTCGATTTGTGTTTTTAACCTACCATACTACTCTGAATCTCATGCCTCTTTTGCCAACACGCTCTAAACAACTGTAGAAGGTACATTAGGACATAGATAGAGATCTTTTTGCCAGCCAAGTGGCAGCGTACCCCTCTCACTTTATTTGATTTAGGATATGGTACACCAGTAGCAATTAAGCCAGCTGATAAGTTGAGAGGTAGGGTTACGCTACAGTTAATGGGAATGATAAAAGCTATGAATAGCATGTTCATAATCATCATTTGAGCCAATTCCTAGCAGTTCAGCAATAGTGAAGTTGACTAGTGCTCAAACTCCCGTTCGTTCAAATTTAGAGGTCTTAAAAAGTGCCCTAATTTCGTACATTTTACCATCATAGCTGTCACTTGGGCGTCCGGTCTACCCTGCTACTCATTTCATTAGCAAGATAAATGTATCTTACTGCTTGCTAGGCAACAGCAGAGTGGCCCTCACGTCAGACAACATCTTGCGTTTAGCTTTATGATGTCAGCTTGCTAGGCAACAGATTGGCCCTCATGTCAGACAACATCTTGCTTTCGCTTTATGATGTCAGATCATCACTGGTCCAATTGTCCTTGTGGAAGCGGACCACACAGGAGGAGGAGATATCATTAGTTATGCAGTAGGTTGCTATCTCTATTCATGACCGCAAGGCAAGTCGGAGGTGGAATGGCAAATACTCTGAACCACTCAAAGCACTGTGGCCTTTTTTAAAGTGGGATGAAGATACAAAAACAGAGACTATCCTTACCAACAATCCTTCTTGAGTATCAGAGTCCAACATACAGAGTGCAGCGGAAGACGTTAAATGTGCTTCATTCCGTGAGAACGCAACTCTATAGTTCTACAGTGAGATAGTGCATTTCAGCCTCAAAGGAAGCAATGTCCTCAAACGGAACATTGGTGGCACCAGGATCTAAAGCAGGCTTAAGAAGCCTTGGATGCAGTCAGTCTTTTATTAACTATCATGACCGACACAATGTGATCCATAATACTTCCATTTTGGCAGAAATTACATTCAAGCACAGGCCCCCACTAGAAGGTAGTGATGACATTCAGGTGCTGAAAACGTCTTTTTAATGCCTAAAGGAATGATTGTGAGCTTTACTTACCATATATATTGGTCAAATGATGCCCTATGCCGGAAGACTGTCTTTTTTTTTTTCTTCAGTATCGGCAATGCAGAGACAATTTGTTGCGAAACACTGCCACTGCTGGTCATTCAGTATAATCTGCAGATGGAAAAGTCCACTGTTAGCACATTTACTACAAGCAATTCAAAAAAATCATGATTTTTATAAAGGGTAAACAGATCAATACTATGGAGTTTGTATTATTGTGAAAATCAGCATCTCATTAGAAAATCAAATCTCGATTTGTTTTTAACCTACCATACTACTCTGAATCTCATGCCTCTTTTGCCAACACGCTCTAAACAACTGTAGAAGGTACATTAGGACATAGATAGAGATCTTTTTGCCAGCCAAGTGGCAGCGTACCCCTCTCACTTTATTTGATTTAGGATATGGTACACCAGTAGCAATTAAGCCAGCTGATAAGTTGGGAGGTAGGGTTACGCTACAGTTAATGGGAATGATAAAAGCTATGAATAGCATGTTCATAATCATCATTTGAGCCAATTCCTAGCAGTTCAGCAATAGTGAAGTTGACTAGTGCTCAAACTCCCGTTCGTTCAAATTTAGAGGTCTTAAAAAGTGTCCTAATTTCGTAAATTTTACCATCATAGCTGTCACTTGGGCGTCCGGTCTACCCTGCTACTCATTTCATTAGCAAGATAAATGTATCTTACTGCTTGCTAGGCAACAGCAGAGTGGCCCTCACGTCAGACAACATCTTGCGTTTAGCTTTATGATGTCAGCTTGCTAGGCAACAGATTGGCCCTCATGTCAGACAACATCTTGCTTTCGCTTTATGATGTCAGATCATCACTGGTCCAATTGTCCTTGTGGAAGCGGGCCACACAGGAGGATGAGATATCAGAAGTTATGCAGTAGGTTGCTATCTCTATTCATGACCGCAAGGCAAGTCGGAGGTGGAATGGCAAATACTCTGAACCACTCAAAGCACTGTGGCCTTTTTTAAAGTGGGATGCAGATACAAAAACAGAGACTATCCTTACCAACAATCCTTCTTGAGTATCAGAGTCCAACATACAGAGTGCAGCGGAAGACGTTAAATGTGCTTCATTCCGTGAGAACGCAACTCTATAGTTCTACAGTGAGATAGTGCATTTCAGCCTCAAAGGAAGCAATGTCCTCAAACGGAACATTGGTGGCACCAGGATCTAAAGCAGGCTTAAGAAGCCTTGGATGCAGTCAGTCTTTTATTAACTATCATGACCGACACAATGTGATCCATAATACTTCCATTTTGGCAGAAATTACATTCAAGCACAGGCCCCCACTAGAAGGTAGTGATGACATTCAGGTGCTGAAAACGTCTTTTTAATGCCTAAAGGAATGATTGTGAGCTTTACTTACCATATATATTGGTCAAATGATGCCCTATGCCGGAAGACTGTCTTTTTTTTTTTTCTTCAGTATCGGCAATGCAGAGACAATTTGTTGCGAAACACTGCCACTGCTGGTCATTCAGTATAATCTGCAGATGGAAAAGTCCACTGTTAGCACATTTACTACAAGCAATACAAAAAAATCATGATTTTTATAAAGGTTAAACAGATCAATACTATGGAGTTTGTATTATTGTGAAAATCAGCATCTCATTAGAAAATCAAATCTCGATTTGTGTTTTTAACCTACCATACTACTCTGAATCTCATGCCTCTTTTGCCAACACGCTCTAAACAACTGTAGAAGGTACATTAGGACATAGATAGAGATCTTTTTGCCAGCCAAGTGGCAGCGTACCCCTCACACTTTATTTGATTTAGGATATGGTACACCAGTAGCAATTAAGCCAGCTGATAAGTTGAGAGGTAGGGTTACGCTACAGTTAATGGGAATGATAAAAGCTATGAATAGCATGTTCATAATCATCATTTGAGCCAATTCCTAGCAGTTCAGCAATAGTGAAGTTGACTAGTGCTCAAACTCCCGTTCGTTCAAATTTAGAGGTATTAAAAAGTGCCCTAATTTCGTACATTTTACCATCATAGCTGTCACTTGGGCGTCCGGTCTACCCTGCTACTCATTTCATTAGCAAGATAAATGTATCTTACTGCTTGCTAGGCAACAGCAGAGTGGCCCTCACGTCAGACAACATCTTGCGTTTAGCTTTATGATGTCAGCTTGCTAGGCAACAGATTGGCCCTCATGTCAGACAACATCTTGCTTTCGCTTTATGATGTCAGATCATCACTGGTCCAATTGTCCTTGTGGAAGCGGACCACACAGGAGGATGAGATATCAGAAGTTATGCAGTAGGTTGCTCTCTCTATTCATGACCGCAAGGCAAGTCGGAGGTGGAATGGCAAATACTCTGAACCACTCAAAGCACTGTGGCCTTTTTTAAAGTGGGATGAAGATACAAAAACAGAGACTATCCTTACCAACAATCCTTCTTGAGTATCAGAGTCCAACATACAGAGTGCAGCGGAAGACGTTAAATGTGCTTCATTCCGTGAGAACGCAACTCTATAGTTCTACAGTGAGATAGTGCATTTCAGCCTCAAAGGAAGCAATGTCCTCAAACGGAACATTGGTGGCACCAGGATCTAAAGCAGGCTTAAGAAGCCTTGGATGCAGTCAGTCTTTTATTAACTATCATGACCGACACAATGTGATCCATAATACTTCCATTTTGGCAGAAATTACATTCAAGCACAGGCCCCCACTAGAAGGTAGTGATGACATTCAGGTGCTGAAAACGTCTTTTTAATGCCTAAAGGAATGATTGTGAGCTTTACTTACCATATATATTGGTCAAATGATGCCCTATGCCGGAAGACTGTCTTTTTTTTTTTCTTCAGTATCGGCAATGCAGAGACAATTTGTTGCGAAACACTGCCACTGCTGGTCATTCAGTATAATCTGCAGATGGAAAAGTCCACTGTTAGCACATTTACTACAAGCAATACAAAAAAATCAAGATTTTTATAAAGGGTAAACAGATCAATACTATGGAGTTTGTATTATTGTGAAAATCAGCATCTCTTTAGAAAATCAAATCTCGATTTGTGTTTTTAACCTACCATACTACTCTGAATCTCATGCCTCTTTTGCCAACACTCTCTAAACAACTGTAGAAGGTACATTAGGACATAGATAGAGATCTTTTTGCCAGCCAAGTGGCAGCGTACCCCTCTCACTTTATTTGATTTAGGATATGGTACACCAGTAGCAATTAAGCCAGCTGATAAGTTGAGAGGTAGGGTTACGCTACAGTTAATGGGAATGATAAAAGCTATGAATAGCATGTTCATAATCATCATTTGAGCCAATTCCTAGCAGTTCAGCAATAGTGAAGTTGACTAGTGCTCAAACTCCCGTTCGTTCAAATTTAGAGGTCTTAAAAAGTGCCCTAATTTCGTAAATTTTACCATCATAGCTGTCACTTGGGCGTCCGGTCTACCCTGCTACTCATTTCATTAGCAAGATAAATGTATCTTACTGCTTGCTAGGCAACAGCAGAGTGGCCCTCACGTCAGACAACATCTTGCGTTTAGCTTTATGATGTCAGCTTGCTAGGCAACAGATTGGCCCTCATGTCAGACAACATCTTGCTTTCGCTTTATGATGTCAGATCATCACTGGTCCAATTGTCCTTGTGGAAGCGGACCACACAGGAGGAGGAGATATCATTAGTTATGCAGTAGGTTGCTATCTCTATTCATGACCGCAAGGCAAGTCGGAGGTGGAATGGCAAATACTCTGAACCACTCAAAGCACTGTGGCCTTTTTTAAAGTGGGATGAAGATACAAAAACAGAGACTATACTTACCAACAATCCTTCTTGAGTATCAGAGTCCAACATACAGAGTGCAGCGGAAGACGTTAAATGTGCTTCATTCCGTGAGAACGCAACTCTATAGTTCTACAGTGAGATAGTGCATTTCAGCCTCAAAGGAAGCAATGTCCTCAAACGGAACATTGGTGGCACCAGGATCTAAAGCAGGCTTAAGAAGCCTTGGATGCAGTCAGTCTTTTATTAACTATCATGACCGACACAATGTGATCCATAATACTTCCATTTTGGCAGAAATTACATTCAAGCACAGGCCCCCACTAGAAGGTAGTGATGACATTCAGGTGCTGAAAACGTCTTTTTAATGCCTAAAGGAATGATTGTGAGCTTTACTTACCATATATATTGGTCAAATGATGCCCTATGCCGGAAGACTGTCTTTTTTTTTTTTCTTCAGTATCGGCAATGCAGAGACAATTTGTTGCGAAACACTGCCACTGCTGGTCATTCAGTATAATCTGCAGATGGAAAAGTCCACTGTTAGCACATTTACTACAAGCAATACAAAAAAATCATGATTTTTATAAAGGGTAAACAGATCAATACTATGGAGTTTGTATTATTGTGAAAATCAGCATCTCATTAGAAAATCAAATCTCGATTTGTGTTTTTAACCTACCATACTACTCTGAATCTCATGCCTCTTTTGCCAACACGCTCTAAACAACTGTAGAAGGTACATTAGGACATAGATAGAGATCTTTTTGCCAGCCAAGTGGCAGCGTACCCCTCTCACTTTATTTGATTTAGGATATGGTACACCAGTAGCAAATAAGCCAGCTGATAAGTTGAGAGGTAGGGTTACGCTACAGTTAATGGGAATGATAAAAGCTATGAATAGCATGTTCATAATCATCATTTGAGCCAATTCCTAGCAGTTCAGCAATAGTGAAGTTGACTAGTGCTCAAACTCCCGTTCGTTCAAATTTAGAGGTATTAAAAAGTGCCCTAATTTCGTACATTTTACCATCATAGCTGTCACTTGGGCGTCCGGTCTACCCTGCTACTCATTTCATTAGCAAGATAAATGTATCTTACTGCTTGCTAGGCAACAGCAGAGTGGCCCTCACGTCAGACAACATCTTGCGTTTAGCTTTATGATGTCAGCTTGCTAGGCAACAGATTGGCCCTCATGTCAGACAACATCTTGCTTTCGCTTTATGATGTCAGATCATCACTGGTCCAATTGTCCTTGTGGAAGCGGACCACACAGGAGGATGAGATATCAGAAGTTATGCAGTAGGTTGCTCTCTCTATTCATGACCGCAAGGCAAGTCGGAGGTGGAATGGCAAATACTCTGAACCACTCAAAGCACTGTGGCCTTTTTTAAAGTGGGATGCAGATACAAAAACAGAGACTATCCTTACCAACAATCCTTCTTGAGTATCAGAGTCCAACATACAGAGTGCAGCGGAAGACGTTAAATGTGCTTCATTCCGTGAGAACGCAACTCTATAGTTCTACAGTGAGATAGTGCATTTCAGCCTCAAAGGAAGCAATGTCCTCAAACGGAACATTGGTGGCACCAGGATCTAAAGCAGGCTTAAGAAGCCTTGGATGCAGTCAGTCTTTTATTAACTATCATGACCGACACAATGTGATCCATAATACTTCCATTTTGGCAGAAATTACATTCAAGCACAGGCCCCC
The DNA here is from genome assembly GCF_964263255.1 of Lissotriton vulgaris. NCBI lineage: Eukaryota > Metazoa > Chordata > Amphibia > Caudata > Salamandridae > Lissotriton > Lissotriton vulgaris. The sequence goes on along the minus strand of NC_141700.1, from coordinate 323,498,248 downwards.
ACTAGAAGGTAGTGATGACATTCAGGTGCTGAAAACGTCTTTTTAATGCCTAAAGGAATGATTGTGAGCTTTACTTACCATATATATTGGTCAAATGATGCCCTATGCCGGAAGACTGTCTTTTTTTTTTTTCTTCAGTATCGGCAATGCAGAGACAATTTGTTGCGAAACACTGCCACTGCTGGTCATTCAGTATAATCTGCAGATGGAAAAGTCAACTGTTAGCACATTTACTACAAGCAATACAAAAAAATCATGATTTTTATAAAGGTTAAACAGATCAATACTATGGAGTTTGTATTATTGTGAAAATCAGCATCTCATTAGAAAATCAAATCTCGATTTGTGTTTTTAACCTACCATACTACTCTGAATCTCATGCCTCTTTTGCCAACACGCTCTAAACAACTGTAGAAGGTACATTAGGACATAGATAGAGATCTTTTTGCCAGCCAAGTGGCAGCGTACCCCTCACACTTTATTTGATTTAGGATATGGTACACCAGTAGCAATTAAGCCAGCTGATAAGTTGAGAGGTAGGGTTACGCTACAGTTAATGGGAATGATAAAAGCTATGAATAGCATGTTCATAATCATCATTTGAGCCAATTCCTAGCAGTTCAGCAATAGTGAAGTTGACTAGTGCTCAAACTCCCGTTCGTTCAAATTTAGAGGTATTAAAAAGTGCCCTAATTTCGTACATTTTACCATCATAGCTGTCACTTGGGCGTCCGGTCTACCCTGCTACTCATTTCATTAGCAAGATAAATGTATCTTACTGCTTGCTAGGCAACAGCAGAGTGGCCCTCACGTCAGACAACATCTTGCGTTTAGCTTTATGATGTCAGCTTGCTAGGCAACAGATTGGCCCTCATGTCAGACAACATCTTGCTTTCGCTTTATGATGTCAGATCATCACTGGTCCAATTGTCCTTGTGGAAGCGGACCACACAGGAGGATGAGATATCAGAAGTTATGCAGTAGGTTGCTCTCTCTATTCATGACCGCAAGGCAAGTCGGAGGTGGAATGGCAAATACTCTGAACCACTCAAAGCACTGTGGCCTTTTTTAAAGTGGGATGAAGATACAAAAACAGAGACTATCCTTACCAACAATCCTTCTTGAGTATCAGAGTCCAACATACAGAGTGCAGCGGAAGACGTTAAATGTGCTTCATTCCGTGAGAACGCAACTCTATAGTTCTACAGTGAGATAGTGCATTTCAGCCTCAAAGGAAGCAATGTCCTCAAACGGAACATTGGTGGCACCAGGATCTAAAGCAGGCTTAAGAAGCCTTGGATGCAGTCAGTCTTTTATTAACTATCATGACCGACACAATGTGATCCATAATACTTCCATTTTGGCAGAAATTACATTCAAGCACAGGCCCCCACTAGAAGGTAGTGATGACATTCAGGTGCTGAAAACGTCTTTTTAATGCCTAAAGGAATGATTGTGAGCTTTACTTACCATATATATTGGTCAAATGATGCCCTATGCCGGAAGACTGTCTTTTTTTTTTTCTTCAGTATCGGCAATGCAGAGACAATTTGTTGCGAAACACTGCCACTGCTGGTCATTCAGTATAATCTGCAGATGGAAAAGTCCACTGTTAGCACATTTACTACAAGCAATACAAAAAAAATCAAGATTTTTATAAAGGGTAAACAGATCAATACTATGGAGTTTGTATTATTGTGAAAATCAGCATCTCTTTAGAAAATCAAATCTCGATTTGTGTTTTTAACCTACCATACTACTCTGAATCTCATGCCTCTTTTGCCAACACTCTCTAAACAACTGTAGAAGGTACATTAGGACATAGATAGAGATCTTTTTGCCAGCCAAGTGGCAGCGTACCCCTCTCACTTTATTTGATTTAGGATATGGTACACCAGTAGCAATTAAGCCAGCTGATAAGTTGAGAGGTAGGGTTACGCTACAGTTAATGGGAATGATAAAAGCTATGAATAGCATGTTCATAATCATCATTTGAGCCAATTCCTAGCAGTTCAGCAATAGTGAAGTTGACTAGTGCTCAAACTCCCGTTCGTTCAAATTTAGAGGTCTTAAAAAGTGCCCTAATTTCGTAAATTTTACCATCATAGCTGTCACTTGGGCGTCCGGTCTACCCTGCTACTCATTTCATTAGCAAGATAAATGTATCTTACTGCTTGCTAGGCAACAGCAGAGTGGCCCTCACGTCAGACAACATCTTGCGTTTAGCTTTATGATGTCAGCTTGCTAGGCAACAGATTGGCCCTCATGTCAGACAACATCTTGCTTTCGCTTTATGATGTCAGATCATCACTGGTCCAATTGTCCTTGTGGAAGCGGACCACACAGGAGGATGAGATATCAGAAGTTATGCAGTAGGTTGCTATCTCTATTCATGACCGCAAGGCAAGTCGGAGGTGGAATGGCAAATACTCTGAACCACTCAAAGCACTGTGGCCTTTTTTAAAGTGGGATGCAGATACAAAAACAGAGACTATCCTTACCAACAATCCTTCTTGAGTATCAGAGTCCAACATACAGAGTGCAGCGGAAGACGTTAAATGTGCTTCATTCCGTGAGAACGCAACTCTATAGTTCTACAGTGAGATAGTGCATTTCAGCCTCAAAGGAAGCAATGTCCTCAAACGGAACATTGGTGGCACCAGGATCTAAAGCAGGCTTAAGAAGCCTTGGATGCAGTCAGTCTTTTATTAACTATCATGACCGACACAATGTGATCCATAATACTTCCATTTTGGCAGAAATTACATTCAAGCACAGGCCCCCACTAGAAGGTAGTGATGACATTCAGGTGCTGAAAACGTCTTTTTAATGCCTAAAGGAATGATTGTGAGCTTTACTTACCATATATATTGGTCAAATGATGCCCTATGCCGGAAGACTGTCTTTTTTTTTTTCTTCAGTATCGGCAATGCAGAGACAATTTGTTGCGAAACACTGCCACTGCTGGTCATTCAGTATAATCTGCAGATGGAAAAGTCCACTGTTAGCACATTTACTACAAGCAATACAAAAAAATCATGATTTTTATAAAGGGTAAACAGATCAATACTATGGAGTTTGTATTATTGTGAAAATCAGCATCTCTTTAGAAAATCAAATCTCGATTTGTGTTTTTAACCTACCATACTACTCTGAATCTCATGCCTCTTTTGCCAACACGCTCTAAACAACTGTAGAAGGTACATTAGGACATAGATAGAGATCTTTTTGCCATCCAAGTGGCAGGGTACCCCTCTCACTTTATTTGTTTTAGGATATGGTACACCAGTAGCAATTAAGCCAGCTGATAAGTTGAGAGGTAGGGTTACGCTACAGTTAATGGGAATATTAAAAGCTATGAATAGCATGTTCATAATCATCATTTGAGCCAATTCCTAGCAGTTCAGCAATAGTGAAGTTGACTAATGCTCAAACTCCCGTTCGTTCAAATTTAAAGGTCTTAAAAAGTGCCCTAATTTCGTACATTTTACCATCATAGCTGTCACTTGGGCGTCCGGTCTACCCTGCTACTCATTTCATTAGCAAGATAAATGTATCTTACTGCTTGCTAGGCAACAACAGAGTGGCCCTCACGTCAGACAACATCTTGCATTTAGCTTTATGATGTCAGCTTGCTAGGCAACAGATTGGCCCTCATGTCAGACAACATCTTGCCTTCGCTTTATGATGTCAGATCATCACCGGTCCAATTGTCCTTGTGGAAGCGGACCACACAGGAGGATGAGATATCAGAAGTTATGCAGTAGGTTGCTATCTCTATTCATGACCGCAAGGCAAGTCGGAGGTGGAATGGCAAATACTCTGAACCACTCAAAGCACTGTGGCCTTTTTTAAAGTGGGATGCAGATACAAAAACAGAGACTATCCTTACCAACAATCCTTCTTGAGTATCAGAGTCCAACATACAGAGTGCAGCGGAAGACGTTAAATGTGCTTCATTCCGTGAGAACGCAACTCTATAGTTCTACAGTGAGATAGTGCATTTCAGCCTCAAAGGAAGCAATGTCCTCAAACGGAACATTGGTGGCACCAGGATCTAAAGCAGGCTTAAGAAGCCTTGGATGCAGTCAGTCTTTTATTAACTATCATGACCGACACAATGTGATCCATAATACTTCCATTTTGGCAGAAATTACATTCAAGCACAGGCCCCCACTAGAAGGTAGTGATGACATTCAGGTGCTGAAAACGTCTTTTTAATGCCTAAAGGAATGATTGTGAGCTTTACTTACCATATATATTGGTCAAATGATGCCCTATGCCGGAAGACTGTCTTTTTTTTTTTCTTCAGTATCGGCAATGTAGAGACAATTTTGTGCGAAACACTGCCACTGCTGGTCATTCAGTATAATCTGCAGATGGAAAAGTCCACTGTTAGCACATTTACTACAAGCAATACAAAAAAATCATGATTTTTATAAAGGGTAAACAGATCAATACTATGGAGTTTGTATTATTGTGAAAATCAGCATCTCATTAGAAAATCAAATCTCGATTTGTGTTTTTAACCTACCATACTACTCTGAATCTCATGCCTCTTTTGCCAACACGCTCTAAACAACTGTAGAAGGTACATTAGGACATAGATAGAGATCTTTTTGCCAGCCAAGTGGCAGCGTACCCCTCTCACTTTATTTGATTTAGGATATGGTACACCAGTAGCAATTAAGCCAGCTGATAAGTTGAGAGGTAGGGTTACGCTACAGTTAATGGGAATGATAAAAGCTATGAATAGCATGTTCATAATCATCATTTGAGCCAATTCCTAGCAGTTCAGCAATAGTGAAGTTGACTAGTGCTCAAACTCCCGTTCGTTCAAATTTAGAGGTCTTAAAAAGTGCCCTAATTTCGTAAATTTTACCATCATAGCTGTCACTTGGGCGTCCGGTCTACCCTGCTACTCATTTCATTAGCAAGATAAATGTATCTTACTGCTTGCTAGGCAACAGCAGAGTGGCCCTCACGTCAGACAACATCTTGCGTTTAGCTTTATGATGTCAGCTTGCTAGGCAACAGATTGGCCCTCATGTCAGACAACATCTTGCTTTCGCTTTATGATGTCAGATCATCACTGGTCCAATTGTCCTTGTGGAAGCGGGCCACACAGGAGGATGAGATATCAGAAGTTATGCAGTAGGTTGCTATCTCTATTCATGACCGCAAGGCAAGTCGGAGGTGGAATGGCAAATACTCTGAACCACTCAAAGCACTGTGGCCTTTTTTAAAGTGGGATGCAGATACAAAAACAGAGACTATCCTTACCAACAATCCTTCTTGAGTATCAGAGTCCAACATACAGAGTGCAGCGGAAGACGTTAAATGTGCTTCATTCCGTGAGAACGCAACTCTATAGTTCTACAGTGAGATAGTGCATTTCAGCCTCAAAGGAAGCAATGTCCTCAAACGGAACATTGGTGGCACCAGGATCTAAAGCAGGCTTAAGAAGCCTTGGATGCAGTCAGTCTTTTATTAACTATCATGACCGACACAATGTGATCCATAATACTTCCATTTTGGCAGAAATTACATTCAAGCACAGGCCCCCACTAGAAGGTAGTGATGACATTCAGGTGCTGAAAACGTCTTTTTAATGCCTAAAGGAATGATTGTGAGCTTTACTTACCATATATATTGGTCAAATGATGCCCTATGCCGGAAGACTGTCTTTTTTTTTTTTCTTCAGTATCGGCAATGCAGAGACAATTTGTTGCGAAACACTGCCACTGCTGGTCATTCAGTATAATCTGCAGATGGAAAAGTCCACTGTTAGCACATTTACTACAAGCAATACAAAAAAATCATGATTTTTATAAAGGTTAAACAGATCAATACTATGGAGTTTGTATTATTGTGAAAATCAGCATCTCATTAGAAAATCAAATCTCGATTTGTGTTTTTAACCTACCATACTACTCTGAATCTCATGCCTCTTTTGCCAACACGCTCTAAACAACTGTAGAAGGTACATTAGGACATAGATAGAGATCTTTTTGCCAGCCAAGTGGCAGCGTACCCCTCTCACTTTATTTGATTTAGGATATGGTACACCAGTAGCAATTAAGCCAGCTGATAAGTTGAGAGGTAGGGTTACGCTACAGTTAATGGGAATGATAAAAGCTATGAATAGCATGTTCATAATCATCATTTGAGCCAATTCCTAGCAGTTCAGCAATAGTGAAGTTGACTAGTGCTCAAACTCCCGTTCGTTCAAATTTAGAGGTCTTAAAAAGTGCCCTAATTTCGTACATTTTACCATCATAGCTGTCACTTGGGCGTCCGGTCTACCCTGCTACTCATTTCATTAGCAAGATAAATGTATCTTACTGCTTGCTAGGCAACAGCAGAGTGGCCCTCACGTCAGACAACATCTTGCGTTTAGCTTTATGATGTCAGCTTGCTAGGCAACAGATTGGCCCTCATGTCAGACAACATCTTGCTTTCGCTTTATGATGTCAGATCATCACTGGTCCAATTGTCCTTGTGGAAGCGGACCACACAGGAGGAGGAGATATCATTAGTTATGCAGTAGGTTGCTATCTCTATTCATGACCGCAAGGCAAGTCGGAGGTGGAATGGCAAATACTCTGAACCACTCAAAGCACTGTGGCCTTTTTTAAAGTGGGATGAAGATACAAAAACAGAGACTATCCTTACCAACAATCCTTCTTGAGTATCAGAGTCCAACATACAGAGTGCAGCGGAAGACGTTAAATGTGCTTCATTCCGTGAGAACGCAACTCTATAGTTCTACAGTGAGATAGTGCATTTCAGCCTCAAAGGAAGCAATGTCCTCAAACGGAACATTGGTGGCACCAGGATCTAAAGCAGGCTTAAGAAGCCTTGGATGCAGTCATTCTTTTATTAACTATCATGACCGACACAATGTGATCCATAATACTTCCATTTTGGCAGAAATTACATTCAAGCACAGGCCCCCACTAGAAGGTAGTGATGACATTCAGGTGCTGAAAACGTCTTTTTAATGCCTAAAGGAATGATTGTGAGCTTTACTTACCATATATATTGGTCAAATGATGCCCTATGCCGGAAGACTGTCTTTTTTTTTTTTCTTCAGTATCGGCAATGCAGAGACAATTTGTTGCGAAACACTGCCACTGCTGGTCATTCAGTATAATCTGCAGATGGAAAAGTCCACTGTTAGCACATTTACTACAAGCAATACAAAAAAATCATGATTTTTATAAAGGGTAAACAGATCAATACTATGGAGTTTGTATTATTGTGAAAATCAGCATCTCATTAGAAAATGAAATCTCGATTTGTGTTTTTAACCTACCATACTACTCTGAATCTCATGCCTCTTTTGCCAACACGCTCTAAACAACTGTAGAAGGTACATTAGGACATAGATAGAGATCTTTTTGCCAGCCAAGTGGCAGCGTACCCCTCTCACTTTATTTGATTTAGGATATGGTACACCAGTAGCAATTAAGCCAGCTGATAAGTTGAGAGGTAGGGTTACGCTACAGTTAATGGGAATGATAAAAGCTATGAATAGCATGTTCATAATCATCATTTGAGCCAATTCCTAGCAGTTCAGCAATAGTGAAGTTGACTAGTGCTCAAACTCCCGTTCGTTCAAATTTAGAGGTCTTAAAAAGTGCCCTAATTTCGTAAATTTTACCATCATAGCTGTCACTTGGGCGTCCGGTCTACCCTGCTACTCATTTCATTAGCAAGATAAATGTATCTTACTGCTTGCTAGGCAACAGCAGAGTGGCCCTCACGTCAGACAACATCTTGCGTTTAGCTTTATGATGTCAGCTTGCTAGGCAACAGATTGGCCCTCATGTCAGACAACATCTTGCTTTCGCTTTATGATGTCAGATCATCACTGGTCCAATTGTCCTTGTGGAAGAGGGCCACACAGGAGGATGAGATATCAGAAGTTATGCAGTAGGTTGCTATCTCTATTCATGACCGCAAGGCAAGTCGGAGGTGGAATGGCAAATACTCTGAACCACTCAAAGCACTGTGGCCTTTTTTAAAGTGGGATGCAGATACAAAAACAGAGACTATCCTTACCAACAATCCTTCTTGAGTATCAGAGTCCAACATACAGAGTGCAGCGGAAGACGTTAAATGTGCTTCATTCCGTGAGAACGCAACTCTATAGTTCTACAGTGAGATAGTGCATTTCAGCCTCAAAGGAAGCAATGTCCTCAAACGGAACATTGGTGGCACCAGGATCTAAAGCAGGCTTAAGAAGCCTTGGATGCAGTCAGTCTTTTATTAACTATCATGACCGACACAATGTGATCCATAATACTTCCATTTTGGCAGAAATTACATTCAAGCACAGGCCCCCACTAGAAGGTAGTGATGACATTCAGGTGCTGAAAACGTCTTTTTAATGCCTAAAGGAATGATTGTGAGCTTTACTTACCATATATATTGGTCAAATGATGCCCTATGCCGGAAGACTGTCTTTTTTTTTTTTCTTCAGTATCGGCAATGCAGAGACAATTTGTTGCGAAACACTGCCACTGCTGGTCATTCAGTATAATCTGCAGATGGAAAAGTCCACTGTTAGCACATTTACTACAAGCAATACAAAAAAATCATGATTTTTATAAAGGTTAAACAGATCAATACTATGGAGTTTGTATTATTGTGAAAATCAGCATCTCATTAGAAAATCAAATCTCGATTTGTGTTTTTAACCTACCATACTACTCTGAATCTCATGCCTCTTTTGCCAACACGCTCTAAACAACTGTAGAAGGTACATTAGGACATAGATAGAGATCTTTTTGCCAGCCAAGTGGCAGCGTACCCCTCACACTTTATTTGATTTAGGATATGGTACACCAGTAGCAATTAAGCCAGCTGATAAGTTGAGAGGTAGGGTTACGCTACAGTTAATGGGAATGATAAAAGCTATGAATAGCATGTTCATAATCATCATTTGAGCCAATTCCTAGCAGTTCAGCAATAGTGAAGTTGACTAGTGCTCAAACTCCCGTTCGTTCAAATTTAGAGGTATTAAAAAGTGCCCTAATTTCGTACATTTTACCATCATAGCTGTCACTTGGGCGTCCGGTCTACCCTGCTACTCATTTCATTAGCAAGATAAATGTATCTTACTGCTTGCTAGGCAACAGCAGAGTGGCCCTCACGTCAGACAACATCTTGCGTTTAGCTTTATGATGTCAGCTTGCTAGGCAACAGATTGGCCCTCATGTCAGACAACATCTTGCTTTCGCTTTATGATGTCAGATCATCACTGGTCCAATTGTCCTTGTGGAAGCGGACCACACAGGAGGATGAGATATCAGAAGTTATGCAGTAGGTTGCTCTCTCTATTCATGACCGCAAGGCAAGTCGGAGGTGGAATGGCAAATACTCTGAACCACTCAAAGCACTGTGGCCTTTTTTAAAGTGGGATGAAGATACAAAAACAGAGACTATCCTTACCAACAATCCTTCTTGAGTATCAGAGTCCAACATACAGAGTGCAGCGGAAGACGTTAAATGTGCTTCATTCCGTGAGAACGCAACTCTATAGTTCTACAGTGAGATAGTGCATTTCAGCCTCAAAGGAAGCAATGTCCTCAAACGGAACATTGGTGGCACCAGGATCTAAAGCAGGCTTAAGAAGCCTTGGATGCAGTCAGTCTTTTATTAACTATCATGACCGACACAATGTGATCCATAATACTTCCATTTTGGCAGAAATTACATTCAAGCACAGGCCCCCACTAGAAGGTAGTGATGACATTCAGGTGCTGAAAACGTCTTTTTAATGCCTAAAGGAATGATTGTGAGCTTTACTTACCATATATATTGGTCAAATGATGCCCTATGCCGGAAGACTGTCTTTTTTTTTTTTCTTCAGTATCGGCAATGCAGAGACAATTTGTTGCGAAACACTGCCACTGCTGGTCATTCAGTATAATCTGCAGATGGAAAAGTCCACTGTTAGCACATTTACTACAAGCAATACAAAAAAATCATGATTTTTATAAAGGGTAAACAGATCAATACTATGGAGTTTGTATTATTGTGAAAATCAGCATCTCATTAGAAAATGAAATCTCGATTTGTGTTTTTAACCTACCATACTACTCTGAATCTCATGCCTCTTTTGCCAACACGCTCTAAACAACTGTAGAAGGTACATTAGGACATAGATAGAGATCTTTTTGCCAGCCAAGTGGCAGCGTACCCCTCTCACTTTATTTGATTTAGGATATGGTACACCAGTAGCAATTAAGCCAGCTGATAAGTTGAGAGGTAGGGTTACGCTACAGTTAATGGGAATGATAAAAGCTATGAATAGCATGTTCATAATCATCATTTGAGCCAATTCCTAGCAGTTCAGCAATAGTGAAGTTGACTAGTGCTCAAACTCCCGTTCGTTCAAATTTAGAGGTCTTAAAAAGTGCCCTAATTTCGTAAATTTTACCATCATAGCTGTCACTTGGGCGTCCGGTCTACCCTGCTACTCATTTCATTAGCAAGATAAATGTATCTTACTGCTTGCTAGGCAACAGCAGAGTGGCCCTCACGTCAGACAACATCTTGCGTTTAGCTTTATGATGTCAGCTTGCTAGGCAACAGATTGGCCCTCATGTCAGACAACATCTTGCTTTCGCTTTATGATGTCAGATCATCACTGGTCCAATTGTCCTTGTGGAAGCGGGCCACACAGGAGGATGAGATATCAGAAGTTATGCAGTAGGTTGCTATCTCTATTCATGACCGCAAGGCAAGTCGGAGGTGGAATGGCAAATACTCTGAACCACTCAAAGCACTGTGGCCTTTTTTAAAGTGGGATGCAGATACAAAAACAGAGACTATCCTTACCAACAATCCTTCTTGAGTATCAGAGTCCAACATACAGAGTGCAGCGGAAGACGTTAAATGTGCTTCATTCCGTGAGAACGCAACTCTATAGTTCTACAGTGAGATAGTGCATTTCAGCCTCAAAGGAAGCAATGTCCTCAAACGGAACATTGGTGGCACCAGGATCTAAAGCAGGCTTAAGAAGCCTTGGATGCAGTCAGTCTTTTATTAACTATCATGACCGACACAATGTGATCCATAATACTTCCATTTTGGCAGAAATTACATTCAAGCACAGGCCCCCACTAGAAGGTAGTGATGACATTCAGGTGCTGAAAACGTCTTTTTAATGCCTAAAGGAATGATTGTGAGCTTTACTTACCATATATATTGGTCAAATGATGCCCTATGCCGGAAGACTGTCTTTTTTTTTTTTCTTCAGTATCGGCAATGCAGAGACAATTTGTTGCGAAACACTGCCACTGCTGGTCATTCAGTATAATCTGCAGATGGAAAAGTCCACTGTTAGCACATTTACTACAAGCAATACAAAAAAATCATGATTTTTATAAAGGTTAAACAGATCAATACTATGGAGTTTGTATTATTGTGAAAATCAGCATCTCATTAGAAAATCAAATCTCGATTTGTGTTTTTAACCTACCATACTACTCTGAATCTCATGCCTCTTTTGCCAACACGCTCTAAACAACTGTAGAAGGTACATTAGGACATAGATAGAGATCTTTTTGCCAGCCAAGTGGCAGCGTACCCCTCACACTTTATTTGATTTAGGATATGGTACACCAGTAGCAATTAAGCCAGCTGATAAGTTGAGAGGTAGGGTTACGCTACAGTTAATGGGAATGATAAAAGCTATGAATAGCATGTTCATAATCATCATTTGAGCCAATTCCTAGCAGTTCAGCAATAGTGAAGTTGACTAGTGCTCAAACTCCCGTTCGTTCAAATTTAGAGGTATTAAAAAGTGCCCTAATTTCGTACATTTTACCATCATAGCTGTCACTTGGGCGTCCGGTCTACCCTGCTACTCATTTCATTAGCAAGATAAATGTATCTTACTGCTTGCTAGGCAACAGCAGAGTGGCCCTCACGTCAGACAACATCTTGCGTTTAGCTTTATGATGTCAGCTTGCTAGGCAACAGATTGGCCCTCATGTCAGACAACATCTTGCTTTCGCTTTATGATGTCAGATCATCACTGGTCCAATTGTCCTTGTGGAAGCGGGCCACACAGGAGGATGAGATATCAGAAGTTATGCAGTAGGTTGCTATCTCTATTCATGACCGCAAGGCAAGTCGGAGGTGGAATGGCAAATACTCTGAACCACTCAAAGCACTGTGGCCTTTTTTAAAGTGGGATGCAGATACAAAAACAGAGACTATCCTTACCAACAATCCTTCTTGAGTATCAGAGTCCAACATACAGAGTGCAGCGGAAGACGTTAAATGTGCTTCATTCCGTGAGAACGCAACTCTATAGTTCTACAGTGAGATAGTGCATTTCAGCCTCAAAGGAAGCAATGTCCTCAAACGGAACATTGGTGGCACCAGGATCTAAAGCAGGCTTAAGAAGCCTTGGATGCAGTCAGTCTTTTATTAACTATCATGACCGACACAATGTGATCCATAATACTTCCATTTTGGCAGAAATTACATTCAAGCACAGGCCCCCACTAGAAGGTAGTGATGACATTCAGGTGCTGAAAACGTCTTTTTAATGCCTAAAGGAATGATTGTGAGCTTTACTTACCATATATATTGGTCAAATGATGCCCTATGCCGGAAGACTGTCTTTTTTTTTTTTTCTTCAGTATCGGCAATGCAGAGACAATTTGTTGCGAAACACTGCCACTGCTGGTCATTCAGTATAATCTGCAGATGGAAAAGTCCACTGTTAGCACATTTACTACAAGCAATACAAAAAAATCATGATTTTTATAAAGGTTAAACAGATCAATACTATGGAGTTTGTATTATTGTGAAAATCAGCATCTCATTAGAAAATCAAATCTCGATTTGTGTTTTTAACCTACCATACTACTCTGAATCTCATGCCTCTTTTGCCAACACTCTCTAAACAACTGTAGAAGGTACATTAGGACATAGATAGAGATCTTTTTGCCAGCCAAGTGGCAGCGTACCCCTCACACTTTATTTGATTTAGGATATGGTACACCAGTAGCAATTAAGCCAGCTGATAAGTTGAGAGGTAGGGTTACGCTACAGTTAATGGGAATGATAAAAGCTATGAATAGCATGTTCATAATCATCATTTGAGCCAATTCCTAGCAGTTCAGCAATAGTGAAGTTGACTAGTGCTCAAACTCCCGTTCGTTCAAATTTAGAGGTCTTAAAAAGTGCCCTAATTTCGTAAATTTTACCATCATAGCTGTCACTTGGGCGTCCGGTCTACCCTGCTACTCATTTCATTAGCAAGATAAATGTATCTTACTGCTTGCTAGGCAACAGCAGAGTGGCCCTCACGTCAGACAACATCTTGCGTTTAGCTTTATGATGTCAGCTTGCTAGGCAACAGATTGGCCCTCATGTCAGACAACATCTTGCTTTCGCTTTATGATGTCAGATCATCACTGGTCCAATTGTCCTTGTGGAAGCGGACCACACAGGAGGAGGAGATATCATTAGTTATGCAGTAGGTTGCTATCTCTATTCATGACCGCAAGGCAAGTCGGAGGTGGAATGGCAAATACTCTGAACCACTCAAAGCACTGTGGCCTTTTTTAAAGTGGGATGAAGATACAAAAACAGAGACTATACTTACCAACAATCCTTCTTGAGTATCAGAGTCCAACATACAGAGTGCAGCGGAAGACGTTAAATGTGCTTCATTCCGTGAGAACGCAACTCTATAGTTCTACAGTGAGATAGTGCATTTCAGCCTCAAAGGAAGCAATGTCCTCAAACGGAACATTGGTGGCACCAGGATCTAAAGCAGGCTTAAGAAGCCTTGGATGCAGTCAGTCTTTTATTAACTATCATGACCGACACAATGTGATCCATAATACTTCCATTTTGGCAGAAATTACATTCAAGCACAGGCCCCCACTAGAAGGTAGTGATGACATTCAGGTGCTGAAAACGTCTTTTTAATGCCTAAAGGAATGATTGTGAGCTTTACTTACCATATATATTGGTCAAATGATGCCCTATGCCGGAAGACTGTCTTTTTTTTTTTTCTTCAGTATCGGCAATGCAGAGACAATTTGTTGCGAAACACTGCCACTGCTGGTCATTCAGTATAATCTGCAGATGGAAAAGTCCACTGTTAGCACATTTACTACAAGCAATACAAAAAAATCATGATTTTTATAAAGGGTAAACAGATCAATACTATGGAGTTTGTATTATTGTGAAAATCAGCATCTCATTAGAAAATCAAATCTCGATTTGTGTTTTTAACCTACCATACTACTCTGAATCTCATGCCTCTTTTGCCAACACGCTCTAAACAACTGTAGAAGGTACATTAGGACATAGATAGAGATCTTTTTGCCAGCCAAGTGGCAGCGTACCCCTCTCACTTTATTTGATTTAGGATATGGTACACCAGTAGCAAATAAGCCAGCTGATAAGTTGAGAGGTAGGGTTACGCTACAGTTAATGGGAATGATAAAAGCTATGAATAGCATGTTCATAATCATCATTTGAGCCAATTCCTAGCAGTTCAGCAATAGTGAAGTTGACTAGTGCTCAAACTCCCGTTCGTTCAAATTTAGAGGTATTAAAAAGTGCCCTAATTTCGTACATTTTACCATCATAGCTGTCACTTGGGCGTCCGGTCTACCCTGCTACTCATTTCATTAGCAAGATAAATGTATCTTACTGCTTGCTAGGCAACAGCAGAGTGGCCCTCACGTCAGACAACATCTTGCGTTTAGCTTTATGATGTCAGCTTGCTAGGCAACAGATTGGCCCTCATGTCAGACAACATCTTGCTTTCGCTTTATGATGTCAGATCATCACTGGTCCAATTGTCCTTGTGGAAGCGGACCACACAGGAGGATGAGATATCAGAAGTTATGCAGTAGGTTGCTCTCTCTATTCATGACCGCAAGGCAAGTCGGAGGTGGAATGGCAAATACTCTGAACCACTCAAAGCACTGTGGCCTTTTTTAAAGTGGGATGCAGATACAAAAACAGAGACTATCCTTACCAACAATCCTTCTTGAGTATCAGAGTCCAACATACAGAGTGCAGCGGAAGACGTTAAATGTGCTTCATTCCGTGAGAACGCAACTCTATAGTTCTACAGTGAGATAGTGCATTTCAGCCTCAAAGGAAGCAATGTCCTCAAACGGAACATTGGTGGCACCAGGATCTAAAGCAGGCTTAAGAAGCCTTGGATGCAGTCAGTCTTTTATTAACTATCATGACCGACACAATGTGATCCATAATACTTCCATTTTGGCAGAAATTACATTCAAGCACAGGCCCCCACTAGAAGGTAGTGATGACATTCAGGTGCTGAAAACGTCTTTTTAATGCCTAAAGGAATGATTGTGAGCTTTACTTACCATATATATTGGTCAAATGATGCCCTATGCCGGAAGACTGTCTTTTTTTTTTTTCTTCAGTATCGGCAATGCAGAGACAATTTGTTGCGAAACACTGCCACTGCTGGTCATTCAGTATAATCTGCAGATGGAAAAGTCAACTGTTAGCACATTTACTACAAGCAATACAAAAAAATCATGATTTTTATAAAGGTTAAACAGATCAATACTATGGAGTTTGTATTATTGTGAAAATCAGCATCTCATTAGAAAATCAAATCTCGATTTGTGTTTTTAACCTACCATACTACTCTGAATCTCATGCCTCTTTTGCCAACACGCTCTAAACAACTGTAGAAGGTACATTAGGACATAGATAGAGATCTTTTTGCCAGCCAAGTGGCAGCGTACCCCTCACACTTTATTTGATTTAGGATATGGTACACCAGTAGCAATTAAGCCAGCTGATAAGTTGAGAGGTAGGGTTACGCTACAGTTAATGGGAATGATAAAAGCTATGAATAGCATGTTCATAATCATCATTTGAGCCAATTCCTAGCAGTTCAGCAATAGTGAAGTTGACTAGTGCTCAAACTCCCGTTCGTTCAAATTTAGAGGTATTAAAAAGTGCCCTAATTTCGTACATTTTACCATCATAGCTGTCACTTGGGCGTCCGGTCTACCCTGCTACTCATTTCATTAGCAAGATAAATGTATCTTACTGCTTGCTAGGCAACAGCAGAGTGGCCCTCACGTCAGACAACATCTTGCGTTTAGCTTTATGATGTCAGCTTGCTAGGCAACAGATTGGCCCTCATGTCAGACAACATCTTGCTTTCGCTTTATGATGTCAGATCATCACTGGTCCAATTGTCCTTGTGGAAGCGGACCACACAGGAGGATGAGATATCAGAAGTTATGCAGTAGGTTGCTCTCTCTATTCATGACCGCAAGGCAAGTCGGAGGTGGAATGGCAAATACTCTGAACCACTCAAAGCACTGTGGCCTTTTTTAAAGTGGGATGAAGATACAAAAACAGAGACTATCCTTACCAACAATCCTTCTTGAGTATCAGAGTCCAACATACAGAGTGCAGCGGAAGACGTTAAATGTGCTTCATTCCGTGAGAACGCAACTCTATAGTTCTACAGTGAGATAGTGCATTTCAGCCTCAAAGGAAGCAATGTCCTCAAACGGAACATTGGTGGCACCAGGATCTAAAGCAGGCTTAAGAAGCCTTGGATGCAGTCAGTCTTTTATTAACTATCATGACCGACACAATGTGATCCATAATACTTCCATTTTGGCAGAAATTACATTCAAGCACAGGCCCCCACTAGAAGGTAGTGATGACATTCAGGTGCTGAAAACGTCTTTTTAATGCCTAAAGGAATGATTGTGAGCTTTACTTACCATATATATTGGTCAAATGATGCCCTATGCCGGAAGACTGTCTTTTTTTTTTTCTTCAGTATCGGCAATGCAGAGACAATTTGTTGCGAAACACTGCCACTGCTGGTCATTCAGTATAATCTGCAGATGGAAAAGTCCACTGTTAGCACATTTACTACAAGCAATACAAAAAAAATCAAGATTTTTATAAAGGGTAAACAGATCAATACTATGGAGTTTGTATTATTGTGAAAATCAGCATCTCTTTAGAAAATCAAATCTCGATTTGTGTTTTTAACCTACCATACTACTCTGAATCTCATGCCTCTTTTGCCAACACTCTCTAAACAACTGTAGAAGGTACATTAGGACATAGATAGAGATCTTTTTGCCAGCCAAGTGGCAGCGTACCCCTCTCACTTTATTTGATTTAGGATATGGTACACCAGTAGCAATTAAGCCAGCTGATAAGTTGAGAGGTAGGGTTACGCTACAGTTAATGGGAATGATAAAAGCTATGAATAGCATGTTCATAATCATCATTTGAGCCAATTCCTAGCAGTTCAGCAATAGTGAAGTTGACTAGTGCTCAAACTCCCGTTCGTTCAAATTTAGAGGTCTTAAAAAGTGCCCTAATTTCGTAAATTTTACCATCATAGCTGTCACTTGGGCGTCCGGTCTACCCTGCTACTCATTTCATTAGCAAGATAAATGTATCTTACTGCTTGCTAGGCAACGGCAGAGTGGCCCTCACGTCAGACAACATCTTGCGTTTAGCTTTATGATGTCAGCTTGCTAGGCAACAGATTGGCCCTCATGTCAGACAACATCTTGCTTTCGCTTTATGATGTCAGATCATCACTGGTCCAATTGTCCTTGTGGAAGCGGACCACACAGGAGGATGAGATATCAGAAGTTATGCAGTAGGTTGCTATCTCTATTCATGACCGCAAGGCAAGTCGGAGGTGGAATGGCAAATACTCTGAACCACTCAAAGCACTGTGGCCTTTTTTAAAGTGGGATGCAGATACAAAAACAGAGACTATCCTTACCAACAATCCTTCTTGAGTATCAGAGTCCAACATACAGAGTGCAGCGGAAGACGTTAAATGTGCTTCATTCCGTGAGAACGCAACTCTATAGTTCTACAGTGAGATAGTGCATTTCAGCCTCAAAGGAAGCAATGTCCTCAAACGGAACATTGGTGGCACCAGGATCTAAAGCAGGCTTAAGAAGCCTTGGATGCAGTCAGTCTTTTATTAACTATCATGACCGACACAATGTGATCCATAATACTTCCATTTTGGCAGAAATTACATTCAAGCACAGGCCCCCACTAGAAGGTAGTGATGACATTCAGGTGCTGAAAACGTCTTTTTAATGCCTAAAGGAATGATTGTGAGCTTTACTTACCATATATATTGGTCAAATGATGCCCTATGCCGGAAGACTGTCTTTTTTTTTTTCTTCAGTATCGGCAATGCAGAGACAATTTGTTGCGAAACACTGCCACTGCTGGTCATTCAGTATAATCTGCAGATGGAAAAGTCCACTGTTAGCACATTTACTACAAGCAATACAAAAAAATCATGATTTTTATAAAGGGTAAACAGATCAATACTATGGAGTTTGTATTATTGTGAAAATCAGCATCTCTTTAGAAAATCAAATCTCGATTTGTGTTTTTAACCTACCATACTACTCTGAATCTCATGCCTCTTTTGCCAACACGCTCTAAACAACTGTAGAAGGTACATTAGGACATAGATAGAGATCTTTTTGCCATCCAAGTGGCAGGGTACCCCTCTCACTTTATTTGTTTTAGGATATGGTACACCAGTAGCAATTAAGCCAGCTGATAAGTTGAGAGGTAGGGTTACGCTACAGTTAATGGGAATATTAAAAGCTATGAATAGCATGTTCATAATCATCATTTGAGCCAATTCCTAGCAGTTCAGCAATAGTGAAGTTGACTAATGCTCAAACTCCCGTTCGTTCAAATTTAAAGGTCTTAAAAAGTGCCCTAATTTCGTACATTTTACCATCATAGCTGTCACTTGGGCGTCCGGTCTACCCTGCTACTCATTTCATTAGCAAGATAAATGTATCTTACTGCTTGCTAGGCAACAACAGAGTGGCCCTCACGTCAGACAACATCTTGCATTTAGCTTTATGATGTCAGCTTGCTAGGCAACAGATTGGCCCTCATGTCAGACAACATCTTGCCTTCGCTTTATGATGTCAGATCATCACCGGTCCAATTGTCCTTGTGGAAGCGGACCACACAGGAGGATGAGATATCAGAAGTTATGCAGTAGGTTGCTATCTCTATTCATGACCGCAAGGCAAGTCGGAGGTGGAATGGCAAATACTCTGAACCACTCAAAGCACTGTGGCCTTTTTTAAAGTGGGATGCAGATACAAAAACAGAGACTATCCTTACCAACAATCCTTCTTGAGTATCAGAGTCCAACATACAGAGTGCAGCGGAAGACGTTAAATGTGCTTCATTCCGTGAGAACGCAACTCTATAGTTCTACAGTGAGATAGTGCATTTCAGCCTCAAAGGAAGCAATGTCCTCAAACGGAACATTGGTGGCACCAGGATCTAAAGCAGGCTTAAGAAGCCTTGGATGCAGTCAGTCTTTTATTAACTATCATGACCGACACAATGTGATCCATAATACTTCCATTTTGGCAGAAATTACATTCAAGCACAGGCCCCCACTAGAAGGTAGTGATGACATTCAGGTGCTGAAAACGTCTTTTTAATGCCTAAAGGAATGATTGTGAGCTTTACTTACCATATATATTGGTCAAATGATGCCCTATGCCGGAAGACTGTCTTTTTTTTTTTCTTCAGTATCGGCAATGTAGAGACAATTTTGTGCGAAACACTGCCACTGCTGGTCATTCAGTATAATCTGCAGATGGAAAAGTCCACTGTTAGCACATTTACTACAAGCAATACAAAAAAATCATGATTTTTATAAAGGGTAAACAGATCAATACTATGGAGTTTGTATTATTGTGAAAATCAGCATCTCTTTAGAAAATCAAATCTCGATTTGTGTTTTTAACCTACCATACTACTCTGAATCTCATGCCTCTTTTGCCAACACGCTCTAAACAACTGTAGAAGGTACATTAGGACATAGATAGAGATCTTTTTGCCAGCCAAGTGGCAGCGTACCCCTCTCACTTTATTTGATTTAGGATATGGTACACCAGTAGCAATTAAGCCAGCTGATAAGTTGAGAGGTAGGGTTACGCTACAGTTAATGGGAATGATAAAAGCTATGAATAGCATGTTCATAATCATCATTTGAGCCAATTCCTAGCAGTTCAGCAATAGTGAAGTTGACTAGTGCTCAAACTCCCGTTCGTTCAAATTTAGAGGTCTTAAAAAGTGCCCTAATTTCGTAAATTTTACCATCATAGCTGTCACTTGGGCGTCCGGTCTACCCTGCTACTCATTTCATTAGCAAGATAAATGTATCTTACTGCTTGCTAGGCAACAGCAGAGTGGCCCTCACGTCAGACAACATCTTGCGTTTAGCTTTATGATGTCAGCTTGCTAGGCAACAGATTGGCCCTCATGTCAGACAACATCTTGCTTTCGCTTTATGATGTCAGATCATCACTGGTCCAATTGTCCTTGTGGAAGCGGGCCACACAGGAGGATGAGATATCAGAAGTTATGCAGTAGGTTGCTATCTCTATTCATGACCGCAAGGCAAGTCGGAGGTGGAATGGCAAATACTCTGAACCACTCAAAGCACTGTGGCCTTTTTTAAAGTGGGATGCAGATACAAAAACAGAGACTATCCTTACCAACAATCCTTCTTGAGTATCAGAGTCCAACATACAGAGTGCAGCGGAAGACGTTAAATGTGCTTCATTCCGTGAGAACGCAACTCTATAGTTCTACAGTGAGATAGTGCATTTCAGCCTCAAAGGAAGCAATGTCCTCAAACGGAACATTGGTGGCACCAGGATCTAAAGCAGGCTTAAGAAGCCTTGGATGCAGTCAGTCTTTTATTAACTATCATGACCGACACAATGTGATCCATAATACTTCCATTTTGGCAGAAATTACATTCAAGCACAGGCCCCCACTAGAAGGTAGTGATGACATTCAGGTGCTGAAAACGTCTTTTTAATGCCTAAAGGAATGATTGTGAGCTTTACTTACCATATATATTGGTCAAATGATGCCCTATGCCGGAAGACTGTCTTTTTTTTTTTTCTTCAGTATCGGCAATGCAGAGACAATTTGTTGCGAAACACTGCCACTGCTGGTCATTCAGTATAATCTGCAGATGGAAAAGTCCACTGTTAGCACATTTACTACAAGCAATACAAAAAAATCATGATTTTTATAAAGGTTAAACAGATCAATACTATGGAGTTTGTATTATTGTGAAAATCAGCATCTCATTAGAAAATCAAATCTCGATTTGTGTTTTTAACCTACCATACTACTCTGAATCTCATGCCTCTTTTGCCAACACGCTCTAAACAACTGTAGAAGGTACATTAGGACATAGATAGAGATCTTTTTGCCAGCCAAGTGGCAGCGTACCCCTCTCACTTTATTTGATTTAGGATATGGTACACCAGTAGCAATTAAGCCAGCTGATAAGTTGAGAGGTAGGGTTACGCTACAGTTAATGGGAATGATAAAAGCTATGAATAGCATGTTCATAATCATCATTTGAGCCAATTCCTAGCAGTTCAGCAATAGTGAAGTTGACTAGTGCTCAAACTCCCGTTCGTTCAAATTTAGAGGTCTTAAAAAGTGCCCTAATTTCGTACATTTTACCATCATAGCTGTCACTTGGGCGTCCGGTCTACCCTGCTACTCATTTCATTAGCAAGATAAATGTATCTTACTGCTTGCTAGGCAACAGCAGAGTGGCCCTCACGTCAGACAACATCTTGCGTTTAGCTTTATGATGTCAGCTTGCTAGGCAACAGATTGGCCCTCATGTCAGACAACATCTTGCTTTCGCTTTATGATGTCAGATCATCACTGGTCCAATTGTCCTTGTGGAAGCGGACCACACAGGAGGAGGAGATATCATTAGTTATGCAGTAGGTTGCTATCTCTATTCATGACCGCAAGGCAAGTCGGAGGTGGAATGGCAAATACTCTGAACCACTCAAAGCACTGTGGCCTTTTTTAAAGTGGGATGAAGATACAAAAACAGAGACTATCCTTACCAACAATCCTTCTTGAGTATCAGAGTCCAACATACAGAGTGCAGCGGAAGACGTTAAATGTGCTTCATTCCGTGAGAACGCAACTCTATAGTTCTACAGTGAGATAGTGCATTTCAGCCTCAAAGGAAGCAATGTCCTCAAACGGAACATTGGTGGCACCAGGATCTAAAGCAGGCTTAAGAAGCCTTGGATGCAGTCATTCTTTTATTAACTATCATGACCGACACAATGTGATCCATAATACTTCCATTTTGGCAGAAATTACATTCAAGCACAGGCCCCCACTAGAAGGTAGTGATGACATTCAGGTGCTGAAAACGTCTTTTTAATGCCTAAAGGAATGATTGTGAGCTTTACTTACCATATATATTGGTCAAATGATGCCCTATGCCGGAAGACTGTCTTTTTTTTTTTTCTTCAGTATCGGCAATGCAGAGACAATTTGTTGCGAAACACTGCCACTGCTGGTCATTCAGTATAATCTGCAGATGGAAAAGTCCACTGTTAGCACATTTACTACAAGCAATACAAAAAAATCATGATTTTTATAAAGGGTAAACAGATCAATACTATGGAGTTTGTATTATTGTGAAAATCAGCATCTCATTAGAAAATGAAATCTCGATTTGTGTTTTTAACCTACCATACTACTCTGAATCTCATGCCTCTTTTGCCAACACGCTCTAAACAACTGTAGAAGGTACATTAGGACATAGATAGAGATCTTTTTGCCAGCCAAGTGGCAGCGTACCCCTCTCACTTTATTTGATTTAGGATATGGTACACCAGTAGCAATTAAGCCAGCTGATAAGTTGAGAGGTAGGGTTACGCTACAGTTAATGGGAATGATAAAAGCTATGAATAGCATGTTCATAATCATCATTTGAGCCAATTCCTAGCAGTTCAGCAATAGTGAAGTTGACTAGTGCTCAAACTCCCGTTCGTTCAAATTTAGAGGTCTTAAAAAGTGCCCTAATTTCGTAAATTTTACCATCATAGCTGTCACTTGGGCGTCCGGTCTACCCTGCTACTCATTTCATTAGCAAGATAAATGTATCTTACTGCTTGCTAGGCAACAGCAGAGTGGCCCTCACGTCAGACAACATCTTGCGTTTAGCTTTATGATGTCAGCTTGCTAGGCAACAGATTGGCCCTCATGTCAGACAACATCTTGCTTTCGCTTTATGATGTCAGATCATCACTGGTCCAATTGTCCTTGTGGAAGAGGGCCACACAGGAGGATGAGATATCAGAAGTTATGCAGTAGGTTGCTATCTCTATTCATGACCGCAAGGCAAGTCGGAGGTGGAATGGCAAATACTCTGAACCACTCAAAGCACTGTGGCCTTTTTTAAAGTGGGATGCAGATACAAAAACAGAGACTATCCTTACCAACAATCCTTCTTGAGTATCAGAGTCCAACATACAGAGTGCAGCGGAAGACGTTAAATGTGCTTCATTCCGTGAGAACGCAACTCTATAGTTCTACAGTGAGATAGTGCATTTCAGCCTCAAAGGAAGCAATGTCCTCAAACGGAACATTGGTGGCACCAGGATCTAAAGCAGGCTTAAGAAGCCTTGGATGCAGTCAGTCTTTTATTAACTATCATGACCGACACAATGTGATCCATAATACTTCCATTTTGGCAGAAATTACATTCAAGCACAGGCCCCCACTAGAAGGTAGTGATGACATTCAGGTGCTGAAAACGTCTTTTTAATGCCTAAAGGAATGATTGTGAGCTTTACTTACCATATATATTGGTCAAATGATGCCCTATGCCGGAAGACTGTCTTTTTTTTTTTTCTTCAGTATCGGCAATGCAGAGACAATTTGTTGCGAAACACTGCCACTGCTGGTCATTCAGTATAATCTGCAGATGGAAAAGTCCACTGTTAGCACATTTACTACAAGCAATACAAAAAAATCATGATTTTTATAAAGGTTAAACAGATCAATACTATGGAGTTTGTATTATTGTGAAAATCAGCATCTCATTAGAAAATCAAATCTCGATTTGTGTTTTTAACCTACCATACTACTCTGAATCTCATGCCTCTTTTGCCAACACGCTCTAAACAACTGTAGAAGGTACATTAGGACATAGATAGAGATCTTTTTGCCAGCCAAGTGGCAGCGTACCCCTCACACTTTATTTGATTTAGGATATGGTACACCAGTAGCAATTAAGCCAGCTGATAAGTTGAGAGGTAGGGTTACGCTACAGTTAATGGGAATGATAAAAGCTATGAATAGCATGTTCATAATCATCATTTGAGCCAATTCCTAGCAGTTCAGCAATAGTGAAGTTGACTAGTGCTCAAACTCCCGTTCGTTCAAATTTAGAGGTATTAAAAAGTGCCCTAATTTCGTACATTTTACCATCATAGCTGTCACTTGGGCGTCCGGTCTACCCTGCTACTCATTTCATTAGCAAGATAAATGTATCTTACTGCTTGCTAGGCAACAGCAGAGTGGCCCTCACGTCAGACAACATCTTGCGTTTAGCTTTATGATGTCAGCTTGCTAGGCAACAGATTGGCCCTCATGTCAGACAACATCTTGCTTTCGCTTTATGATGTCAGATCATCACTGGTCCAATTGTCCTTGTGGAAGCGGACCACACAGGAGGATGAGATATCAGAAGTTATGCAGTAGGTTGCTCTCTCTATTCATGACCGCAAGGCAAGTCGGAGGTGGAATGGCAAATACTCTGAACCACTCAAAGCACTGTGGCCTTTTTTAAAGTGGGATGAAGATACAAAAACAGAGACTATCCTTACCAACAATCCTTCTTGAGTATCAGAGTCCAACATACAGAGTGCAGCGGAAGACGTTAAATGTGCTTCATTCCGTGAGAACGCAACTCTATAGTTCTACAGTGAGATAGTGCATTTCAGCCTCAAAGGAAGCAATGTCCTCAAACGGAACATTGGTGGCACCAGGATCTAAAGCAGGCTTAAGAAGCCTTGGATGCAGTCAGTCTTTTATTAACTATCATGACCGACACAATGTGATCCATAATACTTCCATTTTGGCAGAAATTACATTCAAGCACAGGCCCCCACTAGAAGGTAGTGATGACATTCAGGTGCTGAAAACGTCTTTTTAATGCCTAAAGGAATGATTGTGAGCTTTACTTACCATATATATTGGTCAAATGATGCCCTATGCCGGAAGACTGTCTTTTTTTTTTTTCTTCAGTATCGGCAATGCAGAGACAATTTGTTGCGAAACACTGCCACTGCTGGTCATTCAGTATAATCTGCAGATGGAAAAGTCCACTGTTAGCACATTTACTACAAGCAATACAAAAAAATCATGATTTTTATAAAGGGTAAACAGATCAATACTATGGAGTTTGTATTATTGTGAAAATCAGCATCTCATTAGAAAATGAAATCTCGATTTGTGTTTTTAACCTACCATACTACTCTGAATCTCATGCCTCTTTTGCCAACACGCTCTAAACAACTGTAGAAGGTACATTAGGACATAGATAGAGATCTTTTTGCCAGCCAAGTGGCAGCGTACCCCTCTCACTTTATTTGATTTAGGATATGGTACACCAGTAGCAATTAAGCCAGCTGATAAGTTGAGAGGTAGGGTTACGCTACAGTTAATGGGAATGATAAAAGCTATGAATAGCATGTTCATAATCATCATTTGAGCCAATTCCTAGCAGTTCAGCAATAGTGAAGTTGACTAGTGCTCAAACTCCCGTTCGTTCAAATTTAGAGGTCTTAAAAAGTGCCCTAATTTCGTAAATTTTACCATCATAGCTGTCACTTGGGCGTCCGGTCTACCCTGCTACTCATTTCATTAGCAAGATAAATGTATCTTACTGCTTGCTAGGCAACAGCAGAGTGGCCCTCACGTCAGACAACATCTTGCGTTTAGCTTTATGATGTCAGCTTGCTAGGCAACAGATTGGCCCTCATGTCAGACAACATCTTGCTTTCGCTTTATGATGTCAGATCATCACTGGTCCAATTGTCCTTGTGGAAGCGGGCCACACAGGAGGATGAGATATCAGAAGTTATGCAGTAGGTTGCTATCTCTATTCATGACCGCAAGGCAAGTCGGAGGTGGAATGGCAAATACTCTGAACCACTCAAAGCACTGTGGCCTTTTTTAAAGTGGGATGCAGATACAAAAACAGAGACTATCCTTACCAACAATCCTTCTTGAGTATCAGAGTCCAACATACAGAGTGCAGCGGAAGACGTTAAATGTGCTTCATTCCGTGAGAACGCAACTCTATAGTTCTACAGTGAGATAGTGCATTTCAGCCTCAAAGGAAGCAATGTCCTCAAACGGAACATTGGTGGCACCAGGATCTAAAGCAGGCTTAAGAAGCCTTGGATGCAGTCAGTCTTTTATTAACTATCATGACCGACACAATGTGATCCATAATACTTCCATTTTGGCAGAAATTACATTCAAGCACAGGCCCCCACTAGAAGGTAGTGATGACATTCAGGTGCTGAAAACGTCTTTTTAATGCCTAAAGGAATGATTGTGAGCTTTACTTACCATATATATTGGTCAAATGATGCCCTATGCCGGAAGACTGTCTTTTTTTTTTTTCTTCAGTATCGGCAATGCAGAGACAATTTGTTGCGAAACACTGCCACTGCTGGTCATTCAGTATAATCTGCAGATGGAAAAGTCCACTGTTAGCACATTTACTACAAGCAATACAAAAAAATCATGATTTTTATAAAGGTTAAACAGATCAATACTATGGAGTTTGTATTATTGTGAAAATCAGCATCTCATTAGAAAATCAAATCTCGATTTGTGTTTTTAACCTACCATACTACTCTGAATCTCATGCCTCTTTTGCCAACACGCTCTAAACAACTGTAGAAGGTACATTAGGACATAGATAGAGATCTTTTTGCCAGCCAAGTGGCAGCGTACCCCTCACACTTTATTTGATTTAGGATATGGTACACCAGTAGCAATTAAGCCAGCTGATAAGTTGAGAGGTAGGGTTACGCTACAGTTAATGGGAATGATAAAAGCTATGAA
Organism: Lissotriton vulgaris; assembly: GCF_964263255.1. Taxonomy (NCBI): domain Eukaryota; kingdom Metazoa; phylum Chordata; class Amphibia; order Caudata; family Salamandridae; genus Lissotriton; species Lissotriton vulgaris. The sequence continues at coordinate 323,471,224 of NC_141700.1, read as the reverse complement.
TAGCATGTTCATAATCATCATTTGAGCCAATTCCTAGCAGTTCAGCAATAGTGAAGTTGACTAGTGCTCAAACTCCCGTTCGTTCAAATTTAGAGGTATTAAAAAGTGCCCTAATTTCGTACATTTTACCATCATAGCTGTCACTTGGGCGTCCGGTCTACCCTGCTACTCATTTCATTAGCAAGATAAATGTATCTTACTGCTTGCTAGGCAACAGCAGAGTGGCCCTCACGTCAGACAACATCTTGCGTTTAGCTTTATGATGTCAGCTTGCTAGGCAACAGATTGGCCCTCATGTCAGACAACATCTTGCTTTCGCTTTATGATGTCAGATCATCACTGGTCCAATTGTCCTTGTGGAAGCGGGCCACACAGGAGGATGAGATATCAGAAGTTATGCAGTAGGTTGCTATCTCTATTCATGACCGCAAGGCAAGTCGGAGGTGGAATGGCAAATACTCTGAACCACTCAAAGCACTGTGGCCTTTTTTAAAGTGGGATGCAGATACAAAAACAGAGACTATCCTTACCAACAATCCTTCTTGAGTATCAGAGTCCAACATACAGAGTGCAGCGGAAGACGTTAAATGTGCTTCATTCCGTGAGAACGCAACTCTATAGTTCTACAGTGAGATAGTGCATTTCAGCCTCAAAGGAAGCAATGTCCTCAAACGGAACATTGGTGGCACCAGGATCTAAAGCAGGCTTAAGAAGCCTTGGATGCAGTCAGTCTTTTATTAACTATCATGACCGACACAATGTGATCCATAATACTTCCATTTTGGCAGAAATTACATTCAAGCACAGGCCCCCACTAGAAGGTAGTGATGACATTCAGGTGCTGAAAACGTCTTTTTAATGCCTAAAGGAATGATTGTGAGCTTTACTTACCATATATATTGGTCAAATGATGCCCTATGCCGGAAGACTGTCTTTTTTTTTTTTTCTTCAGTATCGGCAATGCAGAGACAATTTGTTGCGAAACACTGCCACTGCTGGTCATTCAGTATAATCTGCAGATGGAAAAGTCCACTGTTAGCACATTTACTACAAGCAATACAAAAAAATCATGATTTTTATAAAGGTTAAACAGATCAATACTATGGAGTTTGTATTATTGTGAAAATCAGCATCTCATTAGAAAATCAAATCTCGATTTGTGTTTTTAACCTACCATACTACTCTGAATCTCATGCCTCTTTTGCCAACACGCTCTAAACAACTGTAGAAGGTACATTAGGACATAGATAGAGATCTTTTTGCCAGCCAAGTGGCAGCGTACCCCTCACACTTTATTTGATTTAGGATATGGTACACCAGTAGCAATTAAGCCAGCTGATAAGTTGAGAGGTAGGGTTACGCTACAGTTAATGGGAATGATAAAAGCTATGAATAGCATGTTCATAATCATCATTTGAGCCAATTCCTAGCAGTTCAGCAATAGTGAAGTTGACTAGTGCTCAAACTCCCGTTCGTTCAAATTTAGAGGTATTAAAAAGTGCCCTAATTTCGTACATTTTACCATCATAGCTGTCACTTGGGCGTCCGGTCTACCCTGCTACTCATTTCATTAGCAAGATAAATGTATCTTACTGCTTGCTAGGCAACAGCAGAGTGGCCCTCACGTCAGACAACATCTTGCGTTTAGCTTTATGATGTCAGCTTGCTAGGCAACAGATTGGCCCTCATGTCAGACAACATCTTGCTTTCGCTTTATGATGTCAGATCATCACTGGTCCAATTGTCCTTGTGGAAGCGGACCACACAGGAGGATGAGATATCAGAAGTTATGCAGTAGGTTGCTCTCTCTATTCATGACCGCAAGGCAAGTCGGAGGTGGAATGGCAAATACTCTGAACCACTCAAAGCACTGTGGCCTTTTTTAAAGTGGGATGAAGATACAAAAACAGAGACTATCCTTACCAACAATCCTTCTTGAGTATCAGAGTCCAACATACAGAGTGCAGCGGAAGACGTTAAATGTGCTTCATTCCGTGAGAACGCAACTCTATAGTTCTACAGTGAGATAGTGCATTTCAGCCTCAAAGGAAGCAATGTCCTCAAACGGAACATTGGTGGCACCAGGATCTAAAGCAGGCTTAAGAAGCCTTGGATGCAGTCAGTCTTTTATTAACTATCATGACCGACACAATGTGATCCATAATACTTCCATTTTGGCAGAAATTACATTCAAGCACAGGCCCCCACTAGAAGGTAGTGATGACATTCAGGTGCTGAAAACGTCTTTTTAATGCCTAAAGGAATGATTGTGAGCTTTACTTACCATATATATTGGTCAAATGATGCCCTATGCCGGAAGACTGTCTTTTTTTTTTTCTTCAGTATCGGCAATGCAGAGACAATTTGTTGCGAAACACTGCCACTGCTGGTCATTCAGTATAATCTGCAGATGGAAAAGTCCACTGTTAGCACATTTACTACAAGCAATACAAAAAAATCAAGATTTTTATAAAGGGTAAACAGATCAATACTATGGAGTTTGTATTATTGTGAAAATCAGCATCTCTTTAGAAAATCAAATCTCGATTTGTGTTTTTAACCTACCATACTACTCTGAATCTCATGCCTCTTTTGCCAACACGCTCTAAACAACTGTAGAAGGTACATTAGGACATAGATAGAGATCTTTTTGCCAGCCAAGTGGCAGCGTACCCCTCTCACTTTATTTGATTTAGGATATGGTACACCAGTAGCAATTAAGCCAGCTGATAAGTTGAGAGGTAGGGTTACGCTACAGTTAATGGGAATGATAAAAGCTATGAATAGCATCTTCATAATCATCATTTGAGCCAATTCCTAGCAGTTCAGCAATAGTGAAGTTGACTAGTGCTCAAACTCCCGTTCGTTCAAATTTAGAGGTCTTAAAAAGTGCCCTAATTTCGTACATTTTACCATCATAGCTGTCACTTGGGCGTCCGGTCTACCCTGCTACTCATTTCATTAGCAAGATAAATGTATCTTACTGCTTGCTAGGCAACAGCAGAGTGGCCCTCACGTCAGACAACATCTTGCGTTTAGCTTTATGATGTCAGCTTGCTAGGCAACAGATTGGCCCTCATGTCAGACAACATCTTGCTTTCGCTTTATGATGTCAGATCATCACTGGTCCAATTGTCCTTGTGGAAGCGGACCACACAGGAGGATGAGATATCAGAAGTTATGCAGTAGGTTGCTATCTCTATTCATGACCGCAAGGCAAGTCGGAGGTGGAATGGCAAATACTCTGAACCACTCAAAGCACTGTGGCCTTTTTTAAAGTGGGATGCAGATACAAAAACAGAGACTATCCTTACCAACAATCCTTCTTGAGTATCAGAGTCCAACATACAGAGTGCAGCGGAAGACGTTAAATGTGCTTCATTCCGTGAGAACGCAACTCTATAGTTCTACAGTGAGATAGTGCATTTCAGCCTCAAAGGAAGCAATGTCCTCAAACGGAACATTGGTGGCACCAGGATCTAAAGCAGGCTTAAGAAGCCTTGGATGCAGTCAGTCTTTTATTAACTATCATGACCGACACAATGTGATCCATAATACTTCCATTTTGGCAGAAATTACATTCAAGCACAGGCCCCCACTAGAAGGTAGTGATGACATTCAGGTGCTGAAAACGTCTTTTTAATGCCTAAAGGAATGATTGTGAGCTTTACTTACCATATATATTGGTCAAATGATGCCCTATGCCGGAAGACTGTCTTTTTTTTTTTCTTCAGTATCGGCAATGCAGAGACAATTTGTTGCGAAACACTGCCACTGCTGGTCATTCAGTATAATCTGCAGATGGAAAAGTCCACTGTTAGCACATTTACTACAAGCAATACAAAAAAATCATGATTTTTATAAAGGGTAAACAGATCAATACTATGGAGTTTGTATTATTGTGAAAATCAGCATCTCTTTAGAAAATCAAATCTCGATTTGTGTTTTTAACCTACCATACTACTCTGAATCTCATGCCTCTTTTGCCAACACGCTCTAAACAACTGTAGAAGGTACATTAGGACATAGATAGAGATCTTTTTGCCAGCCAAGTGGCAGCGTACCCCTCTCACTTTATTTGATTTAGGATATGGTACACCAGTAGCAATTAAGCCAGCTGATAAGTTGAGAGGTAGGGTTACGCTACAGTTAATGGGAATGATAAAAGCTATGAATAGCATGTTCATAATCATCATTTGAGCCAATTCCTAGCAGTTCAGCAATAGTGAAGTTGACTAGTGCTCAAACTCCCGTTCGTTCAAATTTAGAGGTCTTAAAAAGTGCCCTAATTTCGTACATTTTACCATCATAGCTGTCACTTGGGCGTCCGGTCTACCCTGCTACTCATTTCATTAGCAAGATAAATGTATCTTACTGCTTGCTAGGCAACAGCAGAGTGGCCCTCACGTCAGACAACATCTTGCGTTTAGCTTTATGATGTCAGCTTGCTAGGCAACAGATTGGCCCTCATGTCAGACAACATCTTGCTTTCGCTTTATGATGTCAGATCATCACTGGTCCAATTGTCCTTGTGGAAGCGGACCACACAGGAGGATGAGATATCAGAAGTTATGCAGTAGGTTGCTCTCTCTATTCATGACCGCAAGGCAAGTCGGAGGTGGAATGGCAAATACTCTGAACCACTCAAAGCACTGTGGCCTTTTTTAAAGTGGGATGCAGATACAAAAACAGAGACTATCCTTACCAACAATCCTTCTTGAGTATCAGAGTCCAACATACAGAGTGCAGCGGATGACGTTAAATGTGCTTCATTCCGTGAGAACGCAACTCTATAGTTCTACAGTGAGATAGTGCATTTCAGCCTCAAAGGAAGCAATGTCCTCAAACGGAACATTGGTGGCACCAGGATCTAAAGCAGGCTTAAGAAGCCTTGGATGCAGTCGGTCTTTTATTAACTATCATGACCGACACAATGTGATCCATAATACTTCCATTTTGGCAGAAATTACATTCAAGCACAGGCCCCCACTAGAAGGTAGTGATGACATTCAGGTGCTGAAAACGTCTTTTTAATGCCTAAAGGAATGATTGTGAGCTTTACTTACCATATATATTGGTCAAATGATGCCCTATGCCGGAAGACTATCTTTTTTTTTTTCTTCAGTATCGGCAATGCAGAGACAATTTGTTGCGAAACACTGCCACTGCTGGTCATTCAGTATAATCTGCAGATGGAAAAGTCCACTGTTAGCACATTTACTACAAGCAATACAAAAAAATCATGATTTTTATAAAGGGTAAACAGATCAATACTATGGAGTTTGTATTATTGTGAAAATCAGCATCTCTTTAGAAAATCAAATCTCGATTTGTGTTTTTAACCTACCATACTACTCTGAATCTCATGCCTCTTTTGCCAACACGCTCTAAACAACTGTAGAAGGTACATTAGGACATAGATAGAGATCTTTTTGCCAGCCAAGTGGCAGCGTACCCCTCTCACTTTATTTGATTTAGGATATGGTACACCAGTAGCAATTAAGCCAGCTGATAAGTTGAGAGGTAGGGTTACGCTACAGTTAATGGGAATGATAAAAGCTATGAATAGCATGTTCATAATCATCATTTGAGCCAATTCCTAGCAGTTCAGCAATAGTGAAGTTGACTAGTGCTCAAACTCCCGTTCGTTCAAATTTAGAGGTCTTAAAAAGTGCCCTAATTTCGTACATTTTACCATAATAGCTGTCACTTGGGCGTCCGGTCTACCCTGCTACTCATTTCATTAGCAAGATAAATGTATCTTACTGCTTGCTAGGCAACAGCAGAGTGGCCCTCACGTCAGACAACATCTTGCGTTTAGCTTTATGATGTCAGCTTGCTAGGCAACAGATTGGCCCTCATGTCAGACAACATCTTGCTTTCGCTTTATGATGTCAGATCATCACTGGTCCAATTGTCCTTGTGGAAGCGGACCACACAGGAGGATGAGATATCAGAAGTTATGCAGTAGGTTGCTATCTCTATTCATGACCGCAAGGCAAGTCGGAGGTGGAATGGCAAATACTCTGAACCACTCAAAGCACTGTGGCCTTTTTTAAAGTGGGATGCAGATACAAAAACAGAGACTATCCTTACCAACAATCCTTCTTGAGTATCAGAGTCCAACATACAGAGTGCAGCGGAAGACGTTAAATGTGCTTCATTCCGTGAGAACGCAACTCTATAGTTCTACAGTGAGATAGTGCATTTCAGCCTCAAAGGAAGCAATGTCCTCAAACGGAACATTGGTGGCACCAGGATCTAAAGCAGGCTTAAGAAGCCTTGGATGCAGTCAGTCTTTTATTAACTATCATGACCGACACAATGTGATCCATAATACTTCCATTTTGGCAGAAATTACATTCAAGCACAGGCCCCCACTAGAAGGTAGTGATGACATTCAGGTGCTGAAAACGTCTTTTTAATGCCTAAAGGAATGATTGTGAGCTTTACTTACCATATATATTGGTCAAATGATGCCCTATGCCGGAAGACTGTCTTTTTTTTTTTCTTCAGTATCGGCAATGCAGAGACAATTTGTTGCGAAACACTGCCACTGCTGGTCATTCAGTATAATCTGCAGATGGAAAAGTCCACTGTTAGCACATTTACTACAAGCAATACAAAAAAATCATGATTTTTATAAAGGGTAAACAGATCAATACTATGGAGTTTGTATTATTGTGAAAATCAGCATCTCATTAGAAAATCAAATCTCGATTTGTGTTTTTAACCTACCATACTACTCTGAATCTCATGCCTCTTTTGCCAACACGCTCTAAACAACTGTAGAAGGTACATTAGGACATAGATAGAGATCTTTTTGCCAGCCAAGTGGCAGCGTACCCCTCTCACTTGATTTGATTTAGGATATGGTACACCAGTAGCAATTAAGCCAGCTGATAAGTTGAGAGGTAGGGTTACGCTACAGTTAATGGGAATGATAAAAGCTATGAATAGCATGTTCATAATCATCATTTGAGCCAATTCCTAGCAGTTCAGCAATAGTGAAGTTGACTAGTGCTCAAACTCCCGTTCGTTCAAATTTAGAGGTCTTAAAAAGTGCCCTAATTTCGTACATTTTACCATCATAGCTGTCACTTGGGCGTCCGGTCTACCCTGCTACTCATTTCATTAGCAAGATAAATGTATCTTACTGCTTGCTAGGCAACAGCAGAGTGGCCCTCACGTCAGACAACATCTTGCGTTTAGCTTTATGATGTCAGCTTGCTAGGCAACAGATTGGCCCTCATGTCAGACAACATCTTGCTTTCGCTTTATGATGTCAGATCATCACTGGTCCAATTGTCCTTGTGGAAGCGGACCACACAGGAGGATGAGATATCAGAAGTTATGCAGTAGGTTGCTATCTCTATTCATGACCGCAAGGCAAGTCGGAGGTGGAATGGCAAATACTCTGAACCACTCAAAGCACTGTGGCCTTTTTTAAAGTGGGATGCAGATACAAAAACAGAGACTATCCTTACCAACAATCCTTCTTGAGTATCAGAGTCCAACATACAGAGTGCAGCGGAAGACGTTAAATGTGCTTCATTCCGTGAGAACGCAACTCTATAGTTCTACAGTGAGATAGTGCATTTCAGCCTCAAAGGAAGCAATGTCCTCAAACGGAACATTGGTGGCACCAGGATCTAAAGCAGGCTCAAGAAGCCTTGGATGCAGTCAGTCTTTTATTAACTATCATGACCGACACAATGTGATCCATAATACTTCCATTTTGGCAGAAATTACATTCAAGCACAGGCCCCCACTAGAAGGTAGTGATGACATTCAGGTGCTGAAAACGTCTTTTTAATGCCTAAAGGAATGATTGTGAGCTTTACTTACCATATATATTGGTCAAATGATGCCCTATGCCGGAAGACTGTCTTTTTTTTTTTTCTTCAGTATCGGCAATGCAGAGACAATTTGTTGCGAAACACTGCCACTGCTGGTCATTCAGTATAATCTGCAGATGGAAAAGTCCACTGTTAGCACATTTACTACAAGCAATACAAAAAAATCATGATTTTTATAAAGGGTAAACAGATCAATACTATGGAGTTTGTATTATTGTGAAAATCAGCATCTCATTAGAAAATCAAATCTCGATTTGTGTTTTTAACCTACCATACTACTCTGAATCTCATGCCTCTTTTGCCAACACGCTCTAAACAACTGTAGAAGGTACATTAGGACATAGATAGAGATCTTTTTGCCAGCCAAGTGGCAGCGTACCCCTCTCACTTGATTTGATTTAGGATATGGTACACCAGTAGCAATTAAGCCAGCTGATAAGTTGAGAGGTAGGGTTACGCTACAGTTAATGGGAATGATAAAAGCTATGAATAGCATGTTCATAATCATCATTTGAGCCAATTCCTAGCAGTTCAGCAATAGTGAAGTTGACTAGTGCTCAAACTCCCGTTCGTTCAAATTTAGAGGTCTTAAAAAGTGCCCTAATTTCGTACATTTTACCATCATAGCTGTCACTTGGGCGTCCGGTCTACCCTGCTACTCATTTCATTAGCAAGATAAATGTATCTTACTGCTTGCTAGGCAACAGCAGAGTGGCCCTCACGTCAGACAACATCTTGCGTTTAGCTTTATGATGTCAGCTTGCTAGGCAACAGATTGGCCCTCATGTCAGACAACATCTTGCTTTCGCTTTATGATGTCAGATCATCACTGGTCCAATTGTCCTTGTGGAAGCGGGCCACACAGGAGGATGAGATATCAGAAGTTATGCAGTAGGTTGCTATCTCTATTCATGACCGCAAGGCAAGTCGGAGGTGGAATGGCAAATACTCTGAACCACTCAAAGCACTGTGGCCTTTTTTAAAGTGGGATGCAGATACAAAAACAGAGACTATCCTTACCAACAATCCTTCTTGAGTATCAGAGTCCAACATACAGAGTGCAGCGGAAGACGTTAAATGTGCTTCATTCCGTGAGAACGCAACTCTATAGTTCTACAGTGAGATAGTGCATTTCAGCCTCAAAGGAAGCAATGTCCTCAAACGGAACATTGGTGGCACCAGGATCTAAAGCAGGCTTAAGAAGCCTTGGATGCAGTCAGTCTTTTATTAACTATCATAACCGACACAATGTGATCCATAATACTTCCATTTTGGCAGAAATTACATTCAAGCACAGGCCCCCACTAGAAGGTAGTGATGACATTCAGGTGCTGAAAACGTCTTTTTAATGCCTAAAGGAATGATTGTGAGCTTTACTTACCATATATATTGGTCAAATGATGCCCTATGCCGGAAGACTGTCTTTTTTTTTTTTCTTCAGTATCGGCAATGCAGAGACAATTTGTTGCGAAACACTGCCACTGCTGGTCATTCAGTATAATCTGCAGATGGAAAAGTCCACTGTTAGCACATTTACTACAAGCAATACAAAAAAATCATGATTTTTATAAAGGGTAAACAGATCAATACTATGGAGTTTGTATTATTGTGAAAATCAGCATCTCATTAGAAAATCAAATCTCGATTTGTGTTTTTAACCTACCATACTACTCTGAATCTCATGCCTCTTTTGCCAACACGCTCTAAACAACTGTAGAAGGTACATTAGGACATAGATAGAGATCTTTTTGCCAGCCAAGTGGCAGCGTACCCCTCTCACTTTATTTGATTTAGGATATGGTACACCAGTAGCAATTAAGCCAGCTGATAAGTTGAGAGGTAGGGTTACGCTACAGTTAATGGGAATGATAAAAGCTATGAATAGCATGTTCATAATCATCATTTGAGCCAATTCCTAGCAGTTCAGCAATAGTGAAGTTGACTAGTGCTCAAACTCCCGTTCGTTCAAATTTAGAGGTCTTAAAAAGTGCCCTAATTTCGTACATTTTACCATCATAGCTGTCACTTGGGCGTCCGGTCTACCCTGCTACTCATTTCATTAGCAAGATAAATGTATCTTACTGCTTGCTAGGCAACAGCAGAGTGGCCCTCACGTCAGACAACATCTTGCGTTTAGCTTTATGATGTCAGCTTGCTAGGCAACAGATTGGCCCTCATGTCAGACAACATCTTGCTTTCGCTTTATGATGTCAGATCATCACTGGTCCAATTGTCCTTGTGGAAGCGGACCACACAGGAGGAGGAGATATCATTAGTTATGCAGTAGGTTGCTATCTCTATTCATGACCGCAAGGCAAGTCGGAGGTGGAATGGCAAATACTCTGAACCCCTCAAAGCACTGTGGCCTTTTTTAAAGTGGGATGAAGATACAAAAACAGAGACTATCCTTACCAACAATCCTTCTTGAGTATCAGAGTCCAACATACAGAGTGCAGCGGAAGACGTTAAATGTGCTTCATTCCGTGAGAACGCAACTCTATAGTTCTACAGTGAGATAGTGCATTTCAGCCTCAAAGGAAGCAATGTCCTCAAACGGAACATTGGTGGCACCAGGATCTAAAGCAGGCTTAAGAAGCCTTGGATGCAGTCAGTCTTTTATTAACTATCATGACCTACACAATGTGATCCATAATACTTCCATTTTGGCAGAAATTACATTCAAGCACAGGCCCCCACTAGAAGGTAGTGATGACATTCAGGTGCTGAAAACGTCTTTTTAATGCCTAAAGGAATGATTGTGAGCTTTACTTACCATATATATTGGTCAAATGATGCCCTATGCCGGAAGACTGTCTTTTTTTTTTTCTTCAGTATCGGCAATGCAGAGACAATTTGTTGCGAAACACTGCCACTGCTGGTCATTCAGTATAATCTGCAGATGGAAAAGTCCACTGTTAGCACATTTACTACAAGCAATACAAAAAAATCATGATTTTTATAAAGGGTAAACAGATCAATACTATGGAGTTTGTATTATTGTGAAAATCAGCATCTCATTAGAAAATCAAATCTCGATTTGTGTTTTTAACCTACCATACTACTCTGAATCTCATGCCTCTTTTGCCAACACGCTCTAAACAACTGTAGAAGGTACATTAGGACATAGATAGAGATCTTTTTGCCAGCCAAGTGGCAGCGTACCCCTCTCACTTTATTTGATTTAGGATATGGTACACCAGTAGCAATTAAGCCAGCTGATAAGTTGAGAGGTAGGGTTACGCTACAGTTAATGGGAATGATAAAAGCTATGAATAGCATGTTCATAATCATCATTTGAGCCAATTCCTAGCAGTTCAGCAATAGTGAAGTTGACTAGTGCTCAAACTCCCGTTCGTTCAAATTTAGAGGTCTTAAAAAGTGCCCTAATTTCGTAAATTTTACCATCATAGCTGTCACTTGGGCGTCCGGTCTACCCTGCTACTCATTTCATTAGCAAGATAAATGTATCTTACTGCTTGCTAGGCAACAGCAGAGTGGCCCTCACGTCAGACAACATCTTGCGTTTAGCTTTATGATGTCAGCTTGCTAGGCAACAGATTGGCCCTCATGTCAGACAACATCTTGCTTTCGCTTTATGATGTCAGATCATCACTGGTCCAATTGTCCTTGTGGAAGCGGACCACACAGGAGGAGGAGATATCATTAGTTATGCAGTAGGTTGCTATCTCTATTCATGACCGCAAGGCAAGTCGGAGGTGGAATGGCAAATACTCTGAACCCCTCAAAGCACTGTGGCCTTTTTTAAAGTGGGATGAAGATACAAAAACAGAGACTATCCTTACCAACAATCCTTCTTGAGTATCAGAGTCCAACATACAGAGTGCAGCGGAAGACGTTAAATGTGCTTCATTCCGTGAGAACGCAACTCTATAGTTCTACAGTGAGATAGTGCATTTCAGCCTCAAAGGAAGCAATGTCCTCAAACGGAACATTGGTGGCACCAGGATCTAAAGCAGGCTTAAGAAGCCTTGGATGCAGTCAGTCTTTTATTAACTATCATGACCTACACAATGTGATCCATAATACTTCCATTTTGGCAGAAATTACATTCAAGCACAGGCCCCCACTAGAAGGTAGTGATGACATTCAGGTGCTGAAAACGTCTTTTTAATGCCTAAAGGAATGATTGTGAGCTTTACTTACCATATATATTGGTCAAATGATGCCCTATGCCGGAAGACTGTCTTTTTTTTTTTCTTCAGTATCGGCAATGCAGAGACAATTTGTTGCGAAACACTGCCACTGCTGGTCATTCAGTATAATCTGCAGATGGAAAAGTCCACTGTTAGCACATTTACTACAAGCAATACAAAAAAATCATGATTTTTATAAAGGGTAAACAGATCAATACTATGGAGTTTGTATTATTGTGAAAATCAGCATCTCATTAGAAAATCAAATCTCGATTTGTGTTTTTAACCTACCATACTACTCTGAATCTCATGCCTCTTTTGCCAACACGCTCTAAACAACTGTAGAAGGTACATTAGGACATAGATAGAGATCTTTTTGCCAGCCAAGTGGCAGCGTACCCCTCTCACTTTATTTGATTTAGGATATGGTACACCAGTAGCAATTAAGCCAGCTGATAAGTTGAGAGGTAGGGTTACGCTACAGTTAATGGGAATGATAAAAGCTATGAATAGCATGTTCATAATCATCATTTGAGCCAATTCCTAGCAGTTCAGCAATAGTGAAGTTGACTAGTGCTCAAACTCCCGTTCGTTCAAATTTAGAGGTCTTAAAAAGTGCCCTAATTTCGTAAATTTTACCATCATAGCTGTCACTTGGGCGTCCGGTCTACCCTGCTACTCATTTCATTAGCAAGATAAATGTATCTTACTGCTTGCTAGGCAACAGCAGAGTGGCCCTCACGTCAGACAACATCTTGCGTTTAGCTTTATGATGTCAGCTTGCTAGGCAACAGATTGGCCCTCATGTCAGACAACATCTTGCTTTCGCTTTATGATGTCAGATCATCACTGGTCCAATTGTCCTTGTGGAAGCGGGCCACACAGGAGGATGAGATATCAGAAGTTATGCAGTAGGTTGCTATCTCTATTCATGACCGCAAGGCAAGTCGGAGGTGGAATGGCAAATACTCTGAACCACTCAAAGCACTGTGGCCTTTTTTAAAGTGGGATGCAGATACAAAAACAGAGACTATCCTTACCAACAATCCTTCTTGAGTATCAGAGTCCAACATACAGAGTGCAGCGGAAGACGTTAAATGTGCTTCATTCCGTGAGAACGCAACTCTATAGTTCTACAGTGAGATAGTGCATTTCAGCCTCAAAGGAAGCAATGTCCTCAAACGGAACATTGGTGGCACCAGGATCTAAAGCAGGCTTAAGAAGCCTTGGATGCAGTCAGTCTTTTATTAACTATCATGACCGACACAATGTGATCCATAATACTTCCATTTTGGCAGAAATTACATTCAAGCACAGGCCCCCACTAGAAGGTAGTGATGACATTCAGGTGCTGAAAACGTCTTTTTAATGCCTAAAGGAATGATTGTGAGCTTTACTTACCATATATATTGGTCAAATGATGCCCTATGCCGGAAGACTGTCTTTTTTTTTTTTCTTCAGTATCGGCAATGCAGAGACAATTTGTTGCGAAACACTGCCACTGCTGGTCATTCAGTATAATCTGCAGATGGAAAAGTCCACTGTTAGCACATTTACTACAAGCAATACAAAAAAATCATGATTTTTATAAAGGGTAAACAGATCAATACTATGGAGTTTGTATTATTGTGAAAATCAGCATCTCTTTAGAAAATCAAATCTCGATTTGTGTTTTTAACCTACCATACTACTCTGAATCTCATGCCTCTTTTGCCAACACGCTCTAAACAACTGTAGAAGGTACATTAGGACATAGATAGAGATCTTTTTGCCAGCCAAGTGGCAGCGTACCCCTCTCACTTTATTTGATTTAGGATATGGTACACCAGTAGCAATTAAGCCAGCTGATAAGTTGAGAGGTAGGGTTACGCTACAGTTAATGGGAATGATAAAAGCTATGAATAGCATGTTCATAATCATCATTTGAGCCAATTCCTAGCAGTTCAGCAATAGTGAAGTTGACTAGTGCTCAAACTCCCGTTCGTTCAAATTTAGAGGTCTTAAAAAGTGCCCTAATTTCGTACATTTTACCATCATAGCTGTCACTTGGGCGTCCGGTCTACCCTGCTACTCATTTCATTAGCAAGATAAATGTATCTTACTGCTTGCTAGGCAACAGCAGAGTGGCCCTCACGTCAGACAACATCTTGCGTTTAGCTTTATGATGTCAGCTTGCTAGGCAACAGATTGGCCCTCATGTCAGACAACATCTTGCTTTCGCTTTATGATGTCAGATCATCACTGGTCCAATTGTCCTTGTGGAAGCGGGCCACACAGGAGGATGAGATATCAGAAGTTATGCAGTAGGTTGCTATCTCTATTCATGACCGCAAGGCAAGTCGGAGGTGAAATGGCAAATACTCTGAACCACTCAAAGCACTGTGGCCTTTTTTAAAGTGGGATGCAGATACAAAAACAGAGACTATCCTTACCAACAATCCTTCTTGAGTATCAGAGTCCAACATACAGAGTGCAGCGGAAGACGTTAAATGTGCTTCATTCCGTGAGAACGCAACTCTATAGTTCTACAGTGAGATAGTGCATTTCAGCCTCAAAGGAAGCAATGTCCTCAAACGGAACATTGGTGGCACCAGGATCTAAAGCAGGCTTAAGAAGCCTTGGATGCAGTCAGTCTTTTATTAACTATCATGACCGACACAATGTGATCCATAATACTTCCATTTTGGCAGAAATTACATTCAAGCACAGGCCCCCACTAGAAGGTAGTGATGACATTCAGGTGCTGAAAACGTCTTTTTAATGCCTAAAGGAATGATTGTGAGCTTTACTTACCATATATATTGGTCAAATGATGCCCTATGCCGGAAGACTGTCTTTTATTTTTTTCTTCAGTATCGGCAATGCAGAGACAATTTGTTGCGAAACACTGCCACTGCTGGTCATTCAGTATAATCTGCAGATGGAAAAGTCCACTGTTAGCACATTTACTACAAGCAATACAAAAAAATCATGATTTTTATAAAGGGTAAACAGATCAATACTATGGAGTTTGTATTATTGTGAAAATCGGCATCTCTTTAGAAAATCAAATCTCGATTTGTGTTTTTAACCTACCATACTACTCTGAATCTCATGCCTCTTTTGCCAACACGCTCTAAACAACTGTAGAAGGTACATTAGGACATAGATAGAGATCTTTTTGCCAGCCAAGTGGCAGCGTACCCCTCTCACTTTATTTGATTTAGGATATGGTACACCAGTAGCAATTAAGCCAGCTGATAAGTTGAGAGGTAGGGTTACGCTACAGTTAATGGGAATGATAAAAGCTATGAATAGCATGTTCATAATCATCATTTGAGCCAATGCCTAGCAGTTCAGCAATAGTGAAGTTGACTAGTGCTCAAACTCCCGTTCGTTCAAATTTAGAGGTCTTAAAAAGTGCCCTAATTTCGTACATTTTACCATCATAGCTGTCACTTGGGCGTCCGGTCTACCCTGCTACTCATTTCATTAGCAAGATAAATGTATCTTACTGCTTGCTAGGCAACAGCAGAGTGGCCCTCACGTCAGACAACATCTTGCGTTTAGCTTTATGATGTCAGCTTGCTAGGCAACAGATTGGCCCTCATGTCAGACAACATCTTGCTTTCGCTTTATGATGTCAGATCATCACTGGTCCAATTGTCCTTGTGGAAGCGGACCACACAGGAGGATGAGATATCAGAAGTTATGCAGTAGGTTGCTATCTCTATTCATGACCGCAAGGCAAGTCGGAGGTGGAATGGCAAATACTCTGAACCACTCAAAGCACTGTGGCCTTTTTTAAAGTGGGATGCAGATACAAAAACAGAGACTATCCTTACCAACAATCCTTCTTGAGTATCAGAGTCCAACATACAGAGTGCAGCGGAAGACGTTAAATGTGCTTCATTCCGTGAGAACGCAACTCTATAGTTCTACAGTGAGATAGTGCATTTCAGCCTCAAAGGAAGCAATGTCCTCAAACGGAACATTGGTGGCACCAGGATCTAAAGCAGGCTTAAGAAGCCTTGGATGCAGTCAGTCTTTTATTAACTATCATGACCGACACAATGTGATCCATAATACTTCCATTTTGGCAGAAATTACATTCAAGCACAGGCCCCCACTAGAAGGTAGTGATGACATTCAGGTGCTGAAAACGTCTTTTTAATGCCTAAAGGAATGATTGTGAGCTTTACTTACCATATATATTGGTCAAATGATGCCCTATGCCGGAAGACTGTCTTTTTTTTTTTTCTTCAGTATCGGCAATGCAGAGACAATTTGTTGCGAAACACTGCCACTGCTGGTCATTCAGTATAATCTGCAGATGGAAAAGTCCACTGTTAGCACATTTACTACAAGCAATACAAAAAAATCATGATTTTTATAAAGGGTAAACAGATCAATACTATGGAGTTTGTATTATTGTGAAAATCAGCATCTCTTTAGAAAATCAAATCTCGATTTGTGTTTTTAACCTACCATACTACTCTGAATCTCATGCCTCTTTTGCCAACACGCTCTAAACAACTGTAGAAGGTACATTAGGACATAGATAGAGATCTTTTTGCCAGCCAAGTGGCAGCGTACCCCTCTCACTTTATTTGATTTAGGATATGGTACACCAGTAGCAATTAAGCCAGCTGATAAGTTGAGAGGTAGGGTTACGCTACAGTTAATGGGAATGATAAAAGCTATGAATAGCATGTTCATAATCATCATTTGAGCCAATTCCTAGCAGTTCAGCAATAGTGAAGTTGACTAGTGCTCAAACTCCCGTTCGTTCAAATTTAGAGGTCTTAAAAAGTGCCCTAATTTCGTACATTTTACCATCATAGCTGTCACTTGGGCGTCCGGTCTACCCTGCTACTCATTTCATTAGCAAGATAAATGTATCTTACTGCTTGCTAGGCAACAGCAGAGTGGCCCTCACGTCAGACAACATCTTGCGTTTAGCTTTATGATGTCAGCTTGCTAGGCAACAGATTGGCCCTCATGTCAGACAACATCTTGCTTTCGCTTTATGATGTCAGATCATCACTGGTCCAATTGTCCTTGTGGAAGCGGACCACACAGGAGGATGAGATATCAGAAGTTATGCAGTAGGTTGCTATCTCTATTCATGACCGCAAGGCAAGTCGGAGGTGGAATGGCAAATACTCTGAACCACTCAAAGCACTGTGGCCTTTTTTAAAGTGGGATGCAGATACAAAAACAGAGACTATCCTTACCAACAATCCTTCTTGAGTATCAGAGTCCAACATACAGAGTGCAGCGGAAGACGTTAAATGTGCTTCATTCCGTGAGAACGCAACTCTATAGTTCTACAGTGAGATAGTGCATTTCAGCCTCAAAGGAAGCAATGTCCTCAAACGGAACATTGGTGGCACCAGGATCTAAAGCAGGCTTAAGAAGCCTTGGATGCAGTCAGTCTTTTATTAACTATCATGACCGACACAATGTGATCCATAATACTTCCATTTTGGCAGAAATTACATTCAAGCACAGGCCCCCACTAGAAGGTAGTGATGACATTCAGGTGCTGAAAACGTCTTTTTAATGCCTAAAGGAATGATTGTGAGCTTTACTTACCATATATATTGGTCAAATGATGCCCTATGCCGGAAGACTGTCTTTTTTTTTTTTCTTCAGTATCGGCAATGCAGAGACAATTTGTTGCGAAACACTGCCACTGCTGGTCATTCAGTATAATCTGCAGATGGAAAAGTCCACTGTTAGCACATTTACTACAAGCAATACAAAAAAATCATGATTTTTATAAAGGGTAAACAGATCAATACTATGGAGTTTGTATTATTGTGAAAATCAGCATCTCTTTAGAAAATCAAATCTCGATTTGTGTTTTTAACCTACCATACTACTCTGAATCTCATGCCTCTTTTGCCAACACGCTCTAAACAACTGTAGAAGGTACATTAGGACATAGATAGAGATCTTTTTGCCAGCCAAGTGGCAGCGTACCCCTCTCACTTTATTTGATTTAGGATATGGTACACCAGTAGCAATTAAGCCAGCTGATAAGTTGAGAGGTAGGGTTACGCTACAGTTAATGGGAATGATAAAAGCTATGAATAGCATGTTCATAATCATCATTTGAGCCAATTCCTAGCAGTTCAGCAATAGTGAAGTTGACTAGTGCTCAAACTCCCGTTCGTTCAAATTTAGAGGTCTTAAAAAGTGCCCTAATTTCGTACATTTTACCATCATAGCTGTCACTTGGGCGTCCGGTCTACCCTGCTACTCATTTCATTAGCAAGATAAATGTATCTTACTGCTTGCTAGGCAACAGCAGAGTGGCCCTCACGTCAGACAACATCTTGCGTTTAGCTTTATGATGTCAGCTTGCTAGGCAACAGATTGGCCCTCATGTCAGACAACATCTTGCTTTCGCTTTATGATGTCAGATCATCACTGGTCCAATTGTCCTTGTGGAAGCGGGCCACACAGGAGGATGAGATATCAGAAGTTATGCAGTAGGTTGCTATCTCTATTCATGACCGCAAGGCAAGTCGGAGGTGAAATGGCAAATACTCTGAACCACTCAAAGCACTGTGGCCTTTTTTAAAGTGGGATGCAGATACAAAAACAGAGACTATCCTTACCAACAATCCTTCTTGAGTATCAGAGTCCAACATACAGAGTGCAGCGGAAGACGTTAAATGTGCTTCATTCCGTGAGAACGCAACTCTATAGTTCTACAGTGAGATAGTGCATTTCAGCCTCAAAGGAAGCAATGTCCTCAAACGGAACATTGGTGGCACCAGGATCTAAAGCAGGCTTAAGAAGCCTTGGATGCAGTCAGTCTTTTATTAACTATCATGACCGACACAATGTGATCCATAATACTTCCATTTTGGCAGAAATTACATTCAAGCACAGGCCCCCACTAGAAGGTAGTGATGACATTCAGGTGCTGAAAACGTCTTTTTAATGCCTAAAGGAATGATTGTGAGCTTTACTTACCATATATATTGGTCAAATGATGCCCTATGCCGGAAGACTGTCTTTTTTTTTTTTCTTCAGTATCGGCAATGCAGAGACAATTTGTTGCGAAACACTGCCACTGCTGGTCATTCAGTATAATCTGCAGATGGAAAAGTCCACTGTTAGCACATTTACTACAAGCAATACAAAAAAATCATGATTTTTATAAAGGGTAAACAGATCAATACTATGGAGTTTGTATTATTGTGAAAATCAGCATCTCTTTAGAAAATCAAATCTCGATTTGTGTTTTTAACCTACCATACTACTCTGAATCTCATGCCTCTTTTGCCAACACGCTCTAAACAACTGTAGAAGGTACATTAGGACATAGATAGAGATCTTTTTGCCAGCCAAGTGGCAGCGTACCCCTCTCACTTTATTTGATTTAGGATATGGTACACCAGTAGCAATTAAGCCAGCTGATAAGTTGAGAGGTAGGGTTACGCTACAGTTAATGGGAATGATAAAAGCTATGAATAGCATGTTCATAATCATCATTTGAGCCAATTCCTAGCAGTTCAGCAATAGTGAAGTTGACTAGTGCTCAAACTCCCGTTCGTTCAAATTTAGAGGTCTTAAAAAGTGCCCTAATTTCGTACATTTTACCATCATAGCTGTCACTTGGGCGTCCGGTCTACCCTGCTACTCATTTCATTAGCAAGATAAATGTATCTTACTGCTTGCTAGGCAACAGCAGAGTGGCCCTCACGTCAGACAACATCTTGCGTTTAGCTTTATGATGTCAGCTTGCTAGGCAACAGATTGGCCCTCATGTCAGACAACATCTTGCTTTCGCTTTATGATGTCAGATCATCACTGGTCCAATTGTCCTTGTGGAAGCGGACCACACAGGAGGATGAGATATCAGAAGTTATGCAGTAGGTTGCTATCTCTATTCATGACCGCAAGGCAAGTCGGAGGTGGAATGGCAAATACTCTGAACCACTCAAAGCACTGTGGCCTTTTTTAAAGTGGGATGCAGATACAAAAACAGAGACTATCCTTACCAACAATCCTTTTCGAGTATCAGAGTCCAACATACAGAGTGCAGCGGAAGACGTTAAATGTGCTTCATTCCGTGAGAACGCAACTCTATAGTTCTACAGTGAGATAGTGCATTTCAGCCTCAAAGGAAGCAATGTCCTCAAACGGAACATTGGTGGCACCAGGATCTAAAGCAGGCTTAAGAAGCCTTGGATGCAGTCAGTCTTTTATTAACTATCATGACCGACACAATGTGATCCATAATACTTCCATTTTGGCAGAAATTACATTCAAGCACAGGCCCCCACTAGAAGGTAGTGATGACATTCAGGTGCTGAAAACGTCTTTTTAATGCCTAAAGGAATGATTGTGAGCTTTACTTACCATATATATTGGTCAAATGATGCCCTATGCCGGAAGACTGTCTTTTTTTTTTTTCTTCAGTATCGGCAATGCAGAGACAATTTGTTGCGAAACACTGCCACTGCTGGTCATTCAGTATAATCTGCAGATGGAAAAGTCCACTGTTAGCACATTTACTACAAGCAATACAAAAAAATCATGATTTTTATAAAGGGTAAACAGATCAATACTATGGAGTTTGTATTATTGTGCAAATCAGCAGTTCATTAGAAAATCAAATCTCGATTTGTGTTTTTAACCTACCATACTACTCTGAATCTCATGCCTCATTTGGCAACACCCTCTAAACAACTGTAGAAGGTACATTAGGACATAGATAGAGATCTTTTTGCCATCCAAGTGGCAGGGTACCCCTCTCACTTTATTTGTTTTAGGATATGGTACACCAGTAGCAATTAAGCCAGCTGATAAGTTGAGAGGTAGGGTTACGCTACAGTTAATGGGAATATTAAAAGCTATGAATAGCATGTTCATAATCATCATTTGAGCCAATTCCTAGCAGTTCAGCAATAGTGAAGTTGACTAATGCTCAAACTCCCGTTCGTTCAAATTTAGAGGTCTTAAAAAGTGCCCTAATTTCGTACATTTTACCATCATAGCTGTCACTTGGGCGTCCGGTCTACCCTGCTACTCATTTCATTAGCAAGATAAATGTATCTTACTGCTTGCTAGGCAACAGCAGAGTGGCCCTCACGTCAGACAACATCTTGCGTTTAGCTTTATGATGTCAGCTTGCTAGGCAACAGATTGGCCCTCATGTCAGACAACATCTTGCTTTCGCTTTATGATGTCAGATCATCACTGGTCCAATTGTCCTTGTGGAAGCGGGCCACACAGGAGGATGAGATATCAGAAGTTATGCAGTAGGTTGCTATCTCTATTCATGACCGCAAGGCAAGTCGGAGGTGAAATGGCAAATACTCTGAACCACTCAAAGCACTGTGGCCTTTTTTAAAGTGGGATGCAGATACAAAAACAGAGACTATCCTTACCAACAATCCTTCTTGAGTATCAGAGTCCAACATACAGAGTGCAGCGGAAGACGTTAAATGTGCTTCATTCCGTGAGAACGCAACTCTATAGTTCTACAGTGAGATAGTGCATTTCAGCCTCAAAGGAAGCAATGTCCTCAAACGGAACATTGGTGGCACCAGGATCTAAAGCAGGCTTAAGAAGCCTTGGATGCAGTCAGTCTTTTATTAACTATCATGACCGACACAATGTGATCCATAATACTTCCATTTTGGCAGAAATTACATTCAAGCACAGGCCCCCACTAGAAGGTAGTGATGACATTCAGGTGCTGAAAACGTCTTTTTAATGCCTAAAGGAATGATTGTGAGCTTTACTTACCATATATATTGGTCAAATGATGCCCTATGCCGGAAGACTGTCTTTTTTTTTTTTCTTCAGTATCGGCAATGCAGAGACAATTTGTTGCGAAACACTGCCACTGCTGGTCATTCAGTATAATCTGCAGATGGAAAAGTCCACTGTTAGCACATTTACTACAAGCAATACAAAAAAATCATGATTTTTATAAAGGGTAAACAGATCAATACTATGGAGTTTGTATTATTGTGAAAATCAGCATCTCTTTAGAAAATCAAATCTCGATTTGTGTTTTTAACCTACCATACTACTCTGAATCTCATGCCTCTTTTGCCAACACGCTCTAAACAACTGTAGAAGGTACATTAGGACATAGATAGAGATCTTTTTGCCAGCCAAGTGGCAGCGTACCCCTCTCACTTTATTTGATTTAGGATATGGTACACCAGTAGCAATTAAGCCAGCTGATAAGTTGAGAGGTAGGGTTACGCTACAGTTAATGGGAATGATAAAAGCTATGAATAGCATGTTCATAATCATCATTTGAGCCAATTCCTAGCAGTTCAGCAATAGTGAAGTTGACTAGTGCTCAAACTCCCGTTCGTTCAAATTTAGAGGTCTTAAAAAGTGCCCTAATTTCGTACATTTTACCATCATAGCTGTCACTTGGGCGTCCGGTCTACCCTGCTACTCATTTCATTAGCAAGATAAATGTATCTTACTGCTTGCTAGGCAACAGCAGAGTGGCCCTCACGTCAGACAACATCTTGCGTTTAGCTTTATGATGTCAGCTTGCTAGGCAACAGATTGGCCCTCATGTCAGACAACATCTTGCTTTCGCTTTATGATGTCAGATCATCACTGGTCCAATTGTCCTTGTGGAAGCGGACCACACAGGAGGATGAGATATCAGAAGTTATGCAGTAGGTTGCTATCTCTATTCATGACCGCAAGGCAAGTCGGAGGTGGAATGGCAAATACTCTGAACCACTCAAAGCACTGTGGCCTTTTTTAAAGTGGGATGCAGATACAAAAACAGAGACTATCCTTACCAACAATCCTTTTCGAGTATCAGAGTCCAACATACAGAGTGCAGCGGAAGACGTTAAATGTGCTTCATTCCGTGAGAACGCAACTCTATAGTTCTACAGTGAGATAGTGCATTTCAGCCTCAAAGGAAGCAATGTCCTCAAACGGAACATTGGTGGCACCAGGATCTAAAGCAGGCTTAAGAAGCCTTGGATGCAGTCAGTCTTTTATTAACTATCATGACCGACACAATGTGATCCATAATACTTCCATTTTGGCAGAAATTACATTCAAGCACAGGCCCCCACTAGAAGGTAGTGATGACATTCAGGTGCTGAAAACGTCTTTTTAATGCCTAAAGGAATGATTGTGAGCTTTACTTACCATATATATTGGTCAAATGATGCCCTATGCCGGAAGACTGTCTTTTTTTTTTTTCTTCAGTATCGGCAATGCAGAGACAATTTGTTGCGAAACACTGCCACTGCTGGTCATTCAGTATAATCTGCAGATGGAAAAGTCCACTGTTAGCACATTTACTACAAGCAATACAAAAAAATCATGATTTTTATAAAGGGTAAACAGATCAATACTATGGAGTTTGTATTATTGTGCAAATCAGCAGTTCATTAGAAAATCAAATCTCGATTTGTGTTTTTAACCTACCATACTACTCTGAATCTCATGCCTCATTTGGCAACACCCTCTAAACAACTGTAGAAGGTACATTAGGACATAGATAGAGATCTTTTTGCCATCCAAGTGGCAGGGTACCCCTCTCACTTTATTTGTTTTAGGATATGGTACACCAGTAGCAATTAAGCCAGCTGATAAGTTGAGAGGTAGGGTTACGCTACAGTTAATGGGAATATTAAAAGCTATGAATAGCATGTTCATAATCATCATTTGAGCCAATTCCTAGCAGTTCAGCAATAGTGAAGTT
This sequence comes from Lissotriton vulgaris, assembly GCF_964263255.1. Lineage (NCBI taxonomy): Eukaryota > Metazoa > Chordata > Amphibia > Caudata > Salamandridae > Lissotriton > Lissotriton vulgaris. The sequence goes on along the minus strand of NC_141700.1, from coordinate 323,447,507 downwards.
GACTAATGCTCAAACTCCCGTTCGTTCAAATTTAGAGGTCTTAAAAAGTGCCCTAATTTCGTACATTTTACCATCATAGCTGTCACTTGGGCGTCCGGTCTACCCTGCTACTCATTTCATTAGCAAGATAAATGTATCTTACTGCTTGCTAGGCAACAGCAGAGTGGCCCTCACGTCAGACAACATCTTGCGTTTAGCTTTATGATGTCAGCTTGCTAGGCAACAGATTGGCCCTCATGTCAGACAACATCTTGCTTTCGCTTTATGATGTCAGATCATCACTGGTCCAATTGTCCTTGTGGAAGCGGGCCACACAGGAGGATGAGATATCAGAAGTTATGCAGTAGGTTGCTATCTCTATTCATGACCGCAAGGCAAGTCGGAGGTGAAATGGCAAATACTCTGAACCACTCAAAGCACTGTGGCCTTTTTTAAAGTGGGATGCAGATACAAAAACAGAGACTATCCTTACCAACAATCCTTCTTGAGTATCAGAGTCCAACATACAGAGTGCAGCGGAAGACGTTAAATGTGCTTCATTCCGTGAGAACGCAACTCTATAGTTCTACAGTGAGATAGTGCATTTCAGCCTCAAAGGAAGCAATGTCCTCAAACGGAACATTGGTGGCACCAGGATCTAAAGCAGGCTTAAGAAGCCTTGGATGCAGTCAGTCTTTTATTAACTATCATGACCGACACAATGTGATCCATAATACTTCCATTTTGGCAGAAATTACATTCAAGCACAGGCCCCCACTAGAAGGTAGTGATGACATTCAGGTGCTGAAAACGTCTTTTTAATGCCTAAAGGAATGATTGTGAGCTTTACTTACCATATATATTGGTCAAATGATGCCCTATGCCGGAAGACTGTCTTTTTTTTTTTTCTTCAGTATCGGCAATGCAGAGACAATTTGTTGCGAAACACTGCCACTGCTGGTCATTCAGTATAATCTGCAGATGGAAAAGTCCACTGTTAGCACATTTACTACAAGCAATACAAAAAAATCATGATTTTTATAAAGGGTAAACAGATCAATACTATGGAGTTTGTATTATTGTGAAAATCAGCATCTCTTTAGAAAATCAAATCTCGATTTGTGTTTTTAACCTACCATACTACTCTGAATCTCATGCCTCTTTTGCCAACACGCTCTAAACAACTGTAGAAGGTACATTAGGACATAGATAGAGATCTTTTTGCCAGCCAAGTGGCAGCGTACCCCTCTCACTTTATTTGATTTAGGATATGGTACACCAGTAGCAATTAAGCCAGCTGATAAGTTGAGAGGTAGGGTTACGCTACAGTTAATGGGAATGATAAAAGCTATGAATAGCATGTTCATAATCATCATTTGAGCCAATTCCTAGCAGTTCAGCAATAGTGAAGTTGACTAGTGCTCAAACTCCCGTTCGTTCAAATTTAGAGGTCTTAAAAAGTGCCCTAATTTCGTACATTTTACCATCATAGCTGTCACTTGGGCGTCCGGTCTACCCTGCTACTCATTTCATTAGCAAGATAAATGTATCTTACTGCTTGCTAGGCAACAGCAGAGTGGCCCTCACGTCAGACAACATCTTGCGTTTAGCTTTATGATGTCAGCTTGCTAGGCAACAGATTGGCCCTCATGTCAGACAACATCTTGCTTTCGCTTTATGATGTCAGATCATCACTGGTCCAATTGTCCTTGTGGAAGCGGACCACACAGGAGGATGAGATATCAGAAGTTATGCAGTAGGTTGCTATCTCTATTCATGACCGCAAGGCAAGTCGGAGGTGGAATGGCAAATACTCTGAACCACTCAAAGCACTGTGGCCTTTTTTAAAGTGGGATGCAGATACAAAAACAGAGACTATCCTTACCAACAATCCTTTTCGAGTATCAGAGTCCAACATACAGAGTGCAGCGGAAGACGTTAAATGTGCTTCATTCCGTGAGAACGCAACTCTATAGTTCTACAGTGAGATAGTGCATTTCAGCCTCAAAGGAAGCAATGTCCTCAAACGGAACATTGGTGGCACCAGGATCTAAAGCAGGCTTAAGAAGCCTTGGATGCAGTCAGTCTTTTATTAACTATCATGACCGACACAATGTGATCCATAATACTTCCATTTTGGCAGAAATTACATTCAAGCACAGGCCCCCACTAGAAGGTAGTGATGACATTCAGGTGCTGAAAACGTCTTTTTAATGCCTAAAGGAATGATTGTGAGCTTTACTTACCATATATATTGGTCAAATGATGCCCTATGCCGGAAGACTGTCTTTTTTTTTTTTCTTCAGTATCGGCAATGCAGAGACAATTTGTTGCGAAACACTGCCACTGCTGGTCATTCAGTATAATCTGCAGATGGAAAAGTCCACTGTTAGCACATTTACTACAAGCAATACAAAAAAATCATGATTTTTATAAAGGGTAAACAGATCAATACTATGGAGTTTGTATTATTGTGAAAATCAGCATCTCATTAGAAAATCAAATCTCGATTTGTGTTTTTAACCTACCATACTACTCTGAATCTCATGCCTCTTTTGCCAACACGCTCTAAACAACTGTAGAAGGTACATTAGGACATAGATAGAGATCTTTTTGCCAGCCAAGTGGCAGCGTACCCCTCTCACTTTATTTGATTTAGGATATGGTACACCAGTAGCAATTAAGCCAGCTGATAAGTTGAGAGGTAGGGTTACGCTACAGTTAATGGGAATGATAAAAGCTATGAATAGCATGTTCATAATCATCATTTGAGCCAATTCCTAGCAGTTCAGCAATAGTGAAGTTGACTAGTGCTCAAACTCCCGTTCGTTCAAATTTAGAGGTCTTAAAAAGTGCCCTAATTTCGTACATTTTACCATCATAGCTGTCACTTGGGCGTCCGGTCTACCCTGCTACTCATTTCATTAGCAAGATAAATGTATCTTACTGCTTGCTAGGCAACAGCAGAGTGGCCCTCACGTCAGACAACATCTTGCGTTTAGCTTTATGATGTCAGCTTGCTAGGCAACAGATTGGCCCTCATGTCAGACAACATCTTGCTTTCGCTTTATGATGTCAGATCATCACTGGTCCAATTGTCCTTGTGGAAGCGGACCACACAGGAGGATGAGATATCAGAAGTTATGCAGTAGGTTGCTCTCTCTATTCAATACCGCAAGGCAAGTCGGAGGTGGAATGGCAAATACTCTGAACCACTCAAAGCACTGTGGCCTTTTTTAAAGTGGGATGCAGATACAAAAACAGAGACTATCCTTACCAACAATCCTTCTTGAGTATCAGAGTCCAACATACAGAGTGCAGCGGAAGACGTTAAATGTGCTTCATTCCGTGAGAACGCAACTCTATAGTTCTACAGTGAGATAGTGCATTTCAGCCTCAAAGGAAGCAATGTCCTCAAACGGAACATTGGTGGCACCAGGATCTAAAGCAGGCTTAAGAAGCCTTGGATGCAGTCAGTCTTTTATTAACTATCATGACCGACACAATGTGATCCAAAATACTTCCATTTTGGCAGAAATTACATTCAAGCACAGGCCCCCACTAGAAGGTAGTGATGACATTCAGGTGCTGAAAACGTCTTTTTAATGCCTAAAGGAATGATTGTGAGCTTTACTTACCATATATATTGGTCAAATGATGCCCTATGCCGGAAGACTGTCTTTTTTTTTTTCTTCAGTATCGGCAATGCAGAGACAATTTGTTGCGAAACACTGCCACTGCTGGTCATTCAGTATAATCTGCAGATGGAAAAGTCCACTGTTAGCACATTTACTACAAGCAATACAAAAAAATCATGATTTTTATAAAGGGTAAACAGATCAATACTATGGAGTTTGTATTATTGTGAAAATCAGCATCTCTTTAGAAAATCAAATCTCGATTTGTGTTTTTAACCTACCATACTACTCTGAATCTCATGCCTCTTTTGCCAACACTCTCTAAACAACTGTAGAAGGTACATTAGGACATAGATAGAGATCTTTTTGCCAGCCAAGTGGCAGCGTACCCCTCTCACTTTATTTGATTTAGGATATGGTACACCAGTAGCAATTAAGCCAGCTGATAAGTTGAGAGGTAGGGTTACGCTACAGTTAATGGGAATGATAAAAGCTATGAATAGCATGTTCATAATCATCATTTGAGCCAATTCCTAGCAGTTCAGCAATAGTGAAGTTGACTAGTGCTCAAACTCCCGTTCGTTCAAATTTAGAGGTCTTAAAAAGTGCCCTAATTTCGTAAATTTTACCATCATAGCTGTCACTTGGGCGTCCGGTCTACCCTGCTACTCATTTCATTAGCAAGATAAATGTATCTTACTGCTTGCTAGGCAACAGCAGAGTGGCCCTCATGTCAGACAACATCTTGCGTTTAGCTTTATGATGTCAGCTTGCTAGGCAACAGATTGGCCCTCATGTCAGACAACATCTTGCTTTCGCTTTATGATGTCAGATCATCACTGGTCCAATTGTCCTTGTGGAAGCGGACCACACAGGAGGATGAGATATCAGAAGTTATGCAGTAGGTTGCTATCTCTATTCATGACCGCAAGGCAAGTCGGAGGTGGAATGGGAAATACTCTGGAGCACTCAAAGCACTGTGGCCTTTTTTAAAGTGGGATGCAGATACAAAAACAGAGACTATCCTTACCAACAATCCTTCTTGAGTATCAGAGTCCAACATACAGAGTGCAGCGGAAGACGTTAAATGTGCTTCATTCCGTGAGAACGCAACTCTATAGTTCTACAGTGAGATAGTGCATTTCAGCCTCAAAGGAAGCAATGTCCTCAAACGGAACATTGGTGGCACCAGGATCTAAAGCAGGCTTAAGAAGCCTTGGATGCAGTCAGTCTTTTATTAACTATCATGACCGACACAATGTGATCCATAATACTTCCATTTTGGCAGAAATTACATTCAAGCACAGGCCCCCACTAGAAGGTAGTGATGACATTCAGGTGCTGAAAACGTCTTTTTAATGCCTAAAGGAATGATTGTGAGCTTTACTTACCATATATATTGGTCAAATGATGCCCTATGCCGGAAGACTGTCTTTTTTTTTTTCTTCAGTATCGGCAATGCAGAGACAATTTGTTGCGAAACACTGCCACTGCTGGTCATTCAGTATAATCTGCAGATGGAAAAGTCCACTGTTAGCACATTTACTACAAGCAATACAAAAAAATCATGATTTTTATAAAGGGTAAACAGATCAATACTATGGAGTTTGTATTATTGTGAAAATCAGCATCTCTTTAGAAAATCAAATCTCGATTTGTGTTTTTAACCTACCATACTACTCTGAATCTCATGCCTCTTTTGCCAACACGCTCTAAACAACTGTAGAAGGTACATTAGGACATAGATAGAGATCTTTTTGCCAGCCAAGTGGCAGCGTACCCCTCTCACTTTATTTGATTTAGGATATGGTACACCAGTAGCAATTAAGCCAGCTGATAAGTTGAGAGGTAGGGTTACGCTACAGTTAATGGGAATGATAAAAGCTATGAATAGCATGTTCATAATCATCATTTGAGCCAATTCCTAGCAGTTCAGCAATAGTGAAGTTGACTAGTGCTCAAACTCCCGTTCGTTCAAATTTAGAGGTCTTAAAAAGTGCCCTAATTTCGTACATTTTACCATCATAGCTGTCACTTGGGCGTCCGGTCTACCCTGCTACTCATTTCATTAGCAAGATAAATGTATCTTACTGCTTGCTAGGCAACAGCAGAGTGGCCCTCACGTCAGACAACATCTTGCGTTTAGCTTTATGATGTCAGCTTGCTAGGCAACAGATTGGCCCTCATGTCAGACAACATCTTGCTTTCGCTTTATGATGTCAGATCATCACTGGTCCAATTGTCCTTGTGGAAGCGGACCACACAGGAGGATGAGATATCAGAAGTTATGCAGTAGGTTGCTATCTCTATTCATGACCGCAAGGCAAGTCGGAGGTGGAATGGCAAATACTCTGAACCACTCAAAGCACTGTGGCCTTTTTTAAAGTGGGATGCAGATACAAAAACAGAGACTATCCTTACCAACAATCCTTCTTGAGTATCAGAGTCCAACATACAGAGTGCAGCGGAAGACGTTAAATGTGCTTCATTCCGTGAGAACGCAACTCTATAGTTCTACAGTGAGATAGTGCATTTCAGCCTCAAAGGAAGCAATGTCCTCAAACGGAACATTGGTGGCACCAGGATCTAAAGCAGGCTTAAGAAGCCTTGGATGCAGTCAGTCTTTTATTAACTATCATGACCGACACAATGTGATCCATAATACTTCCATTTTGGCAGAAATTACATTCAAGCACAGGCCCCCACTAGAAGGTAGTGATGACATTCAGGTGCTGAAAACGTCTTTTTAATGCCTAAAGGAATGATTGTGAGCTTTACTTACCATATATATTGGTCAAATGATGCCCTATGCCGGAAGACTGTCTTTTTTTTTTTTCTTCAGTATCGGCAATGCAGAGACAATTTGTTGCGAAACACTGCCACTGCTGGTCATTCAGTATAATCTGCAGATGGAAAAGTCCACTGTTAGCACATTTACTACAAGCAATACAAAAAAATCATGATTTTTATAAAGGGTAAACAGATCAATACTATGGAGTTTGTATTATTGTGCAAATCAGCAGTTCATTAGAAAATCAAATCTCGATTTGTGTTTTTAACCTACCATACTACTCTGAATCTCATGCCTCATTTGGCAACACCCTCTAAACAACTGTAGAAGGTACATTAGGACATAGATAGAGATCTTTTTGCCATCCAAGTGGCAGGGTACCCCTCTCACTTTATTTGTTTTAGGATATGGTACACCAGTAGCAATTAAGCCAGCTGATAAGTTGAGAGGTAGGGTTACGCTACAGTTAATGGGAATATTAAAAGCTATGAATAGCATGTTCATAATCATCATTTGAGCCAATTCCTAGCAGTTCAGCAATAGTGAAGTTGACTAATGCTCAAACTCCCGTTCGTTCAAATTTAAAGGTCTTAAAAAGTGCCCTAATTTCGTACATTTTACCATCATAGCTGTCACTTGGGCGTCCGGTCTACCCTGCTACTCATTTCATTAGCAAGATAAATGTATCTTACTGCTTGCTAGGCAACAACAGAGTGGCCCTCACGTCAGACAACATCTTGCATTTAGCTTTATGATGTCAGCTTGCTAGGCAACAGATTGGCCCTCATGTCAGACAACATCTTGCCTTCGCTTTATGATGTCAGATCATCACCGGTCCAATTGTCCTTGTGGAAGCGGACCACACAGGAGGATGAGATATCAGAAGTTATGCAGTAGGTTGCTATCTCTATTCATGACCGCAAGGCAAGTCGGAGGTGGAATGGCAAATACTCTGAACCACTCAAAGCACTGTGGCCTTTTTTAAAGTGGGATGCAGATACAAAAACAGAGACTATCCTTACCAACAATCCTTCTTGAGTATCAGAGTCCAACATACAGAGTGCAGCGGAAGACGTTAAATGTGCTTCATTCCGTGAGAACGCAACTCTATAGTTCTACAGTGAGATAGTGCATTTCAGCCTCAAAGGAAGCAATGTCCTCAAACGGAACATTGGTGGCACCAGGATCTAAAGCAGGCTTAAGAAGCCTTGGATGCAGTCAGTCTTTTATTAACTATCATGACCGACACAATGTGATCCAAAATACTTCCATTTTGGCAGAAATTACATTCAAGCACAGGCCCCCACTAGAAGGTAGTGATGACATTCAGGTGCTGAAAACGTCTTTTTAATGCCTAAAGGAATGATTGTGAGCTTTACTTACCATATATATTGGTCAAATGATGCCCTATGCCGGAAGACTGTCTTTTTTTTTTTCTTCAGTATCGGCAATGCAGAGACAATTTGTTGCGAAACACTGCCACTGCTGGTCATTCAGTATAATCTGCAGATGGAAAAGTCCACTGTTAGCACATTTACTACAAGCAATACAAAAAAATCATGATTTTTATAAAGGGTAAACAGATCAATACTATGGAGTTTGTATTATTGTGAAAATCAGCATCTCTTTAGAAAATCAAATCTCGATTTGTGTTTTTAACCTACCATACTACTCTGAATCTCATGCCTCTTTTGCCAACACTCTCTAAACAACTGTAGAAGGTACATTAGGACATAGATAGAGATCTTTTTGCCAGCCAAGTGGCAGCGTACCCCTCTCACTTTATTTGATTTAGGATATGGTACACCAGTAGCAATTAAGCCAGCTGATAAGTTGAGAGGTAGGGTTACGCTACAGTTAATGGGAATGATAAAAGCTATGAATAGCATGTTCATAATCATCATTTGAGCCAATTCCTAGCAGTTCAGCAATAGTGAAGTTGACTAGTGCTCAAACTCCCGTTCGTTCAAATTTAGAGGTCTTAAAAAGTGCCCTAATTTCGTAAATTTTACCATCATAGCTGTCACTTGGGCGTCCGGTCTACCCTGCTACTCATTTCATTAGCAAGATAAATGTATCTTACTGCTTGCTAGGCAACAGCAGAGTGGCCCTCACGTCAGACAACATCTTGCGTTTAGCTTTATGATGTCAGCTTGCTAGGCAACAGATTGGCCCTCATGTCAGACAACATCTTGCTTTCGCTTTATGATGTCAGATCATCACTGGTCCAATTGTCCTTGTGGAAGCGGACCACACAGGAGGATGAGATATCAGAAGTTATGCAGTAGGTTGCTATCTCTATTCATGACCGCAAGGCAAGTCGGAGGTGGAATGGGAAATACTCTGGAGCACTCAAAGCACTGTGGCCTTTTTTAAAGTGGGATGCAGATACAAAAACAGAGACTATCCTTACCAACAATCCTTCTTGAGTATCAGAGTCCAACATACAGAGTGCAGCGGAAGACGTTAAATGTGCTTCATTCCGTGAGAACGCAACTCTATAGTTCTACAGTGAGATAGTGCATTTCAGCCTCAAAGGAAGCAATGTCCTCAAACGGAACATTGGTGGCACCAGGATCTAAAGCAGGCTTAAGAAGCCTTGGATGCAGTCAGTCTTTTATTAACTATCATGACCGACACAATGTGATCCATAATACTTCCATTTTGGCAGAAATTACATTCAAGCACAGGCCCCCACTAGAAGGTAGTGATGACATTCAGGTGCTGAAAACGTCTTTTTAATGCCTAAAGGAATGATTGTGAGCTTTACTTACCATATATATTGGTCAAATGATGCCCTATGCCGGAAGACTGTCTTTTTTTTTTTCTTCAGTATCGGCAATGCAGAGACAATTTGTTGCGAAACACTGCCACTGCTGGTCATTCAGTATAATCTGCAGATGGAAAAGTCCACTGTTAGCACATTTACTACAAGCAATACAAAAAAATCATGATTTTTATAAAGGGTAAACAGATCAATACTATGGAGTTTGTATTATTGTGAAAATCAGCATCTCTTTAGAAAATCAAATCTCGATTTGTGTTTTTAACCTACCATACTACTCTGAATCTCATGCCTCTTTTGCCAACACGCTCTAAACAACTGTAGAAGGTACATTAGGACATAGATAGAGATCTTTTTGCCAGCCAAGTGGCAGCGTACCCCTCTCACTTTATTTGATTTAGGATATGGTACACCAGTAGCAATTAAGCCAGCTGATAAGTTGAGAGGTAGGGTTACGCTACAGTTAATGGGAATGATAAAAGCTATGAATAGCATGTTCATAATCATCATTTGAGCCAATTCCTAGCAGTTCAGCAATAGTGAAGTTGACTAGTGCTCAAACTCCCGTTCGTTCAAATTTAGAGGTCTTAAAAAGTGCCCTAATTTCGTACATTTTACCATCATAGCTGTCACTTGGGCGTCCGGTCTACCCTGCTACTCATTTCATTAGCAAGATAAATGTATCTTACTGCTTGCTAGGCAACAGCAGAGTGGCCCTCACGTCAGACAACATCTTGCGTTTAGCTTTATGATGTCAGCTTGCTAGGCAACAGATTGGCCCTCATGTCAGACAACATCTTGCTTTCGCTTTATGATGTCAGATCATCACTGGTCCAATTGTCCTTGTGGAAGCGGACCACACAGGAGGATGAGATATCAGAAGTTATGCAGTAGGTTGCTCTCTCTATTCAATACCGCAAGGCAAGTCGGAGGTGGAATGGCAAATACTCTGAACCACTCAAAGCACTGTGGCCTTTTTTAAAGTGGGATGCAGATACAAAAACAGAGACTATCCTTACCAACAATCCTTCTTGAGTATCAGAGTCCAACATACAGAGTGCAGCGGAAGACGTTAAATGTGCTTCATTCCGTGAGAACGCAACTCTATAGTTCTACAGTGAGATAGTGCATTTCAGCCTCAAAGGAAGCAATGTCCTCAAACGGAACATTGGTGGCACCAGGATCTAAAGCAGGCTTAAGAAGCCTTGGATGCAGTCAGTCTTTTATTAACTATCATGACCGACACAATGTGATCCAAAATACTTCCATTTTGGCAGAAATTACATTCAAGCACAGGCCCCCACTAGAAGGTAGTGATGACATTCAGGTGCTGAAAACGTCTTTTTAATGCCTAAAGGAATGATTGTGAGCTTTACTTACCATATATATTGGTCAAATGATGCCCTATGCCGGAAGACTGTCTTTTTTTTTTTCTTCAGTATCGGCAATGCAGAGACAATTTGTTGCGAAACACTGCCACTGCTGGTCATTCAGTATAATCTGCAGATGGAAAAGTCCACTGTTAGCACATTTACTACAAGCAATACAAAAAAATCATGATTTTTATAAAGGGTAAACAGATCAATACTATGGAGTTTGTATTATTGTGAAAATCAGCATCTCTTTAGAAAATCAAATCTCGATTTGTGTTTTTAACCTACCATACTACTCTGAATCTCATGCCTCTTTTGCCAACACTCTCTAAACAACTGTAGAAGGTACATTAGGACATAGATAGAGATCTTTTTGCCAGCCAAGTGGCAGCGTACCCCTCTCACTTTATTTGATTTAGGATATGGTACACCAGTAGCAATTAAGCCAGCTGATAAGTTGAGAGGTAGGGTTACGCTACAGTTAATGGGAATGATAAAAGCTATGAATAGCATGTTCATAATCATCATTTGAGCCAATTCCTAGCAGTTCAGCAATAGTGAAGTTGACTAGTGCTCAAACTCCCGTTCGTTCAAATTTAGAGGTCTTAAAAAGTGCCCTAATTTCGTAAATTTTACCATCATAGCTGTCACTTGGGCGTCCGGTCTACCCTGCTACTCATTTCATTAGCAAGATAAATGTATCTTACTGCTTGCTAGGCAACAGCAGAGTGGCCCTCATGTCAGACAACATCTTGCGTTTAGCTTTATGATGTCAGCTTGCTAGGCAACAGATTGGCCCTCATGTCAGACAACATCTTGCTTTCGCTTTATGATGTCAGATCATCACTGGTCCAATTGTCCTTGTGGAAGCGGACCACACAGGAGGATGAGATATCAGAAGTTATGCAGTAGGTTGCTATCTCTATTCATGACCGCAAGGCAAGTCGGAGGTGGAATGGGAAATACTCTGGAGCACTCAAAGCACTGTGGCCTTTTTTAAAGTGGGATGCAGATACAAAAACAGAGACTATCCTTACCAACAATCCTTCTTGAGTATCAGAGTCCAACATACAGAGTGCAGCGGAAGACGTTAAATGTGCTTCATTCCGTGAGAACGCAACTCTATAGTTCTACAGTGAGATAGTGCATTTCAGCCTCAAAGGAAGCAATGTCCTCAAACGGAACATTGGTGGCACCAGGATCTAAAGCAGGCTTAAGAAGCCTTGGATGCAGTCAGTCTTTTATTAACTATCATGACCGACACAATGTGATCCATAATACTTCCATTTTGGCAGAAATTACATTCAAGCACAGGCCCCCACTAGAAGGTAGTGATGACATTCAGGTGCTGAAAACGTCTTTTTAATGCCTAAAGGAATGATTGTGAGCTTTACTTACCATATATATTGGTCAAATGATGCCCTATGCCGGAAGACTGTCTTTTTTTTTTTCTTCAGTATCGGCAATGCAGAGACAATTTGTTGCGAAACACTGCCACTGCTGGTCATTCAGTATAATCTGCAGATGGAAAAGTCCACTGTTAGCACATTTACTACAAGCAATACAAAAAAATCATGATTTTTATAAAGGGTAAACAGATCAATACTATGGAGTTTGTATTATTGTGAAAATCAGCATCTCTTTAGAAAATCAAATCTCGATTTGTGTTTTTAACCTACCATACTACTCTGAATCTCATGCCTCTTTTGCCAACACGCTCTAAACAACTGTAGAAGGTACATTAGGACATAGATAGAGATCTTTTTGCCAGCCAAGTGGCAGCGTACCCCTCTCACTTTATTTGATTTAGGATATGGTACACCAGTAGCAATTAAGCCAGCTGATAAGTTGAGAGGTAGGGTTACGCTACAGTTAATGGGAATGATAAAAGCTATGAATAGCATGTTCATAATCATCATTTGAGCCAATTCCTAGCAGTTCAGCAATAGTGAAGTTGACTAGTGCTCAAACTCCCGTTCGTTCAAATTTAGAGGTCTTAAAAAGTGCCCTAATTTCGTACATTTTACCATCATAGCTGTCACTTGGGCGTCCGGTCTACCCTGCTACTCATTTCATTAGCAAGATAAATGTATCTTACTGCTTGCTAGGCAACAGCAGAGTGGCCCTCACGTCAGACAACATCTTGCGTTTAGCTTTATGATGTCAGCTTGCTAGGCAACAGATTGGCCCTCATGTCAGACAACATCTTGCTTTCGCTTTATGATGTCAGATCATCACTGGTCCAATTGTCCTTGTGGAAGCGGACCACACAGGAGGATGAGATATCAGAAGTTATGCAGTAGGTTGCTATCTCTATTCATGACCGCAAGGCAAGTCGGAGGTGGAATGGCAAATACTCTGAACCACTCAAAGCACTGTGGCCTTTTTTAAAGTGGGATGCAGATACAAAAACAGAGACTATCCTTACCAACAATCCTTCTTGAGTATCAGAGTCCAACATACAGAGTGCAGCGGAAGACGTTAAATGTGCTTCATTCCGTGAGAACGCAACTCTATAGTTCTACAGTGAGATAGTGCATTTCAGCCTCAAAGGAAGCAATGTCCTCAAACGGAACATTGGTGGCACCAGGATCTAAAGCAGGCTTAAGAAGCCTTGGATGCAGTCAGTCTTTTATTAACTATCATGACCGACACAATGTGATCCATAATACTTCCATTTTGGCAGAAATTACATTCAAGCACAGGCCCCCACTAGAAGGTAGTGATGACATTCAGGTGCTGAAAACGTCTTTTTAATGCCTAAAGGAATGATTGTGAGCTTTACTTACCATATATATTGGTCAAATGATGCCCTATGCCGGAAGACTGTCTTTTTTTTTTTTCTTCAGTATCGGCAATGCAGAGACAATTTGTTGCGAAACACTGCCACTGCTGGTCATTCAGTATAATCTGCAGATGGAAAAGTCCACTGTTAGCACATTTACTACAAGCAATACAAAAAAATCATGATTTTTATAAAGGGTAAACAGATCAATACTATGGAGTTTGTATTATTGTGCAAATCAGCAGTTCATTAGAAAATCAAATCTCGATTTGTGTTTTTAACCTACCATACTACTCTGAATCTCATGCCTCATTTGGCAACACCCTCTAAACAACTGTAGAAGGTACATTAGGACATAGATAGAGATCTTTTTGCCATCCAAGTGGCAGGGTACCCCTCTCACTTTATTTGTTTTAGGATATGGTACACCAGTAGCAATTAAGCCAGCTGATAAGTTGAGAGGTAGGGTTACGCTACAGTTAATGGGAATATTAAAAGCTATGAATAGCATGTTCATAATCATCATTTGAGCCAATTCCTAGCAGTTCAGCAATAGTGAAGTTGACTAATGCTCAAACTCCCGTTCGTTCAAATTTAAAGGTCTTAAAAAGTGCCCTAATTTCGTACATTTTACCATCATAGCTGTCACTTGGGCGTCCGGTCTACCCTGCTACTCATTTCATTAGCAAGATAAATGTATCTTACTGCTTGCTAGGCAACAACAGAGTGGCCCTCACGTCAGACAACATCTTGCATTTAGCTTTATGATGTCAGCTTGCTAGGCAACAGATTGGCCCTCATGTCAGACAACATCTTGCCTTCGCTTTATGATGTCAGATCATCACCGGTCCAATTGTCCTTGTGGAAGCGGACCACACAGGAGGATGAGATATCAGAAGTTATGCAGTAGGTTGCTATCTCTATTCATGACCGCAAGGCAAGTCGGAGGTGGAATGGCAAATACTCTGAACCACTCAAAGCACTGTGGCCTTTTTTAAAGTGGGATGCAGATACAAAAACAGAGACTATCCTTACCAACAATCCTTCTTGAGTATCAGAGTCCAACATACAGAGTGCAGCGGAAGACGTTAAATGTGCTTCATTCCGTGAGAACGCAACTCTATAGTTCTACAGTGAGATAGTGCATTTCAGCCTCAAAGGAAGCAATGTCCTCAAACGGAACATTGGTGGCACCAGGATCTAAAGCAGGCTTAAGAAGCCTTGGATGCAGTCAGTCTTTTATTAACTATCATGACCGACACAATGTGATCCAAAATACTTCCATTTTGGCAGAAATTACATTCAAGCACAGGCCCCCACTAGAAGGTAGTGATGACATTCAGGTGCTGAAAACGTCTTTTTAATGCCTAAAGGAATGATTGTGAGCTTTACTTACCATATATATTGGTCAAATGATGCCCTATGCCGGAAGACTGTCTTTTTTTTTTTCTTCAGTATCGGCAATGCAGAGACAATTTGTTGCGAAACACTGCCACTGCTGGTCATTCAGTATAATCTGCAGATGGAAAAGTCCACTGTTAGCACATTTACTACAAGCAATACAAAAAAATCATGATTTTTATAAAGGGTAAACAGATCAATACTATGGAGTTTGTATTATTGTGAAAATCAGCATCTCTTTAGAAAATCAAATCTCGATTTGTGTTTTTAACCTACCATACTACTCTGAATCTCATGCCTCTTTTGCCAACACTCTCTAAACAACTGTAGAAGGTACATTAGGACATAGATAGAGATCTTTTTGCCAGCCAAGTGGCAGCGTACCCCTCTCACTTTATTTGATTTAGGATATGGTACACCAGTAGCAATTAAGCCAGCTGATAAGTTGAGAGGTAGGGTTACGCTACAGTTAATGGGAATGATAAAAGCTATGAATAGCATGTTCATAATCATCATTTGAGCCAATTCCTAGCAGTTCAGCAATAGTGAAGTTGACTAGTGCTCAAACTCCCGTTCGTTCAAATTTAGAGGTCTTAAAAAGTGCCCTAATTTCGTAAATTTTACCATCATAGCTGTCACTTGGGCGTCCGGTCTACCCTGCTACTCATTTCATTAGCAAGATAAATGTATCTTACTGCTTGCTAGGCAACAGCAGAGTGGCCCTCACGTCAGACAACATCTTGCGTTTAGCTTTATGATGTCAGCTTGCTAGGCAACAGATTGGCCCTCATGTCAGACAACATCTTGCTTTCGCTTTATGATGTCAGATCATCACTGGTCCAATTGTCCTTGTGGAAGCGGACCACACAGGAGGATGAGATATCAGAAGTTATGCAGTAGGTTGCTATCTCTATTCATGACCGCAAGGCAAGTCGGAGGTGGAATGGGAAATACTCTGGAGCACTCAAAGCACTGTGGCCTTTTTTAAAGTGGGATGCAGATACAAAAACAGAGACTATCCTTACCAACAATCCTTCTTGAGTATCAGAGTCCAACATACAGAGTGCAGCGGAAGACGTTAAATGTGCTTCATTCCGTGAGAACGCAACTCTATAGTTCTACAGTGAGATAGTGCATTTCAGCCTCAAAGGAAGCAATGTCCTCAAACGGAACATTGGTGGCACCAGGATCTAAAGCAGGCTTAAGAAGCCTTGGATGCAGTCAGTCTTTTATTAACTATCATGACCGACACAATGTGATCCATAATACTTCCATTTTGGCAGAAATTACATTCAAGCACAGGCCCCCACTAGAAGGTAGTGATGACATTCAGGTGCTGAAAACGTCTTTTTAATGCCTAAAGGAATGATTGTGAGCTTTACTTACCATATATATTGGTCAAATGATGCCCTATGCCGGAAGACTGTCTTTTTTTTTTTCTTCAGTATCGGCAATGCAGAGACAATTTGTTGCGAAACACTGCCACTGCTGGTCATTCAGTATAATCTGCAGATGGAAAAGTCCACTGTTAGCACATTTACTACAAGCAATACAAAAAAATCATGATTTTTATAAAGGGTAAACAGATCAATACTATGGAGTTTGTATTATTGTGAAAATCAGCATCTCTTTAGAAAATCAAATCTCGATTTGTGTTTTTAACCTACCATACTACTCTGAATCTCATGCCTCTTTTGCCAACACGCTCTAAACAACTGTAGAAGGTACATTAGGACATAGATAGAGATCTTTTTGCCAGCCAAGTGGCAGCGTACCCCTCTCACTTTATTTGATTTAGGATATGGTACACCAGTAGCAATTAAGCCAGCTGATAAGTTGAGAGGTAGGGTTACGCTACAGTTAATGGGAATGATAAAAGCTATGAATAGCATGTTCATAATCATCATTTGAGCCAATTCCTAGCAGTTCAGCAATAGTGAAGTTGACTAGTGCTCAAACTCCCGTTCGTTCAAATTTAGAGGTCTTAAAAAGTGCCCTAATTTCGTACATTTTACCATCATAGCTGTCACTTGGGCGTCCGGTCTACCCTGCTACTCATTTCATTAGCAAGATAAATGTATCTTACTGCTTGCTAGGCAACAGCAGAGTGGCCCTCACGTCAGACAACATCTTGCGTTTAGCTTTATGATGTCAGCTTGCTAGGCAACAGATTGGCCCTCATGTCAGACAACATCTTGCTTTCGCTTTATGATGTCAGATCATCACTGGTCCAATTGTCCTTGTGGAAGCGGACCACACAGGAGGATGAGATATCAGAAGTTATGCAGTAGGTTGCTATCTCTATTCATGACCGCAAGGCAAGTCGGAGGTGGAATGGCAAATACTCTGAACCACTCAAAGCACTGTGGCCTTTTTTAAAGTGGGATGCAGATACAAAAACAGAGACTATCCTTACCAACAATCCTTCTTGAGTATCAGAGTCCAACATACAGAGTGCAGCGGAAGACGTTAAATGTGCTTCATTCCGTGAGAACGCAACTCTATAGTTCTACAGTGAGATAGTGCATTTCAGCCTCAAAGGAAGCAATGTCCTCAAACGGAACATTGGTGGCACCAGGATCTAAAGCAGGCTTAAGAAGCCTTGGATGCAGTCAGTCTTTTATTAACTATCATGACCGACACAATGTGATCCATAATACTTCCATTTTGGCAGAAATTACATTCAAGCACAGGCCCCCACTAGAAGGTAGTGATGACATTCAGGTGCTGAAAACGTCTTTTTAATGCCTAAAGGAATGATTGTGAGCTTTACTTACCATATATATTGGTCAAATGATGCCCTATGCCGGAAGACTGTCTTTTTTTTTTTTCTTCAGTATCGGCAATGCAGAGACAATTTGTTGCGAAACACTGCCACTGCTGGTCATTCAGTATAATCTGCAGATGGAAAAGTCCACTGTTAGCACATTTACTACAAGCAATACAAAAAAATCATGATTTTTATAAAGGGTAAACAGATCAATACTATGGAGTTTGTATTATTGTGCAAATCAGCAGTTCATTAGAAAATCAAATCTCGATTTGTGTTTTTAACCTACCATACTACTCTGAATCTCATGCCTCATTTGGCAACACCCTCTAAACAACTGTAGAAGGTACATTAGGACATAGATAGAGATCTTTTTGCCATCCAAGTGGCAGGGTACCCCTCTCACTTTATTTGTTTTAGGATATGGTACACCAGTAGCAATTAAGCCAGCTGATAAGTTGAGAGGTAGGGTTACGCTACAGTTAATGGGAATATTAAAAGCTATGAATAGCATGTTCATAATCATCATTTGAGCCAATTCCTAGCAGTTCAGCAATAGTGAAGTTGACTAATGCTCAAACTCCCGTTCGTTCAAATTTAAAGGTCTTAAAAAGTGCCCTAATTTCGTACATTTTACCATCATAGCTGTCACTTGGGCGTCCGGTCTACCCTGCTACTCATTTCATTAGCAAGATAAATGTATCTTACTGCTTGCTAGGCAACAACAGAGTGGCCCTCACGTCAGACAACATCTTGCATTTAGCTTTATGATGTCAGCTTGCTAGGCAACAGATTGGCCCTCATGTCAGACAACATCTTGCCTTCGCTTTATGATGTCAGATCATCACCGGTCCAATTGTCCTTGTGGAAGCGGACCACACAGGAGGATGAGATATCAGAAGTTATGCAGTAGGTTGCTATCTCTATTCATGACCGCAAGGCAAGTCGGAGGTGGAATGGCAAATACTCTGAACCACTCAAAGCACTGTGGCCTTTTTTAAAGTGGGATGCAGATACAAAAACAGAGACTATCCTTACCAACAATCCTTCTTGAGTATCAGAGTCCAACATACAGAGTGCAGCGGAAGACGTTAAATGTGCTTCATTCCGTGAGAACGCAACTCTATAGTTCTACAGTGAGATAGTGCATTTCAGCCTCAAAGGAAGCAATGTCCTCAAACGGAACATTGGTGGCACCAGGATCTAAAGCAGGCTTAAGAAGCCTTGGATGCAGTCAGTCTTTTATTAACTATCATGACCGACACAATGTGATCCAAAATACTTCCATTTTGGCAGAAATTACATTCAAGCACAGGCCCCCACTAGAAGGTAGTGATGACATTCAGGTGCTGAAAACGTCTTTTTAATGCCTAAAGGAATGATTGTGAGCTTTACTTACCATATATATTGGTCAAATGATGCCCTATGCCGGAAGACTGTCTTTTTTTTTTTCTTCAGTATCGGCAATGCAGAGACAATTTGTTGCGAAACACTGCCACTGCTGGTCATTCAGTATAATCTGCAGATGGAAAAGTCCACTGTTAGCACATTTACTACAAGCAATACAAAAAAATCATGATTTTTATAAAGGGTAAACAGATCAATACTATGGAGTTTGTATTATTGTGAAAATCAGCATCTCTTTAGAAAATCAAATCTCGATTTGTGTTTTTAACCTACCATACTACTCTGAATCTCATGCCTCTTTTGCCAACACTCTCTAAACAACTGTAGAAGGTACATTAGGACATAGATAGAGATCTTTTTGCCAGCCAAGTGGCAGCGTACCCCTCTCACTTTATTTGATTTAGGATATGGTACACCAGTAGCAATTAAGCCAGCTGATAAGTTGAGAGGTAGGGTTACGCTACAGTTAATGGGAATGATAAAAGCTATGAATAGCATGTTCATAATCATCATTTGAGCCAATTCCTAGCAGTTCAGCAATAGTGAAGTTGACTAGTGCTCAAACTCCCGTTCGTTCAAATTTAGAGGTCTTAAAAAGTGCCCTAATTTCGTAAATTTTACCATCATAGCTGTCACTTGGGCGTCCGGTCTACCCTGCTACTCATTTCATTAGCAAGATAAATGTATCTTACTGCTTGCTAGGCAACAGCAGAGTGGCCCTCACGTCAGACAACATCTTGCGTTTAGCTTTATGATGTCAGCTTGCTAGGCAACAGATTGGCCCTCATGTCAGACAACATCTTGCTTTCGCTTTATGATGTCAGATCATCACTGGTCCAATTGTCCTTGTGGAAGCGGACCACACAGGAGGATGAGATATCAGAAGTTATGCAGTAGGTTGCTATCTCTATTCATGACCGCAAGGCAAGTCGGAGGTGGAATGGCAAATACTCTGAAGCACTCAAAGCACTGTGGCCTTTTTTAAAGTGGGATGCAGATACAAAAACAGAGACTATCCTTACCAACAATCCTTCTTGAGTATCAGAGTCCAACATACAGAGTGCAGCGGAAGACGTTAAATGTGCTTCATTCCGTGAGAACGCAACTCTATAGTTCTACAGTGAGATAGTGCATTTCAGCCTCAAAGGAAGCAATGTCCTCAAACGGAACATTGGTGGCACCAGGATCTAAAGCAGGCTTAAGAAGCCTTGGATGCAGTCAGTCTTTTATTAACTATCATGACCGACACAATGTGATCCATAATACTTCCATTTTGGCAGAAATTACATTCAAGCACAGGCCCCCACTAGAAGGTAGTGATGACATTCAGGTGCTGAAAACGTCTTTTTAATGCCTAAAGGAATGATTGTGAGCTTTACTTACCATATATATTGGTCAAATGATGCCCTATGCCGGAAGACTGTCTTTTTTTTTTTTCTTCAGTATCGGCAATGCAGAGACAATTTGTTGCGAAACACTGCCACTGCTGGTCATTCAGTATAATCTGCAGATGGAAAAGTCCACTGTTAGCACATTTACTACAAGCAATACAAAAAAATCATGATTTTTATAAAGGGTAAACAGATCAATACTATGGAGTTTGTATTATTGTGCAAATCAGCAGTTCATTAGAAAATCAAATCTCGATTTGTGTTTTTAACCTACCATACTACTCTGAATCTCATGCCTCATTTGGCAACACCCTCTAAACAACTGTAGAAGGTACATTAGGACATAGATAGAGATCTTTTTGCCATCCAAGTGGCAGGGTACCCCTCTCACTTTATTTGTTTTAGGATATGGTACACCAGTAGCAATTAAGCCAGCTGATAAGTTGAGAGGTAGGGTTACGCTACAGTTAATGGGAATATTAAAAGCTATGAATAGCATGTTCATAATCATCATTTGAGCCAATTCCTAGCAGTTCAGCAATAGTGAAGTTGACTAATGCTCAAACTCCCGTTCGTTCAAATTTAAAGGTCTTAAAAAGTGCCCTAATTTCGTACATTTTACCATCATAGCTGTCACTTGGGCGTCCGGTCTACCCTGCTACTCATTTCATTAGCAAGATAAATGTATCTTACTGCTTGCTAGGCAACAACAGAGTGGCCCTCACGTCAGACAACATCTTGCATTTAGCTTTATGATGTCAGCTTGCTAGGCAACAGATTGGCCCTCATGTCAGACAACATCTTGCCTTCGCTTTATGATGTCAGATCATCACCGGTCCAATTGTCCTTGTGGAAGCGGACCACACAGGAGGATGAGATATCAGAAGTTATGCAGTAGGTTGCTATCTCTATTCATGACCGCAAGGCAAGTCGGAGGTGGAATGGCAAATACTCTGAACCACTCAAAGCACTGTGGCCTTTTTTAAAGTGGGATGCAGATACAAAAACAGAGACTATCCTTACCAACAATCCTTCTTGAGTATCAGAGTCCAACATACAGAGTGCAGCGGAAGACGTTAAATGTGCTTCATTCCGTGAGAACGCAACTCTATAGTTCTACAGTGAGATAGTGCATTTCAGCCTCAAAGGAAGCAATGTCCTCAAACGGAACATTGGTGGCACCAGGATCTAAAGCAGGCTTAAGAAGCCTTGGATGCAGTCAGTCTTTTATTAACTATCATGACCGACACAATGTGATCCATAATACTTCCATTTTGGCAGAAATTACATTCAAGCACAGGCCCCCACTAGAAGGTAGTGATGACATTCAGGTGCTGAAAACGTCTTTTTAATGCCTAAAGGAATGATTGTGAGCTTTACTTACCATATATATTGGTCAAATGATGCCCTATGCCGGAAGACTGTCTTTTTTTTTTTTCTTCAGTATCGGCAATGCAGAGACAATTTGTTGCGAAACACTGCCACTGCTGGTCATTCAGTATAATCTGCAGATGGAAAAGTCCACTGTTAGCACATTTACTACAAGCAATACAAAAAAATCATGATTTTTATAAAGGGTAAACAGATCAATACTATGGAGTTTGTATTATTGTGAAAATCAGCATCTCATTAGAAAATCAAATCTCGATTTGTGTTTTTAACCTACTATACTACTCTGAATCTCATGCCTCTTTTTCCAACACGCTCTAAACAACTGTAGAAGGTACATTAGGACATAGATAGAGATCTTTTTGCCAGCCAAGTGGCAGCGTACCCCTCTCACTTTATTTGATTTAGGATATGGTACACCAGTAGCAATTAAGCCAGCTGATAAGTTGAGAGGTAGGGTTACGCTACAGTTAATGGGAATATTAAAAGCTATGAATAGCATGTTCATAATCATCATTTGAGCCAATTCCTAGCAGTTCAGCAATAGTGAAGTTGACTAATGCTCAAACTCCCGTTCGTTCAAATTTAAAGGTCTTAAAAAGTGCCCTAATTTCGTACATTTTACCATCATAGCTGTCACTTGGGCGTCCGGTCTACCCTGCTACTCATTTCATTAGCAAGATAAATGTATCTTACTGCTTGCTAGGCAACAACAGAGTGGCCCTCACGTCAGACAACATCTTGCATTTAGCTTTATGATGTCAGCTTGCTAGGCAACAGATTGGCCCTCATGTCAGACAACATCTTGCCTTCGCTTTATGATGTCAGATCATCACCGGTCCAATTGTCCTTGTGGAAGCGGACCACACAGGAGGATGAGATATCAGAAGTTATGCAGTAGGTTGCTATCTCTATTCATGACCGCAAGGCAAGTCGGAGGTGGAATGGCAAATACTCTGAACCACTCCAAGCACTGTGGCCTTTTTTAAAGTGGGATGCAGATACAAAAACAGAGACTATCCTTACCAACAATCCTTCTTGAGTATCAGAGTCCAACATACAGAGTGCAGCGGAAGACGTTAAATGTGCTTCATTCCGTGAGAACGCAACTCTATAGTTCTACAGTGAGATAGTGCATTTCAGCCTCAAAGGAAGCAATGTCCTCAAACGGAACATTGGTGGCACCAGGATCTAAAGCAGGCTTAAGAAGCCTTGGATGCAGTCAGTCTTTTATTAACTATCATGACCGACACAATGTGATCCATAATACTTCCATTTTGACAGAAATTACATTCAAGCACAGGCCCCCACTAGAAGGTAGTGATGACATTCAGGTGCTGAAAACGTCTTTTTAATGCCTAAAGGAATGATTGTGAGCTTTACTTACCATATATATTGGTCAAATGATGCCCTATGCCGGAAGACTGTCTTTTTTTTTTTTCTTCAGTATCGGCAATGCAGAGACAATTTGTTGCGAAACACTGCCACTGCTGGTCATTCAGTATAATCTGCAGATGGAAAAGTCCACTGTTAGCACATTTACTACAAGCAATACAAAAAAATCATGATTTTTATAAAGGGTAAACAGATCAATACTATGGAGTTTGTATTATTGTGAAAATCAGCATCTCATTAGAAAATCAAATCTCGATTTGTGTTTTTAACCTACCATACTACTCTGAATCTCATGCCTCTTTTTCCAACACGCTCTAAACAACTGTAGAAGGTACATTAGGACATAGATAGAGATCTTTTTGCCAGCCAAGTGGCAGCGTACCCCTCTCACTTTATTTGATTTAGGATATGGTACACCAGTAGCAATTAAGCCAGCTGATAAGTTGAGAGGTAGGGTTACGCTACAGTTAATGGGAATGATAAAAGCTATGAATAGCATGTTCATAATCATCATTTGAGCCAATTCCTAGCAGTTCAGCAATAGTGAAGTTGACTAGTGCTCAAACTCCCGTTCGTTCAAATTTAGAGGTCTTAAAAAGTGCCCTAATTTCGTACATTTTACCATCATAGCTGTCACTTGGGCGTCCGGTCTACCCTGCTACTCATTTCATTAGCAAGATAAATGTATCTTACTGCTTGCTAGGCAACAGCAGAGTGGCCCTCACGTCAGACAACATCTTGCATTTAGCTTTATGATGTCAGCTTGCTAGGCAACAGATTGGCCCTCATGTCAGACAACATCTTGCTTTCGCTTTATGATGTCAGATCATCACTGGTCCAATTGTCCTTGTGGAAGCGGACCACACAGGAGGATGAGATATCAGAAGTTATGCAGTAGGTTGCTATCTCTATTCATGACCGCAAGGCAAGTCGGAGGTGGAATGGCAAATACTCTGAACCACTCAAAGCACTGTGGCCTTTTTTAAAGTGGGATGCAGATACAAAAACAGAGACTATCCTTACCAACAATCCTTCTTGAGTATCAGAGTCCAACATACAGAGTGCAGCGGAAGACGTTAAATGTGCTTCATTCCGTGAGAACGCAACTCTATAGTTCTACAGTGAGATAGTGCATTTCAGCCTCAAAGGAAGCAATGTCCTCAAACGGAACATTGGTGGCACCAGGATCTAAAGCAGGCTTAAGAAGCCTTGGATGCAGTCAGTCTTTTATTAACTATCATGACCGACACAATGTGATCCATAATACTTCCATTTTGGCAGAAATTACATTCAAGCACAGGCCCCCACTAGAAGGTAGTGATGACATTCAGGTGCTGAAAACGTCTTTTTAATGCCTAAAGGAATGATTGTGAGCTTTACTTACCATATATATTGGTCAAATGATGCCCTATGCCGGAAGACTGTCTTTTTTTTTTTTCTTCAGTATCGGCAATGCAGAGACAATTTGTTGCGAAACACTGCCACTGCTGGTCATTCAGTATAATCTGCAGATGGAAAAGTCCACTGTTAGCACATTTACTACAAGCAATACAAAAAAATCATGATTTTTATAAAGGGTAAACAGATCAATACTATGGAGTTTGTATTATTGTGAAAATCAGCATCTCATTAGAAAATCAAATCTCGATTTGTGTTTTTAACCTACCATACTACTCTGAATCTCATGCCTCTTTTTCCAACACGCTCTAAACAACTGTAGAAGGTACATTAGGACATAGATAGAGATCTTTTTGCCAGCCAAGTGGCAGCGTACCCCTCTCACTTTATTTGATTTAGGATATGGTACACCAGTAGCAATTAAGCCAGCTGATAAGTTGAGAGGTAGGGTTACGCTACAGTTAATGGGAATGATAAAAGCTATGAATAGCATGTTCATAATCATCATTTGAGCCAATTCCTAGCAGTTCAGCAATAGTGAAGTTGACTAATGCTCAAACTCCCGTTCGTTCAAATTTAGAGGTCTTAAAAAGTGCCCTAATTTCGTACATTTTACCATCATAGCTGTCACTTGGGCGTCCGGTCTACCCTGCTACTCAGTTCATTAGCAAGATAAATGTATCTTACTGCTTGCTAGGCAACAGCAGAGTGGCCCTCACGTCAGACAACATCTTGCGTTTAGCTTTATGATGTCAGCTTGCTAGGCAACAGATTGGCCCTCATGTCAGACAACATCTTGCTTTCGCTTTATGATGTCAGATCATCACTGGTCCAATTGTCCTTGTGGAAGCGGACCACACAGGAGGATGAGATATCAGAAGTTATGCAGTAGGTTGCTATCTCTATTCATGACCGCAAGGCAAGTCGGAGGTGGAATGGCAAATACTCTGAAGCACTCAAAGCACTGTGGCCTTTTTTAAAGTGGGATGCAGATACAAAAACAGAGACTATCCTTACCAACAATCCTTCTTGAGTATCAGAGTCCAACATACAGAGTGCAGCGGAAGACGTTAAATGTGCTTCATTCCGTGAGAACGCAACTCTATAGTTCTACAGTGAGATAGTGCATTTCAGCCTCAAAGGAAGCAATGTCCTCAAACGGAACATTGGTGGCACCAGGATCTAAAGCAGGCTTAAGAAGCCTTGGATGCAGTCAGTCTTTTATTAACTATCATGACCGACACAATGTGATCCATAATACTTCCATTTTGGCAGAAATTACATTCAAGCACAGGCCCCCACTAGAAGGTAGTGATGACATTCAGGTGCTGAAAACGTCTTTTTAATGCCTAAAGGAATGATTGTGAGCTTTACTTACCATATATATTGGTCAAATGATGCCCTATGCCGGAAGACTGTCTTTTTTTTTTTTCTTCAGTATCGGCAATGCAGAGACAATTTGTTGCGAAACACTGCCACTGCTGGTCATTCAGTATAATCTGCAGATGGAAAAGTCCACTGTTAGCACATTTACTACAAGCAATACAAAAAAATCATGATTTTTATAAAGGGTAAACAGATCAATACTATGGAGTTTGTATTATTGTGCAAATCAGCAGTTCATTAGAAAATCAAATCTCGATTTGTGATTTTAACCTACCATACTACTCTGAATCTCATGCCTCATTTGGCAACACCCTCTAAACAACTGTAGAAGGTACATTAGGACATAGATAGAGATCTTTTTGCCATCCAAGTGGCAGGGTACCCCTCTCACTTTATTTGTTTTAGGATATGGTACACCAGTAGCAATTAAGCCAGCTGATAAGTTGAGAGGTAGGGTTACGCTACAGTTAATGGGAATATTAAAAGCTATGAATAGCATGTTCATAATCATCATTTGAGCCAATTCCTAGCAGTTCAGCAATAGTGAAGTTGACTAATGCTCAAACTCCCGTTCGTTCAAATTTAAAGGTCTTAAAAAGTGCCCTAATTTCGTACATTTTACCATCATAGCTGTCACTTGGGCGTCCGGTCTACCCTGCTACTCATTTCATTAGCAAGATAAATGTATCTTACTGCTTGCTAGGCAACAACAGAGTGGCCCTCACGTCAGACAACATCTTGCATTTAGCTTTATGATGTCAGCTTGCTAGGCAACAGATTGGCCCTCATGTCAGACAACATCTTGCCTTCGCTTTATGATGTCAGATCATCACCGGTCCAATTGTCCTTGTGGAAGCGGACCACACAGGAGGATGAGATATCAGAAGTTATGCAGTAGGTTGCTATCTCTATTCATGACCGCAAGGCAAGTCGGAGGTGGAATGGCAAATACTCTGAACCACTCAAAGCACTGTGGCCTTTTTTAAAGTGGGATGCAGATACAAAAACAGAGACTATCCTTACCAACAATCCTTCTTGAGTATCAGAGTCCAACATACAGAGTGCAGCGGAAGACGTTAAATGTGCTTCATTCCGTGAGAACGCAACTCTATAGTTCTACAGTGAGATAGTGCATTTCAGCCTCAAAGGAAGCAATGTCCTCAAACGGAACATTGGTGGCACCAGGATCTAAAGCAGGCTTAAGAAGCCTTGGATGCAGTCAGTCTTTTATTAACTATCATGACCGACACAATGTGATCCAAAATACTTCCATTTTGGCAGAAATTACATTCAAGCACAGGCCCCCACTAGAAGGTAGTGATGACATTCAGGTGCTGAAAACGTCTTTTTAATGCCTAAAGGAATGATTGTGAGCTTTACTTACCATATATATTGGTCAAATGATGCCCTATGCCGGAAGACTGTCTTTTTTTTTTTCTTCAGTATCGGCAATGCAGAGACAATTTGTTGCGAAACACTGCCACTGCTGGTCATTCAGTATAATCTGCAGATGGAAAAGTCCACTGTTAGCACATTTACTACAAGCAATACAAAAAAATCATGATTTTTATAAAGGGTAAACAGATCAATACTATGGAGTTTGTATTATTGTGAAAATCAGCATCTCTTTAGAAAATCAAATCTCGATTTGTGTTTTTAACCTACTATACTACTCTGAATCTCATGCCTCTTTTTCCAACACGCTCTAAACAACTGTAGAAGGTACATTAGGACATAGATAGAGATCTTTTTGCCAGCCAAGTGGCAGCGTACCCCTCTCACTTTATTTGATTTAGGATATGGTACACCAGTAGCAATTAAGCCAGCTGATAAGTTGAGAGGTAGGGTTACGCTACAGTTAATGGGAATATTAAAAGCTATGAATAGCATGTTCATAATCATCATTTGAGCCAATTCCTAGCAGTTCAGCAATAGTGAAGTTGACTAATGCTCAAACTCCCGTTCGTTCAAATTTAAAGGTCTTAAAAAGTGCCCTAATTTCGTACATTTTACCATCATAGCTGTCACTTGGGCGTCCGGTCTACCCTGCTACTCATTTCATTAGCAAGATAAATGTATCTTACTGCTTGCTAGGCAACAACAGAGTGGCCCTCACGTCAGACAACATCTTGCATTTAGCTTTATGATGTCAGCTTGCTAGGCAACAGATTGGCCCTCATGTCAGACAACATCTTGCCTTCGCTTTATGATGTCAGATCATCACCGGTCCAATTGTCCTTGTGGAAGCGGACCACACAGGAGGATGAGATATCAGAAGTTATGCAGTAGGTTGCTATCTCTATTCATGACCGCAAGGCAAGTCGGAGGTGGAATGGCAAATACTCTGAACCACTCCAAGCACTGTGGCCTTTTTTAAAGTGGGATGCAGATACAAAAACAGAGACTATCCTTACCAACAATCCTTCT
Organism: Lissotriton vulgaris; assembly: GCF_964263255.1. Lineage (NCBI taxonomy): Eukaryota > Metazoa > Chordata > Amphibia > Caudata > Salamandridae > Lissotriton > Lissotriton vulgaris. The sequence continues at coordinate 323,419,192 of NC_141700.1, read as the reverse complement.
TGAGTATCAGAGTCCAACATACAGAGTGCAGCGGAAGACGTTAAATGTGCTTCATTCCGTGAGAACGCAACTCTATAGTTCTACAGTGAGATAGTGCATTTCAGCCTCAAAGGAAGCAATGTCCTCAAACGGAACATTGGTGGCACCAGGATCTAAAGCAGGCTTAAGAAGCCTTGGATGCAGTCAGTCTTTTATTAACTATCATGACCGACACAATGTGATCCATAATACTTCCATTTTGACAGAAATTACATTCAAGCACAGGCCCCCACTAGAAGGTAGTGATGACATTCAGGTGCTGAAAACGTCTTTTTAATGCCTAAAGGAATGATTGTGAGCTTTACTTACCATATATATTGGTCAAATGATGCCCTATGCCGGAAGACTGTCTTTTTTTTTTTTCTTCAGTATCGGCAATGCAGAGACAATTTGTTGCGAAACACTGCCACTGCTGGTCATTCAGTATAATCTGCAGATGGAAAAGTCCACTGTTAGCACATTTACTACAAGCAATACAAAAAAATCATGATTTTTATAAAGGGTAAACAGATCAATACTATGGAGTTTGTATTATTGTGAAAATCAGCATCTCATTAGAAAATCAAATCTCGATTTGTGTTTTTAACCTACCATACTACTCTGAATCTCATGCCTCTTTTTCCAACACGCTCTAAACAACTGTAGAAGGTACATTAGGACATAGATAGAGATCTTTTTGCCAGCCAAGTGGCAGCGTACCCCTCTCACTTTATTTGATTTAGGATATGGTACACCAGTAGCAATTAAGCCAGCTGATAAGTTGAGAGGTAGGGTTACGCTACAGTTAATGGGAATGATAAAAGCTATGAATAGCATGTTCATAATCATCATTTGAGCCAATTCCTAGCAGTTCAGCAATAGTGAAGTTGACTAGTGCTCAAACTCCCGTTCGTTCAAATTTAGAGGTCTTAAAAAGTGCCCTAATTTCGTACATTTTACCATCATAGCTGTCACTTGGGCGTCCGGTCTACCCTGCTACTCATTTCATTAGCAAGATAAATGTATCTTACTGCTTGCTAGGCAACAGCAGAGTGGCCCTCACGTCAGACAACATCTTGCATTTAGCTTTATGATGTCAGCTTGCTAGGCAACAGATTGGCCCTCATGTCAGACAACATCTTGCTTTCGCTTTATGATGTCAGATCATCACTGGTCCAATTGTCCTTGTGGAAGCGGACCACACAGGAGGATGAGATATCAGAAGTTATGCAGTAGGTTGCTATCTCTATTCATGACCGCAAGGCAAGTCGGAGGTGGAATGGCAAATACTCTGAACCACTCAAAGCACTGTGGCCTTTTTTAAAGTGGGATGCAGATACAAAAACAGAGACTATCCTTACCAACAATCCTTCTTGAGTATCAGAGTCCAACATACAGAGTGCAGCGGAAGACGTTAAATGTGCTTCATTCCGTGAGAACGCAACTCTATAGTTCTACAGTGAGATAGTGCATTTCAGCCTCAAAGGAAGCAATGTCCTCAAACGGAACATTGGTGGCACCAGGATCTAAAGCAGGCTTAAGAAGCCTTGGATGCAGTCAGTCTTTTATTAACTATCATGACCGACACAATGTGATCCATAATACTTCCATTTTGGCAGAAATTACATTCAAGCACAGGCCCCCACTAGAAGGTAGTGATGACATTCAGGTGCTGAAAACGTCTTTTTAATGCCTAAAGGAATGATTGTGAGCTTTACTTACCATATATATTGGTCAAATGATGCCCTATGCCGGAAGACTGTCTTTTTTTTTTTTCTTCAGTATCGGCAATGCAGAGACAATTTGTTGCGAAACACTGCCACTGCTGGTCATTCAGTATAATCTGCAGATGGAAAAGTCCACTGTTAGCACATTTACTACAAGCAATACAAAAAAATCATGATTTTTATAAAGGGTAAACAGATCAATACTATGGAGTTTGTATTATTGTGAAAATCAGCATCTCATTAGAAAATCAAATCTCGATTTGTGTTTTTAACCTACCATACTACTCTGAATCTCATGCCTCTTTTTCCAACACGCTCTAAACAACTGTAGAAGGTACATTAGGACATAGATAGAGATCTTTTTGCCAGCCAAGTGGCAGCGTACCCCTCTCACTTTATTTGATTTAGGATATGGTACACCAGTAGCAATTAAGCCAGCTGATAAGTTGAGAGGTAGGGTTACGCTACAGTTAATGGGAATGATAAAAGCTATGAATAGCATGTTCATAATCATCATTTGAGCCAATTCCTAGCAGTTCAGCAATAGTGAAGTTGACTAATGCTCAAACTCCCGTTCGTTCAAATTTAGAGGTCTTAAAAAGTGCCCTAATTTCGTACATTTTACCATCATAGCTGTCACTTGGGCGTCCGGTCTACCCTGCTACTCAGTTCATTAGCAAGATAAATGTATCTTACTGCTTGCTAGGCAACAGCAGAGTGGCCCTCACGTCAGACAACATCTTGCGTTTAGCTTTATGATGTCAGCTTGCTAGGCAACAGATTGGCCCTCATGTCAGACAACATCTTGCTTTCGCTTTATGATGTCAGATCATCACTGGTCCAATTGTCCTTGTGGAAGCGGACCACACAGGAGGATGAGATATCAGAAGTTATGCAGTAGGTTGCTATCTCTATTCATGACCGCAAGGCAAGTCGGAGGTGGAATGGCAAATACTCTGAAGCACTCAAAGCACTGTGGCCTTTTTTAAAGTGGGATGCAGATACAAAAACAGAGACTATCCTTACCAACAATCCTTCTTGAGTATCAGAGTCCAACATACAGAGTGCAGCGGAAGACGTTAAATGTGCTTCATTCCGTGAGAACGCAACTCTATAGTTCTACAGTGAGATAGTGCATTTCAGCCTCAAAGGAAGCAATGTCCTCAAACGGAACATTGGTGGCACCAGGATCTAAAGCAGGCTTAAGAAGCCTTGGATGCAGTCAGTCTTTTATTAACTATCATGACCGACACAATGTGATCCATAATACTTCCATTTTGGCAGAAATTACATTCAAGCACAGGCCCCCACTAGAAGGTAGTGATGACATTCAGGTGCTGAAAACGTCTTTTTAATGCCTAAAGGAATGATTGTGAGCTTTACTTACCATATATATTGGTCAAATGATGCCCTATGCCGGAAGACTGTCTTTTTTTTTTTTCTTCAGTATCGGCAATGCAGAGACAATTTGTTGCGAAACACTGCCACTGCTGGTCATTCAGTATAATCTGCAGATGGAAAAGTCCACTGTTAGCACATTTACTACAAGCAATACAAAAAAATCATGATTTTTATAAAGGGTAAACAGATCAATACTATGGAGTTTGTATTATTGTGCAAATCAGCAGTTCATTAGAAAATCAAATCTCGATTTGTGTTTTTAACCTACCATACTACTCTGAATCTCATGCCTCATTTGGCAACACCCTCTAAACAACTGTAGAAGGTACATTAGGACATAGATAGAGATCTTTTTGCCATCCAAGTGGCAGGGTACCCCTCTCACTTTATTTGTTTTAGGATATGGTACACCAGTAGCAATTAAGCCAGCTGATAAGTTGAGAGGTAGGGTTACGCTACAGTTAATGGGAATATTAAAAGCTATGAATAGCATGTTCATAATCATCATTTGAGCCAATTCCTAGCAGTTCAGCAATAGTGAAGTTGACTAATGCTCAAACTCCCGTTCGTTCAAATTTAAAGGTCTTAAAAAGTGCCCTAATTTCGTACATTTTACCATCATAGCTGTCACTTGGGCGTCCGGTCTACCCTGCTACTCATTTCATTAGCAAGATAAATGTATCTTACTGCTTGCTAGGCAACAACAGAGTGGCCCTCACGTCAGACAACATCTTGCATTTAGCTTTATGATGTCAGCTTGCTAGGCAACAGATTGGCCCTCATGTCAGACAACATCTTGCCTTCGCTTTATGATGTCAGATCATCACCGGTCCAATTGTCCTTGTGGAAGCGGACCACACAGGAGGATGAGATATCAGAAGTTATGCAGTAGGTTGCTATCTCTATTCATGACCGCAAGGCAAGTCGGAGGTGGAATGGCAAATACTCTGAACCACTCAAAGCACTGTGGCCTTTTTTAAAGTGGGATGCAGATACAAAAACAGAGACTATCCTTACCAACAATCCTTCTTGAGTATCAGAGTCCAACATACAGAGTGCAGCGGAAGACGTTAAATGTGCTTCATTCCGTGAGAACGCAACTCTATAGTTCTACAGTGAGATAGTGCATTTCAGCCTCAAAGGAAGCAATGTCCTCAAACGGAACATTGGTGGCACCAGGATCTAAAGCAGGCTTAAGAAGCCTTGGATGCAGTCAGTCTTTTATTAACTATCATGACCGACACAATGTGATCCAAAATACTTCCATTTTGGCAGAAATTACATTCAAGCACAGGCCCCCACTAGAAGGTAGTGATGACATTCAGGTGCTGAAAACGTCTTTTTAATGCCTAAAGGAATGATTGTGAGCTTTACTTACCATATATATTGGTCAAATGATGCCCTATGCCGGAAGACTGTCTTTTTTTTTTTCTTCAGTATCGGCAATGCAGAGACAATTTGTTGCGAAACACTGCCACTGCTGGTCATTCAGTATAATCTGCAGATGGAAAAGTCCACTGTTAGCACATTTACTACAAGCAATACAAAAAAATCATGATTTTTATAAAGGGTAAACAGATCAATACTATGGAGTTTGTATTATTGTGAAAATCAGCATCTCTTTAGAAAATCAAATCTCGATTTGTGTTTTTAACCTACCATACTACTCTGAATCTCATGCCTCTTTTGCCAACACTCTCTAAACAACTGTAGAAGGTACATTAGGACATAGATAGAGATCTTTTTGCCAGCCAAGTGGCAGCGTACCCCTCTCACTTTATTTGATTTAGGATATGGTACACCAGTAGCAATTAAGCCAGCTGATAAGTTGAGAGGTAGGGTTACGCTACAGTTAATGGGAATGATAAAAGCTATGAATAGCATGTTCATAATCATCATTTGAGCCAATTCCTAGCAGTTCAGCAATAGTGAAGTTGACTAGTGCTCAAACTCCCGTTCGTTCAAATTTAGAGGTCTTAAAAAGTGCCCTAATTTCGTAAATTTTACCATCATAGCTGTCACTTGGGCGTCCGGTCTACCCTGCTACTCATTTCATTAGCAAGATAAATGTATCTTACTGCTTGCTAGGCAACAGCAGAGTGGCCCTCACGTCAGACAACATCTTGCGTTTAGCTTTATGATGTCAGCTTGCTAGGCAACAGATTGGCCCTCATGTCAGACAACATCTTGCTTTCGCTTTATGATGTCAGATCATCACTGGTCCAATTGTCCTTGTGGAAGCGGACCACACAGGAGGATGAGATATCAGAAGTTATGCAGTAGGTTGCTATCTCTATTCATGACCGCAAGGCAAGTCGGAGGTGGAATGGCAAATACTCTGAAGCACTCAAAGCACTGTGGCCTTTTTTAAAGTGGGATGCAGATACAAAAACAGAGACTATCCTTACCAACAATCCTTCTTGAGTATCAGAGTCCAACATACAGAGTGCAGCGGAAGACGTTAAATGTGCTTCATTCCGTGAGAACGCAACTCTATAGTTCTACAGTGAGATAGTGCATTTCAGCCTCAAAGGAAGCAATGTCCTCAAACGGAACATTGGTGGCACCAGGATCTAAAGCAGGCTTAAGAAGCCTTGGATGCAGTCAGTCTTTTATTAACTATCATGACCGACACAATGTGATCCATAATACTTCCATTTTGGCAGAAATTACATTCAAGCACAGGCCCCCACTAGAAGGTAGTGATGACATTCAGGTGCTGAAAACGTCTTTTTAATGCCTAAAGGAATGATTGTGAGCTTTACTTACCATATATATTGGTCAAATGATGCCCTATGCCGGAAGACTGTCTTTTTTTTTTTTCTTCAGTATCGGCAATGCAGAGACAATTTGTTGCGAAACACTGCCACTGCTGGTCATTCAGTATAATCTGCAGATGGAAAAGTCCACTGTTAGCACATTTACTACAAGCAATACAAAAAAATCATGATTTTTATAAAGGGTAAACAGATCAATACTATGGAGTTTGTATTATTGTGCAAATCAGCAGTTCATTAGAAAATCAAATCTCGATTTGTGTTTTTAACCTACCATACTACTCTGAATCTCATGCCTCATTTGGCAACACCCTCTAAACAACTGTAGAAGGTACATTAGGACATAGATAGAGATCTTTTTGCCATCCAAGTGGCAGGGTACCCCTCTCACTTTATTTGTTTTAGGATATGGTACACCAGTAGCAATTAAGCCAGCTGATAAGTTGAGAGGTAGGGTTACGCTACAGTTAATGGGAATATTAAAAGCTATGAATAGCATGTTCATAATCATCATTTGAGCCAATTCCTAGCAGTTCAGCAATAGTGAAGTTGACTAATGCTCAAACTCCCGTTCGTTCAAATTTAAAGGTCTTAAAAAGTGCCCTAATTTCGTACATTTTACCATCATAGCTGTCACTTGGGCGTCCGGTCTACCCTGCTACTCATTTCATTAGCAAGATAAATGTATCTTACTGCTTGCTAGGCAACAACAGAGTGGCCCTCACGTCAGACAACATCTTGCATTTAGCTTTATGATGTCAGCTTGCTAGGCAACAGATTGGCCCTCATGTCAGACAACATCTTGCCTTCGCTTTATGATGTCAGATCATCACCGGTCCAATTGTCCTTGTGGAAGCGGACCACACAGGAGGATGAGATATCAGAAGTTATGCAGTAGGTTGCTATCTCTATTCATGACCGCAAGGCAAGTCGGAGGTGGAATGGCAAATACTCTGAACCACTCAAAGCACTGTGGCCTTTTTTAAAGTGGGATGCAGATACAAAAACAGAGACTATCCTTACCAACAATCCTTCTTGAGTATCAGAGTCCAACATACAGAGTGCAGCGGAAGACGTTAAATGTGCTTCATTCCGTGAGAACGCAACTCTATAGTTCTACAGTGAGATAGTGCATTTCAGCCTCAAAGGAAGCAATGTCCTCAAACGGAACATTGGTGGCACCAGGATCTAAAGCAGGCTTAAGAAGCCTTGGATGCAGTCAGTCTTTTATTAACTATCATGACCGACACAATGTGATCCATAATACTTCCATTTTGGCAGAAATTACATTCAAGCACAGGCCCCCACTAGAAGGTAGTGATGACATTCAGGTGCTGAAAACGTCTTTTTAATGCCTAAAGGAATGATTGTGAGCTTTACTTACCATATATATTGGTCAAATGATGCCCTATGCCGGAAGACTGTCTTTTTTTTTTTTCTTCAGTATCGGCAATGCAGAGACAATTTGTTGCGAAACACTGCCACTGCTGGTCATTCAGTATAATCTGCAGATGGAAAAGTCCACTGTTAGCACATTTACTACAAGCAATACAAAAAAATCATGATTTTTATAAAGGGTAAACAGATCAATACTATGGAGTTTGTATTATTGTGAAAATCAGCATCTCATTAGAAAATCAAATCTCGATTTGTGTTTTTAACCTACCATACTACTCTGAATCTCATGCCTCTTTTTCCAACACGCTCTAAACAACTGTAGAAGGTACATTAGGACATAGATAGAGATCTTTTTGCCAGCCAAGTGGCAGCGTACCCCTCTCACTTTATTTGATTTAGGATATGGTACACCAGTAGCAATTAAGCCAGCTGATAAGTTGAGAGGTAGGGTTACGCTACAGTTAATGGGAATATTAAAAGCTATGAATAGCATGTTCATAATCATCATTTGAGCCAATTCCTAGCAGTTCAGCAATAGTGAAGTTGACTAATGCTCAAACTCCCGTTCGTTCAAATTTAAAGGTCTTAAAAAGTGCCCTAATTTCGTACATTTTACCATCATAGCTGTCACTTGGGCGTCCGGTCTACCCTGCTACTCATTTCATTAGCAAGATAAATGTATCTTACTGCTTGCTAGGCAACAACAGAGTGGCCCTCACGTCAGACAACATCTTGCATTTAGCTTTATGATGTCAGCTTGCTAGGCAACAGATTGGCCCTCATGTCAGACAACATCTTGCCTTCGCTTTATGATGTCAGATCATCACCGGTCCAATTGTCCTTGTGGAAGCGGACCACACAGGAGGATGAGATATCAGAAGTTATGCAGTAGGTTGCTATCTCTATTCATGACCGCAAGGCAAGTCGGAGGTGGAATGGCAAATACTCTGAACCACTCCAAGCACTGTGGCCTTTTTTAAAGTGGGATGCAGATACAAAAACAGAGACTATCCTTACCAACAATCCTTCTTGAGTATCAGAGTCCAACATACAGAGTGCAGCGGAAGACGTTAAATGTGCTTCATTCCGTGAGAACGCAACTCTATAGTTCTACAGTGAGATAGTGCATTTCAGCCTCAAAGGAAGCAATGTCCTCAAACGGAACATTGGTGGCACCAGGATCTAAAGCAGGCTTAAGAAGCCTTGGATGCAGTCAGTCTTTTATTAACTATCATGACCGACACAATGTGATCCATAATACTTCCATTTTGACAGAAATTACATTCAAGCACAGGCCCCCACTAGAAGGTAGTGATGACATTCAGGTGCTGAAAACGTCTTTTTAATGCCTAAAGGAATGATTGTGAGCTTTACTTACCATATATATTGGTCAAATGATGCCCTATGCCGGAAGACTGTCTTTTTTTTTTTTCTTCAGTATCGGCAATGCAGAGACAATTTGTTGCGAAACACTGCCACTGCTGGTCATTCAGTATAATCTGCAGATGGAAAAGTCCACTGTTAGCACATTTACTACAAGCAATACAAAAAAATCATGATTTTTATAAAGGGTAAACAGATCAATACTATGGAGTTTGTATTATTGTGCAAATCAGCAGTTCATTAGAAAATCAAATCTCGATTTGTGTTTTTAACCTACCATACTACTCTGAATCTCATGCCTCATTTGGCAACACCCTCTAAACAACTGTAGAAGGTACATTAGGACATAGATAGAGATCTTTTTGCCATCCAAGTGGCAGGGTACCCCTCTCACTTTATTTGTTTTAGGATATGGTACACCAGTAGCAATTAAGCCAGCTGATAAGTTGAGAGGTAGGGTTACGCTACAGTTAATGGGAATATTAAAAGCTATGAATAGCATGTTCATAATCATCATTTGAGCCAATTCCTAGCAGTTCAGCAATAGTGAAGTTGACTAATGCTCAAACTCCCGTTCGTTCAAATTTAAAGGTCTTAAAAAGTGCCCTAATTTCGTACATTTTACCATCATAGCTGTCACTTGGGCGTCCGGTCTACCCTGCTACTCATTTCATTAGCAAGATAAATGTATCTTACTGCTTGCTAGGCAACAACAGAGTGGCCCTCACGTCAGACAACATCTTGCATTTAGCTTTATGATGTCAGCTTGCTAGGCAACAGATTGGCCCTCATGTCAGACAACATCTTGCCTTCGCTTTATGATGTCAGATCATCACCGGTCCAATTGTCCTTGTGGAAGCGGACCACACAGGAGGATGAGATATCAGAAGTTATGCAGTAGGTTGCTATCTCTATTCATGACCGCAAGGCAAGTCGGAGGTGGAATGGCAAATACTCTGAACCACTCAAAGCACTGTGGCCTTTTTTAAAGTGGGATGCAGATACAAAAACAGAGACTATCCTTACCAACAATCCTTCTTGAGTATCAGAGTCCAACATACAGAGTGCAGCGGAAGACGTTAAATGTGCTTCATTCCGTGAGAACGCAACTCTATAGTTCTACAGTGAGATAGTGCATTTCAGCCTCAAAGGAAGCAATGTCCTCAAACGGAACATTGGTGGCACCAGGATCTAAAGCAGGCTTAAGAAGCCTTGGATGCAGTCAGTCTTTTATTAACTATCATGACCGACACAATGTGATCCATAATACTTCCATTTTGGCAGAAATTACATTCAAGCACAGGCCCCCACTAGAAGGTAGTGATGACATTCAGGTGCTGAAAACGTCTTTTTAATGCCTAAAGGAATGATTGTGAGCTTTACTTACCATATATATTGGTCAAATGATGCCCTATGCCGGAAGACTGTCTTTTTTTTTTTTCTTCAGTATCGGCAATGCAGAGACAATTTGTTGCGAAACACTGCCACTGCTGGTCATTCAGTATAATCTGCAGATGGAAAAGTCCACTGTTAGCACATTTACTACAAGCAATACAAAAAAATCATGATTTTTATAAAGGGTAAACAGATCAATACTATGGAGTTTGTATTATTGTGAAAATCAGCATCTCATTAGAAAATCAAATCTCGATTTGTGTTTTTAACCTACCATACTACTCTGAATCTCATGCCTCTTTTTCCAACACGCTCTAAACAACTGTAGAAGGTACATTAGGACATAGATAGAGATCTTTTTGCCAGCCAAGTGGCAGCGTACCCCTCTCACTTTATTTGATTTAGGATATGGTACACCAGTAGCAATTAAGCCAGCTGATAAGTTGAGAGGTAGGGTTACGCTACAGTTAATGGGAATGATAAAAGCTATGAATAGCATGTTCATAATCATCATTTGAGCCAATTCCTAGCAGTTCAGCAATAGTGAAGTTGACTAGTGCTCAAACTCCCGTTCGTTCAAATTTAGAGGTCTTAAAAAGTGCCCTAATTTCGTACATTTTACCATCATAGCTGTCACTTGGGCGTCCGGTCTACCCTGCTACTCATTTCATTAGCAAGATAAATGTATCTTACTGCTTGCTAGGCAACAGCAGAGTGGCCCTCACGTCAGACAACATCTTGCATTTAGCTTTATGATGTCAGCTTGCTAGGCAACAGATTGGCCCTCATGTCAGACAACATCTTGCTTTCGCTTTATGATGTCAGATCATCACTGGTCCAATTGTCCTTGTGGAAGCGGACCACACAGGAGGATGAGATATCAGAAGTTATGCAGTAGGTTGCTATCTCTATTCATGACCGCAAGGCAAGTCGGAGGTGGAATGGCAAATACTCTGAACCACTCAAAGCACTGTGGCCTTTTTTAAAGTGGGATGCAGATACAAAAACAGAGACTATCCTTACCAACAATCCTTCTTGAGTATCAGAGTCCAACATACAGAGTGCAGCGGAAGACGTTAAATGTGCTTCATTCCGTGAGAACGCAACTCTATAGTTCTACAGTGAGATAGTGCATTTCAGCCTCAAAGGAAGCAATGTCCTCAAACGGAACATTGGTGGCACCAGGATCTAAAGCAGGCTTAAGAAGCCTTGGATGCAGTCAGTCTTTTATTAACTATCATGACCGACACAATGTGATCCATAATACTTCCATTTTGGCAGAAATTACATTCAAGCACAGGCCCCCACTAGAAGGTAGTGATGACATTCAGGTGCTGAAAACGTCTTTTTAATGCCTAAAGGAATGATTGTGAGCTTTACTTACCATATATATTGGTCAAATGATGCCCTATGCCGGAAGACTGTCTTTTTTTTTTTTCTTCAGTATCGGCAATGCAGAGACAATTTGTTGCGAAACACTGCCACTGCTGGTCATTCAGTATAATCTGCAGATGGAAAAGTCCACTGTTAGCACATTTACTACAAGCAATACAAAAAAATCATGATTTTTATAAAGGGTAAACAGATCAATACTATGGAGTTTGTATTATTGTGAAAATCAGCATCTCATTAGAAAATCAAATCTCGATTTGTGTTTTTAACCTACCATACTACTCTGAATCTCATGCCTCTTTTTCCAACACGCTCTAAACAACTGTAGAAGGTACATTAGGACATAGATAGAGATCTTTTTGCCAGCCAAGTGGCAGCGTACCCCTCTCACTTTATTTGATTTAGGATATGGTACACCAGTAGCAATTAAGCCAGCTGATAAGTTGAGAGGTAGGGTTACGCTACAGTTAATGGGAATATTAAAAGCTATGAATAGCATGTTCATAATCATCATTTGAGCCAATTCCTAGCAGTTCAGCAATAGTGAAGTTGACTAATGCTCAAACTCCCGTTCGTTCAAATTTAAAGGTCTTAAAAAGTGCCCTAATTTCGTACATTTTACCATCATAGCTGTCACTTGGGCGTCCGGTCTACCCTGCTACTCATTTCATTAGCAAGATAAATGTATCTTACTGCTTGCTAGGCAACAACAGAGTGGCCCTCACGTCAGACAACATCTTGCATTTAGCTTTATGATGTCAGCTTGCTAGGCAACAGATTGGCCCTCATGTCAGACAACATCTTGCCTTCGCTTTATGATGTCAGATCATCACCGGTCCAATTGTCCTTGTGGAAGCGGACCACACAGGAGGATGAGATATCAGAAGTTATGCAGTAGGTTGCTATCTCTATTCATGACCGCAAGGCAAGTCGGAGGTGGAATGGCAAATACTCTGAACCACTCCAAGCACTGTGGCCTTTTTTAAAGTGGGATGCAGATACAAAAACAGAGACTATCCTTACCAACAATCCTTCTTGAGTATCAGAGTCCAACATACAGAGTGCAGCGGAAGACGTTAAATGTGCTTCATTCCGTGAGAACGCAACTCTATAGTTCTACAGTGAGATAGTGCATTTCAGCCTCAATGGAAGCAATGTCCTCAAACGGAACATTGGTGGCACCAGGATCTAAAGCAGGCTTAAGAAGCCTTGGATGCAGTCAGTCTTTTATTAACTATCATGACCGACACAATGTGATCCATAATACTTCCATTTTGACAGAAATTACATTCAAGCACAGGCCCCCACTAGAAGGTAGTGATGACATTCAGGTGCTGAAAACGTCTTTTTAATGCCTAAAGGAATGATTGTGAGCTTTACTTACCATATATATTGGTCAAATGATGCCCTATGCCGGAAGACTGTCTTTTTTTTTTTCTTCAGTATCGGCAATGCAGAGACAATTTGTTGCGAAACACTGCCACTGCTGGTCATTCAGTATAATCTGCAGATGGAAAAGTCCACTGTTAGCACATTTACTACAAGCAATACAAAAAAATCATGATTTTTATAAAGGGTAAACAGATCAATACTATGGAGTTTGTATTATTGTGAAAATCAGCATCTCATTAGAAAATCAAATCTCGATTTGTGTTTTTAACCTACCATACTACTCTGAATCTCATGCCTCTTTTTCCAACACGCTCTAAACAACTGTAGAAGGTACATTAGGACATAGATAGAGATCTTTTTGCCAGCCAAGTGGCAGCGTACCCCTCTCACTTTATTTGATTTAGGATATGGTACACCAGTAGCAATTAAGCCAGCTGATAAGTTGAGAGGTAGGGTTAGGCTACAGTTAATGGGAATGATAAAAGCTATGAATAGCATGTTCATAATCATCATTTGAGCCAATTCCTAGCAGTTCAGCAATAGTGAAGTTGACTAATGCTCAAACTCCCGTTCGTTCAAATTTAGAGGTCTTAAAAAGTGCCCTAATTTCGTACATTTTACCATCATAGCTGTCACTTGGGCGTCCGGTCTACCCTGCTACTCAGTTCATTAGCAAGATAAATGTATCTTACTGCTTGCTAGGCAACAGCAGAGTGGCCCTCACGTCAGACAACATCTTGCGTTTAGCTTTATGATGTCAGCTTGCTAGGCAACAGATTGGCCCTCATGTCAGACAACATCTTGCTTTCGCTTTATGATGTCAGATCATCACTGGTCCAATTGTCCTTGTGGAAGCGGACCACACAGGAGGATGAGATATCAGAAGTTATGCAGTAGGTTGCTATCTCTATTCATGACCGCAAGGCAAGTCGGAGGTGGAATGGCAAATACTCTGAAGCACTCAAAGCACTGTGGCCTTTTTTAAAGTGGGATGCAGATACAAAAACAGAGACTATCCTTACCAACAATCCTTCTTGAGTATCAGAGTCCAACATACAGAGTGCAGCGGAAGACGTTAAATGTGCTTCATTCCGTGAGAACGCAACTCTATAGTTCTACAGTGAGATAGTGCATTTCAGCCTCAAAGGAAGCAATGTCCTCAAACGGAACATTGGTGGCACAAGGATCTAAAGCAGGCTTAAGAAGCCTTGGATGCAGTCAGTCTTTTATTAACTATCATGACCGACACAATGTGATCCATAATACTTCCATTTTGGCAGAAATTACATTCAAGCACAGGCCCCCACTAGAAGGTAGTGATGACATTCAGGTGCTGAAAACGTCTTTTTAATGCCTAAAGGAATGATTGTGAGCTTTACTTACCATATATATTGGTCAAATGATGCCCTATGCCGGAAGACTGTCTTTTTTTTTTTTCTTCAGTATCGGCAATGCAGAGACAATTTGTTGCGAAACACTGCCACTGCTGGTCATTCAGTATAATCTGCAGATGGAAAAGTCCACTGTTAGCACATTTACTACAAGCAATACAAAAAAATCATGATTTTTATAAAGGGTAAACAGATCAATACTATGGAGTTTGTATTATTGTGCAAATCAGCAGTTCATTAGAAAATCAAATCTCGATTTGTGTTTTTAACCTACCATACTACTCTGAATCTCATGCCTCATTTGGCAACACCCTCTAAACAACTGTAGAAGGTACATTAGGACATAGATAGAGATCTTTTTGCCATCCAAGTGGCAGGGTACCCCTCTCACTTTATTTGTTTTAGGATATGGTACACCAGTAGCAATTAAGCCAGCTGATAAGTTGAGAGGTAGGGTTACGCTACAGTTAATGGGAATATTAAAAGCTATGAATAGCATGTTCATAATCATCATTTGAGCCAATTCCTAGCAGTTCAGCAATAGTGAAGTTGACTAATGCTCAAACTCCCGTTCGTTCAAATTTAAAGGTCTTAAAAAGTGCCCTAATTTCGTACATTTTACCATCATAGCTGTCACTTGGGCGTCCGGTCTACCCTGCTACTCATTTCATTAGCAAGATAAATGTATCTTACTGCTTGCTAGGCAACAACAGAGTGGCCCTCACGTCAGACAACATCTTGCATTTAGCTTTATGATGTCAGCTTGCTAGGCAACAGATTGGCCCTCATGTCAGACAACATCTTGCCTTCGCTTTATGATGTCAGATCATCACCGGTCCAATTGTCCTTGTGGAAGCGGACCACACAGGAGGATGAGATATCAGAAGTTATGCAGTAGGTTGCTATCTCTATTCATGACCGCAAGGCAAGTCGGAGGTGGAATGGCAAATACTCTGAACCACTCAAAGCACTGTGGCCTTTTTTAAAGTGGGATGCAGATACAAAAACAGAGACTATCCTTACCAACAATCCTTCTTGAGTATCAGAGTCCAACATACAGAGTGCAGCGGAAGACGTTAAATGTGCTTCATTCCGTGAGAACGCAACTCTATAGTTCTACAGTGAGATAGTGCATTTCAGCCTCAAAGGAAGCAATGTCCTCAAACGGAACATTGGTGGCACCAGGATCTAAAGCAGGCTTAAGAAGCCTTGGATGCAGTCAGTCTTTTATTAACTATCATGACCGACACAATGTGATCCATAATACTTCCATTTTGGCAGAAATTACATTCAAGCACAGGCCCCCACTAGAAGGTAGTGATGACATTCAGGTGCTGAAAACGTCTTTTTAATGCCTAAAGGAATGATTGTGAGCTTTACTTACCATATATATTGGTCAAATGATGCCCTATGCCGGAAGACTGTCTTTTTTTTTTTTCTTCAGTATCGGCAATGCAGAGACAATTTGTTGCGAAACACTGCCACTGCTGGTCATTCAGTATAATCTGCAGATGGAAAAGTCCACTGTTAGCACATTTACTACAAGCAATACAAAAAAATCATGATTTTTATAAAGGGTAAACAGATCAATACTATGGAGTTTGTATTATTGTGAAAATCAGCATCTCATTAGAAAATCAAATCTCGATTTGTGTTTTTAACCTACCATACTACTCTGAATCTCATGCCTCTTTTTCCAACACGCTCTAAACAACTGTAGAAGGTACATTAGGACATAGATAGAGATCTTTTTGCCAGCCAAGTGGCAGCGTACCCCTCTCACTTTATTTGATTTAGGATATGGTACACCAGTAGCAATTAAGCCAGCTGATAAGTTGAGAGGTAGGGTTACGCTACAGTTAATGGGAATATTAAAAGCTATGAATAGCATGTTCATAATCATCATTTGAGCCAATTCCTAGCAGTTCAGCAATAGTGAAGTTGACTAATGCTCAAACTCCCGTTCGTTCAAATTTAAAGGTCTTAAAAAGTGCCCTAATTTCGTACATTTTACCATCATAGCTGTCACTTGGGCGTCCGGTCTACCCTGCTACTCATTTCATTAGCAAGATAAATGTATCTTACTGCTTGCTAGGCAACAACAGAGTGGCCCTCACGTCAGACAACATCTTGCATTTAGCTTTATGATGTCAGCTTGCTAGGCAACAGATTGGCCCTCATGTCAGACAACATCTTGCCTTCTCTTTATGATGTCAGATCATCACCGGTCCAATTGTCCTTGTGGAAGCGGACCACACAGGAGGATGAGATATCAGAAGTTATGCAGTAGGTTGCTATCTCTATTCATGACCGCAAGGCAAGTCGGAGGTGGAATGGCAAATACTCTGAACCACTCAAAGCACTGTGGCCTTTTTTAAAGTGGGATGCAGATACAAAAACAGAGACTATCCTTACCAACAATCCTTCTTGAGTATCAGAGTCCAACATACAGAGTGCAGCGGAAGACGTTAAATGTGCTTCATTCCGTGAGAACGCAACTCTATAGTTCTACAGTGAGATAGTGCATTTCAGCCTCAAAGGAAGCAATGTCCTCAAACGGAACATTGGTGGCACCAGGATCTAAAGCAGGCTTAAGAAGCCTTGGATGCAGTCAGTCTTTTATTAACTATCATGACCGACACAATGTGATCCATAATACTTCCATTTTGACAGAAATTACATTCAAGCACAGGCCCCCACTAGAAGGTAGTGATGACATTCAGGTGCTGAAAACGTCTTTTTAATGCCTAAAGGAATGATTGTGAGCTTTACTTACCATATATATTGGTCAAATGATGCCCTATGCCGGAAGACTGTCTTTTTTTTTTTTCTTCAGTATCGGCAATGCAGAGACAATTTGTTGCGAAACACTGCCACTGCTGGTCATTCAGTATAATCTGCAGATGGAAAAGTCCACTGTTAGCACATTTACTACAAGCAATACAAAAAAATCATGATTTTTATAAAGGGTAAACAGATCAATACTATGGAGTTTGTATTATTGTGAAAATCAGCATCTCATTAGAAAATCAAATCTCGATTTGTGTTTTTAACCTACCATACTACTCTGAATCTCATGCCTCTTTTTCCAACACGCTCTAAACAACTGTAGAAGGTACATTAGGACATAGATAGAGATCTTTTTGCCAGCCAAGTGGCAGCGTACCCCTCTCACTTTATTTGATTTAGGATATGGTACACCAGTAGCAATTAAGCCAGCTGATAAGTTGAGAGGTAGGGTTACGCTACAGTTAATGGGAATGATAAAAGCTATGAATAGCATGTTCATAATCATCATTTGAGCCAATTCCTAGCAGTTCAGCAATAGTGAAGTTGACTAGTGCTCAAACTCCCGTTCGTTCAAATTTAGAGGTCTTAAAAAGTGCCCTAATTTCGTACATTTTACCATCATAGCTGTCACTTGGGCGTCCGGTCTACCCTGCTACTCATTTCATTAGCAAGATAAATGTATCTTACTGCTTGCTAGGCAACAGCAGAGTGGCCCTCACGTCAGACAACATCTTGCATTTAGCTTTATGATGTCAGCTTGCTAGGCAACAGATTGGCCCTCATGTCAGACAACATCTTGCTTTCGCTTTATGATGTCAGATCATCACTGGTCCAATTGTCCTTGTGGAAGCGGACCACACAGGAGGATGAGATATCAGAAGTTATGCAGTAGGTTGCTATCTCTATTCATGACCGCAAGGCAAGTCGGAGGTGGAATGGCAAATACTCTGAACCACTCAAAGCACTGTGGCCTTTTTTAAAGTGGGATGCAGATACAAAAACAGAGACTATCCTTACCAACAATCCTTCTTGAGTATCAGAGTCCAACATACAGAGTGCAGCGGAAGACGTTAAATGTGCTTCATTCCGTGAGAACGCAACTCTATAGTTCTACAGTGAGATAGTGCATTTCAGCCTCAAAGGAAGCAATGTCCTCAAACGGAACATTGGTGGCACCAGGATCTAAAGCAGGCTTAAGAAGCCTTGGATGCAGTCAGTCTTTTATTAACTATCATGACCGACACAATGTGATCCATAATACTTCCATTTTGGCAGAAATTACATTCAAGCACAGGCCCCCACTAGAAGGTAGTGATGACATTCAGGTGCTGAAAACGTCTTTTTAATGCCTAAAGGAATGATTGTGAGCTTTACTTACCATATATATTGGTCAAATGATGCCCTATGCCGGAAGACTGTTTTTTTTTTTTTTTTCTTCAGTATCGGCAATGCAGAGACAATTTGTTGCGAAACACTGCCACTGCTGGTCATTCAGTATAATCTGCAGATGGAAAAGTCCACTGTTAGCACATTTACTACAAGCAATACAAAAAAATCATGATTTTTATAAAGGGTAAACAGATCAATACTATGGAGTTTGTATTATTGTGCAAATCAGCAGTTCATTAGAAAATCAAATCTCGATTTGTGTTTTTAACCTACCATACTACTCTGAATCTCATGCCTCATTTGGCAACACCCTCTAAACAACTGTAGAAGGTACATTAGGACATAGATAGAGATCTTTTTGCCATCCAAGTGGCAGCGTACCCCTCTCACTTTATTTGTTTTAGGATATGGTACACCAGTAGCAATTAAGCCAGCTGATAAGTTGAGAGGTAGGGTTACGCTACAGTTAATGGGAATGATAAATGCTATGAATAGCATGTTCATAATCATCATTTGAGCCAATTCCTAGCAGTTCAGCAATAGTGAAGTTGACTAGTGCTCAAACTCCTGTTCGTTCAAATTTAGAGGTCTTAAAAAGTGCCCTAATTTCGTACATTTTACCATCATAGCTGTCACTTGGGCGTCCGGTCTACCCTGCTACTCATTTCATTAGCAAGATAAATGTATCTTACTGCTTGCTAGGCAACAACAGAGTGGCCCTCACGTCAGACAACATCTTGCATTTAGCTTTATGATGTCAGCTTGCTAGGCAACAGATTGGCCCTCATGTCAGACAACATCTTGCCTTCGCTTTATGATGTCAGATCATCACCGGTCCAATTGTCCTTGTGGAAGCGGACCACACAGGAGGATGAGATATCAGAAGTTATGCAGTAGGTTGCTATCTCTATTCATGACCGCAAGGCAAGTCGGAGGTGGAATGGCAAATACTCTGAACCACTCAAAGCACTGTGGCCTTTTTTAAAGTGGGATGCAGATACAAAAACAGAGACTATCCTTACCAACAATCCTTCTTGAGTATCAGAGTCCAACATACAGAGTGCAGCGGAAGACGTTAAATGTGCTTCATTCCGTGAGAACGCAACTCTATAGTTCTACAGTGAGATAGTGCATTTCAGCCTCAATGGAAGCAATGTCCTCAAACGGAACATTGGTGGCACCAGGATCTAAAGCAGGCTTAAGAAGCCTTGGATGCAGTCAGTCTTTTATTAACTATCATGACCGACACAATGTGATCCATAATACTTCCATTTTGACAGAAATTACATTCAAGCACAGGCCCCCACTAGAAGGTAGTGATGACATTCAGGTGCTGAAAACGTCTTTTTAATGCCTAAAGGAATGATTGTGAGCTTTACTTACCATATATATTGGTCAAATGATGCCCTATGCCGGAAGACTGTCTTTTTTTTTTTTCTTCAGTATCGGCAATGCAGAGACAATTTGTTGCGAAACACTGCCACTGCTGGTCATTCAGTATAATCTGCAGATGGAAAAGTCCACTGTTAGCACATTTACTACAAGCAATACAAAAAAATCATGATTTTTATAAAGGGTAAACAGATCAATACTATGGAGTTTGTATTATTGTGAAAATCAGCATCTCATTAGAAAATCAAATCTCGATTTGTGTTTTTAACCTACCATACTACTCTGAATCTCATGCCTCTTTTTCCAACACGCTCTAAACAACTGTAGAAGGTACATTAGGACATAGATAGAGATCTTTTTGCCAGCCAAGTGGCAGCGTACCCCTCTCACTTTATTTGATTTAGGATATGGTACACCAGTAGCAATTAAGCCAGCTGATAAGTTGAGAGGTAGGGTTACGCTACAGTTAATGGGAATGATAAAAGCTATGAATAGCATGTTTATAATCATCATTTGAGCCAATTCCTAGCAGTTCAGCAATAGTGAAGTTGACTAATGCTCAAACTCCCGTTCGTTCAAATTTAGAGGTCTTAAAAAGTGCCCTAATTTCGTACATTTTACCATCATAGCTGTCACTTGGGCGTCCGGTCTACCCTGCTACTCAGTTCATTAGCAAGATAAATGTATCTTACTGCTTGCTAGGCAACAGCAGAGTGGCCCTCACGTCAGACAACATCTTGCGTTTAGCTTTATGATGTCAGCTTGCTAGGCAACAGATTGGCCCTCATGTCAGACAACATCTTGCTTTCGCTTTATGATGTCAGATCATCACTGGTCCAATTGTCCTTGTGGAAGCGGACCACACAGGAGGATGAGATATCAGAAGTTATGCAGTAGGTTGCTATCTCGATTCATGACCGCAAGGCAAGTCGGAGGTGGAATGGCAAATACTCTGAACCACTCAAAGCACTGTGGCCTTTTTTAAAGTGGGATGCAGATACAAAAACAGAGACTATCCTTACCAACAATCCTTCTTGAGTATCAGAGTCCAACATACAGAGTGCAGCGGAAGACGTTAAATGTGCTTCATTCCGTGAGAACGCAACTCTATAGTTCTACAGTGAGATAGTGCATTTCAGCCTCAAAGGAAGCAATGTCCTCAAACGGAACATTGGTGGCACCAGGATCTAAAGCAGGCTTAAGAAGCCTTGGATGCAGTCAGTCTTTTATTAACTATCATGACCGACACAATGTGATCCATAATACTTCCATTTTGGCAGAAATTACATTCAAGCACAGGCCCTCACTAGAAGGTAGTGATGACATTCAGGTGCTGAAAACGTCTTTTTAATGCCTAAAGGAATGATTGTGAGCTTTACTTACCATATATATTGGTCAAATGATGCCCTATGCCGGAAGACTGTCTTTTTTTTTTTCTTCAGTATCGGCAATGCAGAGACAATTTGTTGCGAAACACTGCCACTGCTGGTCATTCAGTATAATCTGCAGATGGAAAAGTCCACTGTTAGCACATTTACTACAAGCAATACAAAAAAATCATGATTTTTATAAAGGGTAAACCGATCAATACTATGGAGTTTGTATTATTGTGCAAATCAGCAGTTCATTAGAAAATCAAATCTCGATTTGTGTTTTTAACCTACCATACTACTCTGAATCTCATGCCTCATTTGGCAACACCCTCTAAACAACTGTAGAAGGTACATTAGGACATAGATAGAGATCTTTTTGCCATCCAAGTGGCAGCGTACCCCTCTCACTTTATTTGTTTTAGGATATGGTACACCAGTAGCAATTAAGCCAGCTGATAAGTTGAGAGGTAGGGTTACGCTACAGTTAATGGGAATGATAAATGCTATGAATAGCATGTTCATAATCATCATTTGAGCCAATTCCTAGCAGTTCAGCAATAGTGAAGTTGACTAGTGCTCAAACTCCTGTTCGTTCAAATTTAGAGGTCTTAAAAAGTGCCCTAATTTCGTACATTTTACCATCATAGCTGTCACTTGGGCGTCCGGTCTACCCTGCTACTCATTTCATTAGCAAGATAAATGTATCTTACTGCTTGCTAGGCAACAACAGAGTGGCCCTCACGTCAGACAACATCTTGCATTTAGCTTTATGATGTCAGCTTGCTAGGCAACAGATTGGCCCTCATGTCAGACAACATCTTGCCTTCGCTTTATGATGTCAGATCATCACCGGTCCAATTGTCCTTGTGGAAGCGGACCACACAGGAGGATGAGATATCAGAAGTTATGCAGTAGGTTGCTATCTCTATTCATGACCGCAAGGCAAGTCGGAGGTGGAATGGCAAATACTCTGAACCACTCAAAGCACTGTGGCCTTTTTTAAAGTGGGATGCAGATACAAAAACAGAGACTATCCTTACCAACAATCCTTCTTGAGTATCAGAGTCCAACATACAGAGTGCAGCGGAAGACGTTAAATGTGCTTCATTCCGTGAGAACGCAACTCTATAGTTCTACAGTGAGATAGTGCATTTCAGCCTCAAAGGAAGCAATGTCCTCAAACGGAACATTGGTGGCACCAGGATCTAAAGCAGGCTTAAGAAGCCTTGGATGCAGTCAGTCTTTTATTAACTATCATGACCGACACAATGTGATCCATAATACTTCCATTTTGGCAGAAATTACATTCAAGCACAGGCCCCCACTAGAAGGTAGTGATGACATTCAGGTGCTGAAAACGTCTTTTTAATGCCTAAAGGAATGATTGTGAGCTTTACTTACCATATATATTGGTCAAATGATGCCCTATGCCGGAAGACTGTCTTTTTTTTTTTCTTCAGTATCGGCAATGCAGAGACAATTTGTTGCGAAACACTGCCACTGCTGGTCATTCAGTATAATCTGCAGATGGAAAAGTCCACTGTTAGCACATTTACTACAAGCAATACAAAAAAATCATGATTTTTATAAAGGGTAAACCGATCAATACTATGGAGTTTGTATTATTGTGCAAATCAGCAGTTCATTAGAAAATCAAATCTCGATTTGTGTTTTTAACCTACCATACTACTCTGAATCTCATGCCTCATTTGGCAACACCCTCTAAACAACTGTAGAAGGTACATTAGGACATAGATAGAGATCTTTTTGCCATCCAAGTGGCAGCGTACCCCTCTCACTTTATTTGTTTTAGGATATGGTACACCAGTAGCA
This sequence comes from Lissotriton vulgaris, assembly GCF_964263255.1. NCBI lineage: Eukaryota > Metazoa > Chordata > Amphibia > Caudata > Salamandridae > Lissotriton > Lissotriton vulgaris. Next base: position 323,396,141 of record NC_141700.1, on the reverse strand, counting down.
ATTAAGCCAGCTGATAAGTTGAGAGGTAGGGTTACGCTACAGTTAATGGGAATGATAAATGCTATGAATAGCATGTTCATAATCATCATTTGAGCCAATTCCTAGCAGTTCAGCAATAGTGAAGTTGACTAGTGCTCAAACTCCTGTTCGTTCAAATTTAGAGGTCTTAAAAAGTGCCCTAATTTCGTACATTTTACCATCATAGCTGTCACTTGGGCGTCCGGTCTACCCTGCTACTCATTTCATTAGCAAGATAAATGTATCTTACTGCTTGCTAGGCAACAACAGAGTGGCCCTCACGTCAGACAACATCTTGCATTTAGCTTTATGATGTCAGCTTGCTAGGCAACAGATTGGCCCTCATGTCAGACAACATCTTGCCTTCGCTTTATGATGTCAGATCATCACCGGTCCAATTGTCCTTGTGGAAGCGGACCACACAGGAGGATGAGATATCAGAAGTTATGCAGTAGGTTGCTATCTCTATTCATGACCGCAAGGCAAGTCGGAGGTGGAATGGCAAATACTCTGAACCACTCAAAGCACTGTGGCCTTTTTTAAAGTGGGATGCAGATACAAAAACAGAGACTATCCTTACCAACAATCCTTCTTGAGTATCAGAGTCCAACATACAGAGTGCAGCGGAAGACGTTAAATGTGCTTCATTCCGTGAGAACGCAACTCTATAGTTCTACAGTGAGATAGTGCATTTCAGCCTCAAAGGAAGCAATGTCCTCAAACGGAACATTGGTGGCACCAGGATCTAAAGCAGGCTTAAGAAGCCTTGGATGCAGTCAGTCTTTTATTAACTATCATGACCGACACAATGTGATCCATAATACTTCCATTTTGACAGAAATTACATTCAAGCACAGGCCCCCACTAGAAGGTAGTGATGACATTCAGGTGCTGAAAACGTCTTTTTAATGCCTAAAGGAATGATTGTGAGCTTTACTTACCATATATATTGGTCAAATGATGCCCTATGCCGGAAGACTGTCTTTTTTTTTTTTCTTCAGTATCGGCAATGCAGAGACAATTTGTTGCGAAACACTGCCACTGCTGGTCATTCAGTATAATCTGCAGATGGAAAAGTCCACTGTTAGCACATTTACTACAAGCAATACAAAAAAATCATGATTTTTATAAAGGGTAAACAGATCAATACTATGGAGTTTGTATTATTGTGAAAATCAGCATCTCATTAGAAAATCAAATCTCGATTTGTGTTTTTAACCTACCATACTACTCTGAATCTCATGCCTCTTTTTCCAACACGCTCTAAACAACTGTAGAAGGTACATTAGGACATAGATAGAGATCTTTTTGCCAGCCAAGTGGCAGCGTACCCCTCTCACTTTATTTGATTTAGGATATGGTACACCAGTAGCAATTAAGCCAGCTGATAAGTTGAGAGGTAGGGTTACGCTACAGTTAATGGGAATGATAAAAGCTATGAATAGCATGTTCATAATCATCATTTGAGCCAATTCCTAGCAGTTCAGCAATAGTGAAGTTGACTAATGCTCAAACTCCCGTTCGTTCAAATTTAGAGGTCTTAAAAAGTGCCCTAATTTCGTACATTTTACCATCATAGCTGTCACTTGGGCGTCCGGTCTACCCTGCTACTCAGTTCATTAGCAAGATAAATGTATCTTACTGCTTGCTAGGCAACAGCAGAGTGGCCCTCACGTCAGACAACATCTTGCGTTTAGCTTTATGATGTCAGCTTGCTAGGCAACAGATTGGCCCTCATGTCAGACAACATCTTGCTTTCGCTTTATGATGTCAGATCATCACTGGTCCAATTGTCCTTGTGGAAGCGGACCACACAGGAGGATGAGATATCAGAAGTTATGCAGTAGGTTGCTATCTCGATTCATGACCGCAAGGCAAGTCGGAGGTGGAATGGCAAATACTCTGAACCACTCAAAGCACTGTGGCCTTTTTTAAAGTGGGATGCAGATACAAAAACAGAGACTATCCTTACCAACAATCCTTCTTGAGTATCAGAGTCCAACATACAGAGTGCAGCGGAAGACGTTAAATGTGCTTCATTCCGTGAGAACGCAACTCTATAGTTCTACAGTGAGATAGTGCATTTCAGCCTCAAAGGAAGCAATGTCCTCAAACGGAACATTGGTGGCACCAGGATCTAAAGCAGGCTTAAGAAGCCTTGGATGCAGTCAGTCTTTTATTAACTATCATGACCGACACAATGTGATCCATAATACTTCCATTTTGGCAGAAATTACATTCAAGCACAGGCCCCCACTAGAAGGTAGTGATGACATTCAGGTGCTGAAAACGTCTTTTTAATGCCTAAAGGAATGATTGTGAGCTTTACTTACCATATATATTGATCAAATGATGCCCTATGCCGGAAGACTGTCTTTTTTTTTTTCTTCAGTATCGGCAATGCAGAGACAATTTGTTGCGAAACACTGCCACTGCTGGTCATTCAGTATAATCTGCAGATGGAAAAGTCCACTGTTAGCACATTTACTACAAGCAATACAAAAAAATCATGATTTTTATAAAGGGTAAACCGATCAATACTATGGAGTTTGTATTATTGTGCAAATCAGCAGTTCATTAGAAAATCAAATCTCGATTTGTGTTTTTAACCTACCATACTACTCTGAATCTCATGCCTCATTTGGCAACACCCTCTAAACAACTGTAGAAGGTACATTAGGACATAGATAGAGATCTTTTTGCCATCCAAGTGGCAGCGTACCCCTCTCACTTTATTTGTTTTAGGATATGGTACACCAGTAGCAATTAAGCCAGCTGATAAGTTGAGAGGTAGGGTTACGCTACAGTTAATGGGAATGATAAATGCTATGAATAGCATGTTCATAATCATCATTTGAGCCAATTCCTAGCAGTTCAGCAATAGTGAAGTTGACTAGTGCTCAAACTCCTGTTCGTTCAAATTTAGAGGTCTTAAAAAGTGCCCTAATTTCGTACATTTTACCATCATAGCTGTCACTTGGGCGTCCGGTCTACCCTGCTACTCATTTCATTAGCAAGATAAATGTATCTTACTGCTTGCTAGGCAACAACAGAGTGGCCCTCACGTCAGACAACATCTTGCATTTAGCTTTATGATGTCAGCTTGCTAGGCAACAGATTGGCCCTCATGTCAGACAACATCTTGCCTTCGCTTTATGATGTCAGATCATCACCGGTCCAATTGTCCTTGTGGAAGCGGACCACACAGGAGGATGAGATATCAGAAGTTATGCAGTAGGTTGCTATCTCTATTCATGACCGCAAGGCAAGTCGGAGGTGGAATGGCAAATACTCTGAACCACTCAAAGCACTGTGGCCTTTTTTAAAGTGGGATGCAGATACAAAAACAGAGACTATCCTTACCAACAATCCTTCTTGAGTATCAGAGTCCAACATACAGAGTGCAGCGGAAGACGTTAAATGTGCTTCATTCCGTGAGAACGCAACTCTATAGTTCTACAGTGAGATAGTGCATTTCAGCCTCAAAGGAAGCAATGTCCTCAAACGGAACATTGGTGGCACCAGGATCTAAAGCAGGCTTAAGAAGCCTTGGATGCAGTCAGTCTTTTATTAACTATCATGACCGACACAATGTGATCCATAATACTTCCATTTTGGCAGAAATTACATTCAAGCACAGGCCCCCACTAGAAGGTAGTGATGACATTCAGGTGCTGAAAACGTCTTTTTAATGCCTAAAGGAATGATTGTGAGCTTTACTTACCATATATATTGGTCAAATGATGCCCTATGCCGGAAGACTGTCTTTTTTTTTTTCTTCAGTATCGGCAATGCAGAGACAATTTGTTGCGAAACACTGCCACTGCTGGTCATTCAGTATAATCTGCAGATGGAAAAGTCCACTGTTAGCACATTTACTACAAGCAATACAAAAAAATCATGATTTTTATAAAGGGTAAACCGATCAATACTATGGAGTTTGTATTATTGTGCAAATCAGCAGTTCATTAGAAAATCAAATCTCGATTTGTGTTTTTAACCTACCATACTACTCTGAATCTCATGCCTCATTTGGCAACACCCTCTAAACAACTGTAGAAGGTACATTAGGACATAGATAGAGATCTTTTTGCCATCCAAGTGGCAGCGTACCCCTCTCACTTTATTTGTTTTAGGATATGGTACACCAGTAGCAATTAAGCCAGCTGATAAGTTGAGAGGTAGGGTTACGCTACAGTTAATGGGAATGATAAATGCTATGAATAGCATGTTCATAATCATCATTTGAGCCAATTCCTAGCAGTTCAGCAATAGTGAAGTTGACTAGTGCTCAAACTCCTGTTCGTTCAAATTTAGAGGTCTTAAAAAGTGCCCTAATTTCGTACATTTTACCATCATAGCTGTCACTTGGGCGTCCGGTCTACCCTGCTACTCATTTCATTAGCAAGATAAATGTATCTTACTGCTTGCTAGGCAACAACAGAGTGGCCCTCACGTCAGACAACATCTTGCATTTAGCTTTATGATGTCAGCTTGCTAGGCAACAGATTGGCCCTCATGTCAGACAACATCTTGCCTTCGCTTTATGATGTCAGATCATCACCGGTCCAATTGTCCTTGTGGAAGCGGACCACACAGGAGGATGAGATATCAGAAGTTATGCAGTAGGTTGCTATCTCTATTCATGACCGCAAGGCAAGTCGGAGGTGGAATGGCAAATACTCTGAACCACTCAAAGCACTGTGGCCTTTTTTAAAGTGGGATGCAGATACAAAAACAGAGACTATCCTTACCAACAATCCTTCTTGAGTATCAGAGTCCAACATACAGAGTGCAGCGGAAGACGTTAAATGTGCTTCATTCCGTGAGAACGCAACTCTATAGTTCTACAGTGAGATAGTGCATTTCAGCCTCAAAGGAAGCAATGTCCTCAAACGGAACATTGGTGGCACCAGGATCTAAAGCAGGCTTAAGAAGCCTTGGATGCAGTCAGTCTTTTATTAACTATCATGACCGACACAATGTGATCCATAATACTTCCATTTTGGCAGAAATTACATTCAAGCACAGGCCCCCACTAGAAGGTAGTGATGACATTCAGGTGCTGAAAACGTCTTTTTAATGCCTAAAGGAATGATTGTGAGCTTTACTTACCATATATATTGGTCAAATGATGCCCTATGCCGGAAGACTGTCTTTTTTTTTTTCTTCAGTATCGGCAATGCAGAGACAATTTGTTGCGAAACACTGCCACTGCTGGTCATTCAGTATAATCTGCAGATGGAAAAGTCCACTGTTAGCACATTTACTACAAGCAATACAAAAAAATCATGATTTTTATAAAGGGTAAACCGATCAATACTATGGAGTTTGTATTATTGTGCAAATCAGCAGTTCATTAGAAAATCAAATCTCGATTTGTGTTTTTAACCTACCATACTACTCTGAATCTCATGCCTCATTTGGCAACACCCTCTAAACAACTGTAGAAGGTACATTAGGACATAGATAGAGATCTTTTTGCCATCCAAGTGGCAGCGTACCCCTCTCACTTTATTTGTTTTAGGATATGGTACACCAGTAGCAATTAAGCCAGCTGATAAGTTGAGAGGTAGGGTTACGCTACAGTTAATGGGAATGATAAATGCTATGAATAGCATGTTCATAATCATCATTTGAGCCAATTCCTAGCAGTTCAGCAATAGTGAAGTTGACTAGTGCTCAAACTCCTGTTCGTTCAAATTTAGAGGTCTTAAAAAGTGCCCTAATTTCGTACATTTTACCATCATAGCTGTCACTTGGGCGTCCGGTCTACCCTGCTACTCATTTCATTAGCAAGATAAATGTATCTTACTGCTTGCTAGGCAACAACAGAGTGGCCCTCACGTCAGACAACATCTTGCATTTAGCTTTATGATGTCAGCTTGCTAGGCAACAGATTGGCCCTCATGTCAGACAACATCTTGCCTTCGCTTTATGATGTCAGATCATCACCGGTCCAATTGTCCTTGTGGAAGCGGACCACACAGGAGGATGAGATATCAGAAGTTATGCAGTAGGTTGCTATCTCTATTCATGACCGCAAGGCAAGTCGGAGGTGGAATGGCAAATACTCTGAACCACTCAAAGCACTGTGGCCTTTTTTAAAGTGGGATGCAGATACAAAAACAGAGACTATCCTTACCAACAATCCTTCTTGAGTATCAGAGTCCAACATACAGAGTGCAGCGGAAGACGTTAAATGTGCTTCATTCCGTGAGAACGCAACTCTATAGTTCTACAGTGAGATAGTGCATTTCAGCCTCAAAGGAAGCAATGTCCTCAAACGGAACATTGGTGGCACCAGGATCTAAAGCAGGCTTAAGAAGCCTTGGATGCAGTCAGTCTTTTATTAACTATCATGACCGACACAATGTGATCCATAATACTTCCATTTTGACAGAAATTACATTCAAGCACAGGCCCCCACTAGAAGGTAGTGATGACATTCAGGTGCTGAAAACGTCTTTTTAATGCCTAAAGGAATGATTGTGAGCTTTACTTACCATATATATTGGTCAAATGATGCCCTATGCCGGAAGACTGTCTTTTTTTTTTTTCTTCAGTATCGGCAATGCAGAGACAATTTGTTGCGAAACACTGCCACTGCTGGTCATTCAGTATAATCTGCAGATGGAAAAGTCCACTGTTAGCACATTTACTACAAGCAATACAAAAAAATCATGATTTTTATAAAGGGTAAACAGATCAATACTATGGAGTTTGTATTATTGTGAAAATCAGCATCTCATTAGAAAATCAAATCTCGATTTGTGTTTTTAACCTACCATACTACTCTGAATCTCATGCCTCTTTTTCCAACACGCTCTAAACAACTGTAGAAGGTACATTAGGACATAGATAGAGATCTTTTTGCCATCCAAGTGGCAGCGTACCCCTCTCACTTTATTTGATTTAGGATATGGTACACCAGTAGCAATTAAGCCAGCTGATAAGTTGAGAGGTAGGGTTACGCTACAGTTAATGGGAATGATAAAAGCTATGAATAGCATGTTCATAATCATCATTTGAGCCAATTCCTAGCAGTTCAGCAATAGTGAAGTTGACTAGTGCTCAAACTCCTGTTCGTTCAAATTTAGAGGTCTTAAAAAGTGCCCTAATTTCGTACATTTTACCATCATAGCTGTCACTTGGGCGTCCGGTCTACCCTGCTACTCATTTCATTAGCAAGATAAATGTATCTTACTGCTTGCTAGGCAACAGCAGAGTGGCCCTCACGTCAGACAACATCTTGCGTTTAGCTTTATGATGTCAGCTTGCTAGGCAACAGATTGGCCCTCATGTCAGACAACATCTTGCTTTCGCTTTATGATGTCAGATCATCACTGGTCCAATTGTCCTTGTGGAAGCGGACCACACAGGAGGATGAGACATCAGAAGTTATGCAGTAGGTTGCTATCTCTATTCATGACCGCAAGGCAAGTCGGAGGTGGAATGGCAAATACTCTGAACCACTCAAAGCACTGTGGCCTTTTTTAAAGTGGGATGCAGATACAAAAACAGAGACTATCCTTACCAACAATCCTTCTTGAGTATCAGAGTCCAACATACAGAGTGCAGCGGAAGACGTTAAATGTGCTTCATTCCGTGAGAACGCAACTCTATAGTTCTACAGTGAGATAGTGCATTTCAGCCTCAAAGGAAGCAATGTCCTCAAACGGAACATTGGTGGCACCAGGATCTAAAGCAGGCTTAAGAAGCCTTGGATGCAGTCAGTCTTTTATTAACTATCATGACCGACACAATGTGATCCATAATACTTCCATTTTGGCAGAAATTACATTCAAGCACAGGCCCCCACTAGAAGGTAGTGATGACATTCAGGTGCTGAAAACGTCTTTTTAATGCCTAAAGGAATGATTGTGAGCTTTACTTACCATATATATTGGTCAAATGATGCCCTATGCCGGAAGACTGTCTTTTTTTTTTTTCTTCAGTATCGGCAATGCAGAGACAATTTGTTGCGAAACACTGCCACTGCTGGTCATTCAGTATAATCTGCAGATGGAAAAGTCCACTGTTAGCACATTTACTACAAGCAATACAAAAAAATCATGATTTTTATAAAGGGTAAACAGATCAATACTATGGAGTTTGTATTATTGTGCAAATCAGCAGTTCATTAGAAAATCAAATCTCGATTTGTGTTTTTAACCTACCATACTACTCTGAATCTCATGCCTCATTTGGCAACACCCTCTAAACAACTGTAGAAGGTACATTAGGACATAGATAGAGATCTTTTTGCCATCCAAGTGGCAGCGTACCCCTCTCACTTTATTTGTTTTAGGATATGGTACACCAGTAGCAATTAAGCCAGCTGATAAGTTGAGAGGTAGGGTTACGCTACAGTTAATGGGAATGATAAAAGCTATGAATAGCATGTTCATAATCATCATTTGAGCCAATTCCTAGCAGTTCAGCAATAGTGAAGTTGACTAGTGCTCAAACTCCCGTTCGTTCAAATTTAGAGGTCTTAAAAAGTGCCCTAATTTCGTACATTTTACCATCATAGCTGTCACTTGGGCGTCCGGTCTACCCTGCTACTCATTTCATTAGCAAGATAAATGTATCTTACTGCTTGCTAGGCAACAGCAGAGTGGCCCTCACGTCAGACAACATCTTGCGTTTAGCTTTATGATGTCAGCTTGCTAGGCAACAGATTGGCCCTCATGTCAGACAACATCTTGCTTTCGCTTTATGATGTCAGATCATCACTGGTCCAATTGTCCTTGTGGAAGCGGACCACACAGGAGGATGAGATATCAGAAGTTATGCAGTAGGTTGCTATCTCTATTCATGACCGCAAGGCAAGTCGGAGGTGGAATGGCAAATACTCTGAACCACTCAAAGCACTGTGGCCTTTTTTAAAGTGGGATGCAGATACAAAAACAGAGACTATCCTTACCAACAATCCTTCTTGAGTATCAGAGTCCAACATACAGAGTGCAGCGGAAGACGTTAAATGTGCTTCATTCCGTGAGAACGCAACTCTATAGTTCTACAGTGAGATAGTGCATTTCAGCCTCAAAGGAAGCAATGTCCTCAAACGGAACATTGGTGGCACCAGGATCTAAAGCAGGCTTAAGAAGCCTTGGATGCAGTCAGTCTTTTATTAACTATCATGACCGACACAATGTGATCCATAATACTTCCATTTTGACAGAAATTACATTCAAGCACAGGCCCCCACTAGAAGGTAGTGATGACATTCAGGTGCTGAAAACGTCTTTTTAATGCCTAAAGGAATGATTGTGAGCTTTACTTACCATATATATTGGTCAAATGATGCCCTATGCCGGAAGACTGTCTTTTTTTTTTTTCTTCAGTATCGGCAATGCAGAGACAATTTGTTGCGAAACACTGCCACTGCTGGTCATTCAGTATAATCTGCAGATGGAAAAGTCCACTGTTAGCACATTTACTACAAGCAATACAAAAAAATCATGATTTTTATAAAGGGTAAACAGATCAATACTATGGAGTTTGTATTATTGTGCAAATCAGCAGTTCATTAGAAAATCAAATCTCGATTTGTGTTTTTAACCTACCATACTACTCTGAATCTCATGCCTCATTTGGCAACACCCTCTAAACAACTGTAGAAGGTACATTAGGACATAGATAGAGATCTTTTTGCCAGCCAAGTGGCAGCGTACCCCTCTCACTTTATTTGATTTAGGATATGGTACACCAGTAGCAATTAAGCCAGCTGATAAGTTGAGAGGTAGGGTTACGCTACAGTTAATGGGAATGATAAAAGCTATGAATAGCATGTTCATAATCATCATTTGAGCCAATTCCTAGCAGTTCAGCAATAGTGAAGTTGACTAGTGCTCAAACTCCCGTTCGTTCAAATTTAGAGGTCTTAAAAAGTGCCCTAATTTCGTACATTTTACCATCATAGCTGTCACTTGGGCGTCCGGTCTACCCTGCTACTCATTTCATTAGCAAGATAAATGTATCTTACTGCTTGCTAGGCAACAGCAGAGTGGCCCTCACGTCAGACAACATCTTGCGTTTAGCTTTATGATGTCAGCTTGCTAGGCAACAGATTGGCCCTCATGTCAGACAACATCTTGCTTTCGCTTTATGATGTCAGATCATCACTGGTCCAATTGTCCTTGTGGAAGCGGACCACACAGGAGGATGAGACATCAGAAGTTATGCAGTAGGTTGCTATCTCTATTCATGACCGCAAGGCAAGTCGGAGGTGGAATGGCAAATACTCTGAACCACTCAAAGCACTGTGGCCTTTTTTAAAGTGGGATGCAGATACAAAAACAGAGACTATCCTTACCAACAATCCTTCTTGAGTATCAGAGTCCAACATACAGAGTGCAGCGGAAGACGTTAAATGTGCTTCATTCCGTGAGAACGCAACTCTATAGTTCTACAGTGAGATAGTGCATTTCAGCCTCAAAGGAAGCAATGTCCTCAAACGGAACATTGGTGGCACCAGGATCTAAAGCAGGCTTAAGAAGCCTTGGATGCAGTCAGTCTTTTATTAACTATCATGACCGACACAATGTGATCCATAATACTTCCATTTTGGCAGAAATTACATTCAAGCACAGGCCCCCACTAGAAGGTAGTGATGACATTCAGGTGCTGAAAACGTCTTTTTAATGCCTAAAGGAATGATTGTGAGCTTTACTTACCATATATATTGGTCAAATGATGCCCTATGCCGGAAGACTGTCTTTTTTTTTTTCTTCAGTATCGGCAATGCAGAGACAATTTGTTGCGAAACACTGCCACTGCTGGTCATTCAGTATAATCTGCAGATGGAAAAGTCCACTGTTAGCACATTTACTACAAGCAATACAAAAAAATCATGATTTTTATAAAGGGTAAACAGATCAATACTATGGAGTTTGTATTATTGTGCAAATCAGCAGTTCATTAGAAAATCAAATCTCGATTTGTGTTTTTAACCTACCATACTACTCTGAATCTCATGCCTCATTTGGCAACACCCTCTAAACAACTGTAGAAGGTACATTAGGACATAGATAGAGATCTTTTTGCCAGCCAAGTGGCAGCGTACCCCTCTCACTTTATTTGATTTAGGATATGGTACACCAGTAGCAATTAAGCCAGCTGATAAGTTGAGAGGTAGGGTCACGCTACAGTTAATGGGAATGATAAAAGCTATGAATAGCATGTTCATAATCATCATTTGAGCCAATTCCTAGCAGTTCAGCAATAGTGAAGTTGACTAGTGCTCAAACTCCCGTTCGTTCAAATTTAGAGGTCTTAAAAAGTGCCCTAATTTCGTACATTTTACCATCATAGCTGTCACTTGGGCGTCCGGTCTACCCTGCTACTCATTTCATTAGCAAGATAAATGTATCTTACTGCTTGCTAGGCAACAGCAGAGTGGCCCTCACGTCAGACAACATCTTGCGTTTAGCTTTATGATGTCAGCTTGCTAGGCAACAGATTGGCCCTCATGTCAGACAACATCTTGCTTTCGCTTTATGATGTCAGATCATCACTGGTCCAATTGTCCTTGTGGAAGCGGACCACACAGGAGGATGAGATATCAGAAGTTATGCAGTAGGTTGCTATCTCTATTCATGACCGCAAGGCAAGTCGGAGGTGGAATGGCAAATACTCTGAACCACTCAAAGCACTGTGGCCTTTTTTAAAGTGGGATGCAGATACAAAAACAGAGACTATCCTTACCAACAATCCTTCTTGAGTATCAGAGTCCAACATACAGAGTGCAGCGGAAGACGTTAAATGTGCTTCATTCCGTGAGAACGCAACTCTATAGTTCTACAGTGAGATAGTGCATTTCAGCCTCAAAGGAAGCAATGTCCTCAAACGGAACATTGGTGGCACCAGGATCTAAAGCAGGCTTAAGAAGCCTTGGATGCAGTCAGTCTTTTATTAACTATCATGACCGACACAATGTGATCCATAATACTTCCATTTTGGCAGAAATTACATTCAAGCACAGGCCCCCACTAGAAGGTAGTGATGACATTCAGGTGCTGAAAACGTCTTTTTAATGCCTAAAGGAATGATTGTGAGCTTTACTTACCATATATATTGGTCAAATGATGCCCTATGCCGGAAGACTGTCTTTTTTTTTTTTCTTCAGTATCGGCAATGCAGAGACAATTTGTTGCGAAACACTGCCACTGCTGGTCATTCAGTATAATCTGCAGATGGAAAAGTCCACTGTTAGCACATTTACTACAAGCAATACAAAAAAATCATGATTTTTATAAAGGGTAAACAGATCAATACTATGGAGTTTGTATTATTGTGCAAATCAGCAGTTCATTAGAAAATCAAATCTCGATTTGTGTTTTTAACCTACCATACTACTCTGAATCTCATGCCTCATTTGGCAACACCCTCTAAACAACTGTAGAAGGTACATTAGGACATAGATAGAGATCTTTTTGCCATCCAAGTGGCAGGGTACCCCTCTCACTTTATTTGTTTTAGGATATGGTACACCAGTAGCAATTAAGCCAGCTGATAAGTTGAGAGGTAGGGTTACGCTACAGTTAATGGGAATATTAAAAGCTATGAATAGCATGTTCATAATCATCATTTGAGCCAATTCCTAGCAGTTCAGCAATAGTGAAGTTGACTAATGCTCAAACTCCCGTTCGTTCAAATTTAAAGGTCTTAAAAAGTGCCCTAATTTCGTACATTTTACCATCATAGCTGTCACTTGGGCGTCCGGTCTACCCTGCTACTCATTTCATTAGCAAGATAAATGTATCTTACTGCTTGCTAGGCAACAGCAGAGTGGCCCTCACGTCAGACAACATCTTGCGTTTAGCTTTATGATGTCAGCTTGCTAGGCAACAGATTGGCCCTCATGTCAGACAACATCTTGCTTTCGCTTTATGATGTCAGATCATCACTGGTCCAATTGTCCTTGTGGAAGCGGACCACACAGGAGGATGAGATATCAGAAGTTATGCAGTAGGTTGCTATCTCTATTCATGACCGCAAGGCAAGTCGGAGGTGGAATGGCAAATACTCTGAACCACTCAAAGCACTGTGGCCTTTTTTAAAGTGGGATGCAGATACAAAAACAGAGACTATCCTTACCAACAATCCTTCTTGAGTATCAGAGTCCAACATACAGAGTGCAGCGGAAGACGTTAAATGTGCTTCATTCCGTGAGAACGCAACTCTATAGTTCTACAGTGAGATAGTGCATTTCAGCCTCAAAGGAAGCAATGTCCTCAAACGGAACATTGGTGGCACCAGGATCTAAAGCAGGCTTAAGAAGCCTTGGATGCAGTCAGTCTTTTATTAACTATCATGACCGACACAATGTGATCCATAATACTTCCATTTTGACAGAAATTACATTCAACCACAGGCCCCCACTAGAAGGTAGTGATGACATTCAGGTGCTGAAAACGTCTTTTTAATGCCTAAAGGAATGATTGTGAGCTTTACTTACCATATATATTGGTCAAATGATGCCCTATGCCGGAAGACTGTCTTTTTTTTTTTTCTTCAGTATCGGCAATGCAGAGACAATTTGTTGCGAAACACTGCCACTGCTGGTCATTCAGTATAATCTGCAGATGGAAAAGTCCACTGTTAGCACATTTACTACAAGCAATACAAAAAAATCATGATTTTTATAAAGGGTAAACAGATCAATACTATGGAGTTTGTATTATTGTGAAAATCAGCATCTCATTAGAAAATCAAATCTCGATTTGTGTTTTTAACCTACCATACTACTCTGAATCTCATGCCTCTTTTTCCAACACGCTCTAAACAACTGTAGAAGGTACATTAGGACATAGATAGAGATCTTTTTGCCAGCCAAGTGGCAGCGTACCCCTCTCACTTTATTTGATTTAGGATATGGTACACCAGTAGCAATTAAGCCAGCTGATAAGTTGAGAGGTAGGGTTACGCTACAGTTAATGGGAATGATAAAAGCTATGAATAGCATGTTCATAATCATCATTTGAGCCAATTCCTAGCAGTTCAGCAATAGTGAAGTTGACTAGTGCTCAAACTCCAGTTCGTTCAAATTTAGAGGTCTTAAAAAGTGCCCTAATTTCGTACATTTTACCATCATAGCTGTCACTTGGGCGTCCGGTCTACCCTGCTACTCATTTCATTAGCAAGATAAATGTATCTTACTGCTTGCTAGGCAACAGCAGAGTGGCCCTCACGTCAGACAACATCTTGCGTTTAGCTTTATGATGTCAGCTTGCTAGGCAACAGATTGGCCCTCATGTCAGACAACATCTTGCTTTCGCTTTATGATGTCAGATCATCACTGGTCCAATTGTCCTTGTGGAAGCGGACCACACAGGAGGATGAGATATCAGAAGTTATGCAGTAGGTTGCTATCTCTATTCATGACCGCAAGGCAAGTCGGAGGTGGAATGGCAAATACTCTGAACCACTCAAAGCACTGTGGCCTTTTTTAAAGTGGGATGCAGATACAAAAACAGAGACTATCCTTACCAACAATCCTTCTTGAGTATCAGAGTCCAACATACAGAGTGCAGCGGAAGACGTTAAATGTGCTTCATTCCGTGAGAACGCAACTCTATAGTTCTACAGTGAGATAGTGCATTTCAGCCTCAAAGGAAGCAATGTCCTCAAACGGAACATTGGTGGCACCAGGATCTAAAGCAGGCTTAAGAAGCCTTGGATGCAGTCAGTCTTTTATTAACTATCATGACCGACACAATGTGATCCATAATACTTCCATTTTGGCAGAAATTACATTCAAGCACAGGCCCCCACTAGAAGGTAGTGATGACATTCAGGTGCTGAAAACGTCTTTTTAATGCCTAAAGGAATGATTGTGAGCTTTACTTACCATATATATTGGTCAAATGATGCCCTATGCCGGAAGACTGTTTTTTTTTTTTTTTTCTTCAGTATCGGCAATGCAGAGACAATTTGTTGCGAAACACTGCCACTGCTGGTCATTCAGTATAATCTGCAGATGGAAAAGTCCACTGTTAGCACATTTACTACAAGCAATACAAAAAAATCATGATTTTTATAAAGGGTAAACAGATCAATACTATGGAGTTTGTATTATTGTGCAAATCAGCAGTTCATTAGAAAATCAAATCTCGATTTGTGTTTTTAACCTACCATACTACTCTGAATCTCATGCCTCATTTGGCAACACCCTCTAAACAACTGTAGAAGGTACATTAGGACATAGATAGAGATCTTTTTGCCATCCAAGTGGCAGGGTACCCCTCTCACTTTATTTGTTTTAGGATATGGTACACCAGTAGCAATTAAGCCAGCTGATAAGTTGAGAGGTAGGGTTACGCTACAGTTAATGGGAATATTAAAAGCTATGAATAGCATGTTCATAATCATCATTTGAGCCAATTCCTAGCAGTTCAGCAATAGTGAAGTTGACTAATGCTCAAACTCCCGTTCGTTCAAATTTAAAGGTCTTAAAAAGTGCCCTAATTTCGTACATTTTACCATCATAGCTGTCACTTGGGCGTCCGGTCTACCCTGCTACTCATTTCATTAGCAAGATAAATGTATCTTACTGCTTGCTAGGCAACAACAGAGTGGCCCTCACGTCAGACAACATCTTGCATTTAGCTTTATGATGTCAGCTTGCTAGGCAACAGATTGGCCCTCATGTCAGACAACATCTTGCCTTCGCTTTATGATGTCAGATCATCACCGGTCCAATTGTCCTTGTGGAAGCGGACCACACAGGAGGATGAGATATCAGAAGTTATGCAGTAGGTTGCTATCTCTATTCATGACTGCAAGGCAAGTCGGAGGTGGAATGGCAAATACTCTGAACCACTCAAAGCACTGTGGCCTTTTTTAAAGTGGGATGCAGATACAAAAACAGAGACTATCCTTACCAACAATCCTTCTTGAGTATCAGAGTCCAACATACAGAGTGCAGCGGAAGACGTTAAATGTGCTTCATTCCGTGAGAACGCAACTCTATAGTTCTACAGTGAGATAGTGCATTTCAGCCTCAAAGGAAGCAATGTCCTCAAACGGAACATTGGTGGCACCAGGATCTAAAGCAGGCTTAAGAAGCCTTGGATGCAGTCAGTCTTTTATTAACTATCATGACCGACACAATGTGATCCATAATACTTCCATTTTGACAGAAATTACATTCAACCACAGGCCCCCACTAGAAGGTAGTGATGACATTCAGGTGCTGAAAACGTCTTTTTAATGCCTAAAGGAATGATTGTGAGCTTTACTTACCATATATATTGGTCAAATGATGCCCTATGCCGGAAGACTGTCTTTTTTTTTTTTCTTCAGTATCGGCAATGCAGAGACAATTTGTTGCGAAACACTGCCACTGCTGGTCATTCAGTATAATCTGCAGATGGAAAAGTCCACTGTTAGCACATTTACTACAAGCAATACAAAAAAATCATGATTTTTATAAAGGGTAAACAGATCAATACTATGGAGTTTGTATTATTGTGAAAATCAGCATCTCATTAGAAAATCAAATCTCGATTTGTGTTTTTAACCTACCATACTACTCTGAATCTCATGCCTCTTTTTCCAACACGCTCTAAACAACTGTAGAAGGTACATTAGGACATAGATAGAGATCTTTTTGCCAGCCAAGTGGCAGCGTACCCCTCTCACTTTATTTGATTTAGGATATGGTACACCAGTAGCAATTAAGCCAGCTGATAAGTTGAGAGGTAGGGTTACGCTACAGTTAATGGGAATGATAAAAGCTATGAATAGCATGTTCATAATCATCATTTGAGCCAATTCCTAGCAGTTCAGCAATAGTGAAGTTGACTAGTGCTCAAACTCCAGTTCGTTCAAATTTAGAGGTCTTAAAAAGTGCCCTAATTTCGTACATTTTACCATCATAGCTGTCACTTGGGCGTCCGGTCTACCCTGCTACTCATTTCATTAGCAAGATAAATGTATCTTACTGCTTGCTAGGCAACAGCAGAGTGGCCCTCACGTCAGACAACATCTTGCGTTTAGCTTTATGATGTCAGCTTGCTAGGCAACAGATTGGCCCTCATGTCAGACAACATCTTGCTTTCGCTTTATGATGTCAGATCATCACTGGTCCAATTGTCCTTGTGGAAGCGGACCACACAGGAGGATGAGATATCAGAAGTTATGCAGTAGGTTGCTATCTCTATTCATGACCGCAAGGCAAGTCGGAGGTGGAATGGCAAATACTCTGAACCACTCAAAGCACTGTGGCCTTTTTTAAAGTGGGATGCAGATACAAAAACAGAGACTATCCTTACCAACAATCCTTCTTGAGTATCAGAGTCCAACATACAGAGTGCAGCGGAAGACGTTAAATGTGCTTCATTCCGTGAGAACGCAACTCTATAGTTCTACAGTGAGATAGTGCATTTCAGCCTCAAAGGAAGCAATGTCCTCAAACGGAACATTGGTGGCACCAGGATTTAAAGCAGGCTTAAGAAGCCTTGGATGCAGTCAGTCTTTTATTAACTATCATGACCGACACAATGTGATCCATAATACTTCCATTTTGGCAGAAATTACATTCAAGCACAGGCCCCCACTAGAAGGTAGTGATGACATTCAGGTGCTGAAAACGTCTTTTTAATGCCTAAAGGAATGATTGTGAGCTTTACTTACCATATATATTGGTCAAATGATGCCCTATGCCGGAAGACTGTCTTTTTTTTTTTCTTCAGTATCGGCAATGCAGAGACAATTTGTTGCGAAACACTGCCACTGCTGGTCATTCAGTATAATCTGCAGATGGAAAAGTCCACTGTTAGCACATTTACTACAAGCAATACAAAAAAATCATGATTTTTATAAAGGGTAAACCGATCAATACTATGGAGTTTGTATTATTGTGCAAATCAGCAGTTCATTAGAAAATCAAATCTCGATTTGTGTTTTTAACCTACCATACTACTCTGAATCTCATGCCTCATTTGGCAACACCCTCTAAACAACTGTAGAAGGTACATTAGGACATAGATAGAGATCTTTTTGCCATCCAAGTGGCAGCGTACCCCTCTCACTTTATTTGTTTTAGGATATGGTACACCAGTAGCAATTAAGCCAGCTGATAAGTTGAGAGGTAGGGTTACGCTACAGTTAATGGGAATGATAAATGCTATGAATAGCATGTTCATAATCATCATTTGAGCCAATTCCTAGCAGTTCAGCAATAGTGAAGTTGACTAGTGCTCAAACTCCTGTTCGTTCAAATTTAGAGGTCTTAAAAAGTGCCCTAATTTCGTACATTTTACCATCATAGCTGTCACTTGGGCGTCCGGTCTACCCTGCTACTCATTTCATTAGCAAGATAAATGTATCTTACTGCTTGCTAGGCAACAACAGAGTGGCCCTCACGTCAGACAACATCTTGCATTTAGCTTTATGATGTCAGCTTGCTAGGCAACAGATTGGCCCTCATGTCAGACAACATCTTGCCTTCGCTTTATGATGTCAGATCATCACCGGTCCAATTGTCCTTGTGGAAGCGGACCACACAGGAGGATGAGATATCAGAAGTTATGCAGTAGGTTGCTATCTCTATTCATGACCGCAAGGCAAGTCGGAGGTGGAATGGCAAATACTCTGAACCACTCAAAGCACTGTGGCCTTTTTTAAAGTGGGATGCAGATACAAAAACAGAGACTATCCTTACCAACAATCCTTCTTGAGTATCAGAGTCCAACATACAGAGTGCAGCGGAAGACGTTAAATGTGCTTCATTCCGTGAGAACGCAACTCTATAGTTCTACAGTGAGATAGTGCATTTCAGCCTCAAAGGAAGCAATGTCCTCAAACGGAACATTGGTGGCACCAGGATCTAAAGCAGGCTTAAGAAGCCTTGGATGCAGTCAGTCTTTTATTAACTATCATGACCGACACAATGTGATCCATAATACTTCCATTTTGGCAGAAATTACATTCAAGCACAGGCCCCCACTAGAAGGTAGTGATGACATTCAGGTGCTGAAAACGTCTTTTTAATGCCTAAAGGAATGATTGTGAGCTTTACTTACCATATATATTGGTCAAATGATGCCCTATGCCGGAAGACTGTCTTTTTTTTTTTCTTCAGTATCGGCAATGCAGAGACAATTTGTTGCGAAACACTGCCACTGCTGGTCATTCAGTATAATCTGCAGATGGAAAAGTCCACTGTTAGCACATTTACTACAAGCAATACAAAAAAATCATGATTTTTATAAAGGGTAAACCGATCAATACTATGGAGTTTGTATTATTGTGCAAATCAGCAGTTCATTAGAAAATCAAATCTCGATTTGTGTTTTTAACCTACCATACTACTCTGAATCTCATGCCTCATTTGGCAACACCCTCTAAACAACTGTAGAAGGTACATTAGGACATAGATAGAGATCTTTTTGCCATCCAAGTGGCAGCGTACCCCTCTCACTTTATTTGTTTTAGGATATGGTACACCAGTAGCAATTAAGCCAGCTGATAAGTTGAGAGGTAGGGTTACGCTACAGTTAATGGGAATGATAAATGCTATGAATAGCATGTTCATAATCATCATTTGAGCCAATTCCTAGCAGTTCAGCAATAGTGAAGTTGACTAGTGCTCAAACTCCTGTTCGTTCAAATTTAGAGGTCTTAAAAAGTGCCCTAATTTCGTACATTTTACCATCATAGCTGTCACTTGGGCGTCCGGTCTACCCTGCTACTCATTTCATTAGCAAGATAAATGTATCTTACTGCTTGCTAGGCAACAACAGAGTGGCCCTCACGTCAGACAACATCTTGCATTTAGCTTTATGATGTCAGCTTGCTAGGCAACAGATTGGCCCTCATGTCAGACAACATCTTGCCTTCGCTTTATGATGTCAGATCATCACCGGTCCAATTGTCCTTGTGGAAGCGGACCACACAGGAGGATGAGATATCAGAAGTTATGCAGTAGGTTGCTATCTCTATTCATGACCGCAAGGCAAGTCGGAGGTGGAATGGCAAATACTCTGAACCACTCAAAGCACTGTGGCCTTTTTTAAAGTGGGATGCAGATACAAAAACAGAGACTATCCTTACCAACAATCCTTCTTGAGTATCAGAGTCCAACATACAGAGTGCAGCGGAAGACGTTAAATGTGCTTCATTCCGTGAGAACGCAACTCTATAGTTCTACAGTGAGATAGTGCATTTCAGCCTCAAAGGAAGCAATGTCCTCAAACGGAACATTGGTGGCACCAGGATCTAAAGCAGGCTTAAGAAGCCTTGGATGCAGTCAGTCTTTTATTAACTATCATGACCGACACAATGTGATCCATAATACTTCCATTTTGACAGAAATTACATTCAAGCACAGGCCCCCACTAGAAGGTAGTGATGACATTCAGGTGCTGAAAACGTCTTTTTAATGCCTAAAGGAATGATTGTGAGCTTTACTTACCATATATATTGGTCAAATGATGCCCTATGCCGGAAGACTGTCTTTTTTTTTTTTCTTCAGTATCGGCAATGCAGAGACAATTTGTTGCGAAACACTGCCACTGCTGGTCATTCAGTATAATCTGCAGATGGAAAAGTCCACTGTTAGCACATTTACTACAAGCAATACAAAAAAATCATGATTTTTATAAAGGGTAAACAGATCAATACTATGGAGTTTGTATTATTGTGAAAATCAGCATCTCATTAGAAAATCAAATCTCGATTTGTGTTTTTAACCTACCATACTACTCTGAATCTCATGCCTCTTTTTCCAACACGCTCTAAACAACTGTAGAAGGTACATTAGGACATAGATAGAGATCTTTTTGCCATCCAAGTGGCAGCGTACCCCTCTCACTTTATTTGATTTAGGATATGGTACACCAGTAGCAATTAAGCCAGCTGATAAGTTGAGAGGTAGGGTTACGCTACAGTTAATGGGAATGATAAAAGCTATGAATAGCATGTTCATAATCATCATTTGAGCCAATTCCTAGCAGTTCAGCAATAGTGAAGTTGACTAGTGCTCAAACTCCTGTTCGTTCAAATTTAGAGGTCTTAAAAAGTGCCCTAATTTCGTACATTTTACCATCATAGCTGTCACTTGGGCGTCCGGTCTACCCTGCTACTCATTTCATTAGCAAGATAAATGTATCTTACTGCTTGCTAGGCAACAGCAGAGTGGCCCTCACGTCAGACAACATCTTGCGTTTAGCTTTATGATGTCAGCTTGCTAGGCAACAGATTGGCCCTCATGTCAGACAACATCTTGCTTTCGCTTTATGATGTCAGATCATCACTGGTCCAATTGTCCTTGTGGAAGCGGACCACACAGGAGGATGAGACATCAGAAGTTATGCAGTAGGTTGCTATCTCTATTCATGACCGCAAGGCAAGTCGGAGGTGGAATGGCAAATACTCTGAACCACTCAAAGCACTGTGGCCTTTTTTAAAGTGGGATGCAGATACAAAAACAGAGACTATCCTTACCAACAATCCTTCTTGAGTATCAGAGTCCAACATACAGAGTGCAGCGGAAGACGTTAAATGTGCTTCATTCCGTGAGAACGCAACTCTATAGTTCTACAGTGAGATAGTGCATTTCAGCCTCAAAGGAAGCAATGTCCTCAAACGGAACATTGGTGGCACCAGGATCTAAAGCAGGCTTAAGAAGCCTTGGATGCAGTCAGTCTTTTATTAACTATCATGACCGACACAATGTGATCCATAATACTTCCATTTTGGCAGAAATTACATTCAAGCACAGGCCCCCACTAGAAGGTAGTGATGACATTCAGGTGCTGAAAACGTCTTTTTAATGCCTAAAGGAATGATTGTGAGCTTTACTTACCATATATATTGGTCAAATGATGCCCTATGCCGGAAGACTGTCTTTTTTTTTTTTCTTCAGTATCGGCAATGCAGAGACAATTTGTTGCGAAACACTGCCACTGCTGGTCATTCAGTATAATCTGCAGATGGAAAAGTCCACTGTTAGCACATTTACTACAAGCAATACAAAAAAATCATGATTTTTATAAAGGGTAAACAGATCAATACTATGGAGTTTGTATTATTGTGCAAATCAGCAGTTCATTAGAAAATCAAATCTCGATTTGTGTTTTTAACCTACCATACTACTCTGAATCTCATGCCTCATTTGGCAACACCCTCTAAACAACTGTAGAAGGTACATTAGGACATAGATAGAGATCTTTTTGCCATCCAAGTGGCAGCGTACCCCTCTCACTTTATTTGTTTTAGGATATGGTACACCAGTAGCAATTAAGCCAGCTGATAAGTTGAGAGGTAGGGTTACGCTACAGTTAATGGGAATGATAAAAGCTATGAATAGCATGTTCATAATCATCATTTGAGCCAATTCCTAGCAGTTCAGCAATAGTGAAGTTGACTAGTGCTCAAACTCCCGTTCGTTCAAATTTAGAGGTCTTAAAAAGTGCCCTAATTTCGTACATTTTACCATCATAGCTGTCACTTGGGCGTCCGGTCTACCCTGCTACTCATTTCATTAGCAAGATAAATGTATCTTACTGCTTGCTAGGCAACAGCAGAGTGGCCCTCACGTCAGACAACATCTTGCGTTTAGCTTTATGATGTCAGCTTGCTAGGCAACAGATTGGCCCTCATGTCAGACAACATCTTGCTTTCGCTTTATGATGTCAGATCATCACTGGTCCAATTGTCCTTGTGGAAGCGGACCACACAGGAGGATGAGATATCAGAAGTTATGCAGTAGGTTGCTATCTCTATTCATGACCGCAAGGCAAGTCGGAGGTGGAATGGCAAATACTCTGAACCACTCAAAGCACTGTGGCCTTTTTTAAAGTGGGATGCAGATACAAAAACAGAGACTATCCTTACCAACAATCCTTCTTGAGTATCAGAGTCCAACATACAGAGTGCAGCGGAAGACGTTAAATGTGCTTCATTCCGTGAGAACGCAACTCTATAGTTCTACAGTGAGATAGTGCATTTCAGCCTCAAAGGAAGCAATGTCCTCAAACGGAACATTGGTGGCACCAGGATCTAAAGCAGGCTTAAGAAGCCTTGGATGCAGTCAGTCTTTTATTAACTATCATGACCGACACAATGTGATCCATAATACTTCCATTTTGACAGAAATTACATTCAAGCACAGGCCCCCACTAGAAGGTAGTGATGACATTCAGGTGCTGAAAACGTCTTTTTAATGCCTAAAGGAATGATTGTGAGCTTTACTTACCATATATATTGGTCAAATGATGCCCTATGCCGGAAGACTGTCTTTTTTTTTTTTCTTCAGTATCGGCAATGCAGAGACAATTTGTTGCGAAACACTGCCACTGCTGGTCATTCAGTATAATCTGCAGATGGAAAAGTCCACTGTTAGCACATTTACTACAAGCAATACAAAAAAATCATGATTTTTATAAAGGGTAAACAGATCAATACTATGGAGTTTGTATTATTGTGAAAATCAGCATCTCATTAGAAAATCAAATCTCGATTTGTGTTTTTAACCTACCATACTACTCTGAATCTCATGCCTCTTTTTCCAACACGCTCTAAACAACTGTAGAAGGTACATTAGGACATAGATAGAGATCTTTTTGCCATCCAAGTGGCAGCGTACCCCTCTCACTTTATTTGTTTTAGGATATGGTACACCAGTAGCAATTAAGCCAGCTGATAAGTTGAGAGGTAGGGTTACGCTACAGTTAATGGGAATGATAAAAGCTATGAATAGCATGTTCATAATCATCATTTGAGCCAATTCCTAGCAGTTCAGCAATAGTGAAGTTGACTAGTGCTCAAACTCCTGTTCCTTCAAATTTAGAGGTCTTAAAAAGTGCCCTAATTTCGTACATTTTACCATCATAGCTGTCACTTGGGCGTCCGGTCTACCCTGCTACTCATTTCATTAGCAAGATAAATGTATCTTACTGCTTGCTAGGCAACAGCAGAGTGGCCCTCACGTCAGACAACATCTTGCGTTTAGCTTTATGATGTCAGCTTGCTAGGCAACAGATTGGCCCTCATGTCAGACAACATCTTGCTTTCGCTTTATGATGTCAGATCATCACTGGTCCAATTGTCCTTGTGGAAGCGGACCACACAGGAGGATGAGACATCAGAAGTTATGCAGTAGGTTGCTATCTCTATTCATGACCGCAAGGCAAGTCGGAGGTGGAATGGCAAATACTCTGAACCACTCAAAGCACTGTGGCCTTTTTTAAAGTGGGATGCAGATACAAAAACAGAGACTATCCTTACCAACAATCCTTCTTGAGTATCAGAGTCCAACATACAGAGTGCAGCGGAAGACGTTAAATGTGCTTCATTCCGTGAGAACGCAACTCTATAGTTCTACAGTGAGATAGTGCATTTCAGCCTCAAAGGAAGCAATGTCCTCAAACGGAACATTGGTGGCACCAGGATCTAAAGCAGGCTTAAGAAGCCTTGGATGCAGTCAGTCTTTTATTAACTATCATGACCGACACAATGTGATCCATAATACTTCCATTTTGGCAGAAATTACATTCAAGCACAGGCCCCCACTAGAAGGTAGTGATGACATTCAGGTGCTGAAAACGTCTTTTTAATGCCTAAAGGAATGATTGTGAGCTTTACTTACCATATATATTGGTCAAATGATGCCCTATGCCGGAAGACTGTCTTTTTTTTTTTCTTCAGTATCGGCAATGCAGAGACAATTTGTTGCGAAACACTGCCACTGCTGGTCATTCAGTATAATCTGCAGATGGAAAAGTCCACTGTTAGCACATTTACTACAAGCAATACAAAAAAATCATGATTTTTATAAAGGGTAAACAGATCAATACTATGGAGTTTGTATTATTGTGCAAATCAGCAGTTCATTAGAAAATCAAATCTCGATTTGTGTTTTTAACCTACCATACTACTCTGAATCTCATGCCTCATTTGGCAACACCCTCTAAACAACTGTAGAAGGTACATTAGGACATAGATAGAGATCTTTTTGCCAGCCAAGTGGCAGCGTACCCCTCTCACTTTATTTGATTTAGGATATGGTACACCAGTAGCAATTAAGCCAGCTGATAAGTTGAGAGGTAGGGTTACGCTACAGTTAATGGGAATGATAAAAGCTATGAATAGCATGTTCATAATCATCATTTGAGCCAATTCCTAGCAGTTCAGCAATAGTGAAGTTGACTAGTGCTCAAACTCCCGTTCGTTCAAATTTAGAGGTCTTAAAAAGTGCCCTAATTTCGTACATTTTACCATCATAGCTGTCACTTGGGCGTCCGGTCTACCCTGCTACTCATTTCATTAGCAAGATAAATGTATCTTACTGCTTGCTAGGCAACAGCAGAGTGGCCCTCACGTCAGACAACATCTTGCGTTTAGCTTTATGATGTCAGCTTGCTAGGCAACAGATTGGCCCTCATGTCAGACAACATCTTGCTTTCGCTTTATGATGTCAGATCATCACTGGTCCAATTGTCCTTGTGGAAGCGGACCACACAGGAGGATGAGACATCAGAAGTTATGCAGTAGGTTGCTATCTCTATTCATGACCGCAAGGCAAGTCGGAGGTGGAATGGCAAATACTCTGAACCACTCAAAGCACTGTGGCCTTTTTTAAAGTGGGATGCAGATACAAAAACAGAGACTATCCTTACCAACAATCCTTCTTGAGTATCAGAGTCCAACATACAGAGTGCAGCGGAAGACGTTAAATGTGCTTCATTCCGTGAGAACGCAACTCTATAGTTCTACAGTGAGATAGTGCATTTCAGCCTCAAAGGAAGCAATGTCCTCAAACGGAACATTGGTGGCACCAGGATCTAAAGCAGGCTTAAGAAGCCTTGGATGCAGTCAGTCTTTTATTAACTATCATGACCGACACAATGTGATCCATAATACTTCCATTTTGGCAGAAATTACATTCAAGCACAGGCCCCCACTAGAAGGTAGTGATGACATTCAGGTGCTGAAAACGTCTTTTTAATGCCTAAAGGAATGATTGTGAGCTTTACTTACCATATATATTGGTCAAATGATGCCCTATGCCGGAAGACTGTCTTTTTTTTTTTCTTCAGTATCGGCAATGCAGAGACAATTTGTTGCGAAACACTGCCACTGCTGGTCATTCAGTATAATCTGCAGATGGAAAAGTCCACTGTTAGCACATTTACTACAAGCAATACAAAAAAATCATGATTTTTATAAAGGGTAAACAGATCAATACTATGGAGTTTGTATTATTGTGCAAATCAGCAGTTCATTAGAAAATCAAATCTCGATTTGTGTTTTTAACCTACCATACTACTCTGAATCTCATGCCTCATTTGGCAACACCCTCTAAACAACTGTAGAAGGTACATTAGGACATAGATAGAGATCTTTTTGCCAGCCAAGTGGCAGCGTACCCCTCTCACTTTATTTGATTTAGGATATGGTACACCAGTAGCAATTAAGCCAGCTGATAAGTTGAGAGGTAGGGTCACGCTACAGTTAATGGGAATGATAAAAGCTATGAATAGCATGTTCATAATCATCATTTGAGCCAATTCCTAGCAGTTCAGCAATAGTGAAGTTGACTAGTGCTCAAACTCCCGTTCGTTCAAATTTAGAGGTCTTAAAAAGTGCCCTAATTTCGTACATTTTACCATCATAGCTGTCACTTGGGCGTCCGGTCTACCCTGCTACTCATTTCATTAGCAAGATAAATGTATCTTACTGCTTGCTAGGCAACAGCAGAGTGGCCCTCACGTCAGACAACATCTTGCGTTTAGCTTTATGATGTCAGCTTGCTAGGCAACAGATTGGCCCTCATGTCAGACAACATCTTGCTTTCGCTTTATGATGTCAGATCATCACTGGTCCAATTGTCCTTGTGGAAGCGGACCACACAGGAGGATGAGATATCAGAAGTTATGCAGTAGGTTGCTATCTCTATTCATGACCGCAAGGCAAGTCGGAGGTGGAATGGCAAATACTCTGAACCACTCAAAGCACTGTGGCCTTTTTTAAAGTGGGATGCAGATACAAAAACAGAGACTATCCTTACCAACAATCCTTCTTGAGTATCAGAGTCCAACATACAGAGTGCAGCGGAAGACGTTAAATGTGCTTCATTCCGTGAGAACGCAACTCTATAGTTCTACAGTGAGATAGTGCATTTCAGCCTCAAAGGAAGCAATGTCCTCAAACGGAACATTGGTGGCACCAGGATCTAAAGCAGGCTTAAGAAGCCTTGGATGCAGTCAGTCTTTTATTAACTATCATGACCGACACAATGTGATCCATAATACTTCCATTTTGGCAGAAATTACATTCAAGCACAGGCCCCCACTAGAAGGTAGTGATGACATTCAGGTGCTGAAAACGTCTTTTTAATGCCTAAAGGAATGATTGTGAGCTTTACTTACCATATATATTGGTCAAATGATGCCCTATGCCGGAAGACTGTCTTTTTTTTTTTTCTTCAGTATCGGCAATGCAGAGACAATTTGTTGCGAAACACTGCCACTGCTGGTCATTCAGTATAATCTGCAGATGGAAAAGTCCACTGTTAGCACATTTACTACAAGCAATACAAAAAAATCATGATTTTTATAAAGGGTAAACAGATCAATACTATGGAGTTTGTATTATTGTGCAAATCAGCAGTTCATTAGAAAATCAAATCTCGATTTGTGTTTTTAACCTACCATACTACTCTGAATCTCATGCCTCATTTGGCAACACCCTCTAAACAACTGTAGAAGGTACATTAGGACATAGATAGAGATCTTTTTGCCATCCAAGTGGCAGGGTACCCCTCTCACTTTATTTGTTTTAGGATATGGTACACCAGTAGCAATTAAGCCAGCTGATAAGTTGAGAGGTAGGGTTACGCTACAGTTAATGGGAATATTAAAAGCTATGAATAGCATGTTCATAATCATCATTTGAGCCAATTCCTAGCAGTTCAGCAATAGTGAAGTTGACTAATGCTCAAACTCCCGTTCGTTCAAATTTAAAGGTCTTAAAAAGTGCCCTAATTTCGTACATTTTACCATCATAGCTGTCACTTGGGCGTCCGGTCTACCCTGCTACTCATTTCATTAGCAAGATAAATGTATCTTACTGCTTGCTAGGCAACAGCAGAGTGGCCCTCACGTCAGACAACATCTTGCGTTTAGCTTTATGATGTCAGCTTGCTAGGCAACAGATTGGCCCTCATGTCAGACAACATCTTGCTTTCGCTTTATGATGTCAGATCATCACTGGTCCAATTGTCCTTGTGGAAGCGGACCACACAGGAGGATGAGATATCAGAAGTTATGCAGTAGGTTGCTATCTCTATTCATGACCGCAAGGCAAGTCGGAGGTGGAATGGCAAATACTCTGAACCACTCAAAGCACTGTGGCCTTTTTTAAAGTGGGATGCAGATACAAAAACAGAGACTATCCTTACCAACAATCCTTCTTGAGTATCAGAGTCCAACATACAGAGTGCAGCGGAAGACGTTAAATGTGCTTCATTCCGTGAGAACGCAACTCTATAGTTCTACAGTGAGATAGTGCATTTCAGCCTCAAAGGAAGCAATGTCCTCAAACGGAACATTGGTGGCACCAGGATCTAAAGCAGGCTTAAGAAGCCTTGGATGCAGTCAGTCTTTTATTAACTATCATGACCGACACAATGTGATCCATAATACTTCCATTTTGACAGAAATTACATTCAACCACAGGCCCCCACTAGAAGGTAGTGATGACATTCAGGTGCTGAAAACGTCTTTTTAATGCCTAAAGGAATGATTGTGAGCTTTACTTACCATATATATTGGTCAAATGATGCCCTATGCCGGAAGACTGTCTTTTTTTTTTTTCTTCAGTATCGGCAATGCAGAGACAATTTGTTGCGAAACACTGCCACTGCTGGTCATTCAGTATAATCTGCAGATGGAAAAGTCCACTGTTAGCACATTTACTACAAGCAATACAAAAAAATCATGATTTTTATAAAGGGTAAACAGATCAATACTATGGAGTTTGTATTATTGTGAAAATCAGCATCTCATTAGAAAATCAAATCTCGATTTGTGTTTTTAACCTACCATACTACTCTGAATCTCATGCCTCTTTTTCCAACACGCTCTAAACAACTGTAGAAGGTACATTAGGACATAGATAGAGATCTTTTTGCCAGCCAAGTGGCAGCGTACCCCTCTCACTTTATTTGATTTAGGATATGGT
Organism: Lissotriton vulgaris; assembly: GCF_964263255.1. Taxonomy (NCBI): domain Eukaryota; kingdom Metazoa; phylum Chordata; class Amphibia; order Caudata; family Salamandridae; genus Lissotriton; species Lissotriton vulgaris. The sequence goes on along the minus strand of NC_141700.1, from coordinate 323,366,927 downwards.
ACACCAGTAGCAATTAAGCCAGCTGATAAGTTGAGAGGTAGGGTTACGCTACAGTTAATGGGAATGATAAAAGCTATGAATAGCATGTTCATAATCATCATTTGAGCCAATTCCTAGCAGTTCAGCAATAGTGAAGTTGACTAGTGCTCAAACTCCAGTTCGTTCAAATTTAGAGGTCTTAAAAAGTGCCCTAATTTCGTACATTTTACCATCATAGCTGTCACTTGGGCGTCCGGTCTACCCTGCTACTCATTTCATTAGCAAGATAAATGTATCTTACTGCTTGCTAGGCAACAGCAGAGTGGCCCTCACGTCAGACAACATCTTGCGTTTAGCTTTATGATGTCAGCTTGCTAGGCAACAGATTGGCCCTCATGTCAGACAACATCTTGCTTTCGCTTTATGATGTCAGATCATCACTGGTCCAATTGTCCTTGTGGAAGCGGACCACACAGGAGGATGAGATATCAGAAGTTATGCAGTAGGTTGCTATCTCTATTCATGACCGCAAGGCAAGTCGGAGGTGGAATGGCAAATACTCTGAACCACTCAAAGCACTGTGGCCTTTTTTAAAGTGGGATGCAGATACAAAAACAGAGACTATCCTTACCAACAATCCTTCTTGAGTATCAGAGTCCAACATACAGAGTGCAGCGGAAGACGTTAAATGTGCTTCATTCCGTGAGAACGCAACTCTATAGTTCTACAGTGAGATAGTGCATTTCAGCCTCAAAGGAAGCAATGTCCTCAAACGGAACATTGGTGGCACCAGGATCTAAAGCAGGCTTAAGAAGCCTTGGATGCAGTCAGTCTTTTATTAACTATCATGACCGACACAATGTGATCCATAATACTTCCATTTTGGCAGAAATTACATTCAAGCACAGGCCCCCACTAGAAGGTAGTGATGACATTCAGGTGCTGAAAACGTCTTTTTAATGCCTAAAGGAATGATTGTGAGCTTTACTTACCATATATATTGGTCAAATGATGCCCTATGCCGGAAGACTGTTTTTTGTTTTTTTTTCTTCAGTATCGGCAATGCAGAGACAATTTGTTGCGAAACACTGCCACTGCTGGTCATTCAGTATAATCTGCAGATGGAAAAGTCCACTGTTAGCACATTTACTACAAGCAATACAAAAAAATCATGATTTTTATAAAGGGTAAACAGATCAATACTATGGAGTTTGTATTATTGTGCAAATCAGCAGTTCATTAGAAAATCAAATCTCGATTTGTGTTTTTAACCTACCATACTACTCTGAATCTCATGCCTCATTTGGCAACACCCTCTAAACAACTGTAGAAGGTACATTAGGACATAGATAGAGATCTTTTTGCCATCCAAGTGGCAGGGTACCCCTCTCACTTTATTTGTTTTAGGATATGGTACACCAGTAGCAATTAAGCCAGCTGATAAGTTGAGAGGTAGGGTTACGCTACAGTTAATGGGAATATTAAAAGCTATGAATAGCATGTTCATAATCATCATTTGAGCCAATTCCTAGCAGTTCAGCAATAGTGAAGTTGACTAATGCTCAAACTCCCGTTCGTTCAAATTTAAAGGTCTTAAAAAGTGCCCTAATTTCGTACATTTTACCATCATAGCTGTCACTTGGGCGTCCGGTCTACCCTGCTACTCATTTCATTAGCAAGATAAATGTATCTTACTGCTTGCTAGGCAACAACAGAGTGGCCCTCACGTCAGACAACATCTTGCATTTAGCTTTATGATGTCAGCTTGCTAGGCAACAGATTGGCCCTCATGTCAGACAACATCTTGCCTTCGCTTTATGATGTCAGATCATCACCGGTCCAATTGTCCTTGTGGAAGCGGACCACACAGGAGGATGAGATATCAGAAGTTATGCAGTAGGTTGCTATCTCTATTCATGACTGCAAGGCAAGTCGGAGGTGGAATGGCAAATACTCTGAACCACTCAAAGCACTGTGGCCTTTTTTAAAGTGGGATGCAGATACAAAAACAGAGACTATCCTTACCAACAATCCTTCTTGAGTATCAGAGTCCAACATACAGAGTGCAGCGGAAGACGTTAAATGTGCTTCATTCCGTGAGAACGCAACTCTATAGTTCTACAGTGAGATAGTGCATTTCAGCCTCAAAGGAAGCAATGTCCTCAAACGGAACATTGGTGGCACCAGGATCTAAAGCAGGCTTAAGAAGCCTTGGATGCAGTCAGTCTTTTATTAACTATCATGACCGACACAATGTGATCCATAATACTTCCATTTTGACAGAAATTACATTCAACCACAGGCCCCCACTAGAAGGTAGTGATGACATTCAGGTGCTGAAAACGTCTTTTTAATGCCTAAAGGAATGATTGTGAGCTTTACTTACCATATATATTGGTCAAATGATGCCCTATGCCGGAAGACTGTCTTTTTTTTTTTTCTTCAGTATCGGCAATGCAGAGACAATTTGTTGCGAAACACTGCCACTGCTGGTCATTCAGTATAATCTGCAGATGGAAAAGTCCACTGTTAGCACATTTACTACAAGCAATACAAAAAAATCATGATTTTTATAAAGGGTAAACAGATCAATACTATGGAGTTTGTATTATTGTGAAAATCAGCATCTCATTAGAAAATCAAATCTCGATTTGTGTTTTTAACCTACCATACTACTCTGAATCTCATGCCTCTTTTTCCAACACGCTCTAAACAACTGTAGAAGGTACATTAGGACATAGATAGAGATCTTTTTGCCAGCCAAGTGGCAGCGTACCCCTCTCACTTTATTTGATTTAGGATATGGTACACCAGTAGCAATTAAGCCAGCTGATAAGTTGAGAGGTAGGGTTACGCTACAGTTAATGGGAATGATAAAAGCTATGAATAGCATGTTCATAATCATCATTTGAGCCAATTCCTAGCAGTTCAGCAATAGTGAAGTTGACTAGTGCTCAAACTCCAGTTCGTTCAAATTTAGAGGTCTTAAAAAGTGCCCTAATTTCGTACATTTTACCATCATAGCTGTCACTTGGGCGTCCGGTCTACCCTGCTACTCATTTCATTAGCAAGATAAATGTATCTTACTGCTTGCTAGGCAACAGCAGAGTGGCCCTCACGTCAGACAACATCTTGCGTTTAGCTTTATGATGTCAGCTTGCTAGGCAACAGATTGGCCCTCATGTCAGACAACATCTTGCTTTCGCTTTATGATGTCAGATCATCACTGGTCCAATTGTCCTTGTGGAAGCGGACCACACAGGAGGATGAGATATCAGAAGTTATGCAGTAGGTTGCTATCTCTATTCATGACCGCAAGGCAAGTCGGAGGTGGAATGGCAAATACTCTGAACCACTCAAAGCACTGTGGCCTTTTTTAAAGTGGGATGCAGATACAAAAACAGAGACTATCCTTACCAACAATCCTTCTTGAGTATCAGAGTCCAACATACAGAGTGCAGCGGAAGACGTTAAATGTGCTTCATTCCGTGAGAACGCAACTCTATAGTTCTACAGTGAGATAGTGCATTTCAGCCTCAAAGGAAGCAATGTCCTCAAACGGAACATTGGTGGCACCAGGATTTAAAGCAGGCTTAAGAAGCCTTGGATGCAGTCAGTCTTTTATTAACTATCATGACCGACACAATGTGATCCATAATACTTCCATTTTGGCAGAAATTACATTCAAGCACAGGCCCCCACTAGAAGGTAGTGATGACATTCAGGTGCTGAAAACGTCTTTTTAATGCCTAAAGGAATGATTGTGAGCTTTACTTACCATATATATTGGTCAAATGATGCCCTATGCCGGAAGACTGTTTTTTTTTTTTTTTTCTTCAGTATCGGCAATGCAGAGACAATTTGTTGCGAAACACTGCCACTGCTGGTCATTCAGTATAATCTGCAGATGGAAAAGTCCACTGTTAGCACATTTACTACAAGCAATACAAAAAAATCATGATTTTTATAAAGGGTAAACAGATCAATACTATGGAGTTTGTATTATTGTGCAAATCAGCAGTTCATTAGAAAATCAAATCTCGATTTGTGTTTTTAACCTACCATACTACTCTGAATCTCATGCCTCATTTGGCAACACCCTCTAAACAACTGTAGAAGGTACATTAGGACATAGATAGAGATCTTTTTGCCATCCAAGTGGCAGCGTACCCCTCTCACTTTATTTGTTTTAGGATATGGTACACCAGTAGCAATTAAGCCAGCTGATAAGTTGAGAGGTAGGGTTACGCTACAGTTAATGGGAATGATAAATGCTATGAATAGCATGTTCATAATCATCATTTGAGCCAATTCCTAGCAGTTCAGCAATAGTGAAGTTGACTAGTGCTCAAACTCCCGTTCGTTCAAATTTAGAGGTCTTAAAAAGTGCCCTAATTTCGTACATTTTACCATCATAGCTGTCACTTGGGCGTCCGGTCTACCCTGCTACTCATTTCATTAGCAAGATAAATGTATCTTACTGCTTGCTAGGCAACAGCAGAGTGGCCCTCACGTCAGACAACATCTTGCGTTTAGCTTTATGATGTCAGCTTGCTAGGCAACAGATTGGCCCTCATGTCAGACAACATCTTGCTTTCGCTTTATGATGTCAGATCATCACTGGTCCAATTGTCCTTGTGGAAGCGGACCACACAGGAGGATGAGATATCAGAAGTTATGCAGTAGGTTGCTATCTCTATTCATGACCGCAAGGCAAGTCGGAGGTGGAATGGCAAATACTCTGAACCACTCAAAGCACTGTGGCCTTTTTTAAAGTGGGATGCAGATACAAAAACAGAGACTATCCTTACCAACAATCCTTCTTGAGTATCAGAGTCCAACATACAGAGTGCAGCGGAAGACGTTAAATGTGCTTCATTCCGTGAGAACGCAACTCTATAGTTCTACAGTGAGATAGTGCATTTCAGCCTCAAAGGAAGCAATGTCCTCAAACGGAACATTGGTGGCACCAGGATCTAAAGCAGGCTTAAGAAGCCTTGGATGCAGTCAGTCTTTTATTAACTATCATGACCGACACAATGTGATCCATAATACTTCCATTTTGGCAGAAATTACATTCAAGCACAGGCCCCCACTAGAAGGTAGTGATGACATTAAGGTGCTGAAAACGTCTTTTTAATGCCTAAAGGAATGATTGTGAGCTTTACTTACCATATATATTGGTCAAATGATGCCCTATGCCGGAAGAATGTCTTTTTTTTTTTTCTTCAGTATCGGCAATGCAGAGACAATTTGTTGCGAAACACTGCCACTGCTGGTCATTCAGTATAATCTGCAGATGGAAAAGTCCACTGTTAGCACATTTACTACAAGCAATACAAAAAAATCATGATTTTTATAAAGGGTAAACAGATCAATACTATGGAGTTTGTATTATTGTGCAAATCAGCAGTTCATTAGAAAATCAAATCTCGATTTGTGTTTTTAACCTACCATACTACTCTGAATCTCATGCCTCATTTGGCAACACCCTCTAAACAACTGTAGAAGGTACATTAGGACATAGATAGAGATCTTTTTGCCATCCAAGTGGCAGGGTACCCCTCTCACTTTATTTGTTTTAGGATATGGTACACCAGTAGCAATTAAGCCAGCTGATAAGTTGAGAGGTAGGGTTACGCTACAGTTAATGGGAATATTAAAAGCTATGAATAGCATGTTCATAATCATCATTTGAGCCAATTCCTAGCAGTTCAGCAATAGTGAAGTTGACTAATGCTCAAACTCCCGTTCGTTCAAATTTAAAGGTCTTAAAAAGTGCCCTAATTTCGTACATTTTACCATCATAGCTGTCACTTGGGCGTCCGGTCTACCCTGCTACTCATTTCATTAGCAAGATAAATGTATCTTACTGCTTGCTAGGCAACAACAGAGTGGCCCTCACGTCAGACAACATCTTGCATTTAGCTTTATGATGTCAGCTTGCTAGGCAACAGATTGGCCCTCATGTCAGACAACATCTTGCCTTCGCTTTATGATGTCAGATCATCACCGGTCCAATTGTCCTTGTGGAAGCGGACCACACAGGAGGATGAGATATCAGAAGTTATGCAGTAGGTTGCTATCTCTATTCATGACCGCAAGGCAAGTCGGAGGTGGAATGGCAAATACTCTGAACCACTCAAAGCACTGTGGCCTTTTTTAAAGTGGGATGCAGATACAAAAACAGAGACTATCCTTACCAACAATCCTTCTTGAGTATCAGAGTCCAACATACAGAGTGCAGCGGAAGACGTTAAATGTGCTTCATTCCGTGAGAACGCAACTCTATAGTTCTACAGTGAGATAGTGCATTTCAGCCTCAAAGGAAGCAATGTCCTCAAACGGAACATTGGTGGCACCAGGATCTAAAGCAGGCTTAAGAAGCCTTGGATGCAGTCAGTCTTTTATTAACTATCATGACCGACACAATGTGATCCATAATACTTCCATTTTGACAGAAATTACATTCAAGCACAGGCCCCCACTAGAAGGTAGTGATGACATTCAGGTGCTGAAAACGTCTTTTTAATGCCTAAAGGAATGATTGTGAGCTTTACTTACCATATATATTGGTCAAATGATGCCCTATGCCGGAAGACTGTCTTTTTTTTTTTTCTTCAGTATCGGCAATGCAGAGACAATTTGTTGCGAAACACTGCCACTGCTGGTCATTCTGTATAATCTGCAGATGGAAAAGTCCACTGTTAGCACATTTACTACAAGCAATACAAAAAAATCATGATTTTTATAAAGGGTAAACAGATCAATACTATGGAGTTTGTATTATTGTGAAAATCAGCATCTCATTAGAAAATCAAATCTCGATTTGTGTTTTTAACCTACCATACTACTCTGAATCTCATGCCTCTTTTTCCAACACGCTCTAAACAACTGTAGAAGGTACATTAGGACATAGATAGAGATCTTTTTGCCAGCCAAGTGGCAGCGTACCCCTCTCACTTTATTTGATTTAGGATATGGTACACCAGTAGCAATTAAGCCAGCTGATAAGTTGAGAGGTAGGGTTACGCTACAGTTAATGGGAATGATAAAAGCTATGAATAGCATGTTCATAATCATCATTTGAGCCAATTCCTAGCAGTTCAGCAATAGTGAAGTTGACTAATGCTCAAACTCCCGTTCGTTCAAATTTAGAGGTCTTAAAAAGTGCCCTAATTTCGTACATTTTACCATCATAGCTGTCACTTGGGCGTCCGGTCTACCCTGCTACTCATTTCATTACCAAGATAAATGTATCTTACTGCTTGCTAGGCAACAGCAGAGTGGCCCTCACGTCAGACAACATCTTGCGTTTAGCTTTATGATGTCAGCTTGCTAGGCAACAGATTGGCCCTCATGTCAGACAACATCTTGCTTTCGCTTTATGATGTCAGATCATCACTGGTCCAATTGTCCTTGTGGAAGCGGACCACACAGGAGGATGAGATATCAGAAGTTATGCAGTAGGTTGCTATCTCTATTCATGACCGCAAGGCAAGTCGGAGGTGGAATGGCAAATACTCTGAACCACTCAAAGCACTGTGGCCTTTTTTAAAGTGGGATGCAGATACAAAAACAGAGACTATCCTTACCAACAATCCTTCTTGAGTATCAGAGTCTAACATACAGAGTGCAGCGGAAGACGTTAAATGTGCTTCATTCCGTGAGAACGCAACTCTATAGTTCTACAGTGAGATAGTGCATTTCAGCCTCTAAGGAAGCAATGTCCTCAAACGGAACATTGGTGGCACCAGGATCTAAAGCAGGCTTAAGAAGCCTTGGATGCAGTCAGTCTTTTATTAACTATCATGACCGACACAATGTGATCCATAATACTTCCATTTTGGCAGAAATTACATTCAAGCACAGGCCCCCACTAGAAGGTAGTGATGACATTCAGGTGCTGAAAACGTCTTTTTAATGCCTAAAGGAATGATTGTGAGCTTTACTTACCATATATATTGGTCAAATGATGCCCTATGCCGGAAGACTGTCTTTTTTTTTTTCTTCAGTATCGGCAATGCAGAGACAATTTGTTGCGAAACACTGCCACTGCTGGTCATTCAGTATAATCTGCAGATGGAAAAGTCCACTGTTAGCACATTTACTACAAGCAATACAAAAAAATCATGATTTTTATAAAGGGTAAACAGATCAATACTATGGAGTTTGTATTATTGTGCAAATCAGCAGTTCATTAGAAAATCAAATCTCGATTTGTGTTTTTAACCTACCATACTACTCTGAATCTCATGCCTCATTTGGCAACACCCTCTAAACAACTGTAGAAGGTACATTAGGACATAGATAGAGATCTTTTTGCCATCCAAGTGGCAGGGTACCCCTCTCACTTTATTTGTTTTAGGATATGGTACACCAGTAGCAATTAAGCCAGCTGATAAGTTGAGAGGTAGGGTTACGCTACAGTTAATGGGAATATTAAAAGCTATGAATAGCATGTTCATAATCATCATTTGAGCCAATTCCTAGCAGTTCAGCAATAGTGAAGTTGACTAATGCTCAAACTCCCGTTCGTTCAAATTTAAAGGTCTTAAAAAGTGCCCTAATTTCGTACATTTTACCATCATAGCTGTCACTTGGGCGTCCGGTCTACCCTGCTACTCATTTCATTAGCAAGATAAATGTATCTTACTGCTTGCTAGGCAACAACAGAGTGGCCCTCACGTCAGACAACATCTTGCATTTAGCTTTATGATGTCAGCTTGCTAGGCAACAGATTGGCCCTCATGTCAGACAACATCTTGCCTTCGCTTTATGATGTCAGATCATCACCGGTCCAATTGTCCTTGTGGAAGCGGACCACACAGGAGGATGAGATATCAGAAGTTATGCAGTAGGTTGCTATCTCTATTCATGACTGCAAGGCAAGTCGGAGGTGGAATGGCAAATACTCTGAACCACTCAAAGCACTGTGGCCTTTTTTAAAGTGGGATGCAGATACAAAAACAGAGACTATCCTTACCAACAATCCTTCTTGAGTATCAGAGTCCAACATACAGAGTGCAGCGGAAGACGTTAAATGTGCTTCATTCCGTGAGAACGCAACTCTATAGTTCTACAGTGAGATAGTGCATTTCAGCCTCAAAGGAAGCAATGTCCTCAAACGGAACATTGGTGGCACCAGGATCTAAAGCAGGCTTAAGAAGCCTTGGATGCAGTCAGTCTTTTATTAACTATCATGACCGACACAATGTGATCCATAATACTTCCATTTTGACAGAAATTACATTCAACCACAGGCCCCCACTAGAAGGTAGTGATGACATTCAGGTGCTGAAAACGTCTTTTTAATGCCTAAAGGAATGATTGTGAGCTTTACTTACCATATATATTGGTCAAATGATGCCCTATGCCGGAAGACTGTCTTTTTTTTTTTTCTTCAGTATCGGCAATGCAGAGACAATTTGTTGCGAAACACTGCCACTGCTGGTCATTCAGTATAATCTGCAGATGGAAAAGTCCACTGTTAGCACATTTACTACAAGCAATACAAAAAAATCATGATTTTTATAAAGGGTAAACAGATCAATACTATGGAGTTTGTATTATTGTGAAAATCAGCATCTCATTAGAAAATCAAATCTCGATTTGTGTTTTTAACCTACCATACTACTCTGAATCTCATGCCTCTTTTTCCAACACGCTCTAAACAACTGTAGAAGGTACATTAGGACATAGATAGAGATCTTTTTGCCAGCCAAGTGGCAGCGTACCCCTCTCACTTTATTTGATTTAGGATATGGTACACCAGTAGCAATTAAGCCAGCTGATAAGTTGAGAGGTAGGGTTACGCTACAGTTAATGGGAATGATAAAAGCTATGAATAGCATGTTCATAATCATCATTTGAGCCAATTCCTAGCAGTTCAGCAATAGTGAAGTTGACTAGTGCTCAAACTCCAGTTCGTTCAAATTTAGAGGTCTTAAAAAGTGCCCTAATTTCGTACATTTTACCATCATAGCTGTCACTTGGGCGTCCGGTCTACCCTGCTACTCATTTCATTAGCAAGATAAATGTATCTTACTGCTTGCTAGGCAACAGCAGAGTGGCCCTCACGTCAGACAACATCTTGCGTTTAGCTTTATGATGTCAGCTTGCTAGGCAACAGATTGGCCCTCATGTCAGACAACATCTTGCTTTCGCTTTATGATGTCAGATCATCACTGGTCCAATTGTCCTTGTGGAAGCGGACCACACAGGAGGATGAGATATCAGAAGTTATGCAGTAGGTTGCTATCTCTATTCATGACCGCAAGGCAAGTCGGAGGTGGAATGGCAAATACTCTGAACCACTCAAAGCACTGTGGCCTTTTTTAAAGTGGGATGCAGATACAAAAACAGAGACTATCCTTACCAACAATCCTTCTTGAGTATCAGAGTCCAACATACAGAGTGCAGCGGAAGACGTTAAATGTGCTTCATTCCGTGAGAACGCAACTCTATAGTTCTACAGTGAGATAGTGCATTTCAGCCTCAAAGGAAGCAATGTCCTCAAACGGAACATTGGTGGCACCAGGATTTAAAGCAGGCTTAAGAAGCCTTGGATGCAGTCAGTCTTTTATTAACTATCATGACCGACACAATGTGATCCATAATACTTCCATTTTGGCAGAAATTACATTCAAGCACAGGCCCCCACTAGAAGGTAGTGATGACATTCAGGTGCTGAAAACGTCTTTTTAATGCCTAAAGGAATGATTGTGAGCTTTACTTACCATATATATTGGTCAAATGATGCCCTATGCCGGAAGACTGTTTTTTTTTTTTTTTTCTTCAGTATCGGCAATGCAGAGACAATTTGTTGCGAAACACTGCCACTGCTGGTCATTCAGTATAATCTGCAGATGGAAAAGTCCACTGTTAGCACATTTACTACAAGCAATACAAAAAAATCATGATTTTTATAAAGGGTAAACAGATCAATACTATGGAGTTTGTATTATTGTGCAAATCAGCAGTTCATTAGAAAATCAAATCTCGATTTGTGTTTTTAACCTACCATACTACTCTGAATCTCATGCCTCATTTGGCAACACCCTCTAAACAACTGTAGAAGGTACATTAGGACATAGATAGAGATCTTTTTGCCATCCAAGTGGCAGCGTACCCCTCTCACTTTATTTGTTTTAGGATATGGTACACCAGTAGCAATTAAGCCAGCTGATAAGTTGAGAGGTAGGGTTACGCTACAGTTAATGGGAATGATAAATGCTATGAATAGCATGTTCATAATCATCATTTGAGCCAATTCCTAGCAGTTCAGCAATAGTGAAGTTGACTAGTGCTCAAACTCCCGTTCGTTCAAATTTAGAGGTCTTAAAAAGTGCCCTAATTTCGTACATTTTACCATCATAGCTGTCACTTGGGCGTCCGGTCTACCCTGCTACTCATTTCATTAGCAAGATAAATGTATCTTACTGCTTGCTAGGCAACAGCAGAGTGGCCCTCACGTCAGACAACATCTTGCGTTTAGCTTTATGATGTCAGCTTGCTAGGCAACAGATTGGCCCTCATGTCAGACAACATCTTGCTTTCGCTTTATGATGTCAGATCATCACTGGTCCAATTGTCCTTGTGGAAGCGGACCACACAGGAGGATGAGATATCAGAAGTTATGCAGTAGGTTGCTATCTCTATTCATGACCGCAAGGCAAGTCGGAGGTGGAATGGCAAATACTCTGAACCACTCAAAGCACTGTGGCCTTTTTTAAAGTGGGATGCAGATACAAAAACAGAGACTATCCTTACCAACAATCCTTCTTGAGTATCAGAGTCCAACATACAGAGTGCAGCGGAAGACGTTAAATGTGCTTCATTCCGTGAGAACGCAACTCTATAGTTCTACAGTGAGATAGTGCATTTCAGCCTCAAAGGAAGCAATGTCCTCAAACGGAACATTGGTGGCACCAGGATCTAAAGCAGGCTTAAGAAGCCTTGGATGCAGTCAGTCTTTTATTAACTATCATGACCGACACAATGTGATCCATAATACTTCCATTTTGGCAGAAATTACATTCAAGCACAGGCCCCCACTAGAAGGTAGTGATGACATTAAGGTGCTGAAAACGTCTTTTTAATGCCTAAAGGAATGATTGTGAGCTTTACTTACCATATATATTGGTCAAATGATGCCCTATGCCGGAAGACTGTCTTTTTTTTTTTTCTTCAGTATCGGCAATGCAGAGACAATTTGTTGCGAAACACTGCCACTGCTGGTCATTCAGTATAATCTGCAGATGGAAAAGTCCACTGTTAGCACATTTACTACAAGCAATACAAAAAAATCATGATTTTTATAAAGGGTAAACAGATCAATACTATGGAGTTTGTATTATTGTGCAAATCAGCAGTTCATTAGAAAATCAAATCTCGATTTGTGTTTTTAACCTACCATACTACTCTGAATCTCATGCCTCATTTGGCAACACCCTCTAAACAACTGTAGAAGGTACATTAGGACATAGATAGAGATCTTTTTGCCATCCAAGTGGCAGGGTACCCCTCTCACTTTATTTGTTTTAGGATATGGTACACCAGTAGCAATTAAGCCAGCTGATAAGTTGAGAGGTAGGGTTACGCTACAGTTAATGGGAATATTAAAAGCTATGAATAGCATGTTCATAATCATCATTTGAGCCAATTCCTAGCAGTTCAGCAATAGTGAAGTTGACTAATGCTCAAACTCCCGTTCGTTCAAATTTAAAGGTCTTAAAAAGTGCCCTAATTTCGTACATTTTACCATCATAGCTGTCACTTGGGCGTCCGGTCTACCCTGCTACTCATTTCATTAGCAAGATAAATGTATCTTACTGCTTGCTAGGCAACAACAGAGTGGCCCTCACGTCAGACAACATCTTGCATTTAGCTTTATGATGTCAGCTTGCTAGGCAACAGATTGGCCCTCATGTCAGACAACATCTTGCCTTCGCTTTATGATGTCAGATCATCACCGGTCCAATTGTCCTTGTGGAAGCGGACCACACAGGAGGATGAGATATCAGAAGTTATGCAGTAGGTTGCTATCTCTATTCATGACCGCAAGGCAAGTCGGAGGTGGAATGGCAAATACTCTGAACCACTCAAAGCACTGTGGCCTTTTTTAAAGTGGGATGCAGATACAAAAACAGAGACTATCCTTACCAACAATCCTTCTTGAGTATCAGAGTCCAACATACAGAGTGCAGCGGAAGACGTTAAATGTGCTTCATTCCGTGAGAACGCAACTCTATAGTTCTACAGTGAGATAGTGCATTTCAGCCTCAAAGGAAGCAATGTCCTCAAACGGAACATTGGTGGCACCAGGATCTAAAGCAGGCTTAAGAAGCCTTGGATGCAGTCAGTCTTTTATTAACTATCATGACCGACACAATGTGATCCATAATACTTCCATTTTGACAGAAATTACATTCAAGCACAGGCCCCCACTAGAAGGTAGTGATGACATTCAGGTGCTGAAAACGTCTTTTTAATGCCTAAAGGAATGATTGTGAGCTTTACTTACCATATATATTGGTCAAATGATGCCCTATGCCGGAAGACTGTCTTTTTTTTTTTTCTTCAGTATCGGCAATGCAGAGACAATTTGTTGCGAAACACTGCCACTGCTGGTCATTCTGTATAATCTGCAGATGGAAAAGTCCACTGTTAGCACATTTACTACAAGCAATACAAAAAAATCATGATTTTTATAAAGGGTAAACAGATCAATACTATGGAGTTTGTATTATTGTGAAAATCAGCATCTCATTAGAAAATCAAATCTCGATTTGTGTTTTTAACCTACCATACTACTCTGAATCTCATGCCTCTTTTTCCAACACGCTCTAAACAACTGTAGAAGGTACATTAGGACATAGATAGAGATCTTTTTGCCAGCCAAGTGGCAGCGTACCCCTCTCACTTTATTTGATTTAGGATATGGTACACCAGTAGCAATTAAGCCAGCTGATAAGTTGAGAGGTAGGGTTACGCTACAGTTAATGGGAATGATAAAAGCTATGAATAGCATGTTCATAATCATCATTTGAGCCAATTCCTAGCAGTTCAGCAATAGTGAAGTTGACTAATGCTCAAACTCCCGTTCGTTCAAATTTAGAGGTCTTAAAAAGTGCCCTAATTTCGTACATTTTACCATCATAGCTGTCACTTGGGCGTCCGGTCTACCCTGCTACTCATTTCATTACCAAGATAAATGTATCTTACTGCTTGCTAGGCAACAGCAGAGTGGCCCTCACGTCAGACAACATCTTGCGTTTAGCTTTATGATGTCAGCTTGCTAGGCAACAGATTGGCCCTCATGTCAGACAACATCTTGCTTTCGCTTTATGATGTCAGATCATCACTGGTCCAATTGTCCTTGTGGAAGCGGACCACACAGGAGGATGAGATATCAGAAGTTATGCAGTAGGTTGCTATCTCTATTCATGACCGCAAGGCAAGTCGGAGGTGGAATGGCAAATACTCTGAACCACTCAAAGCACTGTGGCCTTTTTTAAAGTGGGATGCAGATACAAAAACAGAGACTATCCTTACCAACAATCCTTCTTGAGTATCAGAGTCTAACATACAGAGTGCAGCGGAAGACGTTAAATGTGCTTCATTCCGTGAGAACGCAACTCTATAGTTCTACAGTGAGATAGTGCATTTCAGCCTCTAAGGAAGCAATGTCCTCAAACGGAACATTGGTGGCACCAGGATCTAAAGCAGGCTTAAGAAGCCTTGGATGCAGTCAGTCTTTTATTAACTATCATGACCGACACAATGTGATCCATAATACTTCCATTTTGGCAGAAATTACATTCAAGCACAGGCCCCCACTAGAAGGTAGTGATGACATTCAGGTGCTGAAAACGTCTTTTTAATGCCTAAAGGAATGATTGTGAGCTTTACTTACCATATATATTGGTCAAATGATGCCCTATGCCGGAAGACTGTCTTTTTTTTTTTCTTCAGTATCGGCAATGCAGAGACAATTTGTTGCGAAACACTGCCACTGCTGGTCATTCAGTATAATCTGCAGATGGAAAAGTCCACTGTTAGCACATTTACTACAAGCAATACAAAAAAATCATGATTTTTATAAAGGGTAAACCGATCAATACTATGGAGTTTGTATTATTGTGAAAATCAGCATCTCATTAGAAAATCAAATCTCGATTTGTGTTTTTAACCTACCATACTACTCTGAATCTCATGCCTCTTTTGCCAACACGCTCTAAACAACTGTAGAAGGTACATTAGGACATAGATAGAGATCTTTTTGCCAGCCAAGTGGCAGCGTACCCCTCTCACTTTATTTGATTTAGGATATGGTACACCAGTAGCAATTAAGCCAGCTGATAAGTTGAGAGGTAGGGTTACGCTACAGTTAATGGGAATGATAAAAGCTATGAATAGCATGTTCATAATCATCATTTGAGCCAATTCCTAGCAGTTCAGCAATAGTGAAGTTGACTAGTGCTCAAACTCCCGTTCGTTCAAATTTAGAGGTCTTAAAAAGTGCCCTAATTTCGTACATTTTACCATCATAGCTGTCACTTGGGCGTCCGGTCTACCCTGCTACTCATTTCATTAGCAAGATAAATGTATCTTACTGCTTGCTAGGCAACAGCAGAGTGGCCCTCACGTCAGACAACATCTTGCGTTTAGCTTTATGATGTCAGCTTGCTAGGCAACAGATTGGCCCTCATGTCAGACAACATCTTGCTTTCGCTTTATGATGTCAGATCATCACTGGTCCAATTGTCCTTGTGGAAGCGGACCACACAGGAGGATGAGATATCAGAAGTTATGCAGTAGGTTGCTATCTCTATTCATGACCGCAAGGCAAGTCGGAGGTGGAATGGCAAATACTCTGAACCACTCAAAGCACTGTGGCCTTTTTTAAAGTGGGATGCAGATACAAAAACAGAGACTATCCTTACCAACAATCCTTCTTGAGTATCAGAGTCCAACATACAGAGTGCAGCGGAAGACGTTAAATGTGCTTCATTCCGTGAGAACGCAACTCTATAGTTCTACAGTGAGATAGTGCATTTCAGCCTCAAAGGAAGCAATGTCCTCAAACGGAACATTGGTGGCACCAGGATCTAAAGCAGGCTTAAGAAGCCTTGGATGCAGTCAGTCTTTTATTAACTATCATGACCGACACAATGTGATCCATAATACTTCCATTTTGGCAGAAATTACATTCAAGCACAGGCCCCCACTAGAAGGTAGTGATGACATTCAGGTGCTGAAAACGTCTTTTTAATGCCTAAAGGAATGATTGTGAGCTTTACTTACCATATATATTGGTCAAATGATGCCCTATGCCGGAAGACTGTCTTTTTTTTTTTTCTTCAGTATCGGCAATGCAGAGACAATTTGTTGCGAAACACTGCCACTGCTGGTCATTCAGTATAATCTGCAGATGGAAAAGTCCACTGTTAGCACATTTACTACAAGCAATACAAAAAAATCATGATTTTTATAAAGGGTAAACAGATCAATACTATGGAGTTTGTATTATTGTGCAAATCAGCAGTTCATTAGAAAATCAAATCTCGATTTGTGTTTTTAACCTACCATACTACTCTGAATCTCATGCCTCATTTGGCAACACCCTCTAAACAACTGTAGAAGGTACATTAGGACATAGATAGAGATCTTTTTGCCATCCAAGTGGCAGCGTACCCCTCTCACTTTATTTGTTTTAGGATATGGTATACCAGTAGCAATTAAGCCAGCTGATAAGTTGAGAGGTAGGGTTACGCTACAGTTAATGGGAATAATAAAAGCTATGAATAGCATGTTCATAATCATCATTTGAGCCAATTCCTAGCAGTTCAGCAATAGTGAAGTTGACTATTGCTCAAACTCCCGTTCGTTCAAATTTAAAGGTCTTAAAAAGTGCCCTAATTTCGTACATTTTACCATCATAGCTGTCACTTGGGCATCCGGTCTACCCTGCTACTCATTTCATTAGCAAGATAAATGTATCTTACTGCTTGCTAGGCAACAACAGAGTGGCCCTCACGTCAGACAACATCTTGCATTTAGCTTTATGATGTCAGCTTGCTAGGCAACAGATGGGCCCTCATGTCAGACAACATCTTGCCTTCGCTTTATGATGTCAGATCATCACTGGTCCAATTGTCCTTGTGGAAGCGGACCACACAGGAGGATGAGATATCAGAAGTTATGCAGTAGGTTGCTATCTCTATTCATGACCGCAAGGCAAGTCGGAGGTGGAATGGCAAATACTCTGAACCACTCAAAGCACTGTGGCCTTTTTTAAAGTGGGATGCAGATACAAAAACAGAGACTATCCTTACCAACAATCCTTCTTGAGTATCAGAGTCCAACATACAGAGTGCAGCGGAAGACGTTAAATGTGCTTCATTCCGTGAGACCGCAACTCTATAGTTCTACAGTGAGATAGTGCATTTCAGCCTCAAAGGAAGCAATGTCCTCAAACGGAACATTGGTGGCACCAGGATCTAAAGCAGGCTTAAGAAGCCTTGGATGCAGTCAGTCTTTTATTAACTATCATGACCGACACAATGTGATCCATAATACTTCCATTTTGACAGAAATTACATTCAAGCACAGGCCCCCACTAGAAGGTAGTGATGACATTCAGGTGCTGAAAACGTCTTTTTAATGCCTAAAGGAATGATTGTGAGCTTTACTTACCATATATATTGGTCAAATGATGCCCTATGCCGGAAGACTGTCTTTTTTTTTTTCTTCAGTATCGGCAATGCAGAGACAATTTGTTGCGAAACACTGCCACTGCTGGTCATTCAGTATAATCTGCAGATGGAAAAGTCCACTGTTAGCACATTTACTACAAGCAATACAAAAAAATCATGATTTTTATAAAGGGTAAACAGATCAATACTATGGAGTTTGTATTATTGTGAAAATCAGCATTCATTAGAAAATCAAATCTCGATTTGTGTTTTTAACCTACCATACTACTCTGAATCTCATGCCTCTTTTTCCAACACGCTCTAAACAACTGTAGAAGGTACATTAGGACATAGATAGAGATCTTTTTGCCAGCCAAGTGGCAGCGTACCCCTCTCACTTTATTTGATTTAGGATATGGTACACCAGTAGCAATTAAGCCAGCTGATAAGTTGAGAGGTAGGGTTACGCTACAGTTAATGGGAATGATAAAAGCTATGAATAGCATGTTCATAATCATCATTTGAGCCAATTCCTAGCAGTTCAGCAATAGTGAAGTTGACTAATGCTCAAACTCCCGTTCGTTCAAATTTAGAGGTCTTAAAAAGTGCCCTAATTTCGTACATTTTACCATCATAGCTGTCACTTGGGCGTCCGGTCTACCCTGCTACTCATTTCATTAGCTAGATAAATGTATCTTACTGCTTGCTAGGCAACAGCAGAGTGGCCCTCACGTCAGACAACATCTTGCGTTTAGCTTTATGATGTCAGCTTGCTAGGCAACAGATTGGCCCTCATGTCAGACAACATCTTGCTTTCGCTTTATGATGTCAGATCATCACTGGTCCAATTGTCCTTGTGGAAGCGGACCACACAGGAGGATGAGATATCAGAAGTTATGCAGTAGGTTGCTATCTCTATTCATGACCGCAAGGCAAGTCGGAGGTGGAATGGCAAATACTCTGAACCACTCAAAGCACTGTGGCCTTTTTTAAAGTGGGATGCAGATACAAAAACAGAGACTATCCTTACCAACAATCCTTCTTGAGTATCAGAGTCCAACATACAGAGTGCAGCGGAAGACGTTAAATGTGCTTCATTCCGTGAGAACGCAACACTATAGTTCTACAGTGAGATAGTGCATTTCAGCCTCAAAGGAAGCAATGTCCTCAAACGGAACATTGGTGGCACCAGGATCTAAAGCAGGCTTAAGAAGCCTTGGATGCAGTCAGTCTTTTATTAACTATCATGACCGACACAATGTGATCCATAATACTTCCATTTTGGCAGAAATTACATTCAAGCACAGGCCCCCACTAGAAGGTAGTGATGACATTCAGGTGCTGAAAACGTCTTTTTAATGCCTAAAGGAATGATTGTGAGCTTTACTTACCATATATATTGGTCAAATGATGCCCTATGCCGGAAGACTGTCTTTTTTTTTTTTCTTCAGTATCGGCAATGCAGAGACAATTTGTTGCGAAACACTGCCACTGCTGGTCATTCAGTATAATCTGCAGATGGAAAAGTCCACTGTTAGCACATTTACTACAAGCAATACAAAAAAATCATGATTTTTATAAAGGGTAAACAGATCAATACTATGGAGTTTGTATTATTGTGCAAATCAGCAGTTCATTAGAAAATCAAATCTCGATTTGTGTTTTTAACCTACCATACTACTCTGAATCTCATGCCTCATTTGGCAACACCCTCTAAACAACTGTAGAAGGTACATTAGGACATAGATAGAGATCTTTTTGCCATCCAAGTGGCAGCGTACCCCTCTCACTTTATTTGTTTTAGGATATGGTATACCAGTAGCAATTAAGCCAGCTGATAAGTTGAGAGGTAGGGTTACGCTACAGTTAATGGGAATAATAAAAGCTATGAATAGCATGTTCATAATCATCATTTGAGCCAATTCCTAGCAGTTCAGCAATAGTGAAGTTGACTATTGCTCAAACTCCCGTTCGTTCAAATTTAAAGGTCTTAAAAAGTGCCCTAATTTCGTACATTTTACCATCATAGCTGTCACTTGGGCATCCGGTCTACCCTGCTACTCATTTCATTAGCAAGATAAATGTATCTTACTGCTTGCTAGGCAACAACAGAGTGGCCCTCACGTCAGACAACATCTTGCATTTAGCTTTATGATGTCAGCTTGCTAGGCAACAGATGGGCCCTCATGTCAGACAACATCTTGCCTTCGCTTTATGATGTCAGATCATCACTGGTCCAATTGTCCTTGTGGAAGCGGACCACACAGGAGGATGAGATATCAGAAGTTATGCAGTAGGTTGCTATCTCTATTCATGACCGCAAGGCAAGTCGGAGGTGGAATGGCAAATACTCTGAACCACTCAAAGCACTGTGGCCTTTTTTAAAGTGGGATGCAGATACAAAAACAGAGACTATCCTAACCAACAATCCTTCTTGAGTATCAGAGTCCAACATACAGAGTGCAGCGGAAGACGTTAAATGTGCTTCATTCCGTGAGACCGCAACTCTATAGTTCTACAGTGAGATAGTGCATTTCAGCCTCAAAGGAAGCAATGTCCTCAAACGGAACATTGGTGGCACCAGGATCTAAAGCAGGCTTAAGAAGCCTTGGATGCAGTCAGTCTTTTATTAACTATCATGACCGACACAATGTGATCCATAATACTTCCATTTTGACAGAAATTACATTCAAGCACAGGCCCCCACTAGAAGGTAGTGATGACATTCAGGTGCTGAAAACGTCTTTTTAATGCCTAAAGGAATGATTGTGAGCTTTACTTACCATATATATTGGTCAAATGATGCCCTATGCCGGAAGACTGTCTTTTTTTTTTTCTTCAGTATCGGCAATGCAGAGACAATTTGTTGCGAAACACTGCCACTGCTGGTCATTCAGTATAATCTGCAGATGGAAAAGTCCACTGTTAGCACATTTACTACAAGCAATACAAAAAAATCATGATTTTTATAAAGGGTAAACAGATCAATACTATGGAGTTTGTATTATTGTGAAAATCAGCATTCATTAGAAAATCAAATCTCGATTTGTGTTTTTAACCTACCATACTACTCTGAATCTCATGCCTCTTTTTCCAACACGCTCTAAACAACTGTAGAAGGTACATTAGGACATAGATAGAGATCTTTTTGCCAGCCAAGTGGCAGCGTACCCCTCTCACTTTATTTGATTTAGGATATGGTACACCAGTAGCAATTAAGCCAGCTGATAAGTTGAGAGGTAGGGTTACGCTACAGTTAATGGGAATGATAAAAGCTATGAATAGCATGTTCATAATCATCATTTGAGCCAATTCCTAGCAGTTCAGCAATAGTGAAGTTGACTAATGCTCAAACTCCCGTTCGTTCAAATTTAGAGGTCTTAAAAAGTGCCCTAATTTCGTACATTTTACCATCATAGCTGTCACTTGGGCGTCCGGTCTACCCTGCTACTCATTTCATTAGCAAGATAAATGTATCTTACTGCTTGCTAGGCAACAGCAGAGTGGCCCTCACGTCAGACAACATCTTGCGTTTAGCTTTATGATGTCAGCTTGCTAGGCAACAGATTGGCCCTCATGTCAGACAACATCTTGCTTTCGCTTTATGATGTCAGATCATCACTGGTCCAATTGTCCTTGTGGAAGCGGACCACACAGGAGGATGAGATATCAGAAGTTATGCAGTAGGTTGCTATCTCTATTCATGACCGCAAGGCAAGTCGGAGGTGGAATGGCAAATACTCTGAACCACTCAAAGCACTGTGGCCTTTTTTAAAGTGGGATGCAGATACAAAAACAGAGACTATCCTTACCAACAATCCTTCTTGAGTATCAGAGTCCAACATACAGAGTGCAGCGGAAGACGTTAAATGTGCTTCATTCCGTGAGAACGCAACTCTATAGTTCTACAGTGAGATAGTGCATTTCAGCCTCAAAGGAAGCAATGTCCTCAAACGGAACATTGGTGGCACCAGGATCTAAAGCAGGCTTAAGAAGCCTTGGATGCAGTCAGTCTTTTATTAACTATCATGACCGACACAATGTGAATATGTGATCCATAATACTTCCATTTTGGCAGAAATTACATTCAAGCACAGGCCCCCACTAGAAGGTAGTGATGACATTAAGGTGCTGAAAACGTCTTTTTAATGCCTAAAGGAATGATTGTGAGCTTTACTTACCATATATATTGGTCAAATGATGCCCTATGCCGGAAGACTGTCTTTTTTTTTTTTCTTCAGTATCGGCAATGCAGAGACAATTTGTTGCGAAACACTGCCACTGCTGGTCATTCAGTATAATCTGCAGATGGAAAAGTCCACTGTTAGCACATTTACTACAAGCAATACAAAAAAATCATGATTTTTATAAAGGGTAAACAGATCAATACTATGGAGTTTGTATTATTGTGCAAATCAGCAGTTCATTAGAAAATCAAATCTCGATTTGTGTTTTTAACCTACCATACTACTCTGAATCTCATGCCTCATTTGGCAACACCCTCTAAACAACTGTAGAAGGTACATTAGGACATAGATAGAGATCTTTTTGCCAGCCAAGTGGCAGCGTACCCCTCTCACTTTATTTGATTTAGGATATGGTACACCAGTAGCAATTAAGCCAGCTGATAAGTTGAGAGGTAGGGTTACGCTACAGTTAATGGGAATGATAAAAGCTATGAATAGCATGTTCATAATCATCATTTGAGCCAATTCCTAGCAGTTCAGCAATAGTGAAGTTGACTAATGCTCAAACTCCCGTTCGTTCAAATTTAGAGGTCTTAAAAAGTGCCCAAATTTCGTACATTTTACCATCATAGCTGTCACTTGGGCGTCCGGTCTACCCTGCTACTCATTTCATTAGCAAGATAAATGTACCTTACTGCTTGCTAGGCAACAGCAGAGTGGCCCTCACGTCAGACAACATCTTGCGTTTAGCTTTATGATGTCAGCTTGCTAGGCAACAGATTGGCCCTCATGTCAGACAACATCTTGCTTTCGCTTTATGATGTCAGATCATCACTGGTCCAATTGTCCTTGTGGAAGCGGACCACACAGGAGGATGAGATATCAGAAGTTATGCAGTAGGTTGCTATCTCTATTCATGACCGCAAGGCAAGTCGGAGGTGGAATGGCAAATACTCTGAACGACTCAAAGCACTGTGGCCTTTTTTAAAGTGGGATGCAGATACAAAAACAGAGACTATCCTTACCAACAATCCTTCTTGAGTATCAGAGTCTAACATACAGAGTGCAGTGGAAGACGTTAAATGTGCTTCATTCCGTGAGAACGCAACTCTATAGTTCTACAGTGAGATAGTGCATTTCAGCCTCAAAGGAAGCAATGTCCTCAAACGGAACATTGGTGGCACCAGGATCTAAAGCAGGCTTAAGAAGCCTTGGATGCAGTCAGTCTTTTATTAACTATCATGACCGACACAATGTGATCCATAATACTTCCATTTTGGCAGAAATTACATTCAAGCACAGGCCCCCACTAGAAGGTAGTGATGACATTCAGGTGCTGAAAACGTCTTTTTAATGCCTAAAGGAATGATTGTGAGCTTTACTTACCACATATATATTGGTCAAATGATGCCCTATGCCGGAAGACTGTCTTTTTTTTTTTCTTCAGTATCGGCAATGCAGAGACAATTTGTTGCGAAACACTGCCACTGCTGGTCATTCAGTATAATCTGCAGATGGAAAAGTCCACTGTTAGCACATTTACTACAAGCAATACAAAAAAATCATGATTTTTATAAAGGGTAAACCGATCAATACTATGGAGTTTGTATTATTGTGAAAATCAGCATCTCATTAGAAAATCAAATCTCGATTTGTGTTTTTAACCTACCATACTACTCTGAATCTCATGCCTCTTTTGCCAACACGCTCTAAACAACTGTAGAAGGTACATTAGGACATAGATAGAGATCTTTTTGCCAGCCAAGTGGCAGCGTACCCCTCTCACTTTATTTGATTTAGGATATGGTACACCAGTAGCAATTAAGCCAGCTGATAAGTTGAGAGGTAGGGTTACGCTACAGTTAATGGGAATGATAAAAGCTATGAATAGCATGTTCATAATCATCATTTGAGCCAATTCCTAGCAGTTCAGCAATAGTGAAGTTGACTAGTGCTCAAACTCCCGTTCGTTCAAATTTAGAGGTCTTAAAAAGTGCCCTAATTTCGTACATTTTACCATCATAGCTGTCACTTGGGCGTCCGGTCTACCCTGCTACTCATTTCATTAGCAAGATAAATGTATCTTACTGCTTGCTAGGCAACAGCAGAGTGGCCCTCACGTCAGACAACATCTTGCGTTTAGCTTTATGATGTCAGCTTGCTAGGCAACAGATTGGCCCTCATGTCAGACAACATCTTGCTTTCGCTTTATGATGTCAGATCATCACTGGTCCAATTGTCCTTGTGGAAGCGGACCACACAGGAGGATGAGATATCAGAAGTTATGCAGTAGGTTGCTATCTCTATTCATGACCGCAAGGCAAGTCGGAGGTGGAATGGCAAATACTCTGAACCACTCAAAGCACTGTGGCCTTTTTTAAAGTGGGATGCAGATACAAAAACAGAGACTATCCTTACCAACAATCCTTCTTGAGTATCAGAGTCCAACATACAGAGTGCAGCGGAAGACGTTAAATGTGCTTCATTCCGTGAGAACGCAACTCTATAGTTCTACAGTGAGATAGTGCATTTCAGCCTCAAAGGAAGCAATGTCCTCAAACGGAACATTGGTGGCACCAGGATCTAAAGCAGGCTTAAGAAGCCTTGGATGCAGTCAGTCTTTTATTAACTATCATGACCGACACAATGTGATCCATAATACTTCCATTTTGGCAGAAATTACATTCAAGCACAGGCCCCCACTAGAAGGTAGTGATGACATTCAGGTGCTGAAAACGTCTTTTTAATGCCTAAAGGAATGATTGTGAGCTTTACTTACCATATATATTGGTCAAATGATGCCCTATGCCGGAAGACTGTCTTTTTTTTTTTTCTTCAGTATCGGCAATGCAGAGACAATTTGTTGCGAAACACTGCCACTGCTGGTCATTCAGTATAATCTGCAGATGGAAAAGTCCACTGTTAGCACATTTACTACAAGCAATACAAAAAAATCATGATTTTTATAAAGGGTAAACAGATCAATACTATGGAGTTTGTATTATTGTGCAAATCAGCAGTTCATTAGAAAATCAAATCTCGATTTGTGTTTTTAACCTACCATACTACTCTGAATCTCATGCCTCATTTGGCAACACCCTCTAAACAACTGTAGAAGGTACATTAGGACATAGATAGAGATCTTTTTGCCATCCAAGTGGCAGCGTACCCCTCTCACTTTATTTGTTTTAGGATATGGTATACCAGTAGCAATTAAGCCAGCTGATAAGTTGAGAGGTAGGGTTACGCTACAGTTAATGGGAATAATAAAAGCTATGAATAGCATGTTCATAATCATCATTTGAGCCAATTCCTAGCAGTTCAGCAATAGTGAAGTTGACTATTGCTCAAACTCCCGTTCGTTCAAATTTAAAGGTCTTAAAAAGTGCCCTAATTTCGTACATTTTACCATCATAGCTGTCACTTGGGCATCCGGTCTACCCTGCTACTCATTTCATTAGCAAGATAAATGTATCTTACTGCTTGCTAGGCAACAACAGAGTGGCCCTCACGTCAGACAACATCTTGCATTTAGCTTTATGATGTCAGCTTGCTAGGCAACAGATGGGCCCTCATGTCAGACAACATCTTGCCTTCGCTTTATGATGTCAGATCATCACTGGTCCAATTGTCCTTGTGGAAGCGGACCACACAGGAGGATGAGATATCAGAAGTTATGCAGTAGGTTGCTATCTCTATTCATGACCGCAAGGCAAGTCGGAGGTGGAATGGCAAATACTCTGAACCACTCAAAGCACTGTGGCCTTTTTTAAAGTGGGATGCAGATACAAAAACAGAGACTATCCTAACCAACAATCCTTCTTGAGTATCAGAGTCCAACATACAGAGTGCAGCGGAAGACGTTAAATGTGCTTCATTCCGTGAGACCGCAACTCTATAGTTCTACAGTGAGATAGTGCATTTCAGCCTCAAAGGAAGCAATGTCCTCAAACGGAACATTGGTGGCACCAGGATCTAAAGCAGGCTTAAGAAGCCTTGGATGCAGTCAGTCTTTTATTAACTATCATGACCGACACAATGTGATCCATAATACTTCCATTTTGACAGAAATTACATTCAAGCACAGGCCCCCACTAGAAGGTAGTGATGACATTCAGGTGCTGAAAACGTCTTTTTAATGCCTAAAGGAATGATTGTGAGCTTTACTTACCATATATATTGGTCAAATGATGCCCTATGCCGGAAGACTGTCTTTTTTTTTTTCTTCAGTATCGGCAATGCAGAGACAATTTGTTGCGAAACACTGCCACTGCTGGTCATTCAGTATAATCTGCAGATGGAAAAGTCCACTGTTAGCACATTTACTACAAGCAATACAAAAAAATCATGATTTTTATAAAGGGTAAACAGATCAATACTATGGAGTTTGTATTATTGTGAAAATCAGCATTCATTAGAAAATCAAATCTCGATTTGTGTTTTTAACCTACCATACTACTCTGAATCTCATGCCTCTTTTTCCAACACGCTCTAAACAACTGTAGAAGGTACATTAGGACATAGATAGAGATCTTTTTGCCAGCCAAGTGGCAGCGTACCCCTCTCACTTTATTTGATTTAGGATATGGTACACCAGTAGCAATTAAGCCAGCTGATAAGTTGAGAGGTAGGGTTACGCTACAGTTAATGGGAATGATAAAAGCTATGAATAGCATGTTCATAATCATCATTTGAGCCAATTCCTAGCAGTTCAGCAATAGTGAAGTTGACTAATGCTCAAACTCCCGTTCGTTCAAATTTAGAGGTCTTAAAAAGTGCCCTAATTTCGTACATTTTACCATCATAGCTGTCACTTGGGCGTCCGGTCTACCCTGCTACTCATTTCATTAGCAAGATAAATGTATCTTACTGCTTGCTAGGCAACAGCAGAGTGGCCCTCACGTCAGACAACATCTTGCGTTTAGCTTTATGATGTCAGCTTGCTAGGCAACAGATTGGCCCTCATGTCAGACAACATCTTGCTTTCGCTTTATGATGTCAGATCATCACTGGTCCAATTGTCCTTGTGGAAGCGGACCACACAGGAGGATGAGATATCAGAAGTTATGCAGTAGGTTGCTATCTCTATTCATGACCGCAAGGCAAGTCGGAGGTGGAATGGCAAATACTCTGAACCACTCAAAGCACTGTGGCCTTTTTTAAAGTGGGATGCAGATACAAAAACAGAGACTATCCTTACCAACAATCCTTCTTGAGTATCAGAGTCCAACATACAGAGTGCAGCGGAAGACGTTAAATGTGCTTCATTCCGTGAGAACGCAACTCTATAGTTCTACAGTGAGATAGTGCATTTCAGCCTCAAAGGAAGCAATGTCCTCAAACGGAACATTGGTGGCACCAGGATCTAAAGCAGGCTTAAGAAGCCTTGGATGCAGTCAGTCTTTTATTAACTATCATGACCGACACAATGTGAATATGTGATCCATAATACTTCCATTTTGGCAGAAATTACATTCAAGCACAGGCCCCCACTAGAAGGTAGTGATGACATTAAGGTGCTGAAAACGTCTTTTTAATGCCTAAAGGAATGATTGTGAGCTTTACTTACCATATATATTGGTCAAATGATGCCCTATGCCGGAAGACTGTCTTTTTTTTTTTTCTTCAGTATCGGCAATGCAGAGACAATTTGTTGCGAAACACTGCCACTGCTGGTCATTCAGTATAATCTGCAGATGGAAAAGTCCACTGTTAGCACATTTACTACAAGCAATACAAAAAAATCATGATTTTTATAAAGGGTAAACAGATCAATACTATGGAGTTTGTATTATTGTGCAAATCAGCAGTTCATTAGAAAATCAAATCTCGATTTGTGTTTTTAACCTACCATACTACTCTGAATCTCATGCCTCATTTGGCAACACCCTCTAAACAACTGTAGAAGGTACATTAGGACATAGATAGAGATCTTTTTGCCAGCCAAGTGGCAGCGTACCCCTCTCACTTTATTTGATTTAGGATATGGTACACCAGTAGCAATTAAGCCAGCTGATAAGTTGAGAGGTAGGGTTACGCTACAGTTAATGGGAATGATAAAAGCTATGAATAGCATGTTCATAATCATCATTTGAGCCAATTCCTAGCAGTTCAGCAATAGTGAAGTTGACTAATGCTCAAACTCCCGTTCGTTCAAATTTAGAGGTCTTAAAAAGTGCCCAAATTTCGTACATTTTACCATCATAGCTGTCACTTGGGCGTCCGGTCTACCCTGCTACTCATTTCATTAGCAAGATAAATGTACCTTACTGCTTGCTAGGCAACAGCAGAGTGGCCCTCACGTCAGACAACATCTTGCGTTTAGCTTTATGATGTCAGCTTGCTAGGCAACAGATTGGCCCTCATGTCAGACAACATCTTGCTTTCGCTTTATGATGTCAGATCATCACTGGTCCAATTGTCCTTGTGGAAGCGGACCACACAGGAGGATGAGATATCAGAAGTTATGCAGTAGGTTGCTATCTCTATTCATGACCGCAAGGCAAGTCGGAGGTGGAATGGCAAATACTCTGAACGACTCAAAGCACTGTGGCCTTTTTTAAAGTGGGATGCAGATACAAAAACAGAGACTATCCTTACCAACAATCCTTCTTGAGTATCAGAGTCTAACATACAGAGTGCAGTGGAAGACGTTAAATGTGCTTCATTCCGTGAGAACGCAACTCTATAGTTCTACAGTGAGATAGTGCATTTCAGCCTCAAAGGAAGCAATGTCCTCAAACGGAACATTGGTGGCACCAGGATCTAAAGCAGGCTTAAGAAGCCTTGGATGCAGTCAGTCTTTTATTAACTATCATGACCGACACAATGTGATCCATAATACTTCCATTTTGGCAGAAATTACATTCAAGCACAGGCCCCCACTAGAAGGTAGTGATGACATTCAGGTGCTGAAAACGTCTTTTTAATGCCTAAAGGAATGATTGTGAGCTTTACTTACCACATATATATTGGTCAAATGATGCCCTATGCCGGAAGACTGTCTTTTTTTTTTTCTTCAGTATCGGCAATGCAGAGACAATTTGTTGCGAAACACTGCCACTGCTGGTCATTCAGTATAATCTGCAGATGGAAAAGTCCACTGTTAGCACATTTACTACAAGCAATACAAAAAAATCATGATTTTTATAAAGGGTAAACCGATCAATACTATGGAGTTTGTATTATTGTGAAAATCAGCATCTCATTAGAAAATCAAATCTCGATTTGTGTTTTTAACCTACCATACTACTCTGAATCTCATGCCTCTTTTGCCAACACGCTCTAAACAACTGTAGAAGGTACATTAGGACATAGATAGAGATCTTTTTGCCAGCCAAGTGGCAGCGTACCCCTCTCACTTTATTTGATTTAGGATATGGTACACCAGTAGCAATTAAGCCAGCTGATAAGTTGAGAGGTAGGGTTACGCTACAGTTAATGGGAATGATAAAAGCTATGAATAGCATGTTCATAATCATCATTTGAGCCAATTCCTAGCAGTTCAGCAATAGTGAAGTTGACTAGTGCTCAAACTCCCGTTCGTTCAAATTTAGAGGTCTTAAAAAGTGCCCTAATTTCGTACATTTTACCATCATAGCTGTCACTTGGGCGTCCGGTCTACCCTGCTACTCATTTCATTAGCAAGATAAATGTATCTTACTGCTTGCTAGGCAACAGCAGAGTGGCCCTCACGTCAGACAACATCTTGCGTTTAGCTTTATGATGTCAGCTTGCTAGGCAACAGATTGGCCCTCATGTCAGACAACATCTTGCTTTCGCTTTATGATGTCAGATCATCACTGGTCCAATTGTCCTTGTGGAAGCGGACCACACAGGAGGATGAGATATCAGAAGTTATGCAGTAGGTTGCTATCTCTATTCATGACCGCAAGGCAAGTCGGAGGTGGAATGGCAAATACTCTGAACCACTCAAAGCACTGTGGCCTTTTTTAAAGTGGGATGCAGATACAAAAACAGAGACTATCCTTACCAACAATCCTTCTTGAGTATCAGAGTCCAACATACAGAGTGCAGCGGAAGACGTTAAATGTGCTTCATTCCGTGAGAACGCAACTCTATAGTTCTACAGTGAGATAGTGCATTTCAGCCTCAAAGGAAGCAATGTCCTCAAACGGAACATTGGTGGCACCAGGATCTAAAGCAGGCTTAAGAAGCCTTGGATGCAGTCAGTCTTTTATTAACTATCATGACCGACACAATGTGATCCATAATACTTCCATTTTGGCAGAAATTACATTCAAGCACAGGCCCCCACTAGAAGGTAGTGATGACATTCAGGTGCTGAAAACGTCTTTTTAATGCCTAAAGGAATGATTGTGAGCTTTACTTACCATATATATTGGTCAAATGATGCCCTATGCCGGAAGACTGTCTTTTTTTTTTTTCTTCAGTATCGGCAATGCAGAGACAATTTGTTGCGAAACACTGCCACTGCTGGTCATTCAGTATAATCTGCAGATGGAAAAGTCCACTGTTAGCACATTTACTACAAGCAATACAAAAAAATCATGATTTTTATAAAGGGTAAACAGATCAATACTATGGAGTTTGTATTATTGTGCAAATCAGCAGTTCATTAGAAAATCAAATCTCGATTTGTGTTTTTAACCTACCATACTACTCTGAATCTCATGCCTCATTTGGCAACACCCTCTAAACAACTGTAGAAGGTACATTAGGACATAGATAGAGATCTTTTTGCCATCCAAGTGGCAGCGTACCCCTCTCACTTTATTTGTTTTAGGATATGGTACACCAGTAGCAATTAAGCCAGCTGATAAGTTGAGAGGTAGGGTTACGCTACAGTTAATGGGAATAATAAAAGCTATGAATAGCATGTTCATAATCATCATTTGAGCCAATTCCTAGCAGTTCAGCAATAGTGAAGTTGACTATTGCTCAAACTCCCGTTCGTTCAAATTTAAAGGTCTTAAAAAGTGCCCTAATTTCGTACATTTTACCATCATAGCTGTCACTTGGGCATCCGGTCTACCCTGCTACTCATTTCATTAGCAAGATAAATGTATCTTACTGCTTGCTAGGCAACAACAGAGTGGCCCTCACGTCAGACAACATCTTGCATTTAGCTTTATGATGTCAGCTTGCTAGGCAACAGATGGGCCCTCATGTCAGACAACATCTTGCCTTCGCTTTATGATGTCAGATCATCACTGGTCCAATTGTCCTTGTGGAAGCGGACCACACAGGAGGATGAGATATCAGAAGTTATGCAGTAGGTTGCTATCTCTATTCATGACCGCAAGGCAAGTCGGAGGTGGAATGGCAAATACTCTGAACCACTCAAAGCACTGTGGCCTTTTTTAAAGTGGGATGCAGATACAAAAACAGAGACTATCCTTACCAACAATCCTTCTTGAGTATCAGAGTCCAACATACAGAGTGCAGCGGAAGACGTTAAATGTGCTTCATTCCGTGAGACCGCAACTCTATAGTTCTACAGTGAGATAGTGCATTTCAGCCTCAAAGGAAGCAATGTCCTCAAACGGAACATTGGTGGCACCAGGATCTAAAGCAGGCTTAAGAAGCCTTGGATGCAGTCAGTCTTTTATTAACTATCATGACCGACACAATGTGATCCATAATACTTCCATTTTGACAGAAATTACATTCAAGCACAGGCCCCCACTAGAAGGTAGTGATGACATTCAGGTGCTGAAAACGTCTTTTTAATGCCTAAAGGAATGATTGTGAGCTTTACTTACCATATATATTGGTCAAATGATGCCCTATGCCGGAAGACTGTCTTTTTTTTTTTTCTTCAGTATCGGCAATGCAGAGACAATTTGTTGCGAAACACTGCCACTGCTGGTCATTCAGTATAATCTGCAGATGGAAAAGTCCACTGTTAGCACATTTACTACAAGCAATACAAAAAAATCATGATTTTTATAAAGGGTAAACAGATCAATACTATGGAGTTTGTATTATTGTGAAAATCAGCATTCATTAGAAAATCAAATCTCGATTTGTGTTTTTAACCTACCATACTACTCTGAATCTCATGCCTCTTTTTCCAACACGCTCTAAACAACTGTAGAAGGTACATTAGGACATAGATAGAGATCTTTTTGCCAGCCAAGTGGCAGCGTACCCCTCTCACTTTATTTGATTTAGGATATGGTACACCAGTAGCAATTAAGCCAGCTGATAAGTTGAGAGGTAGGGTTACGCTACAGTTAATGGGAATGATAAAAGCTATGAATAGCATGTTCATAATCATCATTTGAGCCAATTCCTAGCAGTTCAGCAATAGTGAAGTTGACTAATGCTCAAACTCCTGTTCGTTCAAATTTAGAGGTCTTAAAAAGTGCCCTAATTTCGTACATTTTACCATCATAGCTGTCACTTGGGCGTCCGGTCTACCCTGCTACTCATTTCATTAGCAAGATAAATGTATCTTACTGCTTGCTAGGCAACAGCAGAGTGGCCCTCACGTCAGACAACATCTTGCGTTTAGCTTTATGATGTCAGCTTGCTAGGCAACAGATTGGCCCTCATGTCAGACAACATCTTGCTTTCGCTTTATGATGTCAGATCATCACTGGTCCAATTGTCCTTGTGGAAGCGGACCACACAGGAGGATGAGATATCAGAAGTTATGCAGTAGGTTGCTATCTCTATTCATGACCGCAAGGCAAGTCGGAGGTGGAATGGCAAATACTCTGAACCACTCAAAGCACTGTGGCCTTTTTTAAAGTGGGATGCAGATACAAAAACA
Organism: Lissotriton vulgaris; assembly: GCF_964263255.1. Lineage (NCBI taxonomy): Eukaryota > Metazoa > Chordata > Amphibia > Caudata > Salamandridae > Lissotriton > Lissotriton vulgaris. The sequence continues at coordinate 323,334,300 of NC_141700.1, read as the reverse complement.
GAGACTATCCTTACCAACAATCCTTCTTGAGTATCAGAGTCCAACATACAGAGTGCAGCGGAAGACGTTAAATGTGCTTCATTCCGTGAGAACGCAACTCTATAGTTCTACAGTGAGATAGTGCATTTCAGCCTCAAAGGAAGCAATGTCCTCAAACGGAACATTGGTGGCACCAGGATCTAAAGCAGGCTTAAGAAGCCTTGGATGCAGTCAGTCTTTTATTAACTATCATGACCGACACAATGTGATCAATAATACTTCCATTTTGGCAGAAATTACATTCAAGCACAGGCCCCCACTAGAAGGTAGTGATGACATTCAGGTGCTGAAAACGTCTTTTTAATGCCTAAAGGAATGATTGTGAGCTTTACTTACCATATATATTGGTCAAATGATGCCCTATGCCGGAAGACTGTCTTTTTTTTTTTCTTCAGTATCGGCAATGCAGAGACAATTTGTTGCGAAACACTGCCACTGCTGGTCATTCAGTATAATCTGCAGATGGAAAAGTCCACTGTTAGCACATTTACTACAAGCAATACAAAAAAATCATGATTTTTATAAAGGGTAAACCGATCAATACTATGGAGTTTGTATTATTGTGAAAATCAGCATCTCATTAGAAAATCAAATCTCGATTTGTGTTTTTAACCTACCATACTACTCTGAATCTCATGCCTCTTTTGCCAACACGCTCTAAACAACTGTAGAAGGTACATTAGGACATAGATAGAGATCTTTTTGCCAGCCAAGTGGCAGCGTACCCCTCTCACTTTATTTGATTTAGGATATGGTACACCAGTAGCAATTAAGCCAGCTGATAAGTTGAGAGGTAGGGTTACGCTACAGTTAATGGGAATGATAAAAGCTATGAATAGCATGTTCATAATCATCATTTGAGCCAATTCCTAGCAGTTCAGCAATAGTGAAGTTGACTAGTGCTCAAACTCCCGTTCGTTCAAATTTAGAGGTCTTAAAAAGTGCCCTAATTTCGTACATTTTACCATCATAGCTGTCACTGGGGCGTCCGGTCTACCCTGCTACTCATTTCATTAGCAAGATAAATGTATCTTACTGCTTGCTAGGCAACAGCAGAGTGGCCCTCACGTCAGACAACATCTTGCGTTTAGCTTTATGATGTCAGCTTGCTAGGCAACAGATTGGCCCTCATGTCAGACAACATCTTGCTTTCGCTTTATGATGTCAGATCATCACTGGTCCAATTGTCCTTGTGGAATCGGACCACACAGGAGGATGAGATATCAGAAGTTATGCAGTAGGTTGCTATCTCTATTCATGACCGCAAGGCAAGTCGGAGGTGGAATGGCAAATACTCTGAACCACTCAAAGCACTGTGGCCTTTTTTAAAGTGGGATGCAGATACAAAAACAGAGACTATCCTTACCAACAATCCTTCTTGAGTATCAGAGTCCAACATACAGAGTGCAGCGGAAGACGTTAAATGTGCTTCATTCCGTGAGAACGCAACTCTATAGTTCTACAGTGAGATAGTGCATTTCAGCCTCAAAGGAAGCAATGTCCTCAAACGGAACATTGGTGGCACCAGGATCTAAAGCAGGCTTAAGAAGCCTTGGATGCAGTCAGTCTTTTATTAACTATCATGACCGACACAATGTGATCCATAATACTTCCATTTTGGCAGAAATTACATTCAAGCACAGGCCCCCACTAGAAGGTAGTGATGACATTCAGGTGCTGAAAACGTCTTTTTAATGCCTAAAGGAATGATTGTGAGCTTTACTTACCATATATATTGGTCAAATGATGCCCTATGCCGGAAGACTGTCTTTTTTTTTTTTCTTCAGTATCGGCAATGCAGAGACAATTTGTTGCGAAACACTGCCACTGCTGGTCATTCAGTATAATCTGCAGATGGAAAAGTCCACTGTTAGCACATTTACTACAAGCAATACAAAAAAATCATGATTTTTATAAAGGGTAAACAGATCAATACTATGGAGTTTGTATTATTGTGCAAATCAGCAGTTCATTAGAAAATCAAATCTCGATTTGTGTTTTTAACCTACCATACTACTCTGAATCTCATGCCTCATTTGGCAACACCCTCTAAACAACTGTAGAAGGTACATTAGGACATAGATAGAGATCTTTTTGCCAGCCAAGTGGCAGCGTACCCCTCTCACTTTATTTGATTTAGGATATGGTACACCAGTAGCAATTAAGCCAGCTGATAAGTTGAGAGGTAGGGTTACGCTACAGTTAATGGGAATGATAAAAGCTATGAATAGCATGTTCATAATCATCATTTGAGCCAATTCCTAGCAGTTCAGCAATAGTGAAGTTGACTAATGCTCAAACTCCCGTTCGTTCAAATTTAGAGGTCTTAAAAAGTGCCCAAATTTCGTACATTTTACCATCATAGCTGTCACTTGGGCGTCCGGTCTACCCTGCTACTCATTTCATTAGCAAGATAAATGTACCTTACTGCTTGCTAGGCAACAGCAGAGTGGCCCTCACGTCAGACAACATCTTGCGTTTAGCTTTATGATGTCAGCTTGCTAGGCAACAGATTGGCCCTCATGTCAGACAACATCTTGCTTTCGCTTTATGATGTCAGATCATCACTGGTCCAATTGTCCTTGTGGAAGCGGACCACACAGGAGGATGAGATATCAGAAGTTATGCAGTAGGTTGCTATCTCTATTCATGACCGCAAGGCAAGTCGGAGGTGGAATGGCAAATACTCTGAACGACTCAAAGCACTGTGGCCTTTTTTAAAGTGGGATGCAGATACAAAAACAGAGACTATCCTTACCAACAATCCTTCTTGAGTATCAGAGTCTAACATACAGAGTGCAGTGGAAGACGTTAAATGTGCTTCATTCCGTGAGAACGCAACTCTATAGTTCTACAGTGAGATAGTGCATTTCAGCCTCAAAGGAAGCAATGTCCTCAAACGGAACATTGGTGGCACCAGGATCTAAAGCAGGCTTAAGAAGCCTTGGATGCAGTCAGTCTTTTATTAACTATCATGACCCACACAATGTGATCCATAATACTTCCATTTTGGCAGAAATTACATTCAAGCACAGGCCCCCACTAGAAGGTAGTGATGACATTCAGGTGCTGAAAACGTCTTTTTAATGCCTAAAGGAATGATTGTGAGCTTTACTTACCACATATATATTGGTCAAATGATGCCCTATGCCGGAAGACTGTCTTTTTTTTTTTCTTCAGTATCGGCAATGCAGAGACAATTTGTTGCGAAACACTGCCACTGCTGGTCATTCAGTATAATCTGCAGATGGAAAAGTCCACTGTTAGCACATTTACTACAAGCAATACAAAAAAATCATGATTTTTATAAAGGGTAAACCGATCAATACTATGGAGTTTGTATTATTGTGAAAATCAGCATCTCATTAGAAAATCAAATCTCGATTTGTGTTTTTAACCTACCATACTACTCTGAATCTCATGCCTCTTTTGCCAACACGCTCTAAACAACTGTAGAAGGTACATTAGGACATAGATAGAGATCTTTTTGCCAGCCAAGTGGCAGCGTACCCCTCTCACTTTATTTGATTTAGGATATGGTACACCAGTAGCAATTAAGCCAGCTGATAAGTTGAGAGGTAGGGTTACGCTACAGTTAATGGGAATGATAAAAGCTATGAATAGCATGTTCATAATCATCATTTGAGCCAATTCCTAGCAGTTCAGCAATAGTGAAGTTGACTAGTGCTCAAACTCCCGTTCGTTCAAATTTAGAGGTCTTAAAAAGTGCCCTAATTTCGTACATTTTACCATCATAGCTGTCACTTGGGCGTCCGGTCTACCCTGCTACTCATTTCATTAGCAAGATAAATGTATCTTACTGCTTGCTAGGCAACAGCAGAGTGGCCCTCACGTCAGACAACATCTTGCGTTTAGCTTTATGATGTCAGCTTGCTAGGCAACAGATTGGCCCTCATGTCAGACAACATCTTGCTTTCGCTTTATGATGTCAGATCATCACTGGTCCAATTGTCCTTGTGGAAGCGGACCACACAGGAGGATGAGATATCAGAAGTTATGCAGTAGGTTGCTATCTCTATTCATGACCGCAAGGCAAGTCGGAGGTGGAATGGCAAATACTCTGAACCACTCAAAGCACTGTGGCCTTTTTTAAAGTGGGATGCAGATACAAAAACAGAGACTATCCTTACCAACAATCCTTCTTGAGTATCAGAGTCCAACATACAGAGTGCAGCGGAAGACGTTAAATGTGCTTCATTCCGTGAGAACGCAACTCTATAGTTCTACAGTGAGATAGTGCATTTCAGCCTCAAAGGAAGCAATGTCCTCAAACGGAACATTGGTGGCACCAGGATCTAAAGCAGGCTTAAGAAGCCTTGGATGCAGTCAGTCTTTTATTAACTATCATGACCGACACAATGTGATCCATAATACTTCCATTTTGGCAGAAATTACATTCAAGCACAGGCCCCCACTAGAAGGTAGTGATGACATTCAGGTGCTGAAAACGTCTTTTTAATGCCTAAAGGAATGATTGTGAGCTTTACTTACCATATATATTGGTCAAATGATGCCCTATGCCGGAAGACTGTCTTTTTTTTTTTTCTTCAGTATCGGCAATGCAGAGACAATTTGTTGCGAAACACTGCCACTGCTGGTCATTCAGTATAATCTGCAGATGGAAAAGTCCACTGTTAGCACATTTACTACAAGCAATACAAAAAAATCATGATTTTTATAAAGGGTAAACAGATCAATACTATGGAGTTTGTATTATTGTGCAAATCAGCAGTTCATTAGAAAATCAAATCTCGATTTGTGTTTTTAACCTACCATACTACTCTGAATCTCATGCCTCATTTGGCAACACCCTCTAAACAACTGTAGAAGGTACATTAGGACATAGATAGAGATCTTTTTGCCATCCAAGTGGCAGCGTACCCCTCTCACTTTATTTGTTTTAGGATATGGTACACCAGTAGCAATTAAGCCAGCTGATAAGTTGAGAGGTAGGGTTACGCTACAGTTAATGGGAATAATAAAAGCTATGAATAGCATGTTCATAATCATCATTTGAGCCAATTCCTAGCAGTTCAGCAATAGTGAAGTTGACTATTGCTCAAACTCCCGTTCGTTCAAATTTAAAGGTCTTAAAAAGTGCCCTAATTTCGTACATTTTACCATCATAGCTGTCACTTGGGCATCCGGTCTACCCTGCTACTCATTTCATTAGCAAGATAAATGTATCTTACTGCTTGCTAGGCAACAACAGAGTGGCCCTCACGTCAGACAACATCTTGCATTTAGCTTTATGATGTCAGCTTGCTAGGCAACAGATGGGCCCTCATGTCAGACAACATCTTGCCTTCGCTTTATGATGTCAGATCATCACTGGTCCAATTGTCCTTGTGGAAGCGGACCACACAGGAGGATGAGATATCAGAAGTTATGCAGTAGGTTGCTATCTCTATTCATGACCGCAAGGCAAGTCGGAGGTGGAATGGCAAATACTCTGAACCACTCAAAGCACTGTGGCCTTTTTTAAAGTGGGATGCAGATACAAAAACAGAGACTATCCTTACCAACAATCCTTCTTGAGTATCAGAGTCCAACATACAGAGTGCAGCGGAAGACGTTAAATGTGCTTCATTCCGTGAGACCGCAACTCTATAGTTCTACAGTGAGATAGTGCATTTCAGCCTCAAAGGAAGCAATGTCCTCAAACGGAACATTGGTGGCACCAGGATCTAAAGCAGGCTTAAGAAGCCTTGGATGCAGTCAGTCTTTTATTAACTATCATGACCGACACAATGTGATCCATAATACTTCCATTTTGACAGAAATTACATTCAAGCACAGGCCCCCACTAGAAGGTAGTGATGACATTCAGGTGCTGAAAACGTCTTTTTAATGCCTAAAGGAATGATTGTGAGCTTTACTTACCATATATATTGGTCAAATGATGCCCTATGCCGGAAGACTGTCTTTTTTTTTTTTCTTCAGTATCGGCAATGCAGAGACAATTTGTTGCGAAACACTGCCACTGCTGGTCATTCAGTATAATCTGCAGATGGAAAAGTCCACTGTTAGCACATTTACTACAAGCAATACAAAAAAATCATGATTTTTATAAAGGGTAAACAGATCAATACTATGGAGTTTGTATTATTGTGAAAATCAGCATTCATTAGAAAATCAAATCTCGATTTGTGTTTTTAACCTACCATACTACTCTGAATCTCATGCCTCTTTTTCCAACACGCTCTAAACAACTGTAGAAGGTACATTAGGACATAGATAGAGATCTTTTTGCCAGCCAAGTGGCAGCGTACCCCTCTCACTTTATTTGATTTAGGATATGGTACACCAGTAGCAATTAAGCCAGCTGATAAGTTGAGAGGTAGGGTTACGCTACAGTTAATGGGAATGATAAAAGCTATGAATAGCATGTTCATAATCATCATTTGAGCCAATTCCTAGCAGTTCAGCAATAGTGAAGTTGACTAATGCTCAAACTCCTGTTCGTTCAAATTTAGAGGTCTTAAAAAGTGCCCTAATTTCGTACATTTTACCATCATAGCTGTCACTTGGGCGTCCGGTCTACCCTGCTACTCATTTCATTAGCAAGATAAATGTATCTTACTGCTTGCTAGGCAACAGCAGAGTGGCCCTCACGTCAGACAACATCTTGCGTTTAGCTTTATGATGTCAGCTTGCTAGGCAACAGATTGGCCCTCATGTCAGACAACATCTTGCTTTCGCTTTATGATGTCAGATCATCACTGGTCCAATTGTCCTTGTGGAAGCGGACCACACAGGAGGATGAGATATCAGAAGTTATGCAGTAGGTTGCTATCTCTATTCATGACCGCAAGGCAAGTCGGAGGTGGAATGGCAAATACTCTGAACCACTCAAAGCACTGTGGCCTTTTTTAAAGTGGGATGCAGATACAAAAACAGAGACTATCCTTACCAACAATCCTTCTTGAGTATCAGAGTCCAACATACAGAGTGCAGCGGAAGACGTTAAATGTGCTTCATTCCGTGAGAACGCAACTCTATAGTTCTACAGTGAGATAGTGCATTTCAGCCTCAAAGGAAGCAATGTCCTCAAACGGAACATTGGTGGCACCAGGATCTAAAGCAGGCTTAAGAAGCCTTGGATGCAGTCAGTCTTTTATTAACTATCATGACCGACACAATGTGATCCATAATACTTCCATTTTGGCAGAAATTACATTCAAGCACAGGCCCCCACTAGAAGGTAGTGATGACATTCAGGTGCTGAAAACGTCTTTTTAATGCCTAAAGGAATGATTGTGAGCTTTACTTACCATATATATTGGTCAAATGATGCCCTATGCCGGAAGACTGTCTTTTTTTTTTTCTTCAGTATCGGCAATGCAGAGACAATTTGTTGCGAAACACTGCCACTGCTGGTCATTCAGTATAATCTGCAGATGGAAAAGTCCACTGTTAGCACATTTACTACAAGCAATACAAAAAAATCATGATTTTTATAAAGGGTAAACCGATCAATACTATGGAGTTTGTATTATTGTGAAAATCAGCATCTCATTAGAAAATCAAATCTCGATTTGTGTTTTTAACCTACCATACTACTCTGAATCTCATGCCTCTTTTGCCAACACGCTCTAAACAACTGTAGAAGGTACATTAGGACATAGATAGAGATCTTTTTGCCAGCCAAGTGGCAGCGTACCCCTCTCACTTTATTTGATTTAGGATATGGTACACCAGTAGCAATTAAGCCAGCTGATAAGTTGAGAGGTAGGGTTACGCTACAGTTAATGGGAATGATAAAAGCTATGAATAGCATGTTCATAATCATCATTTGAGCCAATTCCTAGCAGTTCAGCAATAGTGAAGTTGACTAGTGCTCAAACTCCCGTTCGTTCAAATTTAGAGGTCTTAAAAAGTGCCCTAATTTCGTACATTTTACCATCATAGCTGTCACTGGGGCGTCCGGTCTACCCTGCTACTCATTTCATTAGCAAGATAAATGTATCTTACTGCTTGCTAGGCAACAGCAGAGTGGCCCTCACGTCAGACAACATCTTGCGTTTAGCTTTATGATGTCAGCTTGCTAGGCAACAGATTGGCCCTCATGTCAGACAACATCTTGCTTTCGCTTTATGATGTCAGATCATCACTGGTCCAATTGTCCTTGTGGAAGCGGACCACACAGGAGGATGAGATATCAGAAGTTATGCAGTAGGTTGCTATCTCTATTCATGACCGCAAGGCAAGTCGGAGGTGGAATGGCAAATACTCTGAACCACTCAAAGCACTGTGGCCTTTTTTAAAGTGGGATGCAGATACAAAAACAGAGACTATCCTTACCAACAATCCTTCTTGAGTATCAGAGTCCAACATACAGAGTGCAGCGGAAGACGTTAAATGTGCTTCATTCCGTGAGAACGCAACTCTATAGTTCTACAGTGAGATAGTGCATTTCAGCCTCAAAGGAAGCAATGTCCTCAAACGGAACATTGGTGGCACCAGGATCTAAAGCAGGCTTAAGAAGCCTTGGATGCAGTCAGTCTTTTATTAACTATCATGACCGACACAATGTGATCCATAATACTTCCATTTTGGCAGAAATTACATTCAAGCACAGGCCCCCACTAGAAGGTAGTGATGACATTCAGGTGCTGAAAACGTCTTTTTAATGCCTAAAGGAATGATTGTGAGCTTTACTTACCATATATATTGGTCAAATGATGCCCTATGCCGGAAGACTGTCTTTTTTTTTTTTCTTCAGTATCGGCAATGCAGAGACAATTTGTTGCGAAACACTGCCACTGCTGGTCATTCAGTATAATCTGCAGATGGAAAAGTCCACTGTTAGCACATTTACTACAAGCAATACAAAAAAATCATGATTTTTATAAAGGGTAAACAGATCAATACTATGGAGTTTGTATTATTGTGCAAATCAGCAGTTCATTAGAAAATCAAATCTCGATTTGTGTTTTTAACCTACCATACTACTCTGAATCTCATGCCTCATTTGGCAACACCCTCTAAACAACTGTAGAAGGTACATTAGGACATAGATAGAGATCTTTTTGCCATCCAAGTGGCAGCGTACCCCTCTCACTTTATTTGTTTTAGGATATGGTATACCAGTAGCAATTAAGCCAGCTGATAAGTTGAGAGGTAGGGTTACGCTACAGTTAATGGGAATAATAAAAGCTATGAATAGCATGTTCATAATCATCATTTGAGCCAATTCCTAGCAGTTCAGCAATAGTGAAGTTGACTATTGCTCAAACTCCCGTTCGTTCAAATTTAAAGGTCTTAAAAAGTGCCCTAATTTCGTACATTTTACCATCATAGCTGTCACTTGGGCATCCGGTCTACCCTGCTACTCATTTCATTAGCAAGATAAATGTATCTTACTGCTTGCTAGGCAACAGCAGAGTGGCCCTCACGTCAGACAACATCTTGCGTTTAGCTTTATGATGTCAGCTTGCTAGGCAACAGATTGGCCCTCATGTCAGACAACATCTTGCTTTCGCTTTATGATGTCAGATCATCACTGGTCCAATTGTCCTTGTGGAAGCGGACCACACAGGAGGATGAGATATCAGAAGTTATGCAGTAGGTTGCTATCTCTATTCATGACCGCAAGGCAAGTCGGAGGTGGAATGGCAAATACTCTGAACCACTCAAAGCACTGTGGCCTTTTTTAAAGTGGGATGCAGATACAAAAACAGAGACTATCCTTACCAACAATCCTTCTTGAGTATCAGAGTCTAACATACAGAGTGCAGCGGAAGACGTTAAATGTGCTTCATTCCGTGAGAACGCAACTCTATAGTTCTACAGTGAGATAGTGCATTTCAGCCTCAAAGGAAGCAATGTCCTCAAACGGAACATTGGTGGCACCAGGATCTAAAGCAGGCTTAAGAAGCCTTGGATGCAGTCAGTCTTTTATTAACTATCATGACCGACACAATGTGATCCATAATACTTCCATTTTGGCAGAAATTACATTCAAGCACAGGCCCCCACTAGAAGGTAGTGATGACATTCAGGTGCTGAAAACGTCTTTTTAATGCCTAAAGGAATGATTGTGAGCTTTACTTACCACATATATATTGGTCAAATGATGCCCTATGCCGGAAGACTGTCTTTTTTTTTTTCTTCAGTATCAGCAATGCAGAGACAATTTGTTGCGAAACACTGCCACTGCTGGTCATTCAGTATAATCTGCAGATGGAAAAGTCCACTGTTAGCACATTTACTACAAGCAATACAAAAAAATCATGATTTTTATAAAGGGTAAACCGATCAATACTATGGAGTTTGTATTATTGTGAAAATCAGCATCTCATTAGAAAATCAAATCTCGATTTGTGTTTTTAACCTACCATACTACTCTGAATCTCATGCCTCTTTTGCCAACACGCTCTAAACAACTGTAGAAGGTACATTAGGACATAGATAGAGATCTTTTTGCCAGCCAAGTGGCAGCGTACCCCTCTCACTTTATTTGATTTAGGATATGGTACACCAGTAGCAATTAAGCCAGCTGATAAGTTGAGAGGTAGGGTTACGCTACAGTTAATGGGAATGATAAAAGCTATGAATAGCATGTTCATAATCATCATTTGAGCCAATTCCTAGCAGGTCAGCAATAGTGAAGTTGACTAGTGCTCAAACTCCCGTTCGTTCAAATTTAGAGGTCTTAAAAAGTGCCCTAATTTCGTACATTTTACCATCATAGCTGTCACTTGGGCGTCCGGTCTACCCTGCTACTCATTTCATTAGCAAGATAAATGTATCTTACTGCTTGCTAGGCAACAGCAGAGTGGCCCTCACGTCAGACAACATCTTGCGTTTAGCTTTATGATGTCAGCTTGCTAGGCAACAGATTGGCCCTCATGTCAGACAACATCTTGCTTTCGCTTTATGATGTCAGATCATCACTGGTCCAATTGTCCTTGTGGAAGCGGACCACACAGGAGGATGAGATATCAGAAGTTATGCAGTAGGTTGCTATCTCTATTCATGACCGCAAGGCAAGTCGGAGGTGGAATGGCAAATACTCTGAACCACTCAAAGCACTGTGGCCTTTTTTAAAGTGGGATGCAGATACAAAAACAGAGACTATCCTTACCAACAATCCTTCTTGAGTATCAGAGTCCAACATACAGAGTGCAGCGGAAGACGTTAAATGTGCTTCATTCCGTGAGAACGCAACTCTATAGTTCTACAGTGAGATAGTGCATTTCAGCCTCAAAGGAAGCAATGTCCTCAAACGGAACATTGGTGGCACCAGGATCTAAAGCAGGCTTAAGAAGCCTTGGATGCAGTCAGTCTTTTATTAACTATCATGACCGACACAATGTGATCCATAATACTTCCATTTTGGCAGAAATTACATTCAAGCACAGGCCCCCACTAGAAGGTAGTGATGACATTCAGGTGCTGAAAACGTCTTTTTAATGCCTAAAGGAATGATTGTGAGCTTTACTTACCATATATATTGGTCAAATGATGCCCTATGCCGGAAGACTGTCTTTTTTTTTTTTCTTCAGTATCGGCAATGCAGAGACAATTTGTTGCGAAACACTGCCACTGCTGGTCATTCAGTATAATCTGCAGATGGAAAAGTCCACTGTTAGCACATTTACTACAAGCAATACAAAAAAATCATGATTTTTATAAAGGGTAAACAGATCAATACTATGGAGTTTGTATTATTGTGCAAATCAGCAGTTCATTAGAAAATCAAATCTCGATTTGTGTTTTTAACCTACCATACTACTCTGAATCTCATGCCTCATTTGGCAACACCCTCTAAACAACTGTAGAAGGTACATTAGGACATAGATAGAGATCTTTTTGCCATCCAAGTGGCAGCGTACCCCTCTCACTTTATTTGTTTTAGGATATGGTACACCAGTAGCAATTAAGCCAGCTGATAAGTTGAGAGGTAGGGTTACGCTACAGTTAATGGGAATAATAAAAGCTATGAATAGCATGTTCATAATCATCATTTGAGCCAATTCCTAGCAGTTCAGCAATAGTGAAGTTGACTATTGCTCAAACTCCCGTTCGTTCAAATTTAAAGGTCTTAAAAAGTGCCCTAATTTCGTACATTTTACCATCATAGCTGTCACTTGGGCATCCGGTCTACCCTGCTACTCATTTCATTAGCAAGATAAATGTATCTTACTGCTTGCTAGGCAACAACAGAGTGGCCCTCACGTCAGACAACATCTTGCATTTAGCTTTATGATGTCAGCTTGCTAGGCAACAGATGGGCCCTCATGTCAGACAACATCTTGCCTTCGCTTTATGATGTCAGATCATCACTGGTCCAATTGTCCTTGTGGAAGCGGACCACACAGGAGGATGAGATATCAGAAGTTATGCAGTAGGTTGCTATCTCTATTCATGACCGCAAGGCAAGTCGGAGGTGGAATGGCAAATACTCTGAACCACTCAAAGCACTGTGGCCTTTTTTAAAGTGGGATGCAGATACAAAAACAGAGACTATCCTTACCAACAATCCTTCTTGAGTATCAGAGTCCAACATACAGAGTGCAGCGGAAGACGTTAAATGTGCTTCATTCCGTGAGACCGCAACTCTATAGTTCTACAGTGAGATAGTGCATTTCAGCCTCAAAGGAAGCAATGTCCTCAAACGGAACATTGGTGGCACCAGGATCTAAAGCAGGCTTAAGAAGCCTTGGATGCAGTCAGTCTTTTATTAACTATCATGACCGACACAATGTGATCCATAATACTTCCATTTTGACAGAAATTACATTCAAGCACAGGCCCCCACTAGAAGGTAGTGATGACATTCAGGTGCTGAAAACGTCTTTTTAATGCCTAAAGGAATGATTGTGAGCTTTACTTACCATATATATTGGTCAAATGATGCCCTATGCCGGAAGACTGTCTTTTTTTTTTTTCTTCAGTATCGGCAATGCAGAGACAATTTGTTGCGAAACACTGCCACTGCTGGTCATTCAGTATAATCTGCAGATGGAAAAGTCCACTGTTAGCACATTTACTACAAGCAATACAAAAAAATCATGATTTTTATAAAGGGTAAACAGATCAATACTATGGAGTTTGTATTATTGTGAAAATCAGCATTCATTAGAAAATCAAATCTCGATTTGTGTTTTTAACCTACCATACTACTCTGAATCTCATGCCTCTTTTTCCAACACGCTCTAAACAACTGTAGAAGGTACATTAGGACATAGATAGAGATCTTTTTGCCAGCCAAGTGGCAGCGTACCCCTCTCACTTTATTTGATTTAGGATATGGTACACCAGTAGCAATTAAGCCAGCTGATAAGTTGAGAGGTAGGGTTACGCTACAGTTAATGGGAATGATAAAAGCTATGAATAGCATGTTCATAATCATCATTTGAGCCAATTCCTAGCAGTTCAGCAATAGTGAAGTTGACTAATGCTCAAACTCCCGTTCGTTCAAATTTAGAGGTCTTAAAAAGTGCCCTAATTTCGTACATTTTACCATCATAGCTGTCACTTGGGCGTCCGGTCTACCCTGCTACTCATTTCATTAGCAAGATAAATGTATCTTACTGCTTGCTAGGCAACAGCAGAGTGGCCCTCACGTCAGACAACATCTTGCGTTTAGCTTTATGATGTCAGCTTGCTAGGCAACAGATTGGCCCTCATGTCAGACAACATCTTGCTTTCGCTTTATGATGTCAGATCATCACTGGTCCAATTGTCCTTGTGGAAGCGGACCACACAGGAGGATGAGATATCAGAAGTTATGCAGTAGGTTGCTATCTCTATTCATGACCGCAAGGCAAGTCGGAGGTGGAATGGCAAATACTCTGAACCACTCAAAGCACTGTGGCCTTTTTTAAAGTGGGATGCAGATACAAAAACAGAGACTATCCTTACCAACAATCCTTCTTGAGTATCAGAGTCCAACATACAGAGTGCAGCGGAAGACGTTAAATGTGCTTCATTCCGTGAGAACGCAACTCTATAGTTCTACAGTGAGATAGTGCATTTCAGCCTCAAAGGAAGCAATGTCCTCAAACGGAACATTGGTGGCACCAGGATCTAAAGCAGGCTTAAGAAGCCTTGGATGCAGTCAGTCTTTTATTAACTATCATGACCGACACAATGTGATCCATAATACTTCCATTTTGGCAGAAATTACATTCAAGCACAGGCCCCCACTAGAAGGTAGTGATGACATTCAGGTGCTGAAAACGTCTTTTTAATGCCTAAAGGAATGATTGTGAGCTTTACTTACCATATATATTGGTCAAATGATGCCCTATGCCGGAAGACTGTCTTTTTTTTTTTCTTCAGTATCGGCAATGCAGAGACAATTTGTTGCGAAACACTGCCACTGCTGGTCATTCAGTATAATCTGCAGATGGAAAAGTCCACTGTTAGCACATTTACTACAAGCAATACAAAAAAATCATGATTTTTATAAAGGGTAAACCGATCAATACTATGGAGTTTGTATTATTGTGAAAATCAGCATCTCATTAGAAAATCAAATCTCGATTTGTGTTTTTAACCTACCATACTACTCTGAATCTCATGCCTCTTTTGCCAACACGCTCTAAACAACTGTAGAAGGTACATTAGGACATAGATAGAGATCTTTTTGCCAGCCAAGTGGCAGCGTACCCCTCTCACTTTATTTGATTTAGGATATGGTACACCAGTAGCAATTAAGCCAGCTGATAAGTTGAGAGGTAGGGTTACGCTACAGTTAATGGGAATGATAAAAGCTATGAATAGCATGTTCATAATCATCATTTGAGCCAATTCCTAGCAGTTCAGCAATAGTGAAGTTGACTAGTGCTCAAACTCCCGTTCGTTCAAATTTAGAGGTCTTAAAAAGTGCCCTAATTTCGTACATTTTACCATCATAGCTGTCACTTGGGCGTCCGGTCTACCCTGCTACTCATTTCATTAGCAAGATAAATGTATCTTACTGCTTGCTAGGCAACAGCAGAGTGGCCCTCACGTCAGACAACATCTTGCGTTTAGCTTTATGATGTCAGCTTGCTAGGCAACAGATTGGCCCTCATGTCAGACAACATCTTGCTTTCGCTTTATGATGTCAGATCATCACTGGTCCAATTGTCCTTGTGGAAGCGGACCACACAGGAGGATGAGATATCAGAAGTTATGCAGTAGGTTGCTATCTCTATTCATGACCGCAAGGCAAGTCGGAGGTGGAATGGCAAATACTCTGAACCACTCAAAGCACTGTGGCCTTTTTTAAAGTGGGATGCAGATACAAAAACAGAGACTATCCTTACCAACAATCCTTCTTGAGTATCAGAGTCCAACATACAGAGTGCAGCGGAAGACGTTAAATGTGCTTCATTCCGTGAGAACGCAACTCTATAGTTAAATTGTAAATTGTTGTGTCTTGTAAAGCGCACTGCTACCCGGAGGCCTCGTAGCGCTATAGACCGCTGGGGAACCCGTCCTGGCTTTCCCTGTGAGATAGTCCCTCCTGGGGGTCTCCAAGGTGAAACCAGGCATCCCCGGCGTTTGTGTGGGGCCGTTGTGGAGATGAGGCAAGCTAATGCCCAGAGTTGCCGAGTGTGCTCCCAGGTCGGAGTAGGCACCGATGTGAGAATTATCAGTCCGCTGATCCTGGTCCAAGACCCTGCCGCGTCGGGAATCGAACCCTGGTCCCGGGCCGTTCTCTGCACTCGGGTCTGCCGCCTCTAACCAGTGAGCCACACCTCTCCACTACTGTAGTTCTACAGTGAGATAGTGCATTTCAGCCTCAAAGGAAGCAATGTCCTCAAACGGAACATTGGTGGCACCAGGATCTAAAGCAGGCTTAAGAAGCCTTGGATGCAGTCAGTCTTTTATTAACTATCATGACCGACACAATGTGATCCATAATACTTCCATTTTGGCAGAAATGACATTCAAGCACAGGCCCCCACTAGAAGGTAGTGATGACATTCAGGTGCTGAAAACGTCTTTTTAATGCCTAAAGGAATGATTGTGAGCTTTACTTACCATATATATTGGTCAAATGATGCCCTATGCCGGAAGACTGTCTTTTTTTTTTTTCTTCAGTATCGGCAATGCAGAGACAATTTGTTGCGAAACACTGCCACTGCTGGTCATTCAGTATAATCTGCAGATGGAAAAGTCCACTGTTAGCACATTTACTACAAGCAATACAAAAAAATCATGATTTTTATAAAGGGTAAACAGATCAATACTATGGAGTTTGTATTATTGTGCAAATCAGCAGTTCATTAGAAAATCAAATCTCGATTTGTGTTTTTAACCTACCATACTACTCTGAATCTCATGCCTCATTTGGCAACACCCTCTAAACAACTGTAGAAGGTACATTAGGACATAGATAGAGATCTTTTTGCCATCCAAGTGGCAGGGTACCCCTCTCACTTTATTTGTTTTAGGATATGGTACACCAGTAGCAATTAAGCCAGCTGATAAGTTGAGAGGTAGGGTTACGCTACAGTTAATGGGAATATTAAAAGCTATGAATAGCATGTTCATAATCATCATTTGAGCCAATTCCTAGCAGTTCAGCAATAGTGAAGTTGACTAATGCTCAAACTCCCGTTCGTTCAAATTTAAAGGTCTTAAAAAGTGCCCTAATTTTGTACATTTTACCATCATAGCTGTCACTTGGGCGTCCGGTCTACCCTGCTACTCATTTCATTAGCAAGATAAATGTATCTTACTGCTTGCTAGGCAACAACAGAGTGGCCCTCACGTCAGACAACATCTTGCATTTAGCTTTATGATGTCAGCTTGCTAGGCAACAGATTGGCCCTCATGTCAGACAACATCTTGCCTTCGCTTTATGATGTCAGATCATCACCGGTCCAATTGTCCTTGTGGAAGCGGACCACACAGGAGGATGAGATATCAGAAGTTATGCAGTAGGTTGCTATCTCTATTCATGACCGCAAGGCAAGTCGGAGGTGGAATGGCAAATACTCTGAACCACTCAAAGCACTGTGGCCTTTTTTAAAGTGGGATGCAGATACAAAAACAGAGACTATCCTTACCAACAATCCTTCTTGAGTATCAGAGTCTAACATACAGAGTGCAGCGGAAGACGTTAAATGTGCTTCATTCCGTGAGAACGCAACTCTATAGTTCTACAGTGAGATAGTGCATTTCAGCCTCAAAGGAAGCAATGTCCTCAAACGGAACATTGGTGGCACCAGGATCTAAAGCAGGCTTAAGAAGCCTTGGATGCAGTCAGTCTTTTATTAACTATCATGACCGACACAATGTGATCCATAATACTTCCATTTTGGCAGAAATTACATTCAAGCACAGGCCCCCACTAGAAGGTAGTGATGACATTCAGGTGCTGAAAACGTCTTTTTAATGCCTAAAGGAATGATTGTGAGCTTTACTTACCATATATATTGGTCAAATGATGCCCTATGCCGGAAGACTGTCTTTTTTTTTTTCTTCAGTATCGGCAATGCAGAGACAATTTGTTGCGAAACACTGCCACTGCTGGTCATTCAGTATAATCTGCAGATGGAAAAGTCCACTGTTAGCACATTTACTACAAGCAATACAAAAAAATCATGATTTTTATAAAGGGTAAACCGATCAATACTATGGAGTTTGTATTATTGTGAAAATCAGCATCTCATTAGAAAATCAAATCTCGATTTGTGTTTTTAACCTACCATACTACTCTGAATCTCATGCCTCTTTTGCCAACACGCTCTAAACAACTGTAGAAGGTACATTAGGACATAGATAGAGATCTTTTTGCCAGCCAAGTGGCAGCGTACCCCTCTCACTTTATTTGATTTAGGATATGGTACACCAGTAGCAATTAAGCCAGCTGATAAGTTGAGAGGTAGGGTTACGCTACAGTTAATGGGAATGATAAAAGCTATGAATAGCATGTTCATAATCATCATTTGAGCCAATTCCTAGCAGTTCAGCAATAGTGAAGTTGACTAGTGCTCAAACTCCCGTTCGTTCAAATTTAGAGGTCTTAAAAAGTGCCCTAATTTCGTACATTTTACCATCATAGCTGTCACTTGGGCGTCCGGTCTACCCTGCTACTCATTTCATTAGCAAGATAAATGTATCTTACTGCTTGCTAGGCAACAGCAGAGTGGCCCTCACGTCAGACAACATCTTGCGTTTAGCTTTATGATGTCAGCTTGCTAGGCAACAGATTGGCCCTCATGTCAGACAACATCTTGCTTTCGCTTTATGATGTCAGATCATCACTGGTCCAATTGTCCTTGTGGAAGCGGACCACACAGGAGGATGAGATATCAGAAGTTATGCAGTAGGTTGCTATCTCTATTCATGACCGCAAGGCAAGTCGGAGGTGGAATGGCAAATACTCTGAACCACTCAAAGCACTGTGGCCTTTTTTAAAGTGGGATGCAGATACAAAAACAGAGACTATCCTTACCAACAATCCTTCTTGAGTATCAGAGTCCAACATACAGAGTGCAGCGGAAGACGTTAAATGTGCTTCATTCCGTGAGAACGCAACTCTATAGTTCTACAGTGAGATAGTGCATTTCAGCCTCAAAGGAAGCAATGTCCTCAAACGGAACATTGGTGGCACCAGGATCTAAAGCAGGCTTAAGAAGCCTTGGATGCAGTCAGTCTTTTATTAACTATCATGACCGACACAATGTGATCCATAATACTTCCATTTTGGCAGAAATTACATTCAAGCACAGGCCCCCACTAGAAGGTAGTGATGACATTCAGGTGCTGAAAACGTCTTTTTAATGCCTAAAGGAATGATTGTGAGCTTTACTTACCATATATATTGGTCAAATGATGCCCTATGCCGGAAGACTGTCTTTTTTTTTTTTCTTCAGTATCGGCAATGCAGAGACAATTTGTTGCGAAACACTGCCACTGCTGGTCATTCAGTATAATCTGCAGATGGAAAAGTCCACTGTTAGCACATTTACTACAAGCAATACAAAAAAATCATGATTTTTATAAAGGGTAAACAGATCAATACTATGGAGTTTGTATTATTGTGCAAATCAGCAGTTCATTAGAAAATCAAATCTCGATTTGTGTTTTTAACCTACCATACTACTCTGAATCTCATGCCTCATTTGGCAACACCCTCTAAACAACTGTAGAAGGTACATTAGGACATAGATAGAGATCTTTTTGCCATCCAAGTGGCAGCGTACCCCTCTCACTTTATTTGTTTTAGGATATGGTACACCAGTAGCAATTAAGCCAGCTGATAAGTTGAGAGGTAGGGTTACGCTACAGTTAATGGGAATAATAAAAGCTATGAATAGCATGTTCATAATCATCATTTGAGCCAATTCCTAGCAGTTCAGCAATAGTGAAGTTGACTATTGCTCAAACTCCCGTTCGTTCAAATTTAAAGGTCTTAAAAAGTGCCCTAATTTCGTACATTTTACCATCATAGCTGTCACTTGGGCATCCGGTCTACCCTGCTACTCATTTCATTAGCAAGATAAATGTATCTTACTGCTTGCTAGGCAACAACAGAGTGGCCCTCACGTCAGACAACATCTTGCATTTAGCTTTATGATGTCAGCTTGCTAGGCAACAGATGGGCCCTCATGTCAGACAACATCTTGCCTTCGCTTTATGATGTCAGATCATCACTGGTCCAATTGTCCTTGTGGAAGCGGACCACACAGGAGGATGAGATATCAGAAGTTATGCAGTAGGTTGCTATCTCTATTCATGACCGCAAGGCAAGTCGGAGGTGGAATGGCAAATACTCTGAACCACTCAAAGCACTGTGGCCTTTTTTAAAGTGGGATGCAGATACAAAAACAGAGACTATCCTTACCAACAATCCTTCTTGAGTATCAGAGTCCAACATACAGAGTGCAGCGGAAGACGTTAAATGTGCTTCATTCCGTGAGACCGCAACTCTATAGTTCTACAGTGAGATAGTGCATTTCAGCCTCAAAGGAAGCAATGTCCTCAAACGGAACATTGGTGGCACCAGGATCTAAAGCAGGCTTAAGAAGCCTTGGATGCAGTCAGTCTTTTATTAACTATCATGACCGACACAATGTGATCCATAATACTTCCATTTTGACAGAAATTACATTCAAGCACAGGCCCCCACTAGAAGGTAGTGATGACATTCAGGTGCTGAAAACGTCTTTTTAATGCCTAAAGGAATGATTGTGAGCTTTACTTACCATATATATTGGTCAAATGATGCCCTATGCCGGAAGACTGTCTTTTTTTTTTTTCTTCAGTATCGGCAATGCAGAGACAATTTGTTGCGAAACACTGCCACTGCTGGTCATTCAGTATAATCTGCAGATGGAAAAGTCCACTGTTAGCACATTTACTACAAGCAATACAAAAAAATCATGATTTTTATAAAGGGTAAACAGATCAATACTATGGAGTTTGTATTATTGTGAAAATCAGCATTCATTAGAAAATCAAATCTCGATTTGTGTTTTTAACCTACCATACTACTCTGAATCTCATGCCTCTTTTTCCAACACGCTCTAAACAACTGTAGAAGGTACATTAGGACATAGATAGAGATCTTTTTGCCAGCCAAGTGGCAGCGTACCCCTCTCACTTTATTTGATTTAGGATATGGTACACCAGTAGCAATTAAGCCAGCTGATAAGTTGAGAGGTAGGGTTACGCTACAGTTAATGGGAATGATAAAAGCTATGAATAGCATGTTCATAATCATCATTTGA
The DNA here is from genome assembly GCF_964263255.1 of Lissotriton vulgaris. NCBI lineage: Eukaryota > Metazoa > Chordata > Amphibia > Caudata > Salamandridae > Lissotriton > Lissotriton vulgaris. The sequence goes on along the minus strand of NC_141700.1, from coordinate 323,313,556 downwards.
GCCAATTCCTAGCAGTTCAGCAATAGTGAAGTTGACTAATGCTCAAACTCCCGTTCGTTCAAATTTAGAGGTCTTAAAAAGTGCCCTAATTTCGTACATTTTACCATCATAGCTGTCACTTGGGCGTCCGGTCTACCCTGCTACTCATTTCATTAGCAAGATAAATGTATCTTACTGCTTGCTAGGCAACAGCAGAGTGGCCCTCACGTCAGACAACATCTTGCGTTTAGCTTTATGATGTCAGCTTGCTAGGCAACAGATTGGCCCTCATGTCAGACAACATCTTGCTTTCGCTTTATGATGTCAGATCATCACTGGTCCAATTGTCCTTGTGGAAGCGGACCACACAGGAGGATGAGATATCAGAAGTTATGCAGTAGGTTGCTATCTCTATTCATGACCGCAAGGCAAGTCGGAGGTGGAATGGCAAATACTCTGAACCACTCAAAGCACTGTGGCCTTTTTTAAAGTGGGATGCAGATACAAAAACAGAGACTATCCTTACCAACAATCCTTCTTGAGTATCAGAGTCCAACATACAGAGTGCAGCGGAAGACGTTAAATGTGCTTCATTCCGTGAGAACGCAACTCTATAGTTCTACAGTGAGATAGTGCATTTCAGCCTCAAAGGAAGCAATGTCCTCAAACGGAACATTGGTGGCACCAGGATCTAAAGCAGGCTTAAGAAGCCTTGGATGCAGTCAGTCTTTTATTAACTATCATGACCGACACAATGTGATCCATAATACTTCCATTTTGGCAGAAATGACATTCAAGCACAGGCCCCCACTAGAAGGTAGTGATGACATTCAGGTGCTGAAAACGTCTTTTTAATGCCTAAAGGAATGATTGTGAGCTTTACTTACCATATATATTGGTCAAATGATGCCCTATGCCGGAAGACTGTCTTTTTTTTTTTTCTTCAGTATCGGCAATGCAGAGACAATTTGTTGCGAAACACTGCCACTGCTGGTCATTCAGTATAATCTGCAGATGGAAAAGTCCACTGTTAGCACATTTACTACAAGCAATACAAAAAAATCATGATTTTTATAAAGGGTAAACAGATCAATACTATGGAGTTTGTATTATTGTGCAAATCAGCAGTTCATTAGAAAATCAAATCTCGATTTGTGTTTTTAACCTACCATACTACTCTGAATCTCATGCCTCATTTGGCAACACCCTCTAAACAACTGTAGAAGGTACATTAGGACATAGATAGAGATCTTTTTGCCATCCAAGTGGCAGGGTACCCCTCTCACTTTATTTGTTTTAGGATATGGTACACCAGTAGCAATTAAGCCAGCTGATAAGTTGAGAGGTAGGGTTACGCTACAGTTAATGGGAATATTAAAAGCTATGAATAGCATGTTCATAATCATCATTTGAGCCAATTCCTAGCAGTTCAGCAATAGTGAAGTTGACTAATGCTCAAACTCCCGTTCGTTCAAATTTAAAGGTCTTAAAAAGTGCCCTAATTTTGTACATTTTACCATCATAGCTGTCACTTGGGCGTCCGGTCTACCCTGCTACTCATTTCATTAGCAAGATAAATGTATCTTACTGCTTGCTAGGCAACAACAGAGTGGCCCTCACGTCAGACAACATCTTGCATTTAGCTTTATGATGTCAGCTTGCTAGGCAACAGATTGGCCCTCATGTCAGACAACATCTTGCCTTCGCTTTATGATGTCAGATCATCACCGGTCCAATTGTCCTTGTGGAAGCGGACCACACAGGAGGATGAGATATCAGAAGTTATGCAGTAGGTTGCTATCTCTATTCATGACCGCAAGGCAAGTCGGAGGTGGAATGGCAAATACTCTGAACCACTCAAAGCACTGTGGCCTTTTTTAAAGTGGGATGCAGATACAAAAACAGAGACTATCCTTACCAACAATCCTTCTTGAGTATCAGAGTCCAACATACAGAGTGCAGCGGAAGACGTTAAATGTGCTTCATTCCGTGAGAACGCAACTCTATAGTTCTACAGTGAGATAGTGCATTTCAGCCTCAAAGGAAGCAATGTCCTCAAACGGAACATTGGTGGCACCAGGATCTAAAGCAGGCTTAAGAAGCCTTGGATGCAGTCAGTCTTTTATTAACTATCATGACCGACACAATGTGATCCATAATACTTCCATTTTGACAGAAATTACATTCAAGCACAGGCCCCCACTAGAAGGTAGTGATGACATTCAGGTGCTGAAAACGTCTTTTTAATGCCTAAAGGAATGATTGTGAGCTTTACTTACCATATATATTGGTCAAATGATGCCCTATGCCGGAAGACTGTCTTTTTTTTTTTTCTTCAGTATCGGCAATGCAGAGACAATTTGTTGCGAAACACTGCCACTGCTGGTCATTCAGTATAATCTGCAGATGGAAAAGTCCACTGTTAGCACATTTACTACAAGCAATACAAAAAAATCATGATTTTTATAAAGGGTAAACAGATCAATACTATGGAGTTTGTATTATTGTGAAAATCAGCATCTCATTAGAAAATCAAATCTCGATTTGTGTTTTTAACCTACCATACTACTCTGAATCTCATGCCTCTTTTTCCAACACGCTCTAAACAACTGTAGAAGGTACATTAGGACATAGATAGAGATCTTTTTGCCAGCCAAGTGGCAGCGTACCCCTCTCACTTTATTTGATTTAGGATATGGTACACCAGTAGCAATTAAGCCAGCTGATAAGTTGAGAGGTAGGGTTACGCTACAGTTAATGGGAATGATAAAAGCTATGAATAGCATGTTCATAATCATCATTTGAGCCAATTCCTAGCAGTTCAGCAATAGTGAAGTTGACTAATGCTCAAACTCCCGTTCGTTCAAATTTAGAGGTCTTAAAAAGTGCCCTAATTTCGTACATTTTACCATCATAGCTGTCACTTGGGCGTCCGGTCTACCCTGCTACTCATTTCATTACCAAGATAAATGTATCTTACTGCTTGCTAGGCAACAGCAGAGTGGCCCTCACGTCAGACAACATCTTGCGTTTAGCTTTATGATGTCAGCTTGCTAGGCAACAGATTGGCCCTCATGTCAGACAACATCTTGCTTTCGCTTTATGATGTCAGATCATCACTGGTCCAATTGTCCTTGTGGAAGCGGACCACACAGGAGGATGAGATATCAGAAGTTATGCAGTAGGTTGCTATCTCTATTCATGACCGCAAGGCAAGTCGGAGGTGGAATGGCAAATACTCTGAACCACTCAAAGCACTGTGGCCTTTTTTAAAGTGGGATGCAGATACAAAAACAGAGACTATCCTTACCAACAATCCTTCTTGAGTATCAGAGTCTAACATACAGAGTGCAGCGGAAGACGTTAAATGTGCTTCATTCCGTGAGAACGCAACTCTATAGTTCTACAGTGAGATAGTGCATTTCAGCCTCAAAGGAAGCAATGTCCTCAAACGGAACATTGGTGGCACCAGGATCTAAAGCAGGCTTAAGAAGCCTTGGATGCAGTCAGTCTTTTATTAACTATCATGACCGACACAATGTGATCCATAATACTTCCATTTTGGCAGAAATTACATTCAAGCACAGGCCCCCACTAGAAGGTAGTGATGACATTCAGGTGCTGAAAACGTCTTTTTAATGCCTAAAGGAATGATTGTGAGCTTTACTTACCATATATATTGGCCAAATGATGCCCTATGCCGGAAGACTGTCTTTTTTTTTTTCTTCAGTATCGGCAATGCAGAGACAATTTGTTGCGAAACACTGCCACTGCTGGTCATTCAGTATAATCTGCAGATGGAAAAGTCCACTGTTAGCACATTTACTACAAGCAAGCAATACAAAAAAATCATGATTTTTATAAAGGGTAAACCGATCAATACTATGGAGTTTGTATTATTGTGAAAATCAGCATCTCATTAGAAAATCAAATCTCGATTTGTGTTTTTAACCTACCATACTACTCTGAATCTCATGCCTCTTTTGCCAACACGCTCTAAACAACTGTAGAAGGTACATTAGGACATAGATAGAGATCTTTTTGCCAGCCAAGTGGCAGCGTACCCCTCTCACTTTATTTGATTTAGGATATGGTACACCAGTAGCAATTAAGCCAGCTGATAAGTTGAGAGGTAGGGTTACGCTACAGTTAATGGGAATGATAAAAGCTATGAATAGCATGTTCATAATCATCATTTGAGCCAATTCCTAGCAGTTCAGCAATAGTGAAGTTGACTAGTGCTCAAACTCCCGTTCGTTCAAATTTAGAGGTCTTAAAAAGTGCCCTAATTTCGTACATTTTACCATCATAGCTGTCACTTGGGCGTCCGGTCTACCCTGCTACTCATTTCATTAGCAAGATAAATGTATCTTACTGCTTGCTAGGCAACAGCAGAGTGGCCCTCACGTCAGACAACATCTTGCGTTTAGCTTTATGATGTCAGCTTGCTAGGCAACAGATGGGCCCTCATGTCAGACAACATCTTGCCTTCGCTTTATGATGTCAGATCATCACTGGTCCAATTGTCCTTGTGGAAGCGGACCACACAGGAGGATGAGATATCAGAAGTTATGCAGTAGGTTGCTATCTCTATTCATGACCGCAAGGCAAGTCGGAGGTGGAATGGCAAATACTCTGAACCACTCAAAGCACTGTGGCCTTTTTTAAAGTGGGATGCAGATACAAAAACAGAGACTATCCTTACCAACAATCCTTCTTGAGTATCAGAGTCCAACATACAGAGTGCAGCGGAAGACGTTAAATGTGCTTCATTCCGTGAGACCGCAACTCTATAGTTCTACAGTGAGATAGTGCATTTCAGCCTCAAAGGAAGCAATGTCCTCAAACGGAACATTGGTGGCACCAGGATCTAAAGCAGGCTTAAGAAGCCTTGGATGCAGTCAGTCTTTTATTAACTATCATGACCGACACAATGTGATCCATAATACTTCCATTTTGACAGAAATTACATTCAAGCACAGGCCCCCACTAGAAGGTAGTGATGACATTCAGGTGCTGAAAACGTCTTTTTAATGCCTAAAGGAATGATTGTGAGCTTTACTTACCATATATATTGGTCAAATGATGCCCTATGCCGGAAGACTGTCTTTTTTTTTTTTCTTCAGTATCGGCAATGCAGAGACAATTTGTTGCGAAACACTGCCACTGCTGGTCATTCAGTATAATCTGCAGATGGAAAAGTCCACTGTTAGCACATTTACTACAAGCAATACAAAAAAATCATGATTTTTATAAAGGGTAAACAGATCAATACTATGGAGTTTGTATTATTGTGAAAATCAGCATTCATTAGAAAATCAAATCTTGATTTGTGTTTTTAACCTACCATACTACTCTGAATCTCATGCCTCTTTTTCCAACACGCTCTAAACAACTGTAGAAGGTACATTAGGACATAGATAGAGATCTTTTTGCCAGCCAAGTGGCAGCGTACCCCTCTCACTTTATTTGATTTAGGATATGGTACACCAGTAGCAATTAAGCCAGCTGATAAGTTGAGAGGTAGGGTTACGCTACAGTTAATGGGAATGATAAAAGCTATGAATAGCATGTTCATAATCATCATTTGAGCCAATTCCTAGCAGTTCAGCAATAGTGAAGTTGACTAATGCTCAAACTCCCGTTCGTTCAAATTTAGAGGTCTTAAAAAGTGCCCTAATTTCGTACATTTTACCATCATAGCTGTCACTTGGGCGTCCGGTCTACCCTGCTACTCATTTCATTAGCAAGATAAATGTATCTTACTGCTTGCTAGGCAACAGCAGAGTGGCCCTCACGTCAGACAACATCTTGCGTTTAGCTTTATGATGTCAGCTTGCTAGGCAACAGATTGGCCCTCATGTCAGACAACATCTTGCTTTTGCTTTATGATGTCAGATCATCACTGGTCCAATTGTCCTTGTGGAAGCGGACCACACAGGAGGATGAGATATCAGAAGTTATGCAGTAGGTTGCTATCTCTATTCATGACCGCAAGGCAAGTCGGAGGTGGAATGGCAAATACTCTGAACCACTCAAAGCACTGTGGCCTTTTTTAAAGTGGGATGCAGATACAAAAACAGAGACTATCCTTACCAACAATCCTTCTTGAGTATCAGAGTCCAACATACAGAGTGCAGCGGAAGACGTTAAATGTGCTTCATTCCGTGAGAACGCAACTCTATAGTTCTACAGTGAGATAGTGCATTTCAGCCTCAAAGGAAGCAATGTCCTCAAACGGAACATTGGTGGCACCAGGATCTAAAGCAGGCTTAAGAAGCCTTGGATGCAGTCAGTCTTTTATTAACTATCATGACCGACACAATGTGATCCATAATACTTCCATTTTGGCAGAAATTACATTCAAGCACAGGCCCCCACTAGAAGGTAGTGATGACATTCAGGTGCTGAAAACGTCTTTTTAATGCCTAAAGGAATGATTGTGAGCTTTACTTACCATATATATTGGTCAAATGATGCCCTATGCCGGAAGACTGTCTTTTTTTTTTTCTTCAGTATCGGCAATGCAGAGACAATTTGTTGCGAAACACTGCCACTGCTGGTCATTCAGTATAATCTGCAGATGGAAAAGTCCACTGTTAGCACATTTACTACAAGCAATACAAAAAAATCATGATTTTTATAAAGGGTAAACCGATCAATACTATGGAGTTTGTATTATTGTGAAAATCAGCATCTCATTAGAAAATCAAATCTCGATTTGTGTTTTTAACCTACCATACTACTCTGAATCTCATGCCTCTTTTGCCAACACGCTCTAAACAACTGTAGAAGGTACATTAGGACATAGATAGAGATCTTTTTGCCAGCCAAGTGGCAGCGTACCCCTCTCACTTTATTTGATTTAGGATATGGTACACCAGTAGCAATTAAGCCAGCTGATAAGTTGAGAGGTAGGGTTACGCTACAGTTAATGGGAATGATAAAAGCTATGAATAGCATGTTCATAATCATCATTTGAGCCAATTCCTAGCAGTTCAGCAATAGTGAAGTTGACTAGTGCTCAAACTCCCGTTCGTTCAAATTTAGAGGTCTTAAAAAGTGCCCTAATTTCGTACATTTTACCATCATAGCTGTCACTTGGGCGTCCGGTCTACCCTGCTACTCATTTCATTAGCAAGATAAATGTATCTTACTGCTTGCTAGGCAACAGCAGTGTGGCCCTCACGTCAGACAACATCTTGCGTTTAGCTTTATGATGTCAGCTTGCTAGGCAACAGATTGGCCCTCATGTCAGACAACATCTTGCTTTCGCTTTATGATGTCAGATCATCACTGGTCCAATTGTCCTTGTGGAAGCGGACCACACAGGAGGATGAGATATCAGAAGTTATGCAGTAGGTTGCTATCTCTATTCATGACCGCAAGGCAAGTCGGAGGTGGAATGGCAAATACTCTGAACCACTCAAAGCACTGTGGCCTTTTTTAAAGTGGGATGCAGATACAAAAACAGAGACTATCCTTACCAACAATCCTTCTTGAGTATCAGAGTCCAACATACAGAGTGCAGCGGAAGACGTTAAATGTGCTTCATTCCGTGAGAACGCAACTCTATAGTTCTACAGTGAGATAGTGCATTTCAGCCTCAAAGGAAGCAATGTCCTCAAACGGAACATTGGTGGCACCAGGATCTAAAGCAGGCTTAAGAAGCCTTGGATGCAGTCAGTCTTTTATTAACTATCATGACCGACACAATGTGATCCATAATACTTCCATTTTGACAGAAATTACATTCAAGCACAGGCCCCCACTAGAAGGTAGTGATGACATTCAGGTGCTGAAAACGTCTTTTTAATGCCTAAAGGAATGATTGTGAGCTTTACTTACCATATATATTGGTCAAATGATGCCCTATGCCGGAAGACTGTCTTTTTTTTTTTTCTTCAGTATCGGCAATGCAGAGACAATTTGTTGCGAAACACTGCCACTGCTGGTCATTCAGTATAATCTGCAGATGGAAAAGTCCACTGTTAGCACATTTACTACAAGCAATACAAAAAAATCATGATTTTTATAAAGGGTAAACAGATCAATACTATGGAGTTTGTATTATTGTGCAAATCAGCAGTTCATTAGAAAATCAAATCTCGATTTGTGTTTTTAACCTACCATACTACTCTGAATCTCATGCCTCATTTGGCAACACCCTCTAAACAACTGTAGAAGGTACATTAGGACATAGATAGAGATCTTTCTGCCATCCAAGTGGCAGGGTACCCCTCTCACTTTATTTGTTTTAGGATATGGTACACCAGTAGCAATTAAGCCAGCTGATAAGTTGAGAGGTAGGGTTACGCTACAGTTAATGGGAATATTAAAAGCTATGAATAGCATGTTCATAATCATCATTTGAGCCAATTCCTAGCAGTTCAGCAATAGTGAAGTTGACTAATGCTCAAACTCCCGTTCGTTCAAATTTAAAGGTCTTAAAAAGTGCCCTAATTTCGTACATTTTACCATCATAGCTGTCACTTGGGCGTCCGGTCTACCCTGCTACTCATTTCATTAGCAAGATAAATGTATCTTACTGCTTGCTAGGCAACAACAGAGTGGCCCTCACGTCAGACAACATCTTGCATTTAGCTTTATGATGTCAGCTTGCTAGGCAACAGATTGGCCCTCATGTCAGACAACATCTTGCCTTCGCTTTATGATGTCAGATCATCACCGGTCCAATTGTCCTTGTGGAAGCGGACCACACAGGAGGATGAGATATCAGAAGTTATGCAGTAGGTTGCTATCTCTATTCATGACCGCAAGGCAAGTCGGAGGTGGAATGGCAAATACTCTGAACCACTCAAAGCACTGTGGCCTTTTTTAAAGTGGGATGCAGATACAAAAACAGAGACTATCCTTACCAACAATCCTTCTTGAGTATCAGAGTCCAACATACAGAGTGCAGCGGAAGACGTTAAATGTGCTTCATTCCGTGAGAACGCAACTCTATAGTTCTACAGTGAGATAGTGCATTTCAGCCTCAAAGGAAGCAATGTCCTCGAACGGAACATTGGTGGCACCAGGATCTAAAGCAGGCTTAAGAAGCCTTGGATGCAGTCAGTCTTTTATTAACTATCATGACCGACACAATGTGATCCATAATACTTCCATTTTGACAGAAATTACATTCAAGCACAGGCCCCCACTAGAAGGTAGTGATGACATTCAGGTGCTGAAAACGTCTTTTTAATGCCTAAAGGAATGATTGTGAGCTTTACTTACCATATATATTGGTCAAATGATGCGCTATGCCGGAAGACTGTCTTTTTTTTTTTTCTTCAGTATCGGCAATGCAGAGACAATTTGTTGCGAAACACTGCCACTGCTGGTCATTCAGTATAATCTGCAGATGGAAAAGTCCACTGTTAGCACATTTACTACAAGCAATACAAAAAAATCATGATTTTTATAAAGGGTAAACAGATCAATACTATGGAGTTTGTATTATTGTGAAAATCAGCATCTCATTAGAAAATCAAATCTCGATTTGTGTTTTTAACCTACCATACTACTCTGAATCTCATGCCTCATTTGGCAACACCCTCTAAACAACTGTAGAAGGTACATTAGGACATAGATAGAGATCTTTTTGCCATCCAAGTGGCAGCGTACCCCTCTCACTTTATTTGTTTTAGGATATGGTACACCAGTAGCAATTAAGCCAGCTGATAAGTTGAGAGGTAGGGTTACGCTACAGTTAATGGGAATAATAAAAGCTATGAATAGCATGTTCATAATCATCATTTGAGCCAATTCCTAGCAGTTCAGCAATAGTGAAGTTGACTATTGCTCAAACTCCCGTTCGTTCAAATTTAAAGGTCTTAAAAAGTGCCCTAATTTCGTACATTTTACCATCATAGCTGTCACTTGGGCATCCGGTCTACCCTGCTACTCATTTCATTAGCAAGATAAATGTATCTTACTGCTTGCTAGGCAACAACAGAGTGGCCCTCACGTCAGACAACATCTTGCATTTAGCTTTATGATGTCAGCTTGCTAGGCAACAGATGGGCCCTCATGTCAGACAACATCTTGCCTTCGCTTTATGATGTCAGATCATCACTGGTCCAATTGTCCTTGTGGAAGCGGACCACACAGGAGGATGAGATTTCAGAAGTTATGCAGTAGGTTGCTATCTCTATTCATGACCGCAAGGCAAGTCGGAGGTGGAATGGCAAATACTCTGAACCACTCAAAGCACTGTGGCCTTTTTTAAAGTGGGATGCAGATACAAAAACAGAGACTATCCTTACCAACAATCCTTCTTGAGTATCAGAGTCCAACATACAGAGTGCAGCGGAAGACGTTAAATGTGCTTCATTCCGTGAGAACGCAACTCTATAGTTCTACAGTGAGATAGTGCATTTCAGCCTCAAAGGAAGCAATGTCCTCAAACGGAACATTGGTGGCACCAGGATCTAAAGCAGGCTTAAGAAGCCTTGGATGCAGTCAGTCTTTTATTAACTATCATGACCGACACAATGTGATCCATAATACTTCCATTTTGACAGAAATTACATTCAAGCACAGGCCCCCACTAGAAGGTAGTGATGACATTCAGGTGCTGAAAACGTCTTTTTAATGCCTAAAGGAATGATTGTGAGCTTTACTTACCATATATATTGGTCAAATGATGCCCTATGCCGGAAGACTGTCTTTTTTTTTTTTCTTCAGTATCGGCAATGCAGAGACAATTTGTTGCGAAACACTGCCACTGCTGGTCATTCAGTATAATCTGCAGATGGAAAAGTCCACTGTTAGCACATTTACTACAAGCAATACAAAAAAATCATGATTTTTATAAAGGGTAAACAGATCAATACTATGGAGTTTGTATTATTGTGCAAATCAGCAGTTCATTAGAAAATCAAATCTCGATTTGTGTTTTTAACCTACCATACTACTCTGAATCTCATGCCTCATTTGGCAACACCCTCTAAACAACTGTAGAAGGTACATTAGGACATAGATAGAGATCTTTCTGCCATCCAAGTGGCAGGGTACCCCTCTCACTTTATTTGTTTTAGGATATGGTACACCAGTAGCAATTAAGCCAGCTGATAAGTTGAGAGGTAGGGTTACGCTACAGTTAATGGGAATATTAAAAGCTATGAATAGCATGTTCATAATCATCATTTGAGCCAATTCCTAGCAGTTCAGCAATAGTGAAGTTGACTAATGCTCAAACTCCCGTTCGTTCAAATTTAAAGGTCTTAAAAAGTGCCCTAATTTCGTACATTTTACCATCATAGCTGTCACTTGGGCGTCCGGTCTACCCTGCTACTCATTTCATTAGCAAGATAAATGTATCTTACTGCTTGCTAGGCAACAACAGAGTGGCCCTCACGTCAGACAACATCTTGCATTTAGCTTTATGATGTCAGCTTGCTAGGCAACAGATTGGCCCTCATGTCAGACAACATCTTGCCTTCGCTTTATGATGTCAGATCATCACCGGTCCAATTGTCCTTGTGGAAGCGGACCACACAGGAGGATGAGATATCAGAAGTTATGCAGTAGGTTGCTATCTCTATTCATGACCGCAAGGCAAGTCGGAGGTGGAATGGCAAATACTCTGAACCACTCAAAGCACTGTGGCCTTTTTTAAAGTGGGATGCAGATACAAAAACAGAGACTATCCTTACCAACAATCCTTCTTGAGTATCAGAGTCCAACATACAGAGTGCAGCGGAAGACGTTAAATGTGCTTCATTCCGTGAGAACGCAACTCTATAGTTCTACAGTGAGATAGTGCATTTCAGCCTCAAAGGAAGCAATGTCCTCGAACGGAACATTGGTGGCACCAGGATCTAAAGCAGGCTTAAGAAGCCTTGGATGCAGTCAGTCTTTTATTAACTATCATGACCGACACAATGTGATCCATAATACTTCCATTTTGACAGAAATTACATTCAAGCACAGGCCCCCACTAGAAGGTAGTGATGACATTCAGGTGCTGAAAACGTCTTTTTAATGCCTAAAGGAATGATTGTGAGCTTTACTTACCATATATATTGGTCAAATGATGCGCTATGCCGGAAGACTGTCTTTTTTTTTTTTCTTCAGTATCGGCAATGCAGAGACAATTTGTTGCGAAACACTGCCACTGCTGGTCATTCAGTATAATCTGCAGATGGAAAAGTCCACTGTTAGCACATTTACTACAAGCAATACAAAAAAATCATGATTTTTATAAAGGGTAAACAGATCAATACTATGGAGTTTGTATTATTGTGAAAATCAGCATCTCATTAGAAAATCAAATCTCGATTTGTGTTTTTAACCTACCATACTACTCTGAATCTCATGCCTCATTTGGCAACACCCTCTAAACAACTGTAGAAGGTACATTAGGACATAGATAGAGATCTTTTTGCCATCCAAGTGGCAGCGTACCCCTCTCACTTTATTTGTTTTAGGATATGGTACACCAGTAGCAATTAAGCCAGCTGATAAGTTGAGAGGTAGGGTTACGCTACAGTTAATGGGAATAATAAAAGCTATGAATAGCATGTTCATAATCATCATTTGAGCCAATTCCTAGCAGTTCAGCAATGGTGAAGTTGACTATTGCTCAAACTCCCGTTCGTTCAAATTTAAAGGTCTTAAAAAGTGCCCTAATTTCGTACATTTTACCATCATAGCTGTCACTTGGGCATCCGGTCTACCCTGCTACTCATTTCATTAGCAAGATAAATGTATCTTACTGCTTGCTAGGCAACAACAGAGTGGCCCTCACGTCAGACAACATCTTGCATTTAGCTTTATGATGTCAGCTTGCTAGGCAACAGATGGGCCCTCATGTCAGACAACATCTTGCCTTCGCTTTATGATGTCAGATCATCACTGGTCCAATTGTCCTTGTGGAAGCGGACCACACAGGAGGATGAGATATCAGAAGTTATGCAGTAGGTTGCTATCTCTATTCATGACCGCAAGGCAAGTCGGAGGTGGAATGGCAAATACTCTGAACCACTCAAAGCACTGTGGCCTTTTTTAAAGTGGGATGCAGATACAAAAACAGAGACTATCCTTACCAACAATCCTTCTTGAGTATCAGAGTCCAACATACAGAGTGCAGCGGAAGACGTTAAATGTGCTTCATTCCGTGAGAACGCAACTCTATAGTTCTACAGTGAGATAGTGCATTTCAGCCTCAAAGGAAGCAATGTCCTCAAACGGAACATTGGTGGCACCAGGATCTAAAGCAGGCTTAAGAAGCCTTGGATGCAGTCAGTCTTTTATTAACTATCATGACCGACACAATGTGATCCATAATACTTCCATTTTGGCAGAAATTACATTCAAGCACAGGCCCCCACTAGAAGGTAGTGATGACATTAAGGTGCTGAAAACGTCTTTTTAATGCCTAAAGGAATGATTGTGAGCTTTACTTACCATATATATTGGTCAAATGATGCCCTATGCCGGAAGACTGTCTTTTTTTTTTCTTCAGTATCGGCAATGCAGAGACAATTTGTTGCGAAACACTGCCACTGCTGGTCATTCAGTATAATCTGCAGATGGAAAAGTCCACTGTTAGCACATTTACTACAAGCAATACAAAAAAATCATGATTTTTATAAAGGGTAAACAGATCAATACTATGGAGTTTGTATTATTGTGCAAATCAGCAGTTCATTAGAAAATCAAATCTCGATTTGTGTTTTTAACCTACCATACTACTCTGAATCTCATGCCTCATTTGGCAACACCCTCTAAACAACTGTAGAAGGTACATTAGGACATAGATAGAGATCTTTTTGCCATCCAAGTGGCAGGGTACCCCTCTCACTTTATTTGTTTTAGGATATGGTACACCAGTAGCAATTAAGCCAGCTGATAAGTTGAGAGGTAGGGTTACGCTACAGTTAATGGGAATATTAAAAGCTATGAATAGCATGTTCATAATCATCATTTGAGCCAATTCCTAGCAGTTCAGCAATAGTGAAGTTGACTAATGCTCAAACTCCCGTTCGTTCAAATTTAAAGGTCTTAAAAAGTGCCCTAATTTCGTACATTTTACCATCATAGCTGTCACTTGGGCGTCCGGTCTACCCTGCTACTCATTTCATTAGCAAGATAAATGTATCTTACTGCTTGCTAGGCAACAACAGAGTGGCCCTCACGTCAGACAACATCTTGCATTTAGCTTTATGATGTCAGCTTGCTAGGCAACAGATTGGCCCTCATGTCAGACAACATCTTGCCTTCGCTTTATGATGTCAGATCATCACCGGTCCAATTGTCCTTGTGGAAGCGGACCACACAGGAGGATGAGATATCAGAAGTTATGCAGTAGGTTGCTATCTCTATTCATGACCGCAAGGCAAGTCGGAGGTGGAATGGCAAATACTCTGAACCACTCAAAGCACTGTGGCCTTTTTTAAAGTGGGATGCAGATACAAAAACAGAGACTATCCTTACCAACAATCCTTCTTGAGTATCAGAGTCCAACATACAGAGTGCAGCGGAAGACGTTAAATGTGCTTCATTCCGTGAGAACGCAACTCTATAGTTCTACAGTGAGATAGTGCATTTCAGCCTCAAAGGAAGCAATGTCCTCAAACGGAACATTGGTGGCACCAGGATCTAAAGCAGGCTTAAGAAGCCTTGGATGCAGTCAGTCTTTTATTAACTATCATGACCGACACAATGTGATCCATAATACTTCCATTTTGACAGAAATTACATTCAAGCACAGGCCCCCACTAGAAGGTAGTGATGACATTCAGGTGCTGAAAACGTCTTTTTAATGCATAAAGGAATGATTGTGAGCTTTACTTACCATATATATTGGTCAAATGATGCCCTATGCCGGAAGACTGTCTTTTTTTTTTTTTCTTCAGTATCGGCAATGCAGAGACAATTTGTTGCGAAACACTGCCACTGCTGGTCATTCAGTATAATCTGCAGATGGAAAAGTCCACTGTTAGCACATTTACTACAAGCAATACAAAAAAATCATGATTTTTATAAAGGGTAAACAGATCAATACTATGGAGTTTGTATTATTGTGAAAATCAGCATCTCATTAGAAAATCAAATCTCGATTTGTGTTTTTAACCTACCATACTACTCTGAATCTCATGCCTCATTTGGCAACACCCTCTAAACAACTGTAGAAGGTACATTAGGACATAGATAGAGATCTTTTTGCCATCCAAGTGGCAGCGTACCCCTCTCACTTTATTTGTTTTAGGATATGGTACACCAGTAGCAATTAAGCCAGCTGATAAGTTGAGAGGTAGGGTTACGCTACAGTTAATGGGAATAATAAAAGCTATGAATAGCATGTTCATAATCATCATTTGAGCCAATTCCTAGCAGTTCAGCAATGGTGAAGTTGACTATTGCTCAAACTCCCGTTCGTTCAAATTTAAAGGTCTTAAAAAGTGCCCTAATTTCGTACATTTTACCATCATAGCTGTCACTTGGGCATCCGGTCTACCCTGCTACTCATTTCATTAGCAAGATAAATGTATCTTACTGCTTGCTAGGCAACAACAGAGTGGCCCTCACGTCAGACAACATCTTGCATTTAGCTTTATGATGTCAGCTTGCTAGGCAACAGATGGGCCCTCATGTCAGACAACATCTTGCCTTCGCTTTATGATGTCAGATCATCACTGGTCCAATTGTCCTTGTGGAAGCGGACCACACAGGAGGATGAGATATCAGAAGTTATGCAGTAGGTTGCTATCTCTATTCATGACCGCAAGGCAAGTCGGAGGTGGAATGGCAAATACTCTGAACCACTCAAAGCACTGTGGCCTTTTTTAAAGTGGGATGCAGATACAAAAACAGAGACTATCCTTACCAACAATCCTTCTTGAGTATCAGAGTCCAACATACAGAGTGCAGCGGAAGACGTTAAATGTGCTTCATTCCGTGAGAACGCAACTCTATAGTTCTACAGTGAGATAGTGCATTTCAGCCTCAAAGGAAGCAATGTCCTCAAACGGAACATTGGTGGCACCAGGATCTAAAGCAGGCTTAAGAAGCCTTGGATGCAGTCAGTCTTTTATTAACTATCATGACCGACACAATGTGATCCATAATACTTCCATTTTGGCAGAAATTACATTCAAGCACAGGCCCCCACTAGAAGGTAGTGATGACATTAAGGTGCTGAAAACGTCTTTTTAATGCCTAAAGGAATGATTGTGAGCTTTACTTACCATATATATTGGTCAAATGATGCCCTATGCCGGAAGACTGTCTTTTTTTTTTCTTCAGTATCGGCAATGCAGAGACAATTTGTTGCGAAACACTGCCACTGCTGGTCATTCAGTATAATCTGCAGATGGAAAAGTCCACTGTTAGCACATTTACTACAAGCAATACAAAAAAATCATGATTTTTATAAAGGGTAAACAGATCAATACTATGGAGTTTGTATTATTGTGCAAATCAGCAGTTCATTAGAAAATCAAATCTCGATTTGTGTTTTTAACCTACCATACTACTCTGAATCTCATGCCTCATTTGGCAACACCCTCTAAACAACTGTAGAAGGTACATTAGGACATAGATAGAGATCTTTTTGCCATCCAAGTGGCAGGGTACCCCTCTCACTTTATTTGTTTTAGGATATGGTACACCAGTAGCAATTAAGCCAGCTGATAAGTTGAGAGGTAGGGTTACGCTACAGTTAATGGGAATATTAAAAGCTATGAATAGCATGTTCATAATCATCATTTGAGCCAATTCCTAGCAGTTCAGCAATAGTGAAGTTGACTAATGCTCAAACTCCCGTTCGTTCAAATTTAAAGGTCTTAAAAAGTGCCCTAATTTCGTACATTTTACCATCATAGCTGTCACTTGGGCGTCCGGTCTACCCTGCTACTCATTTCATTAGCAAGATAAATGTATCTTACTGCTTGCTAGGCAACAACAGAGTGGCCCTCACGTCAGACAACATCTTGCATTTAGCTTTATGATGTCAGCTTGCTAGGCAACAGATTGGCCCTCATGTCAGACAACATCTTGCCTTCGCTTTATGATGTCAGATCATCACCGGTCCAATTGTCCTTGTGGAAGCGGACCACACAGGAGGATGAGATATCAGAAGTTATGCAGTAGGTTGCTATCTCTATTCATGACCGCAAGGCAAGTCGGAGGTGGAATGGCAAATACTCTGAACCACTCAAAGCACTGTGGCCTTTTTTAAAGTGGGATGCAGATACAAAAACAGAGACTATCCTTACCAACAATCCTTCTTGAGTATCAGAGTCCAACATACAGAGTGCAGCGGAAGACGTTAAATGTGCTTCATTCCGTGAGAACGCAACTCTATAGTTCTACAGTGAGATAGTGCATTTCAGCCTCAAAGGAAGCAATGTCCTCAAACGGAACATTGGTGGCACCAGGATCTAAAGCAGGCTTAAGAAGCCTTGGATGCAGTCAGTCTTTTATTAACTATCATGACCGACACAATGTGATCCATAATACTTCCATTTTGACAGAAATTACATTCAAGCACAGGCCCCCACTAGAAGGTAGTGATGACATTCAGGTGCTGAAAACGTCTTTTTAATGCATAAAGGAATGATTGTGAGCTTTACTTACCATATATATTGGTCAAATGATGCCCTATGCCGGAAGACTGTCTTTTTTTTTTTTTCTTCAGTATCGGCAATGCAGAGACAATTTGTTGCGAAACACTGCCACTGCTGGTCATTCAGTATAATCTGCAGATGGAAAAGTCCACTGTTAGCACATTTACTACAAGCAATACAAAAAAATCATGATTTTTATAAAGGGTAAACAGATCAATACTATGGAGTTTGTATTATTGTGAAAATCAGCATCTCATTAGAAAATCAAATCTCGATTTGTGTTTTTAACCTACCATACTACTCTGAATCTCATGCCTCTTTTTCCAACACGCTCTAAACAACTGTAGAAGGTACATTAGGACATAGATAGAGATCTTTTTGCCATCCAAGTGGCAGGGTACCCCTCTCACTTTATTTGTTTTAGGATATGGTACACCAGTAGCAATTAAGCCAGCTGATAAGTTGAGAGGTAGGGTTACGCTACAGTTAATGGGAATATTAAAAGCTATGAATAGCATGTTCATAATCATCATTTGAGCCAATTCCTAGCAGTTCAGCAATAGTGAAGTTGACTAATGCTCAAACTCCCGTTCGTTCAAATTTAAAGGTCTTAAAAAGTGCCCTAATTTCGTACATTTTACCATCATAGCTGTCACTTGGGCGTCCGGTCTACCCTGCTACTCATTTCATTAGCAAGATAAATGTATCTTACTGCTTGCTAGGCAACAACAGAGTGGCCCTCACGTCAGACAACATCTTGCATTTAGCTTTATGATGTCAGCTTGCTAGGCAACAGATTGGCCCTCATGTCAGACAACATCTTGCCTTCGCTTTATGATGTCAGATCATCACCGGTCCAATTGTCCTTGTGGAAGCGGACCACACAGGAGGATGAGATATCAGAAGTTATGCAGTAGGTTGCTATCTCTATTCATGACCGCAAGGCAAGTCGGAGGTGGAATGGCAAATACTCTGAACCACTCAAAGCACTGTGGCCTTTTTTAAAGTGGGATGCAGATACAAAAACAGAGACTATCCTTACCAACAATCCTTCTTGAGTATCAGAGTCCAACATACAGAGTGCAGCGGAAGACGTTAAATGTGCTTCATTCCGTGAGAACGCAACTCTATAGTTCTACAGTGAGATAGTGCATTTCAGCCTCAAAGGAAGCAATGTCCTCGAACGGAACATTGGTGGCACCAGGATCTAAAGCAGGCTTAAGAAGCCTTGGATGCAGTCAGTCTTTTATTAACTATCATGACCGACACAATGTGATCCATAATACTTCCATTTTGACAGAAATTACATTCAAGCACAGGCCCCCACTAGAAGGTAGTGATGACATTCAGGTGCTGAAAACGTCTTTTTAATGCCTAAAGGAATGATTGTGAGCTTTACTTACCATATATATTGGTCAAATGATGCGCTATGCCGGAAGACTGTCTTTTTTTTTTTTTCTTCAGTATCGGCAATGTAGAGACAATTTGTTGCGAAACACTGCCACTGCTGGTCATTCAGTATAATCTGCAGATGGAAAAGTCCACTGTTAGCACATTTACTACAAGCAATACAAAAAAATCATGACTTTTATAAAGGGTAAACAGATCAATACTATGGAGTTTGTATTATTGTGAAAATCAGCATCTCATTAGAAAATCAAATCTCGATTTGTGTTTTTAACCTACCATACTACTCTGAATCTCATGCCTCATTTGGCAACACCCTCTAAACAACTGTAGAAGGTACATTAGGACATAGATAGAGATCTTTT
This sequence comes from Lissotriton vulgaris, assembly GCF_964263255.1. NCBI lineage: Eukaryota > Metazoa > Chordata > Amphibia > Caudata > Salamandridae > Lissotriton > Lissotriton vulgaris. Next base: position 323,294,226 of record NC_141700.1, on the reverse strand, counting down.
TGCCATCCAAGTGGCAGCGTACCCCTCTCACTTTATTTGTTTTAGGATATGGTACACCAGTAGCAATTAAGCCAGCTGATAAGTTGAGAGGTAGGGTTACGCTACAGTTAATGGGAATATTAAAAGCTATGAATAGCATGTTCATAATCATCATTTGAGCCAATTCCTAGCAGTTCAGCAATAGTGAAGTTGACTAATGCTCAAACTCCCGTTCGTTCAAATTTAAAGGTCTTAAAAAGTGCCCTAATTTCGTACATTTTACCATCATAGCTGTCACTTGGGCGTCCGGTCTACCCTGCTACTCATTTCATTAGCAAGATAAATGTATCTTACTGCTTGCTAGGCAACAACAGAGTGGCCCTCACGTCAGACAACATCTTGCATTTAGCTTTATGATGTCAGCTTGCTAGGCAACAGATTGGCCCTCATGTCAGACAACATCTTGCCTTCGCTTTATGATGTCAGATCATCACCGGTCCAATTGTCCTTGTGGAAGCGGACCACACAGGAGGATGAGATATCAGAAGTTATGCATTAGGTTGCTATCTCTATTCATGACCGCAAGGCAAGTCGGAGGTGGAATGGCAAATACTCTGAACCACTCAAAGCACTGTGGCCTTTTTTAAAGTGGGATGCAGATACAAAAACAGAGACTATCCTTACCAACAATCCTTCTTGAGTATCAGAGTCCAACATACAGAGTGCAGCGGAAGACGTTAAATGTGCTTCATTCCGTGAGAACGCAACTCTATAGTTCTACAGTGAGATAGTGCATTTCAGCCTCAAAGGAAGCAATGTCCTCAAACGGAACATTGGTGGCACCAGGATCTAAAGCAGGCTTAAGAAGCCTTGGATGCAGTCAGTCTTTTATTAACTATCATGACCGACACAATGTGATCCATAATACTTCCATTTTGACAGAAATTACATTCAAGCACAGGCCCCCACTAGAAGGTAGTGATGACATTCAGGTGCTGAAAACGTCTTTTTAATGCCTAAAGGAATGATTGTGAGCTTTACTTACCATATATATTGGTCAAATGATGCCCTATGCCGGAAGACTGTCTTTTTTTTTTTCTTCAGTATCGGCAATGCAGAGACAATTTGTTGCGAAACACTGCCACTGCTGGTCATTCAGTATAATCTGCAGATGGAAAAGTCCACTGTTAGCACATTTACTACAAGCAATACAAAAAAATCATGATTTTTATAAAGGGTAAACAGATCAATACTATGGAGTTTGTATTATTGTGCAAATCAGCAGTTCATTAGAAAATCAAATCTCGATTTGTGTTTTTAACCTACCATACTACTCTGAATCTCATGCCTCATTTGGCAACACCCTCTAAACAACTGTAGAAGGTACATTAGGACATAGATCGAGATCTTTTTGCCATCCAAGTGGCAGGGTACCCCTCTCACTTTATTTGTTTTAGGATATGGTACACCAGTAGCAATTAAGCCAGCTGATAAGTTGAGAGGTAGGGTTACGCTACAGTTAATGGGAATATTAAAAGCTATGAATAGCATGTTCATAATCATCATTTGAGCCAATTCCTAGCAGTTCAGCAATAGTGAAGTTGACTAATGCTCAAACTCCCGTTCGTTCAAATTTAAAGGTCTTAAAAAGTGCCCTAATTTCGTACATTTTACCATCATAGCTGTCACTTGGGCGTCCGGTCTACCCTGCTACTCATTTCATTAGCAAGATAAATGTATCTTACTGCTTGCTAGGCAACAACAGAGTGGCCCTCACGTCAGACAACATCTTGCATTTAGCTTTATGATGTCAGCTTGCTAGGCAACAGATTGGCCCTCATGTCAGACAACATCTTGCCTTCGCTTTATGATGTCAGATCATCACCGGTCCAATTGTCCTTGTGGAAGCGGACCACACAGGAGGATGAGATATCAGAAGTTATGCAGTAGGTTGCTATCTCTATTCATGACCGCAAGGCAAGTCGGAGGTGGAATGGCAAATACTCTGAACCACTCAAAGCACTGTGGCCTTTTTTAAAGTGGGATGCAGATACAAAAACAGAGACTATCCTTACCAACAATCCTTCTTGAGTATCAGAGTCCAACATACAGAGTGCAGCGGAAGACGTTAAATGTGCTTCATTCCGTGAGAACGCAACTCTATAGTTCTACAGTGAGATAGTGCATTTCAGCCTCAAAGGAAGCAATGTCCTCAAACGGAACATTGGTGGCACCAGGATCTAAAGCAGGCTTAAGAAGCCTTGGATGCAGTCAGTCTTTTATTAACTATCATGACCGACACAATGTGATCCATAATACTTCCATTTTGACAGAAATTACATTCAAGCACAGGCCCCCACTAGAAGGTAGTGATGACATTCAGGTGCTGAAAACGTCTTTTTAATGCCTAAAGGAATGATTGTGAGCTTTACTTACCATATATATTGGTCAAATGATGCGCTATGCCGGAAGACTGTCTTTTTTTTTTTTTCTTCAGTATCGGCAATGCAGAGACAATTTGTTGCGAAACACTGCCACTGCTGGTCATTCAGTATAATCTGCAGATGGAAAAGTCCACTGTTAGCACATTTACTACAAGCAATACAAAAAAATCATGACTTTTATAAAGGGTAAACAGATCAATACTATGGAGTTTGTATTATTGTGAAAATCAGCATCTCATTAGAAAATCAAATCTCGATTTGTGTTTTTAACCTACCATACTACTCTGAATCTCATGCCTCATTTGGCAACACCCTCTAAACAACTGTAGAAGGTACATTAGGACATAGATAGAGATCTTTTTGCCATCCAAGTGGCAGCGTACCCCTCTCACTTTATTTGTTTTAGGATATGGTACACCAGTAGCAATTAAGCCAGCTGATAAGTTGAGAGGTAGGGTTACGCTACAGTTAATGGGAATATTAAAAGCTATGAATAGCATGTTCATAATCATCATTTGAGCCAATTCCTAGCAGTTCAGCAATAGTGAAGTTGACTAATGCTCAAACTCCCGTTCGTTCAAATTTAAAGGTCTTAAAAAGTGCCCTAATTTCGTACATTTTACCATCATAGCTGTCACTTGGGCGTCCGGTCTACCCTGCTACTCATTTCATTAGCAAGATAAATGTATCTTACTGCTTGCTAGGCAACAACAGAGTGGCCCTCACGTCAGACAACATCTTGCATTTAGCTTTATGATGTCAGCTTGCTAGGCAACAGATTGGCCCTCATGTCAGACAACATCTTGCCTTCGCTTTATGATGTCAGATCATCACCGGTCCAATTGTCCTTGTGGAAGCGGACCACACAGGAGGATGAGATATCAGAAGTTATGCAGTAGGTTGCTATCTCTATTCATGACCGCAAGGCAAGTCGGAGGTGGCATGGCAAATACTCTGAACCACTCAAAGCACTGTGGCCTTTTTTAAAGTGGGATGCAGATACAAAAACAGAGACTATCCTTACCAACAATCCTTCTTGAGTATCAGAGTCCAACATACAGAGTGCAGCGGAAGACGTTAAATGTGCTTCATTCCGTGAGAACGCAACTCTATAGTTCTACAGTGAGATAGTGCATTTCAGCCTCAAAGGAAGCAATGTCCTCAAACGGAACATTGGTGGCACCAGGATCTAAAGCAGGCTTAAGAAGCCTTGGATGCAGTCAGTCTTTTATTAACTATCATGACCGACACAATGTGATCCATAATACTTCCATTTTGACAGAAATTACATTCAAGCACAGGCCCCCACTAGAAGGTAGTGATGACATTCAGGTGCTGAAAACGTCTTTTTAATGCCTAAAGGAATGATTGTGAGCTTTACTTACCATATATATTGGTCAAATGATGCCCTATGCCGGAAGACTGTCTTTTTTTTTTCTTCAGTATCGGCAATGCAGAGACAATTTGTTGCGAAACACTGCCACTGCTGGTCATTCAGTATAATCTGCAGATGGAAAAGTCCACTGTTAGCACATTTACTACAAGCAATACAAAAAAATCATGATTTTTATAAAGGGTAAACAGATCAATACTATGGAGTTTGTATTATTGTGCAAATCAGCAGTTCATTAGAAAATCAAATCTCGATTTGTGTTTTTAACCTACCATACTACTCTGAATCTCATGCCTCATTTGGCAACACCCTCTAAACAACTGTAGAAGGTACATTAGGACATAGATAGAGATCTTTTTGCCATCCAAGTGGCAGGGTACCCCTCTCACTTTATTTGTTTTAGGATATGGTACACCAGTAGCAATTAAGCCAGCTGATAAGTTGAGAGGTAGGGTTACGCTACAGTTAATGGGAATATTAAAAGCTATGAATAGCATGTTCATAATCATCATTTGAGCCAATTCCTAGCAGTTCAGCAATAGTGAAGTTGACTAATGCTCAAACTCCCGTTCGTTCAAATTTAAAGGTCTTAAAAAGTGCCCTAATTTCGTACATTTTACCATCATAGCTGTCACTTGGGCGTCCGGTCTACCCTGCTACTCATTTCATTAGCAAGATAAATGTATCTTACTGCTTGCTAGGCAACAACAGAGTGGCCCTCACGTCAGACAACATCTTGCATTTAGCTTTATGATGTCAGCTTGCTAGGCAACAGATGGGCCCTTATGTCAGACAACATCTTGCCTTCGCTTTATGATGTCAGATCATCACTGGTCCAATTGTCCTTGTGGAAGCGGACCACACAGGAGGATGAGATATCAGAAGTTATGCAGTAGGTTGCTATCTCTATTCATGACCGCAAGGCAAGTCGGAGGTGGAATGGCAAATACTCTGAACCACTCAAAGCACTGTGGCCTTTTTTAAAGTGGGATGCAGATACAAAAACAGAGACTATCCTTACCAACAATCCTTCTTGAGTATCAGAGTCCAACATACAGAGTGCAGCGGAAGACGTTAAATGTGCTTCATTCCGTGAGAACGCAACTCTATAGTTCTACAGTGAGATAGTGCATTTCAGCCTCAAAGGAAGCAATGTCCTCAAACGGAACATTGGTGGCACCAGGATCTAAAGCAGGCTTAAGAAGCCTTGGATGCAGTCAGTCTTTTATTAACTATCATGACCGACACAATGTGATCCATAATACTTCCATTTTGGCAGAAATTACATTCAAGCACAGGCCCCCACTAGAAGGTAGTGATGACATTAAGGTGCTGAAAACGTCTTTTTAATGCCTAAAGGAATGATTGTGAGCTTTACTTACCATATATATTGGTCAAATGATGCCCTATGCCGGAAGACTGTCTTTTTTTTTTCTTCAGTATCGGCAATGCAGAGACAATTTGTTGCGAAACACTGCCACTGCTGGTCATTCAGTATAATCTGCAGATGGAAAAGTCCACTGTTAGCACATTTACTACAAGCAATACAAAAAAATCATGATTTTTATAAAGGGTAAACAGATCAATACTATGGAGTTTGTATTATTGTGCAAATCAGCAGTTCATTAGAAAATCAAATCTCGATTTGTGTTTTTAACCTACCATACTACTCTGAATCTCATGCCTCATTTGGCAACACCCTCTAAACAACTGTAGAAGGTACATTAGGACATAGATAGAGATCTTTTTGCCATCCAAGTGGCAGGGTACCCCTCTCACTTTATTTGTTTTAGGATATGGTACACCAGTAGCAATTAAGCCAGCTGATAAGTTGAGAGGTAGGGTTACGCTACAGTTAATGGGAATATTAAAAGCTATGAATAGCATGTTCATAATCATCATTTGAGCCAATTCCTAGCAGTTCAGCAATAGTGAAGTTGACTAATGCTCAAACTCCCGTTCGTTCAAATTTAAAGGTCTTAAAAAGTGCCCTAATTTCGTACATTTTACCATCATAGCTGTCACTTGGGCGTCCGGTCTACCCTGCTACTCATTTCATTAGCAAGATAAATGTATCTTACTGCTTGCTAGGCAACAACAGAGTGGCCCTCACGTCAGACAACATCTTGCATTTAGCTTTATGATGTCAGCTTGCTAGGCAACAGATGGGCCCTTATGTCAGACAACATCTTGCCTTCGCTTTATGATGTCAGATCATCACTGGTCCAATTGTCCTTGTGGAAGCGGACCACACAGGAGGATGAGATATCAGAAGTTATGCAGTAGGTTGCTATCTCTATTCATGACCGCAAGGCAAGTCGGAGGTGGAATGGCAAATACTCTGAACCACTCAAAGCACTGTGGCCTTTTTTAAAGTGGGATGCAGATACAAAAACAGAGACTATCCTTACCAACAATCCTTCTTGAGTATCAGAGTCCAACATACAGAGTGCAGCGGAAGACGTTAAATGTGCTTCATTCCGTGAGAACGCAACTCTATAGTTCTACAGTGAGATAGTGCATTTCAGCCTCAAAGGAAGCAATGTCCTCAAACGGAACATTGGTGGCACCAGGATCTAAAGCAGGCTTAAGAAGCCTTGGATGCAGTCAGTCTTTTATTAACTATCATGACCGACACAATGTGATCCATAATACTTCCATTTTGGCAGAAATTACATTCAAGCACAGGCCCCCACTAGAAGGTAGTGATGACATTAAGGTGCTGAAAACGTCTTTTTAATGCCTAAAGGAATGATTGTGAGCTTTACTTACCATATATATTGGTCAAATGATGCCCTATGCCGGAAGACTGTCTTTTTTTTTTCTTCAGTATCGGCAATGCAGAGACAATTTGTTGCGAAACACTGCCACTGCTGGTCATTCAGTATAATCTGCAGATGGAAAAGTCCACTGTTAGCACATTTACTACAAGCAATACAAAAAAATCATGATTTTTATAAAGGGTAAACAGATCAATACTATGGAGTTTGTATTATTGTGCAAATCAGCAGTTCATTAGAAAATCAAATCTCGATTTGTGTTTTTAACCTACCATACTACTCTGAATCTCATGCCTCATTTGGCAACACCCTCTAAACAACTGTAGAAGGTACATTAGGACATAGATAGAGATCTTTTTGCCATCCAAGTGGCAGGGTACCCCTCTCACTTTATTTGTTTTAGGATATGGTACACCAGTAGCAATTAAGCCAGCTGATAAGTTGAGAGGTAGGGTTACGCTACAGTTAATGGGAATATTAAAAGCTATGAATAGCATGTTCATAATCATCATTTGAGCCAATTCCTAGCAGTTCAGCAATAGTGAAGTTGACTAATGCTCAAACTCCCGTTCGTTCAAATTTAAAGGTCTTAAAAAGTGCCCTAATTTCGTACATTTTACCATCATAGCTGTCACTTGGGCGTCCGGTCTACCCTGCTACTCATTTCATTAGCAAGATAAATGTATCTTACTGCTTGCTAGGCAACAACAGAGTGGCCCTCACGTCAGACAACATCTTGCATTTAGCTTTATGATGTCAGCTTGCTAGGCAACAGATGGGCCCTTATGTCAGACAACATCTTGCCTTCGCTTTATGATGTCAGATCATCACTGGTCCAATTGTCCTTGTGGAAGCGGACCACACAGGAGGATGAGATATCAGAAGTTATGCAGTAGGTTGCTATCTCTATTCATGACCGCAAGGCAAGTCGGAGGTGGAATGGCAAATACTCTGAACCACTCAAAGCACTGTGGCCTTTTTTAAAGTGGGATGCAGATACAAAAACAGAGACTATCCTTACCAACAATCCTTCTTGAGTATCAGAGTCCAACATACAGAGTGCAGCGGAAGACGTTAAATGTGCTTCATTCCGTGAGAACGCAACTCTATGGTTCTACAGTGAGATAGTGCATTTCAGCCTCAAAGGAAGCAATGTCCTCAAACGGAACATTGGTGGCACCAGGATCTAAAGCAGGCTTAAGAAGCCTTGGATGCAGTCAGTCTTTTATTAACTATCATGACCGACACAATGTGATCCATAATACTTCCATTTTGGCAGAAATTACATTCAAGCACAGGCCCCCACTAGAAGGTAGTGATGACATTAAGGTGCTGAAAACGTCTTTTTAATGCCTAAAGGAATGATTGTGAGCTTTACTTACCATATATATTGGTCAAATGATGCCCTATGCCGGAAGACTGTCTTTTTTTTTTCTTCAGTATCGGCAATGCAGAGACAATTTGTTGCGAAACACTGCCACTGCTGGTCATTCAGTATAATCTGCAGATGGAAAAGTCCACTGTTAGCACATTTACTACAAGCAATACAAAAAAATCATGATTTTTATAAAGGGTAAACAGATCAATACTATGGAGTTTGTATTATTGTGCAAATCAGCAGTTCATTAGAAAATCAAATCTCGATTTGTGTTTTTAACCTACCATACTACTCTGAATCTCATGCCTCATTTGGCAACACCCTCTAAACAACTGTAGAAGGTACATTAGGACATAGATAGAGATCTTTTTGCCATCCAAGTGGCAGGGTACCCCTCTCACTTTATTTGTTTTAGGATATGGTACACCAGTAGCAATTAAGCCAGCTGATAAGTTGAGAGGTAGGGTTACGCTACAGTTAATGGGAATATTAAAAGCTATGAATAGCATGTTCATAATCATCATTTGAGCCAATTCCTAGCAGTTCAGCAATAGTGAAGTTGACTAATGCTCAAACTCCCGTTCGTTCAAATTTAAAGGTCTTAAAAAGTGCCCTAATTTCGTACATTTTACCATCATAGCTGTCACTTGGGCGTCCGGTCTACCCTGCTACTCATTTCATTAGCAAGATAAATGTATCTTACTGCTTGCTAGGCAACAACAGAGTGGCCCTCACGTCAGACAACATCTTGCATTTAGCTTTATGATGTCAGCTTGCTAGGCAACAGATTGGCCCTCATGTCAGACAACATCTTGCCTTCGCTTTATGATGTCAGATCATCACCGGTCCAATTGTCCTTGTGGAAGCGGACCACACAGGAGGATGAGATATCAGAAGTTATGCAGTAGGTTGCTATCTCCATTCATGACCGCAAGGCAAGTCGGAGGTGGAATGGCAAATACTCTGAACCACTCAAAGCACTGTGGCCTTTTTTAAAGTGGGATGCAGATACAAAAACAGAGACTATCCTTACCAACAATCCTTCTTGAGTATCAGAGTCCAACATACAGAGTGCAGCGGAAGACGTTAAATGTGCTTCATTCCGTGAGAACGCAACTCTATAGTTCTACAGTGAGATAGTGCATTTCAGCCTCAAAGGAAGCAATGTCCTCAAACGGAACATTGGTGGCACCAGGATCTAAAGCAGGCTTAAGAAGCCTTGGATGCAGTCAGTCTTTTATTAACTATCATGACCGACACAATGTGATCCATAATACTTCCATTTTGACAGAAATTACATTCAAGCACAGGCCCCCACTAGAAGGTAGTGATGACATTCAGGTGCTGAAAACGTCTTTTTAATGCCTAAAGGAATGATTGTGAGCTTTACTTACCATATATATTGGTCAAATGATGCCCTATGCCGGAAGACTGTCTTTTTTTTTTTTTCTTCAGTATCGGCAATGCAGAGACAATTTGTTGCGAAACACTGCCACTGCTGGTCATTCAGTATAATCTGCAGATGGAAAAGTCCACTGTTAGCACATTTACTACAAGCAATACAAAAAAATCATGATTTTTATAAAGGGTAAACAGATCAATACTATGGAGTTTGTATTATTGTGAAAATCAGCATCTCATTAGAAAATCAAATCTCGATTTGTGTTTTTAACCTACCATACTACTCTGAATCTCATGCCTCTTTTTCCAACACGCTCTAAACAACTGTAGAAGGTACATTAGGACATAGATAGAGATCTTTTTGCCATCCAAGTGGCAGGGTACCCCTCTCACTTTATTTGTTTTAGGATATGGTACACCAGTAGCAATTAAGCCAGCTGATAAGTTGAGAGGTAGGGTTACGCTACAGTTAATGGGAATATTAAAAGCTATGAATAGCATGTTCATAATCATCATTTGAGCCAATTCCTAGCAGTTCAGCAATAGTGAAGTTGACTAATGCTCAAACTCCCGTTCGTTCAAATTTAAAGGTCTTAAAAAGTGCCCTAATTTCGTACATTTTACCATCATAGCTGTCACTTGGGCGTCCGGTCTACCCTGCTACTCATTTCATTAGCAAGATAAATGTATCTTACTGCTTGCTAGGCAACAACAGAGTGGCCCTCACGTCAGACAACATCTTGCATTTAGCTTTATGATGTCAGCTTGCTAGGCAACAGATTGGCCCTCATGTCAGACAACATCTTGCCTTCGCTTTATGATGTCAGATCATCACCGGTCCAATTGTCCTTGTGGAAGCGGACCACACAGGAGGATGAGATATCAGAAGTTATGCAGTAGGTTGCTATCTCTATTCATGACCGCAAGGCAAGTCGGAGGTGGAATGGCAAATACTCTGAACCACTCAAAGCACTGTGGCCTTTTTTAAAGTGGGATGCAGATACAAAAACAGAGACTATCCTTACCAACAATCCTTCTTGAGTATCAGAGTCCAACATACAGAGTGCAGCGGAAGACGTTAAATGTGCTTCATTCCGTGAGAACGCAACTCTATAGTTCTACAGTGAGATAGTGCATTTCAGCCTCAAAGGAAGCAATGTCCTCGAACGGAACATTGGTGGCACCAGGATCTAAAGCAGGCTTAAGAAGCCTTGGATGCAGTCAGTCTTTTATTAACTATCATGACCGACACAATGTGATCCATAATACTTCCATTTTGACAGAAATTACATTCAAGCACAGGCCCCCACTAGAAGGTAGTGATGACATTCAGGTGCTGAAAACGTCTTTTTAATGCCTAAAGGAATGATTGTGAGCTTTACTTACCATATATATTGGTCAAATGATGCGCTATGCCGGAAGACTGTCTTTTTTTTTTTTCTTCAGTATCGGCAATGCAGAGACAATTTGTTGCGAAACACTGCCACTGCTGGTCATTCAGTATAATCTGCAGATGGAAAAGTCCACTGTTAGCACATTTACTACAAGCAATACAAAAAAATCATGATTTTTATAAAGGGTAAACAGATCAATACTATGGAGTTTGTATTATTGTGAAAATCAGCATCTCATTAGAAAATCAAATCTCGATTTGTGTTTTTAACCTACCATACTACTCTGAATCTCATGCCTCATTTGGCAACACCCTCTAAACAACTGTAGAAGGTACATTAGGACATAGATAGAGATCTTTTTGCCATCCAAGTGGCAGCGTACCCCTCTCACTTTATTTGTTTTAGGATATGGTACACCAGTAGCAATTAAGCCAGCTGATAAGTTGAGAGGTAGGGTTACGCTACAGTTAATGGGAATAATAAAAGCTATGAATAGCATGTTCATAATCATCATTTGAGCCAATTCCTAGCAGTTCAGCAATAGTGAAGTTGACTATTGCTCAAACTCCCGTTCGTTCAAATTTAAAGGTCTTAAAAAGTGCCCTAATTTCGTACATTTTACCATCATAGCTGTCACTTGGGCATCCGGTCTACCCTGCTACTCATTTCATTAGCAAGATAAATGTATCTTACTGCTTGCTAGGCAACAACAGAGTGGCCCTCACGTCAGACAACATCTTGCATTTAGCTTTATGATGTCAGCTTGCTAGGCAACAGATGGGCCCTCATGTCAGACAACATCTTGCCTTCGCTTTATGATGTCAGATCATCACTGGTCCAATTGTCCTTGTGGAAGCGGACCACACAGGAGGATGAGATATCAGAAGTTATGCAGTAGGTTGCCATCTCTATTCATGACCGCAAGGCAAGTCGGAGGTGGAATGGCAAATACTCTGAACCACTCAAAGCACTGTGGCCTTTTTTAAAGTGGGATGCAGATACAAAAACAGAGACTATCCTTACCAACAATCCTTCTTGAGTATCAGAGTCCAACATACAGAGTGCAGCGGAAGACGTTAAATGTGCTTCATTCCGTGAGAACGCAACTCTATAGTTCTACAGTGAGATAGTGCATTTCAGCCTCAAAGGAAGCAATGTCCTCAAACGGAACATTGGTGGCACCAGGATCTAAAGCAGGCTTAAGAAGCCTTGGATGCAGTCAGTCTTTTATTAACTATCATGACCGACACAATGTGATCCATAATACTTCCATTTTGACAGAAATTACATTCAAGCACAGGCCCCCACTAGAAGGTAGTGATGACATTCAGGTGCTGAAAACGTCTTTTTAATGCCTAAAGGAATGATTGTGAGCTTTACTTACCATATATATTGGTCAAATGATGCGCTATGCCGGAAGACTGTCTTTTTTTTTTTTTCTTCAGTATCGGCAATGCAGAGACAATTTGTTGCGAAACACTGCCACTGCTGGTCATTCAGTATAATCTGCAGATGGAAAAGTCCACTGTTAGCACATTTACTACAAGCAATACAAAAAAATCATGATTTTTATAAAGGGTAAACAGATCAATACTATGGAGTTTGTATTATTGTGAAAATCAGCATCTCATTAGAAAATCAAATCTCGATTTGTGTTTTTAACCTACCATACTACTCTGAATCTCATGCCTCATTTGGCAACACCCTCTAAACAACTGTAGAAGGTACATTAGGACATAGATAGAGATCTTTTTGCCATCCAAGTGGCAGCGTACCCCTCTCACTTTATTTGTTTTAGGATATGGTACACCAGTAGCAATTAAGCCAGCTGATAAGTTGAGAGGTAGGGTTACGCTACAGTTAATGGGAATAATAAAAGCTATGAATAGCATGTTCATAATCATCATTTGAGCCAATTCCTAGCAGTTCAGCAATAGTGAAGTTGACTATTGCTCAAACTCCCGTTCGTTCAAATTTAAAGGTCTTAAAAAGTGCCCTAATTTCGTACATTTTACCATCATAGCTGTCACTTGGGCATCCGGTCTACCCTGCTACTCATTTCATTAGCAAGATAAATGTATCTTACTGCTTGCTAGGCAACAACAGAGTGGCCCTCACGTCAGACAACATCTTGCATTTAGCTTTATGATGTCAGCTTGCTAGGCAACAGATGGGCCCTCATGTCAGACAACATCTTGCCTTCGCTTTATGATGTCAGATCATCACTGGTCCAATTGTCCTTGTGGAAGCGGACCACACAGGAGGATGAGATATCAGAAGTTATGCAGTAGGTTGCCATCTCTATTCATGACCGCAAGGCAAGTCGGAGGTGGAATGGCAAATACTCTGAACCACTCAAAGCACTGTGGCCTTTTTTAAAGTGGGATGCAGATACAAAAACAGAGACTATCCTTACCAACAATCCTTCTTGAGTATCAGAGTCCAACATACAGAGTGCAGCGGAAGACGTTAAATGTGCTTCATTCCGTGAGACCGCAACTCTATAGTTCTACAGTGAGATAGTGCATTTCAGCCTCAAAGGAAGCAATGTCCTCAAACGGAACATTGGTGGCACCAGGATCTAAAGCAGGCTTAAGACGCCTTGGATGCAGTCAGTCTTTTATTAACTATCATGACCGACACAATGTGATCCATAATACTTCCATTTTGACAGAAATTACATTCAAGCACAGGCCCCCACTAGAAGGTAGTGATGACATTCAGGTGCTGAAAACGTCTTTTTAATGCCTAAAGGAATGATTGTGAGCTTTACTTACCATATATATTGGTCAAATGATGCCCTATGCCGGAAGACTGTCTTTTTTTTTTTTCTTCAGTATCGGCAATGCAGAGACAATTTGTTGCGAAACACTGCCACTGCTGGTCATTCAGTATAATCTGCAGATGGAAAAGTCCACTGTTAGCACATTTACTACAAGCAATACAAAAAAATCATGATTTTTATAAAGGGTAAACAGATCAATACTATGGAGTTTGTATTATTGTGAAAATCAGCATTCATTAGAAAATCAAATCTCGATTTGTGTTTTTAACCTACCATACTACTCTGAATCTCATGCCTCATTTGGCAACACCCTCTAAACAACTGTAGAAGGTACATTAGGACATAGATAGAGATCTTTTTGCCATCCAAGTGGCAGCGTACCCCTCTCACTTTATTTGTTTTAGGATATGGTACACCAGTAGCAATTAAGCCAGCTGATAAGTTGAGAGGTAGGGTTACGCTACAGTTAATGGGAATAATAAAAGCTATGAATAGCATGTTCATAATCATCATTTGAGCCAATTCCTAGCAGTTCAGCAATAGTGAAGTTGACTAATGCTCAAACTCCCGTTCGTTCAAATTTAAAGGTCTTAAAAAGTGCCCTAATTTCGTACATTTTACCATCATAGCTGTCACTTGGGCGTCCGGTCTACCCTGCTACTCATTTCATTAGCAAGATAAATGTATCTTACTGCTTGCTAGGCAACAACAGAGTGGCCCTCACGTCAGACAACATCTTGCATTTAGCTTTATGATGTCAGCTTGCTAGGCAACAGATTGGCCCTCATGTCAGACAACATCTTGCCTTCGCTTTATGATGTCAGATCATCACCGGTCCAATTGTCCTTGTGGAAGCGGACCACACAGGAGGATGAGATATCAGAAGTTATGCAGTAGGTTGCTATCTCTATTCATGACCGCAAGGCAAGTCGGAGGTGGAATGGCAAATACTCTGAACCACTCAAAGCACTGTGGCCTTTTTTAAAGTGGGATGCAGATACAAAAACAGAGACTATCCTTACCAACAATCCTTCTTGAGTATCAGAGTCCAACATACAGAGTGCAGCGGAAGACGTTAAATGTGCTTCATTCCGTGAGAACGCAACTCTATAGTTCTACAGTGAGATAGTGCATTTCAGCCTCAAAGGAAGCAATGTCCTCGAACGGAACATTGGTGGCACCAGGATCTAAAGCAGGCTTAAGAAGCCTTGGATGCAGTCAGTCTTTTATTAACTATCATGACCGACACAATGTGATCCATAATACTTCCATTTTGACAGAAATTACATTCAAGCACAGGCCCCCACTAGAAGGTAGTGATGACATTCAGGTGCTGAAAACGTCTTTTTAATGCCTAAAGGAATGATTGTGAGCTTTACTTACCATATATATTGGTCAAATGATGCGCTATGCCGGAAGACTGTTTTTTTTTTTTCTTCAGTATCGGCAATGCAGAGACAATTTGTTGCGAAACACTGCCACTGCTGGTCATTCAGTATAATCTGCAGATGGAAAAGTCCACTGTTAGCACATTTACTACAAGCAATACAAAAAAATCATGATTTTTATAAAGGGTAAACAGATCAATACTATGGAGTTTGTATTATTGTGAAAATCAGCATCTCATTAGAAAATCAAATCTCGATTTGTGTTTTTAACCTACCATACTACTCTGAATCTCATGCCTCATTTGGCAACACCCTCTAAACAACTGTAGAAGGTACATTAGGACATAGATAGAGATCTTTTTGCCATCCAAGTGGCAGCGTACCCCTCTCACTTTATTTGTTTTAGGATATGGTACACCAGTAGCAATTAAGCCAGCTGATAAGTTGAGAGGTAGGGTTACGCTACAGTTAATGGGAATAATAAAAGCTATGAATAGCATGTTCATAATCATCATTTGAGCCAATTCCTAGCAGTTCAGAAATAGTGAAGTTGACTATTGCTCAAACTCCCGTTCGTTCAAATTTAAAGGTCTTAAAAAGTGCCCTACTTTCGTACATTTTACCATCATAGCTGTCACTTGGGCATCCGGTCTACCCTGCTACTCATTTCATTAGCAAGATAAATGTATCTTACTGCTTGCTAGGCAACAACAGAGTGGCCCTCACGTCAGACAACATCTTGCATTTAGCTTTATGATGTCAGCTTGCTAGGCAACAGATGGGCCCTCATGTCAGACAACATCTTGCCTTCGCTTTATGATGTCAGATTATCACTGGTCCAATTGTCCTTGTGGAAGCGGACCACACAGGAGGATGAGATATCAGAAGTTATGCAGTAGGTTGCTATCTCTATTCATGACTGCAAGGCAAGTCGGAGGTGGAATGGCAAATACTCTGAACCACTCAAAGCACTGTGGCCTTTTTTAAAGTGGGATGCAGATACAAAAACAGAGACTATCCTTACCAACAATCCTTCTTGAGTATCAGAGTCCAACATACAGAGTGCAGCGGAAGACGTTAAATGGGCTTCATTCCGTGAGAACGCAACTCTATAGTTCTACAGTGAGATAGTGCATTTCAGCCTCAAAGGAAGCAATGTCCTCAAACGGAACATTGGTGGCACCAGGATCTAAAGCAGGCTTAAGAAGCCTTGGATGCAGTCAGTCTTTTATTAACTATCATGACCGACACAATGTGATCCATAATACTTCCATTTTGGCAGAAATTACATTCAAGCACAGGCCCCCACTAGAAGGTAGTGATGACATTAAGGTGCTGAAAACGTCTTTTTAATGCCTAAAGGAATGATTGTGAGCTTTACTTACCATATATATTGGTCAAATGATGCCCTATGCCGGAAGACTGTCTTTTTTTTTTCTTCAGTATCGGCAATGCAGAGACAATTTGTTGCGAAACACTGCCACTGCTGGTCATTCAGTATAATCTGCAGATGGAAAAGTCCACTGTTAGCACATTTACTACAAGCAATACAAAAAAATCATGATTTTTATAAAGGGTAAACAGATCAATACTATGGAGTTTGTATTATTGTGCAAATCAGCAGTTCATTAGAAAATCAAATCTCGATTTGTGTTTTTAACCTACCATACTACTCTGAATCTCATGCCTCATTTGGAAACACCCTCTAAACAACTGTAGAAGGTACATTAGGACATAGATAGAGATCTTTTTGCCATCCAAGTGGCAGGGTACCCCTCTCACTTTATTTGTTTTAGGATATGGTACACCAGTAGCAATTAAGCCAGCTGATAAGTTGAGAGGTAGGGTTACGCTACAGTTAATGGGAATGATAAAAGCTATGAATAGCATGTTCATAATCATCATTTGAGCCAATTCCTAGCAGTTCAGCAATAGTGAAGTTGACTAATGCTCAAACTCCCGTTCGTTCAAATTTAAAGGTCTTAAAAAGTGCCCTAATTTCGTACATTTTACCATCATAGCTGTCACTTGGGCGTCCGGTCTACCCTGCTACTCATTTCATTAGCAAGATAAATGTATCTTACTGCTTGCTAGGCAACAACAGAGTGGCCCTCACGTCAGACAACATCTTGCATTTAGCTTTATGATGTCAGCTTGCTAGGCAACAGATTGGCCCTCATGTCAGACAACATCTTGCCTTCGCTTTATGATGTCAGATCATCACCGGTCCAATTGTCCTTGTGGAAGCGGACCACACAGGAGGATGAGATATCAGAAGTTATGCAGTAGGTTGCTATCTCTATTCATGACCGCAAGGCAAGTCGGAGGTGGAATGGCAAATACTCTGAACCACTCAAAGCACTGTGGCCTTTTTTAAAGTGGGATGCAGATACAAAAACAGAGACTATCCTTACCAACAATCCTTCTTGAGTATCAGAGTCCAACATACAGAGTGATGCGGAAGACGTTAAATGTGCTTCATTCCGTGAGAACGCAACTCTATAGTTCTACAGTGAGATAGTGCATTTCAGCCTCAAAGGAAGCAATGTCCTCAAACGGAACATTGGTGGCACCAGGATCTAAAGCAGGCTTAAGAAGCCTTGGATGCAGTCAGTCTTTTATTAACTATCATGACCGACACAATGTGATCCATAATACTTCCATTTTGACAGAAATTACATTCAAGCACAGGCCCCCACTAGAAGGTAGTGATGACATTCAGGTGCTGAAAACGTATTTTTAATGCCTAAAGGAATGATTGTGAGCTTTACTTACCATATATATTGGTCAAATGATGCCCTATGCCGGAAGACTGTCTTTTTTTTTTTCTTCAGTATCGGCAATGCATAGACAATTTGTTGCGAAACACTGCCACTGCTGGTCATTCAGTATAATCTGCAGATGGAAAAGTCCACTGTTAGCACATTTACTACAAGCAATACAAAAAAATCATGATTTTTATAAAGGGTAAACAGATCAATACTATGGAGTTTGTATTATTGTGAAAATCAGCATCTCATTAGAAAATCAAATCTCGATTTGTGTTTTTAACCTACCATACTACTCTGAATCTCATGCCTCTTTTTTAGCACATTTACTACAAGCAATACAAAAAAATCATGATTTTTATAAAGGGTAAACAGATCAATACTATGGAGTTTGTATTATTGTGAAAATCAGCATCTCATTAGAAAATCAAATCTCGATTTGTGTTTTTAACCTACCATACTACTCTGAATCTCATGCCTCTTTTTCCAACACGCTCTAAACAACTGTAGAAGGTACATTAGGACATAGATAGAGATCTTTTTGCCATCCAAGTGGCAGGGTACCCCTCTCACTTTATTTGTTTTAGGATATGGTACACCAGTAGCAATTAAGCCAGCTGATAAGTTGAGAGGTAGGGTTACGCTACAGTTAATGGGAATATTAAAAGCTATGAATAGCATGTTCATAATCATCATTTGAGCCAATTCCTAGCAGTTCAGCAATAGTGAAGTTGACTAATGCTCAAACTCCCGTTCGTTCAAATTTAAAGGTCTTAAAAAGTGCCCTAATTTCGTACATTTTACCATCATAGCTGTCACTTGGGCGTCCGGTCTACCCTGCTACTCATTTCATTAGCAAGATAAATGTATCTTACTGCTTGCTAGGCAACAACAGAGTGGCCCTCACGTCAGACAACATCTTGCATTTAGCTTTATGATGTCAGCTTGCTAGGCAACAGATTGGCCCTCATGTCAGACAACATCTTGCCTTCGCTTTATGATGTCAGATCATCACCGGTCCAATTGTCCTTGTGGAAGCGGACCACACAGGATGATGAGATATCAGAAGTTATGCAGTAGGTTGCTATCTCTATTCATGACCGCAAGGCAAGTCGGAGGTGGAATGGAAAATACTCTGAACCACTCAAAGCACTGTGGCCTTTTTTAAAGTGGGATGCAGATACAAAAACAGAGACTATCCTTACCAACAATCCTTCTTGAGTATCAGAGTCCAACATACAGAGTGCAGCGGAAGACGTTAAATGTGCTTCATTCCGTGAGAGCGCAACTCTATAGTTCTACAGTGAGATAGTGCATTTCAGCCTCAAAGGAAGCAATGTCCTCAAACGGAACATTGGTGGCACCAGGATCTAAAGCAGGCTTAAGAAGCCTTGGATGCAGTCAGTCTTTTATTAACTATCATGACCGACACAATGTGATCCATAATACTTCCATTTTGACAGAAATTACATTCAAGCACAGGCCCCCACTAGAAGGTAGTGATGACATTCAGCTGCTGAAAACGTCTTTTTAATGCCTAAAGGAATGATTGTGAGCTTTACTTACCATATATATTGGTCAAATGATGCCCTATGCCGGAAGACTGTCTTTTTTTTTTTTCTTCAGTATCGGCAATGCAGAGACAATTTGTTGCGAAACACTGCCACTGCTGGTCATTCAGTATAATCTGCAGATGGAAAAGTCCACTGTTAGCACATTTACTACAAGCAATACAAAAAAATCATGATTTTTATAAAGGGTAAACAGATCAATACTATGGAGTTTGTATTATTGTGAAAATCAGCATTCATTAGAAAATCAAATCTCGATTTGTGTTTTTAACCTACCATACTACTCTGAATCTCATGCCTCTTTTTCCAACACGCTCTAAACAACTGTAGAAGGTACATTAGGACATAGATAGAGATCTTTTTGCCAGCCAAGTGGCAGCGTACCCCTCTCACTTTATTTGATTTAGGATATGGTACACCAGTAGCAATTAAGCCAGCTGATAAGTTGAGAGGTAGGGTTACGCTACAGTTAATGGGAATGATAAAAGCTATGAATAGCATGTTCATAATCATCATTTGAGCCAATTCCTAGCAGTTCAGCAATAGTGAAGTTGACTAATGCTCAAACTCCCGTTCGTTCAAATTTAGAGGTCTTAAAAAGTGCCCTAATTTCGTACATTTTACCATCATAGCTGTCACTTGGGCATCCGGTCTACCCTGCTACTCATTTCATTAGCAAGATAAATGTATCTTACTGCTTGCTAGGCAACAACAGAGTGGCCCTCACGTCAGACAACATCTTGCATTTAGCTTTATGATGTCAGCTTGCTAGGCAACAGATGGGCCCTCATGTCAGACAACATCTTGCCTTCGCTTTATGATGTCAGATCATCACTGGTCCAATTGTCCTTGTGGAAGCGGACCACACAGGAGGATGAGATATCAGAAGTTATGCAGTAGGTTGCTATCTCTATTCATGACCGCAAGGCAAGTCGGAGGTGGAATGGCAAATACTCTGAACCACTCAAAGCACTGTGGCCTTTTTTAAAGTGGGATGCAGATACAAAAACAGAGACTATCCTTACCAACAATCCTTCTTGAGTATCAGAGTCCAACATACAGAGTGCAGCGGAAGACGTTAAATGTGCTTCATTCCGTGAGAACGCAACTCTATAGTTCTACAGTGAGATAGTGCATTTCAGCCTCAAAGGAAGCAATGTCCTCAAACGGAACATTGGTGGCACCAGGATCTAAAGCAGGCTTAAGAAGCCTTGGATGCAGTCAGTCTTTTATTAACTATCATGACCGACACAATGTGATCCATAATACTTCCATTTTGACAGAAATTACATTCAAGCACAGGCCCCCACTAGAAGGTAGTGATGACATTCAGGTGCTGAAAACGTCTTTTTAATGCCTAAAGGAATGATTGTGAGCTTTACTTACCATATATATTGGTCAAATGATGCCCTATGCCGGAAGACTGTCTTTTTTTTTTTTCTTCAGTATCGGCAATGCAGAGACAATTTGTTGCGAAACACTGCCACTGCTGGTCATTCAGTATAATCTGCAGATGGAAAAGTCCACTGTTAGCACATTTACTACAAGCAATACAAAAAAATCATGATTTTTATAAAGGGTAAACAGATCAATACTATGGAGTTTGTATTATTGTGCAAATCAGCAGTTCATTAGAAAATCAAATCTCGATTTGTGTTTTTAACCTACCATACTACTCTGAATCTCATGCCTCATTTGGCAACACCCTCTAAACAACTGTAGAAGGTACATTAGGACATAGATAGAGATCTTTTTGCCATCCAAGTGGCAGGGTACCCCTCTCACTTTATTTGTTTTAGGATATGGTACACCAGTAGCAATTAAGCCAGCTGATAAGTTGAGAGGTAGGGTTACGCTACAGTTAATGGGAATATTAAAAGCTATGAATAGCATGTTCATAATCATCATTTGAGCCAATTCCTAGCAGTTCAGCAATAGTGAAGTTGACTAATGCTCAAACTCCCGTTCGTTCAAATTTAAAGGTCTTAAAAAGTGCCCTAATTTCGTACATTTTACCATCATAGCTGTCACTTGGGCGTCCGGTCTACCCTGCTACTCATTTCATTAGCAAGATAAATGTATCTTACTGCTTGCTAGGCAACAACAGAGTGGCCCTCACGTCAGACAACATCTTACATTTAGCTTTATGATGTCAGCTTGCTAGGCAAGAGATTGGCCCTCATGTCAGACAACATCTTGCCTTCGCTTTATGATGTCAGATCATCACCGGTCCAATTGTCCTTGTGGAAGCGGACCACACAGGAGGATGAGATATCAGAAGTTATGCAGTAGGTTGCTATCTCTATTCATGACCGCAAGGCAAGTCGGAGGTGGAATGGCAAATACTCTGAACCACTCAAAGCACTGTGGCCTTTTTTAAAGTGGGATGCAGATACAAAAACAGAGACTATCCTTACCAACAATCCTTCTTGAGTATCAGAGTCCAACATACAGAGTGCAGCGGAAGACGTTAAATGTGCTTCATTCCGTGAGAACGCAACTCTATAGTTCTACAGTGAGATAGTGCATTTCAGCCTCAAAGGAAGCAATGTCCTCGAACGGAACATTGGTGGCACCAGGATCTAAAGCAGGCTTAAGAAGCCTTGGATGCAGTCAGTCTTTTATTAACTATCATGACCGACACAATGTGATCCATAATACTTCCATTTTGACAGAAATTACATTCAAGCACAGGCCCCCACTAGAAGGTAGTGATGACATTCAGGTGCTGAAAACGTCTTTTTAATGCCTAAAGGAATGATTGTGAGCTTTACTTACCATATATATTGGTCAAATGATGCGCTATGCCGGAAGACTGTCTTTTTTTTTTTTCTTCAGTATCGGCAATGCAGAGACAATTTGTTGCGAAACACTGCCACTGCTGGTCATTCAGTATAATCTGCAGATGGAAAAGTCCACTGTTAGCACATTTACCACAAGCAATACAGAAAAATCATGATTTTTATAAAGGGTAAACAGATCAATACTATGGAGTTTGTATTATTGTGAAAATCAGCATCTCATTAGAAAATCAAATCTCGATTTGTGTTTTTAACCTACCATACTACTCTGAATCTCATGCCTCATTTGGCAACACCCTCTAAACAACTGTAGAAGGTACATTAGGACATAGATAGAGATCTTTTTGCCATCCAAGTGGCAGCGTACCCCTCTCACTTTATGTGTTTTAGGATATGGTACACCAGTAGCAATTAAGCCAGCTGATAAGTTGAGAGGTAGGGTTACGCTACAGTTAATGGGAATAATAAAAGCTATGAATAGCATGTTCATAATCATCATTTGAGCCAATTCCTAGCAGTTCAGCAATAGTGAAGTTGACTATTGCTCAAACTCCCGTTCGTTCAAATTTAAAGGTCTTAAAAAGTGCCCTAATTTCGTACATTTTACCATCATAGCTGTCACTTGGGCATCCGGTCTACCCTGCTACTCATTTCATTAGCAAGATAAATGTATCTTACTGCTTGCTAGGCAACAACAGAGTGGCCCTCACGTCAGACAACATCTTGCATTTAGCTTTATGATGTCAGCTTGCTAGGCAACAGATGGGCCCTCATGTCAGACAACATCTTGCCTTCGCTTTATGATGTCAGATCATCACTGGTCCAATTGTCCTTGTGGAAGCGGACCACACAGGAGGATGAGATATCAGAAGTTATGCAGTAGGTTGCTATCTCTATTCATGACCGCAAGGCAAGTCGGAGGTGGAATGGCAAATACTCTGAACCACTCAAAGCACTGTGGCCTTTTTTAAAGTGGGATGCAGATACAAAAACAGAGACTATCCTTACCAACAATCCTTCTTGAGTATCAGAGTCCAACATACAGAGTGCAGCGGAAGACGTTAAATGTGCTTCATTCCGTGAGAACGCAACTCTATAGTTCTACAGTGAGATAGTGCATTTCAGCCTCAAAGGAAGCAATGTCCTCAAACGGAACATTGGTGGCACCAGGATCTAAAGCAGGCTTAAGAAGCCTTGGATGCAGTCAGTCTTTTATTAACTATCATGACCGACACAATGTGATCCATAATACTTCCATTTTGGCAGAAATTACATTCAAGCACAGGCCCCCACTAGAAGGTAGTGATGACATTCAGGTGCTGAAAACGTCTTTTTAATGCCTAAAGGAATGATTGTGAGCTTTACTTACCATATATATTGGTCAAATGATGCCCTATGCCGGAAGACTGTCTTTTTTTTTTTTCTTCAGTATCGGCAATGCAGAGACAATTTGTTGCGAAACACTGCCACTGCTGGTCATTCAGTATAATCTGCAGATGGAAAAGTCCACTGTTAGCACATTTACTACAAGCAATACAAAAAAATCATGATTTTTATAAAGGGTAAACAGATCAATACTATGGAGTTTGTATTATTGTGCAAATCAGCAGTTCATTAGAAAATCAAATCTCGATTTGTGTTTTTAACCTACCATACTACTCTGAATCTCATGCCTCATTTGGCAACACCCTCTAAACAACTGTAGAAGGTACATTAGGACATAGATAGAGATCTTTTTGCCATCCAAGTGGCAGGGTACCCCTCTCACTTTATTTGTTTTAGGATATGGTACACCAGTAGCAATTAAGCCAGCTGATAAGTTGAGAGGTAGGGTTACGCTACAGTTAATGGGAATGATAAAAGCTATGAATAGCATGTTCATAATCATCATTTGAGCCAATTCCTAGCAGTTCAGCAATAGTGAAGTTGACTAATGCTCAAACTCCCGTTCGTTCAAATTTAAAGGTCTTAAAAAGTGCCCTAATTTCGTACATTTTACCATCATAGCTGTCACTTGGGCGTCCGGTCTACCCTGCTACTCATTTCATTAGCAAGATAAATGTATCTTACTGCTTGCTAGGCAACAACAGAGTGGCCCTCACGTCAGACAACATCTTGCATTTAGCTTTATGATGTCAGCTTGCTAGGCAACAGATTGGCCCTCATGTCAGACAACATCTTGACTTCGCTTTATGATGTCAGATCATCACCGGTCCAATTGTCCTTGTGGAAGCGGACCACACAGGAGGATGAGATATCAGAAGTTATGCAGTAGGTTGCTATCTCTATTCATGACCGCAAGGCAAGTCGGAGGTGGAATGGCAAATACTCTGAACCACTCAAAGCACTGTGGCCTTTTTTAAAGTGGGATGCAGATACAAAAACAGAGACTATCCTTACCAACAATCCTTCTTGAGTATCAGAGTCCAACATACAGAGTGATGCGGAAGACGTTAAATGTGCTTCATTCCGTGAGAACGCAACTCTATAGTTCTACAGTGAGATAGTGCATTTCAGCCTCAAAGGAAGCAATGTCCTCAAACGGAACATTGGTGGCACCAGGATCTAAAGCAGGCTTAAGAAGCCTTGGATGCAGTCAGTCTTTTATTAACTATCATGACCGACACAATGTGATCCATAATACTTCCATTTTGACAGAAATTACATTCAAGCACAGGCCCCCACTAGAAGGTAGTGATGACATTCAGGTGCTGAAAACGTATTTTTAATGCCTAAAGGAATGATTGTGAGCTTTACTTACCATATATATTGGTCAAATGATGCCCTATGCCGGAAGACTGTCTTTTTTTTTTTCTTCAGTATCGGCAATGCATAGACAATTTGTTGCGAAACACTGCCACTGCTGGTCATTCAGTATAATCTGCAGATGGAAAAGTCCACTGTTAGCACATTTACTACAAGCAATACAAAAAAATCATGATTTTTATAAAGGGTAAACAGATCAATACTATGGAGTTTGTATTATTGTGAAAATCAGCATCTCATTAGAAAATCAAATCTCGATTTGTGTTTTTAACCTACCATACTACTCTGAATCTCATGCCTCTTTTTCCAACACGCTCTAAACAACTGTAGAAGGTACATTAGGACATAGATAGAGATCTTTTTGCCATCCAAGTGGCAGGGTACCCCTCTCACTTTATTTGTTTTAGGATATGGTACACCAGTAGCAATTAAGCCAGCTGATAAGTTGAGAGGTAGGGTTACGCTACAGTTAATGGGAATATTAAAAGCTATGAATAGCATGTTCATAATCATCATTTGAGCCAATTCCTAGCAGTTCAGCAATAGTGAAGTTGACTAATGCTCAAACTCCCGTTCGTTCAAATTTAAAGGTCTTAAAAAGTGCCCTAATTTCGTACATTTTACCATCATAGCTGTCACTTGGGCGTCCGGTCTACCCTGCTACTCATTTCATTAGCAAGATAAATGTATCTTACTGCTTGCTAGGCAACAACAGAGTGGCCCTCACGTCAGACAACATCTTGCATTTAGCTTTATGATGTCAGCTTGCTAGGCAACAGATTGGCCCTCATGTCAGACAACATCTTGCCTTCGCTTTATGATGTCAGATCATCACCGGTCCAATTGTCCTTGTGGAAGCGGACCACACAGGATGATGAGATATCAGAAGTTATGCAGTAGGTTGCTATCTCTATTCATGACCGCAAGGCAAGTCGGAGGTGGAATGGCAAATACTCTGAACCACTCAAAGCACTGTGGCCTTTTTTAAAGTGGGATGCAGATACAAAAACAGAGACTATCCTTACCAACAATCCTTCTTGAGTATCAGAGTCCAACATACAGAGTGCAGCGGAAGACGTTAAATGTGCTTCATTCCGTGAGAGCGCAACTCTATAGTTCTACAGTGAGATAGTGCATTTCAGCCTCAAAGGAAGCAATGTCCTCAAACGGAACATTGGTGGCACCAGGATCTAAAGCAGGCTTAAGAAGCCTTGGATGCAGTCAGTCTTTTATTAACTATCATGACCGACACAATGTGATCCATAATACTTCCATTTTGACAGAAATTACATTCAAGCACAGGCCCCCACTAGAAGGTAGTGATGACATTCAGCTGCTGAAAACGTCTTTTTAATGCCTAAAGGAATGATTGTGAGCTTTACTTACCATATATATTGGTCAAATGATGCCCTATGCCGGAAGACTGTCTTTTTTTTTTTTCTTCAGTATCGGCAATGCAGAGACAATTTGTTGCGAAACACTGCCACTGCTGGTCATTCAGTATAATCTGCAGATGGAAAAGTCCACTGTTAGCACATTTACTACAAGCAATACAAAAAAATCATGATTTTTATAAAGGGTAAACAGATCAATACTATGGAGTTTGTATTATTGTGAAAATCAGCATTCATTAGAAAATCAAATCTCGATTTGTGTTTTTAACCTACCATACTACTCTGAATCTCATGCCTCTTTTTCCAACACGCTCTAAACAACTGTAGAAGGTACATTAGGACATAGATAGAGATCTTTTTGCCAGCCAAGTGGCAGCGTACCCCTCTCACTTTATTTGATTTAGGATATGGTACACCAGTAGCAATTAAGCCAGCTGATAAGTTGAGAGGTAGGGTTACGCTACAGTTAATGGGAATGATAAAAGCTATGAATAGCATGTTCATAATCATCATTTGAGCCAATTCCTAGCAGTTCAGCAATAGTGAAGTTGACTAATGCTCAAACTCCCGTTCGTTCAAATTTAGAGGTCTTAAAAAGTGCCCTAATTTCGTACATTTTACCATCATAGCTGTCACTTGGGCGTCCGGTCTACCCTGCTACTCATTTCATTAGCAAGATAAATGTATCTTACTGCTTGCTAGGCAACAGCAGAGTGGCCCTCACGTCAGACAACATCTTGCGTTTAGCTTTATGATGTCAGCTTGCTAGGCAACAGATTGGCCCTCATGTCAGACAACATCTTGCTTTCGCTTTATGATGTCAGATCATCACTGGTCCAATTGTCCTTGTGGAAGCGGACCACACAGGAGGATGAGATATCAGAAGTTATGCAGTAGGTTGCTATCTCTATTCATGACCGCAAGGCAAGTCGGAGGTGGAATGGCAAATACTCTGAACCACTCAAAGCACTGTGGCCTTTTTTAAAGTAGGATGCAGATACAAAAACAGAGACTATCCTTACCAACAATCCTTCTTGAGTATCAGAGTCCAACATACAGAGTGCAGCGGAAGACGTTAAATGTGCTTCATTCCGTGAGAACGCAACTCTATAGTTCTACAGTGAGATAGTGCATTTCAGCCTCAAAGGAAGCAATGTCCTCAAACGGAACATTGGTGGCACCAGGATCTAAAGCAGGCTTAAGAAGCCTTGGATGCAGTCAGTCTTTTATTAACTATCATGACCGACACAATGTGATCCATAATACTTCCATTTTGACAGAAATTACATTCAAGCACAGGCCCCCACTAGAAGGTAGTGATGACATTCAGGTGCTGAAAACGTATTTTTAATGCCTAAAGGAATGATTGTGAGCTTTACTTACCATATATATTGGTCAAATGATGCCCTATGCCGGAAGACTGTCTTTTTTTTTTTTCTTCAGTATCGGCAATGCATAGACAATTTGTTGCGAAACACTGCCACTGCTGGTCATTCAGTATAATCTGCAGATGGAAAAGTCCACTGTTAGCACATTTACTACAAGCAATACAAAAAAATCATGATTTTTATAAAGGGTAAACAGATCAATACTATGGAGTTTGTATTATTGTGAAAATCAGCATCTCATTAGAAAATCAAATCTCGATTTGTGTTTTTAACCTACCATACTACTCTGAATCTCATGCCTCTTTTTCCAACACGCTCTAAACAACTGTAGAAGGTACATTAGGACATAGATAGAGATCTTTTTGCCATCCAAGTGGCAGGGTACCCCTCTCACTTTATTTGTTTTAGGATATGGTACACCAGTAGCAATTAAGCCAGCTGATAAGTTGAGAGGTAGGGTTACGCTACAGTTAATGGGAATATTAAAAGCTATGAATAGCATGTTCATAATCATCATTTGAGCCAATTCCTAGCAGTTCAGCAATAGTGAAGTTGACTAATGCTCAAACTCCCGTTCGTTCAAATTTAAAGGTCTTAAAAAGTGCCCTAATTTCGTACATTTTACCATCATAGCTGTCACTTGGGCGTCCGGTCTACCCTGCTACTCATTTCATTAGCAAGATAAATGTATCTTACTGCTTGCTAGGCAACAACAGAGTGGCCCTCACGTCAGACAACATCTTGCATTTAGCTTTATGATGTCAGCCCGCTAGGCAACAGATTGGCCCTCATGTCAGACAACATCTTGCCTTCGCTTTATGATGTCAGATCATCACCGGTCCAATTGTCCTTGTGGAAGCGGACCACACAAGATGATGAGATATCAGAAGTTATGCAGTAGGTTGCTATCTCTATTCATGACCGCAAGGCAAGTCGGAGGTGGAATGGCAAATACTCTGAACCACTCAAAGCACTGTGGCCTTTTTTAAAGTGGGATGCAGATACAAAAACAGAGACTATCCTTACCAACAATCCTTCTTGAGTATCAGAGTCTAACATACAGAGTGCAGCGGAAGACGTTAAATGTGCTTCATTCCGTGAGAGCGCAACTCTATAGTTCTACAGTGAGATAGTGCATTTCAGCCTCAAAGGAAGCAATGTCCTCAAACGGAACATTGGTGGCACCAGGATCTAAAGCAGGCTTAAGAAGCCTTGGATGCAGTCAGTCTTTTATTAACTATCATGACCGACACAATGTGATCCATAATACTTCCATTTTGACAGAAATTACATTCAAGCACAGGCCCCCACTAGAAGGTAGTGATGACATTCAGCTGCTGAAAACGTCTTTTTAATGCCTAAAGGAATGATTGTGAGCTTTACTTACCATATATATTGGTCAAATGATGCCCTATGCCGGAAGACTGTCTTTTTTTTTTTTCTTCAGTATCGGCAATGCAGAGACAATTTGTTGCGAAACACTGCCACTGCTGGTCATTCAGTATAATCTGCAGATGGAAAAGTCCACTGTTAGCACATTTACTACAAGCAATACAAAAAAATCATGATTTTTATAAAGGGTAAACAGATCAATACTATGGAGTTTGTATTATTGTGAAAATCAGCATTCATTAGAAAATCAAATCTCGATTTGTGTTTTTAACCTACCATACTACTCTGAATCTCATGCCTCTTTTTCCAACACGCTCTAAACAACTGTAGAAGGTACATTAGGACATAGATAGAGATCTTTTTGCCAGCCAAGTGGCAGCGTACCCCTCTCACTTTATTTGATTTAGGATATGGTACACCAGTAGCAATTAAGCCAGCTGATAAGTTGAGAGGTAGGGTTACGCTACAGTTAATGGGAATGATAAAAGCTATGAATAGCATGTTCATAATCATCATTTGAGCCAATTCCTAGCAGTTCAGCAATAGTGAAGTTGACTAATGCTCAAACTCCCGTTCGTTCAAATTTAGAGGTCTTAAAAAGTGCCCTAATTTCGTACATTTTACCATCATAGCTGTCACTTGGGCGTCCGGTCTACCCTGCTACTCATTTCATTAGCAAGATAAATGTATCTTACTGCTTGCTAGGCAACAGCAGAGTGGCCCTCACGTCAGACAACATCTTGCGTTTAGCTTTATGATGTCAGCTTGCTAGGCAACAGATTGGCCCTCATGTCAGACAACATCTTGCTTTCGCTTTATGATGTCAGATCATCACTGGTCCAATTGTCCTTGTGGAAGCGGACCACACAGGAGGATGAGATATCAGAAGTTATGCAGTAGGTTGCTATCTCTATTCATGACCGCAAGGCAAGTCGGAGGTGGAATGGCAAATACTCTGAACCACTCAAAGCACTGTGGCCTTTTTTAAAGTGGGATGCAGATACAAAAACAGAGACTATCCTTACCAACAATCCTTCTTGAGTATCAGAGTCCAACATACAGAGTGCAGCGGAAGACGTTAAATGTGCTTCATTCCGTGAGAACGCAACTCTATAGTTCTACAGTGAGATAGTGCATTTCAGCCTCAAAGGAAGCAATGTCCTCAAACGGAACATTGGTGGCACCAGGATCTAAAGCAGGCTTAAGAAGCCTTGGATGCAGTCAGTCTTTTATTAACTATCATGACCGACACAATGTGATCCATAATACTTCCATTTTGGCAGAAATTACATTCAAGCACAGGCCCCCACTAGAAGGTAGTGATGACATTCAGGTGCTGAAAACGTCTTTTTAATGCCTAAAGGAATGATTGTGAGCTTTACTTACCATATATATTGGTCAAATGATGCCCTATGCCGGAAGACTGTCTTTTTTTTTTTCTTCAGTATCGGCAATGTAGAGACAATTTTGTGCGAAACACTGCCACTGCTGGTCATTCAGTATAATCTGCAGATGGAAAAGTCCACTGTTAGCACATTTACTACAAGCAATACAAAAAAATCATGATTTTTATAAAGGGTAAACAGATCAATACTATGGAGTTTGTATTATTGTGCAAATCAGCAGTTCATTAGAAAATCAAATCTCGATTTGTGTTTTTAACCTACCATACTACTCTGAATCTCATGCCTCATTTGGCAACACCCTCTAAACAACTGTAGAAGGTACATTAGGACATAGATAGAGATCTTTTTGCCATCCAAGTGGCAGCGTACCCCTCTCACTTTATTTGTTTTAGGATATGGTACACCAGTAGCAATTAAGCCAGCTGATAAGTTGAGAGGTAGGGTTACGCTACAGTTAATGGGAATAATAAAAGCTATGAATAGCATGTTCATAATCATCATTTGAGCCAATTCCTAGCAGTTCAGCAATAGTGAAGTTGACTATTGCTCAAACTCCCGTTCGTTCAAATTTAAAGGTCTTAAAAAGTGCCCTAATTTCGTACATTTTACCATCATAGCTGTCACTTGGGCATCCGGTCTACCCTGCTACTCATTTCATTAGCAAGATAAATGTATCTTACTGCTTGCTAGGCAACAACAGAGTGGCCCTCACGTCAGACAACATCTTGCATTTAGCTTTATGATGTCAGCTTGCTAGGCAACAGATGGGCCCTCATGTCAGACAACATCTTGCCTTCGCTTTATGATGTCAGATCATCACTGGTCCAATTGTCCTTGTGGAAGCGGACCACACAGGAGGATGAGATATCAGAAGTTATGCAGTAGGTTGCTATCTCTATTCATGACCGCAAGGCAAGTCGGAGGTGGAATGGCAAATACTCTGAACCACTCAAAGCACTGTGGCCTTTTTTAAAGTGGGATGCAGATACAAAAACAGAGACTATCCTTACCAACAATCCTTCTTGAGTATCAGAGTCCAACATACAGAGTGCAGCGGAAGACGTTAAATGTGCTTCATTCCGTGAGAACGCAACTCTATAGTTCTACAGTGAGATAGTGCATTTCAGCCTCAAAGGAAGCAATGTCCTCAAACGGAACATTGGTGGCACCAGGATCTAAAGCAGGCTTAAGAAGCCTTGGATGCAGTCAGTCTTTTATTAACTATCATGACCGACACAATGTGATCCATAATACTTCCATTTTGACAGAAATTACATTCAAGCACAGGCCCCCACTAGAAGGTAGTGATGACATTCAGGTGCTGAAAACGTCTTTTTAATGCCTAAAGGAATGATTGTGAGCTTTACTTACCATATATATTGGTCAAATGATGCCCTATGCCGGAAGACTGTCTTTTTTTTTTTTCTTCAGTATCGGCAATGCAGAGACAATTTGTTGCGAAACACTGCCACTGCTGGTCATTCAGTATAATCTGCAGATGGAAAAGTCCACTGTTAGCACATTTACTACAAGCAATACAAAAAAATCATGATTTTTATAAAGGGTAAACAGATCAATACTATGGAGTTTGTATTATTGTGCAAATCAGCAGTTCATTAGAAAATCAAATCTCGATTTGTGTTTTTAACCTACCATACTACTCTGAATCTCATGCCTCATTTGGCAACACCCTCTAAACAACTGTAGAAGGTACATTAGGACATAGATAGAGATCTTTTTGCCATCCAAGTGGCAGCGTACCCCTCTCACTTTATTTGTTTTAGGATATGGTACACCAGTAGCAATTAAGCCAGCTGATAAGTTGAGAGGTAGGGTTACGCTACAGTTAATGGGAATAATAAAAGCTATGAATAGCATGTTCATAATCATCATTTGAGCCAATTCCTAGCAGTTCAGCAATAGTGAAGTTGACTATTGCTCAAACTCCCGTTCGTTCAAATTTAAAGGTCTTAAAAAGTGCCCTAATTTCGTACATTTTACCATCATAGCTGTCACTTGGGCATCCGGTCTACCCTGCTACTCATTTCATTAGCAAGATAAATGTATCTTACTGCTTGCTAGGCAACAACAGAGTGGCCCTCACGTCAGACAACATCTTGCATTTAGCTTTATGATGTCAGCTTGCTAGGCAACAGATGGGCCCTCATGTCAGACAACATCTTGCCTTCGCTTTATGATGTCAGATCATCACTGGTCCAATTGTCCTTGTGGAAGCGGACCACACAGGAGGATGAGATATCAGAAGTTATGCAGTAGGTTGCTATCTCTATTCATGACCGCAAGGCAAGTCGGAGGTGGAATGGCAAATACTCTGAACCACTCAAAGCACTGTGGCCTTTTTTAAAGTGGGATGCAGATACAAAAACAGAGACTATCCTTACCAACAATCCTTCTTGAGTATCAGAGTCCAACATACAGAGTGCAGCGGAAGACGTTAAATGTGCTTCATTCCGTGAGAACGCAACTCTATAGTTCTACAGTGAGATAGTGCATTTCAGCCTCAAAGGAAGCAATGTCCTCAAACGGAACATTGGTGGCACCAGGATCTAAAGCAGGCTTAAGAAGCCTTGGATGCAGTCAGTCTTTTATTAACTATCATGACCGACACAATGTGATCCATAATACTTCCATTTTGACAGAAATTACATTCAAGCACAGGCCCCCACTAGAAGGTAGTGATGACATTCAGGTGCTGAAAACGTCTTTTTAATGCCTAAAGGAATGATTGTGAGCTTTACTTACCATATATATTGGTCAAATGATGCCCTATGCCGGAAGACTGTCTTTTTTTTTTTTCTTCAGTATCGGCAATGCAGAGACAATTTGTTGCGAAACACTGCCACTGCTGGTCATTCAGTATAATCTGCAGATGGAAAAGTCCACTGTTAGCACATTTACTACAAGCAATACAAAAAAATCATGATTTTTATAAAGGGTAAACAGATCAATACTATGGAGTTTGTATTATTGTGCAAATCAGCAGTTCATTAGAAAATCAAATCTCGATTTGTGTTTTTAACCTACCATACTACTCTGAATCTCATGCCTCATTTGGCAACACCCTCTAAACAACTGTAGAAGGTACATTAGGACATAGATAGAGATCTTTTTGCCATCCAAGTGGCAGGGTACCCCTCTCACTTTATTTGTTTTAGGATATGGTACACCAGTAGCAATTAAGCCAGCTGATAAGTTGAGAGGTAGGGTTACGCTACAGTTAATGGGAATATTAAAAGCTATGAATAGCATGTTCATAATCATCATTTGAGCCAATTCCTAGCAGTTCAGCAATAGTGAAGTTGACTAATGCTCAAACTCCCGTTCGTTCAAATTTAAAGGTCTTAAAAAGTGCCCTAATTTCGTACATTTTACCATCATAGCTGTCACTTGGGCGTCCGGTCTACCCTGCTACTCATTTCATTAGCAAGATAAATGTATCTTACTGCTTGCTAGGCAACAACAGAGTGGCCCTCACGTCAGACAACATCTTGCATTTAGCTTTATGATGTCAGCTTGCTAGGCAACAGATTGGCCCTCATGTCAGACAACATCTTGCCTTCGCTTTATGATGTCAGATCATCACCGGTCCAATTGTCCTTGTGGAAGCGGACCACACAGGAGGATGAGATATCAGAAGTTATGCAGTAGGTTGCTATCTCTATTCATGACCGCAAGGCAAGTCGGAGGTGGAATGGCAAATACTCTGAACCACTCAAAGCACTGTGGCCTTTTTTAAAGTGGGATGCAGATACAAAAACAGAGACTATCCTTACCAACAATCCTTCTTGAGTATCAGAGTCCAACATACAGAGTGCAGCGGTAGACGTTAAATGTGCTTCATTCCGTGAGAACGCAACTCTATAGTTCTACAGTGAGATAGTGCATTTCAGCCTCAAAGGAAGCAATGTCCTCGAACGGAACATTGGTGGCACCAGGATCTAAAGCAGGCTTAAGAAGCCTTGGATGCAGTCAGTCTTTTATTAACTATCATGACCGACACAATGTGATCCATAATACTTCCATTTTGACAGAAATTACATTCAAGCACAGGCCCCCACTAGAAGGTAGTGATGACATTCAGGTGCTGAAAACGTCTTTTTAATGCCTAAAGGAATGATTGTGAGCTTTACTTACCATATATATTGGTCAAATGATGCGCTATGCCGGAAGACTGTCTTTTTTTTTTTTCTTCAGTATCGGCAATGCAGAGACAATTTGTTGCGAAACACTGCCACTGCTGGTCATTCAGTATAATCTGCAGATGGAAAAGTCCACTGTTAGCACATTTACTACAAGCAATACAAAAAAATCATGATTTTTATAAAGGGTAAACAGATCAATACTATGGAGTTTGTATTATTGTGAAAATCAGCATCTCATTAGAAAATCAAATCTCGATTTGTGTTTTTAACCTACCATACTACTCTGAATCTCATGCCTCATTTGGCAACACCCTCTAAACAACTGTAGAAGGTACATTAGGACATAGATAGAGATCTTTTTGCCATCCAAGTGGCAGCGTACCCCTCTCACTTTATTTGTTTTAGGATATGGTACACCAGTAGCAATTAAGCCAGCTGATAAGTTGAGAGGTAGGGTTACGCTACAGTTAATGGGAATAATAAAAGCTATGAATAGCATGTTCATAATCATCATTTGAGCCAATTCCTAGCAGTTCAGCAATAGTGAAGTTGACTATTGCTCAAACTCCCGTTCGTTCAAATTTAAAGGTCTTAAAAAGTGCCCTAATTTCGTACATTTTACCATCATAGCTGTCACTTGGGCATCCGGTCTACCCTGCTACTCATTTCATTAGCAAGATAAATGTATCTTACTGCTTGCTAGGCAACAACAGAGTGGCCCTCACGTCAGACAACATCTTGCATTTAGCTTTATGATGTCAGCTTGCTAGGCAACAGATGGGCCCTCATGTCAGACAACATCTTGCCTTCGCTTTATGATGTCAGATCATCACTGGTCCAATTGTCCTTGTGGAAGCGGACCACACAGGAGGATGAGATATCAGAAGTTATGCAGTAGGTTGCTATCTCTATTCATGACCGCAAGGCAAGTCGGAGGTGGAATGGCAAATACTCTGAACCACTCAAAGCACTGTGGCCTTTTTTAAAGTGGGATGCAGATACAAAAACAGAGACTATCCTTACCAACAATCCTTCTTGAGTATCAGAGTCCAACATACAGAGTGCAGCGGAAGACGTTAAATGTGCTTCATTCCGTGAGAACGCAACTCTATAGTTCTACAGTGAGATAGTGCATTTCAGCCTCAAAGGAAGCAATGTCCTCAAACGGAACATTGGTGGCACCAGGATCTAAAGCAGGCTTAAGAAGCCTTGGATGCAGTCAGTCTTTTATTAACTATCATGACCGACACAATGTGATCCATAATACTTCCATTTTGGCAGAAATTACATTCAAGCACAGGCCCCCACTAGAAGGTAGTGATGACATTAAGGCGCTGAAAACGTCTTTTTAATGCCTAAAGGAATGATTGTGAGCTTTACTTACCATATATATTGGTCAAATGATGCCCTATGCCGGAAGACTGTCTTTTTTTTTTTTCTTCAGTATCGGCAATGCAGAGACAATTTGTTGCGAAACACTGCCACTGCTGGTCATTCAGTATAATCTGCAGATGGAAAAGTCCACTGTTAGCACATTTACTACAAGCAATACAAAAAAATCATGATTTTTATAAAGGGTAAACAGATCAATACTATGGAGTTTGTATTATTGTGAAAATCAGCATCTCATTAGAAAATCAAATCTCGATTTGTGTTTTTAACCTACCATACTACTCTGAATCTCATGCCTCATTTGGCAACACCCTCTAAACAACTGTAGAAGGTACATTAGGACATAGATAGAGATCTTTTTGCCATCCAAGTGGCAGCGTACCCCTCTCACTTTATTTGTTTTAGGATATGGTACACCAGTAGCAATTAAGCCAGCTGATAAGTTGAGAGGTAGGGTTACGCTACAGTTAATGGGAATAATAAAAGCTATGAATAGCATGTTCATAATCATCATTTGAGCCAATTCCTAGCAGTTCAGCAATAGTGAAGTTGACTATTGCTCAAACTCCCGTTCGTTCAAATTTAAAGGTCTTAAAAAGTGCCCTAATTTCGTACATTTTACCATCATAGCTGTCACTTGGGCATCCGGTCTACCCTGCTACTCATTTCATTAGCAAGATAAATGTATCTTACTGCTTGCTAGGCAACAACAGAGTGGCCCTCACGTCAGACAACATCTTGCATTTAGCTTTATGATGTCAGCTTGCTAGGCAACAGATGGGCCCTCATGTCAGACAACATCTTGCCTTCGCTTTATGATGTCAGATCATCACTGGTCCAATTGTCCTTGTGGAAGCGGACCACACAGGAGGATGAGATATCAGAAGTTATGCAGTAGGTTGCTATCTCTATTCATGACCGCAAGGCAAGTCGGAGGTGGAATGGCAAATACTCTGAACCACTCAAAGCACTGTGGCCTTTTTTAAAGTGGGATGCAGATACAAAAACAGAGACTATCCTTACCAACAATCCTTCTTGAGTATCAGAGTCCAACATACAGAGTGCAGCGGAAGACGTTAAATGTGCTTCATTCCGTGAGAACGCAACTCTATAGTTCTACAGTGAGATAGTGCATTTCAGCCTCAAAGGAAGCAATGTCCTCAAACGGAACATTGGTGGCACCAGGATCTAAAGCAGGCTTAAGAAGCCTTGGATGCAGTCAGTCTTTTATTAACTATCATGACCGACACAATGTGATCCATAATACTTCCATTTTGGCAGAAATTACATTCAAGCACAGGCCCCCACTAGAAGGTAGTGATGACATTAAGGCGCTGAAAACGTCTTTTTAATGCCTAAAGGAATGATTGTGAGCTTTACTTACCATATATATTGGTCAAATGATGCCCTATGCCGGAAGACTGTCTTTTTTTTTTCTTCAGTATCGGCAATGCAGAGACAATTTGTTGCGAAACACTGCCACTGCTGGTCATTCAGTATAATCTGCAGATGGAAAAGTCCACTGTTAGCACATTTACTACAAGCAATACAAAAAAATCATGATTTTTATAAAGGGTAAACAGATCAATACTATGGAGTTTGTATTATTGTGCAAATCAGCAGTTCATTAGAAAATCAAATCTCGATTTGTGTTTTTAACCTACCATACTACTCTGAATCTCATGCCTCATTTGCAAACACCCTCTAAACAACTGTAGAAGGTACATTAGGACATAGATAGAGATCTTTTTGCCATCCAAGTGGCAGGGTACCCCTCTCACTTTATTTGTTTTAGGATATGGTACACCAGTAGCAATTAAGCCAGCTGATAAGTTGAGAGGTAGGGTTACGCTACAGTTAATGGGAATATTAAAAGCTATGAATAGCATGTTCATAATCATCATTTGAGCCAATTCCTAGCAGTTCAGCAATAGTGAAGTTGACTAATGCTCAAACTCCCGTTCGTTCAAATTTAAAGGTCTTAAAAAGTGCCCTAATTTCGTACATTTTACCATCATAGCTGTCACTTGGGCGTCCGGTCTACCCTGCTACTCATTTCATTAGCAAGATAAATGTATCTTACTGCTTGCTAGGCAACAACAGAGTGGCCCTCACGTCAGACAACATCTTGCATTTAGCTTTATGATGTCAGCTTGCTAGGCAACAGATGGGCCCTTATGTCAGACAACATCTTGCCTTCGCTTTATGATGTCAGATCATCACTGGTCCAATTGTCCTTGTGGAAGCGGACCACACAGGAGGATGAGATATCAGAAGTTATGCAGTAGGTTGCTATCTCTATTCATGACCGCAAGGCAAGTCGGAGGTGGAATGGCAAATACTCTGAACCACTCAAAGCACTGTGGCCTTTTTTAAAGTGGGATGCAGATACAAAAACAGAGACTATCCTTACCAACAATCCTTCTTGAGTATCAGAGTCCAACATACAGAGTGCAGCGGAAGACGTTAAATGTGCTTCATTCCGTGAGAACGCAACTCTATAGTTCTACAGTGAGATAGTGCATTTCAGCCTCAAAGGAAGCAATGTCCTCAAACGGAACATTGGTGGCACCAGGATCTAAAGCAGGCTTAAGAAGCCTTGGATGCAGTCAGTCTTTTATTAACTATCATGACCGACACAATGTGATCCATAATACTTCCATTTTGGCAGAAATTACATTCAAGCACAGGCCCCCACTAGAAGGTAGTGATGACATTAAGGTGCTGAAAACGTCTTTTTAATGCCTAAAGGAATGATTGTGAGCTTTACTTACCATATATATTGGTCAAATGATGCCCTATGCCGGAAGACTGTCTTTTTTTTTTTTCTTCAGTATCGGCAATGCAGAGACAATTTGTTGCGAAACACTGCCACTGCTGGTCATTCAGTATAATCTGCAGATGGAAAAGTCCACTGTTAGCACATTTACTACAAGCAATACAAAAAAATCATGATTTTTATAAAGGGTAAACAGATCAATACTATGGAGTTTGTATTATTGTGCAAATCAGCAGTTCATTAGAAAATCAAATCTCGATTTGTGTTTTTAACCTACCATACTACTCTGAATCTCATGCCTCATTTGGCAACACCCTCTAAACAACTGTAGAAGGTACATTAGGACATAGATAGAGATCTTTTTGCCATCCAAGTGGCAGCGTACCCCTCTCACTTTATTTGTTTTAGGATATGGTACACCAGTAGCAATTAAGCCAGCTGATAAGTTGAGAGGTAGGGTTACGCTACAGTTAATGGGAATGATAAAAGCTATGAATAGCATGTTCATAATCATCATTTGAGCCAATTCCTAGCAGTTCAGCAATAGTGAAGTTGACTAGTGCTCAAACTCCCGTTCGTTCAAATTTAGAGGTCTTAAAAAGTGCCCTAATTTCGTACATTTTACCATCATAGCTGTCACTTGGGCGTCCGGTCTACCCTGCTACTCATTTCATTAGCAAGATAAATGTATCTTACTGCTTGCTAGGCAACAGCAGAGTGGCCCTCACGTCAGACAACATCTTGCGTTTAGCTTTATGATGTCAGCTTGCTAGGCAACAGATTGGCCCTCATGTCAGACAACATCTTGCTTTCGCTTTATGATGTCAGATCATCACTGGTCCAATTGTCCTTGTGGAAGCGGACCACACAGGAGGATGAGATATCAGAAGTTATGCAGTAGGTTGCTATCTCTATTCATGACCGCAAGGCAAGTCGGAGGTGGAATGGCAAATACTCTGAACCACTCAAAGCACTGTGGCCTTTTTTAAAGTGGGATGCAGATACAAAAACAGAGACTATCCTTACCAACAATCCTTCTTGAGTATCAGAGTCCAACATACAGAGTGCAGCGGAAGACGTTAAATGTGCTTCATTCCGTGAGAACGCAACTCTATAGTTCTACAGTGAGATAGTGCATTTCAGCCTCAAAGGAAGCAATGTCCTCAAACGGAACATTGGTGGCACCAGGATCTAAAGCAGGCTTAAGAAGCCTTGGATGCAGTCAGTCTTTTATTAACTATCATGACCGACACAATGTGATCCATAATACTTCCATTTTGGCAGAAATTACATTCAAGCACAGGCCCCCACTAGAAGGTAGTGATGACATTAAGGTGCTGAAAACGTCTTTTTAATGCCTAAAGGAATGATTGTGAGCTTTACTTACCATATATATTGGTCAAATGATGCCCTATGCCGGAAGACTGTCTTTTTTTTTTTTCTTCAGTATCGGCAATGCAGAGACAATTTGTTGCGAAACACTGCCACTGCTGGTCATTCAGTATAATCTGCAGATGGAAAAGTCCACTGTTAGCACATTTACTACAAGCAATACAAAAAAATCATGATTTTTATAAAGGGTAAACAGATCAATACTATGGAGTTTGTATTATTGTGAAAATCAGCATCTCATTAGAAAATCAAATCTCGATTTGTGTTTTTAACCTACCATACTACTCTGAATCTCATGCCTCTTTTTCCAACACGCTCTAAACAACTGTAGAAGGTACATTAGGACATAGATAGAGATCTTTTTGCCAGCCAAGTGGCAGCGTACCCCTCTCACTTTATTTGATTTAGGATATGGTACACCAGTAGCAATTAAGCCAGCTGATAAGTTGAGAGGTAGGGTTACGCTACAGTTAATGGGAATGATAAAAGCTATGAATAGCATGTTCATAATCATCATTTGAGCCAATTCCTAGCAGTTCAGCAATAGTGAAGTTGACTAATGCTCAAACTCTCGTTCGTTCAAATTTAAAGGTCTTAAAAAGTGCCCTAATTTCGTACGTTTTACCATCATAGCTGTCACTTGGGCGTCCGGTCTACCCTGCTACTCATTTCATTAGCAAGATAAATGTATCTTACTGCTTGCTAGGCAACAACAGAGTGGCCCTCACGTCAGACAACATCTTGCATTTAGCTTTATGATGTCAGCTTGCTAGGCAACAGATTGGCCCTCATGTCAGACAACATCTTGCCTTCGCTTTATGATGTCAGATCATCACCGGTCCAATTGTCCTTGTGGAAGCGGACCACACAGGAGGATGAGATATCAGAAGTTATGCAGTAGGTTGCTATCTCTATTCATGACCGCAAGGCAAGTCGGAGGTGGAATGGCAAATACTCTGAACCACTCAAAGCACTGTGGCCTTTTTTAAAGTGGGATGCAGATACAAAAACAGAGACTATCCTTACCAACAATCCTTCTTGAGTATCAGAGTCCAACATACAGAGTGCAGCGGAAGACGTTAAATGTGCTTCATTCGGTGAGAACGCAACTCTATAGTTCTACAGTGAGATAGTGCATTTCAGCCTCAAAGGAAGCAATGTCCTCAAACGGAACATTGGTGGCACCAGGATCTAAAGCAGGCTTAAGAAGCCTTGGATGCAGTCAGTCTTTTATTAACTATCATGACCGACACAATGTGATCCATAATACTTCCATTTTGACAGAAATTACATTCAAGCACAGGCCCCCACTAGAAGGTAGTGATGACATTCAGGTGCTGAAAACGTCTTTTTAATGCCTAAAGGAATGATTGTGAGCTTTACTTACCATATATATTGGTCAAATGATGCCCTATGCCGGAAGACTGTCTTTTTTTTTTTCTTCAGTATCGGCAATGCAGAGACAATTTGTTGCGAAACACTGCCACTGCTGGTCATTCAGTATAATCTGCAGATGGAAAAGTCCACTGTTAGCACATTTACTACAAGCAATACAAAAAAATCATGATTTTTATAAAGGGTAAACAGATCAATACTATGGAGTTTGTATTATTGTGAAAATCAGCATCTCATTAGAAAAACAAATCTCGATTTGTGTTTTTAACCTACCATACTCCTCTGAATCTCATGCCTCTTTTTCCAACACGCTCTAAACAACTGTAGAAGGTACATTAGGACATAGATAGAGATCTTTTTGCCAGCCAAGTGGCAGCGTACCCCTCTCACTTTATTTGATTTAGGATATGGTACACCAGTAGCAATTAAGCCAGCTGATAAGTTGAGAGGTAGGGTTACGCTACAGTTAATGGGAATGATAAAAGCTATGAATAGCATGTTCATAATCATCATTTGAGCCAATTCCTAGCAGTTCAGCAATAGTGAAGTTGACTAGTGCTCAAACTCCCGTTCGTTCAAATTTAGAGGTCTTAAAAAGTGCCCTAATTTCGTACATTTTACCATCATAGCTGTCACTTGGGCGTCCGGTCTACCCTGCTACTCATTTCATTAGCAAGATAAATGTATCTTACAGCTTGCTAGGCAACAGCAGAGTGGCCCTCACGTCAGACAACATCTTGCGTTTAGCTTTATGATGTCAGCTTGCTAGGCAACAGATTGGCCCTCATGTCAGACAACATCTTGCTTTCGCTTTATGATGTCAGATCATCACTGGTCCAATTGTCCTTGTGGAAGCGGACCACACAGGAGGATGAGATATCAGAAGTTATGCAGTAGGTTGCTATCTCTATTCATGACCGCAAGGCAAGTCGGAGGTGAAATGGCAAATACTCTGAACCACTCAAAGCACTGTGGCCTTTTTTAAAGTGGGATGCAGATACAAAAACAGAGACTATCCTTACCAACAATCCTTCTTGAGTATCAGAGTCCAACATACAGAGTGCAGCGGAAGACGTTAAATGTGCTTCATTCCGTGAGAACGCAACTCTATAGTTCTACAGTGAGATAGTGCATTTCAGCCTCAAAGGAAGCAATGTCCTCAAACGGAACATTGGTGGCACCAGGATCTAAAGCAGGCTTAAGAAGCCTTGGATGCAGTCAGTCTTTTATTAACTATCATGACCGACACAATGTGATCCATAATACTTCCATTTTGGCAGAAATTACATTCAAGCACAGGCCCCCACTAGAAGGTAGTGATGACATTCAGGTGCTGAAAACGTCTTTTTAATGCCTAAAGGAATGATTGTGAGCTTTACTTACCATATATATTGGTCAAATGATGCCCTATGCCGGAAGACTGTCTTTTTTTTTTTTCTTCAGTATCGGCAATGCAGAGACAATTTGTTGCGAAACACTGCCACTGCTGGTCATTCAGTATAATCTGCAGATGGAAAAGTCCACTGTTAGCACATTTACTACAAGCAATACAAAAAAATCATGATTTTTATAAAGGGTAAACAGATCAATACTATGGAGTTTGTATTATTGTGAAAATCAGCATCTCATTAGAAAATCAAATCTCGATTTGTGTTTTTAACCTACCATACTACTCTGAATCTCATGCCTCTTTTTCCAACACGCTCTAAACAACTGTAGAAGGTACATTAGGACATAGATAGAGATCTTTTTGCCAGCCAAGTGGCAGCGTACCCCTCTCACTTTATTTGATTTAGGATATGGTACACCAGTAGCAATTAAGCCAGCTGATAAGTTGAGAGGTAGGGTTACGCTACAGTTAATGGGAATGATAAAAGCTATGAATAGCATGTTCATAATCATCATTTGAGCCAATTCCTAGCAGTTCAGCAATAGTGAAGTTGACTAATGCTCAAACTCTCGTTCGTTCAAATTTAAAGGTCTTAAAAAGTGCCCTAATTTCGTACATTTTACCATCATAGCTGTCACTTGGGCGTCCGGTCTACCCTGCTACTCATTTCATTAGCAAGATAAATGTATCTTACTGCTTGCTAGGCAACAACAGAGTGGCCCTCACGTCAGACAACATCTTGCATTTAGCTTTATGATGTCAGCTTGCTAGGCAACAGATTGGCCCTCATGTCAGACAACATCTTGCCTTCGCTTTATGATGTCAGATCATCACCGGTCCAATTGTCCTTGTGGAAGCGGACCACACAGGAGGATGAGATATCAGAAGTTATGCAGTAG
The DNA here is from genome assembly GCF_964263255.1 of Lissotriton vulgaris. Lineage (NCBI taxonomy): Eukaryota > Metazoa > Chordata > Amphibia > Caudata > Salamandridae > Lissotriton > Lissotriton vulgaris. The sequence goes on along the minus strand of NC_141700.1, from coordinate 323,250,388 downwards.
GTTGCTATCTCTATTCATGACCGCAAGGCAAGTCGGAGGTGGAATGGCAAATACTCTGAACCACTCAAAGCACTGTGGCCTTTTTTAAAGTGGGATGCAGATACAAAAACAGAGACTATCCTTACCAACAATCCTTCTTGAGTATCAGAGTCCAACATACAGAGTGCAGCGGAAGACGTTAAATGTGCTTCATTCCGTGAGAACGCAACTCTATAGTTCTACAGTGAGATAGTGCATTTCAGCCTCAAAGGAAGCAATGTCCTCAAACGGAACATTGGTGGCACCAGGATCTAAAGCAGGCTTAAGAAGCCTTGGATGCAGTCAGTCTTTTATTAACTATCATGACCGACACAATGTGATCCATAATACTTCCATTTTGACAGAAATTACATTCAAGCACAGGCCCCCACTAGAAGGTAGTGATGACATTCAGGTGCTGAAAACGTCTTTTTAATGCCTAAAGGAATGATTGTGAGCTTTACTTACCATATATATTGGTCAAATGATGCCCTATGCCGGAAGACTGTCTTTTTTTTTTTCTTCAGTATCGGCAATGCAGAGACAATTTGTTGCGAAACACTGCCACTGCTGGTCATTCAGTATAATCTGCAGATGGAAAAGTCCACTGTTAGCACATTTACTACAAGCAATACAAAAAAATCATGATTTTTATAAAGGGTAAACAGATCAATACTATGGAGTTTGTATTATTGTGAAAATCAGCATCTCATTAGAAAAACAAATCTCGATTTGTGTTTTTAACCTACCATACTCCTCTGAATCTCATGCCTCTTTTTCCAACACGCTCTAAACAACTGTAGAAGGTACATTAGGACATAGATAGAGATCTTTTTGCCAGCCAAGTGGCAGCGTACCCCTCTCACTTTATTTGATTTAGGATATGGTACACCAGTAGCAATTAAGCCAGCTGATAAGTTGAGAGGTAGGGTTACGCTACAGTTAATGGGAATGATAAAAGCTATGAATAGCATGTTCATAATCATCATTTGAGCCAATTCCTAGCAGTTCAGCAATAGTGAAGTTGACTAATGCTCAAACTCCCGTTCGTTCAAATTTAGAGGTCTTAAAAAGTGCCCTAATTTCGTACATTTTATAATCATAGCTGTCACTTGGGCGTCCGGTCTACCCTGCTACTCATTTCATTAGCAAGATAAATGTATCTTACTGCTTGCTAGGCAACAGCAGAGTGGCCCTCACGTCAGACAACATCTTGCGTTTAGCTTTATGATGTCAGCTTGCTAGGCAACAGATTGGCCCTCATGTCAGACAACATCTTGCTTTCGCTTTATGATGTCAGATCATCACTGGTCCAATTGTCCTTGTGGAAGCGGACCACACAGGAGGATGAGATATCAGAAGTTATGCAGTAGGTTGCTATCTCTATTCATGACCGCAAGGCAAGTCGGAGGTGGAATGGCAAATACTCTGAACCACTCAAAGCACTGTGGCCTTTTTTAAAGTGGGATGCAGATACAAAAACAGAGACTATCCTTACCAACAATCCTTCTTGAGTATCAGAGTCCAACATACAGAGTGCAGCGGAAGACGTTAAATGTGCTTCATTCCGTGAGAACGCAACTCTATAGTTCTACAGTGAGATAGTGCATTTCAGCCTCAAAGGAAGCAATGTCCTCAAACGGAACATTGGTGGCACCAGGATCTAAAGCAGGCTTAAGAAGCCTTGGATGCAGTCAGTCTTTTATTAACTATCATGACCGACACAATGTGATCCATAATACTTCCATTTTGGCAGAAATTACATTCAAGCACAGGCCCCCACTAGAAGGTAGTGATGACATTCAGGTGCTGAAAACGTCTTTTTAATGCCTAAAGGAATGATTGTGAGCTTTACTTACCATATATATTGGTCAAATGATGCCCTATGCCGGAAGACTGTCTTTTTTTTTTTCTTCAGTATCGGCAATGCAGAGACAATTTGTTGCGAAACACTGCCACTGCTGGTCATTCAGTATAATCTGCAGATGGAAAAGTCCACTGTTAGCACATTTACTACAAGCAATACAAAAAAATCATGATTTTTATAAAGGGTAAACAGATCAATACTATGGAGTTTGTATTATTGTGCAAATCAGCAGTTCATTAGAAAATCAAATCTCGATTTGTGTTTTTAACCTACCATACTACTCTGAATCTCATGCCTCATTTGGCAACACCCTCTAAACAACTGTAGAAGGTACATTAGGACATAGATAGAGATCTTTTTGCCATCCAAGTGGCAGGGTACCCCTCTCACTTTATTTGTTTTAGGATATGGTACACCAGTAGCAATTAAGCCAGCTGATAAGTTGAGAGGTAGGGTTACGCTACAGTTAATGGGAATATTAAAAGCTATGAATAGCATGTTCATAATCATCATTTGAGCCAATTCCTAGCAGTTCAGCAATAGTGAAGTTGACTAATGCTCAAACTCCCGTTCGTTCAAATTTAAAGGTCTTAAAAAGTGCCCTAATTTCGTACATTTTACCATCATAGCTGTCACTTGGGCGTCCGGTCTACCCTGCTACTCATTTCATTAGCAAGATAAATGTATCTTACTGCTTGCTAGGCAACAACATAGTGGCCCTCACGTCAGACAACATCTTGCATTTAGCTTTATGATGTCAGCTTGCTAGGCAACAGATTGGCCCTCATGTCAGACAACATCTTGCCTTCGCTTTATGATGTCAGATCATCACCGGTCCAATTGTCCTTGTGGAAGCGGACCACACAGGAGGATGAGATATCAGAAGTTATGCAGTAGGTTGCTATCTCTATTCATGACCGCAAGGCAAGTCGGAGGTGGAATGGCAAATACTCTGAACCACTCAAAGCACTGTGGCCTTTTTTAAAGTGGGATGCAGATACAAAAACAGAGACTATCCTTACCAACAATCCTTCTTGAGTATCAGAGTCCAACATACAGAGTGCAGCGGAAGACGTTAAATGTGCTTCATTCCGTGAGAACGCAACTCTATAGTTCTACAGTGAGATAGTGCATTTCAACCTCAAAGGAAGCAATGTCCTCAAACGGAACATTGGTGGCACCAGGATCTAAAGCAGGCTTAAGAAGCCTTGGATGCAGTCAGTCTTTTATTAACTATCATGACCGACACAATGTGATCCATAATACTTCCATTTTGACAGAAATTACATTCAAGCACAGGCCCCCACTAGAAGGTAGTGATGACATTCAGGTGCTGAAAACGTCTTTTTAATGCCTAAAGGAATGATTGTGAGCTTTACTTACCATATATATTGGTCAAATAATGCCCTATGCCGGAAGACTGTCTTTTTTTTTTTTCTTCAGTATCGGCAATGCAGAGACAATTTGTTGCGAAACACTGCCACTGCTGGTCATTCAGTATAATCTGCAGATGGAAAAGTCCACTGTTAGCACATTTACTACAAGCAATACAAAAAAATCATGATTTTTATAAAGGGTAAACAGATCAATACTATGGAGTTTGTATTATTGTGAAAATCAGCATCTCATTAGAAAATCAAATCTCGATTTGTGTTTTTAACCTACCATACTACTCTGAATCTCATGCCTCTTTTTCCAACACGCTCTAAACAACTGTAGAAGGTACATTAGGACATAGATAGAGATCTTTTTGCCAGCCAAGTGGCAGCGTACCCCTCTCACTTTATTTGATTTAGGATATGGTACACCAGTAGCAATTAAGCCAGCTGATAAGTTGAGAGGTAGGGTTACGCTACAGTTAATGGGAATGATAAAAGCTATGAATAGCATGTTCATAATCATCATTTGAGCCAATTCCTAGCAGTTCAGCAATAGTGAAGTTGACTAGTGCTCAAACTCCCGTTCGTTCAAATTTAGAGGTCTTAAAAAGTGCCCTAATTTCGTACATTTTACCATCATAGCTGTCACTTGGGCGTCCGGTCTACCCTGCTACTCATTTCATTAGCAAGATAAATGTATCTTACTGCTTGCTAGGCAACAGCAGAGTGGCCCTCACGTCAGACAACATCTTGCGTTTAGCTTTATGATGTCAGCTTGCTAGGCAACAGATTGGCCCTCATGTCAGACAACATCTTGCTTTCGCTTTATGATGTCAGATCATCACTGGTCCAATTGTCCTTGTGGAAGCGGACCACACAGGAGGATGAGATATCAGAAGTTATGCAGTAGGTTGCTATCTCTATTCATGACCGCAAGGCAAGTCGGAGGTGGAATGGCAAATACTCTGAACCACTCAAAGCACTGTGGCCTTTTTTAAAGTGGGATGCAGATACAAAAACAGAGACTATCCTTACCAACAATCCTTCTTGAGTATCAGAGTCCAACATACAGAGTGCAGCGGAAGACGTTAAATGTGCTTCATTCCGTGAGAACGCAACTCTATAGTTCTACAGTGAGATAGTGCATTTCAGCCTCAAAGGAAGCAATGTCCTCAAACGGAACATTGGTGGCACCAGGATCTAAAGCAGGCTTAAGAAGCCTTGGATGCAGTCAGTCTTTTATTAACTATCATGACCGACACAATGTGATCCATAATACTTCCATTTTGGCAGAAATTACATTCAAGCACAGGCCCCCACTAGAAGGTAGTGATGACATTCAGGTGCTGAAAACGTCTTTTTAATGCCTAAAGGAATGATTGTGAGCTTTACTTACCATATATATTGGTCAAATGATGCCCTATGCCGGAAGACTGTCTTTTTTTTTTTTCTTCAGTATCGGCAATGCAGAGACAATTTGTTGCGAAACACTGCCACTGCTGGTCATTCAGTATAATCTGCAGATGGAAAAGTCCACTGTTAGCACATTTACTACAATCAATACAAAAAAATCATGATTTTTATAAAGGGTAAACAGATCAATACTATGGAGTTTGTATTATTGTGCAAATCAGCAGTTCATTAGAAAATCAAATCTCGATTTGTGTTTTTAACCTACCATACTACTCTGAATCTCATGCCTCATTTGGCAACACCCTCTAAACAACTGTAGAAGGTACATTAGGACATAGATAGAGATCTTTTTGCCATCCAAGTGGCAGCGTACCCCTCTCACTTTATTTGTTTTAGGATATGGTACACCAGTAGCAATTAAGCCAGCTGATAAGTTGAGAGGTAGGGTTACGCTACAGTTAATGGGAATGATAAAAGCTATGAATAGCATGTTCATAATCATCATTTGAGCCAATTCCTAGCAGTTCAGCAATAGTGAAGTTGACTAGTGCTCAAACTCCCGTTCGTTCAAATTTAGAGGTCTTAAAAAGTGCCCTAATTTCGTACATTTTACCATCATAGCTGTCACTTGGGCGTCCGGTCTACCCTGCTACTCATTTCATTAGCAAGATAAATGTATCTTACTGCTTGCTAGGCAACAGCAGAGTGGCCCTCACGTCAGACAACATCTTGCGTTTAGCTTTATGATGTCAGCTTGCTAGGCAACAGATTGGCCCTCATGTCAGACAACATCTTGCTTTCGCTTTATGATGTCAGATCATCACCGGTCCAATTGTCCTTGTGGAAGCGGACCACACAGGAGGATGAGATATCAGAAGTTATGCAGTAGGTTGCTATCTCTATTCATGACCGCAAGGCAAGTCGGAGGTGGAATGGCAAATACTCTGAACCACTCAAAGCACTGTGGCCTTTTTTAAAGTGGGATGCAGATACAAAAACAGAGACTATCCTTACCAACAATCCTTCTTGAGTATCAGAGTCCAACATACAGAGTGCAGCGGAAGACGTTAAATGTGCTTCATTCCGTGAGAACGCAACTCTATAGTTCTACAGTGAGATAGTGCATTTCAGCCTCAAAGGAAGCAATGTCCTCAAACGGAACATTGGTGGCACCAGGATCTAAAGCAGGCTTAAGAAGCCTTGGATGCAGTCAGTCTTTTATTAACTATCATGACCGACACAATGTGATCCATAATACTTCCATTTTGACAGAAATTACATTCAAGCACAGGCCCCCACTAGAAGGTAGTGATGACATTCAGGTGCTGAAAACGTCTTTTTAATGCCTAAAGGAATGATTGTGAGCTTTACTTACCATATATATTGGTCAAATGATGCCCTATGCCGGAAGACTGTCTTTTTTTTTTTTCTTCAGTATCGGCAATGCAGAGACAATTTGTTGCGAAACACTGCCACTGCTGGTCATTCAGTATAATCTGCAGATGGAAAAGTCCACTGTTAGCACATTTACTACAAGCAATACAAAAAAATCATGATTTTTATAAAGGGTAAACAGATCAATACTATGGAGTTTGTATTATTGTGAAAATCAGCATCTCATTAGAAAATCAAATCTCGATTTGTGTTTTTAACCTACCATACTACTCTGAATCTCATGCCTCTTTTTCCAACACGCTCTAAACAACTGTAGAAGGTACATTAGGACATAGATAGAGATCTTTTTGCCAGCCAAGTGGCAGCGTACCCCTCTCACTTTATTTGTTTTAGGATATGGTACACCAGTAGCAATTAAGCCAGCTGATAAGTTGAGAGGTAGGGTTACGCTACAGTTAATGGGAATGATAAAAGCTATGAATAGCATGTTCATAATCATCATTTGAGCCAATTCCTAGCAGTTCAGCAATAGTGAAGTTGACTAGTGCTCAAACTCCCGTTCGTTCAAATTTAGAGGTCTTAAAAAGTGCCCTAATTTCGTACATTTTACCATCATAGCTGTCACTTGGGCGTCCGGTCTACCCTGCTACTCATTTCATTAGCAAGATAAATGTATCTTACTGCTTGCTAGGCAACAGCAGAGTGGCCCTCACGTCAGACAACATCTTGCGTTTAGCTTTATGATGTCAGCTTGCTAGGCAACAGATTGGCCCTCATGTCAGACAACATCTTGCTTTCGCTTTATGATGTCAGATCATCACTGGTCCAATTGTCCTTGTGGAAGCGGACCACACAGGAGGATGAGATATCAGAAGTTATGCAGTAGGTTGCTATCTCTATTCATGACCGCAAGGCAAGTCGGAGGTGGAATGGCAAATACTCTGAACCACTCAAAGCACTGTGGCCTTTTTTAAAGTGGGATGCAGATACAAAAACAGAGACTATCCTTACCAACAATCCTTCTTGAGTATCAGAGTCCAACATACAGAGTGCAGCGGAAGACGTTAAATGTGCTTCATTCCGTGAGAACGCAACTCTATAGTTCTACAGTGAGATAGTGCATTTCAGCCTCAAAGGAAGCAATGTCCTCAAACGGAACATTGGTGGCACCAGGATCTAAAGCAGGCTTAAGAAGCCTTGGATGCAGTCAGTCTTTTATTAACTATCATGACCGACACAATGTGATCCATAATACTTCCATTTTGACAGAAATTACATTCAAGCACAGGCCCCCACTAGAAGGTAGTGATGACATTCAGGTGCTGAAAACGTCTTTTTAATGCCTAAAGGAATGATTGTGAGCTTTACTTACCATATATATTGGTCAAATGATGCCCTATGCCGGAAGACTGTCTTTTTTTTTTTTCTTCAGTATCGGCAATGCAGAGACAATTTGTTGCGAAACACTGCCACTGCTGGTCATTCAGTATAATCTGCAGATGGAAAAGTCCACTGTTAGCACATTTACTACAAGCAATACAAAAAAATCATGATTTTTATAAAGGGTAAACAGATCAATACTATGGAGTTTGTATTATTGTGAAAATCAGCAGTTCATTAGAAAATCAAATCTCGATTTGTGTTTTTAACCTACCATACTACTCTGAATCTCATGCCTCATTTGGCAACACCCTCTAAACAACTGTAGAAGGTACATTAGGACATAGATAGAGATCTTTTTGCCATCCAAGTGGCAGCGTACCCCTCTCACTTTATTTGTTTTAGGATATGGTACACCAGTAGCAATTAAGCCAGCTGATAAGTTGAGAGGTAGGGTTACGCTACAGTTAATGGGAATAATAAAAGCTATGAATAGCATGTTCATAATCATCATTTGAGCCAATTCCTAGCAGTTCAGCAATAGTGAAGTTGACTAATGCTCAAACTCCCGTTCGTTCAAATTTAAAGGTCTTAAAAAGTGCCCTAATTTCGTACATTTTACCATCATAGCTGTCACTTGGGCATCCGGTCTACCCTGCTACTCATTTCATTAGCAAGATAAATGTATCTTACTGCTTGCTAGGCAACAACAGAGTGGCCCTCACGTCAGACAACATCTTGCATTCAGCTTTATGATGTCAGCTTGCTAGGCAACAGATGGGCCCTCATGTCAGACAACATCTTGCCTTCGCTTTATGATGTCAGATCATCACTGGTCCAATTGTCCTTGTGGAAGCGGACCACACAGGAGGATGAGATATCAGAAGTTATGCAGTAGGTTGCTATCTCTATTCATGACCGCAAGGCAAGTCGGAGGTGGAATGGCAAATACTCTGAACCACTCAAAGCACTGTGGCCTTTTTTAAAGTGGGATGCAGATACAAAAACAGAGACTATCCTTACCAACAATCCTTCTTGAGTATCAGAGTCCAACATACAGAGTGCAGCGGAAGACGTTAAATGTGCTTCATTCCGTGAGAACGCAACTCTATAGTTCTACAGTGAGATAGTGCATTTCAGCCTCAAAGGAAGCAATGTCCTCAAACGGAACATTGGTGGCACCAGGATCTAAAGCAGGCTTAAGAAGCCTTGGATGCAGTCAGTCTTTTATTAACTATCATGACCGACACAATGTGATCCATAATACTTCCATTTTGGCAGAAATTACATTCAAGCACAGGCCCCCGCTAGAAGGTAGTGATGACATTAAGGTGCTGAAAACGTCTTTTTAATGCCTAAAGGAATGATTGTGAGCTTTACTTACCATATATATTGGTCAAATGATGCCCTATGCCGGAAGACTGTCTTTTTTTTTTCTTCAGTATCGGCAATGCAGAGACAATTTGTTGCGAAACACTGCCACTGCTGGTCATTCAGTATAATCTGCAGATGGAAAAGTCCACTGTTAGCACATTTACTACAAGCAATACAAAAAAATCATGATTTTTATAAAGGGTAAACAGATCAATACTATGGAGTTTGTATTATTGTGCAAATCAGCAGTTCATTAGAAAATCAAATCTCGATTTGTGTTTTTAACCTACCATACTACTCTGAATCTCATGCCTCATTTGGCAACACCCTCTAAACAACTGTAGAAGGTACATTAGGACATAGATAGATATCTTTTTGCCATCCAAGTGGCAGGGTACCCCTCTCACTTTATTTGTTTTAGGATATGGTACACCAGTAGCAATTAAGCCAGCTGATAAGTTGAGAGGTAGGGTTACGCTACAGTTAATGGGAATATTAAAAGCTATGAATAGCATGTTCATAATCATCATTTGAGCCAATTCCTAGCAGTTCAGCAATAGTGAAGTTGACTAATGCTCAAACTCCCGTTCGTTCAAATTTAAAGGTCTTAAAAAGTGCCCTAATTTCGTACATTTTACCATCATAGCTGTCACTTGGGCGTCCGGTCTACCCTGCTACTCATTTCATTAGCAAGATAAATGTATCTTACTGCTTGCTAGGCAACAACAGAGTGGCCCTCACGTCAGACAACATCTTGCATTTAGCTTTATGATGTCAGCTTGCTAGGCAACAGATTGGCCCTCATGTCAGACAACATCTTGCCTTCGCTTTATGATGTCAGATCATCACCGGTCCAATTGTCCTTGTGGAAGCGGACCACACAGGAGGATGAGATATCAGAAGTTATGCAGTAGGTTGCTATCTCTATTCATGACCGCAAGGCAAGTCGGAGGTGGAATGGCAAATACTCTGAACCACTCAAAGCACTGTGGCCTTTTTTAAAGTGGGATGCAGATACAAAAACAGAGACTATCCTTACCAACAATCCTTCTTGAGTATCAGAGTCCAACATACAGAGTGCAGCGGAAGACGTTAAATGTGCTTCATTCCGTGAGAACGCAACTCTATAGTTCTACAGTGAGATAGTGCATTTCAGCCTCAAAGGAAGCAATGTCCTCAAACGGAACATTGGTGGCACCAGGATCTAAAGCAGGCTTAAGAAGCCTTGGATGCAGTCAGTCTTTTATTAACTATCATGACCGACACAATGTGATCCATAATACTTCCATTTTGAGAGCAATTACATTCAAGCACAGGCCCCCACTAGAAGGTAGTGATGACATTCAGGTGCTGAAAACGTCTTTTTAATGCCTAAAGGAATGATTGTGAGCTTTACTTACCATATATATTGGTCAAATGATGCCCTATGCCGGAAGACTGTCTTTTTTTTTTTTCTTCAGTATCGGCAATGCAGAGACAATTTGTTGCGAAACACTGCCACTGCTGGTCATTCAGTATAATCTGCAGATGGAAAAGTCCACTGTTAGCACATTTACTACAAGCAATACAAAAAAATCATGATTTTTATAAAGGGTAAACAGATCAATACTATGGAGTTTGTATTATTGTGCAAATCAGCAGTTCATTAGAAAATCAAATCTCGATTTGTGTTTTTAACCTACCATACTACTCTGAATCTCATGCCTCATTTGGCAACACCCTCTAAACAACTGTAGAAGGTACATTAGGACATAGATAGAGATCTTTTTGCCATCCAAGTGGCAGCGTACCCCTCTCACTTTATTTGTTTTAGGATATGGTACACCAGTAGCAATTAAGCCAGCTGATAAGTTGAGAGGTAGGGTTACGCTACAGTTAATGGGAATAATAAAAGCTATGAATAGCATGTTCATAATCATCATTTGAGCCAATTCCTAGCAGTTCAGCAATAGTGAAGTTGACTAATGCTCAAACTCCCGTTCGTTCAAATTTAAAGGTCTTAAAAAGTGCCCTAATTTCGTACATTTTACCATCATAGCTGTCACTTGGGCATCCGGTCTACCCTGCTACTCATTTCATTAGCAAGATAAATGTATCTTACTGCTTGCTAGGCAACAACAGAGTGGCCCTCACCTCAGACAACATCTTGCATTTAGCTTTATGATGTCAGCTTGCTAGGCAACAGATGGGCCCTCATGTCAGACAACATCTTGCCTTCGCTTTATGATGTCAGATCATCACTGGTCCAATTGTCCTTGTGGAAGCGGACCACACAGGAGGATGAGATATCAGAAGTTATGCAGTAGGTTGCTATCTCTATTCATGACCGCAAGGCAAGTCGGAGGTGGAATGGCAAATACTCTGAACCACTCAAAGCACTGTGGCCTTTTTTAAAGTGGGATGCAGATACAAAAACAGAGACTATCCTTACCAACAATCCTTCTTGAGTATCAGAGTCCAACATACAGAGTGCAGCGGAAGACGTTAAATGTGCTTCATTCCGTGAGAACGCAACTCTATAGTTCTACAGTGAGATAGTGCATTTCAGCCTCAAAGGAAGCAATGTCCTCAAACGGAACATTGGTGGCACCAGGATCTAAAGCAGGCTTAAGAAGCCTTGGATGCAGTCAGTCTTTTATTAACTATCATGACCGACACAATGTGATCCATAATACTTCCATTTTGAGAGCAATTACATTCAAGCACAGGCCCCCACTAGAAGGTAGTGATGACATTCAGGTGCTGAAAACGTCTTTTTAATGCCTAAAGGAATGATTGTGAGCTTTACTTACCATATATATTGGTCAAATGATGCCCTATGCCGGAAGACTGTCTTTTTTTTTTTTCTTCAGTATCGGCAATGCAGAGACAATTTGTTGCGAAACACTGCCACTGCTGGTCATTCAGTATAATCTGCAGATGGAAAAGTCCACTGTTAGCACATTTACTACAAGCAATACAAAAAAATCATGATTTTTATAAAGGGTAAACAGATCAATACTATGGAGTTTGTATTATTGTGCAAATCAGCAGTTCATTAGAAAATCAAATCTCGATTTGTGTTTTTAACCTACCATACTACTCTGAATCTCATGCCTCATTTGGCAACACCCTCTAAACAACTGTAGAAGGTACATTAGGACATAGATAGAGATCTTTTTGCCATCCAAGTGGCAGCGTACCCCTCTCACTTTATTTGTTTTAGGATATGGTACACCAGTAGCAATTAAGCCAGCTGATAAGTTGAGAGGTAGGGTTACGCTACAGTTAATGGGAATAATAAAAGCTATGAATAGCATGTTCATAATCATCATTTGAGCCAATTCCTAGCAGTTCAGCAATAGTGAAGTTGACTAATGCTCAAACTCCCGTTCGTTCAAATTTAAAGGTCTTAAAAAGTGCCCTAATTTCGTACATTTTACCATCATAGCTGTCACTTGGGCATCCGGTCTACCCTGCTACTCATTTCATTAGCAAGATAAATGTATCTTACTGCTTGCTAGGCAACAACAGAGTGGCCCTCACCTCAGACAACATCTTGCATTTAGCTTTATGATGTCAGCTTGCTAGGCAACAGATGGGCCCTCATGTCAGACAACATCTTGCCTTCGCTTTATGATGTCAGATCATCACTGGTCCAATTGTCCTTGTGGAAGCGGACCACACAGGAGGATGAGATATCAGAAGTTATGCAGTAGGTTGCTATCTCTATTCATGACCGCAAGGCAAGTCGGAGGTGGAATGGCAAATACTCTGAACCACTCAAAGCACTGTGGCCTTTTTTAAAGTGGGATGCAGATACAAAAACAGAGACTATCCTTACCAACAATCCTTCTTGAGTATCAGAGTCCAACATACAGAGTGCAGCGGAAGACGTTAAATGTGCTTCATTCCGTGAGAACGCAACTCTATAGTTCTACAGTGAGATAGTGCATTTCAGCCTCAAAGGAAGCAATGTCCTCAAACGGAACATTGGTGGCACCAGGATCTAAAGCAGGCTTAAGAAGCCTTGGATGCAGTCAGTCTTTTATTAACTATCATGACCGACACAATGTGATCCATAATACTTCCATTTTGGCAGAAATTACATTCAAGCACAGGCCCCCACTAGAAGGTAGTGATGACATTAAGGTGCTGAAAACGTCTTTTTAATGCCTAAAGGAATGATTGTGAGCTTTACTTACCATATATATTGGTCAAATGATGCCCTATGCCGGAAGACTGTCTTTTTTTTTTCTTCAGTATCGGCAATGCAGAGACAATTTGTTGCGAAACACTGCCACTGCTGGTCATTCAGTATAATCTGCAGATGGAAAAGTCCACTGTTAGCACATTTACTACAAGCAATACAAAAAAAATCATGATTTTTATAAAGGGTAAACAGATCAATACTATGGAGTTTGTATTATTGTGCAAATCAGCAGTTCATTAGAAAATCAAATCTCGATTTGTGTTTTTAACCTACCATACTACTCTGAATCTCATGCCTCATTTGGCAACACCCTCTAAACAACTGTAGAAGGTACATTAGGACATAGATAGAGATCTTTTTGCCATCCAAGTGGCAGGGTACCCCTCTCACTTTATTTGTTTTAGGATATGGTACACCAGTAGCAATTAAGCCAGCTGATAAGTTGAGAGGTAGGGTTACGCTACAGTTAATGGGAATATTAAAAGCTATGAATAGCATGTTCATAATCATCATTTGAGCCAATTCCTAGCAGTTCAGCAATAGTGAAGTTGACTAATGCTCAAACTCCCGTTCGTTCAAATTTAAAGGTCTTAAAAAGTGCCCTAATTTCGTACATTTTACCATCATAGCTGTCACTTGGGCGTCCGGTCTACCCTGCTACTCATTTCATTAGCAAGATAAATGTATCTTACTGCTTGCTAGGCAACAACAGAGTGGCCCTCACGTCAGACAACATCTTGCATTTAGCTTTATGATGTCAGCTTGCTAGGCAACAGATTGGCCCTCATGTCAGACAACATCTTGCCTTCGCTTTATGATGTCAGATCATCACCGGTCCAATTGTCCTTGTGGAAGCGGACCACACAGGAGGATGAGATATCAGAAGTTATGCAGTAGGTTGCTATCTCTATTCATGACCGCAAGGCAAGTCGGAGGTGGAATGGCAAATACTCTGAACCACTCAAAGCACTGTGGCCTTTTTTAAAGTGGGATGCAGATACAAAAACAGAGACTATCCTTACCAACAATCCTTCTTGAGTATCAGAGTCCAACATACAGAGTGCAGCGGAAGACGTTAAATGTGCTTCATTCCGTGAGAACGCAACTCTATAGTTCTACAGTGAGATAGTGCATTTCAGCCTCAAAGGAAGCAATGTCCTCAAACGGAACATTGGTGGCACCAGGATCTAAAGCAGGCTTAAGAAGCCTTGGATGCAGTCAGTCTTTTATTAATTATCATGACCGACACAATGTGATCCATAATACTTCCATTTTGAGAGAAATTACATTCAAGCACAGGCCCCCACTAGAAGGTAGTGATGACATTCAGGTGCTGAAAACGTCTTTTTAATGCCTAAAGGAATGATTGTGAGCTTTACTTACCATATATATTGGTCAAATGATGCCCTATGCCGGAAGACTGTCTTTTTTTTTTTTCTTCAGTATCGGCAATGCAGAGACAATTTGTTGCGAAACACTGCCACTGCTGGTCATTCAGTATAATCTGCAGATGGAAAAGTCCACTGTTAGCACATTTACTACAAGCAATACAAAAAAATCATGATTTTTATAAAGGGTAAACAGATCAATACTATGGAGTTTGTATTATTGTGAAAATCAGCATCTCATTAGAAAATCAAATCTCGATTTGTGTTTTTAACCTACCATACTACTCTGAATCTCAAGCCTCTTTTTCCAACACGCTCTAAACAACTGTAGAAGGTACATTAGGACATAGATAGAGATCTTTTTGCCAGCCAAGTGGCAGCGTACCCCTCTCACTTTATTTGATTTAGGATATGGTACACCAGTAGCAATTAAGCCAGCTGATAAGTTGAGAGGTAGGGTTACGCTACAGTTAATGGGAATGATAAAAGCTATGAATTCCATGTTCATAATCATCATTTGAGCCAATTGCTAGCAGTTCAGCAATAGTGAAGTTGACTAATGCTCAAACTCCCGTTCGTTCAAATTTAGAGGTCTTAAAAAGTGCCCTAATTTCGTACATTTTACCATCATAGCTGTCACTTGGGCGTCCGGTCTACCCTGCTACTCATTTCATTAGCAAGATAAATGTATCTTACTGCTTGCTAGGCAACAGCAGAGTGGCCCTCACGTCAGACAACATCTTGCGTTTAGCTTTATGATGTCAGCTTGCTAGGCAACAGATTGGCCCTCATGTCAGACAACATCTTGCTTTCGCTTTATGATGTCAGATCATCACTGGTCCAATTGTCCTTGTGGAAGCGGACCACACAGGAGGATGAGATATCAGAAGTTATGCAGTAGGTTGCTATCTCTATTCATGACCGCAAGGCAAGTCGGAGGTGGAATGGCAAATACTCTGAACCACTCAAAGCACTGTGGCCTTTTTTAAAGTGGGATGCAGATACAAAAACAGAGACTATCCTTACCAACAATCCTTCTTGAGTATCAGAGTCCAACATACAGAGTGCAGCGGAAGACGTTAAATGTGCTTCATTCCGTGAGAACGCAACTCTATAGTTCTACAGTGAGATAGTGCATTTCAGCCTCAAAGGAAGCAATGTCCTCAAACGGAACATTGGTGGCACCAGGATCTAAAGCAGGCTTAAGAAGCCTTGGATGCAGTCAGTCTTTTATTAACTATCATGACCGACACAATGTGATCCATAATACTTCCATTTTGGCAGAAATTACATTCAAGCACAGGCCCCCACTAGAAGGTAGTGATGACATTAAGGTGCTGAAAACGTCTTTTTAATGCCTAAAGGAATGATTGTGAGCTTTACTTACCATATATATTGGTCAAATGATGCCCTATGCCGGAAGACTGTCTTTTTTTTTTTTCTTCAGTATCGGCAATGCAGAGACAATTTGTTGGGAAACACTGCCACTGCTGGTCATTCAGTATAATCTGCAGATGGAAAAGTCCACTGTTAGCACATTTACTACAAGCAATACAAAAAAATCATGATTTTTATAAAGGGTAAACAGATCAATACTATGGAGTTTGTATTATTGTGCAAATCAGCAGTTCATTAGAAAATCAAATCTCGATTTGTGTTTTTAACCTACCATACTACTCTGAATCTCATGCCTCATTTGGCAACACCCTCTAAACAACTGTAGAAGGTACATTAGGACATAGATAGAGATCTTTTTGCCATCCAAGTGGCAGGGTACCCCTCTCACTTTATTTGTTATAGGATATGGTACACCAGTAGCAATTAAGCCAGCTGATAAGTTGAGAGGTAGGGTTACGCTACAGTTAATGGGAATATTAAAAGCTATGAATAGCATGTTCATAATCATCATTTGAGCCAATTCCTAGCAGTTCAGCAATAGTGAAGTTGACTAATGCTCAAACTCCTGTTCGTTCAAATTTAAAGGTCTTAAAAAGTGCCCTAATTTCGCACATTTTACCATCATAGCTGTCACTTGGGCGTCCGGTCTACCCTGCTACTCATTTCATTAGCAAGATAAATGTATCTTACTGCTTGCTAGGCAACAACAGAGTGGCCCTCACGTCAGACAACATCTTGCATTTAGCTTTATGATGTCAGCTTGCTAGGCAACAGATTGGCCCTCATGTCAGACAACATCTTGCCTTCGCTTTATGATGTCAGATCATCACCGGTCCAATTGTCCTTGTGGAAGCGGACCACACAGGAGGATGAGATATCAGAAGTTATGCAGTAGGTTGCTATCTCTATTCATGACCGCAAGGCAAGTCGGAGGTGGAATGGCAAATACTCTGAACCACTCAAAGCACTGTGGCCTTTTTTAAAGTGGGATGCAGATACAAAAACAGAGACTATCCTTACCAACAATCCTTCTTGAGTATCAGAGTCCAACATACAGAGTGCAGCGGAAGACGTTAAATGTGCTTCATTCCGTGAGAACGCAACTCTATAGTTCTACAGTGAGATAGTGCATTTCAGCCTCAAAGGAAGCAATGTCCTCAAATGGAACATTGGTGGCACCAGGATCTAAAGCAGGCTTAAGAAGCCTTGGATGCAGTCAGTCTTTTATTAACTATCATGACCGACACAATGTGATCCATAATACTTCCATTTTGACAGAAATTACATTCAAGCACAGGCCCCCACTAGAAGGTAGTGATGACATTCAGGTGCTGAAAACGTCTTTTTAATGCCTAAAGGAATGATTGTGAGCTTTACTTACCATATATATTGGTCAAATGATGCCCTATGCCGGAAGACTGTCTTTTTATTTTTTTCTTCAGTATCGGCAATGCAGAGACAATTTGTTGCGAAACACTGCCACTGCTGGTCATTCAGTATAATCTGCAGATGGAAAAGTCCACTGTTAGCACATTTACTACAAGCAATACAAAAAAATCATGATTTTTATAAAGGGTAAACAGATCAATACTATGGAGTTTGTATTATTGTGAAAATCAGCAGTTCATTAGAAAATCAAATCTCGATTTGTGTTTTTAACCTACCATACTACTCTGAATCTCATGCCTCATTTGGCAACACCCTCTAAACAACTGTAGAAGGTACATTAGGACATAGATAGAGATCTTTTTGCCATCCAAGTGGCAGCGTACCCCTCTCACTTTATTTGTTTTAGGATATGGTACACCAGTAGCAATTAAGCCAGCTGATAAGTTGAGAGGTAGGGTTACGCTACAGTTAATGGGAATAATAAAAGCTATGAATAGCATGTTCATAATCATCATTTGAGCCAATTCCTAGCAGTTCAGCAATAGTGAAGTTGACTAATGCTCAAACTCCCGTTCGTTCAAATTTAAAGGTCTTAAAAAGTGCCCTAATTTCGTACATTTTACCATCATAGCTGTCACTTGGGCATCCGGTCTACCCTGCTACTCATTTCATTAGCAAGATAAATGTATCTTACTGCTTGCTAGGCAACAACAGAGTGGCCCTCACGTCAGACAACATCTTGCATTCAGCTTTATGATGTCAGCTTGCTAGGCAACAGATGGGCCCTCATGTCAGACAACATCTTGCCTTCGCTTTATGATGTCAGATCATCACTGGTCCAATTGTCCTTGTGGAAGCGGACCACACAGGAGGATGAGATATCAGAAGTTATGCAGTAGGTTGCTATCTCTATTCATGACCGCAAGGCAAGTCGGAGGTGGAATGGCAAATACTCTGAACCACTCAAAGCACTGTGGCCTTTTTTAAAGTAGGATGCAGATACAAAAACAGAGACTATCCTTACCAACAATCCTTCTTGAGTATCAGAGTCCAACATACAGAGTGCAGCGGAAGACGTTAAATGTGCTTCATTCCGTGAGAACGCAACTCTATAGTTCTACAGTGAGATAGTGCATTTCAGCCTCAAAGGAAGCAATGTCCTCAAACGGAACATTGGTGGCACCAGGATCTAAAGCAGGCTTAAGAAGCCTTGGATGCAGTCAGTCTTTTATTAACTATCATGACCGACACAATGTGATCCATAATACTTCCATTTTGGCAGAAATTACATTCAAGCACAGGCCCCCACTAGAAGGTAGTGATGACATTAAGGTGCTGAAAACGTCTTTTTAATGCCTAAAGGAATGATTGTGAGCTTTACTTACCATATATATTGGTCAAATGATGCCCTATGCCGGAAGACTGTCTTTTTTTTTTCTTCAGTATCGGCAATGCAGAGACAATTTGTTGCGAAACACTGCCACTGCTGGTCATTCAGTATAATCTGCAGATGGAAAAGTCCACTGTTAGCACATTTACTACAAGCAATACAAAAAAATCATGATTTTTATAAAGGGTAAACAGATCAATACTATGGAGTTTGTATTATTGTGCAAATCAGCAGTTCATTAGAAAATCAAATCTCGATTTGTGTTTTTAACCTACCATACTACTCTGAATCTCATGCCTCATTTGGCAACACCCTCTAAACAACTGTAGAAGGTACATTAGGACATAGATAGAGATCTTTTTGCCATCCAAGTGGCAGGGTACCCCTCTCACTTTATTTGTTTTAGGATATGGTACACCAGTAGCAATTAAGCCAGCTGATAAGTTGAGAGGTAGGGTTACGCTACAGTTAATGGGAATATTAAAAGCTATGAATAGCATGTTCATAATCATCATTTGAGCCAATTCCTAGCAGTTCAGCAATAGTGAAGTTGACTAATGCTCAAACTCCCGTTCGTTCAAATTTAAAGGTCTTAAAAAGTGCCCTAATTTCGTACATTTTACCATCATAGCTGTCACTTGGGCGTCCGGTCTACCCTGCTACTCATTTCATTAGCAAGATAAATGTATCTTACTGCTTGCTAGGCAACAACATAGTGGCCCTCACGTCAGACAACATCTTGCATTTAGCTTTATGATGTCAGCTTGCTAGGCAACAGATTGGCCCTCATGTCAGACAACATCTTGCCTTCGCTTTATGATGTCAGATCATCACCGGTCCAATTGTCCTTGTGGAAGCGGACCACACAGGAGGATGAGATATCAGAAGTTATGCAGTAGGTTGCTATCTCTATTCATGACCGCAAGGCAAGTCGGAGGTGGAATGGCAAATACTCTGAACCACTCAAAGCACTGTGGCCTTTTTTAAAGTGGGATGCAGATACAAAAACAGAGACTATCCTTACCAACAATCCTTCTTGAGTATCAGAGTCCAACATACAGAGTGCAGCGGAAGACGTTAACTGTGCTTCATTCCGTGAGAACGCAACTCTATAGTTCTACAGTGAGATAGTGCATTTCAACCTCAAAGGAAGCAATGTCCTCAAACGGAACATTGGTGGCACCAGGATCTAAAGCAGGCTTAAGAAGCCTTGGATGCAGTCAGTCTTTTATTAACTATCATGACCGACACAATGTGATCCATAATACTTCCATTTTGACAGAAATTACATTCAAGCACAGGCCCCCACTAGAAGGTAGTGATGACATTCAGGTGCTGAAAACGTCTTTTTAATGCCTAAAGGAATGATTGTGAGCTTTACTTACCATATATATTGGTCAAATAATGCCCTATGCCGGAAGACTGTCTTTTTTTTTTTTCTTCAGTATCGGCAATGCAGAGACAATTTGTTGCGAAACACTGCCACTGCTGGTCATTCAGTATAATCTGCAGATGGAAAAGTCCACTGTTAGCACATTTACTACAAGCAATACAAAAAAATCATGATTTTTATAAAGGGTAAACAGATCAATACTATGGAGTTTGTATTATTGTGAAAATCAGCATCTCATTAGAAAATCAAATCTCGATTTGTGTTTTTAACCTACCATACTACTCTGAATCTCATGCCTCTTTTTCCAACACGCTCTAAACAACTGTAGAAGGTACATTAGGACATAGATAGAGATCTTTTTGCCAGCCAAGTGGCAGCGTACCCCTCTCACTTTATTTGATTTAGGATATGGTACACCAGTAGCAATTAAGCCAGCTGATAAGTTGAGAGGTAGGGTTACGCTACAGTTAATGGGAATGATAAAAGCTATGAATAGCATGTTCATAATCATCATTTGAGCCAATTCCTAGCAGTTCAGCAATAGTGAAGTTGACTAGTGCTCAAACTCCCGTTCGTTCAAATTTAGAGGTCTTAAAAAGTGCCCTAATTTCGTACATTTTACCATCATAGCTGTCACTTGGGCGTCCGGTCTACCCTGCTACTCATTTCATTAGCAAGATAAATGTATCTTACTGCTTGCTAGGCAACAGCAGAGTGGCCCTCACGTCAGACAACATCTTGCGTTTAGCTTTATGATGTCAGCTTGCTAGGCAACAGATTGGCCCTCATGTCAGACAACATCTTGCTTTCGCTTTATGATGTCAGATCATCACTGGTCCAATTGTCCTTGTGGAAGCGGACCACACAGGAGGATGAGATATCAGAAGTTATGCAGTAGGTTGCTATCTCTATTCATGACCGCAAGGCAAGTCGGAGGTGGAATGGCAAATACTCTGAACCACTCAAAGCACTGTGGCCTTTTTTAAAGTGGGATGCAGATACAAAAACAGAGACTATCCTTACCAACAATCCTTCTTGAGTATCAGAGTCCAACATACAGAGTGCAGCGGAAGACGTTAAATGTGCTTCATTCCGTGAGAACGCAACTCTATAGTTCTACAGTGAGATAGTGCATTTCAGCCTCAAAGGAAGCAATGTCCTCAAACGGAACATTGGTGGCACCAGGATCTAAAGCAGGCTTAAGAAGCCTTGGATGCAGTCAGTCTTTTATTAACTATCATGACCGACACAATGTGATCCATAATACTTCCATTTTGGCAGAAATTACATTCAAGCACAGGCCCCCACTAGAAGGTAGTGATGACATTCAGGTGCTGAAAACGTCTTTTTAATGCCTAAAGGAATGATTGTGAGCTTTACTTACCATATATATTGGTCAAATGATGCCCTATGCCGGAAGACTGTCTTTTTTTTTTTTCTTCAGTATCGGCAATGCAGAGACAATTTGTTGCGAAACACTGCCACTGCTGGTCATTCAGTATAATCTGCAGATGGAAAAGTCCACTGTTAGCACATTTACTACAATCAATACAAAAAAATCATGATTTTTATAAAGGGTAAACAGATCAATACTATGGAGTTTGTATTATTGTGCAAATCAGCAGTTCATTAGAAAATCAAATCTCGATTTGTGTTTTTAACCTACCATACTACTCTGAATCTCATGCCTCATTTGGCAACACCCTCTAAACAACTGTAGAAGGTACATTAGGACATAGATAGAGATCTTTTTGCCATCCAAGTGGCAGCGTACCCCTCTCACTTTATTTGTTTTAGGATATGGTACACCAGTAGCAATTAAGCCAGCTGATAAGTTGAGAGGTAGGGTTACGCTACAGTTAATGGGAATGATAAAAGCTATGAATAGCATGTTCATAATCATCATTTGAGCCAATTCCTAGCAGTTCAGCAATAGTGAAGTTGACTAGTGCTCAAACTCCCGTTCGTTCAAATTTAGAGGTCTTAAAAAGTGCCCTAATTTCGTACATTTTACCATCATAGCTGTCACTTGGGCGTCCGGTCTACCCTGCTACTCATTTCATTAGCAAGATAAATGTATCTTACTGCTTGCTAGGCAACAGCAGAGTGGCCCTCACGTCAGACAACATCTTGCGTTTAGCTTTATGATGTCAGCTTGCTAGGCAACAGATTGGCCCTCATGTCAGACAACATCTTGCTTTCGCTTTATGATGTCAGATCATCACCGGTCCAATTGTCCTTGTGGAAGCGGACCACACAGGAGGATGAGATATCAGAAGTTATGCAGTAGGTTGCTATCTCTATTCATGACCGCAAGGCAAGTCGGAGGTGGAATGGCAAATACTCTGAACCACTCAAAGCACTGTGGCCTTTTTTAAAGTGGGATGCAGATACAAAAACAGAGACTATCCTTACCAACAATCCTTCTTGAGTATCAGAGTCCAACATACAGAGTGCAGCGGAAGACGTTAAATGTGCTTCATTCCGTGAGAACGCAACTCTATAGTTCTACAGTGAGATAGTGCATTTCAGCCTCAAAGGAAGCAATGTCCTCAAACGGAACATTGGTGGCACCAGGATCTAAAGCAGGCTTAAGAAGCCTTGGATGCAGTCAGTCTTTTATTAACTATCATGACCGACACAATGTGATCCATAATACTTCCATTTTGACAGAAATTACATTCAAGCACAGGCCCCCACTAGAAGGTAGTGATGACATTCAGGTGCTGAAAACGTCTTTTTAATGCCTAAAGGAATGATTGTGAGCTTTACTTACCATATATATTGGTCAAATGATGCCCTATGCCGGAAGACTGTCTTTTTTTTTTTTCTTCAGTATCGGCAATGCAGAGACAATTTGTTGCGAAACACTGCCACTGCTGGTCATTCAGTATAATCTGCAGATGGAAAAGTCCACTGTTAGCACATTTACTACAAGCAATACAAAAAAATCATGATTTTTATAAAGGGTAAACAGATCAATACTATGGAGTTTGTATTATTGTGAAAATCAGCATCTCATTAGAAAATCAAATCTCGATTTGTGTTTTTAACCTACCATACTACTCTGAATCTCATGCCTCTTTTTCCAACACGCTCTAAACAACTGTAGAAGGTACATTAGGACATAGATAGAGATCTTTTTGCCAGCCAAGTGGCAGCGTACCCCTCTCACTTTATTTGTTTTAGGATATGGTACACCAGTAGCAATTAAGCCAGCTGATAAGTTGAGAGGTAGGGTTACGCTACAGTTAATGGGAATGATAAAAGCTATGAATAGCATGTTCATAATCATCATTTGAGCCAATTCCTAGCAGTTCAGCAATAGTGAAGTTGACTAGTGCTCAAACTCCCGTTCGTTCAAATTTAGAGGTCTTAAAAAGTGCCCTAATTTCGTACATTTTACCATCATAGCTGTCACTTGGGCGTCCGGTCTACCCTGCTACTCATTTCATTAGCAAGATAAATGTATCTTACTGCTTGCTAGGCAACAGCAGAGTGGCCCTCACGTCAGACAACATCTTGCGTTTAGCTTTATGATGTCAGCTTGCTAGGCAACAGATTGGCCCTCATGTCAGACAACATCTTGCTTTCGCTTTATGATGTCAGATCATCACTGGTCCAATTGTCCTTGTGGAAGCGGACCACACAGGAGGATGAGATATCAGAAGTTATGCAGTAGGTTGCTATCTCTATTCATGACCGCAAGGCAAGTCGGAGGTGGAATGGCAAATACTCTGAACCACTCAAAGCACTGTGGCCTTTTTTAAAGTGGGATGCAGATACAAAAACAGAGACTATCCTTACCAACAATCCTTCTTGAGTATCAGAGTCCAACATACAGAGTGCAGCGGAAGACGTTAAATGTGCTTCATTCCGTGAGAACGCAACTCTATAGTTCTACAGTGAGATAGTGCATTTCAGCCTCAAAGGAAGCAATGTCCTCAAACGGAACATTGGTGGCACCAGGATCTAAAGCAGGCTTAAGAAGCCTTGGATGCAGTCAGTCTTTTATTAACTATCATGACCGACACAATGTGATCCATAATACTTCCATTTTGACAGAAATTACATTCAAGCACAGGCCCCCACTAGAAGGTAGTGATGACATTCAGGTGCTGAAAACGTCTTTTTAATGCCTAAAGGAATGATTGTGAGCTTTACTTACCATATATATTGGTCAAATGATGCCCTATGCCGGAAGACTGTCTTTTTTTTTTTTCTTCAGTATCGGCAATGCAGAGACAATTTGTTGCGAAACACTGCCACTGCTGGTCATTCAGTATAATCTGCAGATGGAAAAGTCCACTGTTAGCACATTTACTACAAGCAATACAAAAAAATCATGATTTTTATAAAGGGTAAACAGATCAATACTATGGAGTTTGTATTATTGTGAAAATCAGCAGTTCATTAGAAAATCAAATCTCGATTTGTGTTTTTAACCTACCATACTACTCTGAATCTCATGCCTCATTTGGCAACACCCTCTAAACAACTGTAGAAGGTACATTAGGACATAGATAGAGATCTTTTTGCCATCCAAGTGGCAGCGTACCCCTCTCACTTTATTTGTTTTAGGATATGGTACACCAGTAGCAATTAAGCCAGCTGATAAGTTGAGAGGTAGGGTTACGCTACAGTTAATGGGAATAATAAAAGCTATGAATAGCATGTTCATAATCATCATTTGAGCCAATTCCTAGCAGTTCAGCAATAGTGAAGTTGACTAATGCTCAAACTCCCGTTCGTTCAAATTTAAAGGTCTTAAAAAGTGCCCTAATTTCGTACATTTTACCATCATAGCTGTCACTTGGGCATCCGGTCTACCCTGCTACTCATTTCATTAGCAAGATAAATGTATCTTACTGCTTGCTAGGCAACAACAGAGTGGCCCTCACGTCAGACAACATCTTGCATTCAGCTTTATGATGTCAGCTTGCTAGGCAACAGATGGGCCCTCATGTCAGACAACATCTTGCCTTCGCTTTATGATGTCAGATCATCACTGGTCCAATTGTCCTTGTGGAAGCGGACCACACAGGAGGATGAGATATCAGAAGTTATGCAGTAGGTTGCTATCTCTATTCATGACCGCAAGGCAAGTCGGAGGTGGAATGGCAAATACTCTGAACCACTCAAAGCACTGTGGCCTTTTTTAAAGTGGGATGCAGATACAAAAACAGAGACTATCCTTACCAACAATCCTTCTTGAGTATCAGAGTCCAACATACAGAGTGCAGCGGAAGACGTTAAATGTGCTTCATTCCGTGAGAACGCAACTCTATAGTTCTACAGTGAGATAGTGCATTTCAGCCTCAAAGGAAGCAATGTCCTCAAACGGAACATTGGTGGCACCAGGATCTAAAGCAGGCTTAAGAAGCCTTGGATGCAGTCAGTCTTTTATTAACTATCATGACCGACACAATGTGATCCATAATACTTCCATTTTGGCAGAAATTACATTCAAGCACAGGCCCCCGCTAGAAGGTAGTGATGACATTAAGGTGCTGAAAACGTCTTTTTAATGCCTAAAGGAATGATTGTGAGCTTTACTTACCATATATATTGGTCAAATGATGCCCTATGCCGGAAGACTGTCTTTTTTTTTTCTTCAGTATCGGCAATGCAGAGACAATTTGTTGCGAAACACTGCCACTGCTGGTCATTCAGTATAATCTGCAGATGGAAAAGTCCACTGTTAGCACATTTACTACAAGCAATACAAAAAAATCATGATTTTTATAAAGGGTAAACAGATCAATACTATGGAGTTTGTATTATTGTGCAAATCAGCAGTTCATTAGAAAATCAAATCTCGATTTGTGTTTTTAACCTACCATACTACTCTGAATCTCATGCCTCATTTGGCAACACCCTCTAAACAACTGTAGAAGGTACATTAGGACATAGATAGATATCTTTTTGCCATCCAAGTGGCAGGGTACCCCTCTCACTTTATTTGTTTTAGGATATGGTACACCAGTAGCAATTAAGCCAGCTGATAAGTTGAGAGGTAGGGTTACGCTACAGTTAATGGGAATATTAAAAGCTATGAATAGCATGTTCATAATCATCATTTGAGCCAATTCCTAGCAGTTCAGCAATAGTGAAGTTGACTAATGCTCAAACTCCCGTTCGTTCAAATTTAAAGGTCTTAAAAAGTGCCCTAATTTCGTACATTTTACCATCATAGCTGTCACTTGGGCGTCCGGTCTACCCTGCTACTCATTTCATTAGCAAGATAAATGTATCTTACTGCTTGCTAGGCAACAACAGAGTGGCCCTCACGTCAGACAACATCTTGCATTTAGCTTTATGATGTCAGCTTGCTAGGCAACAGATTGGCCCTCATGTCAGACAACATCTTGCCTTCGCTTTATGATGTCAGATCATCACCGGTCCAATTGTCCTTGTGGAAGCGGACCACACAGGAGGATGAGATATCAGAAGTTATGCAGTAGGTTGCTATCTCTATTCATGACCGCAAGGCAAGTCGGAGGTGGAATGGCAAATACTCTGAACCACTCAAAGCACTGTGGCCTTTTTTAAAGTGGGATGCAGATACAAAAACAGAGACTATCCTTACCAACAATCCTTCTTGAGTATCAGAGTCCAACATACAGAGTGCAGCGGAAGACGTTAAATGTGCTTCATTCCGTGAGAACGCAACTCTATAGTTCTACAGTGAGATAGTGCATTTCAGCCTCAAAGGAAGCAATGTCCTCAAACGGAACATTGGTGGCACCAGGATCTAAAGCAGGCTTAAGAAGCCTTGGATGCAGTCAGTCTTTTATTAACTATCATGACCGACACAATGTGATCCATAATACTTCCATTTTGAGAGCAATTACATTCAAGCACAGGCCCCCACTAGAAGGTAGTGATGACATTCAGGTGCTGAAAACGTCTTTTTAATGCCTAAAGGAATGATTGTGAGCTTTACTTACCATATATATTGGTCAAATGATGCCCTATGCCGGAAGACTGTCTTTTTTTTTTTTCTTCAGTATCGGCAATGCAGAGACAATTTGTTGCGAAACACTGCCACTGCTGGTCATTCAGTATAATCTGCAGATGGAAAAGTCCACTGTTAGCACATTTACTACAAGCAATACAAAAAAATCATGATTTTTATAAAGGGTAAACAGATCAATACTATGGAGTTTGTATTATTGTGCAAATCAGCAGTTCATTAGAAAATCAAATCTCGATTTGTGTTTTTAACCTACCATACTACTCTGAATCTCATGCCTCATTTGGCAACACCCTCTAAACAACTGTAGAAGGTACATTAGGACATAGATAGAGATCTTTTTGCCATCCAAGTGGCAGCGTACCCCTCTCACTTTATTTGTTTTAGGATATGGTACACCAGTAGCAATTAAGCCAGCTGATAAGTTGAGAGGTAGGGTTACGCTACAGTTAATGGGAATAATAAAAGCTATGAATAGCATGTTCATAATCATCATTTGAGCCAATTCCTAGCAGTTCAGCAATAGTGAAGTTGACTAATGCTCAAACTCCCGTTCGTTCAAATTTAAAGGTCTTAAAAAGTGCCCTAATTTCGTACATTTTACCATCATAGCTGTCACTTGGGCATCCGGTCTACCCTGCTACTCATTTCATTAGCAAGATAAATGTATCTTACTGCTTGCTAGGCAACAACAGAGTGGCCCTCACCTCAGACAACATCTTGCATTTAGCTTTATGATGTCAGCTTGCTAGGCAACAGATGGGCCCTCATGTCAGACAACATCTTGCCTTCGCTTTATGATGTCAGATCATCACTGGTCCAATTGTCCTTGTGGAAGCGGACCACACAGGAGGATGAGATATCAGAAGTTATGCAGTAGGTTGCTATCTCTATTCATGACCGCAAGGCAAGTCGGAGGTGGAATGGCAAATACTCTGAACCACTCAAAGCACTGTGGCCTTTTTTAAAGTGGGATGCAGATACAAAAACAGAGACTATCCTTACCAACAATCCTTCTTGAGTATCAGAGTCCAACATACAGAGTGCAGCGGAAGACGTTAAATGTGCTTCATTCCGTGAGAACGCAACTCTATAGTTCTACAGTGAGATAGTGCATTTCAGCCTCAAAGGAAGCAATGTCCTCAAACGGAACATTGGTGGCACCAGGATCTAAAGCAGGCTTAAGAAGCCTTGGATGCAGTCAGTCTTTTATTAACTATCATGACCGACACAATGTGATCCATAATACTTCCATTTTGAGAGCAATTACATTCAAGCACAGGCCCCCACTAGAAGGTAGTGATGACATTCAGGTGCTGAAAACGTCTTTTTAATGCCTAAAGGAATGATTGTGAGCTTTACTTACCATATATATTGGTCAAATGATGCCCTATGCCGGAAGACTGTCTTTTTTTTTTTTCTTCAGTATCGGCAATGCAGAGACAATTTGTTGCGAAACACTGCCACTGCTGGTCATTCAGTATAATCTGCAGATGGAAAAGTCCACTGTTAGCACATTTACTACAAGCAATACAAAAAAATCATGATTTTTATAAAGGGTAAACAGATCAATACTATGGAGTTTGTATTATTGTGCAAATCAGCAGTTCATTAGAAAATCAAATCTCGATTTGTGTTTTTAACCTACCATACTACTCTGAATCTCATGCCTCATTTGGCAACACCCTCTAAACAACTGTAGAAGGTACATTAGGACATAGATAGAGATCTTTTTGCCATCCAAGTGGCAGCGTACCCCTCTCACTTTATTTGTTTTAGGATATGGTACACCAGTAGCAATTAAGCCAGCTGATAAGTTGAGAGGTAGGGTTACGCTACAGTTAATGGGAATAATAAAAGCTATGAATAGCATGTTCATAATCATCATTTGAGCCAATTCCTAGCAGTTCAGCAATAGTGAAGTTGACTAATGCTCAAACTCCCGTTCGTTCAAATTTAAAGGTCTTAAAAAGTGCCCTAATTTCGTACATTTTACCATCATAGCTGTCACTTGGGCATCCGGTCTACCCTGCTACTCATTTCATTAGCAAGATAAATGTATCTTACTGCTTGCTAGGCAACAACAGAGTGGCCCTCACCTCAGACAACATCTTGCATTTAGCTTTATGATGTCAGCTTGCTAGGCAACAGATGGGCCCTCATGTCAGACAACATCTTGCCTTCGCTTTATGATGTCAGATCATCACTGGTCCAATTGTCCTTGTGGAAGCGGACCACACAGGAGGATGAGATATCAGAAGTTATGCAGTAGGTTGCTATCTCTATTCATGACCGCAAGGCAAGTCGGAGGTGGAATGGCAAATACTCTGAACCACTCAAAGCACTGTGGCCTTTTTTAAAGTGGGATGCAGATACAAAAACAGAGACTATCCTTACCAACAATCCTTCTTGAGTATCAGAGTCCAACATACAGAGTGCAGCGGAAGACGTTAAATGTGCTTCATTCCGTGAGAACGCAACTCTATAGTTCTACAGTGAGATAGTGCATTTCAGCCTCAAAGGAAGCAATGTCCTCAAACGGAACATTGGTGGCACCAGGATCTAAAGCAGGCTTAAGAAGCCTTGGATGCAGTCAGTCTTTTATTAACTATCATGACCGACACAATGTGATCCATAATACTTCCATTTTGGCAGAAATTACATTCAAGCACAGGCCCCCACTAGAAGGTAGTGATGACATTAAGGTGCTGAAAACGTCTTTTTAATGCCTAAAGGAATGATTGTGAGCTTTACTTACCATATATATTGGTCAAATGATGCCCTATGCCGGAAGACTGTCTTTTTTTTTTCTTCAGTATCGGCAATGCAGAGACAATTTGTTGCGAAACACTGCCACTGCTGGTCATTCAGTATAATCTGCAGATGGAAAAGTCCACTGTTAGCACATTTACTACAAGCAATACAAAAAAAATCATGATTTTTATAAAGGGTAAACAGATCAATACTATGGAGTTTGTATTATTGTGCAAATCAGCAGTTCATTAGAAAATCAAATCTCGATTTGTGTTTTTAACCTACCATACTACTCTGAATCTCATGCCTCATTTGGCAACACCCTCTAAACAACTGTAGAAGGTACATTAGGACATAGATAGAGATCTTTTTGCCATCCAAGTGGCAGGGTACCCCTCTCACTTTATTTGTTTTAGGATATGGTACACCAGTAGCAATTAAGCCAGCTGATAAGTTGAGAGGTAGGGTTAC
This sequence comes from Lissotriton vulgaris, assembly GCF_964263255.1. NCBI lineage: Eukaryota > Metazoa > Chordata > Amphibia > Caudata > Salamandridae > Lissotriton > Lissotriton vulgaris. The sequence continues at coordinate 323,220,211 of NC_141700.1, read as the reverse complement.
GCTACAGTTAATGGGAATATTAAAAGCTATGAATAGCATGTTCATAATCATCATTTGAGCCAATTCCTAGCAGTTCAGCAATAGTGAAGTTGACTAATGCTCAAACTCCCGTTCGTTCAAATTTAAAGGTCTTAAAAAGTGCCCTAATTTCGTACATTTTACCATCATAGCTGTCACTTGGGCGTCCGGTCTACCCTGCTACTCATTTCATTAGCAAGATAAATGTATCTTACTGCTTGCTAGGCAACAACAGAGTGGCCCTCACGTCAGACAACATCTTGCATTTAGCTTTATGATGTCAGCTTGCTAGGCAACAGATTGGCCCTCATGTCAGACAACATCTTGCCTTCGCTTTATGATGTCAGATCATCACCGGTCCAATTGTCCTTGTGGAAGCGGACCACACAGGAGGATGAGATATCAGAAGTTATGCAGTAGGTTGCTATCTCTATTCATGACCGCAAGGCAAGTCGGAGGTGGAATGGCAAATACTCTGAACCACTCAAAGCACTGTGGCCTTTTTTAAAGTGGGATGCAGATACAAAAACAGAGACTATCCTTACCAACAATCCTTCTTGAGTATCAGAGTCCAACATACAGAGTGCAGCGGAAGACGTTAAATGTGCTTCATTCCGTGAGAACGCAACTCTATAGTTCTACAGTGAGATAGTGCATTTCAGCCTCAAAGGAAGCAATGTCCTCAAACGGAACATTGGTGGCACCAGGATCTAAAGCAGGCTTAAGAAGCCTTGGATGCAGTCAGTCTTTTATTAATTATCATGACCGACACAATGTGATCCATAATACTTCCATTTTGAGAGAAATTACATTCAAGCACAGGCCCCCACTAGAAGGTAGTGATGACATTCAGGTGCTGAAAACGTCTTTTTAATGCCTAAAGGAATGATTGTGAGCTTTACTTACCATATATATTGGTCAAATGATGCCCTATGCCGGAAGACTGTCTTTTTTTTTTTTCTTCAGTATCGGCAATGCAGAGACAATTTGTTGCGAAACACTGCCACTGCTGGTCATTCAGTATAATCTGCAGATGGAAAAGTCCACTGTTAGCACATTTACTACAAGCAATACAAAAAAATCATGATTTTTATAAAGGGTAAACAGATCAATACTATGGAGTTTGTATTATTGTGAAAATCAGCATCTCATTAGAAAATCAAATCTCGATTTGTGTTTTTAACCTACCATACTACTCTGAATCTCAAGCCTCTTTTTCCAACACGCTCTAAACAACTGTAGAAGGTACATTAGGACATAGATAGAGATCTTTTTGCCAGCCAAGTGGCAGCGTACCCCTCTCACTTTATTTGATTTAGGATATGGTACACCAGTAGCAATTAAGCCAGCTGATAAGTTGAGAGGTAGGGTTACGCTACAGTTAATGGGAATGATAAAAGCTATGAATTCCATGTTCATAATCATCATTTGAGCCAATTGCTAGCAGTTCAGCAATAGTGAAGTTGACTAATGCTCAAACTCCCGTTCGTTCAAATTTAGAGGTCTTAAAAAGTGCCCTAATTTCGTACATTTTACCATCATAGCTGTCACTTGGGCGTCCGGTCTACCCTGCTACTCATTTCATTAGCAAGATAAATGTATCTTACTGCTTGCTAGGCAACAGCAGAGTGGCCCTCACGTCAGACAACATCTTGCGTTTAGCTTTATGATGTCAGCTTGCTAGGCAACAGATTGGCCCTCATGTCAGACAACATCTTGCTTTCGCTTTATGATGTCAGATCATCACTGGTCCAATTGTCCTTGTGGAAGCGGACCACACAGGAGGATGAGATATCAGAAGTTATGCAGTAGGTTGCTATCTCTATTCATGACCGCAAGGCAAGTCGGAGGTGGAATGGCAAATACTCTGAACCACTCAAAGCACTGTGGCCTTTTTTAAAGTGGGATGCAGATACAAAAACAGAGACTATCCTTACCAACAATCCTTCTTGAGTATCAGAGTCCAACATACAGAGTGCAGCGGAAGACGTTAAATGTGCTTCATTCCGTGAGAACGCAACTCTATAGTTCTACAGTGAGATAGTGCATTTGAGCCTCAAAGGAAGCAATGTCCTCAAACGGAACATTGGTGGCACCAGGATCTAAAGCAGGCTTAAGAAGCCTTGGATGCAGTCAGTCTTTTATTAACTATCATGACCGACACAATGTGATCCATAATACTTCCATTTTGGCAGAAATTACATTCAAGCACAGGCCCCCACTAGAAGGTAGTGATGACATTAAGGTGCTGAAAACGTCTTTTTAATGCCTAAAGGAATGATTGTGAGCTTTACTTACCATATATATTGGTCAAATGATGCCCTATGCCGGAAGACTGTCTTTTTTTTTTTTCTTCAGTATCGGCAATGCAGAGACAATTTGTTGGGAAACACTGCCACTGCTGGTCATTCAGTATAATCTGCAGATGGAAAAGTCCACTGTTAGCACATTTACTACAAGCAATACAAAAAAATCATGATTTTTATAAAGGGTAAACAGATCAATACTATGGAGTTTGTATTATTGTGCAAATCAGCAGTTCATTAGAAAATCAAATCTCGATTTGTGTTTTTAACCTACCATACTACTCTGAATCTCATGCCTCATTTGGCAACACCCTCTAAACAACTGTAGAAGGTACATTAGGACATAGATAGAGATCTTTTTGCCATCCAAGTGGCAGGGTACCCCTCTCACTTTATTTGTTATAGGATATGGTACACCAGTAGCAATTAAGCCAGCTGATAAGTTGAGAGGTAGGGTTACGCTACAGTTAATGGGAATATTAAAAGCTATGAATAGCATGTTCATAATCATCATTTGAGCCAATTCCTAGCAGTTCAGCAATAGTGAAGTTGACTAATGCTCAAACTCCTGTTCGTTCAAATTTAAAGGTCTTAAAAAGTGCCCTAATTTCGCACATTTTACCATCATAGCTGTCACTTGGGCGTCCGGTCTACCCTGCTACTCATTTCATTAGCAAGATAAATGTATCTTACTGCTTGCTAGGCAACAACAGAGTGGCCCTCACGTCAGACAACATCTTGCATTTAGCTTTATGATGTCAGCTTGCTAGGCAACAGATTGGCCCTCATGTCAGACAACATCTTGCCTTCGCTTTATGATGTCAGATCATCACCGGTCCAATTGTCCTTGTGGAAGCGGACCACACAGGAGGATGAGATATCAGAAGTTATGCAGTAGGTTGCTATCTCTATTCATGACCGCAAGGCAAGTCGGAGGTGGAATGGCAAATACTCTGAACCACTCAAAGCACTGTGGCCTTTTTTAAAGTGGGATGCAGATACAAAAACAGAGACTATCCTTACCAACAATCCTTCTTGAGTATCAGAGTCCAACATACAGAGTGCAGCGGAAGACGTTAAATGTGCTTCATTCCGTGAGAACGCAACTCTATAGTTCTACAGTGAGATAGTGCATTTCAGCCTCAAAGGAAGCAATGTCCTCAAATGGAACATTGGTGGCACCAGGATCTAAAGCAGGCTTAAGAAGCCTTGGATGCAGTCAGTCTTTTATTAACTATCATGACCGACACAATGTGATCCATAATACTTCCATTTTGACAGAAATTACATTCAAGCACAGGCCCCCACTAGAAGGTAGTGATGACATTCAGGTGCTGAAAACGTCTTTTTAATGCCTAAAGGAATGATTGTGAGCTTTACTTACCATATATATTGGTCAAATGATGCCCTATGCCGGAAGACTGTCTTTTTATTTTTTTCTTCAGTATCGGCAATGCAGAGACAATTTGTTGCGAAACACTGCCACTGCTGGTCATTCAGTATAATCTGCAGATGGAAAAGTCCACTGTTAGCACATTTACTACAAGCAATACAAAAAAATCATGATTTTTATAAAGGGTAAACAGATCAATACTATGGAGTTTGTATTATTGTGAAAATCAGCAGTTCATTAGAAAATCAAATCTCGATTTGTGTTTTTAACCTACCATACTACTCTGAATCTCATGCCTCATTTGGCAACACCCTCTAAACAACTGTAGAAGGTACATTAGGACATAGATAGAGATCTTTTTGCCATCCAAGTGGCAGCGTACCCCTCTCACTTTATTTGTTTTAGGATATGGTACACCAGTAGCAATTAAGCCAGCTGATAAGTTGAGAGGTAGGGTTACGCTACAGTTAATGGGAATAATAAAAGCTATGAATAGCATGTTCATAATCATCATTTGAGCCAATTCCTAGCAGTTCAGCAATAGTGAAGTTGACTAATGCTCAAACTCCCGTTCGTTCAAATTTAAAGGTCTTAAAAAGTGCCCTAATTTCGTACATTTTACCATCATAGCTGTCACTTGGGCATCCGGTCTACCCTGCTACTCATTTCATTAGCAAGATAAATGTATCTTACTGCTTGCTAGGCAACAACAGAGTGGCCCTCACGTCAGACAACATCTTGCATTCAGCTTTATGATGTCAGCTTGCTAGGCAACAGATGGGCCCTCATGTCAGACAACATCTTGCCTTCGCTTTATGATGTCAGATCATCACTGGTCCAATTGTCCTTGTGGAAGCGGACCACACAGGAGGATGAGATATCAGAAGTTATGCAGTAGGTTGCTATCTCTATTCATGACCGCAAGGCAAGTCGGAGGTGGAATGGCAAATACTCTGAACCACTCAAAGCACTGTGGCCTTTTTTAAAGTAGGATGCAGATACAAAAACAGAGACTATCCTTACCAACAATCCTTCTTGAGTATCAGAGTCCAACATACAGAGTGCAGCGGAAGACGTTAAATGTGCTTCATTCCGTGAGAACGCAACTCTATAGTTCTACAGTGAGATAGTGCATTTCAGCCTCAAAGGAAGCAATGTCCTCAAACGGAACATTGGTGGCACCAGGATCTAAAGCAGGCTTAAGAAGCCTTGGATGCAGTCAGTCTTTTATTAACTATCATGACCGACACAATGTGATCCATAATACTTCCATTTTGGCAGAAATTACATTCAAGCACAGGCCCCCACTAGAAGGTAGTGATGACATTAAGGTGCTGAAAACGTCTTTTTAATGCCTAAAGGAATGATTGTGAGCTTTACTTACCATATATATTGGTCAAATGATGCCCTATGCCGGAAGACTGTCTTTTTTTTTTCTTCAGTATCGGCAATGCAGAGACAATTTGTTGCGAAACACTGCCACTGCTGGTCATTCAGTATAATCTGCAGATGGAAAAGTCCACTGTTAGCACATTTACTACAAGCAATACAAAAAAATCATGATTTTTATAAAGGGTAAACAGATCAATACTATGGAGTTTGTATTATTGTGCAAATCAGCAGTTCATTAGAAAATCAAATCTCGATTTGTGTTTTTAACCTACCATACTACTCTGAATCTCATGCCTCATTTGGCAACACCCTCTAAACAACTGTAGAAGGTACATTAGGACATAGATAGAGATCTTTTTGCCATCCAAGTGGCAGGGTACCCCTCTCACTTTATTTGTTTTAGGATATGGTACACCAGTAGCAATTAAGCCAGCTGATAAGTTGAGAGGTAGGGTTACGCTACAGTTAATGGGAATATTAAAAGCTATGAATAGCATGTTCATAATCATCATTTGAGCCAATTCCTAGCAGTTCAGCAATAGTGAAGTTGACTAATGCTCAAACTCCCGTTCGTTCAAATTTAAAGGTCTTAAAAAGTGCCCTAATTTCGTACATTTTACCATCATAGCTGTCACTTGGGCGACCGGTCTACCCTGCTACTCATTTCATTAGCAAGATAAATGTATCTTACTGCTTGCTAGGCAACAACAGAGTGGCCCTCACGTCAGACAACATCTTGCATTTAGCTTTATGATGTCAGCTTGCTAGGCAACAGATTGGCCCTCATGTCAGACAACATCTTGCCTTCGCTTTATGATGTCAGATCATCACCGGTCCAATTGTCCTTGTGGAAGCGGACCACACAGGAGGATGAGATATCAGAAGTTATGCAGTAGGTTGCTATCTCTATTCATGACCGCAAGGCAAGTCGGAGGTGGAATGGCAAATACTCTGAACCACTCAAAGCACTGTGGCCTTTTTTAAAGTGGGATGCAGATACAAAAACAGAGACTATCCTTACCAACAATCCTTCTTGAGTGTCAGAGTCCAACATACAGAGTGCAGCGGAAGACGTTAAATGTGCTTCATTCCGTGAGAACGCAACTCTATAGTTCTACAGTGAGATAGTGCATTTCAGCCTCAAAGGAAGCAATGTCCTCAAACGGAACATTGGTGGCACCAGGATCTAAAGCAGGCTTAAGAAGCCTTGGATGCAGTCAGTCTTTTATTAACTATCATGACCGACACAATGTGATCCATAATACTTCCATTTTGGCAGAAATTACATTCAAGCACAGGCCCCCACTAGAAGGTAGTGATGACATTAAGGTGCTGAAAACGTCTTTTTAATGCCTAAAGGAATGATTGTGAGCTTTACTTACCATATATATTGGTCAAATGATGCCCTATGCCGGAAGACTGTCTTTTTTTTTTTTCTTCAGTATCGGCAATGCAGAGACAATTTGTTGGGAAACACTGCCACTGCTGGTCATTCAGTATAATCTGCAGATGGAAAAGTCCACTGTTAGCACATTTACTACAAGCAATACAAAAAAATCATGATTTTTATAAAGGGTAAACAGATCAATACTATGGAGTTTGTATTATTGTGCAAATCAGCAGTTCATTAGAAAATCAAATCTCGATTTGTGTTTTTAACCTACCATACTACTCTGAATCTCATGCCTCATTTGGCAACACCCTCTAAACAACTGTAGAAGGTACATTAGGACATAGATAGAGATCTTTTTGCCATCCAAGTGGCAGGGTACCCCTCTCACTTTATTTGTTATAGGATATGGTACACCAGTAGCAATTAAGCCAGCTGATAAGTTGAGAGGTAGGGTTACGCTACAGTTAATGGGAATATTAAAAGCTATGAATAGCATGTTCATAATCATCATTTGAGCCAATTCCTAGCAGTTCAGCAATAGTGAAGTTGACTAATGCTCAAACTCCTGTTCGTTCAAATTTAAAGGTCTTAAAAAGTGCCCTAATTTCGCACATTTTACCATCATAGCTGTCACTTGGGCGTCCGGTCTACCCTGCTACTCATTTCATTAGCAAGATAAATGTATCTTACTGCTTGCTAGGCAACAACAGAGTGGCCCTCACGTCAGACAACATCTTGCATTTAGCTTTATGATGTCAGCTTGCTAGGCAACAGATTGGCCCTCATGTCAGACAACATCTTGCCTTCGCTTTATGATGTCAGATCATCACCGGTCCAATTGTCCTTGTGGAAGCGGACCACACAGGAGGATGAGATATCAGAAGTTATGCAGTAGGTTGCTATCTCTATTCATGACCGCAAGGCAAGTCGGAGGTGGAATGGCAAATACTCTGAACCACTCAAAGCACTGTGGCCTTTTTTAAAGTGGGATGCAGATACAAAAACAGAGACTATCCTTACCAACAATCCTTCTTGAGTATCAGAGTCCAACATACAGAGTGCAGCGGAAGACGTTAAATGTGCTTCATTCCGTGAGAACGCAACTCTATAGTTCTACAGTGAGATAGTGCATTTCAGCCTCAAAGGAAGCAATGTCCTCAAACGGAACATTGGTGGCACCAGGATCTAAAGCAGGCTTAAGAAGCCTTGGATGCAGTCAGTCTTTTATTAACTATCATGACCGACACAATGTGATCCATAATACTTCCATTTTGAGAGAAATTACATTCAAGCACAGGCCCCCACTAGAAGGTAGTGATGACATTCAGGTGCTGAAAACGTCTTTTTAATGCCTAAAGGAATGATTGTGAGCTTTACTTACCATATATATTGGTCAAATGATGCCCTATGCCGGAAGACTGTCTTTTTTTTTTTTCTTCAGTATCGGCAATGCAGAGACAATTTGTTGCGAAACACTGCCACTGCTGGTCATTCAGTATAATCTGCAGATGGAAAAGTCCACTGTTAGCACATTTACTACAAGCAATACAAAAAAATCATGATTTTTATAAAGGGTAAACAGATCAATACTATGGAGTTTGTATTATTGTGAAAATCAGCAGTTCATTAGAAAATCAAATCTCGATTTGTGTTTTTAACCTACCATACTACTCTGAATCTCATGCCTCATTTGGCAACACCCTCTAAACAACTGTAGAAGGTACATTAGGACATAGATAGAGATCTTTTTGCCATCCAAGTGGCAGCGTACCCCTCTCACTTTATTTGTTTTAGGATATGGTACACCAGTAGCAATTAAGCCAGCTGATAAGTTGAGAGGTAGGGTTACGCTACAGTTAATGGGAATAATAAAAGCTATGAATAGCATGTTCATAATCATCATTTGAGCCAATTCCTAGCAGTTCAGCAATAGTGAAGTTGACTAATGCTCAAACTCCCGTTCGTTCAAATTTAAAGGTCTTAAAAAGTGCCCTAATTTCGTACATTTTACCATCATAGCTGTCACTTGGGCATCCGGTCTACCCTGCTACTCATTTCATTAGCAAGATAAATGTATCTTACTGCTTGCTAGGCAACAACAGAGTGGCCCTCACGTCAGACAACATCTTGCATTCAGCTTTATGATGTCAGCTTGCTAGGCAACAGATGGGCCCTCATGTCAGACAACATCTTGCCTTCGCTTTATGATGTCAGATCATCACTGGTCCAATTGTCCTTGTGGAAGCGGACCACACAGGAGGATGAGATATCAGAAGTTATGCAGTAGGTTGCTATCTCTATTCATGACCGCAAGGCAAGTCGGAGGTGGAATGGCAAATACTCTGAACCACTCAAAGCACTGTGGCCTTTTTTAAAGTAGGATGCAGATACAAAAACAGAGACTATCCTTACCAACAATCCTTCTTGAGTATCAGAGTCCAACATACAGAGTGCAGCGGAAGACGTTAAATGTGCTTCATTCCGTGAGAACGCAACTCTATAGTTCTACAGTGAGATAGTGCATTTCAGCCTCAAAGGAAGCAATGTCCTCAAACGGAACATTGGTGGCACCAGGATCTAAAGCAGGCTTAAGAAGCCTTGGATGCAGTCAGTCTTTTATTAACTATCATGACCGACACAATGTGATCCATAATACTTCCATTTTGACAGAAATTACATTCAAGCACAGGCCCCCACTAGAAGGTAGTGATGACATTCAGGTGCTGAAAACGTCTTTTTAATGCCTAAAGGAATGATTGTGAGCTTTACTTACCATATATATTGGTCAAATGATGCCCTATGCCGGAAGACTGTCTTTTTTTTTTTTCTTCAGTATCGGCAATGCAGAGACAATTTGTTGCGAAACACTGCCACTGCTGGTCATTCAGTATAATCTGCAGATGGAAAAGTCCACTGTTAGCACATTTACTACAAGCAATACAAAAAAATCATGATTTTTATAAAGGGTAAACAGATCAATACTATGGAGTTTGTATTATTGTGAAAATCAGCAGTTCATTAGAAAATCAAATCTCGATTTGTGTTTTTAACCTACCATACTACTCTGAATCTCATGCCTCATTTGGCAACACCCTCTAAACAACTGTAGAAGGTACATTAGGACATAGATAGAGATCTTTTTGCCATCCAAGTGGCAGCGTACCCCTCTCACTTTATTTGTTTTAGGATATGGTACACCAGTAGCAATTAAGCCAGCTGATAAGTTGAGAGGTAGGGTTACGCTACAGTTAATGGGAATAATAAAAGCTATGAATAGCATGTTCATAATCATCATTTGAGCCAATTCCTAGCAGTTCAGCAATAGTGAAGTTGACTAATGCTCAAACTCCCGTTCGTTCAAATTTAAAGGTCTTAAAAAGTGCCCTAATTTCGTACATTTTACCATCATAGCTGTCACTTGGGCATCCGGTCTACCCTGCTACTCATTTCATTAGCAAGATAAATGTATCTTACTGCTTGCTAGGCAACAACAGAGTGGCCCTCACGTCAGACAACATCTTGCATTCAGCTTTATGATGTCAGCTTGCTAGGCAACAGATGGGCCCTCATGTCAGACAACATCTTGCCTTCGCTTTATGATGTCAGATCATCACTGGTCCAATTGTCCTTGTGGAAGCGGACCACACAGGAGGATGAGATATCAGAAGTTATGCAGTAGGTTGCTATCTCTATTCATGACCGCAAGGCAAGTCGGAGGTGGAATGGCAAATACTCTGAACCACTCAAAGCACTGTGGCCTTTTTTAAAGTGGGATGCAGATACAAAAACAGAGACTATCCTTACCAACAATCCTTCTTGAGTATCAGAGTCCAACATACAGAGTGCAGCGGAAGACGTTAAATGTGCTTCATTCCGTGAGAACGCAACTCTATAGTTCTACAGTGAGATAGTGCATTTCAGCCTCAAAGGAAGCAATGTCCTCAAACGGAACATTGGTGGCACCAGGATCTAAAGCAGGCTTAAGAAGCCTTGGATGCAGTCAGTCTTTTATTAACTATCATGACCGACACAATGTGATCCATAATACTTCCATTTTGGCAGAAATTACATTCAAGCACAGGCCCCCACTAGAAGGTAGTGATGACATTAAGGTGCTGAAAACGTCTTTTTAATGCCTAAAGGAATGATTGTGAGCTTTACTTACCATATATATTGGTCAAATGATGCCCTATGCCGGAAGACTGTCTTTTTTTTTTCTTCAGTATCGGCAATGCAGAGACAATTTGTTGCGAAACACTGCCACTGCTGGTCATTCAGTATAATCTGCAGATGGAAAAGTCCACTGTTAGCACATTTACTACAAGCAATACAAAAAAATCATGATTTTTATAAAGGGTAAACAGATCAATACTATGGAGTTTGTATTATTGTGCAAATCAGCAGTTCATTAGAAAATCAAATCTCGATTTGTGTTTTTAACCTACCATACTACTCTGAATCTCATGCCTCATTTGGCAACACCCTCTAAACAACTGTAGAAGGTACATTAGGACATAGATAGATATCTTTTTGCCATCCAAGTGGCAGGGTACCCCTCTCACTTTATTTGTTTTAGGATATGGTACACCAGTAGCAATTAAGCCAGCTGATAAGTTGAGAGGTAGGGTTACGCTACAGTTAATGGGAATATTAAAAGCTATGAATAGCATGTTCATAATCATCATTTGAGCCAATTCCTAGCAGTTCAGCAATAGTGAAGTTGACTAATGCTCAAACTCCCGTTCGTTCAAATTTAAAGGTCTTAAAAAGTGCCCTAATTTCGTACATTTTACCATCATAGCTGTCACTTGGGCGTCCGGTCTACCCTGCTACTCATTTCATTAGCAAGATAAATGTATCTTACTGCTTGCTAGGCAACAACAGAGTGGCCCTCACGTCAGACAACATCTTGCATTTAGCTTTATGATGTCAGCTTGCTAGGCAACAGATTGGCCCTCATGTCAGACAACATCTTGCCTTCGCTTTATGATGTCAGATCATCACCGGTCCAATTGTCCTTGTGGAAGCGGACCACACAGGAGGATGAGATATCAGAAGTTATGCAGTAGGTTGCTATCTCTATTCATGACCGCAAGGCAAGTCGGAGGTGGAATGGCAAATACTCTGAACCACTCAAAGCACTGTGGCCTTTTTTAAAGTGGGATGCAGATACAAAAACAGAGACTATCCTTACCAACAATCCTTCTTGAGTATCAGAGTCCAACATACAGAGTGCAGCGGAAGACGTTAAATGTGCTTCATTCCGTGAGAACGCAACTCTATAGTTCTACAGTGAGATAGTGCATTTCAGCCTCAAAGGAAGCAATGTCCTCAAACGGAACATTGGTGGCACCAGGATCTAAAGCAGGCTTAAGAAGCCTTGGATGCAGTCAGTCTTTTATTAACTATCATGACCGACACAATGTGATCCATAATACTTCCATTTTGAGAGCAATTACATTCAAGCACAGGCCCCCACTAGAAGGTAGTGATGACATTCAGGTGCTGAAAACGTCTTTTTAATGCCTAAAGGAATGATTGTGAGCTTTACTTACCATATATATTGGTCAAATGATGCCCTATGCCGGAAGACTGTCTTTTTTTTTTTTCTTCAGTATCGGCAATGCAGAGACAATTTGTTGCGAAACACTGCCACTGCTGGTCATTCAGTATAATCTGCAGATGGAAAAGTCCACTGTTAGCACATTTACTACAAGCAATACAAAAAAATCATGATTTTTATAAAGGGTAAACAGATCAATACTATGGAGTTTGTATTATTGTGCAAATCAGCAGTTCATTAGAAAATCAAATCTCGATTTGTGTTTTTAACCTACCATACTACTCTGAATCTCATGCCTCATTTGGCAACACCCTCTAAACAACTGTAGAAGGTACATTAGGACATAGATAGAGATCTTTTTGCCATCCAAGTGGCAGCGTACCCCTCTCACTTTATTTGTTTTAGGATATGGTACACCAGTAGCAATTAAGCCAGCTGATAAGTTGAGAGGTAGGGTTACGCTACAGTTAATGGGAATAATAAAAGCTATGAATAGCATGTTCATAATCATCATTTGAGCCAATTCCTAGCAGTTCAGCAATAGTGAAGTTGACTAATGCTCAAACTCCCGTTCGTTCAAATTTAAAGGTCTTAAAAAGTGCCCTAATTTCGTACATTTTACCATCATAGCTGTCACTTGGGCATCCGGTCTACCCTGCTACTCATTTCATTAGCAAGATAAATGTATCTTACTGCTTGCTAGGCAACAACAGAGTGGCCCTCACCTCAGACAACATCTTGCATTTAGCTTTATGATGTCAGCTTGCTAGGCAACAGATGGGCCCTCATGTCAGACAACATCTTGCCTTCGCTTTATGATGTCAGATCATCACTGGTCCAATTGTCCTTGTGGAAGCGGACCACACAGGAGGATGAGATATCAGAAGTTATGCAGTAGGTTGCTATCTCTATTCATGACCGCAAGGCAAGTCGGAGGTGGAATGGCAAATACTCTGAACCACTCAAAGCACTGTGGCCTTTTTTAAAGTGGGATGCAGATACAAAAACAGAGACTATCCTTACCAACAATCCTTCTTGAGTATCAGAGTCCAACATACAGAGTGCAGCGGAAGACGTTAAATGTGCTTCATTCCGTGAGAACGCAACTCTATAGTTCTACAGTGAGATAGTGCATTTCAGCCTCAAAGGAAGCAATGTCCTCAAACGGAACATTGGTGGCACCAGGATCTAAAGCAGGCTTAAGAAGCCTTGGATGCAGTCAGTCTTTTATTAACTATCATGACCGACACAATGTGATCCATAATACTTCCATTTTGGCAGAAATTACATTCAAGCACAGGCCCCCACTAGAAGGTAGTGATGACATTAAGGTGCTGAAAACGTCTTTTTAATGCCTAAAGGAATGATTGTGAGCTTTACTTACCATATATATTGGTCAAATGATGCCCTATGCCGGAAGACTGTCTTTTTTTTTTTTCTTCAGTATCGGCAATGCAGAGACAATTTGTTGGGAAACACTGCCACTGCTGGTCATTCAGTATAATCTGCAGATGGAAAAGTCCACTGTTAGCACATTTACTACAAGCAATACAAAAAAATCATGATTTTTATAAAGGGTAAACAGATCAATACTATGGAGTTTGTATTATTGTGCAAATCAGCAGTTCATTAGAAAATCAAATCTCGATTTGTGTTTTTAACCTACCATACTACTCTGAATCTCATGCCTCATTTGGCAACACCCTCTAAACAACTGTAGAAGGTACATTAGGACATAGATAGAGATCTTTTTGCCATCCAAGTGGCAGGGTACCCCTCTCACTTTATTTGTTATAGGATATGGTACACCAGTAGCAATTAAGCCAGCTGATAAGTTGAGAGGTAGGGTTACGCTACAGTTAATGGGAATATTAAAAGCTATGAATAGCATGTTCATAATCATCATTTGAGCCAATTCCTAGCAGTTCAGCAATAGTGAAGTTGACTAATGCTCAAACTCCTGTTCGTTCAAATTTAAAGGTCTTAAAAAGTGCCCTAATTTCGCACATTTTACCATCATAGCTGTCACTTGGGCGTCCGGTCTACCCTGCTACTCATTTCATTAGCAAGATAAATGTATCTTACTGCTTGCTAGGCAACAACAGAGTGGCCCTCACGTCAGACAACATCTTGCATTTAGCTTTATGATGTCAGCTTGCTAGGCAACAGATTGGCCCTCATGTCAGACAACATCTTGCCTTCGCTTTATGATGTCAGATCATCACCGGTCCAATTGTCCTTGTGGAAGCGGACCACACAGGAGGATGAGATATCAGAAGTTATGCAGTAGGTTGCTATCTCTATTCATGACCGCAAGGCAAGTCGGAGGTGGAATGGCAAATACTCTGAACCACTCAAAGCACTGTGGCCTTTTTTAAAGTGGGATGCAGATACAAAAACAGAGACTATCCTTACCAACAATCCTTCTTGAGTATCAGAGTCCAACATACAGAGTGCAGCGGAAGACGTTAAATGTGCTTCATTCCGTGAGAACGCAACTCTATAGTTCTACAGTGAGATAGTGCATTTCAGCCTCAAAGGAAGCAATGTCCTCAAACGGAACATTGGTGGCACCAGGATCTAAAGCAGGCTTAAGAAGCCTTGGATGCAGTCAGTCTTTTATTAACTATCATGACCGACACAATGTGATCCATAATACTTCCATTTTGGCAGAAATTACATTCAAGCACAGGCCCCCACTAGAAGGTAGTGATGACATTAAGGTGCTGAAAACGTCTTTTTAATGCCTAAAGGAATGATTGTGAGCTTTACTTACCATATATATTGGTCAAATGATGCCCTATGCCGGAAGACTGTCTTTTTTTTTTTTCTTCAGTATCGGCAATGCAGAGACAATTTGTTGGGAAACACTGCCACTGCTGGTCATTCAGTATAATCTGCAGATGGAAAAGTCCACTGTTAGCACATTTACTACAAGCAATACAAAAAAATCATGATTTTTATAAAGGGTAAACAGATCAATACTATGGAGTTTGTATTATTGTGCAAATCAGCAGTTCATTAGAAAATCAAATCTCGATTTGTGTTTTTAACCTACCATACTACTCTGAATCTCATGCCTCATTTGGCAACACCCTCTAAACAACTGTAGAAGGTACATTAGGACATAGATAGAGATCTTTTTGCCATCCAAGTGGCAGCGTACCCCTCTCACTTTATTTGTTTTAGGATATGGTACACCAGTAGCAATTAAGCCAGCTGATAAGTTGAGAGGTAGGGTTACGCTACAGTTAATGGGAATGATAAAAGCTATGAATAGCATGTTCATAATCATCATTTGAGCCAATTCCTAGCAGTTCAGCAATAGTGAAGTTGACTAATGCTCAAACTCCCGTTCGTTCAAATTTAGAGGTCTTAAAAAGTGCCCTAATTTCGTACATTTTACCATCATAGCTGTCACTTGGGCGTCCGGTCTACCCTGCTACTCATTTCATTAGCAAGATAAATGTATCTTACTGCTTGCTAGGCAACAGCAGAGTGGCCCTCACGTCAGACAACATCTTGCGTTTAGCTTTATGATGTCAGCTTGCTAGGCAACAGATTGGCCCTCATGTCAGACAACATCTTGCTTTCGCTTTATGATGTCAGATCATCACTGGTCCAATTGTCCTTGTGGAAGCGGACCACACAGGAGGATGAGATATCAGAAGTTATGCAGTAGGTTGCTATCTCTATTCATGACCGCAAGGCAAGTCGGAGGTGGAATGGCAAATACTCTGAACCACTCAAAGCACTGTGGCCTTTTTTAAAGTGGGATGCAGATACAAAAACAGAGACTATCCTTACCAACAATCCTTCTTGAGTATCAGAGTCCAACATACAGAGTGCAGCGGAAGACGTTAAATGTGCTTCATTCCGTGAGAACGCAACTCTATAGTTCTACAGTGAGATAGTGCATTTCAGCCTCAAAGGAAGCAATGTCCTCAAACGGAACATTGGTGGCACCAGGATCTAAAGCAGGCTTAAGAAGCCTTGGATGCAGTCAGTCTTTTATTAACTATCATGACCGACACAATGTGATCCATAATACTTCCATTTTGGCAGAAATTACATTCAAGCACAGGCCCCCACTAGAAGGTAGTGATGACATTCAGGTGCTGAAAACGTCTTTTTAATGCCTAAAGGAATGATTGTGAGCTTTACTTACCATATATATTGGTCAAATGATGCCCTATGCCGGAAGACTGTCTTTTTTTTTTTTCTTCAGTATCGGCAATGCAGAGACAATTTGTTGCGAAACACTGCCACTGCTGGTCATTCAGTATAATCTGCAGATGGAAAAGTCCACTGTTAGCACATTTACTACAAGCAATACAAAAAAATCATGATTTTTATAAAGGGTAAACAGATCAATACTATGGAGTTTGTATTATTGTGAAAATCAGCAGTTCATTAGAAAATCAAATCTCGATTTGTGTTTTTAACCTACCATACTACTCTGAATCTCATGCCTCATTTGGCAACACCCTCTAAACAACTGTAGAAGGTACATTAGGACATAGATAGAGATCTTTTTGCCATCCAAGTGGCAGCGTACCCCTCTCACTTTATTTGTTTTAGGATATGGTACACCAGTAGCAATTAAGCCAGCTGATAAGTTGAGAGGTAGGGTTACGCTACAGTTAATGGGAATGATAAAAGCTATGAATAGCATGTTCATAATCATCATTTGAGCCAATTCCTAGCAGTTCAGCAATAGTGAAGTTGACTAGTGCTCAAACTCCCGTTCGTTCAAATTTAGAGGTCTTAAAAAGTGCCCTAATTTCGTACATTTTACCATCATAGCTGTCACTTGGGCGTCCGGTCTACCCTGCTACTCATTTCATTAGCAAGATAAATGTATCTTACAGCTTGCTAGGCAACAGCAGAGTGGCCCTCACGTCAGACAACGTCTTGCGTTTAGCTTTATGATGTCAGCTTGCTAGGCAACAGATTGGCCCTCATGTCAGACAACATCTTGCTTTCGCTTTATGATGTCAGATCATCACTGGTCCAATTGTCCTTGTGGAAGCGGACCACACAGGAGGATGAGATATCAGAAGTTATGCAGTAGGTTGCTATCTCTATTCATGACCGCAAGGCAAGTCGGAGGTGGAATGGCAAATACTCTGAACCACTCAAAGCACTGTGGCCTTTTTTAAAGTGGGATGCAGATACAAAAACAGAGACTATCCTTACCAACAATCCTTCTTGAGTATCAGAGTCCAACATACAGAGTGCAGCGGAAGACGTTAAATGTGCTTCATTCCGTGAGAACGCAACTCTATAGTTCTACAGTGAGATAGTGCATTTCAGCCTCAAAGGAAGCAATGTCCTCAAACGGAACATTGGTGGCACCAGGATCTAAAGCAGGCTTAAGAAGCCTTGGATGCAGTCAGTCTTTTATTAACTATCATGACCGACACAATGTGATCCATAATACTTCCATTTTGGCAGAAATTACATTCAAGCACAGGCCCCCACTAGAAGGTAGTGATGACATTAAGGTGCTGAAAACGTCTTTTTAATGCCTAAAGGAATGATTGTGAGCTTTACTTACCATATATATTGGTCAAATGATGCCCTATGCCGGAAGACTGTCTTTTTTTTTTTTCTTCAGTATCGGCAATGCAGAGACAATTTGTTGGGAAACACTGCCACTGCTGGTCATTCAGTATAATCTGCAGATGGAAAAGTCCACTGTTAGCACATTTACTACAAGCAATACAAAAAAATCATGATTTTTATAAAGGGTAAACAGATCAATACTATGGAGTTTGTATTATTGTGCAAATCAGCAGTTCATTAGAAAATCAAATCTCGATTTGTGTTTTTAACCTACCATACTACTCTGAATCTCATGCCTCATTTGGCAACACCCTCTAAACAACTGTAGAAGGTACATTAGGACATAGATAGAGATCTTTTTGCCATCCAAGTGGCAGGGTACCCCTCTCACTTTATTTGTTTTAGGATATGGTACACCAGTAGCAATTAAGCCAGCTGATAAGTTGAGAGGTAGGGTTACGCTACAGTTAATGGGAATATTAAAAGCTATGAATAGCATGTTCATAATCATCATTTGAGCCAATTCCTAGCAGTTCAGCAATAGTGAAGTTGACTAATGCTCAAACTCCTGTTCGTTCAAATTTAAAGGTCTTAAAAAGTGCCCTAATTTCGCACATTTTACCATCATAGCTGTCACTTGGGCGTCCGGTCTACCCTGCTACTCATTTCATTAGCAAGATAAATGTATCTTACTGCTTGCTAGGCAACAACAGAGTGGCCCTCACGTCAGACAACATCTTGCATTTAGCTTTATGATGTCAGCTTGCTAGGCAACAGATTGGCCCTCATGTCAGACAACATCTTGCCTTCGCTTTATGATGTCAGATCATCACCGGTCCAATTGTCCTTGTGGAAGCGGACCACACAGGAGGATGAGATATCAGAAGTTATGCAGTAGGTTGCTATCTCTATTCATGACCGCAAGGCAAGTCGGAGGTGGAATGGCAAATACTCTGAACCACTCAAAGCACTGTGGCCTTTTTTAAAGTGGGATGCAGATACAAAAACAGAGACTATCCTTACCAACAATCCTTCTTGAGTATCAGAGTCCAACATACAGAGTGCAGCGGAAGACGTTAAATGTGCTTCATTCCGTGAGAACGCAACTCTATAGTTCTACAGTGAGATAGTGCATTTCAGCCTCAAAGGAAGCAATGTCCTCAAATGGAACATTGGTGGCACCAGGATCTAAAGCAGGCTTAAGAAGCCTTGGATGCAGTCAGTCTTTTATTAACTATCATGACCGACACAATGTGATCCATAATACTTCCATTTTGACAGAAATTACATTCAAGCACAGGCCCCCACTAGAAGGTAGTGATGACATTCAGGTGCTGAAAACGTCTTTTTAATGCCTAAAGGAATGATTGTGAGCTTTACTTACCATATATATTGGTCAAATGATGCCCTATGCCGGAAGACTGTCTTTTTATTTTTTTCTTCAGTATCGGCAATGCAGAGACAATTTGTTGCGAAACACTGCCACTGCTGGTCATTCAGTATAATCTGCAGATGGAAAAGTCCACTGTTAGCACATTTACTACAAGCAATACAAAAAAATCATGATTTTTATAAAGGGTAAACAGATCAATACTATGGAGTTTGTATTATTGTGAAAATCAGCATCTCATTAGAAAATCAAATCTCGATTTGTGTTTTTAACCTACCATACTACTCTGAATCTCATGCCTCTTTTTCCAACACGCTCTAAACAACTGTAGAAGGTACATTAGGACATAGATAGAGATCTTTTTGCCAGCCAAGTGGCAGCGTACCCCTCTCACTTTATTTGATTTAGGATATGGTACACCAGTAGCAATTAAGCCAGCTGATAAGTTGAGAGGTAGGGTTACGCTACAGTTAATGGGAATGATAAAAGCTATGAATAGCATGTTCATAATCATCATTTGAGCCAATTCCTAGCAGTTCAGCAATAGTGAAGTTGACTAATGCTCAAACTCCCGTTCGTTCAAATTTAGAGGTCTTAAAAAGTGCCCTAATTTCGTACATTTTACCATCATAGCTGTCACTTGGGCGTCCGGTCTACCCTGCTACTCATTTCATTAGCAAGATAAATGTATCTTACTGCTTGCTAGGCAACAGCAGAGTGGCCCTCACGTCAGACAACATCTTGCGTTTAGCTTTATGATGTCAGCTTGCTAGGCAACAGATTGGCCCTCATGTCAGACAACATCTTGCTTTCGCTTTATGATGTCAGATCATCACTGGTCCAATTGTCCTTGTGGAAGCGGACCACACAGGAGGATGAGATATCAGAAGTTATGCAGTAGGTTGCTATCTCTATTCATGACCGCAAGGCAAGTCGGAGGTGGAATGGCAAATACTCTGAACCACTCAAAGCACTGTGGCCTTTTTTAAAGTGGGATGCAGATACAAAAACAGAGACTATCCTTACCAACAATCCTTCTTGAGTATCAGAGTCCAACATACAGAGTGCAGCGGAAGACGTTAAATGTGCTTCATTCCGTGAGAACGCAACTCTATAGTTCTACAGTGAGATAGTGCATTTCAGCCTCAAAGGAAGCAATGTCCTCAAACGGAACATTGGTGGCACCAGGATCTAAAGCAGGCTTAAGAAGCCTTGGATGCAGTCAGTCTTTTATTAACTATCATGACCGACACAATGTGATCCATAATACTTCCATTTTGAGAGAAATTACATTCAAGCACAGGCCCCCACTAGAAGGTAGTGATGACATTCAGGTGCTGAAAACGTCTTTTTAATGCCTAAAGGAATGATTGTGAGCTTTACTTACCATATATATTGGTCAAATGATGCCCTATGCCGGAAGACTGTCTTTTTTTTTTTTCTTCAGTATCGGCAATGCAGAGACAATTTGTTGCGAAACACTGCCACTGCTGGTCATTCAGTATAATCTGCAGATGGAAAAGTCCACTGTTAGCACATTTACTACAAGCAATACAAAAAAATCATGATTTTTATAAAGGGTAAACAGATCAATACTATGGAGTTTGTATTATTGTGAAAATCAGCATCTCATTAGAAAATCAAATCTCGATTTGTGTTTTTAACCTACCATACTACTCTGAATCTCATGCCTCTTTTTCCAACACGCTCTAAACAACTGTAGAAGGTACATTAGGACATAGATAGAGATCTTTTTGCCAGCCAAGTGGCAGCGTACCCCTCTCACTTTATTTGATTTAGGATATGGTACACCAGTAGCAATTAAGCCAGCTGATAAGTTGAGAGGTAGGGTTACGCTACAGTTAATGGGAATGATAAAAGCTATGAATTCCATGTTCATAATCATCATTTGAGCCAATTGCTAGCAGTTCAGCAATAGTGAAGTTGACTAATGCTCAAACTCCCGTTCGTTCAAATTTAGAGGTCTTAAAAAGTGCCCTAATTTCGTACATTTTACCATCATAGCTGTCACTTGGGCGTCCGGTCTACCCTGCTACTCATTTCATTAGCAAGATAAATGTATCTTACTGCTTGCTAGGCAACAGCAGAGTGGCCCTCACGTCAGACAACATCTTGCGTTTAGCTTTATGATGTCAGCTTGCTAGGCAACAGATTGGCCCTCATGTCAGACAACATCTTGCTTTCGCTTTATGATGTCAGATCATCACTGGTCCAATTGTCCTTGTGGAAGCGGACCACACAGGAGGATGAGATATCAGAAGTTATGCAGTAGGTTGCTATCTCTATTCATGACCGCAAGGCAAGTCGGAGGTGGAATGGCAAATACTCTGAACCACTCAAAGCACTGTGGCCTTTTTTAAAGTGGGATGCAGATACAAAAACAGAGACTATTCTTACCAACAATCCTTCTTGAGTATCAGAGTCCAACATACAGAGTGCAGCGGAAGACGTTAAATGTGCTTCATTCCGTGAGAACGCAACTCTATAGTTCTACAGTGAGATAGTGCATTTCAGCCTCAAAGGAAGCAATGTCCTCAAACGGAACATTGGTGGCACCAGGATCTAAAGCAGGCTTAAGAAGCCTTGGATGCAGTCAGTCTTTTATTAACTATCATGACCGACACAATGTGATCCATAATACTTCCATTTTGGCAGAAATTACATTCAAGCACAGGCCCCCACTAGAAGGTAGTGATGACATTCAGGTGCTGAAAACGTCTTTTTAATGCCTAAAGGAATGATTGTGAGCTTTACTTACCATATATATTGGTCAAATGATGCCCTATGCCGGAAGACTGTCTTTTTTTTTTTCTTCAGTATCGGCAATGCAGAGACAATTTGTTGCGAAACACTGCCACTGCTGGTCATTCAGTATAATCTGCAGATGGAAAAGTCCACTGTTAGCACATTTACTACAAGCAATACAAAAAAATCATGATTTTTATAAAGGGTAAACCGATCAATACTATGGAGTTTGTATTATTGTGAAAATCAGCATCTCATTAGAAAATCAAATCTCGATTTGTGTTTTTAACCTACCATACTACTCTGAATCTCATGCCTCTTTTGCCAACACGCTCTAAACAACTGTAGAAGGTACATTAGGACATAGATAGAGATCTTTTTGCCAGCCAAGTGGCAGCGTACCCCTCTCACTTTATTTGATTTAGGATATGGTACACCAGTAGCAATTAAGCCAGCTGATAAGTTGAGAGGTAGGGTTACGCTACAGTTAATGGGAATGATAAAAGCTATGAATAGCATGTTCATAATCATCATTTGAGCCAATTCCTAGCAGTTCAGCAATAGTGAAGTTGACTAGTGCTCAAACTCCCGTTCGTTCAAATTTAGAGGTCTTAAAAAGTGCCCTAATTTCGTACATTTTACCATCATAGCTGTCACTTGGGCGTCCGGTCTACCCTGCTACTCATTTCATTAGCAAGATAAATGTATCTTACAGCTTGCTAGGCAACAGCAGAGTGGCCCTCACGTCAGACAACATCTTGCGTTTAGCTTTATGATGTCAGCTTGCTAGGCAACAGATTGGCCCTCATGTCAGACAACATCTTGCTTTCGCTTTATGATGTCAGATCATCACTGGTCCAATTGTCCTTGTGGAAGCGGACCACACAGGAGGATGAGATATCAGAAGTTATGCAGTAGGTTGCTATCTCTATTCATGACCGCAAGGCAAGTCGGAGGTGGAATGGCAAATACTCTGAACCACTCAAAGCACTGTGGCCTTTTTTAAAGTGGGATGCAGATACAAAAACAGAGACTATCCTTACCAACAATCCTTCTTGAGTATCAGAGTCCAACATACAGAGTGCAGCGGAAGACGTTAAATGTGCTTCATTCCGTGAGAACGCAACTCTATAGTTCTACAGTGAGATAGTGCATTTCAGCCTCAAAGGAAGCAATGTCCTCAAACGGAACATTGGTGGCACCAGGATCTAAAGCAGGCTTAAGAAGCCTTGGATGCAGTCAGTCTTTTATTAACTATCATGACCGACACAATGTGATCCATAATACTTCCATTTTGGCAGAAATTACATTCAAGCACAGGCCCCCACTAGAAGGTAGTGATGACATTAAGGTGCTGAAAACGTCTTTTTAATGCCTAAAGGAATGATTGTGAGCTTTACTTACCATATATATTGGTCAAATGATGCCCTATGCCGGAAGACTGTCTTTTTTTTTTTTCTTCAGTATCGGCAATGCAGAGACAATTTGTTGGGAAACACTGCCACTGCTGGTCATTCAGTATAATCTGCAGATGGAAAAGTCCACTGTTAGCACATTTACTACAAGCAATACAAAAAAATCATGATTTTTATAAAGGGTAAACAGATCAATACTATGGAGTTTGTATTATTGTGCAAATCAGCAGTTCATTAGAAAATCAAATCTCGATTTGTGTTTTTAACCTACCATACTACTCTGAATCTCATGCCTCATTTGGCAACACCCTCTAAACAACTGTAGAAGGTACATTAGGACATAGATAGAGATCTTTTTGCCATCCAAGTGGCAGGGTACCCCTCTCACTTTATTTGTTTTAGGATATGGTACACCAGTAGCAATTAAGCCAGCTGATAAGTTGAGAGGTAGGGTTACGCTACAGTTAATGGGAATATTAAAAGCTATGAATAGCATGTTCATAATCATCATTTGAGCCAATTCCTAGCAGTTCAGCAATAGTGAAGTTGACTAATGCTCAAACTCCTGTTCGTTCAAATTTAAAGGTCTTAAAAAGTGCCCTAATTTCGCACATTTTACCATCATAGCTGTCACTTGGGCGTCCGGTCTACCCTGCTACTCATTTCATTAGCAAGATAAATGTATCTTACTGCTTGCTAGGCAACAACAGAGTGGCCCTCACGTCAGACAACATCTTGCATTTAGCTTTATGATGTCAGCTTGCTAGGCAACAGATTGGCCCTCATGTCAGACAACATCTTGCCTTCGCTTTATGATGTCAGATCATCACCGGTCCAATTGTCCTTGTGGAAGCGGACCACACAGGAGGATGAGATATCAGAAGTTATGCAGTAGGTTGCTATCTCTATTCATGACCGCAAGGCAAGTCGGAGGTGGAATGGCAAATACTCTGAACCACTCAAAGCACTGTGGCCTTTTTTAAAGTGGGATGCAGATACAAAAACAGAGACTATCCTTACCAACAATCCTTCTTGAGTATCAGAGTCCAACATACAGAGTGCAGCGGAAGACGTTAAATGTGCTTCATTCCGTGAGAACGCAACTCTATAGTTCTACAGTGAGATAGTGCATTTCAGCCTCAAAGGAAGCAATGTCCTCAAATGGAACATTGGTGGCACCAGGATCTAAAGCAGGCTTAAGAAGCCTTGGATGCAGTCAGTCTTTTATTAACTATCATGACCGACACAATGTGATCCATAATACTTCCATTTTGACAGAAATTACATTCAAGCACAGGCCCCCACTAGAAGGTAGTGATGACATTCAGGTGCTGAAAACGTCTTTTTAATGCCTAAAGGAATGATTGTGAGCTTTACTTACCATATATATTGGTCAAATGATGCCCTATGCCGGAAGACTGTCTTTTTATTTTTTTCTTCAGTATCGGCAATGCAGAGACAATTTGTTGCGAAACACTGCCACTGCTGGTCATTCAGTATAATCTGCAGATGGAAAAGTCCACTGTTAGCACATTTACTACAAGCAATACAAAAAAATCATGATTTTTATAAAGGGTAAACAGATCAATACTATGGAGTTTGTATTATTGTGAAAATCAGCATCTCATTAGAAAATCAAATCTCGATTTGTGTTTTTAACCTACCATACTACTCTGAATCTCATGCCTCTTTTTCCAACACGCTCTAAACAACTGTAGAAGGTACATTAGGACATAGATAGAGATCTTTTTGCCAGCCAAGTGGCAGCGTACCCCTCTCACTTTATTTGATTTAGGATATGGTACACCAGTAGCAATTAAGCCAGCTGATAAGTTGAGAGGTAGGGTTACGCTACAGTTAATGGGAATGATAAAAGCTATGAATAGCATGTTCATAATCATCATTTGAGCCAATTCCTAGCAGTTCAGCAATAGTGAAGTTGACTAATGCTCAAACTCCCGTTCGTTCAAATTTAGAGGTCTTAAAAAGTGCCCTAATTTCGTACATTTTACCATCATAGCTGTCACTTGGGCGTCCGGTCTACCCTGCTACTCATTTCATTAGCAAGATAAATGTATCTTACTGCTTGCTAGGCAACAGCAGAGTGGCCCTCACGTCAGACAACATCTTGCGTTTAGCTTTATGATGTCAGCTTGCTAGGCAACAGATTGGCCCTCATGTCAGACAACATCTTGCTTTCGCTTTATGATGTCAGATCATCACTGGTCCAATTGTCCTTGTGGAAGCGGACCACACAGGAGGATGAGATATCAGAAGTTATGCAGTAGGTTGCTATCTCTATTCATGACCGCAAGGCAAGTCGGAGGTGGAATGGCAAATACTCTGAACCACTCAAAGCACTGTGGCCTTTTTTAAAGTGGGATGCAGATACAAAAACAGAGACTATCCTTACCAACAATCCTTCTTGAGTATCAGAGTCCAACATACAGAGTGCAGCGGAAGACGTTAAATGTGCTTCATTCCGTGAGAACGCAACTCTATAGTTCTACAGTGAGATAGTGCATTTCAGCCTCAAAGGAAGCAATGTCCTCAAACGGAACATTGGTGGCACCAGGATCTAAAGCAGGCTTAGGAAGCCTTGGATGCAGTCAGTCTTTTATTAACTATCATGACCGACACAATGTGATCCATAATACTTCCATTTTGGCAGAAATTACATTCAAGCACAGGCCCCCACTAGAAGGTAGTGATGACATTCAGGTGCTGAAAACGTCTTTTTAATGCCTAAAGGAATGATTGTGAGCTTTACTTACCATATATATTGGTCAAATGATGCCCTACGCCGGAAGACTGTCTTTTTTTTTTTCTTCAGTATCGGCAATGCAGAGACAATTTGTTGCGAAACACTGCCACTGCTGGTCATTCAGTATAATCTGCAGATGGAAAAGTCCACTGTTAGCACATTTACTACAAGCAATACAAAAAAATCATGATTTTTATAAAGGGTAAACCGATCAATACTATGGAGTTTGTATTATTGTGAAAATCAGCATCTCATTAGAAAATCAAATCTCGATTTGTGTTTTTAACCTACCATACTACTCTGAATCTCATGCCTCTTTTGCCAACACGCTCTAAACAACTGTAGAAGGTACATTAGGACATAGATAGAGATCTTTTTGCCAGCCAAGTGGCAGCGTACCCCTCTCACTTTATTTGATTTAGGATATGGTACACCAGTAGCAATTAAGCCAGCTGATAAGTTGAGAGGTAGGGTTACGCTACAGTTAATGGGAATGATAAAAGCTATGAATAGCATGTTCATAATCATCATTTGAGCCAATTCCTAGCAGTTCAGCAATAGTGAAGTTGACTAGTGCTCAAACTCCCGTTCGTTCAAATTTAGAGGTCTTAAAAAGTGCCCTAATTTCGTACATTTTACCATCATAGCTGTCACTTGGGCGTCCGGTCTACCCTGCTACTCATTTCATTAGCAAGATAAATGTATCTTACAGCTTGCTAGGCAACAGCAGAGTGGCCCTCACGTCAGACAACATCTTGCGTTTAGCTTTATGATGTCAGCTTGCTAGGCAACGGATTGGCCCTCATGTCAGACAACATCTTGCTTTCGCTTTATGATGTCAGATCATCACTGGTCCAATTGTCCTTGTGGAAGCGGACCACACAGGAGGATGAGATATCAGAAGTTATGCAGTAGGTTGCTATCTCTATTCATGACCGCAAGGCAAGTCGGAGGTGGAATGGCAAATACTCTGAACCACTCAAAGCACTGTGGCCTTTTTTAAAGTGGGATGCAGATACAAAAACAGAGACTATCCTTACCAACAATCCTTCTTGAGTATCAGAGTCCAACATACAGAGTGCAGCGGAAGACGTTAAATGTGCTTCATTCCGTGAGAACGCAACTCTATAGTTCTACAGTGAGATAGTGCATTTCAGCCTCAAAGGAAGCAATGTCCTCAAACGGAACATTGGTGGCACCAGGATCTAAAGCAGGCTTAAGAAGCCTTGGATGCAGTCAGTCTTTTATTAACTATCATGACCGACACAATGTGATCCATAATACTTCCATTTTGGCAGAAATTACATTCAAGCACAGGCCCCCACTAGAAGGTAGTGATGACATTAAGGTGCTGAAAACGTCTTTTTAATGCCTAAAGGAATGATTGTGAGCTTTACTTACCATATATATTGGTCAAATGATGCCCTATGCCGGAAGACTGTCTTTTTTTTTTTTCTTCAGTATCGGCAATGCAGAGACAATTTGTTGCGAAACACTGCCACTGCTGGTCATTCAGTATAATCTGCAGATGGAAAAGTCCACTGTTAGCACATTTACTACAAGCAATACAAAAAAATCATGATTTTTATAAAGGGTAAACAGATCAATACTATGGAGTTTGTATTATTGTGAAAATCAGCATCTCATTAGAAAATCAAATCTCGATTTGTGTTTTTAACCTACCATACTACTCTGAATCTCATGCCTCTTTTTCCAACACGCTCTAAACAACTGTAGAAGGTACATTAGGACATAGATAGAGATCTTTTTGCCAGCCAAGTGGCAGCGTACCCCTCTCACTTTATTTGATTTAGGATATGGTACACCAGTAGCAATTAAGCCAGCTGATAAGTTGAGAGGTAGGGTTACGCTACAGTTAATGGGAATGATAAAAGCTATGAATAGCATGTTCATAATCATCATTTGAGCCAATTCCTAGCAGTTCAGCAATAGTGAAGTTGACTAATGCTCAAACTCCCGTTCGTTCAAATTTAGAGGTCTTAAAAAGTGCCCTAATTTCGTACATTTTACCATCATAGCTGTCACTTGGGCGTCCGGTCTACCCTGCTACTCATTTCATTAGCAAGATAAATGTATCTTACTGCTTGCTAGGCAACAGCAGAGTGGCCCTCACGTCAGACAACATCTTGCGTTTAGCTTTATGATGTCAGCTTGCTAGGCAACAGATTGGCCCTCATGTCAGACAACATCTTGCTTTCGCTTTATGATGTCAGATCATCACTGGTCCAATTGTCCTTGTGGAAGCGGACCACACAGGAGGATGAGATATCAGAAGTTATGCAGTAGGTTGCTATCTCTATTCATGACCGCAAGGCAAGTCGGAGGTGGAATGGCAAATACTCTGAACCACTCAAAGCACTGTGGCCTTTTTTAAAGTGGGATGCAGATACAAAAACAGAGACTATCCTTACCAACAATCCTTCTTGAGTATCAGAGTCCAACATACAGAGTGCAGCGGAAGACGTTAAATGTGCTTCATTCCGTGAGAACGCAACTCTATAGTTCTACAGTGAGATAGTGCATTTCAGCCTCAAAGGAAGCAATGTCCTCAAACGGAAAATTGGTGGCACCAGGATCTAAAGCAGGCTTAAGAAGCCTTGGATGCAGTCAGTCTTTTATTAACTATCATGACCGACACAATGTGATCCATAATACTTCCATTTTGGCAGAAATTACATTCAAGCACAGGCCCCCACTAGAAGGTAGTGATGACATTCAGGTGCTGAAAACGTCTTTTTAATGCCTAAAGGAATGATTGTGAGCTTTACTTACCATATATATTGGTCAAATGATGCCCTATGCCGGAAGACTGTCTTTTTTTTTTTCTTCAGTATCGGCAATGCAGAGACAATTTGTTGCGAAACACTGCCACTGCTGGTCATTCAGTATAATCTGCAGATGGAAAAGTCCACTGTTAGCACATTTACTACAAGCAATACAAAAAAATCATGATTTTTATAAAGGGTAAACCGATCAATACTATGGAGTTTGTATTATTGTGCAAATCAGCAGTTCATTAGAAAATCAAATCTCGATTTGTGTTTTTAACCTACCATACTACTCTGAATCTCATGCCTCATTTGGCAACACCCTCTAAACAACTGTAGAAGGTACATTAGGACATAGATAGAGATCTTTTTGCCATCCAAGTGGCAGCGTACCCCTCTCACTTTATTTGTTTTAGGATATGGTACACCAGTAGCAATTAAGCCAGCTGATAAGTTGAGAGGTAGGGTTACGCTACAGTTAATGGGAATATTAAAAGCTATGAATAGCATGTTCATAATCATCATTTGAGCCAATTCCTAGCAGTTCAGCAATAGTGAAGTTGACTAATGCTCAAACTCCCGTTCGTTCAAATTTAAAGGTCTTAAAAAGTGCCCTAATTTCGTACATTTTACCATCATAGCTGTCACTTGGGCGTCCGGTCTACCCTGCTACTCATTTCATTAGCAAGATAAATGTATCTTACTGCTTGCTAGGCAACAACAGAGTGGCCCTCACGTCAGACAACATCTTGCATTTAGCTTTATGATGTCCGCTTGCTAGGCAACAGATTGGCCCTCATGTCAGACAACATCTTGCCTTCGCTTTATGATGTCAGATCATCACCGGTCCAATTGTCCTTGTGGAAGCGGACCACACAGGAGGATGAGATATCAGAAGTTATGCAGTAGGTTGCTATCTCTATTCATGACCGCAAGGCAAGTCGGAGGTGGAATGGCAAATACTCTGAACCACTCAAAGCACTGTGGCCTTTTTTAAAGTGGGATGCAGATACAAAAACAGAGACTATCCTTACCAACAATCCTTCTTGAGTATCAGAGTCCAACATACAGAGTGCAGCGGAAGACGTTAAATGTGCTTCATTCCGTGAGAACGCAACTCTATAGTTCTACAGTGAGATAGTGCATTTCAGCCTCAAAGGAAGCAATGTCCTCAAACGGAACATTGGTGGCACCAGGATCTAAAGCAGGCTTAAGAAGCCTTGGATGCAGTCAGTCTTTTATTAACTATCATGACCGACACAATGTGATCCATAATACTTCCATTTTGGCAGAAATTACATTCAAGCACAGGCCCCCACTAGAAGGTAGTGATGACATTCAGGTGCTGAAAACGTCTTTTTAATGCCTAAAGGAATGATTGTGAGCTTTACTTACCATATATATTGGTCAAATGATGCCCTATGCCGGAAGACTGTCTTTTTTTTTTTCTTCAGTATCGGCAATGCAGAGACAATTTGTTGCGAAACACTGCCACTGCTGGTCATTCAGTATAATCTGCAGATGGAAAAGTCCACTGTTAGCACATTTACTACAAGCAATACAAAAAAATCATGATTTTTATAAAGGGTAAACCGATCAATACTATGGAGTTTGTATTATTGTGAAAATCAGCATCTCATTAGAAAATCAAATCTCGATTTGTGTTTTTAACCTACCATACTACTCTGAATCTCATGCCTCTTTTTCCAACACGCTCTAAACAACTGTAGAAGGTACATTAGGACATAGATAGAGATCTTTTTGCCAGCCAAGTGGCAGCGTACCCCTCTCACTTTATTTGATTTAGGATATGGTACACCAGTAGCAATTAAGCCAGCTGATAAGTTGAGAGGTAGGGTTACGCTACAGTTAATGGGAATGATAAAAGCTATGAATAGCATGTTCATAATCATCATTTGAGCCAATTCCTAGCAGTTCAGCAATAGTGAAGTTGACTAATGCTCAAACTCCCGTTCGTTCAAATTTAGAGGTCTTAAAAAGTGCCCTAATTTCGTACATTTTACCATCATAGCTGTCACTTGGGCGTCCGGTCTACCCTGCTACTCATTTCATTAGCAAGATAAATGTATCTTACTGCTTGCTAGGCAACAGCAGAGTGGCCCTCACGTCAGACAACATCTTGCGTTTAGCTTTATGATGTCAGCTTGCTAGGCAACAGATTGGCCCTCATGTCAGACAACATCTTGCTTTTGCTTTATGATGTCAGATCATCACTGGTCCAATTGTCCTTGTGGAAGCGGACCACACAGGAGGATGAGATATCAGAAGTTATGCAGTAGGTTGCTATCTCTATTCATGACCGCAAGGCAAGTCGGAGGTGGAATGGCAAATACTCTGAACCACTCAAAGCACTGTGGCCTTTTTTAAAGTGGGATGCAGATACAAAAACAGAGACTATCCTTACCAACAATCCTTCTTGAGGATCAGAGTCCAACATACAGAGTGCAGCGGAAGACGTTAAATGTGCTTCATTCCGTGAGAACGCAACTCTATAGTTCTACAGTGAGATAGTGCATTTCAGCCTCAAAGGAAGCAATGTCCTCAAACGGAACATTGGTGGCACCAGGATCTAAAGCAGGCTTAGGAAGCCTTGGATGCAGTCAGTCTTTTATTAACTATCATGACCGACACAATGTGATCCATAATACTTCCATTTTGGCAGAAATTACATTCAAGCACAGGCCCCCACTAGAAGGTAGTGATGACATTCAGGTGCTGAAAACGTCTTTTTAATGCCTAAAGGAATGATTGTGAGCTTTACTTACCATATATATTGGTCAAATGATGCCCTACGCCGGAAGACTGTCTTTTTTTTTTTCTTCAGTATCGGCAATGCAGAGACAATTTGTTGCGAAACACTGCCACTGCTGGTCATTCAGTATAATCTGCAGATGGAAAAGTCCACTGTTAGCACATTTACTACAAGCAATACAAAAAAATCATGATTTTTATAAAGGGTAAACCGATCAATACTATGGAGTTTGTATTATTGTGAAAATCAGCATCTCATTAGAAAATCAAATCTCGATTTGTGTTTTTAACGTACCATACTACTCTGAATCTCATGCCTCTTTTGCCAACACGCTCTAAACAACTGTAGAAGGTACATTAGGACATAGATAGAGATCTTTTTGCCAGCCAAGTGGCAGCGTACCCCTCTCACTTTATTTGATTTAGGATATGGTACACCAGTAGCAATTAAGCCAGCTGATAAGTTGAGAGGTAGGGTTACGCTACAGTTAATGGGAATGATAAAAGCTATGAATAGCATGTTCATAATCATCATTTGAGCCAATTCCTAGCAGTTCAGCAATAGTGAAGTTGACTAGTGCTCAAACTCCCGTTCGTTCAAATTTAGAGGTCTTAAAAAGTGCCCTAATTTCGTACATTTTACCATCATAGCTGTCACTTGGGCGTCCGGTCTACCCTGCTACTCATTTCATTAGCAAGATAAATGTATCTTACAGCTTGCTAGGCAACAGCAGAGTGGCCCTCACGTCAGACAACATCTTGCGTTTAGCTTTATGATGTCAGCTTGCTAGGCAACAGATTGGCCCTCATGTCAGACAACATCTTGCTTTCGCTTTATGATGTCAGATCATCACTGGTCCAATTGTCCTTGTGGAAGCGGACCACACAGGAGGATGAGATATCAGAAGTTATGCAGTAGGTTGCTATCTCTATTCATGACCGCAAGGCAAGTCGGAGGTGGAATGGCAAATACTCTGAACCACTCAAAGCACTGTGGCCTTTTTTAAAGTGGGATGCAGATACAAAAACAGAGACTATCCTTACCAACAATCCTTCTTGAGTATCAGAGTCCAACATACAGAGTGCAGCGGAAGACGTTAAATGTGCTTCATTCCGTGAGAACGCAACTCTATAGTTCTACAGTGAGATAGTGCATTTCAGCCTCAAAGGAAGCAATGTCCTCAAACGGAACATTGGTGGCACCAGGATCTAAAGCAGGCTTAAGAAGCCTTGGATGCAGTCAGTCTTTTATTAACTATCATGACCGACACAATGTGATCCATAATACTTCCATTTTGGCAGAAATTACATTCAAGCACAGGCCCCCACTAGAAGGTAGTGATGACATTAAGGTGCTGAAAACGTCTTTTTAATGCCTAAAGGAATGATTGTGAGCTTTACTTACCATATATATTGGTCAAATGATGCCCTATGCCGGAAGACTGTCTTTTTTTTTTTTCTTCAGTATCGGCAATGCAGAGACAATTTGTTGCGAAACACTGCCACTGCTGGTCATTCAGTATAATCTGCAGATGGAAAAGTCCACTGTTAGCACATTTACTACAAGCAATACAAAAAAATCATGATTTTTATAAAGGGTAAACAGATCAATACTATGGAGTTTGTATTATTGTGAAAATCAGCATCTCATTAGAAAATCAAATCTCGATTTGTGTTTTTAACCTACCATACTACTCTGAATCTCATGCCTCTTTTTCCAACACGCTCTAAACAACTGTAGAAGGTACATTAGGACATAGATAGAGATCTTTTTGCCAGCCAAGTGGCAGCGTACCCCTCTCACTTTATTTGATTTAGGATATGGTACACCAGTAGCAATTAAGCCAGCTGATAAGTTGAGAGGTAGGGTTACGCTACAGTTAATGGGAATGATAAAAGCTATGAATAGCATGTTCATAATCATCATTTGAGCCAATTCCTAGCAGTTCAGCAATAGTGAAGTTGACTAATGCTCAAACTCCCGTTCGTTCAAATTTAGAGGTCTTAAAAAGTGCCCTAATTTCGTACATTTTACCATCATAGCTGTCACTTGGGCGTCCGGTCTACCCTGCTACTCATTTCATTAGCAAGATAAATGTATCTTACTGCTTGCTAGGCAACAGCAGAGTGGCCCTCACGTCAGACAACATCTTGCGTTTAGCTTTATGATGTCAGCTTGCTAGGCAACAGATTGGCCCTCATGTCAGACAACATCTTGCTTTCGCTTTATGATGTCAGATCATCACTGGTCCAATTGTCCTTGTGGAAGCGGACCACACAGGAGGATGAGATATCAGAAGTTATGCAGTAGGTTGCTATCTCTATTCATGACCGCAAGGCAAGTCGGAGGTGGAATGGCAAATACTCTGAACCACTCAAAGCACTGTGGCCTTTTTTAAAGTGGGATGCAGATACAAAAACAGAGACTATCCTTACCAACAATCCTTCTTGAGTATCAGAGTCCAACATACAGAGTGCAGTGGAAGACGTTAAATGTGCTTCATTCCGTGAGAACGCAACTCTATAGTTCTACAGTGAGATAGTGCATTTCAGCCTCAAAGGAAGCAATGTCCTCAAACGGAACATTGGTGGCACCAGGATCTAAAGCAGGCTTAAGAAGCCTTGGATGCAGTCAGTCTTTTATTAACTATCATGACCGACACAATGTGATCCATAATACTTCCATTTTGGCAGAAATTACATTCAAGCACAGGCCCCCACTAGAAGGTAGTGATGACATTCAGGTGCTGAAAACGTCTTTTTAATGCCTAAAGGAATGATTGTGAGCTTTACTTACCATATATATTGGTCAAATGATGCCCTATGCCGGAAGACTGTCTTTTTTTTTTTCTTCAGTATCGGCAATGCAGAGACAATTTGTTGCGAAACACTGCCACTGCTGGTCATTCAGTATAATCTGCAGATGGAAAAGTCCACTGTTAGCACATTTACTACAAGCAATACAAAAAAATCATGATTTTTATAAAGGGTAAACCGATCAATACTATGGAGTTTGTATTATTGTGCAAATCAGCAGTTCATTAGAAAATCAAATCTCGATTTGTGTTTTTAACCTACCATACTACTCTGAATCTCATGCCTCATTTGGCAACACCCTCTAAACAACTGTAGAAGGTACATTAGGACATAGATAGAGATCTTTTTGCCATCCAAGTGGCAGCGTACCCCTCTCACTTTATTTGTTTTAGGATATGGTACACCAGTAGCAATTAAGCCAGCTGATAAGTTGAGAGGTAGGGTTACGCTACAGTTAATGGGAATATTAAAAGCTATGAATAGCATGTTCATAATCATCATTTGAGCCAATTCCTAGCAGTTCAGCAATAGTGAAGTTGACTAATGCTCAAACTCCCGTTCGTTCAAATTTAAAGGTCTTAAAAAGTGCCCTAATTTCGTACATTTTACCATCATAGCTGTCACTTGGGCGTCCGGTCTACCCTGCTACTCATTTCATTAGCAAGATAAATGTATCTTACTGCTTGCTAGGCAACAACAGAGTGGCCCTCACGTCAGACAACATCTTGCATTTAGCTTTATGATGTCCGCTTGCTAGGCAACAGATTGGCCCTCATGTCAGACAACATCTTGCCTTCGCTTTATGATGTCAGATCATCACCGGTCCAATTGTCCTTGTGGAAGCGGACCACACAGGAGGATGAGATATCAGAAGTTATGCAGTAGGTTGCTATCTCTATTCATGACCGCAAGGCAAGTCGGAGGTGGAATGGCAAATACTCTGAACCACTCAAAGCACTGTGGCCTTTTTTAAAGTGGGATGCAGATACAAAAACAGAGACTATCCTTACCAACAATCCTTCTTGAGTATCAGAGTCCAACATACAGAGTGCAGCGGAAGACGTTAAATGTGCTTCATTCCGTGAGAACGCAACTCTATAGTTCTACAGTGAGATAGTGCATTTCAGCCTCAAAGGAAGCAATGTCCTCAAACGGAACATTGGTGGCACCAGGATCTAAAGCAGGCTTAAGAAGCCTTGGATGCAGTCAGTCTTTTATTAACTATCATGACCGACACAATGTGATCCATAATACTTCCATTTTGGCAGAAATTACATTCAAGCACAGGCCCCCACTAGAAGGTAGTGATGACATTCAGGTGCTGAAAACGTCTTTTTAATGCCTAAAGGAATGATTGTGAGCTTTACTTACCATATATATTGGTCAAATGATGCCCTATGCCGGAAGACTGTCTTTTTTTTTTTTTCTTCAGTATCGGCAATGCAGAGACAATTTGTTGCGAAACACTGCCACTGCTGGTCATTCAGTATAATCTGCAGATGGAAAAGTCCACTGTTAGCACATTTACTACAAGAAATACAAAAAAATCATGATTTTTATAAAGGGTAAACAGATCAATACTATGGAGTTTGTATTATTGTGCAAATCAGCAGTTCATTAGAAAATCAAATCTCGATTTGTGTTTTTAACCTACCATACTACTCTGAATCTCATGCCTCATTTGGCAACACCCTCTAAACAACTGTAGAAGGTACATTAGGACATAGATAGAGATCTTTTTGCCATCCAAGTGGCAGCGTACCCCTCTCACTTTATTTGTTTTAGGATATGGTACACCAGTAGCAATTAAGCCAGCTGATAAGTTGAGAGGTAGGGTTACGCTACAGTTAATGGGAATAATAAAAGCTATGAATAGCATGTTCATAATCATCATTTGAGCCAATTCCTAGCAGTTCAGCAATAGTGAAGTTGACTAATGCTCAAACTCCTGTTCGTTCAAATTTAAAGGTCTTAAAAAGTGCCCTAATTTCGCACATTTTACCATCATAGCTGTCACTTGGGCGTCCGGTCTACCCTGCTACTCATTTCATTAGCAAGATAAATGTATCTTACTGCTTGCTAGGCAACAACAGAGTGGCCCTCACGTCAGACAACATCTTGCATTTAGCTTTATGATGTCAGCTTGCTAGGCAACAGATTGGCCCTCATGTCAGACAACATCTTGCCTTCGCTTTATGATGTCAGATCATCACCGGTCCAATTGTCCTTGTGGAAGCGGACCACACAGGAGGATGAGATATCAGAAGTTATGCAGTAGGTTGCTATCTCTATTCATGACCGCAAGGCAAGTCGGAGGTGGAATGGCAAATACTCTGAACCACTCAAAGCACTGTGGCCTTTTTTAAAGTGGGATGCAGATACAAAAACAGAGACTATCCTTACCAACAATCCTTCTTGAGTATCAGAGTCCAACATACAGAGTGCAGCGGAAGACGTTAAATGTGCTTCATTCCGTGAGAACGCAACTCTATAGTTCTACAGTGAGATAGTGCATTTCAGCCTCAAAGGAAGCAATGTCCTCAAATGGAACATTGGTGGCACCAGGATCTAAAGCAGGCTTAAGAAGCCTTGGATGCAGTCAGTCTTTTATTAACTATCATGACCGACACAATGTGATCCATAATACTTCCATTTTGACAGAAATTACATTCAAGCACAGGCCCCCACTAGAAGGTAGTGATGACATTCAGGTGCTGAAAACGTCTTTTTAATGCCTAAAGGAATGATTGTGAGCTTTACTTACCATATATATTGGTCAAATGATGCCCTATGCCGGAAGACTGTCTTTTTATTTTTTTCTTCAGTATCGGCAATGCAGAGACAATTTGTTGCGAAACACTGCCACTGCTGGTCATTCAGTATAATCTGCAGATGGAAAAGTCCACTGTTAGCACATTTACTACAAGCAATACAAAAAAATCATGATTTTTATAAAGGGTAAACAGATCAATACTATGGAGTTTGTATTATTGTGAAAATCAGCATCTCATTAGAAAATCAAATCTCGATTTGTGTTTTTAACCTACCATACTACTCTGAATCTCATGCCTCTTTTTCCAACACGCTCTAAACAACTGTAGAAGGTACATTAGGACATAGATAGAGATCTTTTTGCCAGCCAAGTGGCAGCGTACCCCTCTCACTTTATTTGATTTAGGATATGGTACACCAGTAGCAATTAAGCCAGCTGATAAGTTGAGAGGTAGGGTTACGCTACAGTTAATGGGAATGATAAAAGCTATGAATAGCATGTTCATAATCATCATTTGAGCCAATTCCTAGCAGTTCAGCAATAGTGAAGTTGACTAATGCTCAAACTCCCGTTCGTTCAAATTTAGAGGTCTTAAAAAGTGCCCTAATTTCGTACATTTTACCATCATAGCTGTCACTTGGGCGTCCGGTCTACCCTGCTACTCATTTCATTAGCAAGATAAATGTATCTTACTGCTTGCTAGGCAACAGCAGAGTGGCCCTCACGTCAGACAACATCTTGCGTTTAGCTTTATGATGTCAGCTTGCTAGGCAACAGATTGGCCCTCATGTCAGACAACATCTTGCTTTCGCTTTATGATGTCAGATCATCACTGGTCCAATTGTCCTTGTGGAAGCGGACCACACAGGAGGATGAGATATCAGAAGTTATGCAGTAGGTTGCTATCTCTATTCATGACCGCAAGGCAAGTCGGAGGTGGAATGGCAAATACTCTGAACCACTCAAAGCACTGTGGCCTTTTTTAAAGTGGGATGCAGATACAAAAACAGAGACTATCCTTACCAACAATCCTTCTTGAGTATCAGAGTCCAACATACAGAGTGCAGCGGAAGACGTTAAATGTGCTTCATTCCGTGAGAACGCAACTCTATAGTTCTACAGTGAGATAGTGCATTTCAGCCTCAAAGGAAGCAATGTCCTCAAACGGAACATTGGTGGCACCAGGATCTAAAGCAGGCTTAGGAAGCCTTGGATGCAGTCAGTCTTTTATTAACTATCATGACCGACACAATGTGATCCATAATACTTCCATTTTGGCAGAAATTACATTCAAGCACAGGCCCCCACTAGAAGGTAGTGATGACATTCAGGTGCTGAAAACGTCTTTTTAATGCCTAAAGGAATGATTGTGAGCTTTACTTACCATATATATTGGTCAAATGATGCCCTACGCCGGAAGACTGTCTTTTTTTTTTTCTTCAGTATCGGCAATGCAGAGACAATTTGTTGCGAAACACTGCCACTGCTGGTCATTCAGTATAATCTGCAGATGGAAAAGTCCACTGTTAGCACATTTACTACAAGCAATACAAAAAAATCATGATTTTTATAAAGGGTAAACCGATCAATACTATGGAGTTTGTATTATTGTGAAAATCAGCATCTCATTAGAAAATCAAATCTCGATTTGTGTTTTTAACCTACCATACTACTCTGAATCTCATGCCTCTTTTGCCAACACGCTCTAAACAACTGTAGAAGGTACATTAGGACATAGATAGAGATCTTTTTGCCAGCCAAGTGGCAGCGTACCCCTCTCACTTTATTTGATTTAGGATATGGTACACCAGTAGCAATTAAGCCAGCTGATAAGTTGAGAGGTAGGGTTACGCTACAGTTAATGGGAATGATAAAAGCTATGAATAGCATGTTCATAATCATCATTTGAGCCAATTCCTAGCAGTTCAGCAATAGTGAAGTTGACTAGTGCTCAAACTCCCGTTCGTTCAAATTTAGAGGTCTTAAAAAGTGCCCTAATTTCGTACATTTTACCATCATAGCTGTCACTTGGGCGTCCGGTCTACCCTGCTACTCATTTCATTAGCAAGATAAATGTATCTTACAGCTTGCTAGGCAACAGCAGAGTGGCCCTCACGTCAGACAACATCTTGCGTTTAGCTTTATGATGTCAGCTTGCTAGGCAACGGATTGGCCCTCATGTCAGACAACATCTTGCTTTCGCTTTATGATGTCAGATCATCACTGGTCCAATTGTCCTTGTGGAAGCGGACCACACAGGAGGATGAGATATCAGAAGTTATGCAGTAGGTTGCTATCTCTATTCATGACCGCAAGGCAAGTCGGAGGTGGAATGGCAAATACTCTGAACCACTCAAAGCACTGTGGCCTTTTTTAAAGTGGGATGCAGATACAAAAACAGAGACTATCCTTACCAACAATCCTTCTTGAGTATCAGAGTCCAACATACAGAGTGCAGCGGAAGACGTTAAATGTGCTTCATTCCGTGAGAACGCAACTCTATAGTTCTACAGTGAGATAGTGCATTTCAGCCTCAAAGGAAGCAATGTCCTCAAACGGAACATTGGTGGCACCAGGATCTAAAGCAGGCTTAAGAAGCCTTGGATGCAGTCAGTCTTTTATTAACTATCATGACCGACACAATGTGATCCATAATACTTCCATTTTGGCAGAAATTACATTCAAGCACAGGCCCCCACTAGAAGGTAGTGATGACATTAAGGTGCTGAAAACGTCTTTTTAATGCCTAAAGGAATGATTGTGAGCTTTACTTACCATATATATTGGTCAAATGATGCCCTATGCCGGAAGACTGTCTTTTTTTTTTTTCTTCAGTATCGGCAATGCAGAGACAATTTGTTGCGAAACACTGCCACTGCTGGTCATTCAGTATAATCTGCAGATGGAAAAGTCCACTGTTAGCACATTTACTACAAGCAATACAAAAAAATCATGATTTTTATAAAGGGTAAACAGATCAATACTATGGAGTTTGTATTATTGTGAAAATCAGCATCTCATTAGAAAATCAAATCTCGATTTGTGTTTTTAACCTACCATACTACTCTGAATCTCATGCCTCTTTTTCCAACACGCTCTAAACAACTGTAGAAGGTACATTAGGACATAGATAGAGATCTTTTTGCCAGCCAAGTGGCAGCGTACCCCTCTCACTTTATTTGATTTAGGATATGGTACACCAGTAGCAATTAAGCCAGCTGATAAGTTGAGAGGTAGGGTTACGCTACAGTTAATGGGAATGATAAAAGCTATGAATAGCATGTTCATAATCATCATTTGAGCCAATTCCTAGCAGTTCAGCAATAGTGAAGTTGACTAATGCTCAAACTCCCGTTCGTTCAAATTTAGAGGTCTTAAAAAGTGCCCTAATTTCGTACATTTTACCATCATAGCTGTCACTTGGGCGTCCGGTCTACCCTGCTACTCATTTCATTAGCAAGATAAATGTATCTTACTGCTTGCTAGGCAACAGCAGAGTGGCCCTCACGTCAGACAACATCTTGCGTTTAGCTTTATGATGTCAGCTTGCTAGGCAACAGATTGGCCCTCATGTCAGACAACATCTTGCTTTCGCTTTATGATGTCAGATCATCACTGGTCCAATTGTCCTTGTGGAAGCGGACCACACAGGAGGATGAGATATCAGAAGTTATGCAGTAGGTTGCTATCTCTATTCATGACCGCAAGGCAAGTCGGAGGTGGAATGGCAAATACTCTGAACCACTCAAAGCACTGTGGCCTTTTTTAAAGTGGGATGCAGATACAAAAACAGAGACTATCCTTACCAACAATCCTTCTTGAGTATCAGAGTCCAACATACAGAGTGCAGCGGAAGACGTTAAATGTGCTTCATTCCGTGAGAACGCAACTCTATAGTTCTACAGTGAGATAGTGCATTTCAGCCTCAAAGGAAGCAATGTCCTCAAACGGAAAATTGGTGGCACCAGGATCTAAAGCAGGCTTAAGAAGCCTTGGATGCAGTCAGTCTTTTATTAACTATCATGACCGACACAATGTGATCCATAATACTTCCATTTTGGCAGAAATTACATTCAAGCACAGGCCCCCACTAGAAGGTAGTGATGACATTCAGGTGCTGAAAACGTCTTTTTAATGCCTAAAGGAATGATTGTGAGCTTTACTTACCATATATATTGGTCAAATGATGCCCTATGCCGGAAGACTGTCTTTTTTTTTTTCTTCAGTATCGGCAATGCAGAGACAATTTGTTGCGAAACACTGCCACTGCTGGTCATTCAGTATAATCTGCAGATGGAAAAGTCCACTGTTAGCACATTTACTACAAGCAATACAAAAAAATCATGATTTTTATAAAGGGTAAACCGATCAATACTATGGAGTTTGTATTATTGTGCAAATCAGCAGTTCATTAGAAAATCAAATCTCGATTTGTGTTTTTAACCTACCATACTACTCTGAATCTCATGCCTCATTTGGCAACACCCTCTAAACAACTGTAGAAGGTACATTAGGACATAGATAGAGATCTTTTTGCCATCCAAGTGGCAGCGTACCCCTCTCACTTTATTTGTTTTAGGATATGGTACACCAGTAGCAATTAAGCCAGCTGATAAGTTGAGAGGTAGGGTTACGCTACAGTTAATGGGAATATTAAAAGCTATGAATAGCATGTTCATAATCATCATTTGAGCCAATTCCTAGCAGTTCAGCAATAGTGAAGTTGACTAATGCTCAAACTCCCGTTCGTTCAAATTTAAAGGTCTTAAAAAGTGCCCTAATTTCGTACATTTTACCATCATAGCTGTCACTTGGGCGTCCGGTCTACCCTGCTACTCATTTCATTAGCAAGATAAATGTATCTTACTGCTTGCTAGGCAACAACAGAGTGGCCCTCACGTCAGACAACATCTTGCATTTAGCTTTATGATGTCCGCTTGCTAGGCAACAGATTGGCCCTCATGTCAGACAACATCTTGCCTTCGCTTTATGATGTCAGATCATCACCGGTCCAATTGTCCTTGTGGAAGCGGACCACACAGGAGGATGAGATATCAGAAGTTATGCAGTAGGTTGCTATCTCTATTCATGACCGCAAGGCAAGTCGGAGGTGGAATGGCAAATACTCTGAACCACTCAAAGCACTGTGGCCTTTTTTAAAGTGGGATGCAGATACAAAAACAGAGACTATCCTTACCAACAATCCTTCTTGAGTATCAGAGTCCAACATACAGAGTGCAGCGGAAGACGTTAAATGTGCTTCATTCCGTGAGAACGCAACTCTATAGTTCTACAGTGAGATAGTGCATTTCAGCCTCAAAGGAAGCAATGTCCTCAAACGGAACATTGGTGGCACCAGGATCTAAAGCAGGCTTAAGAAGCCTTGGATGCAGTCAGTCTTTTATTAACTATCATGACCGACACAATGTGATCCATAATACTTCCATTTTGGCAGAAATTACATTCAAGCACAGGCCCCCACTAGAAGGTAGTGATGACATTCAGGTGCTGAAAACGTCTTTTTAATGCCTAAAGGAATGATTGTGAGCTTTACTTACCATATATATTGGTCAAATGATGCCCTATGCCGGAAGACTGTCTTTTTTTTTTTCTTCAGTATCGGCAATGCAGAGACAATTTGTTGCGAAACACTGCCACTGCTGGTCATTCAGTATAATCTGCAGATGGAAAAGTCCACTGTTAGCACATTTACTACAAGCAATACAAAAAAATCATGATTTTTATAAAGGGTAAACCGATC
This sequence comes from Lissotriton vulgaris, assembly GCF_964263255.1. Taxonomy (NCBI): domain Eukaryota; kingdom Metazoa; phylum Chordata; class Amphibia; order Caudata; family Salamandridae; genus Lissotriton; species Lissotriton vulgaris. Next base: position 323,177,331 of record NC_141700.1, on the reverse strand, counting down.
AATACTATGGAGTTTGTATTATTGTGAAAATCAGCATCTCATTAGAAAATCAAATCTCGATTTGTGTTTTTAACCTACCATACTACTCTGAATCTCATGCCTCTTTTTCCAACACGCTCTAAACAACTGTAGAAGGTACATTAGGACATAGATAGAGATCTTTTTGCCAGCCAAGTGGCAGCGTACCCCTCTCACTTTATTTGATTTAGGATATGGTACACCAGTAGCAATTAAGCCAGCTGATAAGTTGAGAGGTAGGGTTACGCTACAGTTAATGGGAATGATAAAAGCTATGAATAGCATGTTCATAATCATCATTTGAGCCAATTCCTAGCAGTTCAGCAATAGTGAAGTTGACTAATGCTCAAACTCCCGTTCGTTCAAATTTAGAGGTCTTAAAAAGTGCCCTAATTTCGTACATTTTACCATCATAGCTGTCACTTGGGCGTCCGGTCTACCCTGCTACTCATTTCATTAGCAAGATAAATGTATCTTACTGCTTGCTAGGCAACAGCAGAGTGGCCCTCACGTCAGACAACATCTTGCGTTTAGCTTTATGATGTCAGCTTGCTAGGCAACAGATTGGCCCTCATGTCAGACAACATCTTGCTTTTGCTTTATGATGTCAGATCATCACTGGTCCAATTGTCCTTGTGGAAGCGGACCACACAGGAGGATGAGATATCAGAAGTTATGCAGTAGGTTGCTATCTCTATTCATGACCGCAAGGCAAGTCGGAGGTGGAATGGCAAATACTCTGAACCACTCAAAGCACTGTGGCCTTTTTTAAAGTGGGATGCAGATACAAAAACAGAGACTATCCTTACCAACAATCCTTCTTGAGGATCAGAGTCCAACATACAGAGTGCAGCGGAAGACGTTAAATGTGCTTCATTCCGTGAGAACGCAACTCTATAGTTCTACAGTGAGATAGTGCATTTCAGCCTCAAAGGAAGCAATGTCCTCAAACGGAACATTGGTGGCACCAGGATCTAAAGCAGGCTTAGGAAGCCTTGGATGCAGTCAGTCTTTTATTAACTATCATGACCGACACAATGTGATCCATAATACTTCCATTTTGGCAGAAATTACATTCAAGCACAGGCCCCCACTAGAAGGTAGTGATGACATTCAGGTGCTGAAAACGTCTTTTTAATGCCTAAAGGAATGATTGTGAGCTTTACTTACCATATATATTGGTCAAATGATGCCCTACGCCGGAAGACTGTCTTTTTTTTTTTCTTCAGTATCGGCAATGCAGAGACAATTTGTTGCGAAACACTGCCACTGCTGGTCATTCAGTATAATCTGCAGATGGAAAAGTCCACTGTTAGCACATTTACTACAAGCAATACAAAAAAATCATGATTTTTATAAAGGGTAAACCGATCAATACTATGGAGTTTGTATTATTGTGAAAATCAGCATCTCATTAGAAAATCAAATCTCGATTTGTGTTTTTAACGTACCATACTACTCTGAATCTCATGCCTCTTTTGCCAACACGCTCTAAACAACTGTAGAAGGTACATTAGGACATAGATAGAGATCTTTTTGCCAGCCAAGTGGCAGCGTACCCCTCTCACTTTATTTGATTTAGGATATGGTACACCAGTAGCAATTAAGCCAGCTGATAAGTTGAGAGGTAGGGTTACGCTACAGTTAATGGGAATGATAAAAGCTATGAATAGCATGTTCATAATCATCATTTGAGCCAATTCCTAGCAGTTCAGCAATAGTGAAGTTGACTAGTGCTCAAACTCCCGTTCGTTCAAATTTAGAGGTCTTAAAAAGTGCCCTAATTTCGTACATTTTACCATCATAGCTGTCACTTGGGCGTCCGGTCTACCCTGCTACTCATTTCATTAGCAAGATAAATGTATCTTACAGCTTGCTAGGCAACAGCAGAGTGGCCCTCACGTCAGACAACATCTTGCGTTTAGCTTTATGATGTCAGCTTGCTAGGCAACAGATTGGCCCTCATGTCAGACAACATCTTGCTTTCGCTTTATGATGTCAGATCATCACTGGTCCAATTGTCCTTGTGGAAGCGGACCACACAGGAGGATGAGATATCAGAAGTTATGCAGTAGGTTGCTATCTCTATTCATGACCGCAAGGCAAGTCGGAGGTGGAATGGCAAATACTCTGAACCACTCAAAGCACTGTGGCCTTTTTTAAAGTGGGATGCAGATACAAAAACAGAGACTATCCTTACCAACAATCCTTCTTGAGTATCAGAGTCCAACATACAGAGTGCAGCGGAAGACGTTAAATGTGCTTCATTCCGTGAGAACGCAACTCTATAGTTCTACAGTGAGATAGTGCATTTCAGCCTCAAAGGAAGCAATGTCCTCAAACGGAACATTGGTGGCACCAGGATCTAAAGCAGGCTTAAGAAGCCTTGGATGCAGTCAGTCTTTTATTAACTATCATGACCGACACAATGTGATCCATAATACTTCCATTTTGGCAGAAATTACATTCAAGCACAGGCCCCCACTAGAAGGTAGTGATGACATTAAGGTGCTGAAAACGTCTTTTTAATGCCTAAAGGAATGATTGTGAGCTTTACTTACCATATATATTGGTCAAATGATGCCCTATGCCGGAAGACTGTCTTTTTTTTTTTTCTTCAGTATCGGCAATGCAGAGACAATTTGTTGCGAAACACTGCCACTGCTGGTCATTCAGTATAATCTGCAGATGGAAAAGTCCACTGTTAGCACATTTACTACAAGCAATACAAAAAAATCATGATTTTTATAAAGGGTAAACAGATCAATACTATGGAGTTTGTATTATTGTGAAAATCAGCATCTCATTAGAAAATCAAATCTCGATTTGTGTTTTTAACCTACCATACTACTCTGAATCTCATGCCTCTTTTTCCAACACGCTCTAAACAACTGTAGAAGGTACATTAGGACATAGATAGAGATCTTTTTGCCAGCCAAGTGGCAGCGTACCCCTCTCACTTTATTTGATTTAGGATATGGTACACCAGTAGCAATTAAGCCAGCTGATAAGTTGAGAGGTAGGGTTACGCTACAGTTAATGGGAATGATAAAAGCTATGAATAGCATGTTCATAATCATCATTTGAGCCAATTCCTAGCAGTTCAGCAATAGTGAAGTTGACTAATGCTCAAACTCCCGTTCGTTCAAATTTAGAGGTCTTAAAAAGTGCCCTAATTTCGTACATTTTACCATCATAGCTGTCACTTGGGCGTCCGGTCTACCCTGCTACTCATTTCATTAGCAAGATAAATGTATCTTACTGCTTGCTAGGCAACAGCAGAGTGGCCCTCACGTCAGACAACATCTTGCGTTTAGCTTTATGATGTCAGCTTGCTAGGCAACAGATTGGCCCTCATGTCAGACAACATCTTGCTTTCGCTTTATGATGTCAGATCATCACTGGTCCAATTGTCCTTGTGGAAGCGGACCACACAGGAGGATGAGATATCAGAAGTTATGCAGTAGGTTGCTATCTCTATTCATGACCGCAAGGCAAGTCGGAGGTGGAATGGCAAATACTCTGAACCACTCAAAGCACTGTGGCCTTTTTTAAAGTGGGATGCAGATACAAAAACAGAGACTATCCTTACCAACAATCCTTCTTGAGTATCAGAGTCCAACATACAGAGTGCAGTGGAAGACGTTAAATGTGCTTCATTCCGTGAGAACGCAACTCTATAGTTCTACAGTGAGATAGTGCATTTCAGCCTCAAAGGAAGCAATGTCCTCAAACGGAACATTGGTGGCACCAGGATCTAAAGCAGGCTTAAGAAGCCTTGGATGCAGTCAGTCTTTTATTAACTATCATGACCGACACAATGTGATCCATAATACTTCCATTTTGGCAGAAATTACATTCAAGCACAGGCCCCCACTAGAAGGTAGTGATGACATTCAGGTGCTGAAAACGTCTTTTTAATGCCTAAAGGAATGATTGTGAGCTTTACTTACCATATATATTGGTCAAATGATGCCCTATGCCGGAAGACTGTCTTTTTTTTTTTCTTCAGTATCGGCAATGCAGAGACAATTTGTTGCGAAACACTGCCACTGCTGGTCATTCAGTATAATCTGCAGATGGAAAAGTCCACTGTTAGCACATTTACTACAAGCAATACAAAAAAATCATGATTTTTATAAAGGGTAAACCGATCAATACTATGGAGTTTGTATTATTGTGCAAATCAGCAGTTCATTAGAAAATCAAATCTCGATTTGTGTTTTTAACCTACCATACTACTCTGAATCTCATGCCTCATTTGGCAACACCCTCTAAACAACTGTAGAAGGTACATTAGGACATAGATAGAGATCTTTTTGCCATCCAAGTGGCAGCGTACCCCTCTCACTTTATTTGTTTTAGGATATGGTACACCAGTAGCAATTAAGCCAGCTGATAAGTTGAGAGGTAGGGTTACGCTACAGTTAATGGGAATATTAAAAGCTATGAATAGCATGTTCATAATCATCATTTGAGCCAATTCCTAGCAGTTCAGCAATAGTGAAGTTGACTAATGCTCAAACTCCCGTTCGTTCAAATTTAAAGGTCTTAAAAAGTGCCCTAATTTCGTACATTTTACCATCATAGCTGTCACTTGGGCGTCCGGTCTACCCTGCTACTCATTTCATTAGCAAGATAAATGTATCTTACTGCTTGCTAGGCAACAACAGAGTGGCCCTCACGTCAGACAACATCTTGCATTTAGCTTTATGATGTCCGCTTGCTAGGCAACAGATTGGCCCTCATGTCAGACAACATCTTGCCTTCGCTTTATGATGTCAGATCATCACCGGTCCAATTGTCCTTGTGGAAGCGGACCACACAGGAGGATGAGATATCAGAAGTTATGCAGTAGGTTGCTATCTCTATTCATGACCGCAAGGCAAGTCGGAGGTGGAATGGCAAATACTCTGAACCACTCAAAGCACTGTGGCCTTTTTTAAAGTGGGATGCAGATACAAAAACAGAGACTATCCTTACCAACAATCCTTCTTGAGTATCAGAGTCCAACATACAGAGTGCAGCGGAAGACGTTAAATGTGCTTCATTCCGTGAGAACGCAACTCTATAGTTCTACAGTGAGATAGTGCATTTCAGCCTCAAAGGAAGCAATGTCCTCAAACGGAACATTGGTGGCACCAGGATCTAAAGCAGGCTTAAGAAGCCTTGGATGCAGTCAGTCTTTTATTAACTATCATGACCGACACAATGTGATCCATAATACTTCCATTTTGGCAGAAATTACATTCAAGCACAGGCCCCCACTAGAAGGTAGTGATGACATTCAGGTGCTGAAAACGTCTTTTTAATGCCTAAAGGAATGATTGTGAGCTTTACTTACCATATATATTGGTCAAATGATGCCCTATGCCGGAAGACTGTCTTTTTTTTTTTTTCTTCAGTATCGGCAATGCAGAGACAATTTGTTGCGAAACACTGCCACTGCTGGTCATTCAGTATAATCTGCAGATGGAAAAGTCCACTGTTAGCACATTTACTACAAGAAATACAAAAAAATCATGATTTTTATAAAGGGTAAACAGATCAATACTATGGAGTTTGTATTATTGTGCAAATCAGCAGTTCATTAGAAAATCAAATCTCGATTTGTGTTTTTAACCTACCATACTACTCTGAATCTCATGCCTCATTTGGCAACACCCTCTAAACAACTGTAGAAGGTACATTAGGACATAGATAGAGATCTTTTTGCCATCCAAGTGGCAGCGTACCCCTCTCACTTTATTTGTTTTAGGATATGGTACACCAGTAGCAATTAAGCCAGCTGATAAGTTGAGAGGTAGGGTTACGCTACAGTTAATGGGAATAATAAAAGCTATGAATAGCATGTTCATAATCATCATTTGAGCCAATTCCTAGCAGTTCAGCAATAGTGAAGTTGACTAATGCTCAAACTCCTGTTCGTTCAAATTTAAAGGTCTTAAAAAGTGCCCTAATTTCGTACATTTTACCATCATAGCTGTCACTTGGGCGTCCGGTCTACCCTGCTACTCATTTCATTAGCAAGATAAATGTATCTTACTGCTTGCTAGGCAACAACAGAGTGGCCCTCACGTCAGACAACATCTTGCATTTAGCTTTATGATGTCAGCTTGCTAGGCAACAGATTGGCCCTCATGTCAGACAACATCTTGCCTCCGCTTTATGATGTCAGATCATCACCGGTCCAATTGTCCTTGTGGAAGCGGACCACACAGGAGGATGAGATATCAGAAGTTATGCAGTAGGTTGCTATCTCTATTCATGACCGCAAGGCAAGTCGGAGGTGGAATGGCAAATACTCTGAACCACTCAAAGCACTGTGGCCTTTTTTAAAGTGGGATGCAGATACAAAAACAGAGACTATCCTTACCAACAATCCTTCTTGAGTATCAGAGTCCAACATACAGAGTGCAGCGGAAGACGTTAAATGTGCTTCATTCCGTGAGAACGCAACTCTATAGTTCTACAGTGAGATAGTGCATTTCAGCCTCAAAGGAAGCAATGTCCTCAAACGGAACATTGGTGGCACCAGGATCTAAAGCAGGCTTAAGAAGCCTTGGATGCAGTCAGTCTTTTATTAACTATCATGACCGACACAATGTGATCCATAATACTTCCATTTTGGCAGAAATTACATTCAAGCACAGGCCCCCACTAGAAGGTAGTGATGACATTCAGGTGCTGAAAACGTCTTTTTAATGCCTAAAGGAATGATTGTGAGCTTTACTTACCATATATATTGGTCAAATGATGCCCTATGCCGGAAGACTGTCTTTTTTTTTTTCTTCAGTATCGGCAATGCAGAGACAATTTGTTGCGAAACACTGCCACTGCTGGTCATTCAGTATAATCTGCAGATGGAAAAGTCCACTGTTAGCACATTTACTACAAGCAATACAAAAAAATCATGATTTTTATAAAGGGTAAACCGATCAATACTATGGAGTTTGTATTATTGTGAAAATCAGCATCTCATTAGAAAATCAAATCTCGATTTGTGTTTTTAACCTACCATACTACTCTGAATCTCATGCCTCTTTTTCCAACACGCTCTAAACAACTGTAGAAGGTACATTAGGACATAGATAGAGATCTTTTTGCCAGCCAAGTGGCAGCGTACCCCTCTCACTTTATTTGATTTAGGATATGGTACACCAGTAGCAATTAAGCCAGCTGATAAGTTGAGAGGTAGGGTTACGCTACAGTTAATGGGAATGATAAAAGCTATGAATAGCATGTTCATAATCATCATTTGAGCCAATTCCTAGCAGTTCAGCAATAGTGAAGTTGACTAATGCTCAAACTCCCGTTCGTTCAAATTTAGAGGTCTTAAAAAGTGCCCTAATTTCGTACATTTTACCATCATAGCTGTCACTTGGGCGTCCGGTCTACCCTGCTACTCATTTCATTAGCAAGATAAATGTATCTTACTGCTTGCTAGGCAACAGCAGAGTGGCCCTCACGTCAGACAACATCTTGCGTTTAGCTTTATGATGTCAGCTTGCTAGGCAACAGATTGGCCCTCATGTCAGACAACATCTTGCTTTCGCTTTATGATGTCAGATCATCACTGGTCCAATTGTCCTTGTGGAAGCGGACCACACAGGAGGATGAGATATCAGAAGTTATGCAGTAGGTTGCTATCTCTATTCATGACCGCAAGGCAAGTCGGAGGTGGAATGGCAAATACTCTGAACCACTCAAAGCACTGTGGCCTTTTTTAAAGTGGGATGCAGATACAAAAACAGAGACTATCCTTACCAACAATCCTTCTTGAGTATCAGAGTCCAACATACAGAGTGCAGCGGAAGACGTTAAATGTGCTTCATTCCGTGAGAACGCAACTCTATAGTTCTACAGTGAGATAGTGCATTTCAGCCTCAAAGGAAGCAATGTCCTCAAACGGAACATTGGTGGCACCAGGATCTAAAGCAGGCTTAAGAAGCCTTGGATGCAGTCAGTCTTTTATTAACTATCATGACCGACACAATGTGATCCATAATACTTCCATTTTGGCAGAAATTACATTCAAGCACAGGCCCCCACTAGAAGGTAGTGATGACATTCAGGTGCTGAAAACGTCTTTTTAATGCCTAAAGGAATGATTGTGAGCTTTACTTACCATATATATTGGTCAAATGATGCCCTATGCCGGAAGACTGTCTTTTTTTTTTTCTTCAGTATCGGCAATGCAGAGACAATTTGTTGCGAAACACTGCCACTGCTGGTCATTCAGTATAATCTGCAGATGGAAAAGTCCACTGTTAGCACATTTACTACAAGCAATACAAAAAAATCATGATTTTTATAAAGGGTAAACCGATCAATACTATGGAGTTTGTATTATTGTGAAAATCAGCATCTCATTAGAAAATCAAATCTCGATTTGTGTTTTTAACGTACCATACTACTCTGAATCTCATGCCTCTTTTGCCAACACGCTCTAAACAACTGTAGAAGGTACATTAGGACATAGATAGAGATCTTTTTGCCAGCCAAGTGGCAGCGTACCCCTCTCACTTTATTTGATTTAGGATATGGTACACCAGTAGCAATTAAGCCAGCTGATAAGTTGAGAGGTAGGGTTACGCTACAGTTAATGGGAATGATAAAAGCTATGAATAGCATGTTCATAATCATCATTTGAGCCAATTCCTAGCAGTTCAGCAATAGTGAAGTTGACTAATGCTCAAACTCCCGTTCGTTCAAATTTAGAGGTCTTAAAAAGTGCCCTAATTTCGTACATTTTACCATCATAGCTGTCACTTGGGCGTCCGGTCTACCCTGCTACTCATTTCATTAGCAAGATAAATGTATCTTACTGCTTGCTAGGCAACAACAGAGTGGCCCTCACGTCAGACAACATCTTGCATTTAGCTTTATGATGTCCGCTTGCTAGGCAACAGATTGGCCCTCATGTCAGACAACATCTTGCCTTCGCTTTATGATGTCAGATCATCACCGGTCCAATTGTCCTTGTGGAAGCGGACCACACAGGAGGATGAGATATCAGAAGTTATGCAGTAGGTTGCTATCTCTATTCATGACCGCAAGGCAAGTCGGAGGTGGAATGGCAAATACTCTGAACCACTCAAAGCACTGTGGCCTTTTTTAAAGTGGGATGCAGATACAAAAACAGAGACTATCCTTACCAACAATCCTTCTTGAGTATCAGAGTCCAACATACAGAGTGCAGCGGAAGACGTTAAATGTGCTTCATTCCGTGAGAACGCAACTCTATAGTTCTACAGTGAGATAGTGCATTTCAGCCTCAAAGGAAGCAATGTCCTCAAACGGAACATTGGTGGCACCAGGATCTAAAGCAGGCTTAAGAAGCCTTGGATGCAGTCAGTCTTTTATTAACTATCATGACCGACACAATGTGATCCATAATACTTCCATTTTGGCAGAAATTACATTCAAGCACAGGCCCCCACTAGAAGGTAGTGATGACATTCAGGTGCTGAAAACGTCTTTTTAATGCCTAAAGGAATGATTGTGAGCTTTACTTACCATATATATTGGTCAAATGATGCCCTATGCCGGAAGACTGTCTTTTTTTTTTTTTCTTCAGTATCGGCAATGCAGAGACAATTTGTTGCGAAACACTGCCACTGCTGGTCATTCAGTATAATCTGCAGATGGAAAAGTCCACTGTTAGCACATTTACTACAAGCAATACAAAAAAATCATGATTTTTATAAAGGGTAAACAGATCAATACTATGGAGTTTGTATTATTGTGCAAATCAGCAGTTCATTAGAAAATCAAATCTCGATTTGTGTTTTTAACCTACCATACTACTCTGAATCTCATGCCTCATTTGGCAACACCCTCTAAACAACTGTAGAAGGTACATTAGGACATAGATAGAGATCTTTTTGCCATCCAAGTGGCAGCGTACCCCTCTCACTTTATTTGTTTTAGGATATGGTACACCAGTAGCAATTAAGCCAGCTGATAAGTTGAGAGGTAGGGTTACGCTACAGTTAATGGGAATAATAAAAGCTATGAATAGCATGTTCATAATCATCATTTGAGCCAATTCCTAGCAGTTCAGCAATAGTGAAGTTGACTAATGCTCAAACTCCCGTTCGTTCAAATTTAAAGGTCTTAAAAAGTGCCCTAATTTCGTACATTTTACCATCATAGCTGTCACTTGGGCGTCCGGTCTACCCTGCTACTCATTTCATTAGCAAGATAAATGTATCTTACTGCTTGCTAGGCAACAACAGAGTGGCCCTCACGTCAGACAACATCTTGCATTTAGCTTTATGATGTCAGCTTGCTAGGCAACAGATTGGCCCTCATGTCAGACAACATCTTGCCTCCGCTTTATGATGTCAGATCATCACCGGTCCAATTGTCCTTGTGGAAGCGGACCACACAGGAGGATGAGATATCAGAAGTTATGCAGTAGGTTGCTATCTCTATTCATGACCGCAAGGCAAGTCGGAGGTGGAATGGCAAATACTCTGAACCACTCAAAGCACTGTGGCCTTTTTTAAAGTGGGATGCAGATACAAAAACAGAGACTATCCTTACCAACAATCCTTCTTGAGTATCAGAGTCCAACATACAGAGTGCAGCGGAAGACGTTAAATGTGCTTCATTCCGTGAGAACGCAACTCTATAGTTCTACAGTGAGATAGTGCATTTCAGCCTCAAAGGAAGCAATGTCCTCAAACGGAACATTGGTGGCACCAGGATCTAAAGCAGGCTTAAGAAGCCTTGGATGCAGTCAGTCTTTTATTAACTATCATGACCGACACAATGTGATCCATAATACTTCCATTTTGGCAGAAATTACATTCAAGCATAGGCCCCCACTAGAAGGTAGTGATGACATTCAGGTGCTGAAAACGTCTTTTTAATGCCTAAAGGAATGATTGTGAGCTTTACTTACCATATATATTGGTCAAATGATGCCCTATGCCGGAAGACTGTCTTTTTTTTTTTTTCTTCAGTATCGGCAATGCAGAGACAATTTGTTGCGAAACACTGCCACTGCTGGTCATTCAGTATAATCTGCAGATGGAAAAGTCCACTGTTAGCACATTTACTACAAGCAATACAAAAAAATCATGATTTTTATAAAGGGTAAACCGATCAATACTATGGAGTTTGTATTATTGTGAAAATCAGCATCTCATTAGAAAATCAAATCTCGATTTGTGTTTTTAACCTACCATACTACTCTGAATCTCATGCCTCTTTTTCCAACACGCTCTAAACAACTGTAGAAGGTACATTAGGACATAGATAGAGATCTTTTTGACAGCCAAGTGGCAGCGTACCCCTCTCACTTTATTTGATTTAGGATATGGTACACCAGTAGCAATTAAGCCAGCTGATAAGTTGAGAGGTAGGGTTACGCTACAGTTAATGGGAATGATAAAAGCTATGAATAGCATGTTCATAATCATCATTTGAGCCAATTCCTAGCAGTTCAGCAATAGTGAAGTTGACTAATGCTCAAACTCCCGTTCGTTCAAATTTAGAGGTCTTAAAAAGTGCCCTAATTTCGTACATTTTACCATCATAGCTGTCACTTGGGCGTCCGGTCTACCCTGCTACTCATTTCATTAGCAAGATAAATGTATCTTACTGCTTGCTAGGCAACAGCAGAGTGGCCCTCACGTCAGACAACATCTTGCGTTTAGCTTTATGATGTCAGCTTGCTAGGCAACAGATTGGCCCTCATGTCAGACAACATCTTGCTTTCGCTTTATGATGTCAGATCATCACTGGTCCAATTGTCCTTGTGGAAGCGGACCACACAGGAGGATGAGATATCAGAAGTTATGCAGTAGGTTGCTATCTCTATTCATGACCGCAAGGCAAGTCGGAGGTGGAATGGCAAATACTCTGAACCACTCAAAGCACTGTGGCCTTTTTTAAAGTGGGATGCAGATACAAAAACAGAGACTATCCTTACCAACAATCCTTCTTGAGTATCAGAGTCCAACATACAGAGTGCAGCGGAAGACGTTAAATGTGCTTCATTCCGTGAGAACGCAACTCTATAGTTCTACAGTGAGATAGTGCATTTCAGCCTCAAAGGAAGCAATGTCCTCAAACGGAACATTGGTGGCACCAGGATCTAAAGCAGGCTTAAGAAGCCTTGGATGCAGTCAGTCTTTTATTAACTATCATGACCGACACAATGTGATCCATAATACTTCCATTTTGGCAGAAATTACATTCAAGCACAGGCCCCCACTAGAAGGTAGTGATGACATTCAGGTGCTGAAAACGTCTTTTTAATGCCTAAAGGAATGATTGTGAGCTTTACTTACCATATATATTGGTCAAATGATGCCCTATGCCGGAAGACTGTCTTTTTTTTTTTCTTCAGTATCGGCAATGCAGAGACAATTTGTTGCGAAACACTGCCACTGCTGGTCATTCAGTATAATCTGCAGATGGAAAAGTCCACTGTTAGCACATTTACTACAAGCAATACAAAAAAATCATGATTTTTATAAAGGGTAAACCGATCAATACTATGGAGTTTGTATTATTGTGAAAATCAGCATCTCATTAGAAAATCAAATCTCGATTTGTGTTTTTAACGTACCATACTACTCTGAATCTCATGCCTCTTTTGCCAACACGCTCTAAACAACTGTAGAAGGTACATTAGGACATAGATAGAGATCTTTTTGCCAGCCAAGTGGCAGCGTACCCCTCTCACTTTATTTGATTTAGGATATGGTACACCAGTAGCAATTAAGCCAGCTGATAAGTTGAGAGGTAGGGTTACGCTACAGTTAATGGGAATGATAAAAGCTATGAATAGCATGTTCATAATCATCATTTGAGCCAATTCCTAGCAGTTCAGCAATAGTGAAGTTGACTAATGCTCAAACTCCCGTTCGTTCAAATTTAGAGGTCTTAAAAAGTGCCCTAATTTCGTACATTTTACCATCATAGCTGTCACTTGGGCGTCCGGTCTACCCTGCTACTCATTTCATTAGCAAGATAAATGTATCTTACTGCTTGCTAGGCAACAGCAGAGTGGCCCTCACGTCAGACAACATCTTGCGTTTAGCTTTATGATGTCAGCTTGCTAGGCAACAGATTGGCCCTCATGTCAGACAACATCTTGCTTTCGCTTTATGATGTCAGATCATCACTGGTCCAATTGTCCTTGTGGAAGCGGACCACACAGGAGGATGAGATATCAGAAGTTATGCAGTAGGTTGCTATCTCTATTCATGACCGCAAGGCAAGTCGGAGGTGGAATGGCAAATACTCTGAACCACTCAAAGCACTGTGGCCTTTTTTAAAGTGGGATGCAGATACAAAAACAGAGACTATCCTTACCAACAATCCTTCTTGAGTATCAGAGTCCAACATACAGAGTGCAGCGGAAGACGTTAAATGTGCTTCATTCCGTGAGAACGCAACTCTATAGTTCTACAGTGAGATAGTGCATTTCAGCCTCAAAGGAAGCAATGTCCTCAAACGGAACATTGGTGGCACCAGGATCTAAAGCAGGCTTAAGAAGCCTTGGATGCAGTCAGTCTTTTATTAACTATCATGACCGACACAATGTGATCCATAATACTTCCATTTTGGCAGAAATTACATTCAAGCACAGGCCCCCACTAGAAGGTAGTGATGACATTCAGGTGCTGAAAACGTCTTTTTAATGCCTAAAGGAATGATTGTGAGCTTTACTTACCATATATATTGGTCAAATGATGCCCTATGCCGGAAGACTGTCTTTTTTTTTTTCTTCAGTATCGGCAATGCAGAGACAATTTGTTGCGAAACACTGCCACTGCTGGTCATTCAGTATAATCTGCAGATGGAAAAGTCCACTGTTAGCACATTTACTACAAGCAATACAAAAAAATCATGATTTTTATAAAGGGTAAACCGATCAATACTATGGAGTTTGTATTATTGTGAAAATCAGCATCTCATTAGAAAATCAAATCTCGATTTGTGTTTTTAACGTACCATACTACTCTGAATCTCATGCCTCTTTTGCCAACACGCTCTAAACAACTGTAGAAGGTACATTAGGACATAGATAGAGATCTTTTTGCCAGCCAAGTGGCAGCGTACCCCTCTCACTTTATTTGATTTAGGATATGGTACACCAGTAGCAATTAAGCCAGCTGATAAGTTGAGAGGTAGGGTTACGCTACAGTTAATGGGAATGATAAAAGCTATGAATAGCATGTTCATAATCATCATTTGAGCCAATTCCTAGCAGTTCAGCAATAGTGAAGTTGACTAATGCTCAAACTCCCGTTCGTTCAAATTTAGAGGTCTTAAAAAGTGCCCTAATTTCGTACATTTTACCATCATAGCTGTCACTTGGGCGTCCGGTCTACCCTGCTACTCATTTCATTAGCAAGATAAATGTATCTTACAGCTTGCTAGGCAACAGCAGAGTGGCCCTCACGTCAGACAACATCTTGCGTTTAGCTTTATGATGTCAGCTTGCTAGGCAACAGATTGGCCCTCATGTCAGACAACATCTTGCTTTCGCTTTATGATGTCAGATCATCACTGGTCCAATTGTCCTTGTGGAAGCGGACCACACAGGAGGATGAGATATCAGAAGTTATGCAGTAGGTTGCTATCTCTATTCATGACCGCAAGGCAAGTCGGAGGTGGAATGGCAAATACTCTGAACCACTCAAAGCACTGTGGCCTTTTTTAAAGTGGGATGCAGATACAAAAACAGAGACTATCCTTACCAACAATCCTTCTTGAGTATCAGAGTCCAACATACAGAGTGCAGCGGAAGACGTTAAATGTGCTTCATTCCGTGAGAACGCAACTCTATAGTTCTACAGTGAGATAGTGCATTTCAGCCTCAAAGGAAGCAATGTCCTCAAACGGAACATTGGTGGCACCAGGATCTAAAGCAGGCTTAAGAAGCCTTGGATGCAGTCAGTCTTTTATTAACTATCATGACCGACACAATGTGATCCATAATACTTCCATTTTGGCAGAAATTACATTCAAGCACAGGCCCCCACTAGAAGGTAGTGATGACATTAAGGTGCTGAAAACGTCTTTTTAATGCCTAAAGGAATGATTGTGAGCTTTACTTACCATATATATTGGTCAAATGATGCCCTATGCCGGAAGACTGTCTTTTTTTTTTTTTCTTCAGTATCGGCAATGCAGAGACAATTTGTTGCGAAACACTGCCACTGCTGGTCATTCAGTATAATCTGCAGATGGAAAAGTCCACTGTTAGCACATTTACTACAAGCAATACAAAAAAATCATGATTTTTATAAAGGGTAAACAGATCAATACTATGGAGTTTGTATTATTGTGCAAATCAGCAGTTCATTAGAAAATCAAATCTCGACTTGTGTTTTTAACCTACCATACTACTCTGAATCTCATGCCTCATTTGGCAACACCCTCTAAACAACTGTAGAAGGTACATTAGGACATAGATAGAGATCTTTTTGCCATCCAAGTGGCAGCGTACCCCTCTCACTTTATTTGTTTTAGGATATGGTACACCAGTAGCAATTAAGCCAGCTGATAAGTTGAGAGGTAGGGTTACGCTACAGTTAATGGGAATAATAAAAGCTATGAATAGCATGTTCATAATCATCATTTGAGCCAATTCCTAGCAGTTCAGCAATAGTGAAGTTGACTAATGCTCAAACTCCCGTTCGTTCAAATTTAAAGGTCTTAAAAAGTGCCCTAATTTCGTACATTTTACCATCATAGCTGTCACTTGGGCGTCCGGTCTACCCTGCTACTCATTTCATTAGCAAGATAAATGTATCTTACTGCTTGCTAGGCAACAACAGAGTGGCCCTCACGTCAGACAACATCTTGCATTTAGCTTTATGATGTCAGCTTGCTAGGCAACAGATTGGCCCTCATGTCAGACAACATCTTGCCTCCGCTTTATGATGTCAGATCATCACCGGTCCAATTGTCCTTGTGGAAGCGGACCACACAGGAGGATGAGATATCAGAAGTTATGCAGTAGGTTGCTATCTCTATTCATGACCGCAAGGCAAGTCGGAGGTGGAATGGCAAATACTCTGAACCACTCAAAGCACTGTGGCCTTTTTTAAAGTGGGATGCAGATACAAAAACAGAGACTATCCTTACCAACAATCCTTCTTGAGTATCAGAGTCCAACATACAGAGTGCAGCGGAAGACGTTAAATGTGCTTCATTCCGTGAGAACGCAACTCTATAGTTCTACAGTGAGATAGTGCATTTCAGCCTCAAAGGAAGCAATGTCCTCAAACGGAACATTGGTGGCACCAGGATCTAAAGCAGGCTTAAGAAGCCTTGGATGCAGTCAGTCTTTTATTAACTATCATGACCGACACAATGTGATCCATAATACTTCCATTTTGGCAGAAATTACATTCAAGCACAGGCCCCCACTAGAAGGTAGTGATGACATTCAGGTGCTGAAAACGTCTTTTTAATGCCTAAAGGAATGATTGTGAGCTTTACTTACCATATATATTGGTCAAATGATGCCCTATGCCGGAAGACTGTCTTTTTTTTTTTCTTCAGTATCGGCAATGCAGAGACAATTTGTTGCGAAACACTGCCACTGCTGGTCATTCAGTATAATCTGCAGATGGAAAAGTCCACTGTTAGCACATTTACTACAAGCAATACAAAAAAATCATGATTTTTATAAAGGGTAAACCGATCAATACTATGGAGTTTGTATTATTGTGAAAATCAGCATCTCATTAGAAAATCAAATCTCGATTTGTGTTTTTAACCTACCATACTACTCTGAATCTCATGCCTCTTTTTCCAACACGCTCTAAACAACTGTAGAAGGTACATTAGGACATAGATAGAGATCTTTTTGCCAGCCAAGTGGCAGCGTACCCCTCTCACTTTATTTGATTTAGGATATGGTACACCAGTAGCAATTAAGCCAGCTGATAAGTTGAGAGGTAGGGTTACGCTACAGTTAATGGGAATGATAAAAGCTATGAATAGCATGTTCATAATCATCATTTGAGCCAATTCCTAGCAGTTCAGCAATAGTGAAGTTGACTAATGCTCAAACTCCCGTTCGTTCAAATTTAGAGGTCTTAAAAAGTGCCCTAATTTCGTACATTTTACCATCATAGCTGTCACTTGGGCGTCCGGTCTACCCTGCTACTCATTTCATTAGCAAGATAAATGTATCTTACTGCTTGCTAGGCAACAGCAGAGTGGCCCTCACGTCAGACAACATCTTGCGTTTAGCTTTATGATGTCAGCTTGCTAGGCAACAGATTGGCACTCATGTCAGACAACATCTTGCTTTCGCTTTATGATGTCAGATCATCACTGGTCCAATTGTCCTTGTGGAAGCGGACCACACAGGAGGATGAGATATCAGAAGTTATGCAGTAGGTTGCTATCTCTATTCATGACCGCAAGGCAAGTCGGAGGTGGAATGGCAAATACTCTGAACCACTCAAAGCACTGTGGCCTTTTTTAAAGTGGGATGCAGATACAAAAACAGAGACTATCCTTACCAACAATCCTTCTTGAGTATCAGAGTCCAACATACAGAGTGCAGCGGAAGACGTTAAATGTGCTTCATTCCGTGAGAACGCAACTCTATAGTTCTACAGTGAGATAGTGCATTTCAGCCTCAAAGGAAGCAATGTCCTCAAACGGAACATTGGTGGCACCAGGATCTAAAGCAGGCTTAAGAAGCCTTGGATGCAGTCAGTCTTTTATTAACTATCATGACCGACACAATGTGATCCATAATACTTCCATTTTGGCAGAAATTACATTCAAGCACAGGCCCCCACTAGAAGGTAGTGATGACATTCAGGTGCTGAAAACGTCTTTTTAATGCCTAAAGGAATGATTGTGAGCTTTACTTACCATATATATTGGTCAAATGATGCCCTATGCCGGAAGACTGTCTTTTTTTTTTTCTTCAGTATCGGCAATGCAGAGACAATTTGTTGCGAAACACTGCCACTGCTGGTCATTCAGTATAATCTGCAGATGGAAAAGTCCACTGTTAGCACATTTACTACAAGCAATACAAAAAAATCATGATTTTTATAAAGGGTAAACCGATCAATACTATGGAGTTTGTATTATTGTGAAAATCAGCATCTCATTAGAAAATCAAATCTCGATTTGTGTTTTTAACGTACCATACTACTCTGAATCTCATGCCTCTTTTGCCAACACGCTCTAAACAACTGTAGAAGGTACATTAGGACATAGATAGAGATCTTTTTGCCAGCCAAGTGGCAGCGTACCCCTCTCACTTTATTTGATTTAGGATATGGTACACCAGTAGCAATTAAGCCAGCTGATAAGTTGAGAGGTAGGGTTACGCTACAGTTAATGGGAATGATAAAAGCTATGAATAGCATGTTCATAATCATCATTTGAGCCAATTCCTAGCAGTTCAGCAATAGTGAAGTTGACTAATGCTCAAACTCCCGTTCGTTCAAATTTAGAGGTCTTAAAAAGTGCCCTAATTTCGTACATTTTACCATCATAGCTGTCACTTGGGCGTCCGGTCTACCCTGCTACTCATTTCATTAGCAAGATAAATGTATCTTACTGCTTGCTAGGCAACAACAGAGTGGCCCTCACGTCAGACAACATCTTGCATTTAGCTTTATGATGTCAGCTTGCTAGGCAACAGATTGGCCCTCATGTCAGACAACATCTTGCCTCCGCTTTATGATGTCAGATCATCACCGGTCCAATTGTCCTTGTGGAAGCGGACCACACAGGAGGATGAGATATCAGAAGTTATGCAGTAGGTTGCTATCTCTATTCATGACCGCAAGGCAAGTCGGAGGTGGAATGGCAAATACTCTGAACCACTCAAAGCACTGTGGCCTTTTTTAAAGTGGGATGCAGATACAAAAACAGAGACTATCCTTACCAACAATCCTTCTTGAGTATCAGAGTCCAACATACAGAGTGCAGCGGAAGACGTTAAATGTGCTTCATTCCGTGAGAACGCAACTCTATAGTTCTACAGTGAGATAGTGCATTTCAGCCTCAAAGGAAGCAATGTCCTCAAACGGAACATTGGTGGCACCAGGATCTAAAGCAGGCTTAAGAAGCCTTGGATGCAGTCAGTCTTTTATTAACTATCATGACCGACACAATGTGATCCATAATACTTCCATTTTGGCAGAAATTACATTCAAGCACAGGCCCCCACTAGAAGGTAGTGATGACATTCAGGTGCTGTAAACGTCTTTTTAATGCCTAAAGGAATGATTGTGAGCTTTACTTACCATATATATTGGTCAAATGATGCCCTATGCCGGAAGACTGTCTTTTTTTTTTTCTTCAGTATCGGCAATGCAGAGACAATTTGTTGCGAAACACTGCCACTGCTGGTCATTCAGTATAATCTGCAGATGGAAAAGTCCACTGTTAGCACATTTACTACAAGCAATACAAAAAAATCATGATTTTTATAAAGGGTAAACCGATCAATACTATGGAGTTTGTATTATTGTGAAAATCAGCATCTCATTAGAAAATCAAATCTCGATTTGTGTTTTTAACCTACCATACTACTCTGAATCTCATGCCTCTTTTTCCAACACGCTCTAAACAACTGTAGAAGGTACATTAGGACATAGATAGAGATCTTTTTGCCAGCCAAGTGGCAGCGTACCCCTCTCACTTTATTTGATTTAGGATATGGTACACCAGTAGCAATTAAGCCAGCTGATAAGTTGAGAGGTAGGGTTACGCTACAGTTAATGGGAATGATAAAAGCTATGAATAGCATGTTCATAATCATCATTTGAGCCAATTCCTAGCAGTTCAGCAATAGTGAAGTTGACTAATGCTCAAACTCCCGTTCGTTCAAATTTAGAGGTCTTAAAAAGTGCCCTAATTTCGTACATTTTACCATCATAGCTGTCACTTGGGCGTCCGGTCTACCCTGCTACTCATTTCATTAGCAAGATAAATGTATCTTACTGCTTGCTAGGCAACAGCAGAGTGGCCCTCACGTCAGACAACATCTTGCGTTTAGCTTTATGATGTCAGCTTGCTAGGCAACAGATTGGCACTCATGTCAGACAACATCTTGCTTTCGCTTTATGATGTCAGATCATCACTGGTCCAATTGTCCTTGTGGAAGCGGACCACACAGGAGGATGAGATATCAGAAGTTATGCAGTAGGTTGCTATCTCTATTCATGACCGCAAGGCAAGTCGGAGGTGGAATGGCAAATACTCTGAACCACTCAAAGCACTGTGGCCTTTTTTAAAGTGGGATGCAGATACAAAAACAGAGACTATCCTTACCAACAATCCTTCTTGAGTATCAGAGTCCAACATACAGAGTGCAGCGGAAGACGTTAAATGTGCTTCATTCCGTGAGAACGCAACTCTATAGTTCTACAGTGAGATAGTGCATTTCAGCCTCAAAGGAAGCAATGTCCTCAAACGGAACATTGGTGGCACCAGGATCTAAAGCAGGCTTAAGAAGCCTTGGATGCAGTCAGTCTTTTATTAACTATCATGACCGACACAATGTGATCCATAATACTTCCATTTTGGCAGAAATTACATTCAAGCACAGGCCCCCACTAGAAGGTAGTGATGACATTCAGGTGCTGAAAACGTCTTTTTAATGCCTAAAGGAATGATTGTGAGCTTTACTTACCATATATATTGGTCAAATGATGCCCTATGCCGGAAGACTGTCTTTTTTTTTTTCTTCAGTATCGGCAATGCAGAGACAATTTGTTGCGAAACACTGCCACTGCTGGTCATTCAGTATAATCTGCAGATGGAAAAGTCCACTGTTAGCACATTTACTACAAGCAATACAAAAAAATCATGATTTTTATAAAGGGTAAACCGATCAATACTATGGAGTTTGTATTATTGTGAAAATCAGCATCTCATTAGAAAATCAAATCTCGATTTGTGTTTTTAACGTACCATACTACTCTGAATCTCATGCCTCTTTTGCCAACACGCTCTAAACAACTGTAGAAGGTACATTAGGACATAGATAGAGATCTTTTTGCCAGCCAAGTGGCAGCGTACCCCTCTCACTTTATTTGATTTAGGATATGGTACACCAGTAGCAATTAAGCCAGCTGATAAGTTGAGAGGTAGGGTTACGCTACAGTTAATGGGAATGATAAAAGCTATGAATAGCATGTTCATAATCATCATTTGAGCCAATTCCTAGCAGTTCAGCAATAGTGAAGTTGACTAATGCTCAAACTCCCGTTCGTTCAAATTTAGAGGTCTTAAAAAGTGCCCTAATTTCGTACATTTTACCATCATAGCTGTCACTTGGGCGTCCGGTCTACCCTGCTACTCATTTCATTAGCAAGATAAATGTATCTTACAGCTTGCTAGGCAACAGCAGAGTGGCCCTCACGTCAGACAACATCTTGCGTTTAGCTTTATGATGTCAGCTTGCTAGGCAACAGATTGGCCCTCATGTCAGACAACATCTTGCTTTCGCTTTATGATGTCAGATCATCACTGGTCCAATTGTCCTTGTGGAAGCGGACCACACAGGAGGATGAGATATCAGAAGTTATGCAGTAGGTTGCTATCTCTATTCATGACCGCAAGGCAAGTCGGAGGTGGAATGGCAAATACTCTGAACCACTCAAAGCACTGTGGCCTTTTTTAAAGTGGGATGCAGATACAAAAACAGAGACTATCCTTACCAACAATCCTTCTTGAGTATCAGAGTCCAACATACAGAGTGCAGCGGAAGACGTTAAATGTGCTTCATTCCGTGAGAACGCAACTCTATAGTTCTACAGTGAGATAGTGCATTTCAGCCTCAAAGGAAGCAATGTCCTCAAACGGAACATTGGTGGCACCAGGATCTAAAGCAGGCTTAAGAAGCCTTGGATGCAGTCAGTCTTTTATTAACTATCATGACCGACACAATGTGATCCATAATACTTCCATTTTGGCAGAAATTACATTCAAGCACAGGCCCCCACTAGAAGGTAGTGATGACATTAAGGTGCTGAAAACGTCTTTTTAATGCCTAAAGGAATGATTGTGAGCTTTACTTACCATATATATTGGTCAAATGATGCCCTATGCCGGAAGACTGTCTTTTTTTTTTTTCTTCAGTATCGGCAATGCAGAGACAATTTGTTGCGAAACACTGCCACTGCTGGTCATTCAGTATAATCTGCAGATGGAAAAGTCCACTGTTAGCACATTTACTACAAGCAATACAAAAAAATCATGATTTTTATAAAGGGTAAACAGATCAATACTATGGAGTTTGTATTATTGTGAAAATCAGCATCTCATTAGAAAATCAAATCTCGATTTGTGTTTTTAACCTACCATACTACTCTGAATCTCATGCCTCTTTTTCCAACACGCTCTAAACAACTGTAGAAGGTACATTAGGACATAGATAGAGATCTTTTTGCCAGCCAAGTGGCAGCGTACCCCTCTCACTTTATTTGATTTAGGATATGGTACACCAGTAGCAATTAAGCCAGCTGATAAGTTGAGAGGTAGGGTTACGCTACAGTTAATGGGAATGATAAAAGCTATGAATAGCATGTTCATAATCATCATTTGAGCCAATTCCTAGCAGTTCAGCAATAGTGAAGTTGACTAATGCTCAAACTCCCGTTCGTTCAAATTTAGAGGTCTTAAAAAGTGCCCTAATTTCGTACATTTTACCATCATAGCTGTCACTTGGGCGTCCGGTCTACCCTGCTACTCATTTCATTAGCAAGATAAATGTATCTTACTGCTTGCTAGGCAACAGCAGAGTGGCCCTCACGTCAGACAACATCTTGCGTTTAGCTTTATGATGTCAGCTTGCTAGGCAACAGATTGGCCCTCATGTCAGACAACATCTTGCTTTCGCTTTATGATGTCAGATCATCACTGGTCCAATTGTCCTTGTGGAAGCGGACCACACAGGAGGATGAGATATCAGAAGTTATGCAGTAGGTTGCTATCTCTATTCATGACCGCAAGGCAAGTCGGAGGTGGAATGGCAAATACTCTGAACCACTCAAAGCACTGTGGCCTTTTTTAAAGTGGGATGCAGATACAAAAACAGAGACTATCCTTACCAACAATCCTTCTTGAGTATCAGAGTCCAACATACAGAGTGCAGCGGAAGACGTTAAATGTGCTTCATTCCGTGAGAACGCAACTCTATAGTTCTACAGTGAGATAGTGCATTTCAGCCTCAAAGGAAGCAATGTCCTCAAACGGAACATTGGTGGCACCAGGATCTAAAGCAGGCTTAAGAAGCCTTGGATGCAGTCAGTCTTTTATTAACTATCATGACCGACACAATGTGATCCATAATACTTCCATTTTGGCAGAAATTACATTCAAGCACAGGCCCCCACTAGAAGGTAGTGATGACATTCAGGTGCTGAAAACGTCTTTTTAATGCCTAAAGGAATGATTGTGAGCTTTACTTACCATATATATTGGTCAAATGATGCCCTATGCCGGAAGACTGTCTTTTTTTTTTTCTTCAGTATCGGCAATGCAGAGACAATTTGTTGCGAAACACTGCCACTGCTGGTCATTCAGTATAATCTGCAGATGGAAAAGTCCACTGTTAGCACATTTACTACAAGCAATACAAAAAAATCATGATTTTTATAAAGGGTAAACCGATCAATACTATGGAGTTTGTATTATTGTGCAAATCAGCAGTTCATTAGAAAATCAAATCTCGATTTGTGTTTTTAACCTACCATACTACTCTGAATCTCATGCCTCATTTGGCAACACCCTCTAAACAACTGTAGAAGGTACATTAGGACATAGATAGAGATCTTTTTGCCATCCAGGTGGCAGCGTACCCCTCTCACTTTATTTGTTTTAGGATATGGTACACCAGTAGCAATTAAGCCAGCTGATAAGTTGAGAGGTAGGGTTACGCTACAGTTAATGGGAATATTAAAAGCTATGAATAGCATGTTCATAATCATCATTTGAGCCAATTCCTAGCAGTTCAGCAATAGTGAAGTTGACTAATGCTCAAACTCCTGTTCGTTCAAATTTAAAGGTCTTAAAAAGTGCCCTAATTTCGTACATTTTACCATCATAGCTGTCACTTGGGCGTCCGGTCTACCCTGCTACTCATTTCATTAGCAAGATAAATGTATCTTACTGCTTGCTAGGCAACAACAGAGTGGCCCTCACGTCAGACAACATCTTGCATTTAGCTTTATGATGTCCGCTTGCTAGGCAACAGATTGGCCCTCATGTCAGACAACATCTTGCCTTCGCTTTATGATGTCAGATCATCACCGGTCCAATTGTCCTTGTGGAAGCGGACCACACAGGAGGATGAGATATCAGAAGTTATGCAGTAGGTTGCTATCTCTATTCATGACCGCAAGGCAAGTCGGAGGTGGAATGGCAAATACTCTGAACCACTCAAAGCACTGTGGCCTTTTTTAAAGTGGGATGCAGATACAAAAACAGAGACTATCCTTACCAACAATCCTTCTTGAGTATCAGAGTCCAACATACAGAGTGCAGCGGAAGACGTTAAATGTGCTTCATTCCGTGAGAACGCAACTCTATAGTTCTACAGTGAGATAGTGCATTTCAGCCTCAAAGGAAGCAATGTCCTCAAACGGAACATTGGTGGCACCAGGATCTAAAGCAGGCTTAAGAAGCCTTGGATGCAGTCAGTCTTTTATTAACTATCATGACCGACACAATGTGATCCATAATACTTCCATTTTGGCAGAAATTACATTCAAGCACAGGCCCCCACTAGAAGGTAGTGATGACATTCAGGTGCTGAAAACGTCTTTTTAATGCCTAAAGGAATGATTGTGAGCTTTACTTACCATATATATTGGTCAAATGATGCCCTATGCCGGAAGACTGTCTTTTTTTTTTTTTCTTCAGTATCGGCAATGCAGAGACAATTTGTTGCGAAACACTGCCACTGCTGGTCATTCAGTATAATCTGCAGATGGAAAAGTCCACTGTTAGCACATTTACTACAAGCAATACAAAAAAATCATGATTTTTATAAAGGGTAAACAGATCAATACTATGGAGTTTGTATTATTGTGCAAATCAGCAGTTCATTAGAAAATCAAATCTCGATTTGTGTTTTTAACCTACCATACTACTCTGAATCTCATGCCTCATTTGGCAACACCCTCTAAACAACTGTAGAAGGTACATTAGGACATAGATAGAGATCTTTTTGCCATCCAAGTGGCAGCGTACCCCTCTCACTTTATTTGTTTTAGGATATGGTACACCAGTAGCAATTAAGCCAGCTGATAAGTTGAGAGGTAGGGTTACGCTACAGTTAATGGGAATAATAAAAGCTATGAATAGCATGTTCATAATCATCATTTGAGCCAATTCCTAGCAGTTCAGCAATAGTGAAGTTGACTAATGCTCAAACTCCCGTTCGTTCAAATTTAAAGGTCTTAAAAAGTGCCCTAATTTCGTACATTTTACCATCATAGCTGTCACTTGGGCGTCCGGTCTACCCTGCTACTCATTTCATTAGCAAGATAAATGTATCGTACTGCTTGCTAGGCAACAACAGAGTGGCCTTCACGTCAGACAACATCTTGCATTTAGCTTTATGATGTCAGCTTGCTAGGCAACAGATTGGCCCTCATGTCAGACAACATCTTGCCTCCGCTTTATGATGTCAGATCATCACCGGTCCAATTGTCCTTGTGGAAGCGGACCACACAGGAGGATGAGATATCAGAAGTTATGCAGTAGGTTGCTATCTCTATTCATGACCGCAAGGCAAGTCGGAGGTGGAATGGCAAATACTCTGAACCACTCAAAGCACTGTGGCCTTTTTTAAAGTGGGATGCAGATACAAAAACAGAGACTATCCTTACCAACAATCCTTCTTGAGTATCAGAGTCCAACATACAGAGTGCAGCGGAAGACGTTAAATGTGCTTCATTCCGTGAGAACGCAACTCTATAGTTCTACAGTGAGATAGTGCATTTCAGCCTCAAAGGAAGCAATGTCCTCAAACGGAACATTGGTGGCACCAGGATCTAAAGCAGGCTTAAGAAGCCTTGGATGCAGTCAGTCTTTTATTAACTATCATGACCGACACAATGTGATCCATAATACTTCCATTTTGGCAGAAATTACATTCAAGCACAGGCCCCCACTAGAAGGTAGTGATGACATTCAGGTGCTGAAAACGTCTTTTTAATGCCTAAAGGAATGATTGTGAGCTTTACTTACCATATATATTGGTCAAATGATGCCCTATGCCGGAAGACTGTCTTTTTTTTTTTCTTCAGTATCGGCAATGCAGAGACAATTTGTTGCGAAACACTGCCACTGCTGGTCATTCAGTATAATCTGCAGATGGAAAAGTCCACTGTTAGCACATTTACTACAAGCAATACAAAAAAATCATGATTTTTATAAAGGGTAAACAGATCAATACTATGGAGTTTGTATTATTGTGCAAATCAGCAGTTCATTAGAAAATCAAATCTCGATTTGTGTTTTTAACCTACCATACTACTCTGAATCTCATGCCTCATTTGGCAACACCCTCTAAACAACTGTAGAAGGTACATTAGGACATAGATAGAGATCTTTTTGCCATCCAAGTGGCAGCGTACCCCTCTCACTTTATTTGTTTTAGGATATGGTACACCAGTAGCAATTAAGCCAGCTGATAAGTTGAGAGGTAGGGTTACGCTACAGTTAATGGGAATAATAAAAGCTATGAATAGCATGTTCATAATCATCATTTGAGCCAATTCCTAGCAGTTCAGCAATAGTGAAGTTGACTAATGCTCAAACTCCCGTTCGTTCAAATTTAAAGGTCTTAAAAAGTGCCCTAATTTCGTACATTTTACCATCATAGCTGTCACTTGGGCGTCCGGTCTACCCTGCTACTCATTTCATTAGCAAGATAAATGTATCTTACTGCTTGCTAGGCAACAACAGAGTGGCCCTCACGTCAGACAACATCTTGCATTTAGCTTTATGATGTCAGCTTGCTAGGCAACAGATTGGCCCTCATGTCAGACAACATCTTGCCTTCGCTTTATGATGTCAGATCATCACCGGTCCAATTGTCCTTGTGGAAGCGGACCACACAGGAGGATGAGATATCAGAAGTTATGCAGTAGGTTGCTATCTCTATTCATGACTGCAAGGCAAGTCGGAGGTGGAATGGCAAATACTCTGAACCACTCAAAGCACTGTGGCCTTTTTTAAAGTGGGATGTAGATACAAAAACAGAGACTATCCTTACCAACAATCCTTCTTGAGTATCAGAGTCCAACATACAGAGTGCAGCGGAAGACGTTAAATGTGCTTCATTCCGTGAGAACGCAACTCTATAGTTCTACAGTGAGATAGTGCATTTCAGCCTCAAAGGAAGCAATGTCCTCAAACGGAACATTGGTGGCACCAGGATCTAAAGCAGGCTTAAGAAGCCTTGGATGCAGTCAGTCTTTTATTAACTATCATGACCGACACAATGTGATCCATAATACTTCCATTTTGGCAGAAATTACATTCAAGCACAGGCCCCCACTAGAAGGTAGTGATGACATTCAGGTGCTGAAAACGTCTTTTTAATGCCTAAAGGAATGATTGTGAGCTTTACTTACCATATATATTGGTCAAATGATGCCCTATGCCGGAAGACTGTCTTTTTTTTTTTCTTCAGTATCGGCAATGCAGAGACAATTTGTTGCGAAACACTGCCACTGCTGGTCATTCAGTATAATCTGCAGATGGAAAAGTCCACTGTTAGCACATTTACTACAAGCAATACAAAAAAATCATGATTTTTATAAAGGGTAAACAGATCAATACTATGGAGTTTGTATTATTGTGCAAATCAGCAGTTCATTAGAAAATCAAATCTCGATTTGTGTTTTTAACCTACCATACTACTCTGAATCTCATGCCTCATTTGGCAACACCCTCTAAACAACTGTAGAAGGTACATTAGGACATAGATAGAGATCTTTTTGCCATCCAAGTGGCAGCGTACCCCTCTCACTTTATTTGTTTTAGGATATGGTACACCAGTAGCAATTAAGCCAGCTGATAAGTTGAGAGGTAGGGTTACGCTACAGTTAATGGGAATAATAAAAGCTATGAATAGCATGTTCATAATCATCATTTGAGCCAATTCCTAGCAGTTCAGCAATAGTGAAGTTGACTAATGCTCAAACTCCCGTTCGTTCAAATTTAAAGGTCTTAAAAAGTGCCCTAATTTCGTACATTTTACCATCATAGCTGTCACTTGGGCGTCCGGTCTACCCTGCTACTCATTTCATTAGCAAGATAAATGTATCTTACTGCTTGCTAGGCAACAACAGAGTGGCCCTCACGTCAGACAACATCTTGCATTTAGCTTTATGATGTCAGCTTGCTAGGCAACAGATTGGCCCTCATGTCAGACAACATCTTGCCTTCGCTTTATGATGTCAGATCATCACCGGTCCAATTGTCCTTGTGGAAGCGGACCACACAGGAGGATGAGATATCAGAAGTTATGCAGTAGGTTGCTATCTCTATTCATGACTGCAAGGCAAGTCGGAGGTGGAATGGCAAATACTCTGAACCACTCAAAGCACTGTGGCCTTTTTTAAAGTGGGATGCAGATACAAAAACAGAGACTATCCTTACCAACAATCCTTCTTGAGTATCAGAGTCCAACATACAGAGTGCAGCGGAAGACGTTAAATGTGCTTCATTCCGTGAGAACGCAACTCTATAGTTCTACAGTGAGATAGTGCATTTCAGCCTCAAAGGAAGCAATGTCCTCAAACGGAACATTGGTGGCACCAGGATCTAAAGCAGGCTTAAGAAGCCTTGGATGCAGTCAGTCTTTTATTAACTATCATGACCGACACAATGTGATCCATAATACTTCCATTTTGGCAGAAATTACATTCAAGCACAGGCCCCCACTAGAAGGTAGTGATGACATTAAGGTGCTGAAAACGTCTTTTTAATGCCTAAAGGAATGATTGTGAGCTTTACTTACCATATATATTGGTCAAATGATGCCCTATGCCGGAAGACTGTCTTTTTTTTTTTTTCTTCAGTATCGGCAATGCAGAGACAATTTGTTGCGAAACACTGCCACTGCTGGTCATTCAGTATAATCTGCAGATGGAAAAGTCCACTGTTAGCACATTTACTACAAGCAATACAAAAAAATCATGATTTTTATAAAGGGTAAACAGATCAATACTATGGAGTTTGTATTATTGTGCAAATCAGCAGTTCATTAGAAAATCAAATCTCGATTTGTGTTTTTAACCTACCATACTACTCTGAATCTCATGCCTCATTTGGCAACACCCTCTAAACAACTGTAGAAGGTACATTAGGACATAGATAGAGATCTTTTTGCCATCCAAGTGGCAGCGTACCCCTCTCACTTTATTTGTTTTAGGATATGGTACACCAGTAGCAATTAAGCCAGCTGATAAGTTGAGAGGTAGGGTTACGCTACAGTTAATGGGAATAATAAAAGCTATGAATAGCATGTTCATAATCATCATTTGAGCCAATTCCTAGCAGTTCAGCAATAGTGAAGTTGACTAATGCTCAAACTCCCATTCGTTCAAATTTAAAGGTCTTAAAAAGTGCCCTAATTTCGTACATTTTACCATCATAGCTGTCACTTGGGCGTCCGGTCTACCCTGCTACTCATTTCATTAGCAAGATAAATGTATCTTACTGCTTGCTAGGCAACAACAGAGTGGCCCTCACGTCAGACAACATCTTGCATTTAGCTTTATGATGTCAGCTTGCTAGGCAACAGATTGGCCCTCATGTCAGACAACATCTTGCCTTCGCTTTATGATGTCAGATCATCACCGGTCCAATTGTCCTTGTGGAAGCGGACCACACAGGAGGATGAGATATCAGAAGTTATGCAGTAGGTTGCTATCTCTATTCATGACTGCAAGGCAAGTCGGAGGTGGAATGGCAAATACTCTGAACCACTCAAAGCACTGTGGCCTTTTTTAAAGTGGGATGCAGATACAAAAACAGAGACTATCCTTACCAACAATCCTTCTTGAGTATCAGAGTCCAACATACAGAGTGCAGCGGAAGACGTTAAATGTGCTTCATTCCGTGAGAACGCAACTCTATAGTTCTACAGTGAGATAGTGCATTTCAGCCTCAAAGGAAGCAATGTCCTCAAACGGAACATTGGTGGCACCAGGATCTAAAGCAGGCTTAAGAAGCCTTGGATGCAGTCAGTCTTTTATTAACTATCATGACCGACACAATGTGATCCATAATACTTCCATTTTGGCAGAAATTACATTCAAGCACAGGCCCCCACTAGAAGGTAGTGATGACATTCAGGTGCTGAAAACGTCTTTTTAATGCCTAAAGGAATGATTGTGAGCTTTACTTACCATATATATTGGTCAAATGATGCCCTATGCCGGAAGACTGTCTTTTTTTTTTTCTTCAGTATCGGCAATGCAGAGACAATTTGTTGCGAAACACTGCCACTGCTGGTCATTCAGTATAATCTGCAGATGGAAAAGTCCACTGTTAGCACATTTACTACAAGCAATACAAAAAAATCATGATTTTTATAAAGGGTAAACAGATCAATACTATGGAGTTTGTATTATTGTGCAAATCAGCAGTTCATTAGAAAATCAAATCTCGATTTGTGTTTTTAACCTACCATACTACTCTGAATCTCATGCCTCATTTGGCAACACCCTCTAAACAACTGTAGAAGGTACATTAGGACATAGATAGAGATCTTTTTGCCATCCAAGTGGCAGCGTACCCCTCTCACTTTATTTGTTTTAGGATATGGTACACCAGTAGCAATTAAGCCAGCTGATAAGTTGAGAGGTAGGGTTACGCTACAGTTAATGGGAATAATAAAAGCTATGAATAGCATGTTCATAATCATCATTTGAGCCAATTCCTAGCAGTTCAGCAATAGTGAAGTTGACTAATGCTCAAACTCCCGTTCGTTCAAATTTAAAGGTCTTAAAAAGTGCCCTAATTTCGTACATTTTACCATCATAGCTGTCTCTTGGGCGTCCGGTCTACCCTGCTACTCATTTCATTAGCAAGATAAATGTATCTTACTGCTTGCTAGGCAACAACAGAGTGGCCCTCACGTCAGACAACATCTTGCATTTAGCTTTATGATGTCAGCTTGCTAGGCAACAGATTGGCCCTCATGTCAGACAACATCTTGCCTTCGCTTTATGATGTCAGATCATCACCGGTCCAATTGTCCTTGTGGAAGCGGACCACACAGGAGGATGAGATATCAGAAGTTATGCAGTAGGTTGCTATCTCTATTCATGACTGCAAGGCAAGTCGGAGGTGGAATGGCAAATACTCTGAACCACTCAAAGCACTGTGGCCTTTTTTAAAGTGGGATGCAGATACAAAAACAGAGACTATCCTTACCAACAATCCTTCTTGAGTATCAGAGTCCAACATACAGAGTGCAGCGGAAGACGTTAAATGTGCTTCATTCCGTGAGATCGCAACTCTATAGTTCTACAGTGAGATAGTGCATTTCAGCATCAAAGGAAGCAATGTCCTCAAACGGAACATTGGTGGCACCAGGATCTAAAGCAGGCTTAAGAAGCCTTGGATGCAGTCAGTCTTTTATTAACTATCATGACCGACACAATGTGATCCATAATACTTCCATTTTGGCAGAAATTACATTCAAGCACAGGCCCCCACTAGAAGGTAGTGATGACATTAAGGTGCTGAAAACGTCTTTTTAATGCCTAAAGGAATGATTGTGAGCTTTACTTACCATATATATTGGTCAAATGATGCCCTATGCCGGAAGACTGTCTTTTTTTTTTCTTCAGTATCGGCAATGCAGAGACAATTTGTTGCGAAACACTGCCACTGCTGGTCATTCAGTATAATCTGCAGATGGAAAAGTCCACTGTTAGCACATTTACTACAAGCAATACAAAAAAATCATGATTTTTATAAAGGGTAAACAGATCAATACTATGGAGTTTGTATTATTGTGCAAATCAGCAGTTCATTAGAAAATCAAATCTCGATTTGTGTTTTTAACCTACCATACTACTCTGAATCTCATGCCTCATTTGGCAACACCTTCTAAACAACTGTAGAAGGTACATTAGGACATAGATAGAGATCTTTTTGCCATCCAAGTGGCAGCGTACCCCTCTCACTTTATTTGTTTTAGGATATGGTACACCAGTAGCAATTAAGACAGCTGATAAGTATAGAGGTAGGGTTACGCTACAGTTAATCTGAATAATAAAAGCTATGAATAGCATGTTCATAATCATCATTTGAGCCAATTCCTAGCAGTTCAGCAATAGTGAAGTTGACTAATGCTCAAACTCCCGTTCGTTCAAATTTAAAGGTCTTAAAAAGTGCCCTAATTTCGTACATTTTACCATCATAGCTGTCACTTGGGCGTCCGGTCTACCCTGCTACTCATTTCATTAGCAAGATAAATGTATCTTACTGCTTGCTAGGCAACAACAGAGTGGCCCTCACGTCAGACAACATCTTGCATTTAGCTTTATGATGTCAGCTTGCTAGGCAACAGATTGGCCCTCATGTCAGACAACATCTTGCCTTCGCTTTATGATGTCAGATCATCACCGGTCCAATTGTCCTTGTGGAAGCGGACCACACAGGAGGATGAGATATCAGAAGTTATGCAGTAGGTTGCTATCTCTATTCATGACCGCAAGGCAAGTCGGAGGTGGAATGGCAAATACTCTGAACCACTCAAAGCACTGTGGCCTTTTTTAAAGTGGGATGCAGATACAAAAACAGAGACTATCCTTACCAACAATCCTTCTTGAGTATCAGAGTTC
The DNA here is from genome assembly GCF_964263255.1 of Lissotriton vulgaris. NCBI lineage: Eukaryota > Metazoa > Chordata > Amphibia > Caudata > Salamandridae > Lissotriton > Lissotriton vulgaris. Next base: position 323,144,470 of record NC_141700.1, on the reverse strand, counting down.
AACATACAGAGTGCAGCGGAAGACGTTAAATGTGCTTCATTCCGTGAGAACGCAACTCTATAGTTCTACAGTGAGATAGTGCATTTCAGCCTCAAAGGAAGCAATGTCCTCAAACGGAACATTGGTGGCACCAGGATCTAAAGCAGGCTTAAGAAGCCTTGGATGCAGTCAGTCTTTTATTAACTATCATGACCGACACAATGTGATCCATAATACTTCCATTTTGGCAGAAATTACATTCAAGCACAGGCCCCCACTAGAAGGTAGTGATGACATTCAGGTGCTGAAAACGTCTTTTTAATGCCTAAAGGAATGATTGTGAGCTTTACTTACCATATATATTGGTCAAATGATGCCCTATGCCGGAAGACTGTCTTTTTTTTTTTCTTCAGTATCGGCAATGCAGAGACAATTTGTTGCGAAACACTGCCACTGCTGGTCATTCAGTATAATCTGCAGATGGAAAAGTCCACTGTTAGCACATTTACTACAAGCAATACAAAAAAATCATGATTTTTATAAAGGGTAAGCAGATCAATACTATGGAGTTTGTATTATTGTGCAAATCAGCAGTTCATTAGAAAATCAAATCTCGATTTGTGTTTTTAACCTACCATACTACTCTGAATCTCATGCCTCATTTGGCAACACCCTCTAAACAACTGTAGAAGGTACATTAGGACATAGATAGAGATCTTTTTGCCATCCAAGTGGCAGCGTACCCCTCTCACTTTATTTGTTTTAGGATATGGTACACCAGTAGCAATTAAGCCAGCTGATAAGTTGAGAGGTAGGGTTACGCTACAGTTAATCTGAATAATAAAAGCTATGAATAGCATGTTCATAATCATCATTTGAGCCAATTCCTAGCAGTTCAGCAATAGTGAAGTTGACTAATGCTCAAACTCCCGTTCGTTCAAATTTAAAGGTCTTAAAAAGTGCCCTAATTTCATACATTTTACCATCATAGCTGTCACTTGGGCGTCCGGTCTACCCTGCTACTCATTTCATTAGCAAGATAAATGTATCTTACTGCTTGCTAGGCAACAACAGAGTGGCCCTCACGTCAGACAACATCTTGCATTTAGCTTTATGATCTCAGCTTGCTAGGCAACAGATTGGCCCTCATGTCAGACAACATCTTGCCTTCGCTTTATGATGTCAGATCATCACTGGTCCAATTGTCCTTGTGGAAGCGGACCACACAGGAGGATGAGATATCAGAAGTTATGCAGTAGGTTGCTATCTCTATTCATGACCGCAAGGCAAGTCGGAGGTGGAATGGCAAATACTCTGAACCACTCAAAGCACTGTGGCCTTTTTTAAAGTGGGATGCAGATACAAAAACAGAGACTATCCTTACCAACAATCCTTCTTGAGTATCAGAGTTCAACATACAGAGTGCAGCGGAAGACGTTAAATGTGCTTCATTCCGTGAGAACGCAACTCTATAGTTCTACAGTGAGATAGTGCATTTCAGCCTCAAAGGAAGCAATGTCCTCAAACGGAACATTGGTGGCACCAGGATCTAAAGCAGGCTTAAGAAGCCTTGGATGCAGTCAGTCTTTTATTAACTATCATGACCGACACAATGTGATCCATAATACTTCCATTTTGGCAGAAATTACATTCAAGCACAGGCCCCCACTAGAAGGTAGTGATGACATTCAGGTGCTGAAAACGTCTTTTTAATGCCTAAAGGAATGATTGTGAGCTTTACTTACCATATATATTGGTCAAATGATGCCCTATGCCGGAAGACTGTCTTTTTTTTTTTCTTCAGTATCGGCAATGCAGAGACAATTTGTTGCGAAACACTGCCACTGCTGGTCATTCAGTATAATCTGCAGATGGAAAAGTCCACTGTTAGCACATTTACTACAAGCAATACAAAAAAATCATGATTTTTATAAAGGGTAAGCAGATCAATACTATGGAGTTTGTATTATTGTGCAAATCAGCAGTTCATTAGAAAATCAAATCTCGATTTGTGTTTTTAACCTACCATACTACTCTGAATCTCATGCCTCATTTGGCAACACCCTCTAAACAACTGTAGAAGGTACATTAGGACATAGATAGAGATCTTTTTGCCATCCAAGTGGCAGCGTACCCCTCTCACTTTATTTGTTTTAGGATATGGTACACCAGTAGCAATTAAGCCAGCTGATAAGTTGAGAGGTAGGGTTACGCTACAGTTAATGGGAATAATAAAAGCTATGAATAGCATGTTCATAATCATCATTTGAGCCAATTCCTAGCAGTTCAGCAATAGTGAAGTTGACTAATGCTCAAACTCCCATTCGTTCAAATTTAAAGGTCTTAAAAAGTGCCCTAATTTCGTACATTTTACCATCATAGCTGTCACTTGGGCGTCCGGTCTACCCTGCTACTCATTTCATTAGCAAGATAAATGTATCTTACTGCTTGCTAGGCAACAACAGAGTGGCCCTCACGTCAGACAACATCTTGCATTTAGCTTTATGATGTCAGCTTGCTAGGCAACAGATTGGCCCTCATGTCAGACAACATCTTGCCTTCGCTTTATGATGTCAGATCATCACCGGTCCAATTGTCCTTGTGGAAGCGGACCACACAGGAGGATGAGATATCAGAAGTTATGCAGTAGGTTGCTATCTCTATTCATGACTGCAAGGCAAGTCGGAGGTGGAATGGCAAATACTCTGAACCACTCAAAGCACTGTGGCCTTTTTTAAAGTGGGATGCAGATACAAAAACAGAGACTATCCTTACCAACAATCCTTCTTGAGTATCAGAGTCCAACATACAGAGTGCAGCGGAAGACGTTAAATGTGCTTCATTCCGTGAGAACGCAACTCTATAGTTCTACAGTGAGATAGTGCATTTCAGCCTCAAAGGAAGCAATGTCCTCAAACGGAACATTGGTGGCACCAGGATCTAAAGCAGGCTTAAGAAGCCTTGGATGCAGTCAGTCTTTTATTAACTATCATGACCGACACAATGTGATCCATAATACTTCCATTTTGGCAGAAATTACATTCAAGCACAGGCCCCCACTAGAAGGTAGTGATGACATTCAGGTGCTGAAAACGTCTTTTTAATGCCTAAAGGAATGATTGTGAGCTTTACTTACCATATATATTGGTCAAATGATGCCCTATGCCGGAAGACTGTCTTTTTTTTTTTCTTCAGTATCGGCAATGCAGAGACAATTTGTTGCGAAACACTGCCACTGCTGGTCATTCAGTATAATCTGCAGATGGAAAAGTCCACTGTTAGCACATTTACTACAAGCAATACAAAAAAATCATGATTTTTATAAAGGGTAAACAGATCAATACTATGGAGTTTGTATTATTGTGCAAATCAGCAGTTCATTAGAAAATCAAATCTCGATTTGTGTTTTTAACCTACCATACTACTCTGAATCTCATGCCTCATTTGGCAACACCCTCTAAACAACTGTAGAAGGTACATTAGGACATAGATAGAGATCTTTTTGCCATCCAAGTGGCAGCGTACCCCTCTCACTTTATTTGTTTTAGGATATGGTACACCAGTAGCAATTAAGCCAGCTGATAAGTTGAGAGGTAGGGTTACGCTACAGTTAATGGGAATAATAAAAGCTATGAATAGCATGTTCATAATCATCATTTGAGCCAATTCCTAGCAGTTCAGCAATAGTGAAGTTGACTAATGCTCAAACTCCCGTTCGTTCAAATTTAAAGGTCTTAAAAAGTGCCCTAATTTCGTACATTTTACCATCATAGCTGTCACTTGGGCGTCCGGTCTACCCTGCTACTCATTTCATTAGCAAGATAAATGTATCTTACTGCTTGCTAGGCAACAACAGAGTGGCCCTCACGTCAGACAACATCTTGCATTTAGCTTTATGATGTCAGCTTGCTAGGCAACAGATTGGCCCTCATGTCAGACAACATCTTGCCTTCGCTTTATGATGTCAGATCATCACCGGTCCAATTGTCCTTGTGGAAGCGGACCACACAGGAGGATGAGATATCAGAAGTTATGCAGTAGGTTGCTATCTCTATTCATGACTGCAAGGCAAGTCGGAGGTGGAATGGCAAATACTCTGAACCACTCAAAGCACTGTGGCCTTTTTTAAAGTGGGATGCAGATACAAAAACAGAGACTATCCTTACCAACAATCCTTCTTGAGTATCAGAGTCCAACATACAGAGTGCAGCGGAAGACGTTAAATGTGCTTCATTCCGTGAGAACGCAACTCTATAGTTCTACAGTGAGATAGTGCATTTCAGCCTCAAAGGAAGCAATGTCCTCAAACGGAACATTGGTGGCACCAGGATCTAAAGCAGGCTTAAGAAGCCTTGGATGCAGTCAGTCTTTTATTAACTATCATGACCGACACAATGTGATCCATAATACTTCCATTTTGGCAGAAATTACATTCAAGCACAGGCCCCCACTAGAAGGTAGTGATGACATTAAGGTGCTGAAAACGTCTTTTTAATGCCTAAAGGAATGATTGTGAGCTTTACTTACCATATATATTGGTCAAATGATGCCCTATGCCGGAAGACTGTCTTTTTTTTTTCTTCAGTATCGGCAATGCAGAGACAATTTGTTGCCAAACACTGCCACTGCTGGTCATTCAGTATAATCTGCAGATGGAAAAGTCCACTGTTAGCACATTTACTACAAGCAATACAAAAAAATCATGATTTTTATAAAGGGTAAACAGATCAATACTATGGAGTTTGTATTATTGTGCAAATCAGCAGTTCATTAGAAAATCAAATCTCGATTTGTGTTTTTAACCTACCATACTACTCTGAATCTCATGCCTCATTTGGCAACACCCTCTAAACAACTGTAGAAGGTACATTAGGACATAGATAGAGATCTTTTTGCCATCCAAGTGGCAGCGTACCCCTCTCACTTTATTTGTTTTAGGATATGGTACACCAGTAGCAATTAAGCCAGCTGATAAGTTGAGAGGTAGGGTTACGCTACAGTTAATGGGAATAATAAAAGCTATGAATAGCATGTTCATAATCATCATTTGAGCCAATTCCTAGCAGTTCAGCAATAGTGAAGTTGACTAATGCTCAAACTCCCGTTCGTTCAAATTTAAAGGTCTTAAAAAGTGCCCTAATTTCGTACATTTTACCATCATAGCTGTCTCTTGGGCGTCCGGTCTACCCTGCTACTCATTTCATTAGCAAGATAAATGTATCTTACTGCTTGCTAGGCAACAACAGAGTGGCCCTCACGTCAGACAACATCTTGCATTTAGCTTTATGATGTCAGCTTGCTAGGCAACAGATTGGCCCTCATGTCAGACAACATCTTGCCTTCGCTTTATGATGTCAGATCATCACCGGTCCAATTGTCCTTGTGGAAGCGGACCACACAGGAGGATGAGATATCAGAAGTTATGCAGTAGGTTGCTATCTCTATTCATGACTGCAAGGCAAGTCGGAGGTGGAATGGCAAATACTCTGAACCACTCAAAGCACTGTGGCCTTTTTTAAAGTGGGATGCAGATACAAAAACAGAGACTATCCTTACCAACAATCCTTCTTGAGTATCAGAGTCCAACATACAGAGTGCAGCGGAAGACGTTAAATGTGCTTCATTCCGTGAGATCGCAACTCTATAGTTCTACAGTGAGATAGTGCATTTCAGCATCAAAGGAAGCAATGTCCTCAAACGGAACATTGGTGGCACCAGGATCTAAAGCAGGCTTAAGAAGCCTTGGATGCAGTCAGTCTTTTATTAACTATCATGACCGACACAATGTGATCCATAATACTTCCATTTTGGCAGAAATTACATTCAAGCACAGGCCCCCACTAGAAGGTAGTGATGACATTAAGGTGCTGAAAACGTCTTTTTAATGCCTAAAGGAATGATTGTGAGCTTTACTTACCATATATATTGGTCAAATGATGCCCTATGCCGGAAGACTGTCTTTTTTTTTTCTTCAGTATCGGCAATGCAGAGACAATTTGTTGCGAAACACTGCCACTGCTGGTCATTCAGTATAATCTGCAGATGGAAAAGTCCACTGTTAGCACATTTACTACAAGCAATACAAAAAAATCATGATTTTTATAAAGGGTAAACAGATCAATACTATGGAGTTTGTATTATTGTGCAAATCAGCAGTTCATTAGAAAATCAAATCTCGATTTGTGTTTTTAACCTACCATACTACTCTGAATCTCATGCCTCATTTGGCAACACCTTCTAAACAACTGTAGAAGGTACATTAGGACATAGATAGAGATCTTTTTGCCATCCAAGTGGCAGCGTACCCCTCTCACTTTATTTGTTTTAGGATATGGTACACCAGTAGCAATTAAGACAGCTGATAAGTATAGAGGTAGGGTTACGCTACAGTTAATCTGAATAATAAAAGCTATGAATAGCATGTTCATAATCATCATTTGAGCCAATTCCTAGCAGTTCAGCAATAGTGAAGTTGACTAATGCTCAAACTCCCGTTCGTTCAAATTTAAAGGTCTTAAAAAGTGCCCTAATTTCGTACATTTTACCATCATAGCTGTCACTTGGGCGTCCGGTCTACCCTGCTACTCATTTCATTAGCAAGATAAATGTATCTTACTGCTTGCTAGGCAACAACAGAGTGGCCCTCACGTCAGACAACATCTTGCATTTAGCTTTATGATGTCAGCTTGCTAGGCAACAGATTGGCCCTCATGTCAGACAACATCTTGCCTTCGCTTTATGATGTCAGATCATCACCGGTCCAATTGTCCTTGTGGAAGCGGACCACACAGGAGGATGAGATATCAGAAGTTATGCAGTAGGTTGCTATCTCTATTCATGACCGCAAGGCAAGTCGGAGGTGGAATGGCAAATACTCTGAACCACTCAAAGCACTGTGGCCTTTTTTAAAGTGGGATGCAGATACAAAAACAGAGACTATCCTTACCAACAATCCTTCTTGAGTATCAGAGTTCAACATACAGAGTGCAGCGGAAGACGTTAAATGTGCTTCATTCCGTGAGAACGCAACTCTATAGTTCTACAGTGAGATAGTGCATTTCAGCCTCAAAGGAAGCAATGTCCTCAAACGGAACATTGGTGGCACCAGGATCTAAAGCAGGCTTAAGAAGCCTTGGATGCAGTCAGTCTTTTATTAACTATCATGACCGACACAATGTGATCCATAATACTTCCATTTTGGCAGAAATTACATTCAAGCACAGGCCCCCACTAGAAGGTAGTGATGACATTCAGGTGCTGAAAACGTCTTTTTAATGCCTAAAGGAATGATTGTGAGCTTTACTTACCATATATATTGGTCAAATGATGCCCTATGCCGGAAGACTGTCTTTTTTTTTTTCTTCAGTATCGGCAATGCAGAGACAATTTGTTGCGAAACACTGCCACTGCTGGTCATTCAGTATAATCTGCAGATGGAAAAGTCCACTGTTAGCACATTTACTACAAGCAATACAAAAAAATCATGATTTTTATAAAGGGTAAGCAGATCAATACTATGGAGTTTGTATTATTGTGCAAATCAGCAGTTCATTAGAAAATCAAATCTCGATTTGTGTTTTTAACCTACCATACTACTCTGAATCTCATGCCTCATTTGGCAACACCCTCTAAACAACTGTAGAAGGTACATTAGGACATAGATAGAGATCTTTTTGCCATCCAAGTGGCAGCGTACCCCTCTCACTTTATTTGTTTTAGGATATGGTACACCAGTAGCAATTAAGCCAGCTGATAAGTTGAGAGGTAGGGTTACGCTACAGTTAATCTGAATAATAAAAGCTATGAATAGCATGTTCATAATCATCATTTGAGCCAATTCCTAGCAGTTCAGCAATAGTGAAGTTGACTAATGCTCAAACTCCCGTTCGTTCAAATTTAAAGGTCTTAAAAAGTGCCCTAATTTCATACATTTTACCATCATAGCTGTCACTTGGGCGTCCGGTCTACCCTGCTACTCATTTCATTAGCAAGATAAATGTATCTTACTGCTTGCTAGGCAACAACAGAGTGGCCCTCACGTCAGACAACATCTTGCATTTAGCTTTATGATCTCAGCTTGCTAGGCAACAGATTGGCCCTCATGTCAGACAACATCTTGCCTTCGCTTTATGATGTCAGATCATCACTGGTCCAATTGTCCTTGTGGAAGCGGACCACACAGGAGGATGAGATATCAGAAGTTATGCAGTAGGTTGCTATCTCTATTCATGACCGCAAGGCAAGTCGGAGGTGGAATGGCAAATACTCTGAACCACTCAAAGCACTGTGGCCTTTTTTAAAGTGGGATGCAGATACAAAAACAGAGACTATCCTTACCAACAATCCTTCTTGAGTATCAGAGTTCAACATACAGAGTGCAGCGGAAGACGTTAAATGTGCTTCATTCCGTGAGAACGCAACTCTATAGTTCTACAGTGAGATAGTGCATTTCAGCCTCAAAGGAAGCAATGTCCTCAAACGGAACATTGGTGGCACCAGGATCTAAAGCAGGCTTAAGAAGCCTTGGATGCAGTCAGTCTTTTATTAACTATCATGACCGACACAATGTGATCCATAATACTTCCATTTTGGCAGAAATTACATTCAAGCACAGGCCCCCACTAGAAGGTAGTGATGACATTCAGGTGCTGAAAACGTCTTTTTAATGCCTAAAGGAATGATTGTGAGCTTTACTTACCATATATATTGGTCAAATGATGCCCTATGCCGGAAGACTGTCTTTTTTTTTTTCTTCAGTATCGGCAATGCAGAGACAATTTGTTGCGAAACACTGCCACTGCTGGTCATTCAGTATAATCTGCAGATGGAAAAGTCCACTGTTAGCACATTTACTACAAGCAATACAAAAAAATCATGATTTTTATAAAGGGTAAGCAGATCAATACTATGGAGTTTGTATTATTGTGCAAATCAGCAGTTCATTAGAAAATCAAATCTCGATTTGTGTTTTTAACCTACCATACTACTCTGAATCTCATGCCTCATTTGGCAACACCCTCTAAACAACTGTAGAAGGTACATTAGGACATAGATAGAGATCTTTTTGCCATCCAAGTGGCAGCGTACCCCTCTCACTTTATTTGTTTTAGGATATGGTACACCAGTAGCAATTAAGCCAGCTGATAAGTTGAGAGGTAGGGTTACGCTACAGTTAATGGGAATAATAAAAGCTATGAATAGCATGTTCATAATCATCATTTGAGCCAATTCCTAGCAGTTCAGCAATAGTGAAGTTGACTAATGCTCAAACTCCCGTTCGTTCAAATTTAAAGGTCTTAAAAAGTGCCCTAATTTCGTACATTTTACCATCATAGCTGTCACTTGGGCGTCCGGTCTACCCTGCTACTCATTTCATTAGCAAGATAAATGTATCTTACTGCTTGCTAGGCAACAACAGAGTGGCCCTCACGTCAGACAACATCTTGCATTTAGCTTTATGATGTCAGCTTGCTAGGCAACAGATTGGCCCTCATGTCAGACAACATCTTGCCTTCGCTTTATGATGTCAGATCATCACCGGTCCAATTGTCCTTGTGGAAGCGGACCACACAGGAGGATGAGATATCAGAAGTTATGCAGTAGGTTGCTATCTCTATTCATGACCGCAAGGCAAGTCGGAGGTGGAATGGCAAATACTCTGAACCACTCAAAGCACTGTGGCCTTTTTTAAAGTGGGATGCAGATACAAAAACAGAGACTATCCTTACCAACAATCCTTCTTGAGTATAAGAGTCCAACAAACAGAGTGCAGCGGAAGACGTTAAATGTGCTTCATTCCGTGAGAACGCAACTCTATAGTTCTACAGTGAGATAGTGCATTTCAGCCTCAAAGGAAGCAATGTCCTCAAACGGAACATTGGTGGCACCAGGATCTAAAGCAGGCTTAAGAAGCCTTGGATGCAGTCAGTCTTTTATTAACTATCATGACCGACACAATGTGATCCATAATACTTCCATTTTGGCAGAAATTACATTCAAGCACAGGCCCCCACTAGAAGGTAGTGATGACATTAAGGTGCTGAAAACGTCTTTTTAATGCCTAAAGGAATGATTGTGAGCTTTACTTACCATATATATTGGTCAAATGATGCCCTATGCCGGAAGACTGTCTTTTTTTTTTCTTCAGTATCGGCAATGCAGAGACAATTTGTTGCGAAACACTGCCACTGCTGGTCATTCAGTATAATCTGCAGATGGAAAAGTCCACTGTTAGCACATTTACTACAAGCAATACAAAAAAATCATGATTTTTATAAAGGGTAAACAGATCAATACTATGGAGTTTGTATTATTGTGCAAATCAGCAGTTCATTAGAAAATCAAATCTCGATTTGTGTTTTTAACCTACCATACTACTCTGAATCTCATGCCTCATTTGGCAACACCCTCTAAACAACTGTAGAAGGTACATTAGGACATAGATAGAGATCTTTTTGCCATCCAAGTGGCAGCGTACCCCTCTCACTTTATTTGTTTTAGGATATGGTACACCAGTAGCAATTAAGCCAGCTGATAAGTTGAGAGGTAGGGTTACGCTACAGTTAATGGGAATAATAAAAGCTATGAATAGCATGTTCATAATCATCATTTGAGCCAATTCCTAGCAGTTCAGCAATAGTGAAGTTGACTAATGCTCAAACTCCCGTTCGTTCAAATTTAAAGGTCTTAAAAAGTGCCCTAATTTCGTACATTTTACCATCATAGCTGTCACTTGGGCGTCCGGTCTACCCTGCTACTCATTTCATTAGCAAGATAAATGTATCTTACTGCTTGCTAGGCAACAACAGAGTGGCCCTCACGTCAGACAACATCTTGCATTTAGCTTTATGATGTCAGCTTGCTAGGCAACAGATTGGCCCTCATGTCAGACAACATCTTGCCTTCGCTTTATGATGTCAGATCATCACCGGTCCAATTGTCCTTGTGGAAGCGGACCACACAGGAGGATGAGATATCAGAAGTTATGCAGTAGGTTGCTATCTCTATTCATGACTGCAAGGCAAGTCGGAGGTGGAATGGCAAATACTCTGAACCACTCAAAGCACTGTGGCCTTTTTTAAAGTGGGATGCAGATACAAAAACAGAGACTATCCTTACCAACAATCCTTCTTGAGTATCAGAGTCCAACATACAGAGTGCAGCGGAAGACGTTAAATGTGCTTCATTCCGTGAGATCGCAACTCTATAGTTCTACAGTGAGATAGTGCATTTCAGCATCAAAGGAAGCAATGTCCTCAAACGGAACATTGGTGGCACCAGGATCTAAAGCAGGCTTAAGAAGCCTTGGATGCAGTCAGTCTTTTATTAACTATCATGACCGACACAATGTGATCCATAATACTTCCATTTTGGCAGAAATTACATTCAAGCACAGGCCCCCACTAGAAGGTAGTGATGACATTAAGGTGCTGAAAACGTCTTTTTAATGCCTAAAGGAATGATTGTGAGCTTTACTTACCATATATATTGGTCAAATGATGCCCTATGCCGGAAGACTGTCTTTTTTTTTTCTTCAGTATCGGCAATGCAGAGACAATTTGTTGCGAAACACTGCCACTGCTGGTCATTCAGTATAATCTGCAGATGGAAAAGTCCACTGTTAGCACATTTACTACAAGCAATACAAAAAAATCATGATTTTTATAAAGGGTAAACAGATCAATACTATGGAGTTTGTATTATTGTGCAAATCAGCAGTTCATTAGAAAATCAAATCTCGATTTGTGTTTTTAACCTACCATACTACTCTGAATCTCATGCCTCATTTGGCAACACCTTCTAAACAACTGTAGAAGGTACATTAGGACATAGATAGAGATCTTTTTGCCATCCAAGTGGCAGCGTACCCCTCTCACTTTATTTGTTTTAGGATATGGTACACCAGTAGCAATTAAGCCAGCTGATAAGTTGAGAGGTAGGGTTACGCTACAGTTAATCTGAATAATAAAAGCTATGAATAGCATGTTCATAATCATCATTTGAGCCAATTCCTAGCAGTTCAGCAATAGTGAAGTTGACTAATGCTCAAACTCCCGTTCGTTCAAATTTAAAGGTCTTAAAAAGTGCCCTAATTTCGTACATTTTACCATCATAGCTGTCACTTGGGCGTCCGGTCTACCCTGCTACTCATTTCATTAGCAAGATAAATGTATCTTACTGCTTGCTAGGCAACAACAGAGTGGCCCTCACGTCAGACAACATCTTGCATTTAGCTTTATGATGTCAGCTTGCTAGGCAACAGATTGGCCCTCATGTCAGACAACATCTTGCCTTCGCTTTATGATGTCAGATCATCACCGGTCCAATTGTCCTTGTGGAAGCGGACCACACAGGAGGATGAGATATCAGAAGTTATGCAGTAGGTTGCTATCTCTATTCATGACCGCAAGGCAAGTCGGAGGTGGAATGGCAAATACTCTGAACCACTCAAAGCACTGTGGCCTTTTTTAAAGTGGGATGCAGATACAAAAACAGAGACTATCCTTACCAACAATCCTTCTTGAGTATCAGAGTTCAACATACAGAGTGCAGCGGAAGACGTTAAATGTGCTTCATTCCGTGAGAACGCAACTCTATAGTTCTACAGTGAGATAGTGCATTTCAGCCTCAAAGGAAGCAATGTCCTCAAACGGAACATTGGTGGCACCAGGATCTAAAGCAGGCTTAAGAAGCCTTGGATGCAGTCAGTCTTTTATTAACTATCATGACCGACACAATGTGATCCATAATACTTCCATTTTGGCAGAAATTACATTCAAGCACAGGCCCCCACTAGAAGGTAGTGATGACATTCAGGTGCTGAAAACGTCTTTTTAATGCCTAAAGGAATGATTGTGAGCTTTACTTACCATATATATTGGTCAAATGATGCCCTATGCCGGAAGACTGTCTTTTTTTTTTTCTTCAGTATCGGCAATGCAGAGACAATTTGTTGCGAAACACTGCCACTGCTGGTCATTCAGTATAATCTGCAGATGGAAAAGTCCACTGTTAGCACATTTACTACAAGCAATACAAAAAAATCATGATTTTTATAAAGGGTAAACAGATCAATACTATGGAGTTTGTATTATTGTGAAAATCAGCAGTTCATTAGAAAATCAAATCTCGATTTGTGTTTTTAACCTACCATACTACTCTGAATCTCATGCCTCATTTGGCAACACCCTCTAAACAACTGTAGAAGGTACATTAGGACATAGATAGAGATCTTTTTGCCATCCAAGTGGCAGCGTACCCCTCTCACTTTATTTGTTTTAGGATATGGTACACCAGTAGCAATTAAGCCAGCTGATAAGTTGAGAGGTAGGGTTACGCTACAGTTAATCTGAATAATAAAAGCTATGAATAGCATGTTCATAATCATCATTTGAGCCAATTCCTAGCAGTTCAGCAATAGTGAAGTTGACTAATGCTCAAACTCCCGTTCGTTCAAATTTAAAGGTCTTAAAAAGTGCCCTAATTTCATACATTTTACCATCATAGCTGTCACTTGGGCGTCCGGTCTACCCTGCTACTCATTTCATTAGCAAGATAAATGTATCTTACTGCTTGCTAGGCAACAACAGAGTGGCCCTCACGTCAGACAACATCTTGCATTTAGCTTTATGATCTCAGCTTGCTAGGCAACAGATTGGCCCTCATGTCAGACAACATCTTGCCTTCGCTTTATGATGTCAGATCATCACTGGTCCAATTGTCCTTGTGGAAGCGGACCACACAGGAGGATGAGATATCAGAAGTTATGCAGTAGGTTGCTATCTCTATTCATGACCGAAAGGCAAGTCGGAGGTGGAATGGCAAATACTCTGAACCACTCAAAGCACTGTGGCCTTTTTTAAAGTGGGATGCAGATACAAAAACAGAGACTATCCTTACCAACAATCCTTCTTGAGTATCAGAGTTCAACATACAGAGTGCAGCGGAAGACGTTAAATGTGCTTCATTCCGTGAGAACGCAACTCTATAGTTCTACAGTGAGATAGTGCATTTCAGCCTCAAAGGAAGCAATGTCCTCAAACGGAACATTGGTGGCACCAGGATCTAAAGCAGGCTTAAGAAGCCTTGGATGCAGTCAGTCTTTTATTAACTATCATGACCGACACAATGTGATCCATAATACTTCCATTTTGGCAGAAATTACATTCAAGCACAGGCCCCCACTAGAAGGTAGTGATGACATTCAGGTGCTGAAAACGTCTTTTTAATGCCTAAAGGAATGATTGTGAGCTTTACTTACCATATATATTGGTCAAATGATGCCCTATGCCGGAAGACTGTCTTTTTTTTTTTCTTCAGTATCGGCAATGCAGAGACAATTTGTTGCGAAACACTGCCACTGCTGGTCATTCAGTATAATCTGCAGATGGAAAAGTCCACTGTTAGCACATTTACTACAAGCAATACAAAAAAATCATGATTTTTATAAAGGGTAAGCAGATCAATACTATGGAGTTTGTATTATTGTGCAAATCAGCAGTTCATTAGAAAATCAAATCTCGATTTGTGTTTTTAACCTACCATACTACTCTGAATCTCATGCCTCATTTGGCAACACCCTCTAAACAACTGTAGAAGGTACATTAGGACATAGATAGAGATCTTTTTGCCATCCAAGTGGCAGCGTACCCCTCTCACTTTATTTGTTTTAGGATATGGTACACCAGTAGCAATTAAGCCAGCTGATAAGTTGAGAGGTAGGGTTACGCTACAGTTAATGGGAATAATAAAAGCTATGAATAGCATGTTCATAATCATCATTTGAGCCAATTCCTAGCAGTTCAGCAATAGTGAAGTTGACTAATGCTCAAACTCCCGTTCGTTCAAATTTAAAGGTCTTAAAAAGTGCCCTAATTTCGTACATTTTACCATCATAGCTGTCACTTGGGCGTCCGGTCTACCCTGCTACTCATTTCATTAGCAAGATAAATGTATCTTACTGCTTGCTAGGCAACAACAGAGTGGCCCTCACGTCAGACAACATCTTGCATTTAGCTTTATGATGTCAGCTTGCTAGGCAACAGATTGGCCCTCATGTCAGACAACATCTTGCCTTCGCTTTATGATGTCAGATCATCACCGGTCCAATTGTCCTTGTGGAAGCGGACCACACAGGAGGATGAGATATCAGAAGTTATGCAGTAGGTTGCTATCTCTATTCATGACCGCAAGGCAAGTCGGAGGTGGAATGGCAAATACTCTGAACCACTCAAAGCACTGTGGCCTTTTTTAAAGTGGGATGCAGATACAAAAACAGAGACTATCCTTACCAACAATCCTTCTTGAGTATAAGAGTCCAACAAACAGAGTGCAGCGGAAGACGTTAAATGTGCTTCATTCCGTGAGAACGCAACTCTATAGTTCTACAGTGAGATAGTGCATTTCAGCCTCAAAGGAAGCAATGTCCTCAAACGGAACATTGGTGGCACCAGGATCTAAAGCAGGCTTAAGAAGCCTTGGATGCAGTCAGTCTTTTATTAACTATCATGACCGACACAATGTGATCCATAATACTTCCATTTTGGCAGAAATTACATTCAAGCACAGGCCCCCACTAGAAGGTAGTGATGACATTAAGGTGCTGAAAACGTCTTTTTAATGCCTAAAGGAATGATTGTGAGCTTTACTTACCATATATATTGGTCAAATGATGCCCTATGCCGGAAGACTGTCTTTTTTTTTTCTTCAGTATCGGCAATGCAGAGACAATTTGTTGCGAAACACTGCCACTGCTGGTCATTCAGTATAATCTGCAGATGGAAAAGTCCACTGTTAGCACATTTACTACAAGCAATACAAAAAAATCATGATTTTTATAAAGGGTAAACAGATCAATACTATGGAGTTTGTATTATTGTGCAAATCAGCAGTTCATTAGAAAATCAAATCTCGATTTGTGTTTTTAACCTACCATACTACTCTGAATCTCATGCCTCATTTGGCAACACCCTCTAAACAACTGTAGAAGGTACATTAGGACATAGATAGAGATCTTTTTGCCATCCAAGTGGCAGCGTACCCCTCTCACTTTATTTGTTTTAGGATATGGTACACCAGTAGCAATTAAGCCAGCTGATAAGTTGAGAGGTAGGGTTACGCTACAGTTAATGGGAATAATAAAAGCTATGAATAGCATGTTCATAATCATCATTTGAGCCAATTCCTAGCAGTTCAGCAATAGTGAAGTTGACTAATGCTCAAACTCCCGTTCGTTCAAATTTAAAGGTCTTAAAAAGTGCCCTAATTTCGTACATTTTACCATCATAGCTGTCACTTGGGCGTCCGGTCTACCCTGCTACTCATTTCATTAGCAAGATAAATGTATCTTACTGCTTGCTAGGCAACAACAGAGTGGCCCTCACGTCAGACAACATCTTGCATTTAGCTTTATGATGTCAGCTTGCTAGGCAACAGATTGGCCCTCATGTCAGACAACATCTTGCCTTCGCTTTATGATGTCAGATCATCACCGGTCCAATTGTCCTTGTGGAAGCGGACCACACAGGAGGATGAGATATCAGAAGTTATGCAGTAGGTTGCTATCTCTATTCATGACTGCAAGGCAAGTCGGAGGTGGAATGGCAAATACTCTGAACCACTCAAAGCACTGTGGCCTTTTTTAAAGTGGGATGCAGATACAAAAACAGAGACTATCCTTACCAACAATCCTTCTTGAGTATCAGAGTCCAACATACAGAGTGCAGCGGAAGACGTTAAATGTGCTTCATTCCGTGAGATCGCAACTCTATAGTTCTACAGTGAGATAGTGCATTTCAGCATCAAAGGAAGCAATGTCCTCAAACGGAACATTGGTGGCACCAGGATCTAAAGCAGGCTTAAGAAGCCTTGGATGCAGTCAGTCTTTTATTAACTATCATGACCGACACAATGTGATCCATAATACTTCCATTTTGGCAGAAATTACATTCAAGCACAGGCCCCCACTAGAAGGTAGTGATGACATTAAGGTGCTGAAAACGTCTTTTTAATGCCTAAAGGAATGATTGTGAGCTTTACTTACCATATATATTGGTCAAATGATGCCCTATGCCGGAAGACTGTCTTTTTTTTTTCTTCAGTATCGGCAATGCAGAGACAATTTGTTGCGAAACACTGCCACTGCTGGTCATTCAGTATAATCTGCAGATGGAAAAGTCCACTGTTAGCACATTTACTACAAGCAATACAAAAAAATCATGATTTTTATAAAGGGTAAACAGATCAATACTATGGAGTTTGTATTATTGTGCAAATCAGCAGTTCATTAGAAAATCAAATCTCGATTTGTGTTTTTAACCTACCATACTACTCTGAATCTCATGCCTCATTTGGCAACACCTTCTAAACAACTGTAGAAGGTACATTAGGACATAGATAGAGATCTTTTTGCCATCCAAGTGGCAGCGTACCCCTCTCACTTTATTTGTTTTAGGATATGGTACACCAGTAGCAATTAAGCCAGCTGATAAGTTGAGAGGTAGGGTTACGCTACAGTTAATCTGAATAATAAAAGCTATGAATAGCATGTTCATAATCATCATTTGAGCCAATTCCTAGCAGTTCAGCAATAGTGAAGTTGACTAATGCTCAAACTCCCGTTCGTTCAAATTTAAAGGTCTTAAAAAGTGCCCTAATTTCGTACATTTTACCATCATAGCTGTCACTTGGGCGTCCGGTCTACCCTGCTACTCATTTCATTAGCAAGATAAATGTATCTTACTGCTTGCTAGGCAACAACAGAGTGGCCCTCACGTCAGACAACATCTTGCATTTAGCTTTATGATGTCAGCTTGCTAGGCAACAGATTGGCCCTCATGTCAGACAACATCTTGCCTTCGCTTTATGATGTCAGATCATCACCGGTCCAATTGTCCTTGTGGAAGCGGACCACACAGGAGGATGAGATATCAGAAGTTATGCAGTAGGTTGCTATCTCTATTCATGACCGCAAGGCAAGTCGGAGGTGGAATGGCAAATACTCTGAACCACTCAAAGCACTGTGGCCTTTTTTAAAGTGGGATGCAGATACAAAAACAGAGACTATCCTTACCAACAATCCTTCTTGAGTATCAGAGTTCAACATACAGAGTGCAGCGGAAGACGTTAAATGTGCTTCATTCCGTGAGAACGCAACTCTATAGTTCTACAGTGAGATAGTGCATTTCAGCCTCAAAGGAAGCAATGTCCTCAAACGGAACATTGGTGGCACCAGGATCTAAAGCAGGCTTAAGAAGCCTTGGATGCAGTCAGTCTTTTATTAACTATCATGACCGACACAATGTGATCCATAATACTTCCATTTTGGCAGAAATTACATTCAAGCACAGGCCCCCACTAGAAGGTACTGATGACATTCAGGTGCTGAAAACGTCTTTTTAATGCCTAAAGGAATGATTGTGAGCTTTACTTACCATATATATTGGTCAAATGATGCCCTATGCCGGAAGACTGTCTTTTTTTTTTTCTTCAGTATCGGCAATGCAGAGACAATTTGTTGCGAAACACTGCCACTGCTGGTCATTCAGTATAATCTGCAGATGGAAAAGTCCACTGTTAGCACATTTACTACAAGCAATACAAAAAAATCATGATTTTTATAAAGGGTAAGCAGATCAATACTATGGAGTTTGTATTATTGTGCAAATCAGCAGTTCATTAGAAAATCAAATCTCGATTTGTGTTTTTAACCTACCATACTACTCTGAATCTCATGCCTCATTTGGCAACACCTTCTAAACAACTGTAGAAGGTACATTAGGACATAGATAGAGATCTTTTTGCCATCCAAGTGGCAGCGTACCCCTCTCACTTTATTTGTTTTAGGATATGGTACACCAGTAGCAATTAAGCCAGCTGATAAGTTGAGAGGTAGGGTTACGCTACAGTTAATCTGAATAATAAAAGCTATGAATAGCATGTTCATAATCATCATTTGAGCCAATTCCTAGCAGTTCAGCAATAGTGAAGTTGACTAATGCTCAAACTCCCGTTCGTTCAAATTTAAAGGTCTTAAAAAGTGCCCTAATTTCGTACATTTTACCATCATAGCTGTCACTTGGGCGTCCGGTCTACCCTGCTACTCATTTCATTAGCAAGATAAATGTATCTTACTGCTTGCTAGGCAACAACAGAGTGGCCCTCACGTCAGACAACATCTTGCATTTAGCTTTATGATGTCAGCTTGCTAGGCAACAGATTGGCCCTCATGTCAGACAACATCTTGCCTTCGCTTTATGATGTCAGATCATCACCGGTCCAATTGTCCTTGTGGAAGCGGACCACACAGGAGGATGAGATATCAGAAGTTATGCAGTAGGTTGCTATCTCTATTCATGACCGCAAGGCAAGTCGGAGGTGGAATGGCAAATACTCTGAACCACTCAAAGCACTGTGGCCTTTTTTAAAGTGGGATGCAGATACAAAAACAGAGACTATCCTTACCAACAATCCTTCTTGAGTATCAGAGTTCAACATACAGAGTGCAGCGGAAGACGTTAAATGTGCTTCATTCCGTGAGAACGCAACTCTATAGTTCTACAGTGAGATAGTGCATTTCAGCCTCAAAGGAAGCAATGTCCTCAAACGGAACATTGGTGGCACCAGGATCTAAAGCAGGCTTAAGAAGCCTTGGATGCAGTCAGTCTTTTATTAACTATCATGACCGACACAATGTGATCCATAATACTTCCATTTTGGCAGAAATTACATTCAAGCACAGGCCCCCACTAGAAGGTAGTGATGACATTCAGGTGCTGAAAACGTCTTTTTAATGCCTAAAGGAATGATTGTGAGCTTTACTTACCATATATATTGGTCAAATGATGCCCTATGCCGGAAGACTGTCTTTTTTTTTTTCTTCAGTATCGGCAATGCAGAGACAATTTGTTGCGAAACACTGCCACTGCTGGTCATTCAGTATAATCTGCAGATGGAAAAGTCCACTGTTAGCACATTTACTACAAGCAATACAAAAAAATCATGATTTTTATAAAGGGTAAGCAGATCAATACTATGGAGTTTGTATTATTGTGCAAATCAGCAGTTCATTAGAAAATCAAATCTCGATTTGTGTTTTTAACCTACCATACTACTCTGAATCTCATGCCTCATTTGGCAACACCCTCTAAACAACTGTAGAAGGTACATTAGGACATAGATAGAGATCTTTTTGCCATCCAAGTGGCAGCGTACCCCTCTCACTTTATTTGTTTTAGGATATGGTACACCAGTAGCAATTAAGCCAGCTGATAAGTTGAGAGGTAGGGTTACGCTACAGTTAATGGGAATAATAAAAGCTATGAATAGCATGTTCATAATCATCATTTGAGCCAATTCCTAGCATTTAAGCAATAGTGAAGTTGACTAATGCTCAAACTCCCGTTCGTTCAAAATTAAAGGTCTTAAAAAGTGCCCTAATTTCGTACATTTTACCATCATAGCTGTCACTTGGGCGTCCGGTCTACCCTGCTACTCATTTCATTAGCAAGATAAATGTATCTTACTGCTTGCTAGGCAACAACAGAGTGGCCCTCACGTCAGACAACATCTTGCATTTAGCTTTATGATGTCAGCTTGCTAGGCAACAGATTGGCCCTCATGTCAGACAACATCTTGCCTTCGCTTTATGATGTCAGATCATCACCGGTCCAATTGTCCTTGTGGAAGCGGACCACACAGGAGGATGAGATATCAGAAGTTATGCAGTAGGTTGCTATCTCTATTCATGACCGCAAGGCAAGTCGGAGGTGGAATGGCAAATACTCTGAACCACTCAAAGCACTGTGGCCTTTTTGAAAGTGGGATGCAGATACAAAAACAGAGACTATCCTTACCAACAATCCTTCTTGAGTATCAGAGTTCAACATACAGAGTGCAGCGGAAGACGTTAAATGTGCTTCATTCCGTGAGAACGCAACTCTATAGTTCTACAGTGAGATAGTGCATTTCAGCCTCAAAGGAAGCAATGTCCTCAAACGGAACATTGGTGGCACCAGGATCTAAAGCAGGCTTAAGAAGCCTTGGATGCAGTCAGTCTTTTATTAACTATCATGACCGACACAATGTGATCCATAATACTTCCATTTTGGCAGAAATTACATTCAAGCACAGGCCCCCACTAGAAGGTAGTGATGACATTCAGGTGCTGAAAACGTCTTTTTAATGCCTAAAGGAATGATTGTGAGCTTTACTTACCATATATATTGGTCAAATGATGCCCTATGCCGGAAGACTGTCTTTTTTTTTTTCTTCAGTATCGGCAATGCAGAGACAATTTGTTGCGAAACACTGCCACTGCTGGTCATTCAGTATAATCTGCAGATGGAAAAGTCCACTGTTAGCACATTTACTACAAGCAATACAAAAAAATCATGATTTTTATAAAGGGTAAGCAGATCAATACTATGGAGTTTGTATTATTGTGCAAATCAGCAGTTCATTAGAAAATCAAATCTCGTTTTGTGTTTTTAACCTACCATACTACTCTGAATCTCATGCCTCATTTGGCAACACCCTCTAAACAACTGTAGAAGGTACATTAGGACATATATAGAGATCTTTTTGCCATCCAAGTGGCAGCGTACCCCTCTCACTTTATTTGTTTTAGGATATGGTACACCAGTAGCAATTAAGCCAGCTGATAAGTTGAGAGGTAGGGTTACGCTACAGTTAATGGGAATAATAAAAGCTATGAATAGCATGTTCATAATCATCATTTGAGCCAATTCCTAGCAGTTCAGCAATAGTGAAGTTGACTAATGCTCAAACTCCCGTTCGTTCAAATTTAAAGGTCTTAAAAAGTGCCCTAATTTCGTACATTTTACCATCATAGCTGTCACTTGGGCGTCCGGTCTACCCTGCTACTCATTTCATTAGCAAGATAAATGTATCTTACTGCTTGCTAGGCAACAGCAGAGTGGCCCTCACGTCAGACAACATCTTGCGTTTAGCTTTATGATGTCAGCTTGCTAGGCAACAGATTGGCCCTCATGTCAGACAACATCTTGCCTTCGCTTTATGATGTCAGATCATCACTGGTCCAATTGTCCTTGTGGAAGCGGACCACACAGGAGGATGAGATATCAGAAGTTATGCAGTAGGTTGCTATCTCTATTCATGACCGCAAGGCAAGTCGGAGGTGGAATGGCAAATACTCTGAACCACTCAAAGCACTGTGGCCTTTTTTAAAGTGGGATGCAGATACAAAAACAGAGACTATCCTTACCAACAATCCTTCTTGAATATCAGAGTCCAACATACAGAGTGCAGCCGAAGACGTTAAATGTGCTTCATTCCGTGAGAACGCAACTCTATAGTTCTACAGTGAGATAGTGCATTTCAGCCTCAAAGGAAGCAATGTCCTCAAACGGAACATTGGTGGCACCAGGATCTAAAGCAGGCTTAAGAAGCCTTGGATGCAGTCAGTCTTTTATTAACTATCATGACCGACACAATGTGATCCATAATACTTCCATTTTGGCAGAAATTACATTCAAGCACAGGCCCCCACTAGAAGGTAGTGATGACATTCAGGTGCTGAAAACGTCTTTTTAATGCCTAAAGGAATGATTGTGAGCTTTACTTACCATATATATTGGTCAAATGATGCCCTATGCCGGAAGACTGTCTTTTTTTTTTCTTCAGTATCGGCAATGCAGAGACAATTTGTTGCGAAACACTGCCACTGCTGGTCATTCAGTATAATCTGCAGATGGAAAAGTCCACTGTTAGCACATTTACTACAAGCAATACAAAAAAATCATGATTTTTATAAAGGGTAAACAGATCAATACTATGGAGTTTGTATTATTGTGCAAATCAGCAGTTCATTAGAAAATCAAATCTCGATTTGTGTTTTTAACCTACCATACTACTCTGAATCTCATGCCTCATTTGGTAACACCCTCTAAACAACTGTAGAAGGTACATTAGGACATAGATAGAGATCTTTTTGCCATCCAAGTGGCAGCGTACCCCTCTCACTTTATTTGTTTTAGGATATGGTACACCAGTAGCAATTAAGCCAGCTGATAAGTTGAGAGGTAGGGTTACGCTACAGTTAATGGGAATAATAAAAGCTATGAATAGCATGTTCATAATCATCATTTGAGCCAATTCCTAGCAGTTCAGCAATATTGAAGTTGACTAATGCTCAAACTCCCGTTCGTTCAAATTTAAAGGTCTTAAAAAGTGCCCTAATTTCGTACATTTTACCATCATAGCTGTCACTTGGGCGTCCGGTCTACCCTGCTACTCATTTCATTAGCAAGATAAATGTATCTTACTGCTTGCTAGGCAACAACAGAGTGGCCCTCACGTCAGACAACATCTTGCATTTAGCTTTATGATGTCAGCTTGCTAGGCAACAGATTGGCCCTCATGTCAGACAACATCTTGCCTTCGCTTTATGATGTCAGATCATCACCGGTCCAATTGTCCTTGTGGAAGCGGACCACACAGGAGGATGAGATATCAGAAGTTATGCAGTAGGTTGCTATCTCTATTCATGACTGCAAGGCAAGTCGGAGGTGGAATGGCAAATACTCTGAACCACTCAAAGCACTGTGGCCTTTTTTAAAGTGGGATGCAGATACAAAAACAGAGACTATCCTTACCAACAATCCTTCTTGAGTATCAGAGTCCAACATACAGAGTGCAGCGGAAGACGTTAAATGTGCTTCATTCCGTGAGATCGCAACTCTATAGTTCTACAGTGAGATAGTGCATTTCAGCATCAAAGGAAGCAATGTCCTCAAACGGAACATTGGTGGCACCAGGATCTAAAGCAGGCTTAAGAAGCCTTGGATGCAGTCAGTCTTTTATTAACTATCATGACCGACACAATGTGATCCATAATACTTCCATTTTGGCAGAAATTACATTCAAGCACAGGCCCCCACTAGAAGGTAGTGATGACATTAAGGTGCTGAAAACGTCTTTTTAATGCCTAAAGGAATGATTGTGAGCTTTACTTACCATATATATTGGTCAAATGATGCCCTATGCCGGAAGACTGTCTTTTTTTTTTCTTCAGTATCGGCAATGCAGAGACAATTTGTTGCGAAACACTGCCACTGCTGGTCATTCAGTATAATCTGCAGATGGAAAAGTCCACTGTTAGCACATTTACTACAAGCAATACAAAAAAATCATGATTTTTATAAAGGGTAAACAGATCAATACTATGGAGTTTGTATTATTGTGCAAATCAGCAGTTCATTAGAAAATCAAATCTCGATTTGTGTTTTTAACCTACCATACTACTCTGAATCTCATGCCTCATTTGGCAACACCCTCTAAACAACTGTAGAAGGTACATTAGGACATAGATAGAGATCTTTTTGCCATCCAAGTGGCAGCGTACCCCTCTCACTTTATTTGTTTTAGGATATGGTACACCAGTAGCAATTAAGCCAGCTGATAAGTTGAGAGGTAGGGTTACGCTACAGTTAATGGGAATAATAAAAGCTATGAATAGCATGTTCATAATCATCATTTGAGCCAATTCCTAGCAGTTCAGCAATAGTGAAGTTGACTAATGCTCAAACTCCCGTTCGTTCAAATTTAAAGGTCTTAAAAAGTGCCCTAATTTCGTACATTTTACCATCATAGCTGTCACTTGGGCGTCCGGTCTACCCTGCTACTCATTTCATTAGCAAGATAAATGTATCTTACTGCTTGCTAGGCAACAACAGAGTGGCCCTCACGTCAGACAACATCTTGCATTTAGCTTTATGATGTCAGCTTGCTAGGCAACAGATTGGCCCTCATGTCAGACAACATCTTGCCTTCGCTTTATGATGTCAGATCATCACCGGTCCAATTGTCCTTGTGGAAGCGGAACAAACACAGGAGGATGAGATATCAGAAGTTATGCAGTAGGTTGCTATCTCTATTCATGACTGCAAGGCAAGTCGGAGGTGGAATGGCAAATACTCTGAACCACTCAAAGCACTGTGGCCTTTTTTAAAGTGGGATGCAGATACAAAAACAGAGACTATCCTTACCAACAATCCTTCTTGAGTATCAGAGTCCAACATACAGAGTGCAGCGGAAGACGTTAAATGTGCTTCATTCCGTGAGAACGCAACTCTATAGTTCTACAGTGAGATAGTGCATTTCAGCCTCAAAGGAAGCAATGTCCTCAAACGGAACATTGGTGGCACCAGGATCTAAAGCAGGCTTAAGAAGCCTTGGATGCAGTCAGTCTTTTATTAACTATCATGACCGACACAATGTGATCCATAATACTTCCATTTTGGCAGAAATTACATTCAAGCACAGGCCCCCACTAGAAGGTAGTGATGACATTAAGGTGCTGAAAACGTCTTTTTAATGCCTAAAGGAATGATTGTGAGCTTTACTTACCATATATATTGGTCAAATGATGCCCTATGCCGGAAGACTGTCTTTTTTTTTTTTCTTCAGTATCGGCAATGCAGAGACAATTTGTTGCGAAACACTGCCACTGCTGGTCATTCAGTATAATCTGCAGATGGAAAAGTCCACTGTTAGCACATTTACTACAAGCAATACAAAAAAAATCATGATTTTTATAAAGGGTAAACAGATCAATACTATGGAGTTTGTATTATTGTGCAAATCAGCAGTTCATTAGAAAATCAAATCTCGATTTGTGTTTTTAACCTACCATACTACTCTGAATCTCATGCCTCATTTGGCAACACCCTCTAAACAACTGTAGAAGGTACATTAGGACATAGATAGAGATCTTTTTGCCATCCAAGTGGCAGCGTACCCCTCTCACTTTATTTGTTTTAGGATATGGTACACCAGTAGCAATTAAGCCAGCTGATAAGTTGAGAGGTAGGGTTACGCTACAGTTAATGGGAATAATAAAAGCTATGAATAGCATGTTCATAATCATCATTTGAGCCAATTCCTAGCAGTTCAGCAATAGTGAAGTTGACTAATGCTCAAACTCCCGTTCGTTCAAATTTAAAGGTCTTAAAAAGTGCCCTAATTTCGTACATTTTACCATCATAGCTGTCACTTGGGCGTCCGGTCTACCCTGCTACTCATTTCATTAGCAAGATAAATGTATCTTACTGCTTGCTAGGCAACAACAGAGTGGCCCTCACGTCAGACAACATCTTGCATTTAGCTTTATGATGTCAGCTTGCTAGGCAACAGATTGGCCCTCATGTCAGACAACATCTTGCCTTCGCTTTATGATGTCAGATCATCACCGGTCCAATTGTCCTTGTGGAAGCGGACCACACAGGAGGATGAGATATCAGAAGTTATGCAGTAGGTTGCTATCTCTATTCATGACTGCAAGGCAAGTCGGAGGTGGAATGGCAAATACTCTGAACCACTCAAAGCACTGTGGCCTTTTTTAAAGTGGGATGCAGATACAAAAACAGAGACTATCCTTACCAACAATCCTTCTTGAGTATCAGAGTCCAACATACAGAGTGCAGCGGAAGACGTTAAATGTGCTTCATTCCGTGAGATCGCAACTCTATAGTTCTACAGTGAGATAGTGCATTTCAGCATCAAAGGAAGCAATGTCCTCAAACGGAACATTGGTGGCACCAGGATCTAAAGCAGGCTTAAGAAGCCTTGGATGCAGTCAGTCTTTTATTAACTATCATGACCGACACAATGTGATCCATAATACTTCCATTTTGGCAGAAATTACATTCAAGCACAGGCCCCCACTAGAAGGTAGTGATGACATTAAGGTGCTGAAAACGTCTTTTTAATGCCTAAAGGAATGATTGTGAGCTTTACTTACCATATATATTGGTCAAATGATGCCCTATGCCGGAAGACTGTCTTTTTTTTTTCTTCAGTATCGGCAATGCAGAGACAATTTGTTGCGAAACACTGCCACTGCTGGTCATTCAGTATAATCTGCAGATGGAAAAGTCCACTGTTAGCACATTTACTACAAGCAATACAAAAAAATCATGATTTTTATAAAGGGTAAACAGATCATTACTATGGAGTTTGTATTATTGTGCAAATCAGCAGTTCATTAGAAAATCAAATCTCGATTTGTGTTTTTAACCTACCATACTACTCTGAATCTCATGCCTCATTTGGCAACACCCTCTAAACAACTGTAGAAGGTACATTAGGACATAGATAGAGATCTTTTTGCCATCCAAGTGGCAGCGTACCCCTCTCACTTTATTTGTTTTAGGATATGGTACACCAGTAGCAATTAAGCCAGCTGATAAGTTGAGAGGTAGGGTTACGCTACAGTTAATGGGAATAATAAAAGCTATGAATAGCATGTTCATAATCATCATTTGAGCCAATTCCTAGCAGTTCAGCAATAGTGAAGTTGACTAATGCTCAAACTCCCGTTGGTTCAAATTTAAAGGTCTTAAAAAGTGCCCTAATTTCGTACATTTTACCATCATAGCTGTCACTTGGGCGTCCGGTCTACCCTGCTACTCATTTCATTAGCAAGATAAATGTATCTTACTGCTTGCTAGGCAACAACAGAGTGGCCCTCACGTCAGACAACATCTTGCATTTAGCTTTATGATGTCAGCTTGCTAGGCAACAGATTGGCCCTCATGTCAGACAACATCTTGCCTTCGCTTTATGATGTCAGATCATCACCGGTCCAATTGTCCTTGTGGAAGCGGACCACACAGGAGGATGAGATATCAGAAGTTATGCAGTAGGTTGCTATCTCTATTCATGACTGCAAGGCAAGTCGGAGGTGGAATGGCAAATACTCTGAACCACTCAAAGCACTGTGGCCTTTTTTAAAGTGGGATGCAGATACAAAAACAGAGACTATCCTTACCAACAATCCTTCTTGAGTATCAGAGTCCAACATACAGAGTGCAGCGGAAGACGTTAAATGTGCTTCATTCCGTGAGAACGCAACTCTATAGTTCTACAGTGAGATAGTGCATTTCAGCCTCAAAGGAAGCAATGTCCTCAAACGGAACATTGGTGGCACCAGGATCTAAAGCAGGCTTAAGAAGCCTTGGATGCAGTCAGTCTTTTATTAACTATCATGACCGACACAATGTGATCCATAATACTTCCATTTTGGCAGAAATTACATTCAAGCACAGGCCCCCACTAGAAGGTAGTGATGACATTAAGGTGCTGAAAACGTCTTTTTAATGCCTAAAGGAATGATTGTGAGCTTTACTTACCATATATATTGGTCAAATGATGCCCTATGCCGGAAGACTGTCTTTTTTTTTTCTTCAGTATCGGCAATGCAGAGACAATTTGTTGCGAAACACTGCCACTGCTGGTCATTCAGTATAATCTGCAGATGGAAAAGTCCACTGTTAGCACATTTACTACAAGCAATACAAAAAAATCATGATTTTTATAAAGGGTAAACAGATCAATACTATGGAGTTTGTATTATTGTGCAAATCAGCAGTTCATTAGAAAATCAAATCTCGATTTGTGTTTTTAACCTACCATACTACTCTGAATCTCATGCCTCATTTGGCAACACCCTCTAAACAACTGTAGAAGGTACATTAGGACATAGATAGAGATCTTTTTGCCATCCAAGTGGCAGCGTACCCCTCTCACTTTATTTGTTTTAGGATATGGTACACCAGTAGCAATTAAGCCAGCTGATAAGTTGAGAGGTAGGGTTACGCTACAGTTAATGGGAATAATAAAAGCTATGAATAGCATGTTCATAATCATCATTTGAGCCAATTCCTAGCAGTTCAGCAATAGTGAAGTTGACTAATGCTCAAACTCCCGTTCGTTCAAATTTAAAGGTCTTAAAAAGTGCCCTAATTTCGTACATTTTACCATCATAGCTGTCACTTGGGCGTCCGGTCTACCCTGCTACTTATTTCATTAGCAAGATAAATGTATCTTACTGCTTGCTAGGCAACAACAGAGTGGCCCTCACGTCAGACAACATCTTGCATTTAGCTTTATGATGTCAGCTTGCTAGGCAACAGATTGGCCCTCATGTCAGACAACATCTTGCCTTCGCTTTATGATGTCAGATCATCACCGGTCCAATTGTCCTTGTGGAAGCGGACCACACAGGAGGATGAGATATCAGAAGTTATGCAGTAGGTTGCTATCTCTATTCATGACTGCAAGGCAAGTCGGAGGTGGAATGGCAAATACTCTGAACCACTCAAAGCACT
Organism: Lissotriton vulgaris; assembly: GCF_964263255.1. Classification (NCBI taxonomy): domain Eukaryota; kingdom Metazoa; phylum Chordata; class Amphibia; order Caudata; family Salamandridae; genus Lissotriton; species Lissotriton vulgaris. Next base: position 323,115,344 of record NC_141700.1, on the reverse strand, counting down.
GTGGCCTTTTTTAAAGTGGGATGCAGATACAAAAACAGAGACTATCCTTACCAACAATCCTTCTTGAGTATCAGAGTCCAACATACAGAGTGCAGCGGAAGACGTTAAATGTGCTTCATTCCGTGAGATCGCAACTCTATAGTTCTACAGTGAGATAGTGCATTTCAGCATCAAAGGAAGCAATGTCCTCAAACGGAACATTGGTGGCACCAGGATCTAAAGCAGGCTTAAGAAGCCTTGGATGCAGTCAGTCTTTTATTAACTATCATGACCGACACAATGTGATCCATAATACTTCCATTTTGGCAGAAATTACATTCAAGCACAGGCCCCCACTAGAAGGTAGTGATGACATTAAGGTGCTGAAAACGTCTTTTTAATGCCTAAAGGAATGATTGTGAGCTTTACTTACCATATATATTGGTCAAATGATGCCCTATGCCGGAAGACTGTCTTTTTTTTTTCTTCAGTATCGGCAATGCAGAGACAATTTGTTGCGAAACACTGCCACTGCTGGTCATTCAGTATAATCTGCAGATGGAAAAGTCCACTGTTAGCACATTTACTACAAGCAATACAAAAAAATCATGATTTTTATAAAGGGTAAACAGATCAATACTATGGAGTTTGTATTATTGTGCAAATCAGCAGTTCATTAGAAAATCAAATCTCGATTTGTGTTTTTAACCTACCATACTACTCTGAATCTCATGCCTCATTTGGCAACACCTTCTAAACAACTGTAGAAGGTACATTAGGACATAGATAGAGATCTTTTTGCCATCCAAGTGGCAGCGTACCCCTCTCACTTTATTTGTTTTAGGATATGGTACACCAGTAGCAATTAAGCCAGCTGATAAGTTGAGAGGTAGGGTTACGCTACAGTTAATGGGAATAATAAAAGCTATGAATAGCATGTTCATAATCATCATTTGAGCCAATTCCTAGCAGTTCAGCAATAGTGAAGTTGACTAATGCTCAAACTCCCGTTCGTTCAAATTTAAAGGTCTTAAAAAGTGCCCTAATTTCGTACATTTTACCATCATAGCTGTCACTTGGGCGTCCGGTCTACCCTGCTACTCATTTCATTAGCAAGATAAATGTATCTTACTGCTTGCTAGGCAACAACAGAGTGGCCCTCACGTCAGACAACATATTGCATTTAGCTTTATGATGTCAGCTTGCTAGGCAACAGATTGGCCCTCATGTCAGACAACATCTTGCCTTCGCTTTATGATGTCAGATCATCACCGGTCCAATTGTCCTTGTGGAAGCGGACCACACAGGAGGATGAGATATCAGAAGTTATGCAGTAGGTTGCTATCTCTATTCATGACCGCAAGGCAAGTCGGAGGTGGAATGGCAAATACTCTGAACCACTCAAAGCACTGTGGCCTTTTTTAAAGTGGGATGCAGATACAAAAACAGAGACTATCCTTACCAACAATCCTTCTTGAGTATCAGAGTCCAACATACAGAGTGCAGCGGAAGACTTTAAATGTGCTTCATTCCGTGAGAACGCAACTCTATAGTTCTACAGTGAGATAGTGCATTTCAGCCTCAAAGGAAGCAATGTCCTCAAACGGAACATTGGTGGCACCAGGATCTAAAGCAGGCTTAAGAAGCCTTGGATGCAGTCAGTCTTTTATTAACTATCATGACCGACACAATGTGATCCATAATACTTCCATTTTGGCAGAAATTACATTCAAGCACAGGCCCCCACTAGAAGGTAGTGATGACATTCAGGTGCTGAAAACGTCTTTTTAATGCCTAAAGGAATGATTGTGAGCTTTACTTACCATATATATTGGTCAAATGATGCCCTATGCCGGAAGACTGTCTTTTTTTTTTTCTTCAGTATCGGCAATGCAGAGACAATTTGTTGCGAAACACTGCCACTGCTGGTCATTCAGTATAATCTGCAGATGGAAAAGTCCACTGTTAGCACATTTACTACAAGCAATACAAAAAAATCATGATTTTTATAAAGGGTAAACAGATCAATACTATGGAGTTTGTATTATTGTGCAAATCAGCAGTTCATTAGAAAATCAAATCTCGATTTGTGTTTTTAACCTACCATACTACTCTGAATCTCATGCCTCATTTGGCAACACCCTCTAAACAACTGTAGAAGGTACATTAGGACATAGATAGAGATCTTTTTGCCATCCAAGTGGCAGCGTACCCCTCTCACTTTATTTGTTTTAGGATATGGTACACCAGTAGCAATTAAGCCAGCTGATAAGTTGAGAGGTAGGGTTACGCTACAGTTAATGGGAATAATAAAAGCTATGAATAGCATGTTCATAATCATCATTTGAGCCAATTCCTAGCAGTTCAGCAATAGTGAAGTTGACTAATGCTCAAACTCCCGTTCGTTCAAATTTAAAGGTCTTAAAAAGTGCCCTAATTTCGTACATTTTACCATCATAGCTGTCACTTGGGCGTCCGGTCTACCCTGCTACTTATTTCATTAGCAAGATAAATGTATCTTACTGCTTGCTAGGCAACAACAGAGTGGCCCTCACGTCAGACAACATCTTGCATTTAGCTTTATGATGTCAGCTTGCTAGGCAACAGATTGGCCCTCATGTCAGACAACATCTTGCCTTCGCTTTATGATGTCAGATCATCACCGGTCCAATTGTCCTTGTGGAAGCGGACCACACAGGAGGATGAGATATCAGAAGTTATGCAGTAGGTTGCTATCTCTATTCATGACTGCAAGGCAAGTCGGAGGTGGAATGGCAAATACTCTGAACCACTCAAAGCACTGTGGCCTTTTTTAAAGTGGGATGCAGATACAAAAACAGAGACTATCCTTACCAACAATCCTTCTTGAGTATCAGAGTCCAACATACAGAGTGCAGCGGAAGACGTTAAATGTGCTTCATTCCGTGAGATCGCAACTCTATAGTTCTACAGTGAGATAGTGCATTTCAGCATCAAAGGAAGCAATGTCCTCAAACGGAACATTGGTGGCACCAGGATCTAAAGCAGGCTTAAGAAGCCTTGGATGCAGTCAGTCTTTTATTAACTATCATGACCGACACAATGTGATCCATAATACTTCCATTTTGGCAGAAATTACATTCAAGCACAGGCCCCCACTAGAAGGTAGTGATGACATTAAGGTGCTGAAAACGTCTTTTTAATGCCTAAAGGAATGATTGTGAGCTTTACTTACCATATATATTGGTCAAATGATGCCCTATGCCGGAAGACTGTCTTTTTTTTTTCTTCAGTATCGGCAATGCAGAGACAATTTGTTGCGAAACACTGCCACTGCTGGTCATTCAGTATAATCTGCAGATGGAAAAGTCCACTGTTAGCACATTTACTACAAGCAATACAAAAAAATCATGATTTTTATAAAGGGTAAACAGATCAATACTATGGAGTTTGTATTATTGTGCAAATCAGCAGTTCATTAGAAAATCAAATCTCGATTTGTGTTTTTAACCTACCATACTACTCTGAATCTCATGCCTCATTTGGCAACACCTTCTAAACAACTGTAGAAGGTACATTAGGACATAGATAGAGATCTTTTTGCCATCCAAGTGGCAGCGTACCCCTCTCACTTTATTTGTTTTAGGATATGGTACACCAGTAGCAATTAAGCCAGCTGATAAGTTGAGAGGTAGGGTTACGCTACAGTTAATGGGAATAATAAAAGCTATGAATAGCATGTTCATAATCATCATTTGAGCCAATTCCTAGCAGTTCAGCAATAGTGAAGTTGACTAATGCTCAAACTCCCGCTCGTTCAAATTTAAAGGTCTTAAAAAGTGCCCTAATTTCGTACATTTTACCATCATAGCTGTCACTTGGGCGTCCGGTCTACCCTGCTACTCATTTCATTAGCAAGATAAATGTATCTTACTGCTTGCTAGGCAACAACAGAGTGGCCCTCACGTCAGACAACATCTTGCATTTAGCTTTATGATGTCAGCTTGCTAGGCAACAGATTGGCCCTCATGTCAGACAACATCTTGCCTTCGCTTTATGATGTCAGATCATCACCGGTCCAATTGTCCTTGTGGAAGCGGACCACACAGGAGGATGAGATATCAGAAGTTATGCAGTAGGTTGCTATCTCTATTCATGACCGCAAGGCAAGTCGGAGGTGGAATGGCAAATACTCTGAACCACTCAAAGCACTGTGGCCTTTTTTAAAGTGGGATGCAGATACAAAAACAGAGACTATCCTTACCAACAATCCTTCTTGAGTATCAGAGTCCAACATACAGAGTGCAGCGGAAGACTTTAAATGTGCTTCATTCCGTGAGAACGCAACTCTATAGTTCTACAGTGAGATAGTGCATTTCAGCCTCAAAGGAAGCAATGTCCTCAAACGGAACATTGGTGGCACCAGGATCTAAAGCAGGCTTAAGAAGCCTTGGATGCAGTCAGTCTTTTATTAACTATCATGACCGACACAATGTGATCCATAATACTTCCATTTTGGCAGAAATTACATTCAAGCACAGGCCCCCACTAGAAGGTAGTGATGACATTCAGGTGCTGAAAACGTCTTTTTAATGCCTAAAGGAATGATTGTGAGCTTTACTTACCATATATATTGGTCAAATGATGCCCTATGCCGGAAGACTGTCTTTTTTTTTTTCTTCAGTATCGGCAATGCAGAGACAATTTGTTGCGAAACACTGCCACTGCTGGTCATTCAGTATAATCTGCAGATGGAAAAGTCCACTGTTAGCACATTTACTACAAGCAATACAAAAAAATCATGATTTTTATAAAGGGTAAGCAGATCAATACTATGGAGTTTGTATTATTGTGCAAATCAGCAGTTCATTAGAAAATCAAATCTCGATTTGTGTTTTTAACCTACCATACTACTCTGAATCTCATGCCTCATTTGGTAACACCCTCTAAACAACTGTAGAAGGTACATTAGGACATAGATAGAGATCTTTTTGCCATCCAAGTGGCAGCGTACCCCTCTCACTTTATTTGTTTTAGGATATGGTACACCAGTAGCAATTAAGCCAGCTGATAAGTTGAGAGGTAGGGTTACGCTACAGTTAATCTGAATAATAAAAGCTATGAATAGCATGTTCATAATCATCATTTGAGCCAATTCCTAGCAGTTCAGCAATAGTGAAGTTGACTAATGCTCAAACTCCCGTTCGTTCAAATTTAAAGGTCTTAAAAAGTGCCCTAATTTCATACATTTTACCATCATAGCTGTCACTTGGGCGTCCGGTCTACCCTGCTACTCATTTCATTAGCAAGATAAATGTATCTTACTGCTTGCTAGGCAACAACAGAGTGGCCCTCACGTCAGACAACATCTTGCATTTAGCTTTATGATCTCAGCTTGCTAGGCAACAGATTGGCCCTCATGTCAGACAACATCTTGCCTTCGCTTTATGATGTCAGATCATCACTGGTCCAATTGTCCTTGTGGAAGCGGACCACACAGGAGGATGAGATATCAGAAGTTATGCAGTAGGTTGCTATCTCTATTCATGACCGCAAGGCAAGTCGGAGGTGGAATGGCAAATACTCTGAACCACTCAAAGCACTGTGGCCTTTTTTAAAGTGGGATGCAGATACAAAAACAGAGACTATCCTTACCAACAATCCTTCTTGAGTATCAGAGTTCAACATACAGAGTGCAGCGGAAGACGTTAAATGTGCTTCATTCCGTGAGAACGCAACTCTATAGTTCTACAGTGAGATAGTGCATTTCAGCCTCAAAGGAAGCAATGTCCTCAAACGGAACATTGGTGGCACCAGGATCTAAAGCAGGCTTAAGAAGCCTTGGATGCAGTCAGTCTTTTATTAACTATCATGACCGACACAATGTGATCCATAATACTTCCATTTTGGCAGAAATTACATTCAAGCACAGGCCCCCACTAGAAGGTAGTGATGACATTCAGGTGCTGAAAACGTCTTTTTAATGCCTAAAGGAATGATTGTGAGCTTTACTTACCATATATATTGGTCAAATGATGCCCTATGCCGGAAGACTGTCTTTTTTTTTTTCTTCAGTATCGGCAATGCAGAGACAATTTGTTGCGAAACACTGCCACTGCTGGTCATTCAGTATAATCTGCAGATGGAAAAGTCCACTGTTAGCACATTTACTACAAGCAATACAAAAAAATCATGATTTTTATAAAGGGTAAGCAGATCAATACTATGGAGTTTGTATTATTGTGCAAATCAGCAGTTCATTAGAAAATCAAATCTCGATTTGTGTTTTTAACCTACCATACTACTCTGAATCTCATGCCTCATTTGGCAACACCCTCTAAACAACTGTAGAAGGTACATTAGGACATAGATAGAGATCTTTTTGCCATCCAAGTGGCAGCGTACCCCTCTCACTTTATTTGTTTTAGGATATGGTACACCAGTAGCAATTAAGCCAGCTGATAAGTTGAGAGGTAGGGTTACGCTACAGTTAATCTGAATAATAAAAGCTATGAATAGCATGTTCATAATCATCATTTGAGCCAATTCCTAGCAGTTCAGCAATAGTGAAGTTGACTAATGCTCAAACTCCCGTTCGTTCAAATTTAAAGGTCTTAAAAAGTGCCCTAATTTCATACATTTTACCATCATAGCTGTCACTTGGGCGTCCGGTCTACCCTGCTACTCATTTCATTAGCAAGATAAATGTATCTTACTGCTTGCTAGGCAACAACAGAGTGGCCCTCACGTCAGACAACATCTTGCATTTAGCTTTATGATCTCAGCTTGCTAGGCAACAGATTGGCCCTCATGTCAGACAACATCTTGCCTTCGCTTTATGATGTCAGATCATCACTGGTCCAATTGTCCTTGTGGAAGCGGACCACACAGGAGGATGAGATATCAGAAGTTATGCAGTAGGTTGCTATCTCTATTCATGACCGCAAGGCAAGTCGGAGGTGGAATGGCAAATACTCTGAACCACTCAAAGCACTGTGGCCTTTTTTAAAGTGGGATGCAGATACAAAAACAGAGACTATCCTTACCAACAATCCTTCTTGAGTATCAGAGTTCAACATACAGAGTGCAGCGGAAGACGTTAAATGTGCTTCATTCCGTGAGAACGCAACTCTATAGTTCTACAGTGAGATAGTGCATTTCAGCCTCAAAGGAAGCAATGTCCTCAAACGGAACATTGGTGGCACCAGGATCTAAAGCAGGCTTAAGAAGCCTTGGATGCAGTCAGTCTTTTATTAACTATCATGACCGACACAATGTGATCCATAATACTTCCATTTTGGCAGAAATTACATTCAAGCACAGGCCCCCACTAGAAGGTAGTGATGACATTCAGGTGCTGAAAACGTCTTTTTAATGCCTAAAGGAATGATTGTGAGCTTTACTTACCATATATATTGGTCAAATGATGCCCTATGCCGGAAGACTGTCTTTTTTTTTTTCTTCAGTATCGGCAATGCAGAGACAATTTGTTGCGAAACACTGCCACTGCTGGTCATTCAGTATAATCTGCAGATGGAAAAGTCCACTGTTAGCACATTTACTACAAGCAATACAAAAAAATCATGATTTTTATAAAGGGTAAGCAGATCAATACTATGGAGTTTGTATTATTGTGCAAATCAGCAGTTCATTAGAAAATCAAATCTCGATTTGTGTTTTTAACCTACCATACTACTCTGAATCTCATGCCTCATTTGGCAACACCCTCTAAACAACTGTAGAAGGTACATTAGGACATAGATAGAGATCTTTTTGCCATCCAAGTGGCAGCGTACCCCTCTCACTTTATTTGTTTTAGGATATGGTACACCAGTAGCAATTAAGCCAGCTGATAAGTTGAGAGGTAGGGTTACGCTACAGTTAATGGGAATAATAAAAGCTATGAATAGCATGTTCATAATCATCATTTGAGCCAATTCCTAGCAGTTCAGCAATAGTGAAGTTGACTAATGCTCAAACTCCCGTTCGTTCAAATTTAAAGGTCTTAAAAAGTGCCCTAATTTCGTACATTTTACCATCATAGCTGTCACTTGGGCGTCCGGTCTACCCTGCTACTCATTTCATTAGCAAGATAAATGTATCTTACTGCTTGCTAGGCAACAACAGAGTGGCCCTCACGTCAGACAACATCTTGCATTTAGCTTTATGATCTCAGCTTGCTAGGCAACAGATTGGCCCTCATGTCAGACAACATCTTGCCTTCGCTTTATGATGTCAGATCATCACTGGTCCAATTGTCCTTGTGGAAGCGGACCACACAGGAGGATGAGATATCAGAAGTTATGCAGTAGGTTGCTATCTCTATTCATGACCGCAAGGCAAGTCGGAGGTGGAATGGCAAATACTCTGAACCACTCAAAGCACTGTGGCCTTTTTTAAAGTGGGATGCAGATACAAAAACAGAGACTATCCTTACCAACAATCCTTCTTGAGTATCAGAGTTCAACATACAGAGTGCAGCGGAAGACGTTAAATGTGCTTCATTCCGTGAGAACGCAACTCTATAGTTCTACAGTGAGATAGTGCATTTCAGCCTCAAAGGAAGCAATGTCCTCAAACGGAACATTGGTGGCACCAGGATCTAAAGCAGGCTTAAGAAGCCTTGGATGCAGTCAGTCTTTTATTAACTATCATGACCGACACAATGTGATCCATAATACTTCCATTTTGGCAGAAATTACATTCAAGCACAGGCCCCCACTAGAAGGTAGTGATGACATTCAGGTGCTGAAAACGTCTTTTTAATGCCTAAAGGAATGATTGTGAGCTTTACTTACCATATATATTGGTCAAATGATGCCCTATGCCGGAAGACTGTCTTTTTTTTTTTCTTCAGTATCGGCAATGCAGAGACAATTTGTTGCGAAACACTGCCACTGCTGGTCATTCAGTATAATCTGCAGATGGAAAAGTCCACTGTTAGCACATTTACTACAAGCAATACAAAAAAATCATGATTTTTATAAAGGGTAAGCAGATCAATACTATGGAGTTTGTATTATTGTGCAAATCAGCAGTTCATTAGAAAATCAAATCTCGATTTGTGTTTTTAACCTACCATACTACTCTGAATCTCATGCCTCATTTGGCAACACCCTCTAAACAACTGTAGAAGGTACATTAGGACATAGATAGAGATCTTTTTGCCATCCAAGTGGCAGCGTACCCCTCTCACTTTATTTGTTTTAGGATATGGTACACCAGTAGCAATTAAGCCAGCTGATAAGTTGAGAGGTAGGGTTACGCTACAGTTAATCTGAATAATAAAAGCTATGAATAGCATGTTCATAATCATCATTTGAGCCAATTCCTAGCAGTTCAGCAATAGTGAAGTTGACTAATGCTCAAACTCCCGTTCGTTCAAATTTAAAGGTCTTAAAAAGTGCCCTAATTTCATACATTTTACCATCATAGCTGTCACTTGGGCGTCCGGTCTACCCTGCTACTCATTTCATTAGCAAGATAAATGTATCTTACTGCTTGCTAGGCAACAACAGAGTGGCCCTCACGTCAGACAACATCTTGCATTTAGCTTTATGATCTCAGCTTGCTAGGCAACAGATTGGCCCTCATGTCAGACAACATCTTGCCTTCGCTTTATGATGTCAGATCATCACTGGTCCAATTGTCCTTGTGGAAGCGGACCACACAGGAGGATGAGATATCAGAAGTTATGCAGTAGGTTGCTATCTCTATTCATGACCGCAAGGCAAGTCGGAGGTGGAATGGCAAATACTCTGAACCACTCAAAGCACTGTGGCCTTTTTTAAAGTGGGATGCAGATACAAAAACAGAGACTATCCTTACCAACAATCCTTCTTGAGTATCAGAGTTCAACATACAGAGTGCAGCGGAAGACGTTAAATGTGCTTCATTCCGTGAGAACGCAACTCTATAGTTCTACAGTGAGATAGTGCATTTCAGCCTCAAAGGAAGCAATGTCCTCAAACGGAACATTGGTGGCACCAGGATCTAAAGCAGGCTTAAGAAGCCTTGGATGCAGTCAGTCTTTTATTAACTATCATGACCGACACAATGTGATCCATAATACTTCCATTTTGGCAGAAATTACATTCAAGCACAGGCCCCCACTAGAAGGTAGTGATGACATTCAGGTGCTGAAAACGTCTTTTTAATGCCTAAAGGAATGATTGTGAGCTTTACTTACCATATATATTGGTCAAATGATGCCCTATGCCGGAAGACTGTCTTTTTTTTTTTCTTCAGTATCGGCAATGCAGAGACAATTTGTTGCGAAACACTGCCACTGCTGGTCATTCAGTATAATCTGCAGATGGAAAAGTCCACTGTTAGCACATTTACTACAAGCAATACAAAAAAATCATGATTTTTATAAAGGGTAAGCAGATCAATACTATGGAGTTTGTATTATTGTGCAAATCAGCAGTTCATTAGAAAATCAAATCTCGATTTGTGTTTTTAACCTACCATACTACTCTGAATCTCATGCCTCATTTGGCAACACCCTCTAAACAACTGTAGAAGGTACATTAGGACATAGATAGAGATCTTTTTGCCATCCAAGTGGCAGCGTACCCCTCTCACTTTATTTGTTTTAGGATATGGTACACCAGTAGCAATTAAGCCAGCTGATAAGTTGAGAGGTAGGGTTACGCTACAGTTAATGGGAATAATAAAAGCTATGAATAGCATGTTCATAATCATCATTTGAGCCAATTCCTAGCAGTTCAGCAATAGTGAAGTTGACTAATGCTCAAACTCCCGTTCGTTCAAATTTAAAGGTCTTAAAAAGTGCCCTAATTTCGTACATTTTACCATCATAGCTGTCACTTGGGCGTCCGGTCTACCCTGCTACTCATTTCATTAGCAAGATAAATGTATCTTACTGCTTGCTAGGCAACAACAGAGTGGCCCTCACGTCAGACAACATCTTGCATTTAGCTTTATGATGTCAGCTTGCTAGGCAACAGATTGGCCCTCATGTCAGACAACATCTTGCCTTCGCTTTATGATGTCAGATCATCACCGGTCCAATTGTCCTTGTGGAAGCGGACCACACAGGAGGATGAGATATCAGAAGTTATGCAGTAGGTTGCTATCTCTATTCATGACCGCAAGGCAAGTCGGAGGTGGAATGGCAAATACTCTGAACCACTCAAAGCACTGTGGCCTTTTTTAAAGTGGGATGCAGATACAAAAACAGAGACTATCCTTACCAACAATCCTTCTTGAGTATAAGAGTCCAACAAACAGAGTGCAGCGGAAGACGTTAAATGTGCTTCATTCCGTGAGAACGCAACTCTATAGTTCTACAGTGAGATAGTGCATTTCAGCCTCAAAGGAAGCAATGTCCTCAAACGGAACATTGGTGGCACCAGGATCTAAAGCAGGCTTAAGAAGCCTTGGATGCAGTCAGTCTTTTATTAACTATCATGACCGACACAATGTGATCCATAATACTTCCATTTTGGCAGAAATTACATTCAAGCACAGGCCCCCACTAGAAGGTAGTGATGACATTCAGGTGCTGAAAACGTCTTTTTAATGCCTAAAGGAATGATTGTGAGCTTTACTTACCATATATATTGGTCAAATGATGCCCTATGCCGGAAGACTGTCTTTTTTTTTTTCTTCAGTATCGGCAATGCAGAGACAATTTGTTGCGAAACACTGCCACTGCTGGTCATTCAGTATAATATGCAGATGGAAAAGTCCACTGTTAGCACATTTACTACAAGCAATACAAAAAAATCATGATTTTTATAAAGGGTAAGCAGATCAATACTATGGAGTTTGTATTATTGTGCAAATCAGCAGTTCATTAGAAAATCAAATCTCGATTTGTGTTTTTAACCTACCATACTACTCTGAATCTCATGCCTCATTTGGTAACACCCTCTAAACAACTGTAGAAGGTACATTAGGACATAGATAGAGATCTTTTTGCCATCCAAGTGGCAGCGTACCCCTCTCACTTTATTTGTTTTAGGATATGGTACACCAGTAGCAATTAAGCCAGCTGATAAGTTGAGAGGTAGGGTTACGCTACAGTTAATCTGAATAATAAAAGCTATGAATAGCATGTTCATAATCATCATTTGAGCCAATTCCTAGCATTTAAGCAATAGTGAAGTTGACTAATGCTCAAACTCCCGTTCGTTCAAATTTAAAGGTCTTAAAAAGTGCCCTAATTTCGTACATTTGACCATCATAGCTGTCACTTGGGCGTCCGGTCTACCCTGCTACTCATTTCATTAGCAAGATAAATGTATCTTACTGCTTGCTAGGCAACAACAGAGTGGCCCTCACGTCAGACAACATCTTGCATTTAGCTTTATGATGTCAGCTTGCTAGGCAACAGATTGGCCCTCATGTCAGACAACATCTTGCCTTCGCTTTATGATGTCAGATCATCACTGGTCCAATTGTCCTTGTGGAAGCGGACCACACAGGAGGATGAGATATCAGAAGTTATGCAGTAGGTTGCTATCTCTATTCATGACCGCAAGGCAAGTCGGAGGTGGAATGGCAAATACTCTGAACCACTCAAAGCACTGTGGCCTTTTTTAAAGTGGGATGCAGATACAAAAACAGAGACTATCCTTACCAACAATCCTTCTTGAGTATCAGAGTTCAACATACAGAGTGCAGCGGAAGACGTTAAATGTGCTTCATTCCGTGAGAACGCAACTCTATAGTTCTACAGTGAGATAGTGCATTTCAGCCTCAAAGGAAGCAATGTCCTCAAACGGAACATTGGTGGCACCAGGATCTAAAGCAGGCTTAAGAAGCCTTGGATGCAGTCAGTCTTTTATTAACTATCATGACCGACACAATGTGATCCATAATACTTCCATTTTGGCAGAAATTACATTCAAGCACAGGCCCCCACTAGAAGGTAGTGATGACATTCAGGTGCTGAAAACGTCTTTTTAATGCCTAAAGGAATGATTGTGAGCTTTACTTACCATATATATTGGTCAAATGATGCCCTATGCCGGAAGACTGTCTTTTTTTTTTTCTTCAGTATCGGCAATGCAGAGACAATTTGTTGCGAAACACTGCCACTGCTGGTCATTCAGTATAATCTGCAGATGGAAAAGTCCACTGTTAGCACATTTACTACAAGCAATACAAAAAAATCATGATTTTTATAAAGGGTAAGCAGATCAATACTATGGAGTTTGTATTATTGTGCAAATCAGCAGTTCATTAGAAAATCAAATCTCGATTTGTGTTTTTAACCTACCATACTACTCTGAATCTCATGCCTCATTTGGCAACACCCTCTAAACAACTGTAGAAGGTACATTAGGACATAGATAGAGATCTTTTTGCCATCCAAGTGGCAGCGTACCCCTCTCACTTTATTTGTTTTAGGATATGGTACACCAGTAGCAATTAAGCCAGCTGATAAGTTGAGAGGTAGGGTTACGCTACAGTTAATGGGAATAATAAAAGCTATGAATAGCATGTTCATAATCATCATTTGAGCCAATTCCTAGCAGTTCAGCAATAGTGAAGTTGACTAATGCTCAAACTCCCGTTCGTTCAAATTTAAAGGTCTTAAAAAGTGCCCTAATTTCGTACATTTTACCATCATAGCTGTCACTTGGGCGTCCGGTCTACCCTGCTACTCATTTCATTAGCAAGATAAATGTATCTTACTGCTTGCTAGGCAACAGCAGAGTGGCCCTCACGTCAGACAACATCTTGCGTTTAGCTTTATGATGTCAGCTTGCTAGGCAACAGATTGGCCCTCATGTCAGACAACATCTTGCCTTCGCTTTATGATGTCAGATCATCACTGGTCCAATTGTCCTTGTGGAAGCGGACCACACAGGAGGATGAGATATCAGAAGTTATGCAGTAGGTTGCTATCTCTATTCATGACCGCAAGGCAAGTCGGAGGTGGAATGGCAAATACTCTGAACCACTCAAAGCACTGTGGCCTTTTTTAAAGTGGGATGCAGATACAAAAACAGAGGCTATCCTTACCAACAATCCTTCTTGAATATCAGAGTCCAACATACAGAGTGCAGCGGAAGACGTTAAATGTGCTTCATTCCGTGAGAACGCAACTCTATAGTTCTACAGTGAGATAGTGCATTTCAGCCTCAAAGGAAGCAATGTCCTCAAACGGAACATTGGTGGCACCAGGATCTAAAGCAGGCTTAAGAAGCCTTGGATGCAGTCAGTCTTTTATTAACTATCATGACCGACACAATGTGATCCATAATACTTCCATTTTGGCAGAAATTACATTCAAGCACAGGCCCCCACTAGAAGGTAGTGATGACATTCAGGTGCTGAAAACGTCTTTTTAATGCCTAAAGGAATGATTGTGAGCTTTACTTACCATATATATTGGTCAAATGATGCCCTATGCCGGAAGACTGTCTTTTTTTTTTCTTCAGTATCGGCAATGCAGAGACAATTTGTTGCGAAACACTGCCACTGCTGGTCATTCAGTATAATCTGCAGATGGAAAAGTCCACTGTTAGCACATTTACTACAAGCAATACAAAAAAATCATGATTTTTATAAAGGGTAAACAGATCAATACTATGGAGTTTGTATTATTGTGCAAATCAGCAGTTCATTAGAAAATCAAATCTCGATTTGTGTTTTTAACCTACCATACTACTCTGAATCTCATGCCTCATTTGGTAACACCCTCTAAACAACTGTAGAAGGTACATTAGGACATAGATAGAGATCTTTTTGCCATCCAAGTGGCAGCGTACCCCTCTCACTTTATTTGTTTTAGGATATGGTACACCAGTAGCAATTAAGCCAGCTGATAAGTTGAGAGGTAGGGTTACGCTACAGTTAATGGGAATAATAAAAGCTATGAATAGCATGTTCATAATCATCATTTGAGCCAATTCCTAGCAGTTCAGCAATAGTGAAGTTGACTAATGCTCAAACTCCCGTTCGTTCAAATTTAAAGGTCTTAAAAAGTGCCCTAATTTCATACATTTTACCATCATAGCTGTCACTTGGGCGTCCGGTCTACCCTGCTACTCATTTCATTAGCAAGATAAATGTATCTTACTGCTTGCTAGGCAACAACAGAGTGGCCCTCACGTCAGACAACATCTTGCATTTAGCTTTATGATGTCAGCTTGCTAGGCAACAGATTGGCCCTCATGTCAGACAACATCTTGCCTTCGCTTTATGATGTCAGATCATCACTGGTCCAATTGTCCTTGTGGAAGCAGGCCACACAGGAGGATGAGATATCAGAAGTTATGCAGTAGGTTGCTATCTCTATTCATGACCGCAAGGCAAGTCGGAGGTGGAATGGCAAATACTCTGAACCACTCAAAGCACTGTGGCCTTTTTTAAAGTGGGATGCAGATACAAAAACAGAGACTATCCTTACCAACAATCCTTCTTGAATATCAGAGTCCAACATACAGAGTGCAGCGGAAGACGTTAAATGTGCTTCATTCCGTGAGAACGCAACTCTATAGTTCTACAGTGAGATAGTGCATTTCAGCCTCAAAGGAAGCAATGTCCTCAAACGGAACATTGGTGGCACCAGGATCTAAAGCAGGCTTAAGAAGCCTTGGATGCAGTCAGTCTTTTATTAACTATCATGACCGACACAATGTGATCCATAATACTTCCATTTTGGCAGAAATTACATTCAAGCACAGGCCCCCACTAGAAGGCAGTGATGACATTCAGGTGCTGAAAACGTCTTTTTAATGCCTAAAGGAATGATTGTGAGCTTTACTTACCATATATATTGGTCAAATGATGCCCTATGCCGGAAGACTGTCTTTTTTTTTTTTCTTCAGTATCGGCAATGCAGAGACAATTTGTTGCGAAACACTGCCACTGCTGGTCATTCAGTATAATCTGCAGATGGAAAAGTCCACTGTTAGCACATTTACTACAAGCAATACAAAAAAAATCATGATTTTTATAAAGGGTAAACAGATCAATACTATGGAGTTTGTATTATTGTGCAAATCAGCAGTTCATTAGAAAATCAAATCTCGATTTGTGTTTTTAACCTACCATACTACTCTGAATCTCATGCCTCATTTGGCAACACCCTCTAAACAACTGTAGAAGGTACATTAGGACATAGATAGAGATCTTTTTGCCATCCAAGTGGCAGCGTACCCCTCTCACTTTATTTGTTTTAGGATATGGTACACCAGTAGCAATTAAGCCAGCTGATAAGTTGAGAGGTAGGGTTACGCTACAGTTAATGGGAATAATAAAAGCTATGAATAGCATGTTCATAATCATCATTTGAGCCAATTCCTAGCAGTTCAGCAATAGTGAAGTTGACTAATGCTCAAACTCCCGTTCGTTCAAATTTAAAGGTCTTAAAAAGTGCCCTAATTTCGTACATTTTACCATCATAGCTGTCACTTGGGCGTCCGGTCTACCCTGCTACTCATTTCATTAGCAAGATAAATGTATCTTACTGCTTGCTAGGCAACAACAGAGTGGCCCTCACGTCAGACAACATCTTGCATTTAGCTTTATGATGTCAGCTTGCTAGGCAACAGATTGGCCCTCATGTCAGACAACATCTTGCCTTCGCTTTATGATGTCAGATCATCACCGGTCCAATTGTCCTTGTGGAAGCGGACCACACAGGAGGATGAGATATCAGAAGTTATGCAGTAGGTTGCTATCTCTATTCATGACTGCAAGGCAAGTCGGAGGTGGAATGGCAAATACTCTGAACCACTCAAAGCACTGTGGCCTTTTTTAAAGTGGGATGCAGATACAAAAACAGAGGCTATCCTTACCAACAATCCTTCTTGAATATCAGAGTCCAACATACAGAGTGCAGCGGAAGACGTTAAATGTGCTTCATTCCGTGAGAACGCAACTCTATAGTTCTACAGTGAGATAGTGCATTTCAGCCTCAAAGGAAGCAATGTCCTCAAACGGAACATTGGTGGCACCAGGATCTAAAGCAGGCTTAAGAAGCCTTGGATGCAGTCAGTCTTTTATTAACTATCATGACCGACACAATGTGATCCATAATACTTCCATTTTGGCAGAAATTACATTCAAGCACAGGCCCCCACTAGAAGGTAGTGATGACATTCAGGTGCTGAAAACGTCTTTTTAATGCCTAAAGGAATGATTGTGAGCTTTACTTACCATATATATTGGTCAAATGATGCCCTATGCCGGAAGACTGTCTTTTTTTTTTCTTCAGTATCGGCAATGCAGAGACAATTTGTTGCGAAACACTGCCACTGCTGGTCATTCAGTATAATCTGCAGATGGAAAAGTCCACTGTTAGCACATTTACTACAAGCAATACAAAAAAATCATGATTTTTATAAAGGGTAAACAGATCAATACTATGGAGTTTGTATTATTGTGCAAATCAGCAGTTCATTAGAAAATCAAATCTCGATTTGTGTTTTTAACCTACCATACTACTCTGAATCTCATGCCTCATTTGGTAACACCCTCTAAACAACTGTAGAAGGTACATTAGGACATAGATAGAGATCTTTTTGCCATCCAAGTGGCAGCGTACCCCTCTCACTTTATTTGTTTTAGGATATGGTACACCAGTAGCAATTAAGCCAGCTGATAAGTTGAGAGGTAGGGTTACGCTACAGTTAATGGGAATAATAAAAGCTATGAATAGCATGTTCATAATCATCATTTGAGCCAATTCCTAGCAGTTCAGCAATAGTGAAGTTGACTAATGCTCAAACTCCCGTTCGTTCAAATTTAAAGGTCTTAAAAAGTGCCCTAATTTCATACATTTTACCATCATAGCTGTCACTTGGGCGTCCGGTCTACCCTGCTACTCATTTCATTAGCAAGATAAATGTATCTTACTGCTTGCTAGGCAACAACAGAGTGGCCCTCACGTCAGACAACATCTTGCATTTAGCTTTATGATGTCAGCTTGCTAGGCAACAGATTGGCCCTCATGTCAGACAACATCTTGCCTTCGCTTTATGATGTCAGATCATCACTGGTCCAATTGTCCTTGTGGAAGCAGGCCACACAGGAGGATGAGATATCAGAAGTTATGCAGTAGGTTGCTATCTCTATTCATGACCGCAAGGCAAGTCGGAGGTGGAATGGCAAATACTCTGAACCACTCAAAGCACTGTGGCCTTTTTTAAAGTGGGATGCAGATACAAAAACAGAGACTATCCTTACCAACAATCCTTCTTGAATATCAGAGTCCAACATACAGAGTGCAGCGGAAGACGTTAAATGTGCTTCATTCCGTGAGAACGCAACTCTATAGTTCTACAGTGAGATAGTGCATTTCAGCCTCAAAGGAAGCAATGTCCTCAAACGGAACATTGGTGGCACCAGGATCTAAAGCAGGCTTAAGAAGCCTTGGATGCAGTCAGTCTTTTATTAACTATCATGACCGACACAATGTGATCCATAATACTTCCATTTTGGCAGAAATTACATTCAAGCACAGGCCCCCACTAGAAGGTAGTGATGACATTCAGGTGCTGAAAACGTCTTTTTAATGCCTAAAGGAATGATTGTGAGCTTTACTTACCATATATATTGGTCAAATGATGCCCTATGCCGGAAGACTGTCTTTTTTTTTTTTCTTCAGTATCGGCAATGCAGAGACAATTTGTTGCGAAACACTGCCACTGCTGGTCATTCAGTATAATCTGCAGATGGAAAAGTCCACTGTTAGCACATTTACTACAAGCAATACAAAAAAAATCATGATTTTTATAAAGGGTAAACAGATCAATACTATGGAGTTTGTATTATTGTGCAAATCAGCAGTTCATTAGAAAATCAAATCTCGATTTGTGTTTTTAACCTACCATACTACTCTGAATCTCATGCCTCATTTGGCAACACCCTCTAAACAACTGTAGAAGGTACATTAGGACATAGATAGAGATCTTTTTGCCATCCAAGTGGCAGCGTACCCCTCTCACTTTATTTGTTTTAGGATATGGTACACCAGTAGCAATTAAGCCAGCTGATAAGTTGAGAGGTAGGGTTACGCTACAGTTAATGGGAATAATAAAAGCTATGAATAGCATGTTCATAATCATCATTTGAGCCAATTCCTAGCAGTTCAGCAATAGTGAAGTTGACTAATGCTCAAACTCCCGTTCGTTCAAATTTAAAGGTCTTAAAAAGTGCCCTAATTTCGTACATTTTACCATCATAGCTGTCACTTGGGCGTCCGGTCTACCCTGCTACTCATTTCATTAGCAAGATAAATGTATCTTACTGCTTGCTAGGCAACAACAGAGTGGCCCTCACGTCAGACAACATCTTGCATTTAGCTTTATGATGTCAGCTTGCTAGGCAACAGATTGGCCCTCATGTCAGACAACATCTTGCCTTCGCTTTATGATGTCAGATCATCACCGGTCCAATTGTCCTTGTGGAAGCGGACCACACAGGAGGATGAGATATCAGAAGTTATGCAGTAGGTTGCTATCTCTATTCATGACCGCAAGGCAAGTCGGAGGTGGAATGGCAAATACTCTGAACCACTCAAAGCACTGTGGCCTTTTTTAAAGTGGGATGCAGATACAAAAACAGAGACTATCCTTACCAACAATCCTTCTTGAGTATAAGAGTCCAACAAACAGAGTGCAGCGGAAGACGTTAAATGTGCTTCATTCCGTGAGAACGCAACTCTATAGTTCTACAGTGAGATAGTGCATTTCAGCCTCAAAGGAAGCAATGTCCTCAAACGGAACATTGGTGGCACCAGGATCTAAAGCAGGCTTAAGAAGCCTTGGATGCAGTCAGTCTTTTATTAACTATCATGACCGACACAATGTGATCCATAATACTTCCATTTTGGCAGAAATTACATTCAAGCACAGGCCCCCACTAGAAGGTAGTGATGACATTCAGGTGCTGAAAACGTCTTTTTAATGCCTAAAGGAATGATTGTGAGCTTTACTTACCATATATATTGGTCAAATGATGCCCTATGCCGGAAGACTGTCTTTTTTTTTTTCTTCAGTATCGGCAATGCAGAGACAATTTGTTGCGAAACACTGCCACTGCTGGTCATTCAGTATAATATGCAGATGGAAAAGTCCACTGTTAGCACATTTACTACAAGCAATACAAAAAAATCATGATTTTTATAAAGGGTAAGCAGATCAATACTATGGAGTTTGTATTATTGTGCAAATCAGCAGTTCATTAGAAAATCAAATCTCGATTTGTGTTTTTAACCTACCATACTACTCTGAATCTCATGCCTCATTTGGTAACACCCTCTAAACAACTGTAGAAGGTACATTAGGACATAGATAGAGATCTTTTTGCCATCCAAGTGGCAGCGTACCCCTCTCACTTTATTTGTTTTAGGATATGGTACACCAGTAGCAATTAAGCCAGCTGATAAGTTGAGAGGTAGGGTTACGCTACAGTTAATCTGAATAATAAAAGCTATGAATAGCATGTTCATAATCATCATTTGAGCCAATTCCTAGCATTTAAGCAATAGTGAAGTTGACTAATGCTCAAACTCCCGTTCGTTCAAATTTAAAGGTCTTAAAAAGTGCCCTAATTTCGTACATTTGACCATCATAGCTGTCACTTGGGCGTCCGGTCTACCCTGCTACTCATTTCATTAGCAAGATAAATGTATCTTACTGCTTGCTAGGCAACAACAGAGTGGCCCTCACGTCAGACAACATCTTGCATTTAGCTTTATGATGTCAGCTTGCTAGGCAACAGATTGGCCCTCATGTCAGACAACATCTTGCCTTCGCTTTATGATGTCAGATCATCACTGGTCCAATTGTCCTTGTGGAAGCGGACCACACAGGAGGATGAGATATCAGAAGTTATGCAGTAGGTTGCTATCTCTATTCATGACCGCAAGGCAAGTCGGAGGTGGAATGGCAAATACTCTGAACCACTCAAAGCACTGTGGCCTTTTTTAAAGTGGGATGCAGATACAAAAACAGAGACTATCCTTACCAACAATCCTTCTTGAGTATCAGAGTTCAACATACAGAGTGCAGCGGAAGACGTTAAATGTGCTTCATTCCGTGAGAACGCAACTCTATAGTTCTACAGTGAGATAGTGCATTTCAGCCTCAAAGGAAGCAATGTCCTCAAACGGAACATTGGTGGCACCAGGATCTAAAGCAGGCTTAAGAAGCCTTGGATGCAGTCAGTCTTTTATTAACTATCATGACCGACACAATGTGATCCATAATACTTCCATTTTGGCAGAAATTACATTCAAGCACAGGCCCCCACTAGAAGGTAGTGATGACATTCAGGTGCTGAAAACGTCTTTTTAATGCCTAAAGGAATGATTGTGAGCTTTACTTACCATATATATTGGTCAAATGATGCCCTATGCCGGAAGACTGTCTTTTTTTTTTTCTTCAGTATCGGCAATGCAGAGACAATTTGTTGCGAAACACTGCCACTGCTGGTCATTCAGTATAATCTGCAGATGGAAAAGTCCACTGTTAGCACATTTACTACAAGCAATACAAAAAAATCATGATTTTTATAAAGGGTAAGCAGATCAATACTATGGAGTTTGTTTTATTGTGCAAATCAGCAGTTCATTAGAAAATCAAATCTCGATTTGTGTTTTTAACCTACCATACTACTCTGAATCTCATGCCTCATTTGGCAACACCCTCTAAACAACTGTAGAAGGTACATTAGGACATAGATAGAGATCTTTTTGCCATCCAAGTGGCAGCGTACCCCTCTCACTTTATTTGTTTTAGGATATGGTACACCAGTAGCAATTAAGCCAGCTGATAAGTTGAGAGGTAGGGTTACGCTACAGTTAATGGGAATAATAAAAGCTATGAATAGCATGTTCATAATCATCATTTGAGCCAATTCCTAGCAGTTCAGCAATAGTGAAGTTGACTAATGCTCAAACTCCCGTTCGTTCAAATTTAAAGGTCTTAAAAAGTGCCCTAATTTCGTACATTTTACCATCATAGCTGTCACTTGGGCGTCCGGTCTACCCTGCTACTCATTTCATTAGCAAGATAAATGTATCTTACTGCTTGCTAGGCAACAGCAGAGTGGCCCTCACGTCAGACAACATCTTGCGTTTAGCTTTATGATGTCAGCTTGCTAGGCAACAGATTGGCCCTCATGTCAGACAACATCTTGCCTTCGCTTTATGATGTCAGATCATCACTGGTCCAATTGTCCTTGTGGAAGCGGACCACACAGGAGGATGAGATATCAGAAGTTATGCAGTAGGTTGCTATCTCTATTCATGACCGCAAGGCAAGTCGGAGGTGGAATGGCAAATACTCTGAACCACTCAAAGCACTGTGGCCTTTTTTAAAGTGGGATGCAGATACAAAAACAGAGGCTATCCTTACCAACAATCCTTCTTGAATATCAGAGTCCAACATACAGAGTGCAGCGGAAGACGTTAAATGTGCTTCATTCCGTGAGAACGCAACTCTATAGTTCTACAGTGAGATAGTGCATTTCAGCCTCAAAGGAAGCAATGTCCTCAAACGGAACATTGGTGGCACCAGGATCTAAAGCAGGCTTAAGAAGCCTTGGATGCAGTCAGTCTTTTATTAACTATCATGACCGACACAATGTGATCCATAATACTTCCATTTTGGCAGAAATTACATTCAAGCACAGGCCCCCACTAGAAGGTAGTGATGACATTCAGGTGCTGAAAACGTCTTTTTAATGCCTAAAGGAATGATTGTGAGCTTTACTTACCATATATATTGGTCAAATGATGCCCTATGCCGGAAGACTGTCTTTTTTTTTTCTTCAGTATCGGCAATGCAGAGACAATTTGTTGCGAAACACTGCCACTGCTGGTCATTCAGTATAATCTGCAGATGGAAAAGTCCACTGTTAGCACATTTACTACAAGCAATACAAAAAAATCATGATTTTTATAAAGGGTAAACAGATCAATACTATGGAGTTTGTATTATTGTGCAAATCAGCAGTTCATTAGAAAATCAAATCTCGATTTGTGTTTTTAACCTACCATACTACTCTGAATCTCATGCCTCATTTGGTAACACCCTCTAAACAACTGTAGAAGGTACATTAGGACATAGATAGAGATCTTTTTGCCATCCAAGTGGCAGCGTACCCCTCTCACTTTATTTGTTTTAGGATATGGTACACCAGTAGCAATTAAGCCAGCTGATAAGTTGAGAGGTAGGGTTACGCTACAGTTAATGGGAATAATAAAAGCTATGAATAGCATGTTCATAATCATCATTTGAGCCAATTCCTAGCAGTTCAGCAATAGTGAAGTTGACTAATGCTCAAACTCCCGTTCGTTCAAATTTAAAGGTCTTAAAAAGTGCCCTAATTTCATACATTTTACCATCATAGCTGTCACTTGGGCGTCCGGTCTACCCTGCTACTCATTTCATTAGCAAGATAAATGTATCTTACTGCTTGCTAGGCAACAACAGAGTGGCCCTCACGTCAGACAACATCTTGCATTTAGCTTTATGATGTCAGCTTGCTAGGCAACAGATTGGCCCTCATGTCAGACAACATCTTGCCTTCGCTTTATGATGTCAGATCATCACTGGTCCAATTGTCCTTGTGGAAGCAGGCCACACAGGAGGATGAGATATCAGAAGTTATGCAGTAGGTTGCTATCTCTATTCATGACCGCAAGGCAAGTCGGAGGTGGAATGGCAAATACTCTGAACCACTCAAAGCACTGTGGCCTTTTTTAAAGTGGGATGCAGATACAAAAACAGAGACTATCCTTACCAACAATCCTTCTTGAATATCAGAGTCCAACATACAGAGTGCAGCGGAAGACGTTAAATGTGCTTCATTCCGTGAGAACGCAACTCTATAGTTCTACAGTGAGATAGTGCATTTCAGCCTCAAAGGAAGCAATGTCCTCAAACGGAACATTGGTGGCACCAGGATCTAAAGCAGGCTTAAGAAGCCTTGGATGCAGTCAGTCTTTTATTAACTATCATGACCGACACAATGTGATCCATAATACTTCCATTTTGGCAGAAATTACATTCAAGCACAGGCCCCCACTAGAAGGCAGTGATGACATTCAGGTGCTGAAAACGTCTTTTTAATGCCTAAAGGAATGATTGTGAGCTTTACTTACCATATATATTGGTCAAATGATGCCCTATGCCGGAAGACTGTCTTTTTTTTTTTTCTTCAGTATCGGCAATGCAGAGACAATTTGTTGCGAAACACTGCCACTGCTGGTCATTCAGTATAATCTGCAGATGGAAAAGTCCACTGTTAGCACATTTACTACAAGCAATACAAAAAAAATCATGATTTTTATAAAGGGTAAACAGATCAATACTATGGAGTTTGTATTATTGTGCAAATCAGCAGTTCATTAGAAAATCAAATCTCGATTTGTGTTTTTAACCTACCATACTACTCTGAATCTCATGCCTCATTTGGCAACACCCTCTAAACAACTGTAGAAGGTACATTAGGACATAGATAGAGATCTTTTTGCCATCCAAGTGGCAGCGTACCCCTCTCACTTTATTTGTTTTAGGATATGGTACACCAGTAGCAATTAAGCCAGCTGATAAGTTGAGAGGTAGGGTTACGCTACAGTTAATGGGAATAATAAAAGCTATGAATAGCATGTTCATAATCATCATTTGAGCCAATTCCTAGCAGTTCAGCAATAGTGAAGTTGACTAATGCTCAAACTCCCGTTCGTTCAAATTTAAAGGTCTTAAAAAGTGCCCTAATTTCGTACATTTTACCATCATAGCTGTCACTTGGGCGTCCGGTCTACCCTGCTACTCATTTCATTAGCAAGATAAATGTATCTTACTGCTTGCTAGGCAACAACAGAGTGGCCCTCACGTCAGACAACATCTTGCATTTAGCTTTATGATGTCAGCTTGCTAGGCAACAGATTGGCCCTCATGTCAGACAACATCTTGCCTTCGCTTTATGATGTCAGATCATCACCGGTCCAATTGTCCTTGTGGAAGCGGACCACACAGGAGGATGAGATATCAGAAGTTATGCAGTAGGTTGCTATCTCTATTCATGACTGCAAGGCAAGTCGGAGGTGGAATGGCAAATACTCTGAACCACTCAAAGCACTGTGGCCTTTTTTAAAGTGGGATGCAGATACAAAAACAGAGGCTATCCTTACCAACAATCCTTCTTGAATATCAGAGTCCAACATACAGAGTGCAGCGGAAGACGTTAAATGTGCTTCATTCCGTGAGAACGCAACTCTATAGTTCTACAGTGAGATAGTGCATTTCAGCCTCAAAGGAAGCAATGTCCTCAAACGGAACATTGGTGGCACCAGGATCTAAAGCAGGCTTAAGAAGCCTTGGATGCAGTCAGTCTTTTATTAACTATCATGACCGACACAATGTGATCCATAATACTTCCATTTTGGCAGAAATTACATTCAAGCACAGGCCCCCACTAGAAGGTAGTGATGACATTCAGGTGCTGAAAACGTCTTTTTAATGCCTAAAGGAATGATTGTGAGCTTTACTTACCATATATATTGGTCAAATGATGCCCTATGCCGGAAGACTGTCTTTTTTTTTTCTTCAGTATCGGCAATGCAGAGACAATTTGTTGCGAAACACTGCCACTGCTGGTCATTCAGTATAATCTGCAGATGGAAAAGTCCACTGTTAGCACATTTACTACAAGCAATACAAAAAAATCATGATTTTTATAAAGGGTAAACAGATCAATACTATGGAGTTTGTATTATTGTGCAAATCAGCAGTTCATTAGAAAATCAAATCTCGATTTGTGTTTTTAACCTACCATACTACTCTGAATCTCATGCCTCATTTGGTAACACCCTCTAAACAACTGTAGAAGGTACATTAGGACATAGATAGAGATCTTTTTGCCATCCAAGTGGCAGCGTACCCCTCTCACTTTATTTGTTTTAGGATATGGTACACCAGTAGCAATTAAGCCAGCTGATAAGTTGAGAGGTAGGGTTACGCTACAGTTAATGGGAATAATAAAAGCTATGAATAGCATGTTCATAATCATCATTTGAGCCAATTCCTAGCAGTTCAGCAATAGTGAAGTTGACTAATGCTCAAACTCCCGTTCGTTCAAATTTAAAGGTCTTAAAAAGTGCCCTAATTTCATACATTTTACCATCATAGCTGTCACTTGGGCGTCCGGTCTACCCTGCTACTCATTTCATTAGCAAGATAAATGTATCTTACTGCTTGCTAGGCAACAACAGAGTGGCCCTCACGTCAGACAACATCTTGCATTTAGCTTTATGATGTCAGCTTGCTAGGCAACAGATTGGCCCTCATGTCAGACAACATCTTGCCTTCGCTTTATGATGTCAGATCATCACTGGTCCAATTGTCCTTGTGGAAGCAGGCCACACAGGAGGATGAGATATCAGAAGTTATGCAGTAGGTTGCTATCTCTATTCATGACCGCAAGGCAAGTCGGAGGTGGAATGGCAAATACTCTGAACCACTCAAAGCACTGTGGCCTTTTTTAAAGTGGGATGCAGATACAAAAACAGAGACTATCCTTACCAACAATCCTTCTTGAATATCAGAGTCCAACATACAGAGTGCAGCGGAAGACGTTAAATGTGCTTCATTCCGTGAGAACGCAACTCTATAGTTCTACAGTGAGATAGTGCATTTCAGCCTCAAAGGAAGCAATGTCCTCAAACGGAACATTGGTGGCACCAGGATCTAAAGCAGGCTTAAGAAGCCTTGGATGCAGTCAGTCTTTTATTAACTATCATGACCGACACAATGTGATCCATAATACTTCCATTTTGGCAGAAATTACATTCAAGCACAGGCCCCCACTAGAAGGTAGTGATGACATTCAGGTGCTGAAAACGTCTTTTTAATGCCTAAAGGAATGATTGTGAGCTTTACTTACCATATATATTGGTCAAATGATGCCCTATGCCGGAAGACTGTCTTTTTTTTTTTTCTTCAGTATCGGCAATGCAGAGACAATTTGTTGCGAAACACTGCCACTGCTGGTCATTCAGTATAATCTGCAGATGGAAAAGTCCACTGTTAGCACATTTACTACAAGCAATACAAAAAAAATCATGATTTTTATAAAGGGTAAACAGATCAATACTATGGAGTTTGTATTATTGTGCAAATCAGCAGTTCATTAGAAAATCAAATCTCGATTTGTGTTTTTAACCTACCATACTACTCTGAATCTCATGCCTCATTTGGCAACACCCTCTAAACAACTGTAGAAGGTACATTAGGACATAGATAGAGATCTTTTTGCCATCCAAGTGGCAGCGTACCCCTCTCACTTTATTTGTTTTAGGATATGGTACACCAGTAGCAATTAAGCCAGCTGATAAGTTGAGAGGTAGGGTTACGCTACAGTTAATGGGAATAATAAAAGCTATGAATAGCATGTTCATAATCATCATTTGAGCCAATTCCTAGCAGTTCAGCAATAGTGAAGTTGACTAATGCTCAAACTCCCGTTCGTTCAAATTTAAAGGTCTTAAAAAGTGCCCTAATTTCATACATTTTACCATCATAGCTGTCACTTGGGCGTCCGGTCTACCCTGCTACTCATTTCATTAGCAAGATAAATGTATCTTACTGCTTGCTAGGCAACAACAGAGTGGCCCTCACGTCAGACAACATCTTGCATTTAGCTTTATGATGTCAGCTTGCTAGGCAACAGATTGGCCCTCATGTCAGACAACATCTTGCCTTCGCTTTATGATGTCAGATCATCACTGGTCCAATTGTCCTTGTGGAAGCAGGCCACACAGGAGGATGAGATATCAGAAGTTATGCAGTAGGTTGCTATCTCTATTCATGACCGCAAGGCAAGTCGGAGGTGGAATGGCAAATACTCTGAACCACTCAAAGCACTGTGGCCTTTTTTAAAGTGGGATGCAGATACAAAAACAGAGACTATCCTTACCAACAATCCTTCTTGAATATCAGAGTCCAACATACAGAGTGCAGCGGAAGACGTTAAATGTGCTTCATTCCGTGAGAACGCAACTCTATAGTTCTACAGTGAGATAGTGCATTTCAGCCTCAAAGGAAGCAATGTCCTCAAACGGAACATTGGTGGCACCAGGATCTAAAGCAGGCTTAAGAAGCCTTGGATGCAGTCAGTCTTTTATTAACTATCATGACCGACACAATGTGATCCATAATACTTCCATTTTGGCAGAAATTACATTCAAGCACAGGCCCCCACTAGAAGGTAGTGATGACATTCAGGTGCTGAAAACGTCTTTTTAATGCCTAAAGGAATGATTGTGAGCTTTACTTACCATATATATTGGTCAAATGATGCCCTATGCCGGAAGACTGTCTTTTTTTTTTTTCTTCAGTATCGGCAATGCAGAGACAATTTGTTGCGAAACACTGCCACTGCTGGTCATTCAGTATAATCTGCAGATGGAAAAGTCCACTGTTAGCACATTTACTACAAGCAATACAAAAAAAATCATGATTTTTATAAAGGGTAAACAGATCAATACTATGGAGTTTGTATTATTGTGCAAATCAGCAGTTCATTAGAAAATCAAATCTCGATTTGTGTTTTTAACCTACCATACTACTCTGAATCTCATGCCTCATTTGGCAACACCCTCTAAACAACTGTAGAAGGTACATTAGGACATAGATAGAGATCTTTTTGCCATCCAAGTGGCAGCGTACCCCTCTCACTTTATTTGTTTTAGGATATGGTACACCAGTAGCAATTAAGCCAGCTGATAAGTTGAGAGGTAGGGTTACGCTACAGTTAATGGGAATAATAAAAGCTATGAATAGCATGTTCATAATCATCATTTGAGCCAATTCCTAGCAGTTCAGCAATAGTGAAGTTGACTAATGCTCAAACTCCCGTTCGTTCAAATTTAAAGGTCTTAAAAAGTGCCCTAATTTCGTACATTTTACCATCATAGCTGTCACTTGGGCGTCCGGTCTACCCTGCTACTCATTTCATTAGCAAGATAAATGTATCTTACTGCTTGCTAGGCAACAACAGAGTGGCCCTCACGTCAGACAACATCTTGCATTTAGCTTTATGATGTCAGCTTGCTAGGCAACAGATTGGCCCTCATGTCAGACAACATCTTGCCTTCGCTTTATGATGTCAGATCATCACCGGTCCAATTGTCCTTGTGGAAGCGGACCACACAGGAGGATGAGATATCAGAAGTTATGCAGTAGGTTGCTATCTCTATTCATGACTGCAAGGCAAGTCGGAGGTGGAATGGCAAATACTCTGAACCACTCAAAGCACTGTGGCCTTTTTTAAAGTGGGATGCAGATACAAAAACAGAGACTATCCTTACCAACAATCCTTCTTGAGTATCAGAGTCCAACATACAGAGTGCGGCGGAAGACGTTAAATGTGCTTCATTCCGTGAGATCGCAACTCTATAGTTCTACAGTGAGATAGTGCATTTCAGCATCAAAGGAAGCAATGTCCTCAAACGGAACATTGGTGGCACCAGGATCTAAAGCAGGCTTAAGAAGCCTTGGATGCAGTCAGTCTTTTATTAACTATCATGACCGACACAATGTGATCCATAATACTTCCATTTTGGCAGAAATTACATTCAAGCACAGGCCCCCACTAGAAGGTAGTGATGACATTAAGGTGCTGAAAACGTCTTTTTAATGCCTAAAGGAATGATTGTGAGCTTTACTTACCATATATATTGGTCAAATGATGCCCTATGCCGGAAGACTGTCTTTTTTTTTTCTTCAGTATCGGCAATGCAGAGACAATTTGTTGCGAAACACTGCCACTGCTGGTCATTCAGTATAATCTGCAGATGGAAAAGTCCACTGTTAGCACATTTACTACAAGCAATACAAAAAAATCATGATTTTTATAAAGGGTAAACAGATCAATACTATGGAGTTTGTATTATTGTGCAAATCAGCAGTTCATTAGAAAATCAAATCTCGATTTGTGTTTTTAACCTACCATACTACTCTGAATCTCATGCCTCATTTGGCAACACCCTCTAAACAACTGTAGAAGGTACATTAGGACATAGATAGAGATCTTTTTGCCATCCAAGTGGCAGCGTACCCCTCTCACTTTATTTGTTTTAGGATATGGTACACCAGTAGCAATTAAGCCAGCTGATAAGTTGAGAGGTAGGGTTACGCTACAGTTAATCTGAATAATAAAAGCTATGAATAGCATGTTCATAATCATCATTTGAGCCAATTCCTAGCAGTTCAGCAATAGTGAAGTTGACTAATGCTCAAACTCCCGTTCGTTCAAATTTAAAGGTCTTAAAAAGTGCCCTAATTTCGTACATTTTACCATCATAGCTGTCACTTGGGCGTCCGGTCTACCCTGCTACTCATTTCATTAGCAAGATAAATGTATCTTACTGCTTGCTAGGCAACAACAGAGTGGCCCTCACGTCAGACAACATCTTGCATTTAGCTTTATGATGTCAGCTTGCTAGGCAACAGATTGGCCCTCATGTCAGACAACATCTTGCCTTCGCTTTATGATGTCAGATCATCACCGGTCCAATTGTCCTTGTGGAAGCGGACCACACAGGAGGATGAGATATCAGAAGTTATGCAGTAGGTTGCTATCTCTATTCATGACCGCAAGGCAAGTCGGAGGTGGAATGGCAAATACTCTGAACCACTCAAAGCACTGTGGCCTTTTTTAAAGTGGGATGCAGATACAAAAACAGAGACTATCCTTACCAACAATCCTTCTTGAGTATCAGAGTCCAACATACAGAGTGCAGCGGAAGACTTTAAATGTGCTTCATTCCGTGAGAACGCAACTCTATAGTTCTACAGTGAGATAGTGCATTTCAGCCTCAAAGGAAGCAATGTCCTCAAACGGAACATTGGTGGCACCAGGATCTAAAGCAGGCTTAAGAAGCCTTGGATGCAGTCAGTCTTTTATTAACTATCATGACCGACACAATGTGATCCATAATACTTCCATTTTGGCAGAAATTACATTCAAGCACAGGCCCCCACTAGAAGGTAGTGATGACATTCAGGTGCTGAAAACGTCTTTTTAATGCCTAAAGGAATGATTGTGAGCTTTACTTACCATATATATTGGTCAAATGATGCCCTATGCCGGAAGACTGTCTTTTTTTTTTTCTTCAGTATCGGCAATGCAGAGACAATTTGTTGCGAAACACTGCCACTGCTGGTCATTCAGTATAATCTGCAGATGGAAAAGTCCACTGTTAGCACATTTACTACAAGCAATACAAAAAAATCATGATTTTTATAAAGGGTAAGCAGATCAATACTATGGAGTTTGTATTATTGTGCAAATCAGCAGTTCATTAGAAAATCAAATCTCGATTTGTGTTTTTAACCTACCATACTACTCTGAATCTCATGCCTCATTTGGCAACACCCTCTAAACAACTGTAGAAGGTACATTAGGACATAGATAGAGATCTTTTTGCCATCCAAGTGGCAGCGTACCCCTCTCACTTTATTTGTTTTAGGATATGGTACACCAGTAGCAATTAAGCCAGCTGATAAGTTGAGAGGTAGGGTTACGCTACAGTTAATGGGAATAATAAAAGCTATGAATAGCATGTTCATAATCATCATTTGAGCCAATTCCTAGCATTTAAGCAATAGTGAAGTTGACTAATGCTCAAACTCCCGTTCGTTCAAATTTAAAGGTCTTAAAAAGTGCCCTAATTTCGTACATTTTACCATCATAGCTGTCACTTGGGCGTCCGGTCTACCCTGCTACTCATTTCATTAGCAAGATAAATGTATCTTACTGCTTGCTAGGCAACAACAGAGTGGCCCTCACGTCAGACAACATCTTGCATTTAGCTTTATGATGTCAGCTTGCTAGGCAACAGATTGGCCCTCATGTCAGACAACATCTTGCCTTCGCTTTATGATGTCAGATCATCACCGGTCCAATTGTCCTTGTGGAAGCGGACCACACAGGAGGATGAGATATCAGAAGTTATGCAGTAGGTTGCTATCTCTATTCATGACCGCAAGGCAAGTCGGAGGTGGAATGGCAAATACTCTGAACCACTCAAAGCACTGTGGCCTTTTTTAAAGTGGGATGCAGATACAAAAACAGAGACTATCCTTACCAACAATCCTTCTTGAGTATAAGAGTCCAACAAACAGAGTGCAGCGGAAGACGTTAAATGTGCTTCATTCCGTGAGAACGCAACTCTATAGTTCTACAGTGAGATAGTGCATTTCAGCCTCAAAGGAAGCAATGTCCTCAAACGGAACATTGGTGGCACCAGGATCTAAAGCAGGCTTAAGAAGCCTTGGATGCAGTCAGTCTTTTATTAACTATCATGACCGACACAATGTGATCCATAATACTTCCATTTTGGCAGAAATTACATTCAAGCACAGGCCCACACTAGAAGGTAGTGATGACATTCAGGTGCTGAAAACGTCTTTTTAATGCCTAAAGGAATGATTGTGAGCTTTACTTACCATATATATTGGTCAAATGATGCCCTATGCCGGAAGACTGTCTTTTTTTTTTCTTCAGTATCGGCAATGCAGAGACAATTTGTTGCGAAACACTGCCACTGCTGGTCATTCAGTATAATCTGCAGATGGAAAAGTCCACTGTTAGCACATTTACTACAAGCAATACAAAAAAATCATGATTTTTATAAAGGGTAAGCAGATCAATACTATGGAGTTTGTATTATTGTGCAAATCAGCAGTTCATTAGAAAATCAAATCTCGATTTGTGTTTTTAACCTACCATACTACTCTGAATCTCATGCCTCATTTGGTAACACCCTCTAAACAACTGTAGAAGGTACATTAGGACATAGATAGAGATCTTTTTGCCATCCAAGTGGCAGCGTACCCCTCTCACTTTATTTGTTTTAGGATATGGTACACCAGTAGCAATTAAGCCAGCTGATAAGTTGAGAGGTAGGGTTACGCTACAGTTAATGGGAATAATAAAAGCTATGAATAGCATGTTCATAATCATCATTTGAGCCAATTCCTAGCATTTAAGCAATAGTGAAGTTGACTAATGCTCAAACTCCCGTTCGTTCAAATTTAAAGGTCTTAAAAAGTGCCCTAATTTCGTACATTTTACCATCATAGCTGTCACTTGGGCGTCCGGTCTACCCTGCTACTCATTTCATTAGCAAGATAAATGTATCTTACTGCTTGCTAGGCAACAACAGAGTGGCCCTCACGTCAGACAACATCTTGCATTTAGCTTTATGATGTCAGCTTGCTAGGCAACAGATTGGCCCTCATGTCAGACAACATCTTGCCTTCGCTTTATGATGTCAGATCATCACTGGTCCAATTGTCCTTGTGGAAGCGGACCACACAGGAGGATGAGATATCAGAAGTTATGCAGTAGGTTGCTATCTCTATTCATGACCGCAAGGCAAGTCGGAGGTGGAATGGCAAATACTCTGAACCACTCAAAGCACTGTGGCCTTTTTTAAAGTGGGATGCAGATACAAAAACAGAGACTATCCTTACCAACAAGCCTTCTTGAGTATCAGAGTTCAACATACAGAGTGCAGCGGAAGACGTTAAATGTGCTTCATTCCGTGAGAACGCAACTCTATAGTTCTACAGTGAGATAGTGCATTTCAGCCTCAAAGGAAGCAATGTCCTCAAACTGAACATTGGTGGCACCAGGATCTAAAGCAGGCTTAAGAAGCCTTGGATGCTGTCAGTCTTTTATTAACTATCATGACCGACACAATGTGATCCATAATACTTCCATTTTGGCAGAAATTACATTCAAGCACAGGCCCCCACTAGAAGGTAGTGATGACATTCAGGTGCTGAAAACGTCTTTTTAATGCCTAAAGGAATGATTGTGAGCTTTACTTACCATATATATTGGTCAAATGATGCCCTATGCCGGAAGACTGTCTTTTTTTTTTTTCTTCAGTATCGGCAATGCAGAGACAATTTGTTGCGAAACACTGCCACTGCTGGTCATTCAGTATAATCTGCAGATGGAAAAGTCCACTGTTAGCACATTTACTACAAGCAATACAAAAAAATCATGATTTTTATAAAGGGTAAGCAGATCAATACTATGGAGTTTGTATTATTGTGCAAATCAGCAGTTCATTAGAAAATCAAATCTCGATTTGTGTTTTTAACCTACCATACTACTCTGAATCTCATGCCTCATTTGGCAACACCCTCTAAACAACTGTAGAAGGTACATTAGGACATAGATAGAGATCTTTTTGCCATCCAAGTGGCAGCGTACCCCTCTCACTTTATTTGTTTTAGGATATGGTACACCAGTAGCAATTAAGCCAGCTGATAAGTTGAGAGGTAGGGTTACGCTACAGTTAATGGGAATAATAAAAGCTATGAATAGCATGTTCATAATCATCATTTGAGCCAATTCCTAGCATTTAAGCAATAGTGAAGTTGACTAATGCTCAAACTCCCGTTCGTTCAAATTTAAAGGTCTTAAAAAGTGCCCTAATTTCGTACATTTTACCATCATAGCTGTCACTTGGGCGTCCGGTCTACCCTGCTACTCATTTCATTAGCAAGATAAATGTATCTTACTGCTTGCTAGGCAACAACAGAGTGGCCCTCACGTCAGACAACATCTTGCATTTAGCTTTATGATGTCAGCTTGCTAGGCAACAGATTGGCCCTCATGTCAGACAACATCTTGCCTTCGCTTTATGATGTCAGATCATCACCGGTCCAATTGTCCTTGTGGAAGCGGACCACACAGGAGGATGAGATATCAGAAGTTATGCAGTAGGTTGCTATCTCTATTCATGACCGCAAGGCAAGTCGGAGGTGGAATGGCAAATACTCTGAACCACTCAAAGCACTGTGGCCTTTTTTAAAGTGGGATGCAGATACAAAAACAGAGACTATCCTTACCAACAATCCTTCTTGAGTATAAGAGTCCAACAAACAGAGTGCAGCGGAAGACGTTAAATGTGCTTCATTCCGTGAGAACGCAACTCTATAGTTCTACAGTGAGATAGTGCATTTCAGCCTCAAAGGAAGCAATGTCCTCAAACGGAACATTGGTGGCACCAGGATCTAAAGCAGGCTTAAGAAGCCTTGGATGCAGTCAGTCTTTTATTAACTATCATGACCGACACAATGTGATCCATAATACTTCCATTTTGGCAGAAATTACATTCAAGCACAGGCCCCCACTAGAAGGTAGTGATGACATTCAGGTGCTGAAAACGTCTTTTTAATGCCTAAAGGAATGATTGTGAGCTTTACTTACCATATATATTGGTCAAATGATGCCCTATGCCGGAAGACTGTCTTTTTTTTTTTCTTCAGTATCGGCAATGCAGAGACAATTTGTTGCGAAACACTGCCACTGCTGGTCATTCAGTATAATCTGCAGATGGAAAAGTCCACTGTTAGCACATTTACTACAAGCAATACAAAAAAATCATGATTTTTATAAAGGGTAAGCAGATCAATACTATGGAGTTTGTATTATTGTGCAAATCAGCAGTTCATTAGAAAATCAAATCTCGATTTGTGTTTTTAACCTACCATACTACTCTGAATCTCATGCCTCATTTGGTAACACCCTCTAAACAACTGTAGAAGGTACATTAGGACATAGATAGAGATCTTTTTGCCATCCAAGTGGCAGCGTACCCCTCTCACTTTATTTGTTTTAGGATATGGTACACCAGTAGCAATTAAGCCAGCTGATAAGTTGAGAGGTAGGGTTACGCTACAGTTAATGGGAATAATAAAAGCTATGAATAGCATGTTCATAATCATCATTTGAGCCAATTCCTAGCATTTAAGCAATAGTGAAGTTGACTAATGCTCAAACTCCCGTTCGTTCAAATTTAAAGGTCTTAAAAAGTGCCCTAATTTCGTACATTTTACCATCATAGCTGTCACTTGGGCGTCCGGTCTACCCTGCTACTCATTTCATTAGCAAGATAAATGTATCTTACTGCTTGCTAGGCAACAACAGAGTGGCCCTCACGTCAGACAACATCTTGCATTTAGCTTTATGATGTCAGCTTGCTAGGCAACAGATTGGCCCTCATGTCAGACAACATCTTGCCTTCGCTTTATGATGTCAGATCATCACTGGTCCAATTGTCCTTGTGGAAGCGGACCACACAGGAGGATGAGATATCAGAAGTTATGCAGTAGGTTGCTATCTCTATTCATGACCGCAAGGCAAGTCGGAGGTGGAATGGCAAATACTCTGAACCACTCAAAGCACTGTGGCCTTTTTTAAAGTGGGATGCAGATACAAAAACAGAGACTATCCTTACCAACAAGCCTTCTTGAGTATCAGAGTTCAACATACAGAGTGCAGCGGAAGACGTTAAATGTGCTTCATTCCGTGAGAACGCAACTCTATAGTTCTACAGTGAGATAGTGCATTTCAGCCTCAAAGGAAGCAATGTCCTCAAACGGAACATTGGTGGCACCAGGATCTAAAGCAGGCTTAAGAAGCCTTGGATGCAGTCAGTCTTTTATTAACTATCATGACCGACACAATGTGATCCATAATACTTCCATTTTGGCAGAAATTACATTCAAGCACAGGCCCCCACTAGAAGGTAGTGATGACATTCAGGTGCTGAAAACGTCTTTTTAATGCCTAAAGGAATGATTGTGAGCTTTACTTACCATATATATTGGTCAAATGATGCCCTATGCCGGAAGACTGTCTTTTTTTATTTCTTCAGTATCGGCAATGCAGAGACAATTTGTTGCGAAACACTGCCACTGCTGGTCATTCAGTATAATCTGCAGATGGAAAAGTCCACTGTTAGCACATTTACTACAAGCAATACAAAAAAATCATGATTTTTATAAAGGGTAAGCAGATCAATACTATGGAGTTTGTATTATTGTGCAAATCAGCAGTTCATTAGAAAATCAAATCTCGATTTGTGTTTTTAACCTACCATACTACTCTGAATCTCATGCCTCATTTGGTAACACCCTCTAAACAACTGTAGAAGGTACATTAGGACATAGATAGAGATCTTTTTGCCATCCAAGTGGCAGCGTACCCCTCTCACTTTATTTGTTTTAGGATATGGTACACCAGTAGCAATTAAGCCAGCTGATAAGTTGAGAGGTAGGGTTACGCTACAGTTAATGGGAATAATAAAAGCTATGAATAGCATGTTCATAATCATCATTTGAGCCAATTCCTAGCATTTAAGCAATAGTGAAGTTGACTAATGCTCAAACTCCCGTTCGTTCAAATTTAAAGGTCTTAAAAAGTGCCCTAATTTCGTACATTTTACCATCATAGCTGTCACTTGGGCGTCCGGTCTACCCTGCTACTCATTTCATTAGCAAGATAAATGTATCTTACTGCTTGCTAGGCAACAACAGAGTGGCCCTCACGTCAGACAACATCTTGCATTTAGCTTTATGATGTCAGCTTGCTAGGCAACAGATTGGCCCTCATGTCAGACAACATCTTGCCTTCGCTTTATGATGTCAGATCATCACTGGTCCAATTGTCCTTGTGGAAGCGGACCACACAGGAGGATGAGATATCAGAAGTTATGCAGTAGGTTGCTATCTCTATTCATGACCGCAAGGCAAGTCGGAGGTGGAATGGCAAATACTCTGAACCACTCAAAGCACTGTGGCCTTTTTTAAAGTGGGATGCAGATACAAAAACAGAGACTATCCTTACCAACAAGCCTTCTTGAGTATCAGAGTTCAACATACAGAGTGCAGCGGAAGACGTTAAATGTGCTTCATTCCGTGAGAACGCAACTCTATAGTTCTACAGTGAGATAGTGCATTTCAGCCTCAAAGGAAGCAATGTCCTCAAACGGAACATTGGTGGCACCAGGATCTAAAGCAGGCTTAAGAAGCCTTGGATGCTGTCAGTCTTTTATTAACTATCATGACCGACACAATGTGATCCATAATACTTCCATTTTGGCAGAAATTACATTCAAGCACAGGCCCCCACTAGAAGGTAGTGATGACATTCAGGTGCTGAAAACGTCTTTTTAATGCCTAAAGGAATGATTGTGAGCTTTACTTACCATATATATTGGTCAAATGATGCCCTATGCCGGAAGACTGTCTTTTTTTTTTTCTTCAGTATCGGCAATGCAGAGACAATTTGTTGCGAAACACTGCCACTGCTGGTCATTCAGTATAATCTGCAGATGGAAAAGTCCACTGTTAGCACATTTACTACAAGCAATACAAAAAAATCATGATTTTTATAAAGGGTAAGCAGATCAATACTATGGAGTTTGTATTATTGTGCAAATCAGCAGTTCATTAGAAAATCAAATCTCGATTTGTGTTTTTAACCTACCATACTACTCTGAATCTCATGCCTCATTTGGTAACACCCTCTAAACAACTGTAGAAGGTACATTAGGACATAGATAGAGATCTTTTTGCCATCCAAGTGGCAGCGTACCCCTCTCACTTTATTTGTTTTAGGATATGGTACACCAGTAGCAATTAAGCCAGCTGATAAGTTGAGAGGTAGGGTTACGCTA
This sequence comes from Lissotriton vulgaris, assembly GCF_964263255.1. Lineage (NCBI taxonomy): Eukaryota > Metazoa > Chordata > Amphibia > Caudata > Salamandridae > Lissotriton > Lissotriton vulgaris. The sequence continues at coordinate 323,076,901 of NC_141700.1, read as the reverse complement.
CAGTTAATGGGAATAATAAAAGCTATGAATAGCATGTTCATAATCATCATTTGAGCCAATTCCTAGCATTTAAGCAATAGTGAAGTTGACTAATGCTCAAACTCCCGTTCGTTCAAATTTAAAGGTCTTAAAAAGTGCCCTAATTTCGTACATTTTACCATCATAGCTGTCACTTGGGCGTCCGGTCTACCCTGCTACTCATTTCATTAGCAAGATAAATGTATCTTACTGCTTGCTAGGCAACAACAGAGTGGCCCTCACGTCAGACAACATCTTCCATTTAGCTTTATGATGTCAGCTTGCTAGGCAACAGATTGGCCCTCATGTCAGACAACATCTTGCCTTCGCTTTATGATGTCAGATCATCACTGGTCCAATTGTCCTTGTGGAAGCGGACCACACAGGAGGATGAGATATCAGAAGTTATGCAGTAGGTTGCTATCTCTATTCATGACCGCAAGGCAAGTCGGAGGTGGAATGGCAAATACTCTGAACCACTCAAAGCACTGTGGCCTTTTTTAAAGTGGGATGCAGATACAAAAACAGAGACTATCCTTACCAACAAGCCTTCTTGAGTATCAGAGTTCAACATACAGAGTGCAGCGGAAGACGTTAAATGTGCTTCATTCCGTGAGAACGCAACTCTATAGTTCTACAGTGAGATAGTGCATTTCAGCCTCAAAGGAAGCAATGTCCTCAAACGGAACATTGGTGGCACCAGGATCTAAAGCAGGCTTAAGAAGCCTTGGATGCTGTCAGTCTTTTATTAACTATCATGACCGACACAATGTGATCCATAATACTTCCATTTTGGCAGAAATTACATTCAAGCACAGGCCCCCACTAGAAGGTAGTGATGACATTCAGGTGCTGAAAACGTCTTTTTAATGCCTAAAGGAATGATTGTGAGCTTTACTTACCATATATATTGGTCAAATGATGCCCTATGCCGGAAGACTGTCTTTTTTTTTTTTCTTCAGTATCGGCAATGCAGAGACAATTTGTTGCGAAACACTGCCACTGCTGGTCATTCAGTATAATCTGCAGATGGAAAAGTCCACTGTTAGCACATTTACTACAAGCAATACAAAAAAATCATGATTTTTATAAAGGGTAAGCAGATCAATACTATGGAGTTTGTATTATTGTGCAAATCAGCAGTTCATTAGAAAATCAAATCTCGATTTGTGTTTTTAACCTACCATACTACTCTGAATCTCATGCCTCATTTGGCAACACCCTCTAAACAACTGTAGAAGGTACATTAGGACATAGATAGAGATCTTTTTGCCATCCAAGTGGCAGCGTACCCCTCTCACTTTATTTGTTTTAGGATATGGTACACCAGTAGCAATTAAGCCAGCTGATAAGTTGAGAGGTAGGGTTACGCTACAGTTAATGGGAATAATAAAAGCTATGAATAGCATGTTCATAATCATCATTTGAGCCAATTCCTAGCATTTAAGCAATAGTGAAGTTGACTAATGCTCAAACTCCCGTTCGTTCAAATTTAAAGGTCTTAAAAAGTGCCCTAATTTCGTACATTTTACCATCATAGCTGTCACTTGGGCGTCCGGTCTACCCTGCTACTCATTTCATTAGCAAGATAAATGTATCTTACTGCTTGCTAGGCAACAACAGAGTGGCCCTCACGTCAGACAACATCTTGCATTTAGCTTTATGATGTCAGCTTGCTAGGCAACAGATTGGCCCTCATGTCAGACAACATCTTGCCTTCGCTTTATGATGTCAGATCATCACCGGTCCAATTGTCCTTGTGGAAGCGGACCACACAGGAGGATGAGATATCAGAAGTTATGCAGTAGGTTGCTATCTCTATTCATGACCGCAAGGCAAGTCGGAGGTGGAATGGCAAATACTCTGAACCACTCAAAGCACTGTGGCCTTTTTTAAAGTGGGATGCAGATACAAAAACAGAGACTATCCTTACCAACAATCCTTCTTGAGTATAAGAGTCCAACAAACAGAGTGCAGCGGAAGACGTTAAATGTGCTTCATTCCGTGAGAACGCAACTCTATAGTTCTACAGTGAGATAGTGCATTTCAGCCTCAAAGGAAGCAATGTCCTCAAACGGAACATTGGTGGCACCAGGATCTAAAGCAGGCTTAAGAAGCCTTGGATGCAGTCAGTCTTTTATTAACTATCATGACCGACACAATGTGATCCATAATACTTCCATTTTGGCAGAAATTACATTCAAGCACAGGCCCCCACTAGAAGGTAGTGATGACATTCAGGTGCTGAAAACGTCTTTTTAATGCCTAAAGGAATGATTGTGAGCTTTACTTACCATATATATTGGTCAAATGATGCCCTATGCCGGAAGACTGTCTTTTTTTTTTTCTTCAGTATCGGCAATGCAGAGACAATTTGTTGCGAAACACTGCCACTGCTGGTCATTCAGTATAATCTGCAGATGGAAAAGTCCACTGTTAGCACATTTACTACAAGCAATACAAAAAAATCATGATTTTTATAAAGGGTAAGCAGATCAATACTATGGAGTTTGTATTATTGTGCAAATCAGCAGTTCATTAGAAAATCAAATCTCGATTTGTGTTTTTAACCTACCATACTACTCTGAATCTCATGCCTCATTTGGTAACACCCTCTAAACAACTGTAGAAGGTACATTAGGACATAGATAGAGATCTTTTTGCCATCCAAGTGGCAGCGTACCCCTCTCACTTTATTTGTTTTAGGATATGGTACACCAGTAGCAATTAAGCCAGCTGATAAGTTGAGAGGTAGGGTTACGCTACAGTTAATGGGAATAATAAAAGCTATGAATAGCATGTTCATAATCATCATTTGAGCCAATTCCTAGCATTTAAGCAATAGTGAAGTTGACTAATGCTCAAACTCCCGTTCGTTCAAATTTAAAGGTCTTAAAAAGTGCCCTAATTTCGTACATTTTACCATCATAGCTGTCACTTGGGCGTCCGGTCTACCCTGCTACTCATTTCATTAGCAAGATAAATGTATCTTACTGCTTGCTAGGCAACAACAGAGTGGCCCTCACGTCAGACAACATCTTGCATTTAGCTTTATGATGTCAGCTTGCTAGGCAACAGATTGGCCCTCATGTCAGACAACATCTTGCCTTCGCTTTATGATGTCAGATCATCACTGGTCCAATTGTCCTTGTGGAAGCGGACCACACAGGAGGATGAGATATCAGAAGTTATGCAGTAGGTTGCTATCTCTATTCATGACCGCAAGGCAAGTCGGAGGTGGAATGGCAAATACTCTGAACCACTCAAAGCACTGTGGCCTTTTTTAAAGTGGGATGCAGATACAAAAACAGAGACTATCCTTACCAACAAGCCTTCTTGAGTATCAGAGTTCAACATACAGAGTGCAGCGGAAGACGTTAAATGTGCTTCATTCCGTGAGAACGCAACTCTATAGTTCTACAGTGAGATAGTGCATTTCAGCCTCAAAGGAAGCAATGTCCTCAAACGGAACATTGGTGGCACCAGGATCTAAAGCAGGCTTAAGAAGCCTTGGATGCTGTCAGTCTTTTATTAACTATCATGACCGACACAATGTGATCCATAATACTTCCATTTTGGCAGAAATTACATTCAAGCACAGGCCCCCACTAGAAGGTAGTGATGACATTCAGGTGCTGAAAACGTCTTTTTAATGCCTAAAGGAATGATTGTGAGCTTTACTTACCATATATATTGGTCAAATGATGCCCTATGCCGGAAGACTGTCTTTTTTTTTTTTCTTCAGTATCGGCAATGCAGAGACAATTTGTTGCGAAACACTGCCACTGCTGGTCATTCAGTATAATCTGCAGATGGAAAAGTCCACTGTTAGCACATTTACTACAAGCAATACAAAAAAATCATAATTTTTATAAAGGGTAAACAGATCAATACTATGGAGTTAGTATTATTGTGCAAATCAGCAGTTCATTAGAAAATCAAATCTCGATTTGTGTTTTTAACCTACCATACTACTCTGAATCTCATGCCTCATTTGGCAACACCCTCTAAACAACTGTAGAAGGTACATTAGGACATAGATAGAGATCTTTTTGCCATCCAAGTGGCAGCGTACCCCTCTCACTTTATTTGTTTTAGGATATGGTACACCAGTAGCAATTAAGCCAGCTGATAAGTTGAGAGGTAGGGTTACGCTACAGTTAATGGGAATAATAAAAGCTATGAATAGCATGTTCATAATCATCATTTGAGCCAATTCCTAGCAGTTCAGCAATAGTGAAGTTGACTAATGCTCAAACTCCCGTTCGTTCAAATTTAAAGGTCTTAAAAAGTGCCCTAATTTCGTACATTTTACCATCATAGCTGTCACTTGGGCGTCCGGTCTACCCTGCTACTCATTTCATTAGCAAGATAAATGTATCTTACTGCTTGCTAGGCAACAACAGAGTGGCCCTCACGTCAGACAACATCTTGCATTTAGCTTTATGATGTCAGCTTGCTAGGCAACAGATTGGCCCTCATGTCAGACAACATCTTGCCTTCGCTTTATGATGTCAGATCATCACTGGTCCAATTGTCCTTGTGGAAGCGGACCACACAGGAGGATGAGATATCAGAAGTTATGCAGTAGGTTGCTATCTCTATTCATGACCGCAAGGCAAGTCTGAGGTGGAATGGCAAATACTCTGAACCACTCAAAGCACTGTGGCCTTTTTTAAAGTGGGATGCAGATACAAAAACAGAGACTATCCTTACCAACAATCCTTCTTGAATATCAGAGTCCAACATACAGAGTGCAGCGGAAGACGTTAAATGTGCTTCATTCCGTGAGAACGCAACTCTATAGTTCTACAGTGAGATAGTGCATTTCAGCCTCAAAGGAAGCAATGTCCTCAAACGGAACATTGGTGGCACCAGGATCTAAAGCAGGCTTAAGAAGCCTTGGATGCAGTCAGTCTTTTATTAACTATCATGACCGACACAATGTGATCCATAATACTTCCATTTTGGCAGAAATTACATTCAAGCACAGGCCCCCACTAGAAGGTAGTGATGACATTCAGGTGCTGAAAACGTCTTTTTAATGCCTAAAGGAATGATTGTGAGCTTTACTTACCATATATATTGGTCAAATGATGCCCTATGCCGGAAGACTGTCTTTTTTTTTTTTCTTCAGTATCGGCAATGCAGAGACAATTTGTTGCGAAACACTGCCACTGCTGGTCATTCAGTATAATCTGCAGATGGAAAAGTCCACTGTTAGCACATTTACTACAAGCAATACAAAAAAATCATGATTTTTATAAAGGGTAAGCAGATCAATACTATGGAGTTTGTATTATTGTGCAAATCAGCAGTTCATTAGAAAATCAAATCTCGATTTGTGTTTTTAACCTACCATACTACTCTGAATCTCATGCCTCATTTGGTAACACCCTCTAAACAACTGTAGAAGGTACATTAGGACATAGATAGAGATCTTTTTGCCATCCAAGTGGCAGCGTACCCCTCTCACTTTATTTGTTTTAGGATATGGTACACCAGTAGCAATTAAGCCAGCTGATAAGTTGAGAGGTAGGGTTACGCTACAGTTAATGGGAATAATAAAAGCTATGAATAGCATGTTCATAATCATCATTTGAGCCAATTCCTAGCATTTAAGCAATAGTGAAGTTGACTAATGCTCAAACTCCCGTTCGTTCAAATTTAAAGGTCTTAAAAAGTGCCCTAATTTCGTACATTTTACCATCATAGCTGTCACTTGGGCGTCCGGTCTACCCTGCTACTCATTTCATTAGCAAGATAAATGTATCTTACTGCTTGCTAGGCAACAACAGAGTGGCCCTCACGTCAGACAACATCTTGCATTTAGCTTTATGATGTCAGCTTGCTAGGCAACAGATTGGCCCTCATGTCAGACAACATCTTGCCTTCGCTTTATGATGTCAGATCATCACCGGTCCAATTGTCCTTGTGGAAGCGGACCACACAGGAGGATGAGATATCAGAAGTTATGCAGTAGGTTGCTATCTCTATTCATGACCGCAAGGCAAGTCGGAGGTGGAATGGCAAATACTCTGAACCACTCAAAGCACTGTGGCCTTTTTTAAAGTGGGATGCAGATACAAAAACAGAGACTATCCTTACCAACAATCCTTCTTGAGTATCAGAGTTCAACATACAGAGTGCAGCGGAAGACGTTAAATGTGCTTCATTCCGTGAGAACGCAACTCTATAGTTCTACAGTGAGATAGTGCATTTCAGCCTCAAAGGAAGCAATGTCCTCAAACGGAACATTGGTGGCACCAGGATCTAAAGCAGGCTTAAGAAGCCTTGGATGCAGTCAGTCTTTTATTAACTATCATGACCCACACAATGTGATCCATAATACTTCCATTTTGGCAGAAATTACATTCAAGCACAGGCCCCCACTAGAAGGTAGTGATGACATTCAGGTGCTGAAAACGTCTTTTTAATGCCTAAAGGAATGATTGTGAGCTTTACTTACCATATATATTGGTCAAATGATGCCCTATGCCGGAAGACTGTCTTTTTTTTTTTCTTCAGTATCGGCAATGCAGAGACAATTTGTTGCGAAACACTGCCACTGCTGGTCATTCAGTATAATCTGCAGATGGAAAAGTCCACTGTTAGCACATTTACTACAAGCAATACAAAAAAATCATGATTTTTATAAAGGGTAAGCAGATCAATACTATGGAGTTTGTATTATTGTGCAAATCAGCAGTTCATTAGAAAATCAAATCTCGATTTGTGTTTTTAACCTACCATACTACTCTGAATCTCATGCCTCATTTGGCAACACCCTCTAAACAACTGTAGAAGGTACATTAGGACATAGATAGAGATCTTTTTGCCATCCAAGTGGCAGCGTACCCCTCTCACTTTATTTGTTTTAGGATATGGTACACCAGTAGCAATTAAGCCAGCTGATAAGTTGAGAGGTAGGGTTACGCTACAGTTAATGGGAATAATAAAAGCTATGAATAGCATGTTCATAATCATCATTTGAGCCAATTCCTAGCAGTTCAGCAATAGTGAAGTTGACTAATGCTCAAACTCCCGTTCGTTCAAATTTAAAGGTCTTAAAAAGTGCCCTAATTTCGTACATTTTACCATCATAGCTGTCACTTGGGCGTCCGGTCTACCCTGCTACTCATTTCATTAGCAAGATAAATGTATCTTACTGCTTGCTAGGCAACAACAGAGTGGCCCTCACGTCAGACAACATCTTGCATTTAGCTTTATGATGTCAGCTTGCTAGGCAACAGATTGGCCCTCATGTCAGACAACATCTTGCCTTCGCTTTATGATGTCAGATCATCACTGGTCCAATTGTCCTTGTGGAAGCGGACCACACAGGAGGATGAGATATCAGAAGTTATGCAGTAGGTTGCTATCTCTATTCATGACCGCAAGGCAAGTCGGAGGTGGAATGGCAAATACTCTGAACCACTCAAAGCACTGTGGCCTTTTTTAAAGTGGGATGCAGATACAAAAACAGAGACTATCCTTACCAACAAGCCTTCTTGAGTATCAGAGTTCAACATACAGAGTGCAGCGGAAGACGTTAAATGTGCTTCATTCCGTGAGAACGCAACTCTATAGTTCTACAGTGAGATAGTGCATTTCAGCCTCAAAGGAAGCAATGTCCTCAAACGGAACATTGGTGGCACCAGGATCTAAAGCAGGCTTAAGAAGCCTTGGATGCTGTCAGTCTTTTATTAACTATCATGACCGACACAATGTGATCCATAATACTTCCATTTTGGCAGAAATTACATTCAAGCACAGGCCCCCACTAGAAGGTAGTGATGACATTCAGGTGCTGAAAACGTCTTTTTAATGCCTAAAGGAATGATTGTGAGCTTTACTTACCATATATATTGGTCAAATGATGCCCTATGCCGGAAGACTGTCTTTTTTTTTTTTCTTCAGTATCGGCAATGCAGAGACAATTTGTTGCGAAACACTGCCACTGCTGGTCATTCAGTATAATCTGCAGATGGAAAAGTCCACTGTTAGCACATTTACTACAAGCAATACAAAAAAATCATAATTTTTATAAAGGGTAAACAGATCAATACTATGGAGTTTGTATTATTGTGCAAATCAGCAGTTCATTAGAAAATCAAATCTCGATTTGTGTTTTTAACCTACCATACTACTCTGAATCTCATGCCTCATTTGGCAACACCCTCTAAACAACTGTAGAAGGTACATTAGGACATAGATAGAGATCTTTTTGCCATCCAAGTGGCAGCGTACCCCTCTCACTTTATTTGTTTTAGGATATGGTACACCAGTAGCAATTAAGCCAGCTGATAAGTTGAGAGGTAGGGTTACGCTACAGTTAATGGGAATAATAAAAGCTATGAATAGCATGTTCATAATCATCATTTGAGCCAATTCCTAGCAGTTCAGCAATAGTGAAGTTGACTAATGCTCAAACTCCCGTTCGTTCAAATTTAAAGGTCTTAAAAAGTGCCCTAATTTCGTACATTTTACCATCATAGCTGTCACTTGGGCGTCCGGTCTACCCTGCTACTCATTTCATTAGCAAGATAAATGTATCTTACTGCTTGCTAGGCAACAACAGAGTGGCCCTCACGTCAGACAACATCTTGCATTTAGCTTTATGATGTCAGCTTGCTAGGCAACAGATTGGCCCTCATGTCAGACAACATCTTGCCTTCGCTTTATGATGTCAGATCATCACTGGTCCAATTGTCCTTGTGGAAGCGGACCACACAGGAGGATGAGATATCAGAAGTTATGCAGTAGGTTGCTATCTCTATTCATGACCGCAAGGCAAGTCTGAGGTGGAATGGCAAATACTCTGAACCACTCAAAGCACTGTGGCCTTTTTTAAAGTGGGATGCAGATACAAAAACAGAGACTATCCTTACCAACAATCCTTCTTGAATATCAGAGTCCAACATACAGAGTGCAGCGGAAGACGTTAAATGTGCTTCATTCCGTGAGAACGCAACTCTATAGTTCTACAGTGAGATAGTGCATTTCAGCCTCAAAGGAAGCAATGTCCTCAAACGGAACATTGGTGGCACCAGGATCTAAAGCAGGCTTAAGAAGCCTTGGATGCAGTCAGTCTTTTATTAACTATCATGACCGACACAATGTGATCCATAATACTTCCATTTTGGCAGAAATTACATTCAAGCACAGGCCCCCACTAGAAGGTAGTGATGACATTCAGGTGCTGAAAACGTCTTTTTAATGCCTAAAGGAATGATTGTGAGCTTTACTTACCATATATATTGGTCAAATGATGCCCTATGCCGGAAGACTGTCTTTTTTTTTTTTCTTCAGTATCGGCAATGCAGAGACAATTTGTTGCGAAACACTGCCACTGCTGGTCATTCAGTATAATCTGCAGATGGAAAAGTCCACTGTTAGCACAATTACTACAAGCAATACAAAAAAATCATGATTTTTATAAAGGGTAAGCAGATCAATACTATGGAGTTTGTATTATTGTGCAAATCAGCAGTTCATTAGAAAATCAAATCTCGATTTGTGTTTTTAACCTACCATACTACTCTGAATCTCATGCCTCATTTGGTAACACCCTCTAAACAACTGTAGAAGGTACATTAGGACATAGATAGAGATCTTTTTGCCATCCAAGTGGCAGCGTACCCCTCTCACTTTATTTGTTTTAGGATATGGTACACCAGTAGCAATTAAGCCAGCTGATAAGTTGAGAGGTAGGGTTACGCTACAGTTAATGGGAATAATAAAAGCTATGAAAAGCATGTTCATAATCATCATTTGAGCCAATTCCTAGCATTTAAGCAATAGTGAAGTTGACTAATGCTCAAACTCCCGTTCGTTCAAATTTAAAGGTCTTAAAAAGTGCCCTAATTTCGTACATTTTACCATCATAGCTGTCACTTGGGCGTCCGGTCTACCCTGCTACTCATTTCATTAGCAAGATAAATGTATCTTACTGCTTGCTAGGCAACAACAGAGTGGCCCTCACGTCAGACAACATCTTGCATTTAGCTTTATGATGTCAGCTTGCTAGGCAACAGATTGGCCCTCATGTCAGACAACATCTTGCCTTCGCTTTATGATGTCAGATCATCACCGGTCCAATTGTCCTTGTGGAAGCGGACCACACAGGAGGATGAGATATCAGAAGTTATGCAGTAGGTTGCTATCTCTATTCATGACCGCAAGGCAAGTCGGAGGTGGAATGGCAAATACTCTGAACCACTCAAAGCACTGTGGCCTTTTTTAAAGTGGGATGCAGATACAAAAACAGAGACTATCCTTACCAACAATCCTTCTTGAGTATCAGAGTTCAACATACAGAGTGCAGCGGAAGACGTTAAATGTGCTTCATTCCGTGAGAACGCAACTCTATAGTTCTACAGTGAGATAGTGCATTTCAGCCTCAAAGGAAGCAATGTCCTCAAACGGAACATTGGTGGCACCAGGATCTAAAGCAGGCTTAAGAAGCCTTGGATGCAGTCAGTCTTTTATTAACTATCATGACCGACACAATGTGATCCATAATACTTCCATTTTGGCAGATATTACATTCAAGCACAGGCCCCCACTAGAAGGTAGTGATGACATTCAGGTGCTGAAAACGTCTTTTTAATGCCTAAAGGAATGATTGTGAGCTTTACTTACCATATATATTGGTCAAATGATGCCCTATGCCGGAAGACTGTCTTTTTTTTTTTTCTTCAGTATCGGCAATGCAGAGACAATTTGTTGCGAAACACTGCCACTGCTGGTCATTCAGTATAATCTGCAGATGGAAAAGTCCACTGTTAGCACATTTACTACAAGCAATACAAAAAAAATCATGATTTTTATAAAGGGTAAACAGATCAATACTATGGAGTTTGTATTATTGTGCAAATCAGCAGTTCATTAGAAAATCAAATCTCGATTTGTGTTTTTAACCTACCATACTACTCTGAATCTCATGCCTCATTTGGCAACACCCTCTAAACAACTGTAGAAGGTACATTAGGACATAGATAGAGATCTTTTTGCCATCCAAGTGGCAGCGTACCCCTCTCACTTTATTTGTTTTAGGATATGGTACACCAGTAGCAATTAAGCCAGCTGATAAGTTGAGAGGTAGGGTTACGCTACAGTTAATGGGAATAATAAAAGCTATGAATAGCATGTTCATAATCATCATTTGAGCCAATTCCTAGCAGTTCAGCAATAGTGAAGTTGACTAATGCTCAAACTCCCGTTCGTTCAAATTTAAAGGTCTTAAAAAGTGCCCTAATTTCGTACATTTTACCATCATAGCTGTCACTTGGGCGTCCGGTCTACCCTGCTACTCATTTCATTAGCAAGATAAATGTATCTTACTGCTTGCTAGGCAACAACAGAGTGGCCCTCACGTCAGACAACATCTTGCATTTAGCTTTATGATGTCAGCTTGCTAGGCAACAGATTGGCCCTCATGTCAGACAACATCTTGCCTTCGCTTTATGATGTCAGATCATCACCGGTCCAATTGTCCTTGTGGAAGCGGACCACACAGGAGGATGAGATATCAGAAGTTATGCAGTAGGTTGCTATCTCTATTCATGACTGCAAGGCAAGTCGGAGGTGGAATGGCAAATACTCTGAACCACTCAAAGCACTGTGGCCTTTTTTAAAGTGGGATGGAGATACAAAAACAGAGACTATCCTTACCAACAATCCTTCTTGAGTATCAGAGTCCAACATACAGAGTGCAGCGGAAGACGTTAAATGTGCTTCATTCCGTGAGATCGCAACTCTATAGTTCTACAGTGAGATAGTGCATTTCAGCATCAAAGGAAGCAATGTCCTCAAACGGAACATTGGTGGCACCAGGATCTAAAGCAGGCTTAAGAAGCCTTGGATGCAGTCAGTCTTTTATTAACTATCATGACCGACACAATGTGATCCATAATACTTCCATTTTGGCAGAAATTACATTCAAGCACAGGCCCCCACTAGAAGGTAGTGATGACATTAAGGTGCTGAAAACGTCTTTTTAATGCCTAAAGGAATGATTGTGAGCTTTACTTACCATATATATTGGTCAAATGATGCCCTATGCCGGAAGACTGTCTTTTTTTTTTCTTCAGTATCGGCAATGCAGAGACAATTTGTTGCGAAACACTGCCACTGCTGGTCATTCAGTATAATCTGCAGATGGAAAAGTCCACTGTTAGCACATTTACTACAAGCAATACAAAAAAATCATGATTTTTATAAAGGGTAAACAGATCAATACTATGGAGTTTGTATTATTGTGCAAATCAGCAGTTCATTAGAAAATCAAATCTCGATTTGTGTTTTTAACCTACCATACTACTCTGAATCTCATGCCTCATTTGGCAACACCCTCTAAACAACTGTAGAAGGTACATTAGGACATAGATAGAGATCTTTTTGCCATCCAAGTGGCAGCGTACCCCTCTCACTTTATTTGTTTTAGGATATGGTACACCAGTAGCAATTAAGCCAGCTGATAAGTTGAGAGGTAGGGTTACGCTACAGTTAATCTGAATAATAAAAGCTATGAATAGCATGTTCATAATCATCATTTGAGCCAATTCCTAGCAGTTCAGCAATAGTGAAGTTGACTAATGCTCAAACTCCCGTTCGTTCAAATTTAAAGGTCTTAAAAAGTGCCCTAATTTCGTACATTTTACCATCATAGCTGTCACTTGGGCGTCCGGTCTACCCTGCTACTCATTTCATTAGCAAGATAAATGTATCTTACTGCTTGCTAGGCAACAACAGAGTGGCCCTCACGTCAGACAACATCTTGCATTTAGCTTTATGATGTCAGCTTGCTAGGCAACAGATTGGCCCTCATGTCAGACAACATCTTGCCTTCGCTTTATGATGTCAGATCATCACCGGTCCAATTGTCCTTGTGGAAGCGGACCACACAGGAGGATGAGATATCAGAAGTTATGCAGTAGGTTGCTATCTCTATTCATGACCGCAAGGCAAGTCGGAGGTGGAATGGCAAATACTCTGAACCACTCAAAGCACTGTGGCCTTTTTTAAAGTGGGATGCAGATACAAAAACAGAGACTATCCTTACCAACAATCCTTCTTGAGTATCAGAGTCCAACATACAGAGTGCAGCGGAAGACTTTAAATGTGCTTCATTCCGTGAGAACGCAACTCTATAGTTCTACAGTGAGATAGTGCATTTCAGCCTCAAAGGAAGCAATGTCCTCAAACGGAACATTGGTGGCACCAGGATCTAAAGCAGGCTTAAGAAGCCTTGGATGCAGTCAGTCTTTTATTAACTATCATGACCGACACAATGTGATCCATAATACTTCCATTTTGGCAGAAATTACATTCAAGCACAGGCCCCCACTAGAAGGTAGTGATGACATTCAGGTGCTGAAAACGTCTTTTTAATGCCTAAAGGAATGATTGTGAGCTTTACTTACCATATATATTGGTCAAATGATGCCCTATGCCGGAAGACTGTCTTTTTTTTTTTCTTCAGTATCGGCAATGCAGAGACAATTTGTTGCGAAACACTGCCACTGCTGGTCATTCAGTATAATCTGCAGATGGAAAAGTCCACTGTTAGCACATTTACTACAAGCAATACAAAAAAATCATGATTTTTATAAAGGGTAAGCAGATCAATACTATGGAGTTTGTATTATTGTGCAAATCAGCAGTTCATTAGAAAATCAAATCTCGATTTGTGTTTTTAACCTACCATACTACTCTGAATCTCATGCCTCATTTGGCAACACCCTCTAAACAACTGTAGAAGGTACATTAGGACATAGATAGAGATCTTTTTGCCATCCAAGTGGCAGCGTACCCCTCTCACTTTATTTGTTTTAGGATATGGTACACCAGTAGCAATTAAGCCAGCTGATAAGTTGAGAGGTAGGGTTACGCTACAGTTAATGGGAATAATAAAAGCTATGAATAGCATGTTCATAATCATCATTTGAGCCAATTCCTAGCATTTAAGCAATAGTGAAGTTGACTAATGCTCAAACTCCCGTTCGTTCAAATTTAAAGGTCTTAAAAAGTGCCCTAATTTCGTACATTTTACCATCATAGCTGTCACTTGGGCGTCCGGTCTACCCTGCTACTCATTTCATTAGCAAGATAAATGTATCTTACTGCTTGCTAGGCAACAACAGAGTGGCCCTCACGTCAGACAACATCTTGCATTTAGCTTTATGATGTCAGCTTGCTAGGCAACAGATTGGCCCTCATGTCAGACAACATCTTGCCTTCGCTTTATGATGTCAGATCATCACCGGTCCAATTGTCCTTGTGGAAGCGGACCACACAGGAGGATGAGATATCAGAAGTTATGCAGTAGGTTGCTATCTCTATTCATGACCGCAAGGCAAGTCGGAGGTGGAATGGCAAATACTCTGAACCACTCAAAGCACTGTGGCCTTTTTTAAAGTGGGATGCAGATACAAAAACAGAGACTATCCTTACCAACAATCCTTCTTGAGTATAAGAGTCCAACAAACAGAGTGCAGCGGAAGACGTTAAATGTGCTTCATTCCGTGAGAACGCAACTCTATAGTTCTACAGTGAGATAGTGCATTTCAGCCTCAAAGGAAGCAATGTCCTCAAACGGAACATTGGTGGCACCAGGATCTAAAGCAGGCTTAAGAAGCCTTGGATGCAGTCAGTCTTTTATTAACTATCATGACCGACACAATGTGATCCATAATACTTCCATTTTGGCAGAAATTACATTCAAGCACAGGCCCCCACTAGAAGGTAGTGATGACATTCAGGTGCTGAAAACGTCTTTTTAATGCCTAAAGGAATGATTGTGAGCTTTACTTACCATATATATTGGTCAAATGATGCCCTATGCCGGAAGACTGTCTTTTTTTTTTTCTTCAGTATCGGCAATGCAGAGACAATTTGTTGCGAAACACTGCCACTGCTGGTCATTCAGTATAATCTGCAGATGGAAAAGTCCACTGTTAGCACATTTACTACAAGCAATACAAAAAAATCATGATTTTTATAAAGGGTAAGCAGATCAATACTATGGAGTTTGTATTATTGTGCAAATCAGCAGTTCATTAGAAAATCAAATCTCGATTTGTGTTTTTAACCTACCATACTACTCTGAATCTCATGCCTCATTTGGTAACACCCTCTAAACAACTGTAGAAGGTACATTAGGACATAGATAGAGATCTTTTTGCCATCCAAGTGGCAGCGTACCCCTCTCACTTTATTTGTTTTAGGATATGGTACACCAGTAGCAATTAAGCCAGCTGATAAGTTGAGAGGTAGGGTTACGCTACAGTTAATGGGAATAATAAAAGCTATGAATAGCATGTTCATAATCATCATTTGAGCCAATTCCTAGCATTTAAGCAATAGTGAAGTTGACTAATGCTCAAACTCCCGTTCGTTCAAATTTAAAGGTCTTAAAAAGTGCCCTAATTTCGTACATTTTACCATCATAGCTGTCACTTGGGCGTCCGGTCTACCCTGCTACTCATTTCATTAGCAAGATAAATGTATCTTACTGCTTGCTAGGCAACAACAGAGTGGCCCTCACGTCAGACAACATCTTGCATTTAGCTTTATGATGTCAGCTTGCTAGGCAACAGATTGGCCCTCATGTCAGACAACATCTTGCCTTCGCTTTATGATGTCAGATCATCACTGGTCCAATTGTCCTTGTGGAAGCGGACCACACAGGAGGATGAGATATCAGAAGTTATGCAGTAGGTTGCTATCTCTATTCATGACCGCAAGGCAAGTCGGAGGTGGAATGGCAAATACTCTGAACCACTCAAAGCACTGTGGCCTTTTTTAAAGTGGGATGCAGATACAAAAACAGAGACTATCCTTACCAACAAGCCTTCTTGAGTATCAGAGTTCAACATACAGAGTGCAGCGGAAGACGTTAAATGTGCTTCATTCCGTGAGAACGCAACTCTATAGTTCTACAGTGAGATAGTGCATTTCAGCCTCAAAGGAAGCAATGTCCTCAAACGGAACATTGGTGGCACCAGGATCTAAAGCAGGCTTAAGAAGCCTTGGATGCTGTCAGTCTTTTATTAACTATCATGACCGACACAATGTGATCCATAATACTTCCATTTTGGCAGAAATTACATTCAAGCACAGGCCCCCACTAGAAGGTAGTGATGACATTCAGGTGCTGAAAACGTCTTTTTAATGCCTAAAGGAATGATTGTGAGCTTTACTTACCATATATATTGGTCAAATGATGCCCTATGCCGGAAGACTGTCTTTTTTTTTTTTCTTCAGTATCGGCAATGCAGAGACAATTTGTTGCGAAACACTGCCACTGCTGGTCATTCAGTATAATCTGCAGATGGAAAAGTCCACTGTTAGCACATTTACTACAAGCAATACAAAAAAATCATAATTTTTATAAAGGGTAAACAGATCAATACTATGGAGTTTGTATTATTGTGCAAATCAGCAGTTCATTAGAAAATCAAATCTCGATTTGTGTTTTTAACCTACCATACTACTCTGAATCTCATGCCTCATTTGGCAACACCCTCTAAACAACTGTAGAAGGTACATTAGGACATAGATAGAGATCTTTTTGCCATCCAAGTGGCAGCGTACCCCTCTCACTTTATTTGTTTTAGGATATGGTACACCAGTAGCAATTAAGCCAGCTGATAAGTTGAGAGGTAGGGTTACGCTACAGTTAATGGGAATAATAAAAGCTATGAATAGCATGTTCATAATCATCATTTGAGCCAATTCCTAGCATTTAAGCAATAGTGAAGTTGACTAATGCTCAAACTCCCGTTCGTTCAAATTTAAAGGTCTTAAAAAGTGCCCGAATTTCGTACATTTTACCATCATAGCTGTCACTTGGGCGTCCGGTC
Organism: Lissotriton vulgaris; assembly: GCF_964263255.1. Lineage (NCBI taxonomy): Eukaryota > Metazoa > Chordata > Amphibia > Caudata > Salamandridae > Lissotriton > Lissotriton vulgaris. The sequence goes on along the minus strand of NC_141700.1, from coordinate 323,060,015 downwards.
TACCCTGCTACTCATTTCATTAGCAAGATAAATGTATCTTACTGCTTGCTAGGCAACAACAGAGTGGCCCTCACGTCAGACAACATCTTGCATTTAGCTTTATGATGTCAGCTTGCTAGGCAACAGATTGGCCCTCATGTCAGACAACATCTTGCCTTCGCTTTATGATGTCAGATCATCACCGGTCCAATTGTCCTTGTGGAAGCGGACCACACAGGAGGATGAGATATCAGAAGTTATGCAGTAGGTTGCTATCTCTATTCATGACCGCAAGGCAAGTCGGAGGTGGAATGGCAAATACTCTGAACCACTCAAAGCACTGTGGCCTTTTTTAAAGTGGGATGCAGATACAAAAACAGAGACTATCCTTACCAACAATCCTTCTTGAGTATAAGAGTCCAACAAACAGAGTGCAGCGGAAGACGTTAAATGTGCTTCATTCCGTGAGAACGCAACTCTATAGTTCTACAGTGAGATAGTGCATTTCAGCCTCAAAGGAAGCAATGTCCTCAAACGGAACATTGGTGGCACCAGGATCTAAAGCAGGCTTAAGAAGCCTTGGATGCAGTCAGTCTTTTATTAACTATCATGACCGACACAATGTGATCCATAATACTTCCATTTTGGCAGATATTACATTCAAGCACAGGCCCCCACTAGAAGGTAGTGATGACATTCAGGTGCTGAAAACGTCTTTTTAATGCCTAAAGGAATGATTGTGAGCTTTACTTACCATATATATTGGTCAAATGATGCCCTATGCCGGAAGACTGTCTTTTTTTTTTTTCTTCAGTATCGGCAATGCAGAGACAATTTGTTGCGAAACACTGCCACTGCTGGTCATTCAGTATAATCTGCAGATGGAAAAGTCCACTGTTAGCACATTTACTACAAGCAATACAAAAAAAATCATGATTTTTATAAAGGGTAAACAGATCAATACTATGGAGTTTGTATTATTGTGCAAATCAGCAGTTCATTAGAAAATCAAATCTCGATTTGTGTTTTTAACCTACCATACTACTCTGAATCTCATGCCTCATTTGGCAACACCCTCTAAACAACTGTAGAAGGTACATTAGGACATAGATAGAGATCTTTTTGCCATCCAAGTGGCAGCGTACCCCTCTCACTTTATTTGTTTTAGGATATGGTACACCAGTAGCAATTAAGCCAGCTGATAAGTTGAGAGGTAGGGTTACGCTACAGTTAATGGGAATAATAAAAGCTATGAATAGCATGTTCATAATCATCATTTGAGCCAATTCCTAGCAGTTCAGCAATAGTGAAGTTGACTAATGCTCAAACTCCCGTTCGTTCAAATTTAAAGGTCTTAAAAAGTGCCCTAATTTCGTACATTTTACCATCATAGCTGTCACTTGGGCGTCCGGTCTACCCTGCTACTCATTTCATTAGCAAGATAAATGTATCTTACTGCTTGCTAGGCAACAACAGAGTGGCCCTCACGTCAGACAACATCTTGCATTTAGCTTTATGATGTCAGCTTGCTAGGCAACAGATTGGCCCTCATGTCAGACAACATCTTGCCTTCGCTTTATGATGTCAGATCATCACCGGTCCAATTGTCCTTGTGGAAGCGGACCACACAGGAGGATGAGATATCAGAAGTTATGCAGTAGGTTGCTATCTCTATTCATGACTGCAAGGCAAGTCGGAGGTGGAATGGCAAATACTCTGAACCACTCAAAGCACTGTGGCCTTTTTTAAAGTGGGATGGAGATACAAAAACAGAGACTATCCTTACCAACAATCCTTCTTGAGTATCAGAGTCCAACATACAGAGTGCAGCGGAAGACGTTAAATGTGCTTCATTCCGTGAGATCGCAACTCTATAGTTCTACAGTGAGATAGTGCATTTCAGCATCAAAGGAAGCAATGTCCTCAAACGGAACATTGGTGGCACCAGGATCTAAAGCAGGCTTAAGAAGCCTTGGATGCAGTCAGTCTTTTATTAACTATCATGACCGACACAATGTGATCCATAATACTTCCATTTTGGCAGAAATTACATTCAAGCACAGGCCCCCACTAGAAGGTAGTGATGACATTAAGGTGCTGAAAACGTCTTTTTAATGCCTAAAGGAATGATTGTGAGCTTTACTTACCATATATATTGGTCAAATGATGCCCTATGCCGGAAGACTGTCTTTTTTTTTTCTTCAGTATCGGCAATGCAGAGACAATTTGTTGCGAAACACTGCCACTGCTGGTCATTCAGTATAATCTGCAGATGGAAAAGTCCACTGTTAGCACATTTACTACAAGCAATACAAAAAAATCATGATTTTTATAAAGGGTAAACAGATCAATACTATGGAGTTTGTATTATTGTGCAAATCAGCAGTTCATTAGAAAATCAAATCTCGATTTGTGTTTTTAACCTACCATACTACTCTGAATCTCATGCCTCATTTGGCAACACCCTCTAAACAACTGTAGAAGGTACATTAGGACATAGATAGAGATCTTTTTGCCATCCAAGTGGCAGCGTACCCCTCTCACTTTATTTGTTTTAGGATATGGTACACCAGTAGCAATTAAGCCAGCTGATAAGTTGAGAGGTAGGGTTACGCTACAGTTAATCTGAATAATAAAAGCTATGAATAGCATGTTCATAATCATCATTTGAGCCAATTCCTAGCAGTTCAGCAATAGTGAAGTTGACTAATGCTCAAACTCCCGTTCGTTCAAATTTAAAGGTCTTAAAAAGTGCCCTAATTTTGTACATTTTACCATCATAGCTGTCACTTGGGCGTCCGGTCTACCCTGCTACTCATTTCATTAGCAAGATAAATGTATCTTACTGCTTGCTAGGCAACAACAGAGTGGCCCTCACGTCAGACAACATCTTGCATTTAGCTTTATGATGTCAGCTTGCTAGGCAACAGATTGGCCCTCATGTCAGACAACATCTTGCCTTCGCTTTATGATGTCAGATCATCACCGGTCCAATTGTCCTTGTGGAAGCGGACCACACAGGAGGATGAGATATCAGAAGTTATGCAGTAGGTTGCTATCTCTATTCATGACCGCAAGGCAAGTCGGAGGTGGAATGGCAAATACTCTGAACCACTCAAAGCACTGTGGCCTTTTTTAAAGTGGGATGCAGATACAAAAACAGAGACTATCCTTACCAACAATCCTTCTTGAGTATCAGAGTCCAACATACAGAGTGCAGCGGAAGACTTTAAATGTGCTTCATTCCGTGAGAACGCAACTCTATAGTTCTACAGTGAGATAGTGCATTTCAGCCTCAAAGGAAGCAATGTCCTCAAACGGAACATTGGTGGCACCAGGATCTAAAGCAGGCTTAAGAAGCCTTGGATGCAGTCAGTCTTTTATTAACTATCATGACCGACACAATGTGATCCATAATACTTCCATTTTGGCAGAAATTACATTCAAGCACAGGCCCCCACTAGAAGGTAGTGATGACATTCAGGTGCTGAAAACGTCTTTTTAATGCCTAAAGGAATGATTGTGAGCTTTACTTACCATATATATTGGTCAAATGATGCCCTATGCCGGAAGACTGTCTTTTTTTTTTTCTTCAGTATCGGCAATGCAGAGACAATTTGTTGCGAAACACTGCCACTGCTGGTCATTCAGTATAATCTGCAGATGGAAAAGTCCACTGTTAGCACATTTACTACAAGCAATACAAAAAAATCATGATTTTTATAAAGGGTAAGCAGATCAATACTATGGAGTTTGTATTATTGTGCAAATCAGCAGTTCATTAGAAAATCAAATCTCGATTTGTGTTTTTAACCTACCATACTACTCTGAATCTCATGCCTCATTTGGCAACACCCTCTAAACAACTGTAGAAGGTACATTAGGACATAGATAGAGATCTTTTTGCCATCCAAGTGGCAGCGTACCCCTCTCACTTTATTTGTTTTAGGATATGGTACACCAGTAGCAATTAAGCCAGCTGATAAGTTGAGAGGTAGGGTTACGCTACAGTTAATGGGAATAATAAAAGCTATGAATAGCATGTTCATAATCATCATTTGAGCCAATTCCTAGCATTTAAGCAATAGTGAAGTTGACTAATGCTCAAACTCCCGTTCGTTCAAATTTAAAGGTCTTAAAAAGTGCCCTAATTTCGTACATTTTACCATCATAGCTGTCACTTGGGCGTCCGGTCTACCCTGCTACTCATTTCATTAGCAAGATAAATGTATCTTACTGCTTGCTAGGCAACAACAGAGTGGCCCTCACGTCAGACAACATCTTGCATTTAGCTTTATGATGTCAGCTTGCTAGGCAACAGATTGGCCCTCATGTCAGACAACATCTTGCCTTCGCTTTATGATGTCAGATCATCACCGGTCCAATTGTCCTTGTGGAAGCGGACCACACAGGAGGATGAGATATCAGAAGTTATGCAGTAGGTTGCTATCTCTATTCATGACCGCAAGGCAAGTCGGAGGTGGAATGGCAAATACTCTGAACCACTCAAAGCACTGTGGCCTTTTTTAAAGTGGGATGCAGATACAAAAACAGAGACTATCCTTACCAACAATCCTTCTTGAGTATAAGAGTCCAACAAACAGAGTGCAGCGGAAGACGTTAAATGTGCTTCATTCCGTGAGAACGCAACTCTATAGTTCTACAGTGAGATAGTGCATTTCAGCCTCAAAGGAAGCAATGTCCTCAAACGGAACATTGGTGGCACCAGGATCTAAAGCAGGCTTAAGAAGCCTTGGATGCAGTCAGTCTTTTATTAACTATCATGACCGACACAATGTGATCCATAATACTTCCATTTTGGCAGAAATTACATTCAAGCACAGGCCCCCACTAGAAGGTAGTGATGACATTCAGGTGCTGAAAACGTCTTTTTAATGCCTAAAGGAATGATTGTGAGCTTTACTTACCATATATATTGGTCAAATGATGCCCTATGCCGGAAGACTGTCTTTTTTTTTTTCTTCAGTATCGGCAATGCAGAGACAATTTGTTGCGAAACACTGCCACTGCTGGTCATTCAGTATAATCTGCAGATGGAAAAGTCCACTGTTAGCACATTTACTACAAGCAATACAAAAAAATCATGATTTTTATAAAGGGTAAGCAGATCAATACTATGGAGTTTGTATTATTGTGCAAATCAGCAGTTCATTAGAAAATCAAATCTCGATTTGTGTTTTTAACCTACCATACTACTCTGAATCTCATGCCTCATTTGGTAACACCCTCTAAACAACTGTAGAAGGTACATTAGGACATAGATAGAGATCTTTTTGCCATCCAAGTGGCAGCGTACCCCTCTCACTTTATTTGTTTTAGGATATGGTACACCAGTAGCAATTAAGCCAGCTGATAAGTTGAGAGGTAGGGTTACGCTACAGTTAATGGGAATAATAAAAGCTATGAATAGCATGTTCATAATCATCATTTGAGCCAATTCCTAGCATTTAAGCAATAGTGAAGTTGACTAATGCTCAAACTCCCGTTCGTTCAAATTTAAAGGTCTTAAAAAGTGCCCTAATTTCGTACATTTTACCATCATAGCTGTCACTTGGGCGTCCGGTCTACCCTGCTACTCATTTCATTAGCAAGATAAATGTATCTTACTGCTTGCTAGGCAACAACAGAGTGGCCCTCACGTCAGACAACATCTTGCATTTAGCTTTATGATGTCAGCTTGCTAGGCAACAGATTGGCCCTCATGTCAGACAACATCTTGCCTTCGCTTTATGATGTCAGATCATCACTGGTCCAATTGTCCTTGTGGAAGCGGACCACACAGGAGGATGAGATATCAGAAGTTATGCAGTAGGTTGCTATCTCTATTCATGACCGCAAGGCAAGTCGGAGGTGGAATGGCAAATACTCTGAACCACTCAAAGCACTGTGGCCTTTTTTAAAGTGGGATGCAGATACAAAAACAGAGACTATCCTTACCAACAAGCCTTCTTGAGTATCAGAGTTCAACATACAGAGTGCAGCGGAAGACGTTAAATGTGCTTCATTCCGTGAGAACGCAACTCTATAGTTCTACAGTGAGATAGTGCATTTCAGCCTCAAAGGAAGCAATGTCCTCAAACGGAACATTGGTGGCACCAGGATCTAAAGCAGGCTTAAGAAGCCTTGGATGCTGTCAGTCTTTTATTAACTATCATGACCGACACAATGTGATCCATAATACTTCCATTTTGGCAGAAATTACATTCAAGCACAGGCCCCCACTAGAAGGTAGTGATGACATTCAGGTGCTGAAAACGTCTTTTTAATGCCTAAAGGAATGATTGTGAGCTTTACTTACCATATATATTGGTCAAATGATGCCCTATGCCGGAAGACTGTCTTTTTTTTTTTTCTTCAGTATCGGCAATGCAGAGACAATTTGTTGCGAAACACTGCCACTGCTGGTCATTCAGTATAATCTGCAGATGGAAAAGTCCACTGTTAGCACATTTACTACAAGCAATACAAAAAAATCATAATTTTTATAAAGGGTAAACAGATCAATACTATGGAGTTTGTATTATTGTGCAAATCAGCAGTTCATTAGAAAATCAAATCTCGATTTGTGTTTTTAACCTACCATACTACTCTGAATCTCATGCCTCATTTGGCAACACCCTCTAAACAACTGTAGAAGGTACATTAGGACATAGATAGAGATCTTTTTGCCATCCAAGTGGCAGCGTACCCCTCTCACTTTATTTGTTTTAGGATATGGTACACCAGTAGCAATTAAGCCAGCTGATAAGTTGAGAGGTAGGGTTACGCTACAGTTAATGGGAATAATAAAAGCTATGAATAGCATGTTCATAATCATCATTTGAGCCAATTCCTAGCATTTAAGCAATAGTGAAGTTGACTAATGCTCAAACTCCCGTTCGTTCAAATTTAAAGGTCTTAAAAAGTGCCCTAATTTCGTACATTTTACCATCATAGCTGTCACTTGGGCGTCCGGTCTACCCTGCTACTCATTTCATTAGCAAGATAAATGTATCTTACTGCTTGCTAGGCAACAACAGAGTGGCCCTCACGTCAGACAACATCTTGCATTTAGCTTTATGATGTCAGCTTGCTAGGCAACAGATTGGCCCTCATGTCAGACAACATCTTGCCTTCGCTTTATGATGTCAGATCATCACCGGTCCAATTGTCCTTGTGGAAGCGGACCACACAGGAGGATGAGATATCAGAAGTTATGCAGTAGGTTGCTATCTCTATTCATGACCGCAAGGCAAGTCGGAGGTGGAATGGCAAATACTCTGAACCACTCAAAGCACTGTGGCCTTTTTTAAAGTGGGATGCAGATACAAAAACAGAGACTATCCTTACCAACAATCCTTCTTGAGTATAAGAGTCCAACAAACAGAGTGCAGCGGAAGACGTTAAATGTGCTTCATTCCGTGAGAACGCAACTCTATAGTTCTACAGTGAGATAGTGCATTTCAGCCTCAAAGGAAGCAATGTCCTCAAACGGAACATTGGTGGCACCAGGATCTAAAGCAGGCTTAAGAAGCCTTGGATGCAGTCAGTCTTTTATTAACTATCATGACCGACACAATGTGATCCATAATACTTCCATTTTGGCAGAAATTACATTCAAGCACAGGCCCCCACTAGAAGGTAGTGATGACATTCAGGTGCTGAAAACGTCTTTTTAATGCCTAAAGGAATGATTGTGAGCTTTACTTACCATATATATTGGTCAAATGATGCCCTATGCCGGAAGACTGTCTTTTTTTTTTTCTTCAGTATCGGCAATGCAGAGACAATTTGTTGCGAAACACTGCCACTGCTGGTCATTCAGTATAATCTGCAGATGGAAAAGTCCACTGTTAGCACATTTACTACAAGCAATACAAAAAAATCATGATTTTTATAAAGGGTAAGCAGATCAATACTATGGAGTTTGTATTATTGTGCAAATCAGCAGTTCATTAGAAAATCAAATCTCGATTTGTGTTTTTAACCTACCATACTACTCTGAATCTCATGCCTCATTTGGTAACACCCTCTAAACAACTGTAGAAGGTACATTAGGACATAGATAGAGATCTTTTTGCCATCCAAGTGGCAGCGTACCCCTCTCACTTTATTTGTTTTAGGATATGGTACACCAGTAGCAATTAAGCCAGCTGATAAGTTGAGAGGTAGGGTTACGCTACAGTTAATGGGCATAATAAAAGCTATGAATAGCATGTTCATAATCATCATTTGAGCCAATTCCTAGCATTTAAGCAATAGTGAAGTTGACTAATGCTCAAACTCCCGTTCGTTCAAATTTAAAGGTCTTAAAAAGTGCCCTAATTTCGTACATTTTACCATCATAGCTGTCACTTGGGCGTCCGGTCTACCCTGCTACTCATTTCATTAGCAAGATAAATGTATCTTACTGCTTGCTAGGCAACAACAGAGTGGCCCTCACGTCAGACAACATCTTGCATTTAGCTTTATGATGTCAGCTTGCTAGGCAACAGATTGGCCCTCATGTCAGACAACATCTTGCCTTCGCTTTATGATGTCAGATCATCACTGGTCCAATTGTCCTTGTGGAAGCGGACCACACAGGAGGATGAGATATCAGAAGTTATGCAGTAGGTTGCTATCTCTAATCATGACCGCAAGGCAAGTCGGAGGTGGAATGGCAAATACTCTGAACCACTCAAAGCACTGTGGCCTTTTTTAAAGTGGGATGCAGATACAAAAACAGAGACTATCCTTACCAACAAGCCTTCTTGAGTATCAGAGTTCAACATACAGAGTGCAGCGGAAGACGTTAAATGTGCTTCATTCCGTGAGAACGCAACTCTATAGTTCTACAGTGAGATAGTGCATTTCAGCCTCAAAGGAAGCAATGTCCTCAAACGGAACATTGGTGGCACCAGGATCTAAAGCAGGCTTAAGAAGCCTTGGATGCTGTCAGTCTTTTATTAACTATCATGACCGACACAATGTGATCCATAATACTTCCATTTTGGCAGAAATTACATTCAAGCACAGGCCCCCACTAGAAGGTAGTGATGACATTCAGGTGCTGAAAACGTCTTTTTAATGCCTAAAGGAATGATTGTGAGCTTTACTTACCATATATATTGGTCAAATGATGCCCTATGCCGGAAGACTGTCTTTTTTTTTTTTCTTCAGTATCGGCAATGCAGAGACAATTTGTTGCGAAACACTGCCACTGCTGGTCATTCAGTATAATCTGCAGATGGAAAAGTCCACTGTTAGCACATTTACTACAAGCAATACAAAAAAATCATGATTTTTATAAAGGGTAAGCAGATCAATACTATGGAGTTTGTATTATTGTGCAAATCAGCAGTTCATTAGAAAATCAAATCTCGATTTGTGTTTTTAACCTACCATACTACTCTGAATCTCATGCCTCATTTGGCAACACCCTCTAAACAACTGTAGAAGGTACATTAGGACATAGATAGAGATCTTTTTGCCATCCAAGTGGCAGCGTACCCCTCTCACTTTATTTGTTTTAGGATATGGTACACCAGTAGCAATTAAGCCAGCTGATAAGTTGAGAGGTAGGGTTACGCTACAGTTAATGGGAATAATAAAAGCTATGAATAGCATGTTCATAATCATCATTTGAGCCAATTCCTAGCATTTAAGCAATAGTGAAGTTGACTAATGCTCAAACTCCCGTTCGTTCAAATTTAAAGGTCTTAAAAAGTGCCCTAATTTCGTACATTTTACCATCATAGCTGTCACTTGGGCGTCCGGTCTACCCTGCTACTCATTTCATTAGCAAGATAAATGTATCTTACTGCTTGCTAGGCAACAACAGAGTGGCCCTCACGTCAGACAACATCTTGCATTTAGCTTTATGATGTCAGCTTGCTAGGCAACAGATTGGCCCTCATGTCAGACAACATCTTGCCTTCGCTTTATGATGTCAGATCATCACCGGTCCAATTGTCCTTGTGGAAGCGGACCACACAGGAGGATGAGATATCAGAAGTTATGCAGTAGGTTGCTATCTCTATTCATGACCGCAAGGCAAGTCGGAGGTGGAATGGCAAATACTCTGAACCACTCAAAGCACTGTGGCCTTTTTTAAAGTGGGATGCAGATACAAAAACAGAGACTATCCTTACCAACAATCCTTCTTGAGTATAAGAGTCCAACAAACAGAGTGCAGCGGAAGACGTTAAATGTGCTTCATTCCGTGAGAACGCAACTCTATAGTTCTACAGTGAGATAGTGCATTTCAGCCTCAAAGGAAGCAATGTCCTCAAACGGAACATTGGTGGCACCAGGATCTAAAGCAGGCTTAAGAAGCCTTGGATGCAGTCAGTCTTTTATTAACTATCATGACCGACACAATGTGATCCATAATACTTCCATTTTGGCAGAAATTACATTCAAGCACAGGCCCCCACTAGAAGGTAGTGATGACATTCAGGTGCTGAAAACGTCTTTTTAATGCCTAAAGGAATGATTGTGAGCTTTACTTACCATATATATTGGTCAAATGATGCCCTATGCCGGAAGACTGTCTTTTTTTTTTTCTTCAGTATCGGCAATGCAGAGACAATTTGTTGCGAAACACTGCCACTGCTGGTCATTCAGTATAATCTGCAGATGGAAAAGTCCACTGTTAGCACATTTACTACAAGCAATACAAAAAAATCATGATTTTTATAAAGGGTAAGCAGATCAATACTATGGAGTTTGTATTATTGTGCAAATCAGCAGTTCATTAGAAAATCAAATCTCGATTTGTGTTTTTAACCTACCATACTACTCTGAATCTCTTGCCTCATTTGGTAACACCCTCTAAACAACTGTAGAAGGTACATTAGGACATAGATAGAGATCTTTTTGCCATCCAAGTGGCAGCGTACCCCTCTCACTTTATTTGTTTTAGGATATGGTACACCAGTAGCAATTAAGCCAGCTGATAAGTTGAGAGGTAGGGTTACGCTACAGTTAATGGGAATAATAAAAGCTATGAATAGCATGTTCATAATCATCATTTGAGCCAATTCCTAGCATTTAAGCAATAGTGAAGTTGACTAATGCTCAAACTCCCGTTCGTTCAAATTTAAAGGTCTTAAAAAGTGCCCTAATTTCGTACATTTTACCATCATAGCTGTCACTTGGGCGTCCGGTCTACCCTGCTACTCATTTCATTAGCAAGATAAATGTATCTTACTGCTTGCTAGGCAACAACAGAGTGGCCCTCACGTCAGACAACATCTTGCATTTAGCTTTATGATGTCAGCTTGCTAGGCAACAGATTGGCCCTCATGTCAGACAACATCTTGCCTTCGCTTTATGATGTCAGATCATCACTGGTCCAATTGTCCTTGTGGAAGCGGACCACACAGGAGGATGAGATATCAGAAGTTATGCAGTAGGTTGCTATCTCTATTCATGACCGCAAGGCAAGTCGGAGGTGGAATGGCAAATACTCTGAACCACTCAAAGCACTGTGGCCTTTTTTAAAGTGGGATGCAGATACAAAAACAGAGACTATCCTTACCAACAAGCCTTCTTGAGTATCAGAGTTCAACATACAGAGTGCAGCGGAAGACGTTAAATGTGCTTCATTCCGTGAGAACGCAACTCTATAGTTCTACAGTGAGATAGTGCATTTCAGCCTCAAAGGAAGCAATGTCCTCAAACGGAACATTGGTGGCACCAGGATCTAAAGCAGGCTTAAGAAGCCTTGGATGCTGTCAGTCTTTTATTAACTATCATGACCGACACAATGTGATCCATAATACTTCCATTTTGGCAGAAATTACATTCAAGCACAGGCCCCCACTAGAAGGTAGTGATGACATTCAGGTGCTGAAAACGTCTTTTTAATGCCTAAAGGAATGATTGTGAGCTTTACTTACCATATATATTGGTCAAATGATGCCCTATGCCGGAAGACTGTCTTTTTTTTTTCTTCAGTATCGGCAATGCAGAGACAATTTGTTGCGAAACACTGCCACTGCTGGTCATTCAGTATAATCTGCAGATGGAAAAGTCCACTGTTAGCACATTTACTACAAGCAATACAAAAAAATCATGATTTTTATAAAGGGTAAACAGATCAATACTATGGAGTTTGTATTATTGTGCAAATCAGCAGTTCATTAGAAAATCAAATCTCGATTTGTGTTTTTAACCTACCATACTACTCTGAATCTCATGCCTCATTTGGTAACACCCTCTAAACAACTGTAGAAGGTACATTAGGACATAGATAGAGATCTTTTTGCCATCCAAGTGGCAGCGTACCCCTCTCACTTTATTTGTTTTAGGATATGGTACACCAGTAGCAATTAAGCCAGCTGATAAGTTGAGAGGTAGGGTTACGCTACAGTTAATGGGAATAATAAAAGCTATGAATAGCATGTTCATAATCATCATTTGAGCCAATTCCTAGCAGTTCAGCAATAGTGAAGTTGACTAATGCTCAAACTCCCGTTCGTTCAAATTTAAAGGTCTTTAAAAGTGCCCTAATTTCATACATTTTACCATCATAGCTGTCACTTGGGCGTCCGGTCTACCCTGCTACTCATTTCATTAGCAAGATAAATGTATCTTACTGCTTGCTAGGCAACAACAGAGTGGCCCTCACGTCAGACAACATCTTGCATTTAGCTTTATGATGTCAGCTTGCTAGGCAACAGATTGGCCCTCATGTCAGACAACATCTTGCCTTCGCTTTATGATGTCAGATCATCACTGGTCCAATTGTCCTTGTGGAAGCGGACCACACAGGAGGATGAGATATCAGAAGTTATGCAGTAGGTTGCTATCTCTATTCATGACCGCAAGGCAAGTCGGAGGTGGAATGGCAAATACTCTGAACCACTCAAAGCACTGTGGCCTTTTTTAAAGTGGGATGCAGATACAAAAACAGAGACTATCCTTACCAACAATCCTTCTTGAATATCAGAGTCCAACATACAGAGTGCAGCGGAAGACGTTAAATGTGCTTCATTCCGTGAGAACGCAACTCTATAGTTCTACAGTGAGATAGTGCATTTCAGCCTCAAAGGAAGCAATGTCCTCAAACGGAACATTGGTGGCACCAGGATCTAAAGCAGGCTTAAGAAGCCTTGGATGCAGTCAGTCTTTTATTAACTATCATGACCGACACAATGTGATCCATAATACTTCCATTTTGGCAGAAATTACATTCAAGCACAGGCCCCCACTAGAAGGTAGTGATGACATTCAGGTGCTGAAAACGTCTTTTTAATGCCTAAAGGAATGATTGTGAGCTTTACTTACCATATATATTGGTCAAATGATGCCCTATGCCGGAAGACTGTCTTTTTTTTTTTTCTTCAGTATCGGCAATGCAGAGACAATTTGTTGCGAAACACTGCCACTGCTGGTCATTCAGTATAATCTGCAGATGGAAAAGTCCACTGTTAGCACATTTACTACAAGCAATACAAAAAAAATCATGATTTTTATAAAGGGTAAACAGATCAATACTATGGAGTTTGTATTATTGTGCAAATCAGCAGTTCATTAGAAAATCAAATCTCGATTTGTGTTTTTAACCTACCATACTACTCTGAATCTCATGCCTCATTTGGCAACACCCTCTAAACAACTGTAGAAGGTACATTAGGACATAGATAGAGATCTTTTTGCCATCCAAGTGGCAGCGTACCCCTCTCACTTTATTTGTTTTAGGATATGGTACACCAGTAGCAATTAAGCCAGCTGATAAGTTGAGAGGTAGGGTTACGCTACAGTTAATGGGAATAATAAAAGCTATGAATAGCATGTTCATAATCATCATTTGAGCCAATTCCTAGCAGTTCAGCAATAGTGAAGTTGACTAATGCTCAAACTCCCGTTCGTTCAAATTTAAAGGTCTTAAAAAGTGCCCTAATTTCGTACATTTTACCATCATAGCTGTCACTTGGGCGTCCGGTCTACCCTGCTACTCATTTCATTAGCAAGATAAATGTATCTTACTGCTTGCTAGGCAACAACAGAGTGGCCCTCACGTCAGACAACATCTTGCATTTAGCTTTATGATGTCAGCTTGCTAGGCAACAGATTGGCCCTCATGTCAGACAACATCTTGCCTTCGCTTTATGATGTCAGATCATCACCGGTCCAATTGTCCTTGTGGAAGCGGACCACACAGGAGGATGAGATATCAGAAGTTATGCAGTAGGTTGCTATCTCTATTCATGACTGCAAGGCAAGTCGGAGGTGGAATGGCAAATACTCTGAACCACTCAAAGCACTGTGGCCTTTTTTAAAGTGGGATGCAGATACAAAAACAGAGACTATCCTTACCAACAATCCTTCTTGAGTATCAGAGTCCAACATACAGAGTGCAGCGGAAGACGTTAAATGTGCTTCATTCCGTGAGATCGCAACTCTATAGTTCTACAGTGAGATAGTGCATTTCAGCATCAAAGGAAGCAATGTCCTCAAACGGACCATTGGTGGCACCAGGATCTAAAGCAGGCTTAAGAAGCCTTGGATGCAGTCAGTCTTTTATTAACTATCATGACCGACACAATGTGATCCATAATACTTCCATTTTGGCAGAAATTACATTCAAGCACAGGCCCCCACTAGAAGGTAGTGATGACATTAAGGTGCTGAAAACGTCTTTTTAATGCCTAAAGGAATGATTGTGAGCTTTACTTACCATATATATTGGTCAAATGATGCCCTATGCCGGAAGACTGTCTTTTTTTTTTCTTCAGTATCGGCAATGCAGAGACAATTTGTTGCGAAACACTGCCACTGCTGGTCATTCAGTATAATCTGCAGATGGAAAAGTCCACTGTTAGCACATTTACTACAAGCAATACAAAAAAATCATGATTTTTATAAAGGGTAAACGGATCAATACTATGGAGTTTGTATTATTGTGCAAATCAGCAGTTCATTAGAAAATCAAATCTCGATTTGTGTTTTTAACCTACCATACTACTCTGAATCTCATGCCTCATTTGGCAACACCCTCTAAACAACTGTAGAAGGTACATTAGGACATAGATAGAGATCTTTTTGCCATCCAAGTGGCAGCGTACCCCTCTCACTTTATTTGTTTTAGGATATGGTACACCAGTAGCAATTAAGCCAGCTGATAAGTTGAGAGGTAGGGTTACGCTACAGTTAATCTGAATAATAAAAGCTATGAATAGCATGTTCATAATCATCATTTGAGCCAATTCCTAGCAGTTCAGCAATAGTGAAGTTGACTAATGCTCAAACTCCCGTTCGTTCAAATTTAAAGGTCTTAAAAAGTGCCCTAATTTCGTACATTTTACCATCATAGCTGTCACTTGGGCGTCCGGTCTACCCTGCTACTCATTTCATTAGCAAGATAAATGTATCTTACTGCTTGCTAGGCAACAACAGAGTGGCCCTCACGTCAGACAACATCTTGCATTTAGCTTTATGATGTCAGCTTGCTAGGCAACAGATTGGCCCTCATGTCAGACAACATCTTGCCTTCGCTTTATGATGTCAGATCATCACCGGTCCAATTGTCCTTGTGGAAGCGGACCACACAGGAGGATGAGATATCAGAAGTTATGCAGTAGGTTGCTATCTCTATTCATGACCGCAAGGCAAGTCGGAGGTGGAATGGCAAATACTCTGAACCACTCAAAGCACTGTGGCCTTCTTTAAAGTGGGATGCAGATACAAAAACAGAGACTATCCTTACCAACAATCCTTCTTGAGTATCAGAGTCCAACATACAGAGTGCAGCGGAAGACTTTAAATGTGCTTCATTCCGTGAGAACGCAACTCTATAGTTCTACAGTGAGATAGTGCATTTCAGCCTCAAAGGAAGCAATGTCCTCAAACGGAACATTGGTGGCACCAGGATCTAAAGCAGGCTTAAGAAGCCTTGGATGCAGTCAGTCTTTTATTAACTATCATGACCGACACAATGTGATCCATAATACTTCCATTTTGGCAGAAATTACATTCAAGCACAGGCCCCCACTAGAAGGTAGTGATGACATTCAGGTGCTGAAAACGTCTTTTTAATGCCTAAAGGAATGATTGTGAGCTTTACTTACCATATATATTGGTCAAATGATGCCCTATGCCGGAAGACTGTTTTTTTTTTTTTCTTCAGTATCGGCAATGCAGAGACAATTTGTTGCGAAACACTGCCACTGCTGGTCATTCAGTATAATCTGCAGATGGAAAAGTCCACTGTTAGCACATTTACTACAAGCAATACAAAAAAATCATGATTTTTATAAAGGGTAAGCAGATCAATACTATGGAGTTTGTATTATTGTGCAAATCAGCAGTTCATTAGAAAATCAAATCTCGATTTGTGTTTTTAACCTACCATACTACTCTGAATCTCATGCCTCATTTGGCAACACCCTCTAAACAACTGTAGAAGGTACATTAGGACATAGATAGAGATCTTTTTGCCATCCAAGTGGCAGCGTACCCCTCTCACTTTATTTGTTTTAGGATATGGTACACCAGTAGCAATTAAGCCAGCTGATAAGTTGAGAGGTAGGGTTACGCTACAGTTAATCTGAATAATAAAAGCTATGAATAGCATGTTCATAATCATCATTTGAGCCAATTCCTAGCAGTTCAGCAATAGTGAAGTTGACTAATGCTCAAACTCCCGTTCGTTCAAATTTAAAGGTCTTAAAAAGTGCCCTAATTTCATACATTTTACCATCATAGCTGTCACTTGGGCGTCCGGTCTACCCTGCTACTCATTTCATTAGCAAGATAAATGTATCTTACTGCTTGCTAGGCAACAACAGAGTGGCCCTCACGTCAGACAACATCTTGCATTTAGCTTTATGATCTCAGCTTGCTAGGCAACAGATTGGCCCTCATGTCAGACAACATCTTGCCTTCGCTTTATGATGTCAGATCATCACTGGTCCAATTGTCCTTGTGGAAGCGGACCACACAGGAGGATGAGATATCAGAAGTTATGCAGTAGGTTGCTATCTCTATTCATGACCGCAAGGCAAGTCGGAGGTGGAATGGCAAATACTCTGAACCACTCAAAGCACTGTGGCCTTTTTTAAAGTGGGATGCAGATACAAAAACAGAGACTATCCTTACCAACAATCCTTCTTGAGTATCAGAGTTCAACATACAGAGTGCAGCGGAAGACGTTAAATGTGCTTCATTCCGTGAGAACGCAACTCTATAGTTCTACAGTGAGATAGTGCATTTCAGCCTCAAAGGAAGCAATGTCCTCAAACGGAACATTGGTGGCACCAGGATCTAAAGCAGGCTTAAGAAGCCTTGGATGCAGTCAGTCTTTTATTAACTATCATGACCGACACAATGTGATCCATAATACTTCCATTTTGGCAGAAATTACATTCAAGCACAGGCCCCCACTAGAAGGTAGTGATGACATTCAGGTGCTGAAAACGTCTTTTTAATGCCTAAAGGAATGATTGTGAGCTTTACTTACCATATATATTGGTCAAATGATGCCCTATGCCGGAAGACTGTCTTTTTTTTTTTCTTCAGTATCGGCAATGCAGAGACAATTTGTTGCGAAACACTGCCACTGCTGGTCATTCAGTATAATCTGCAGATGGAAAAGTCCACTGTTAGCACATTTACTACAAGCAATACAAAAAAATCATGATTTTTATAAAGGGTAAGCAGATCAATACTATGGAGTTTGTATTATTGTGCAAATCAGCAGTTCATTAGAAAATCAAATCTCGATTTGTGTTTTTAACCTACCATACTACTCTGAATCTCATGCCTCATTTGGCAACACCCTCTAAACAACTGTAGAAGGTACATTAGGACATAGATAGAGATCTTTTTGCCATCCAAGTGGCAGCGTACCCCTCTCACTTTATTTGTTTTAGGATATGGTACACCAGTAGCAATTAAGCCAGCTGATAAGTTGAGAGGTAGGGTTACGCTACAGTTAATGGGAATAATAAAAGCTATGAATAGCATGTTCATAATCATCATTTGAGCCAATTCCTAGCAGTTCAGCAATAGTGAAGTTGACTAATGCTCAAACTCCCGTTCGTTCAAATTTAAAGGTCTTAAAAAGTGCCCTAATTTCGTACATTTTACCATCATAGCTGTCACTTGGGCGTCCGGTCTACCCTGCTACTCATTTCATTAGCAAGATAAATGTATCTTACTGCTTGCTAGGCAACAACAGAGTGGCCCTCACGTCAGACAACATCTTGCATTTAGCTTTATGATGTCAGCTTGCTAGGCAACAGATTGGCCCTCATGTCAGACAACATCTTGCCTTCGCTTTATGATGTCAGATCATCACCGGTCCAATTGTCCTTGTGGAAGCGGACCACACAGGAGGATGAGATATCAGAAGTTATGCAGTAGGTTGCTATCTCTATTCATGACCGCAAGGCAAGTCGGAGGTGGAATGGCAAATACTCTGAACCACTCAAAGCACTGTGGCCTTTTTTAAAGTGGGATGCAGATACAAAAACAGAGACTATCCTTACCAACAATCCTTCTTGAGTATAAGAGTCCAACAAACAGAGTGCAGCGGAAGACGTTAAATGTGCTTCATTCCGTGAGAACGCAACTCTATAGTTCTACAGTGAGATAGTGCATTTCAGCCTCAAAGGAAGCAATGTCCTCAAACGGAACATTGGTGGCACCAGGATCTAAAGCAGGCTTAAGAAGCCTTGGATGCAGTCAGTCTTTTATTAACTATCATGACCGACACAATGTGATCCATAATACTTCCATTTTGGCAGAAATTACATTCAAGCACAGGCCCCCACTAGAAGGTAGTGATGACATTCAGGTGCTGAAAACGTCTTTTTAATGCCTAAAGGAATGATTGTGAGCTTTACTTACCATATATATTGGTCAAATGATGCCCTATGCCGGAAGACTGTCTTTTTTTTTTTCTTCAGTATCGGCAATGCAGAGACAATTTGTTGCGAAACACTGCCACTGCTGGTCATTCAGTATAATCTGCAGATGGAAAAGTCCACTGTTAGCACATTTACTACAAGCAATACAAAAAAATCATGATTTTTATAAAGGGTAAGCAGATCAATACTATGGAGTTTGTATTATTGTGCAAATCAGCAGTTCATTAGAAAATCAAATCTCGATTTGTGTTTTTAACCTACCATACTACTCTGAATCTCATGCCTCATTTGGTAACACCCTCTAAACAACTGTAGAAGGTACATTAGGACATAGATAGAGATCTTTTTGCCATCCAAGTGGCAGCGTACCCCTCTCACTTTATTTGTTTTAGGATATGGTACACCAGTAGCAATTAAGCCAGCTGATAAGTTGAGAGGTAGGGTTACGCTACAGTTAATCTGAATAATAAAAGCTATGAATAGCATGTTCATAATCATCATTTGAGCCAATTCCTAGCAGTTCAGCAATAGTGAAGTTGACTAATGCTCAAACTCCCGTTCGTTCAAATTTAAAGGTCTTAAAAAGTGCCCTAATTTCGTACATTTTACCATCATAGCTGTCACTTGGGCGTCCGGTCTACCCTGCTACTCATTTCATTAGCAAGATAAATGTATCTTACTGCTTGCTAGGCAACAACAGAGTGGCCCTCACGTCAGACAACATCTTGCATTTAGCTTTATGATGTCAGCTTGCTAGGCAACAGATTGGCCCTCATGTCAGACAACATCTTGCCTTCGCTTTATGATGTCAGATCATCACTGGTCCAATTGTCCTTGTGGAAGCGGACCACACAGGAGGATGAGATATCAGAAGTTATGCAGTAGGTTGCTATCTCTATTCATGACCGCAAGGCAAGTCTGAGGTGGAATGGCAAATACTCTGAACCACTCAAAGCACTGTGGCCTTTTTTAAAGTGGGATGCAGATACAAAAACAGAGACTATCCTTACCAACAATCCTTCTTGAATATCAGAGTCCAACATACAGAGTGCAGCGGAAGACGTTAAATGTGCTTCATTCCGTGAGAACGCAACTCTATAGTTCTACAGTGAGATAGTGCATTTCAGCCTCAAAGGAAGCAATGTCCTCAAACGGAACATTGGTGGCACCAGGATCTAAAGCAGGCTTAAGAAGCCTTGGATGCAGTCAGTCTTTTATTAACTATCATGACCGACACAATGTGATCCATAATACTTCCATTTTGGCAGAAATTACATTCAAGCACAGGCCCCCACTAGAAGGTAGTGATGACATTCAGGTGCTGAAAACGTCTTTTTAATGCCTAAAGGAATGATTGTGAGCTTTACTTACCATATATATTGGTCAAATGATGCCCTATGCCGGAAGACTGTCTTTTTTTTTTTTCTTCAGTATCGGCAATGCAGAGACAATTTGTTGCGAAACACTGCCACTGCTGGTCATTCAGTATAATCTGCAGATGGAAAAGTCCACTGTTAGCACATTTACTACAAGCAATACAAAAAAATCATGATTTTTATAAAGGGTAAACAGATCAATACTATGGAGTTTGTATTATTGTGCAAATCAGCAGTTCATTAGAAAATCAAATCTCGATTTGTGTTTTTAACCTACCATACTACTCTGAATCTCATGCCTCATTTGGCAACACCCTCTAAACAACTGTAGAAGGTACATTAGGACATAGATAGAGATCTTTTTGCCATCCAAGTGGCAGCGTACCCCTCTCACTTTATTTGTTTTAGGATATGGTACACCAGTAGCAATTAAGCCAGCTGATAAGTTGAGAGGTAGGGTTACGCTACAGTTAATGGGAATAATAAAAGCTATGAATAGCATGTTCATAATCATCATTTGAGCCAATTCCTAGCAGTTCAGCAATAGTGAAGTTGACTAATGCTCAAACTCCCGTTCGTTCAAATTTAAAGGTCTTAAAAAGTGCCCTAATTTCGTACATTTTACCATCATAGCTGTCACTTGGGCGTCCGGTCTACCCTGCTACTCATTTCATTAGCAAGATAAATGTATCTTACTGCTTGCTAGGCAACAACAGAGTGGCCCTCACGTCAGACAACATCTTGCATTTAGCTTTATGATGTCAGCTTGCTAGGCAACAGATTGGCCCTCATGTCAGACAACATCTTGCCTTCGCTTTATGATGTCAGATCATCACTGGTCCAATTGTCCTTGTGGAAGCGGACCACACAGGAGGATGAGATATCAGAAGTTATGCAGTAGGTTGCTATCTCTATTCATGACCGCAAGGCAAGTCGGAGGTGGAATGGCAAATACTCTGAACCACTCAAAGCACTGTGGCCTTTTTTAAAGTGGGATGCAGATACAAAAACAGAGACTATCCTTACCAACAATCCTTCTTGAATATCAGAGTCCAACATACAGAGTGCAGCGGAAGACGTTAAATGTGCTTCATTCCGTGAGAACGCAACTCTATAGTTCTACAGTGAGATAGTGCATTTCAGCCTCAAAGGAAGCAATGTCCTCAAACGGAACATTGGTGGCACCAGGATCTAAAGCAGGCTTAAGAAGCCTTGGATGCAGTCAGTCTTTTATTAACTATCATGACCGACACAATGTGATCCATAATACTTCCATTTTGGCAGAAATTACATTCAAGCACAGGCCCCCACTAGAAGGTAGTGATGACATTCAGGTGCTGAAAACGTCTTTTTAATGCCTAAAGGAATGATTGTGAGCTTTACTTACCATATATATTGGTCAAATGATGCCCTATGCCGGAAGACTGTCTTTTTTTTTTCTTCAGTATCGGCAATGCAGAGACAATTTGTTGCGAAACACTGCCACTGCTGGTCATTCAGTATAATCTGCAGATGGAAAAGTCCACTGTTAGCACATTTACTACAAGCAATACAAAAAAATCATGATTTTTATAAAGGGTAAACAGATCAATACTATGGAGTTTGTATTATTGTGCAAATCAGCAGTTCATTAGAAAATCAAATCTCGATTTGTGTTTTTAACCTACCATACTACTCTGAATCTCATGCCTCATTTGGTAACACCCTCTAAACAACTGTAGAAGGTACATTAGGACATAGATAGAGATCTTTTTGCCATCCAAGTGGCAGCGTACCCCTCTCACTTTATTTGTTTTAGGATATGGTACACCAGTAGCAATTAAGCCAGCTGATAAGTTGAGAGGTAGGGTTACGCTACAGTTAATGGGAATAATAAAAGCTATGAATAGCATGTTCATAATCATCATTTGAGCCAATTCCTAGCAGTTCAGCAATAGTGAAGTTGACTAATGCTCAAACTCCCGTTCGTTCAAATTTAAAGGTCTTAAAAAGTGCCCTAATTTCATACATTTTACCATCATAGCTGTCACTTGGGCGTCCGGTCTACCCTGCTACTCATTTCATTAGCAAGATAAATGTATCTTACTGCTTGCTAGGCAACAACAGAGTGGCCCTCACGTCAGACAACATCTTGCATTTAGCTTTATGATGTCAGCTTGCTAGGCAACAGATTGGCCCTCATGTCAGACAACATCTTGCCTTCGCTTTATGATGTCAGATCATCACTGGTCCAATTGTCCTTGTGGAAGCGGACCACACAGGAGGATGAGATATCAGAAGTTATGCAGTAGGTTGCTATCTCTATTCATGACCGCAAGGCAAGTCGGAGGTGGAATGGCAAATACTCTGAACCACTCAAAGCACTGTGGCCTTTTTTAAAGTGGGATGCAGATACAAAAACAGAGACTATCCTTACCAACAATCCTTCTTGAATATCAGAGTCCAACATACAGAGTGCAGCGGAAGACGTTAAATGTGCTTCATTCCGTGAGAACGCAACTCTATAGTTCTACAGTGAGATAGTGCATTTCAGCCTCAAAGGAAGCAATGTCCTCAAACGGAACATTGGTGGCACCAGGATCTAAAGCAGGCTTAAGAAGCCTTGGATGCAGTCAGTCTTTTATTAACTATCATGACCGACACAATGTGATCCATAATACTTCCATTTTGGCAGAAATTACATTCAAGCACAGGCCCCCACTAGAAGGTAGTGATGACATTCAGGTGCTGAAAACGTCTTTTTAATGCCTAAAGGAATGATTGTGAGCTTTACTTACCATATATATTGGTCAAATGATGCCCTATGCCGGAAGACTGTCTTTTTTTTTTTTCTTCAGTATCGGCAATGCAGAGACAATTTGTTGCGAAACACTGCCACTGCTGGTCATTCAGTATAATCTGCAGATGGAAAAGTCCACTGTTAGCACATTTACTACAAGCAATACAAAAAAAATCATGATTTTTATAAAGGGTAAACAGATCAATACTATGGAGTTTGTATTATTGTGCAAATCAGCAGTTCATTAGAAAATCAAATCTCGATTTGTGTTTTTAACCTACCATACTACTCTGAATCTCATGCCTCATTTGGCAACACCCTCTAAACAACTGTAGAAGGTACATTAGGACATAGATAGAGATCTTTTTGCCATCCAAGTGGCAGCGTACCCCTCTCACTTTATTTGTTTTAGGATATGGTACACCAGTAGCAATTAAGCCAGCTGATAAGTTGAGAGGTAGGGTTACGCTACAGTTAATGGGAATAATAAAAGCTATGAATAGCATGTTCATAATCATCATTTGAGCCAATTCCTAGCAGTTCAGCAATAGTGAAGTTGACTAATGCTCAAACTCCCGTTCGTTCAAATTTAAAGGTCTTAAAAAGTGCCCTAATTTCGTACATTTTACCATCATAGCTGTCACTTGGGCGTCCGGTCTACCCTGCTACTCATTTCATTAGCAAGATAAATGTATCTTACTGCTTGCTAGGCAACAACAGAGTGGCCCTCACGTCAGACAACATCTTGCATTTAGCTTTATGATGTCAGCTTGCTAGGCAACAGATTGGCCCTCATGTCAGACAACATCTTGCCTTCGCTTTATGATGTCAGATCATCACCGGTCCAATTGTCCTTGTGGAAGCGGACCACACAGGAGGATGAGATATCAGAAGTTATGCAGTAGGTTGCTATCTCTATTCATGACTGCAAGGCAAGTCGGAGGTGGAATGGCAAATACTCTGAACCACTCAAAGCACTGTGGCCTTTTTTAAAGTGGGATGCAGATACAAAAACAGAGACTATCCTTACCAACAATCCTTCTTGAGTATCAGAGTCCAACATACAGAGTGCAGCGGAAGACGTTAAATGTGCTTCATTCCGTGAGATCGCAACTCTATAGTTCTACAGTGAGATAGTGCATTTCAGCATCAAAGGAAGCAATGTCCTCAAACGGAACATTGGTGGCACCAGGATCTAAAGCAGGCTTAAGAAGCCTTGGATGCAGTCAGTCTTTTATTAACTATCATGACCGACACAATGTGATCCATAATACTTCCATTTTGGCAGAAATTACATTCAAGCACAGGCCCCCACTAGAAGGTAGTGATGACATTAAGGTGCTGAAAACGTCTTTTTAATGCCTAAAGGAATGATTGTGAGCTTTACTTACCATATATATTGGTCAAATGATGCCCATGCCGGAAGACTGTCTTTTTTTTTTCTTCAGTATCGGCAATGCAGAGACAATTTGTTGCGAAACACTGCCACTGCTGGTCATTCAGTATAATCTGCAGATGGAAAAGTCCACTGTTAGCACATTTACTACAAGCAATACAAAAAAATCATGATTTTTATAAAGGGTAAACAGATCAATACTATGGAGTTTGTATTATTGTGCAAATCAGCAGTTCATTAGAAAATCAAATCTCGATTTGTGTTTTTAACCTACCATACTACTCTGAATCTCATGCCTCATTTGGCAACACCCTCTAAACAACTGTAGAAGGTACATTAGGACATAGATAGAGATCTTTTTGCCATCCAAGTGGCAGCGTACCCCTCTCACTTTATTTGTTTTAGGATATGGTACACCAGTAGCAATTAAGCCAGCTGATAAGTTGAGAGGTAGGGTTACGCTACAGTTAATCTGAATAATAAAAGCTATGAATAGCATGTTCATAATCATCATTTGAGCCAATTCCTAGCAGTTCAGCAATAGTGAAGTTGACTAATGCTCAAACTCCCGTTCGTTCAAATTTAAAGGTCTTAAAAAGTGCCCTAATTTCGTACATTTTACCATCATAGCTGTCACTTGGGCGTCCGGTCTACCCTGCTACTCATTTCATTAGCAAGATAAATGTATCTTACTGCTTGCTAGGCAACAACAGAGTGGCCCTCACGTCAGACAACATCTTGCATTTAGCTTTATGATGTCAGCTTGCTAGGCAACAGATTGGCCCTCATGTCAGACAACATCTTGCCTTCGCTTTATGATGTCAGATCATCACCGGTCCAATTGTCCTTGTGGAAGCGGACCACACAGGAGGATGAGATATCAGAAGTTATGCAGTAGGTTGCTATCTCTATTCATGACCGCAAGGCAAGTCGGAGGTGGAATGGCAAATACTCTGAACCACTCAAAGCACTGTGGCCTTCTTTAAAGTGGGATGCAGATACAAAAACAGAGACTATCCTTACCAACAATCCTTCTTGAGTATCAGAGTCCAACATACAGAGTGCAGCGGAAGACTTTAAATGTGCTTCATTCCGTGAGAACGCAACTCTATAGTTCTACAGTGAG
Source organism: Lissotriton vulgaris (assembly GCF_964263255.1). Lineage (NCBI taxonomy): Eukaryota > Metazoa > Chordata > Amphibia > Caudata > Salamandridae > Lissotriton > Lissotriton vulgaris. Next base: position 323,034,499 of record NC_141700.1, on the reverse strand, counting down.
ATAGTGCATTTCAGCCTCAAAGGAAGCAATGTCCTCAAACGGAACATTGGTGGCACCAGGATCTAAAGCAGGCTTAAGAAGCCTTGGATGCAGTCAGTCTTTTATTAACTATCATGACCGACACAATGTGATCCATAATACTTCCATTTTGGCAGAAATTACATTCAAGCACAGGCCCCCACTAGAAGGTAGTGATGACATTCAGGTGCTGAAAACGTCTTTTTAATGCCTAAAGGAATGATTGTGAGCTTTACTTACCATATATATTGGTCAAATGATGCCCTATGCCGGAAGACTGTTTTTTTTTTTTTCTTCAGTATCGGCAATGCAGAGACAATTTGTTGCGAAACACTGCCACTGCTGGTCATTCAGTATAATCTGCAGATGGAAAAGTCCACTGTTAGCACATTTACTACAAGCAATACAAAAAAATCATGATTTTTATAAAGGGTAAGCAGATCAATACTATGGAGTTTGTATTATTGTGCAAATCAGCAGTTCATTAGAAAATCAAATCTCGATTTGTGTTTTTAACCTACCATACTACTCTGAATCTCATGCCTCATTTGGCAACACCCTCTAAACAACTGTAGAAGGTACATTAGGACATAGATAGAGATCTTTTTGCCATCCAAGTGGCAGCGTACCCCTCTCACTTTATTTGTTTTAGGATATGGTACACCAGTAGCAATTAAGCCAGCTGATAAGTTGAGAGGTAGGGTTACGCTACAGTTAATCTGAATAATAAAAGCTATGAATAGCATGTTCATAATCATCATTTGAGCCAATTCCTAGCAGTTCAGCAATAGTGAAGTTGACTAATGCTCAAACTCCCGTTCGTTCAAATTTAAAGGTCTTAAAAAGTGCCCTAATTTCATACATTTTACCATCATAGCTGTCACTTGGGCGTCCGGTCTACCCTGCTACTCATTTCATTAGCAAGATAAATGTATCTTACTGCTTGCTAGGCAACAACAGAGTGGCCCTCACGTCAGACAACATCTTGCATTTAGCTTTATGATCTCAGCTTGCTAGGCAACAGATTGGCCCTCATGTCAGACAACATCTTGCCTTCGCTTTATGATGTCAGATCATCACTGGTCCAATTGTCCTTGTGGAAGCGGACCACACAGGAGGATGAGATATCAGAAGTTATGCAGTAGGTTGCTATCTCTATTCATGACCGCAAGGCAAGTCGGAGGTGGAATGGCAAATACTCTGAACCACTCAAAGCACTGTGGCCTTTTTTAAAGTGGGATGCAGATACAAAAACAGAGACTATCCTTACCAACAATCCTTCTTGAGTATCAGAGTTCAACATACAGAGTGCAGCGGAAGACGTTAAATGTGCTTCATTCCGTGAGAACGCAACTCTATAGTTCTACAGTGAGATAGTGCATTTCAGCCTCAAAGGAAGCAATGTCCTCAAACGGAACATTGGTGGCACCAGGATCTAAAGCAGGCTTAAGAAGCCTTGGATGCAGTCAGTCTTTTATTAACTATCATGACCGACACAATGTGATCCATAATACTTCCATTTTGGCAGAAATTACATTCAAGCACAGGCCCCCACTAGAAGGTAGTGATGACATTCAGGTGCTGAAAACGTCTTTTTAATGCCTAAAGGAATGATTGTGAGCTTTACTTACCATATATATTGGTCAAATGATGCCCTATGCCGGAAGACTGTCTTTTTTTTTTCTTCAGTATCGGCAATGCAGAGACAATTTGTTGCGAAACACTGCCACTGCTGGTCATTCAGTATAATCTGCAGATGGAAAAGTCCACTGTTAGCACATTTACTACAAGCAATACAAAAAAATCATGATTTTTATAAAGGGTAAGCAGATCAATACTATGGAGTTTGTATTATTGTGCAAATCAGCAGTTCATTAGAAAATCAAATCTCGATTTGTGTTTTTAACCTACCATACTACTCTGAATCTCATGCCTCATTTGGCAACACCCTCTAAACAACTGTAGAAGGTACATTAGGACATAGATAGAGATCTTTTTGCCATCCAAGTGGCAGCGTACCCCTCTCACTTTATTTGTTTTAGGATATGGTACACCAGTAGCAATTAAGCCAGCTGATAAGTTGAGAGGTAGGGTTACGCTACAGTTAATGGGAATAATAAAAGCTATGAATAGCATGTTCATAATCATCATTTGAGCCAATTCCTAGCAGTTCAGCAATAGTGAAGTTGACTAATGCTCAAACTCCCGTTCGTTCAAATTTAAAGGTCTTAAAAAGTGCCCTAATTTCGTACATTTTACCATCATAGCTGTCACTTGGGCGTCCGGTCTACCCTGCTACTCATTTCATTAGCAAGATAAATGTATCTTACTGCTTGCTAGGCAACAACAGAGTGGCCCTCACGTCAGACAACATCTTGCATTTAGCTTTATGATGTCAGCTTGCTAGGCAACAGATTGGCCCTCATGTCAGACAACATCTTGCCTTCGCTTTATGATGTCAGATCATCACCGGTCCAATTGTCCTTGTGGAAGCGGACCACACAGGAGGATGAGATATCAGAAGTTATGCAGTAGGTTGCTATCTCTATTCATGACCGCAAGGCAAGTCGGAGGTGGAATGGCAAATACTCTGAACCACTCAAAGCACTGTGGCCTTTTTTAAAGTGGGATGCAGATACAAAAACAGAGACTATCCTTACCAACAATCCTTCTTGAGTATAAGAGTCCAACAAACAGAGTGCAGCGGAAGACGTTAAATGTGCTTCATTCCGTGAGAACGCAACTCTATAGTTCTACAGTGAGATAGTGCATTTCAGCCTCAAAGGAAGCAATGTCCTCAAACGGAACATTGGTGGCACCAGGATCTAAAGCAGGCTTAAGAAGCCTTGGATGCAGTCAGTCTTTTATTAACTATCATGACCGACACAATGTGATCCATAATACTTCCATTTTGGCAGAAATTACATTCAAGCACAGGCCCCCACTAGAAGGTAGTGATGACATTCAGGTGCTGAAAACGTCTTTTTAATGCCTAAAGGAATGATTGTGAGCTTTACTTACCATATATATTGGTCAAATGATGCCCTATGCCGGAAGACTGTCTTTTTTTTTTTCTTCAGTATCGGCAATGCAGAGACAATTTGTTGCGAAACACTGCCACTGCTGGTCATTCAGTATAATCTGCAGATGGAAAAGTCCACTGTTAGCACATTTACTACAAGCAATACAAAAAAATCATGATTTTTATAAAGGGTAAACAGATCAATACTATGGAGTTTGTATTATTGTGCAAATCAGCAGTTCATTAGAAAATCAAATCTCGATTTGTGTTTTTAACCTACCATACTACTCTGAATCTCATGCCTCATTTGGCAACACCCTCTAAACAACTGTAGAAGGTACATTAGGACATAGATAGAGATCTTTTTGCCATCCAAGTGGCAGCGTACCCCTCTCACTTTATTTGTTTTAGGATATGGTACACCAGTAGCAATTAAGCCAGCTGATAAGTTGAGAGGTAGGGTTACGCTACAGTTAATCTGAATAATAAAAGCTATGAATAGCATGTTCATAATCATCATTTGAGCCAATTCCTAGCAGTTCAGCAATAGTGAAGTTGACTAATGCTCAAACTCCCGTTCGTTCAAATTTAAAGGTCTTAAAAAGTGCCCTAATTTCGTACATTTTACCATCATAGCTGTCACTTGGGCGTCCGGTCTACCCTGCTACTCATTTCATTAGCAAGATAAATGTATCTTACTGCTTGCTAGGCAACAACAGAGTGGCCCTCACGTCAGACAACATCTTGCATTTAGCTTTATGATGTCAGCTTGCTAGGCAACAGATTGGCCCTCATGTCAGACAACATCTTGCCTTCGCTTTATGATGTCAGATCATCACCGGTCCAATTGTCCTTGTGGAAGCGGACCACACAGGAGGATGAGATATCAGAAGTTATGCAGTAGGTTGCTATCTCTATTCATGACCGCAAGGCAAGTCGGAGGTGGAATGGCAAATACTCTGAACCACTCAAAGCACTGTGGCCTTCTTTAAAGTGGGATGCAGATACAAAAACAGAGACTATCCTTACCAACAATCCTTCTTGAGTATCAGAGTCCAACATACAGAGTGCAGCGGAAGACTTTAAATGTGCTTCATTCCGTGAGAACGCAACTCTATAGTTCTACAGTGAGATAGTGCATTTCAGCCTCAAAGGAAGCAATGTCCTCAAACGGAACATTGGTGGCACCAGGATCTAAAGCAGGCTTAAGAAGCCTTGGATGCAGTCAGTCTTTTATTAACTATCATGACCGACACAATGTGATCCATAATACTTCCATTTTGGCAGAAATTACATTCAAGCACAGGCCCCCACTAGAAGGTAGTGATGACATTCAGGTGCTGAAAACGTCTTTTTAATGCCTAAAGGAATGATTGTGAGCTTTACTTACCATATATATTGGTCAAATGATGCCCTATGCCGGAAGACTGTTTTTTTTTTTTTCTTCAGTATCGGCAATGCAGAGACAATTTGTTGCGAAACACTGCCACTGCTGGTCATTCAGTATAATCTGCAGATGGAAAAGTCCACTGTTAGCACATTTACTACAAGCAATACAAAAAAATCATGATTTTTATAAAGGGTAAGCAGATCAATACTATGGAGTTTGTATTATTGTGCAAATCAGCAGTTCATTAGAAAATCAAATCTCGATTTGTGTTTTTAACCTACCATACTACTCTGAATCTCATGCCTCATTTGGCAACACCCTCTAAACAACTGTAGAAGGTACATTAGGACATAGATAGAGATCTTTTTGCCATCCAAGTGGCAGCGTACCCCTCTCACTTTATTTGTTTTAGGATATGGTACACCAGTAGCAATTAAGCCAGCTGATAAGTTGAGAGGTAGGGTTACGCTACAGTTAATCTGAATAATAAAAGCTATGAATAGCATGTTCATAATCATCATTTGAGCCAATTCCTAGCAGTTCAGCAATAGTGAAGTTGACTAATGCTCAAACTCCCGTTCGTTCAAATTTAAAGGTCTTAAAAAGTGCCCTAATTTCATACATTTTACCATCATAGCTGTCACTTGGGCGTCCGGTCTACCCTGCTACTCATTTCATTAGCAAGATAAATGTATCTTACTGCTTGCTAGGCAACAACAGAGTGGCCCTCACGTCAGACAACATCTTGCATTTAGCTTTATGATCTCAGCTTGCTAGGCAACAGATTGGCCCTCATGTCAGACAACATCTTGCCTTCGCTTTATGATGTCAGATCATCACTGGTCCAATTGTCCTTGTGGAAGCGGACCACACAGGAGGATGAGATATCAGAAGTTATGCAGTAGGTTGCTATCTCTATTCATGACCGCAAGGCAAGTCGGAGGTGGAATGGCAAATACTCTGAACCACTCAAAGCACTGTGGCCTTTTTTAAAGTGGGATGCAGATACAAAAACAGAGACTATCCTTACCAACAATCCTTCTTGAGTATCAGAGTTCAACATACAGAGTGCAGCGGAAGACGTTAAATGTGCTTCATTCCGTGAGAACGCAACTCTATAGTTCTACAGTGAGATAGTGCATTTCAGCCTCAAAGGAAGCAATGTCCTCAAACGGAACATTGGTGGCACCAGGATCTAAAGCAGGCTTAAGAAGCCTTGGATGCAGTCAGTCTTTTATTAACTATCATGACCGACACAATGTGATCCATAATACTTCCATTTTGGCAGAAATTACATTCAAGCACAGGCCCCCACTAGAAGGTAGTGATGACATTCAGGTGCTGAAAACGTCTTTTTAATGCCTAAAGGAATGATTGTGAGCTTTACTTACCATATATATTGGTCAAATGATGCCCTATGCCGGAAGACTGTCTTTTTTTTTTTCTTCAGTATCGGCAATGCAGAGACAATTTGTTGCGAAACACTGCCACTGCTGGTCATTCAGTATAATCTGCAGATGGAAAAGTCCACTGTTAGCACATTTACTACAAGCAATACAAAAAAATCATGATTTTTATAAAGGGTAAGCAGATCAATACTATGGAGTTTGTATTATTGTGCAAATCAGCAGTTCATTAGAAAATCAAATCTCGATTTGTGTTTTTAACCTACCATACTACTCTGAATCTCATGCCTCATTTGGCAACACCCTCTAAACAACTGTAGAAGGTACATTAGGACATAGATAGAGATCTTTTTGCCATCCAAGTGGCAGCGTACCCCTCTCACTTTATTTGTTTTAGGATATGGTACACCAGTAGCAATTAAGCCAGCTGATAAGTTGAGAGGTAGGGTTACGCTACAGTTAATGGGAATAATAAAAGCTATGAATAGCATGTTCATAATCATCATTTGAGCCAATTCCTAGCAGTTCAGCAATAGTGAAGTTGACTAATGCTCAAACTCCCGTTCGTTCAAATTTAAAGGTCTTAAAAAGTGCCCTAATTTCGTACATTTTACCATCATAGCTGTCACTTGGGCGTCCGGTCTACCCTGCTACTCATTTCATTAGCAAGATAAATGTATCTTACTGCTTGCTAGGCAACAACAGAGTGGCCCTCACGTCAGACAACATCTTGCATTTAGCTTTATGATGTCAGCTTGCTAGGCAACAGATTGGCCCTCATGTCAGACAACATCTTGCCTTCGCTTTATGATGTCAGATCATCACCGGTCCAATTGTCCTTGTGGAAGCGGACCACACAGGAGGATGAGATATCAGAAGTTATGCAGTAGGTTGCTATCTCTATTCATGACCGCAAGGCAAGTCGGAGGTGGAATGGCAAATACTCTGAACCACTCAAAGCACTGTGGCCTTTTTTAAAGTGGGATGCAGATACAAAAACAGAGACTATCCTTACCAACAATCCTTCTTGAGTATAAGAGTCCAACAAACAGAGTGCAGCGGAAGACGTTAAATGTGCTTCATTCCGTGAGAACGCAACTCTATAGTTCTACAGTGAGATAGTGCATTTCAGCCTCAAAGGAAGCAATGTCCTCAAACGGAACATTGGTGGCACCAGGATCTAAAGCAGGCTTAAGAAGCCTTGGATGCAGTCAGTCTTTTATTAACTATCATGACCGACACAATGTGATCCATAATACTTCCATTTTGGCAGAAATTACATTCAAGCACAGGCCCCCACTAGAAGGTAGTGATGACATTCAGGTGCTGAAAACGTCTTTTTAATGCCTAAAGGAATGATTGTGAGCTTTACTTACCATATATATTGGTCAAATGATGCCCTATGCCGGAAGACTGTCTTTTTTTTTTTCTTCAGTATCGGCAATGCAGAGACAATTTGTTGCGAAACACTGCCACTGCTGGTCATTCAGTATAATCTGCAGATGGAAAAGTCCACTGTTAGCACATTTACTACAAGCAATACAAAAAAATCATGATTTTTATAAAGGGTAAGCAGATCAATACTATGGAGATTGTATTATTGTGCAAATCAGCAGTTCATTAGAAAATCAAATCTCGATTTGTGTTTTTAACCTACCATACTACTCTGAATCTCATGCCTCATTTGGTAACACCCTCTAAACAACTGTAGAAGGTACATTAGGACATAGATAGAGATCTTTTTGCCATCCAAGTGGCAGCGTACCCCTCTCACTTTATTTGTTTTAGGATATGGTACACCAGTAGCAATTAAGCCAGCTGATAAGTTGAGAGGTAGGGTTACGCTACAGTTAATCTGAATAATAAAAGCTATGAATAGCATGTTCATAATCATCATTTGAGCCAATTCCTAGCATTTAAGCAATAGTGAAGTTGACTAATGCTCAAACTCCCGTTCGTTCAAATTTAAAGGTCTTAAAAAGTGCCCTAATTTCGTACATTTGACCATCATAGCTGTCACTTGGGCGTCCGGTCTACCCTGCTACTCATTTCATTAGCAAGATAAATGTATCTTACTGCTTGCTAGGCAACAACAGAGTGGCCCTCACGTCAGACAACATCTTGCATTTAGCTTTATGATGTCAGCTTGCTAGGCAACAGATTGGCCCTCATGTCAGACAACATCTTGCCTTCGCTTTATGATGTCAGATCATCACCGGTCCAATTGTCCTTGTGGAAGCGGACCACACAGGAGGATGAGATATCAGAAGTTATGCAGTAGGTTGCTATCTCTATTCATGACCGCAAGGCAAGTCGGAGGTGGAATGGCAAATACTCTGAACCACTCAAAGCACTGTGGCCTTCTTTAAAGTGGGATGCAGATACAAAAACAGAGACTATCCTTACCAACAATCCTTCTTGAGTATCAGAGTCCAACATACAGAGTGCAGCGGAAGACTTTAAATGTGCTTCATTCCGTGAGAACGCAACTCTATAGTTCTACAGTGAGATAGTGCATTTCAGCCTCAAAGGAAGCAATGTCCTCAAACGGAACATTGGTGGCACCAGGATCTAAAGCAGGCTTAAGAAGCCTTGGATGCAGTCAGTCTTTTATTAACTATCATGACCGACACAATGTGATCCATAATACTTCCATTTTGGCAGAAATTACATTCAAGCACAGGCCCCCACTAGAAGGTAGTGATGACATTCAGGTGCTGAAAACGTCTTTTTAATGCCTAAAGGAATGATTGTGAGCTTTACTTACCATATATATTGGTCAAATGATGCCCTATGCCGGAAGACTGTTTTTTTTTTTTTCTTCAGTATCGGCAATGCAGAGACAATTTGTTGCGAAACACTGCCACTGCTGGTCATTCAGTATAATCTGCAGATGGAAAAGTCCACTGTTAGCACATTTACTACAAGCAATACAAAAAAATCATGATTTTTATAAAGGGTAAGCAGATCAATACTATGGAGTTTGTATTATTGTGCAAATCAGCAGTTCATTAGAAAATCAAATCTCGATTTGTGTTTTTAACCTACCATACTACTCTGAATCTCATGCCTCATTTGGCAACACCCTCTAAACAACTGTAGAAGGTACATTAGGACATAGATAGAGATCTTTTTGCCATCCAAGTGGCAGCGTACCCCTCTCACTTTATTTGTTTTAGGATATGGTACACCAGTAGCAATTAAGCCAGCTGATAAGTTGAGAGGTAGGGTTACGCTACAGTTAATCTGAATAATAAAAGCTATGAATAGCATGTTCATAATCATCATTTGAGCCAATTCCTAGCAGTTCAGCAATAGTGAAGTTGACTAATGCTCAAACTCCCGTTCGTTCAAATTTAAAGGTCTTAAAAAGTGCCCTAATTTCATACATTTTACCATCATAGCTGTCACTTGGGCGTCCGGTCTACCCTGCTACTCATTTCATTAGCAAGATAAATGTATCTTACTGCTTGCTAGGCAACAACAGAGTGGCCCTCACGTCAGACAACATCTTGCATTTAGCTTTATGATCTCAGCTTGCTAGGCAACAGATTGGCCCTCATGTCAGACAACATCTTGCCTTCGCTTTATGATGTCAGATCATCACTGGTCCAATTGTCCTTGTGGAAGCGGACCACACAGGAGGATGAGATATCAGAAGTTATGCAGTAGGTTGCTATCTCTATTCATGACCGCAAGGCAAGTCGGAGGTGGAATGGCAAATACTCTGAACCACTCAAAGCACTGTGGCCTTTTTAAAAGTGGGATGCAGATACAAAAACAGAGACTATCCTTACCAACAATCCTTCTTGAGTATCAGAGTTCAACATACAGAGTGCAGCGGAAGACGTTAAATGTGCTTCATTCCGTGAGAACGCAACTCTATAGTTCTACAGTGAGATAGTGCATTTCAGCCTCAAAGGAAGCAATGTCCTCAAACGGAACATTGGTGGCACCAGGATCTAAAGCAGGCTTAAGAAGCCTTGGATGCAGTCAGTCTTTTATTAACTATCATGACCGACACAATGTGATCCATAATACTTCCATTTTGGCAGAAATTACATTCAAGCACAGGCCCCCACTAGAAGGTAGTGATGACATTCAGGTGCTGAAAACGTCTTTTTAATGCCTAAAGGAATGATTGTGAGCTTTACTTACCATATATATTGGTCAAATGATGCCCTATGCCGGAAGACTGTCTTTTTTTTTTTCTTCAGTATCGGCAATGCAGAGACAATTTGTTGCGAAACACTGCCACTGCTGGTCATTCAGTATAATCTGCAGATGGAAAAGTCCACTGTTAGCACATTTACTACAAGCAATACAAAAAAATCATGATTTTTATAAAGGGTAAGCAGATCAATACTATGGAGTTTGTATTATTGTGCAAATCAGCAGTTCATTAGAAAATCAAATCTCGATTTGTGTTTTTAACCTACCATACTACTCTGAATCTCATGCCTCATTTGGCAACACCCTCTAAACAACTGTAGAAGGTACATTAGGACATAGATAGAGATCTTTTTGCCATCCAAGTGGCAGCGTACCCCTCTCACTTTATTTGTTTTAGGATATGGTACACCAGTAGCAATTAAGCCAGCTGATAAGTTGAGAGGTAGGGTTACGCTACAGTTAATGGGAATAATAAAAGCTATGAATAGCATGTTCATAATCATCATTTGAGCCAATTCCTAGCAGTTCAGCAATAGTGAAGTTGACTAATGCTCAAACTCCCGTTCGTTCAAATTTAAAGGTCTTAAAAAGTGCCCTAATTTCGTACATTTTACCATCATAGCTGTCACTTGGGCGTCCGGTCTACCCTGCTACTCATTTCATTAGCAAGATAAATGTATCTTACTGCTTGCTAGGCAACAACAGAGTGGCCCTCACGTCAGACAACATCTTGCATTTAGCTTTATGATGTCAGCTTGCTAGGCAACAGATTGGCCCTCATGTCAGACAACATCTTGCCTTCGCTTTATGATGTCAGATCATCACCGGTCCAATTGTCCTTGTGGAAGCGGACCACACAGGAGGATGAGATATCAGAAGTTATGCAGTAGGTTGCTATCTCTATTCATGACCGCAAGGCAAGTCGGAGGTGGAATGGCAAATACTCTGAACCACTCAAAGCACTGTGGCCTTTTTTAAAGTGGGATGCAGATACAAAAACAGAGACTATCCTTACCAACAATCCTTCTTGAGTATAAGAGTCCAACAAACAGAGTGCAGCGGAAGACGTTAAATGTGCTTCATTCCGTGAGAACGCAACTCTATAGTTCTACAGTGAGATAGTGCATTTCAGCCTCAAAGGAAGCAATGTCCTCAAACGGAACATTGGTGGCACCAGGATCTAAAGCAGGCTTAAGAAGCCTTGGATGCAGTCAGTCTTTTATTAACTATCATGACCGACACAATGTGATCCATAATACTTCCATTTTGGCAGAAATTACATTCAAGCACAGGCCCCCACTAGAAGGTAGTGATGACATTCAGGTGCTGAAAACGTCTTTTTAATGCCTAAAGGAATGATTGTGAGCTTTACTTACCATATATATTGGTCAAATGATGCCCTATGCCGGAAGACTGTCTTTTTTTTTTTCTTCAGTATCGGCAATGCAGAGACAATTTGTTGCGAAACACTGCCACTGCTGATCATTCAGTATAATCTGCAGATGGAAAAGTCCACTGTTAGCACATTTACTACAAGCAATACAAAAAAATCATGATTTTTATAAAGGGTAAGCAGATCAATACTATGGAGTTTGTATTATTGTGCAAATCAGCAGTTCATTAGAAAATCAAATCTCGATTTGTGTTTTTAACCTACCATACTACTCTGAATCTCATGCCTCATTTGGTAACACCCTCTAAACAACTGTAGAAGGTACATTAGGACATAGATAGAGATCTTTTTGCCATCCAAGTGGCAGCGTACCCCTCTCACTTTATTTGTTTTAGGATATGGTACACCAGTAGCAATTAAGCCAGCTGATAAGTTGAGAGGTAGGGTTACGCTACAGTTAATCTGAATAATAAAAGCTATGAATAGCATGTTCATAATCATCATTTGAGCCAATTCCTAGCATTTAAGCAATAGTGAAGTTGACTAATGCTCAAACTCCCGTTCGTTCAAATTTAAAGGTCTTAAAAAGTGCCCTAATTTCGTACATTTGACCATCATAGCTGTCACTTGGGCGTCCGGTCTACCCTGCTACTCATTTCATTAGCAAGATAAATGTATCTTACTGCTTGCTAGGCAACAACAGAGTGGCCCTCACGTCAGACAACATCTTGCATTTAGCTTTATGATGTCAGCTTGCTAGGCAACAGATTGGCCCTCATGTCAGACAACATCTTGCCTTCGCTTTATGATGTCAGATCATCACTGGTCCAATTGTCCTTGTGGAAGCGGACCACACAGGAGGATGAGATATCAGAAGTTATGCAGTAGGTTGCTATCTCTATTCATGACCGCAAGGCAAGTCGGAGGTGGAATGGCAAATACTCTGAACCACTCAAAGCACTGTGGCCTTTTTTAAAGTGGGATGCAGATACAAAAACAGAGACTATCCTTACCAACAATCCTTCTTGAATATCAGAGTCCAACATACAGAGTGCAGCGGAAGACGTTAAATGTGCTTCATTCCGTGAGAACGCAACTCTATAGTTCTACAGTGAGATAGTGCATTTCAGCCTCAAAGGAAGCAATGTCCTCAAACGGAACATTGGTGGCACCAGGATCTAAAGCAGGCTTAAGAAGCCTTGGATGCAGTCAGTCTTTTATTAACTATCATGACCGACACAATGTGATCCATAATACTTCCATTTTGGCAGAAATTACATTCAAGCACAGGCCCCCACTAGAAGGTAGTGATGACATTCAGGTGCTGAAAACGTCTTTTTAATGCCTAAAGGAATGATTGTGAGCTTTACTTACCATATATATTGGTCAAATGATGCCCTATGCCGGAAGACTGTCTTTTTTTTTTCTTCAGTATCGGCAATGCAGAGACAATTTGTTGCGAAACACTGCCACTGCTGGTCATTCAGTATAATCTGCAGATGGAAAAGTCCACTGTTAGCACATTTACTACAAGCAATACAAAAAAATCATGATTTTTATAAAGGGTAAACAGATCAATATTATGGAGTTTGTATTATTGTGCAAATCAGCAGTTCATTAGAAAATCAAATCTCGATTTGTGTTTTTAACCTACCATACTACTCTGAATCTCATGCCTCATTTGGCAACACCCTCTAAACAACTGTAGAAGGTACATTAGGACATAGATATCTTTTTGCCATCCAAGTGGCAGCGTACCCCTCTCACTTTATTTGTTTTAGGATATGGTACACCAGTAGCAATTAAGCCAGCTGATAAGTTGAGAGGTAGGGTTACGCTACAGTTAATCTGAATAATAAAAGCTATGAATAGCATGTTCATAATCATCATTTGAGCCAATTCCTAGCAGTTCAGCAATAGTGAAGTTGACTAATGCTCAAACTCCCGTTCGTTCAAATTTAAAGGTCTTAAAAAGTGCCCTAATTTCATACATTTTACCATCATAGCTGTCACTTGGGCGTCCGGTCTACCCTGCTACTCATTTCATTAGCAAGATAAATGTATCTTACTGCTTGCTAGGCAACAACAGAGTGGCCCTCACGTCAGACAACATCTTGCATTTAGCTTTATGATGTCAGCTTGCTAGGCAACAGATTGGCCCTCATGTCAGACAACATCTTGCCTTCGCTTTATGATGTCAGATCATCACCGGTCCAATTGTCCTTGTGGAAGCGGACCACACAGGAGGATGAGATATCAGAAGTTATGCAGTAGGTTGCTATCTCTATTCATGACCGCAAGGCAAGTCGGAGGTGGAATGGCAAATACTCTGAACCACTCAAAGCACTGTGGCCTTTTTTAAAGTGGGATGCAGATACAAAAACAGAGACTATCCTTACCAACAATCCTTCTTGAGTATCAGAGTTCAACATACAGAGTGCAGCGGAAGACGTTAAATGTGCTTCATTCCGTGAGAACGCAACTCTATAGTTCTACAGTGAGATAGTGCATTTCAGCCTCAAAGGAAGCAATGTCCTCAAACGGAACATTGGTGGCACCAGGATCTAAAGCAGGCTTAAGAAGCCTTGGATGCAGTCAGTCTTTTATTAACTATCATGACCGACACAATGTGATCCATAATACTTCCATTTTGGCAGAAATTACATTCAAGCACAGGCCCCCACTAGAAGGTAGTGATGACATTCAGGTGCTGAAAACGTCTTTTTAATGCCTAAAGGAATGATTGTGAGCTTTACTTACCATATATATTGGTCAAATGATGCCCTATGCCGGAAGACTGTCTTTTTTTTTTCTTCAGTATCGGCAATGCAGAGACAATTTGTTGCGAAACACTGCCACTGCTGGTCATTCAGTATAATCTGCAGATGGAAAAGTCCACTGTTAGCACATTTACTACAAGCAATACAAAAAAATCATGATTTTTATAAAGGGTAAACAGATCAATACTATGGAGTTTGTATTATTGTGCAAATCAGCAGTTCATTAGAAAATCAAATCTCGATTTGTGTTTTTAACCTACCATACTACTCTGAATCTCATGCCTCATTTGGTAACACCCTCTAAACAACTGTAGAAGGTACATTAGGACATAGATAGAGATCTTTTTGCCATCCAAGTGGCAGCGTACCCCTCTCACTTTATTTGTTTTAGGATATGGTACACCAGTAGCAATTAGGCCAGCTGATAAGTTGAGAGGTAGGGTTACGCTACAGTTAATGGGAATAATAAAAGCTATGAATAGCATGTTCATAATCATCATTTGAGCCAATTCCTAGCATTTAAGCAATAGTGAAGTTGACTAATGCTCAAACTCCCGTTCGTTCAAATTTAAAGGTCTAAAAAAGTGCCCTAATTTCGTACATTTTACCATCATAGCTGTCACTTGGGCGTCCGGTCTACCCTGCTACTCATTTCATTAGCAAGATAAATGTATCTTACTGCTTGCTAGGCAACAACAGAGTGGCCCTCACGTCAGACAACATCTTGCATTTAGCTTTATGATGTCAGCTTGCTAGGCAACAGATTGGCCCTCATGTCAGACAACATCTTGCCTTCGCTTTATGATGTCAGATCATCACCGGTCCAATTGTCCTTGTGGAAGCGGACCACACAGGAGGATGAGATATCAGAAGTTATGCAGTAGGTTGCTATCTCTATTCATGACCGCAAGGCAAGTCGGAGGTGGAATGGCAAATACTCTGAACCACTCAAAGCACTGTGGCCTTTTTTAAAGTGGGATGCAGATACAAAAACAGAGACTATCCTTACCAACAATCCTTCTTGAGTATCAGAGTCCAACATACAGAGTGCAGCGGAAGACGTTAAATGTGCTTCATTCCGTGAGAACGCAACTCTATAGTTCTACAGTGAGATAGTGCATTTCAGCCTCAAAGGAAGCAATGTCCTCAAACGGAACATTGGTGGCACCAGGATCTAAAGCAGGCTTAAGAAGCCTTGGATGCAGTCAGTCTTTTATTAACTATCATGACCGACACAATGTGATCCATAATACTTCCATTTTGGCAGAAATTACATTCAAGCACAGGCCCCCACTAGAAGGTAGTGATGACATTCAGGTGCTGAAAACGTCTTTTTAATGCCTAAAGGAATGATTGTGAGCTTTACTTACCATATATATTGGTCAAATGATGCCCTATGCCGGAAGACTGTCTTTTTTTTTTCTTCAGTATCGGCAATGCAGAGACAATTTGTTGCGAAACACTGCCACTGCTGGTCATTCAGTATAATCTGCAGATGGAAAAGTCCACTGTTAGCACATTTACTACAAGCAATACAAAAAAATCATGATTTTTATAAAGGGTAAACAGATCAATATTATGGAGTTTGTATTATTGTGCAAATCAGCAGTTCATTAGAAAATCAAATCTCGATTTGTGTTTTTAACCTACCATACTACTCTGAATCTCATGCCTCATTTGGCAACACCCTCTAAACAACTGTAGAAGGTACATTAGGACATAGATAGAGATCTTTTTGCCATCCAAGTGGCAGCGTACCCCTCTCACTTTATTTGTTTTAGGATATGGTACACCAGTAGCAATTAAGCCAGCTGATAAGTTGAGAGGTAGGGTTACGCTACAGTTAATCTGAATAATAAAAGCTATGAATAGCATGTTCATAATCATCATTTGAGCCAATTCCTAGCAGTTCAGCAATAGTGAAGTTGACTAATGCTCAAACTCCCGTTCGTTCAAATTTAAAGGTCTTAAAAAGTGCCCTAATTTCATACATTTTACCATCATAGCTGTCACTTGGGCGTCCGGTCTACCCTGCTACTCATTTCATTAGCAAGATAAATGTATCTTACTGCTTGCTAGGCAACAACAGAGTGGCCCTCACGTCAGACAACATCTTGCATTTAGCTTTATGATGTCAGCTTGCTAGGCAACAGATTGGCCCTCATGTCAGACAACATCTTGCCTTCGCTTTATGATGTCAGATCATCACCGGTCCAATTGTCCTTGTGGAAGCGGACCACACAGGAGGATGAGATATCAGAAGTTATGCAGTAGGTTGCTATCTCTATTCATGACCGCAAGGCAAGTCGGAGGTGGAATGGCAAATACTCTGAACCACTCAAAGCACTGTGGCCTTTTTTAAAGTGGGATGCAGATACAAAAACAGAGACTATCCTTACCAACAATCCTTCTTGAGTATAAGAGTCCAACAAACAGAGTGCAGCGGAAGACGTTAAATGTGCTTCATTCCGTGAGAACGCAACTCTATAGTTCTACAGTGAGATAGTGCATTTCAGCCTCAAAGGAAGCAATGTCCTCAAACGGAACATTGGTGGCACCAGGATCTAAAGCAGGCTTAAGAAGCCTTGGATGCAGTCAGTCTTTTATTAACTATCATGACCGACACAATGTGATCCATAATACTTCCATTTTGGCAGAAATTACATTCAAGCACAGGCCCCCACTAGAAGGTAGTGATGACATTCAGGTGCTGAAAACGTCTTTTTAATGCCTAAAGGAATGATTGTGAGCTTTACTTACCATATATATTGGTCAAATGATGCCCTATGCCGGAAGACTGTCTTTTTTTTTTCTTCAGTATCGGCAATGCAGAGACAATTTGTTGCGAAACACTGCCACTGCTGGTCATTCAGTATAATCTGCAGATGGAAAAGTCCACTGTTAGCACATTTACTACAAGCAATACAAAAAAATCATGATTTTTATAAAGGGTAAACAGATCAATACTATGGAGTTTGTATTATTGTGCAAATCAGCAGTTCATTAGAAAATCAAATCTCGATTTGTGTTTTTAACCTACCATACTACTCTGAATCTCATGCCTCATTTGGTAACACCCTCTAAACAACTGTAGAAGGTACATTAGGACATAGATAGAGATCTTTTTGCCATCCAAGTGGCAGCGTACCCCTCTCACTTTATTTGTTTTAGGATATGGTACACCAGTAGCAATTAGGCCAGCTGATAAGTTGAGAGGTAGGGTTACGCTACAGTTAATGGGAATAATAAAAGCTATGAATAGCATGTTCATAATCATCATTTGAGCCAATTCCTAGCATTTAAGCAATAGTGAAGTTGACTAATGCTCAAACTCCCGTTCGTTCAAATTTAAAGGTCTTAAAAAGTGCCCTAATTTCGTACATTTTACCATCATAGCTGTCACTTGGGCGTCCGGTCTACCCTGCTACTCATTTCATTAGCAAGATAAATGTATCTTACTGCTTGCTAGGCAACAACAGAGTGGCCCTCACGTCAGACAACATCTTGCATTTAGCTTTATGATGTCAGCTTGCTAGGCAACAGATTGGCCCTCATGTCAGACAACATCTTGCCTTCGCTTTATGATGTCAGATCATCACCGGTCCAATTGTCCTTGTGGAAGCGGACCACACAGGAGGATGAGATATCAGAAGTTATGCAGTAGGTTGCTATCTCTATTCATGACCGCAAGGCAAGTCGGAGGTGGAATGGCAAATACTCTGAACCACTCAAAGCACTGTGGCCTTTTTTAAAGTGGGATGCAGATACAAAAACAGAGACTATCCTTACCAACAATCCTTCTTGAGTATCAGAGTCCAACATACAGAGTGCAGCGGAAGACGTTAAATGTGCTTCATTCCGTGAGAACGCAACTCTATAGTTCTACAGTGAGATAGTGCATTTCAGCCTCAAAGGAAGCAATGTCCTCAAACGGAACATTGGTGGCACCAGGATCTAAAGCAGGCTTAAGAAGCCTTGGATGCAGTCAGTCTTTTATTAACTATCATGACCGACACAATGTGATCCATAATACTTCCATTTTGGCAGAAATTACATTCAAGCACAGGCCCCCACTAGAAGGTAGTGATGACATTCAGGTGCTGAAAACGTCTTTTTAATGCCTAAAGGAATGATTGTGAGCTTTACTTACCATATATATTGGTCAAATGATGCCCTATGCCGGAAGACTGTCTTTTTTTTTTCTTCAGTATCGGCAATGCAGAGACAATTTGTTGCGAAACACTGCCACTGCTGGTCATTCAGTATAATCTGCAGATGGAAAAGTCCACTGTTAGCACATTTACTACAAGCAATACAAAAAAATCATGATTTTTATAAAGGGTAAACAGATCAATATTATGGAGTTTGTATTATTGTGCAAATCAGCAGTTCATTAGAAAATCAAATCTCGATTTGTGTTTTTAACCTACCATACTACTCTGAATCTCATGCCTCATTTGGCAACACCCTCTAAACAACTGTAGAAGGTACATTAGGACATAGATAGAGATCTTTTTGCCATCCAAGTGGCAGCGTACCCCTCTCACTTTATTTGTTTTAGGATATGGTACACCAGTAGCAATTAAGCCAGCTGATAAGTTGAGAGGTAGGGTTACGCTACAGTTAATCTGAATAATAAAAGCTATGAATAGCATGTTCATAATCATCATTTGAGCCAATTCCTAGCAGTTCAGCAATAGTGAAGTTGACTAATGCTCAAACTCCCGTTCGTTCAAATTTAAAGGTCTTAAAAAGTGCCCTAATTTCATACATTTTACCATCATAGCTGTCACTTGGGCGTCCGGTCTACCCTGCTACTCATTTCATTAGCAAGATAAATGTATCTTACTGCTTGCTAGGCAACAACAGAGTGGCCCTCACGTCAGACAACATCTTGCATTTAGCTTTATGATGTCAGCTTGCTAGGCAACAGATTGGCCCTCATGTCAGACAACATCTTGCCTTCGCTTTATGATGTCAGATCATCACCGGTCCAATTGTCCTTGTGGAAGCGGACCACACAGGAGGATGAGATATCAGAAGTTATGCAGTAGGTTGCTATCTCTATTCATGACCGCAAGGCAAGTCGGAGGTGGAATGGCAAATACTCTGAACCACTCAAAGCACTGTGGCCTTTTTTAAAGTGGGATGCAGATACAAAAACAGAGACTATCCTTACCAACAATCCTTCTTGAGTATCAGAGTTCAACATACAGAGTGCAGCGGAAGACGTTAAATGTGCTTCATTCCGTGAGAACGCAACTCTATAGTTCTACAGTGAGATAGTGCATTTCAGCCTCAAAGGAAGCAATGTCCTCAAACGGAACATTGGTGGCACCAGGATCTAAAGCAGGCTTAAGAAGCCTTGGATGCAGTCAGTCTTTTATTAACTATCATGACCGACACAATGTGATCCATAATACTTCCATTTTGGCAGAAATTACATTCAAGCACAGGCCCCCACTAGAAGGTAGTGATGACATTCAGGTGCTGAAAACGTCTTTTTAATGCCTAAAGGAATGATTGTGAGCTTTACTTACCATATATATTGGTCAAATGATGCCCTATGCCGGAAGACTGTCTTTTTTTTTTCTTCAGTATCGGCAATGCAGAGACAATTTGTTGCGAAACACTGCCACTGCTGGTCATTCAGTATAATCTGCAGATGGAAAAGTCCACTGTTAGCACATTTACTACAAGCAATACAAAAAAATCATGATTTTTATAAAGGGTAAACAGATCAATACTATGGAGTTTGTATTATTGTGCAAATCAGCAGTTCATTAGAAAATCAAATCTCGATTTGTGTTTTTAACCTACCATACTACTCTGAATCTCATGCCTCATTTGGTAACACCCTCTAAACAACTGTAGAAGGTACATTAGGACATAGATAGAGATCTTTTTGCCATCCAAGTGGCAGCGTACCCCTCTCACTTTATTTGTTTTAGGATATGGTACACCAGTAGCAATTAGGCCAGCTGATAAGTTGAGAGGTAGGGTTACGCTACAGTTAATGGGAATAATAAAAGCTATGAATAGCATGTTCATAATCATCATTTGAGCCAATTCCTAGCATTTAAGCAATAGTGAAGTTGACTAATGCTCAAACTCCCGTTCGTTCAAATTTAAAGGTCTTAAAAAGTGCCCTAATTTCGTACATTTTACCATCATAGCTGTCACTTGGGCGTCCGGTCTACCCTGCTACTCATTTCATTAGCAAGATAAATGTATCTTACTGCTTGCTAGGCAACAACAGAGTGGCCCTCACGTCAGACAACATCTTGCATTTAGCTTTATGATGTCAGCTTGCTAGGCAACAGATTGGCCCTCATGTCAGACAACATCTTGCCTTCGCTTTATGATGTCAGATCATCACCGGTCCAATTGTCCTTGTGGAAGCGGACCACACAGGAGGATGAGATATCAGAAGTTATGCAGTAGGTTGCTATCTCTATTCATGACCGCAAGGCAAGTCGGAGGTGGAATGGCAAATACTCTGAACCACTCAAAGCACTGTGGCCTTTTTTAAAGTGGGATGCAGATACAAAAACAGAGACTATCCTTACCAACAATCCTTCTTGAGTATCAGAGTCCAACATACAGAGTGCAGCGGAAGACGTTAAATGTGCTTCATTCCGTGAGAACGCAACTCTATAGTTCTACAGTGAGATAGTGCATTTCAGCCTCAAAGGAAGCAATGTCCTCAAACGGAACATTGGTGGCACCAGGATCTAAAGCAGGCTTAAGAAGCCTTGGATGCAGTCAGTCTTTTATTAACTATCATGACCGACACAATGTGATCCATAATACTTCCATTTTGGCAGAAATTACATTCAAGCACAGGCCCCCACTAGAAGGTAGTGATGACATTCAGGTGCTGAAAACGTCTTTTTAATGCCTAAAGGAATGATTGTGAGCTTTACTTACCATATATATTGGTCAAATGATGCCCTATGCCGGAAGACTGTCTTTTTTTTTTCTTCAGTATCGGCAATGCAGAGACAATTTGTTGCGAAACACTGCCACTGCTGGTCATTCAGTATAATCTGCAGATGGAAAAGTCCACTGTTAGCACATTTACTACAAGCAATACAAAAAAATCATGATTTTTATAAAGGGTAAACAGATCAATATTATGGAGTTTGTATTATTGTGCAAATCAGCAGTTCATTAGAAAATCAAATCTCGATTTGTGTTTTTAACCTACCATACTACTCTGAATCTCATGCCTCATTTGGCAACACCCTCTAAACAACTGTAGAAGGTACATTAGGACATAGATAGAGATCTTTTTGCCATCCAAGTGGCAGCGTACCCCTCTCACTTTATTTGTTTTAGGATATGGTACACCAGTAGCAATTAAGCCAGCTGATAAGTTGAGAGGTAGGGTTACGCTACAGTTAATCTGAATAATAAAAGCTATGAATAGCATGTTCATAATCATCATTTGAGCCAATTCCTAGCAGTTCAGCAATAGTGAAGTTGACTAATGCTCAAACTCCCGTTCGTTCAAATTTAAAGGTCTTAAAAAGTGCCCTAATTTCATACATTTTACCATCATAGCTGTCACTTGGGCGTCCGGTCTACCCTGCTACTCATTTCATTAGCAAGATAAATGTATCTTACTGCTTGCTAGGCAACAACAGAGTGGCCCTCACGTCAGACAACATCTTGCATTTAGCTTTATGATGTCAGCTTGCTAGGCAACAGATTGGCCCTCATGTCAGACAACATCTTGCCTTCGCTTTATGATGTCAGATCATCACCGGTCCAATTGTCCTTGTGGAAGCGGACCACACAGGAGGATGAGATATCAGAAGTTATGCAGTAGGTTGCTATCTCTATTCATGACCGCAAGGCAAGTCGGAGGTGGAATGGCAAATACTCTGAACCACTCAAAGCACTGTGGCCTTTTTTAAAGTGGGATGCAGATACAAAAACAGAGACTATCCTTACCAACAATCCTTCTTGAGTATAAGAGTCCAACAAACAGAGTGCAGCGGAAGACGTTAAATGTGCTTCATTCCGTGAGAACGCAACTCTATAGTTCTACAGTGAGATAGTGCATTTCAGCCTCAAAGGAAGCAATGTCCTCAAACGGAACATTGGTGGCACCAGGATCTAAAGCAGGCTTAAGAAGCCTTGGATGCAGTCAGTCTTTTATTAACTATCATGACCGACACAATGTGATCCATAATACTTCCATTTTGGCAGAAATTACATTCAAGCACAGGCCCCCACTAGAAGGTAGTGATGACATTCAGGTGCTGAAAACGTCTTTTTAATGCCTAAAGGAATGATTGTGAGCTTTACTTACCATATATATTGGTCAAATGATGCCCTATGCCGGAAGACTGTCTTTTTTTTTTTCTTCAGTATCGGCAATGCAGAGACAATTTGTTGCGAAACACTGCCACTGCTGGTCATTCAGTATAATCTGCAGATGGAAAAGTCCACTGTTAGCACATTTACTACAAGCAATACAAAAAAATCATGATTTTTATAAAGGGTAAGCAGATCAATACTATGGAGTTTGTATTATTGTGCAAATCAGCAGTTCATTAGAAAATCAAATCTCGATTTGTGTTTTTAACCTACCATACTACTCTGAATCTCATGCCTCATTTGGTAACACCCTCTAAACAACTGTAGAAGGTACATTAGGACATAGATAGAGATCTTTTTGCCATCCAAGTGGCAGCGTACCCCTCTCACTTTATTTGTTTTAGGATATGGTACACCAGTAGCAATTAAGCCAGCTGATAAGTTGAGAGGTAGGGTTACGCTACAGTTAATCTGAATAATAAAAGCTATGAATAGCATGTTCATAATCATCATTTGAGCCAATTCCTAGCAGTTCAGCAATAGTGAAGTTGACTAATGCTCAAACTCCCGTTCGTTCAAATTTAAAGGTCTTAAAAAGTGCCCTAATTTCATACATTTTACCATCATAGCTGTCACTTGGGCGTCCGGTCTACCCTGCTACTCATTTCATTAGCAAGATAAATGTATCTTACTGCTTGCTAGGCAACAACAGAGTGGCCCTCACGTCAGACAACATCTTGCATTTAGCTTTATGATGTCAGCTTGCTAGGCAACAGATTGGCCCTCATGTCAGACAACATCTTGCCTTCGCTTTATGATGTCAGATCATCACCGGTCCAATTGTCCTTGTGGAAGCGGACCACACAGGAGGATGAGATATCAGAAGTTATGCAGTAGGTTGCTATCTCTATTCATGACCGCAAGGCAAGTCGGAGGTGGAATGGCAAATACTCTGAACCACTCAAAGCACTGTGGCCTTTTTTAAAGTGGGATGCAGATACAAAAACAGAGACTATCCTTACCAACAATCCTTCTTGAGTATCAGAGTTCAACATACAGAGTGCAGCGGAAGACGTTAAATGTGCTTCATTCCGTGAGAACGCAACTCTATAGTTCTACAGTGAGATAGTGCATTTCAGCCTCAAAGGAAGCAATGTCCTCAAACGGAACATTGGTGGCACCAGGATCTAAAGCAGGCTTAAGAAGCCTTGGATGCAGTCAGTCTTTTATTAACTATCATGACCGACACAATGTGATCCATAATACTTCCATTTTGGCAGAAATTACATTCAAGCACAGGCCCCCACTAGAAGGTAGTGATGACATTCAGGTGCTGAAAACGTCTTTTTAATGCCTAAAGGAATGATTGTGAGCTTTACTTACCATATATATTGGTCAAATGATGCCCTATGCCGGAAGACTGTCTTTTTTTTTTCTTCAGTATCGGCAATGCAGAGACAATTTGTTGCGAAACACTGCCACTGCTGGTCATTCAGTATAATCTGCAGATGGAAAAGTCCACTGTTAGCACATTTACTACAAGCAATACAAAAAAATCATGATTTTTATAAAGGGTAAACAGATCAATATTATGGAGTTTGTATTATTGTGCAAATCAGCAGTTCATTAGAAAATCAAATCTCGATTTGTGTTTTTAACCTACCATACTACTCTGAATCTCATGCCTCATTTGGCAACACCCTCTAAACAACTGTAGAAGGTACATTAGGACATAGATAGAGATCTTTTTGCCATCCAAGTGGCAGCGTACCCCTCTCACTTTATTTGTTTTAGGATATGGTACACCAGTAGCAATTAAGCCAGCTGATAAGTTGAGAGGTAGGGTTACGCTACAGTTAATGGGAATAATAAAAGCTATGAATAGCATGTTCATAATCATCATTTGAGCCAATTCCTAGCATTTAAGCAATAGTGAAGTTGACTAATGCTCAAACTCCCGTTCGTTCAAATTTAAAGGTCTTAAAAAGTGCCCTAATTTCGTACATTTGACCATCATAGCTGTCACTTGGGCGTCCGGTCTACCCTGCTACTCATTTCATTAGCAAGATAAATGTATCTTACTGCTTGCTAGGCAACAACAGAGTGGCCCTCACGTCAGACAACATCTTGCATTTAGCTTTATGATGTCAGCTTGCTAGGCAACAGATTGGCCCTCATGTCAGACAACATCTTGCCTTCGCTTTATGATGTCAGATCATCACTGGTCCAATTGTCCTTGTGGAAGCGGACCACACAGGAGGATGAGATATCAGAAGTTATGCAGTAGGTTGCTATCTCTATTCATGACCGCAAGGCAAGTCGGAGGTGGAATGGCAAATACTCTGAACCACTCAAAGCACTGTGGCCTTTTTTAAAGTGGGATGCAGATACAAAAACAGAGACTATCCTTACCAACAATCCTTCTTGAGTATCAGAGTTCAACATACAGAGTGCAGCGGAAGACGTTAAATGTGCTTCATTCCGTGAGAACGCAACTCTATAGTTCTACAGTGAGATAGTGCATTTCAGCCTCAAAGGAAGCAATGTCCTCAAACGGAACATTGGTGGCACCAGGATCTAAAGCAGGCTTAAGAAGCCTTGGATGCAGTCAGTCTTTTATTAACTATCATGACCGACACAATGTGATCCATAATACTTCCATTTTGGCAGAAATTACATTCAAGCACAGGCCCCCACTAGAAGGTAGTGATGACATTCAGGTGCTGAAAACGTCTTTTTAATGCCTAAAGGAATGATTGTGAGCTTTACTTACCATATATATTGGTCAAATGATGCCCTATGCCGGAAGACTGTCTTTTTTTTTTTCTTCAGTATCGGCAATGCAGAGACAATTTGTTGCGAAACACTGCCACTGCTGGTCATTCAGTATAATCTGCAGATGGAAAAGTCCACTGTTAGCACATTTACTACAAGCAATACAAAAAAATCATGATTTTTATAAAGGGTAAGCAGATCAATACTATGGAGTTTGTATTATTGTGCAAATCAGCAGTTCATTAGAAAATCAAATCTCGATTTGTGTTTTTAACCTACCATACTACTCTGAATCTCATGCCTCATTTGGTAACACCCTCTAAACAACTGTAGAAGGTACATTAGGACATAGATAGAGATCTTTTTGCCATCCAAGTGGCAGCGTACCCCTCTCACTTTATTTGTTTTAGGATATGGTACACCAGTAGCAATTAAGCCAGCTGATAAGTTGAGAGGTAGGGTTACGCTACAGTTAATGGGAATAATAATAGCGATGAATAGCATGTTCATAATCATCATTTGAGCCAATTCCTAGCATTTAAGCAATAGTGAAGTTGACTAATGCTCAAACTCCCGTTCGTTCAAATTTAAAGGTCTTAAAAAGTGCCCTAATTTCGTACATTTTACCATCATAGCTGTCACTTGGGCGTCCGGTCTACCCTGCTACTCATTTCATTAGCAAGATAAATGTATCTTACTGCTTGCTAGGCAACAACAGAGTGGCCCTCACGTCAGACAACATCTTGCATTTAGCTTTATGATGTCAGCTTGCTAGGCAACAGATTGGCCCTCATGTCAGACAACATCTTGCCTTCGCTTTATGATGTCAGATCATCACCGGTCCAATTGTCCTTGTGGAAGCGGACCACACAGGAGGATGAGATATCAGAAGTTATGCAGTAGGTTGCTATCTCTATTCATGACCGCAAGGCAAGTCGGAGGTGGAATGGCAAATACTCTGAACCACTCAAAGCACTGTGGCCTTTTTTAAAGTGGGATGCAGATACAAAAACAGAGACTATCCTTACCAACAATCCTTCTTGAGTATCAGAGTTCAACATACAGAGTGCAGCGGAAGACGTTAAATGTGCTTCATTCCGTGAGAACGCAACTCTATAGTTCTACAGTGAGATAGTGCATTTCAGCCTCAAAGGAAGCAATGTCCTCAAACGGAACATTGGTGGCACCAGGATCTAAAGCAGGCTTAAGAAGCCTTGGATGCAGTCAGTCTTTTATTAACTATCATGACCGACACAATGTGATCCATAATACTTCCATTTTGGCAGAAATTACATTCAAGCACAGGCCCCCACTAGAAGGTAGTGATGACATTCAGGTGCTGAAAACGTCTTTTTAATGCCTAAAGGAATGATTGTGAGCTTTACTTACCATATATATTGGTCAAATGATGCCCTATGCCGGAAGACTGTCTTTTTTTTTTCTTCAGTATCGGCAATGCAGAGACAATTTGTTGCGAAACACTGCCACTGCTGGTCATTCAGTATAATCTGCAGATGGAAAAGTCCACTGTTAGCACATTTACTACAAGCAATACAAAAAAATCATGATTTTTATAAAGGGTAAACAGATCAATACTATGGAGTTTGTATTATTGTGCAAATCAGCAGTTCATTAGAAAATCAAATCTCGATTTGTGTTTTTAACCTACCATACTACTCTGAATCTCATGCCTCATTTGGTAACACCCTCTAAACAACTGTAGAAGGTACATTAGGACATAGATAGAGATCTTTTTGCCATCCAAGTGGCAGCGTACCCCTCTCACTTTATTTGTTTTAGGATATGGTACACCAGTAGCAATTAGGCCAGCTGATAAGTTGAGAGGTAGGGTTACGCTACAGTTAATGGGAATAATAAAAGCTATGAATAGCATGTTCATAATCATCATTTGAGCCAATTCCTAGCATTTAAGCAATAGTGAAGTTGACTAATGCTCAAACTCCCGTTCGTTCAAATTTAAAGGTCTTAAAAAGTGCCCTAATTTCGTACATTTTACCATCATAGCTGTCACTTGGGCGTCTGGTCTACCCTGCTACTCATTTCATTAGCAAGATAAATGTATCTTACTGCTTGCTAGGCAACAACAGAGTGGCCCTCACGTCAGACAACATCTTGCATTTAGCTTTATGATGTCAGCTTGCTAGGCAACAGATTGGCCCTCATGTCAGACAACATCTTGCCTTCGCTTTATGATGTCAGATCATCACCGGTCCAATTGTCCTTGTGGAAGCGGACCACACAGGAGGATGAGATATCAGAAGTTATGCAGTAGGTTGCTATCTCTATTCATGACCGCAAGGCAAGTCGGAGGTGGAATGGCAAATACTCTGAACCACTCAAAGCACTGTGGCCTTTTTTAAAGTGGGATGCAGATACAAAAACAGAGACTATCCTTACCAACAATCCTTCTTGAGTATCAGAGTTCAACATACAGAGTGCAGCGGAAGACGTTAAATGTGCTTCATTCCGTGAGAACGCAACTCTATAGTTCTACAGTGAGATAGTGCATTTCAGCCTCAAAGGAAGCAATGTCCTCAAACGGAACATTGGTGGCACCAGGATCTAAAGCAGGCTTAAGAAGCCTTGGATGCAGTCAGTCTTTTATTAACTATCATGACCGACACAATGTGATCCATAATACTTCCATTTTGGCAGAAATTACATTCAAGCACAGGCCCCCACTAGAAGGTAGTGATGACATTCAGGTGCTGAAAACGTCTTTTTAATGCCTAAAGGAATGATTGTGAGCTTTACTTACCATATATATTGGTCAAATGATGCCCTATGCCGGAAGACTGTCTTTTTTTTTTCTTCAGTATCGGCAATGCAGAGACAATTTGTTGCGAAACACTGCCACTGCTGGTCATTCAGTATAATCTGCAGATGGAAAAGTCCACTGTTAGCACATTTACTACAAGCAATACAAAAAAATCATGATTTTTATAAAGGGTAAACAGATCAATATTATGGAGTTTGTATTATTGTGCAAATCAGCAGTTCATTAGAAAATCAAATCTCGATTTGTGTTTTTAACCTACCATACTACTCTGAATCTCATGCCTCATTTGGCAACACCCTCTAAACAACTGTAGAAGGTACATTAGGACATAGATAGAGATCTTTTTGCCATCCAAGTGGCAGCGTACCCCTCTCACTTTATTTGTTTTAGGATATGGTACACCAGTAGCAATTAAGCCAGCTGATAAGTTGAGAGGTAGGGTTACGCTACAGTTAATCTGAATAATAAAAGCTATGAATAGCATGTTCATAATCATCATTTGAGCCAATTCCTAGCAGTTCAGCAATAGTGAAGTTGACTAATGCTCAAACTCCCGTTCGTTCAAATTTAAAGGTCTTAAAAAGTGCCCTAATTTCATACATTTTACCATCATAGCTGTCACTTGGGCGTCCGGTCTACCCTGCTACTCATTTCATTAGCAAGATAAATGTATCTTACTGCTTGCTAGGCAACAACAGAGTGGCCCTCACGTCAGACAACATCTTGCATTTAGCTTTATGATGTCAGCTTGCTAGGCAACAGATTGGCCCTCATGTCAGACAACATCTTGCCTTCGCTTTATGATGTCAGATCATCACCGGTCCAATTGTCCTTGTGGAAGCGGACCACACAGGAGGATGAGATATCAGAAGTTATGCAGTAGGTTGCTATCTCTATTCATGACCGCAAGGCAAGTCGGAGGTGGAATGGCAAATACTCTGAACCACTCAAAGCACTGTGGCCTTTTTTAAAGTGGGATGCAGATACAAAAACAGAGACTATCCTTACCAACAATCCTTCTTGAATATCAGAGTCCAACATACAGAGTGCAGCGGAAGACGTTAAATGTGCTTCATTCCGTGAGAACGCAACTCTATAGTTCTACAGTGAGATAGTGCATTTCAGCCTCAAAGGAAGCAATGTCCTCAAACGGAACATTGGTGGCACCAGGATCTAAAGCAGGCTTAAGAAGCCTTGGATGCAGTCAGTCTTTTATTAACTATCATGACCGACACAATGTGATCCATAATACTTCCATTTTGGCAGAAATTACATTCAAGCACAGGCCCCCACTAGAAGGTAGTGATGACATTCAGGTGCTGAAAACGTCTTTTTAATGCCTAAAGGAATGATTGTGAGCTTTACTTACCATATATATTGGTCAAATGATGCCCTATGCCGGAAGACTGTCTTTTTTTTTTTTCTTCAGTATCGGCAATGCAGAGACAATTTGTTGCGAAACACTGCCACTGCTGGTCATTCAGTATAATCTGCAGATGGAAAAGTCCACTGTTAGCACATTTACTACAAGCAATACAAAAAAAATCATGATTTTTATAAAGGGTAAACAGATCAATACTATGGAGTTTGTATTATTGTGCAAATCAGCAGTTCATTAGAAAATCAAATCTCGATTTGTGTTTTTAACCTACCATACTACTCTGAATCTCATGCCTCATTTGGCAACACCCTCTAAACAACTGTAGAAGGTACATTAGGACATAGATAGAGATCTTTTTGCCATCCAAGTGGCAGCGTACCCCTCTCACTTTATTTGTTTTAGGATATGGTACACCAGTAGCAATTAGGCCAGCTGATAAGTTGAGAGGTAGGGTTACGCTACAGTTAATGGGAATAATAAAAGCTATGAATAGCATGTTCATAATCATCATTTGAGCCAATTCCTAGCATTTAAGCAATAGTGAAGTTGACTAATGCTCAAACTCCCGTTCGTTCAAATTTAAAGGTCTTAAAAAGTGCCCTAATTTCGTACATTTTACCATCATAGCTGTCACTTGGGCGTCCGGTCTACCCTGCTACTCATTTCATTAGCAAGATAAATGTATCTTACTGCTTGCTAGGCAACAGCAGAGTGGCCCTCACGTCAGACAACATCTTGCGTTTAGCTTTATGATGTCAGCTTGCTAGGCAACAGATTGGCCCTCATGTCAGACAACATCTTGCCTTCGCTTTATGATGTCAGATCATCACTGGTCCAATTGTCCTTGTGGAAGCGGACCACACAGGAGGATGAGATATCAGAAGTTATGCAGTAGGTTGCTATCTCTATTCATGACCGCAAGGCAAGTCGGAGGTGGAATGGCAAATACTCTGAACCACTCAAAGCACTGTGGCCTTTTTTAAAGTGGGATGCAGATACAAAAACAGAGACTATCCTTACCAACAATCCTTCTTGAATATCAGAGTCCAACATACAGAGTGCAGCGGAAGACGTTAAATGTGCTTCATTCCGTGAGAACGCAACTCTATAGTTCTACAGTGAGATAGTGCATTTCAGCCTCAAAGGAAGCAATGTCCTCAAACGGAACATTGGTGGCACCAGGATCTAAAGCAGGCTTAAGAAGCCTTGGATGCAGTCAGTCTTTTATTAACTATCATGACCGACACAATGTGATCCATAATACTTCCATTTTGGCAGAAATTACATTCAAGCACAGGCCCCCACTAGAAGGTAGTGATGACATTCAGGTGCTGAAAACGTCTTTTTAATGCCTAAAGGAATGATTGTGAGCTTTACTTACCATATATATTGGTCAAATGATGCCCTATGCCGGAAGACTGTCTTTTTTTTTTCTTCAGTATCGGCAATGCAGAGACAATTTGTTGCGAAACACTGCCACTGCTGGTCATTCAGTATAATCTGCAGATGGAAAAGTCCACTGTTAGCACATTTACTACAAGCAATACAAAAAAATCATGATTTTTATAAAGGGTAAACAGATCAATACTATGGAGTTTGTATTATTGTGCAAATCAGCAGTTCATTAGAAAATCAAATCTCGATTTGTGTTTTTAACCTACCATACTACTCTGAATCTCATGCCTCATTTGGTAACACCCTCTAAACAACTGTAGAAGGTACATTAGGACATAGATAGAGATCTTTTTGCCATCCAAGTGGCAGCGTACCCCTCTCACTTTATTTGTTTTAGGATATGGTACACCAGTAGCAATTAAGCCAGCTGATAAGTTGAGAGGTAGGGTTACGCTACAGTTAATGGGAATAATAAAAGCTATGAATAGCATGTTCATAATCATCATTTGAGCCAATTCCTAGCAGTTCAGCAATAGTGAAGTTGACTAATGCTCAAACTCCCGTTCGTTCAAATTTAAAGGTCTTAAAAAGTGCCCTAATTTCATACATTTTACCATCATAGCTGTCACTTGGGCGTCCGGTCTACCCTGCTACTCATTTCATTAGCAAGATAAATGTATCTTACTGCTTGCTAGGCAACAACAGAGTGGCCCTCACGTCAGACAACATCTTGCATTTAGCTTTATGATGTCAGCTTGCTAGGCAACAGATTGGCCCTCATGTCAGACAACATCTTGCCTTCGCTTTATGATGTCAGATCATCACTGGTCCAATTGTCCTTGTGGAAGCGGACCACACAGGAGGATGAGATATCAGAAGTTATGCAGTAGGTTGCTATCTCTATTCATGACCGCAAGGCAAGTCGGAGGTGGAATGGCAAATACTCTGAACCACTCAAAGCACTGTGGCCTTTTTTAAAGTGGGATGCAGATACAAAAACAGAGACTATCCTTACCAACAATCCTTCTTGAATATCAGAGTCCAACATACAGAGTGCAGCGGAAGACGTTAAATGTGCTTCATTCCGTGAGAACGCAACTCTATAGTTCTACAGTGAGATAGTGCATTTCAGCCTCAAAGGAAGCAATGTCCTCAAACGGAACATTGGTGGCACCAGGATCTAAAGCAGGCTTAAGAAGCCTTGGATGCAGTCAGTCTTTTATTAACTATCATGACCGACACAATGTGATCCATAATACTTCCATTTTGGCAGAAATTACATTCAAGCACAGGCCCCCACTAGAAGGTAGTGATGACATTCAGGTGCTGAAAACGTCTTTTTAATGCCTAAAGGAATGATTGTGAGCTTTACTTACCATATATATTGGTCAAATGATGCCCTATGCCGGAAGACTGTCTTTTTTTTTTTTCTTCAGTATCGGCAATGCAGAGACAATTTGTTGCGAAACACTGCCACTGCTGGTCATTCAGTATAATCTGCAGATGGAAAAGTCCACTGTTAGCACATTTACTACAAGCAATACAAAAAAAATCATGATTTTTATAAAGGGTAAACAGATCAATACTATGGAGTTTGTATTATTGTGCAAATCAGCAGTTCATTAGAAAATCAAATCTCGATTTGTGTTTTTAACCTACCATACTACTCTGAATCTCATGCCTCATTTGGCAACACCCTCTAAACAACTGTAGAAGGTACATTAGGACATAGATAGAGATCTTTTTGCCATCCAAGTGGCAGCGTACCCCTCTCACTTTATTTGTTTTAGGATATGGTACACCAGTAGCAATTAAGCCAGCTGATAAGTTGAGAGGTAGGGTTACGCTACAGTTAATGGGAATAATAAAAGCTATGAATAGCATGTTCATAATCATCATTTGAGCCAATTCCTAGCAGTTCAGCAATAGTGAAGTTGACTAATGCTCAAACTCCCGTTCGTTCAAATTTAAAGGTCTTAAAAAGTGCCCTAATTTCGTACATTTTACCATCATAGCTGTCACTTGGGCGTCCGGTCTACCCTGCTACTCATTTCATTAGCAAGATAAATGTATCTTACTGCTTGCTAGGCAACAACAGAGTGGCCCTCACGTCAGACAACATCTTGCATTTAGCTTTATGATGTCAGCTTGCTAGGCAACAGATTGGCCCTCATGTCAGACAACATCTTGCCTTCGCTTTATGATGTCAGATCATCACCGGTCCAATTGTCCTTGTGGAAGCGGACCACACAGGAGGATGAGATATCAGAAGTTATGCAGTAGGTTGCTATCTCTATTCATGACTGCAAGGCAAGTCGGAGGTGGAATGGCAAATACTCTGAACCACTCAAAGCACTGTGGCCTTTTTTAAAGTGGGATGCAGATACAAAAACAGAGACTATCCTTACCAACAATCCTTCTTGAGTATCAGAGTCCAACATACAGAGTGCAGCGGAAGACGTTAAATGTGCTTCATTCCGTGAGATCGCAACTCTATAGTTCTACAGTGAGATAGTGCATTTCAGCATCAAAGGAAGCAATGTCCTCAAACGGAACATTGGTGGCACCAGGATCTAAAGCAGGCTTAAGAAGCCTTGGATGCAGTCAGTCTTTTATTAACTATCATGACCGACACAATGTGATCCATAATACTTCCATTTTGGCAGAAATTACATTCAAGCACAGGCCCCCACTAGAAGGTAGTGATGACATTAAGGTGCTGAAAACGTCTTTTTAATGCCTAAAGGAATGATTGTGAGCTTTACTTACCATATATATTGGTCAAATGATGCCCTATGCCGGAAGACTGTCTTTTTTTTTTCTTCAGTATCGGCAATGCAGAGACAATTTGTTGCGAAACACTGCCACTGCTGGTCATTCAGTATAATCTGCAGATGGAAAAGTCCACTGTTAGCACATTTACTACAAGCAATACAAAAAAATCATGATTTTTATAAAGGGTAAACAGATCAATACTATGGAGTTTGTATTATTGTGCAAATCAGCAGTTCATTAGAAAATCAAATCTCGATTTGTGTTTTTAACCTACCATACTACTCTGAATCTCATGCCTCATTTGGCAACACCCTCTAAACAACTGTAGAAGGTACATTAGGACATAGATAGAGATCTTTTTGCCATCCAAGTGGCAGCGTACCCCTCTCACTTTATTTGTTTTAGGATATGGTACACCAGTAGCAATTAAGCCAGCTGATAAGTTGAGAGGTAGGGTTACGCTACAGTTAATCTGAATAATAAAAGCTATGAATAGCATGTTCATAATCATCATTTGAGCCAATTCCTAGCAGTTCAGCAATAGTGAAGTTGACTAATGCTCAAACTCCCGTTCGTTCAAATTTAAAGGTCTTAAAAAGTGCCCTAATTTCGTACATTTTACCATCATAGCTGTCACTTGGGCGTCCGGTCTACCCTGCTACTCATTTCATTAGCAAGATAAATGTATCTTACTGCTTGCTAGGCAACAACAGAGTGGCCCTCACGTCAGACAACATCTTGCATTTAGCTTTATGATGTCAGCTTGCTAGGCAACAGATTGGCCCTCATGTCAGACAACATCTTGCCTTCGCTTTATGATGTCAGATCATCACCGGTCCAATTGTCCTTGTGGAAGCGGACCACACAGGAGGATGAGATATCAGAAGTTATGCAGTAGGTTGCTATCTCTATTCATGACTGCAAGGCAAGTCGGAGGTGGAATGGCAAATACTCTGAACCACTCAAAGCACTGTGGCCTTTTTTAAAGTGGGATGCAGATACAAAAACAGAGACTATCCTTACCAACAATCCTTCTTGAGTATCAGAGTCCAACATACAGAGTGCAGCGGAAGACGTTAAATGTGCTTCATTCCGTGAGAACGCAACTCTATAGTTCTACAGTGAGATAGTGCATTTCAGCATCAAAGGAAGCAATGTCCTCAAACGGAACATTGGTGGCACCAGGATCTAAAGCAGGCTTAAGAAGCCTTGGATGCAGTCAGTCTTTTATTAACTATCATGACCGACACAATGTGATCCATAATACTTCCATTTTGGCAGAAATTACATTCAAGCACAGGCCCCCACTAGAAGGTAGTGATGACATTAAGGTGCTGAAAACGTCTTTTTAATGCCTAAAGGAATGATTGTGAGCTTTACTTACCATATATATTGGTCAAATGATGCCCTATGCCGGAAGACTGTCTTTTTTTTTTCTTCAGTATCGGCAATGCAGAGACAATTTGTTGCGAAACACTGCCACTGCTGGTCATTCAGTATAATCTGCAGATGGAAAAGTCCACTGTTAGCACATTTACTACAAGCAATACAAAAAAATCATGATTTTTATAAAGGGTAAACAGATCAATACTATGGAGTTTGTATTATTGTGCAAATCAGCAGTTCATTAGAAAATCAAATCTCGATTTGTGTTTTTAACCTACCATACTACTCTGAATCTCATGCCTCATTTGGCAACACCCTCTAAACAACTGTAGAAGGTACATTAGGACATAGATAGAGATCTTTTTGCCATCCAAGTGGCAGCGTACCCCTCTCACTTTATTTGTTTTAGGATATGGTACACCAGTAGCAATTAAGCCAGCTGATAAGTTGAGAGGTAGGGTTACGCTACAGTTAATCTGAATAATAAAAGCTATGAATAGCATGTTCATAATCATCATTTGAGCCAATTCCTAGCAGTTCAGCAATAGTGAAGTTGACTAATGCTCAAACTCCCGTTCGTTCAAATTTAAAGGTCTTAAAAAGTGCCCTAATTTCGTACATTTTACCATCATAGCTGTCACTTGGGCGTCCGGTCTACCCTGCTACTCATTTCATTAGCAAGATAAATGTATCTTACTGCTTGCTAGGCAACAACAGAGTGGCCCTCACGTCAGACAACATCTTGCATTTAGCTTTATGATGTCAGCTTGCTAGGCAACAGATTGGCCCTCATGTCAGACAACATCTTGCCTTCGCTTTATGATGTCAGATCATCACCGGTCCAATTGTCCTTGTGGAAGCGGACCACACAGGAGGATGAGATATCAGAAGTTATGCAGTAGGTTGCTATCTCTATTCATGACCGCAAGGCAAGTCGGAGGTGGAATGGCAAATACTCTGAACCACTCAAAGCACTGTGGCCTTTTTTAAAGTGGGATGCAGATACAAAAACAGAGACTATCCTTACCAACAATCCTTCTTGAGTATCAGAGTCCAACATACAGAGTGCAGCGGAAGACTTTAAATGTGCTTCATTCCGTGAGAACGCAACTCTATAGTTCTACAGTGAGATAGTGCATTTCAGCCTCAAAGGAAGCAATGTCCTCAAACGGAACATTGGTGGCACCAGGATCTAAAGCAGGCTTAAGAAGCCTTGGATGCAGTCAGTCTTTTATTAACTATCATGACCGACACAATGTGATCCATAATACTTCCATTTTGGCAGAAATTACATTCAAGCACAGGCCCCCACTAGAAGGTAGTGATGACATTCAGGTGCTGAAAACGTCTTTTTAATGCCTAAAGGAATGATTGTGAGCTTTACTTACCATATATATTGGTCAAATGATGCCCTATGCCGGAAGACTGTCTTTTTTTTTTTCTTCAGTATCGGCAATGCAGAGACAATTTGTTGCGAAACACTGCCACTGCTGGTCATTCAGTATAATCTGCAGATGGAAAAGTCCACTGTTAGCACATTTACTACAAGCAATACAAAAAAATCATGATTTTTATAAAGGGTAAGCAGATCAATACTATGGAGTTTGTATTATTGTGCAAATCAGCAGTTCATTAGAAAATCAAATCTCGATTTGTGTTTTTAACCTACCATACTACTCTGAATCTCATGCCTCATTTGGCAACACCCTCTAAACAACTGTAGAAGGTACATTAGGACATAGATAGAGATCTTTTTGCCATCCAAGTGGCAGCGTACCCCTCTCACTTTATTTGTTTTAGGATATGGTACACCAGTAGCAATTAAGCCAGCTGATAAGTTGAGAGGTAGGGTTACGCTACAGTTAATGGGAATAATAAAAGCTATGAATAGCATGTTCATAATCATCATTTGAGCCAATTCCTAGCATTTAAGCAATAGTGAAGTTGACTAATGCTCAAACTCCCGTTCGTTCAAATTTAAAGGTCTTAAAAAGTGCCCTAATTTCGTACATTTTACCATCATAGCTGTCACTTGGGCGTCCGGTCTACCCTGCTACTCATTTCATTAGCAAGATAAATGTATCTTACTGCTTGCTAGGCAACAACAGAGTGGCCCTCACGTCAGACAACATCTTGCATTTAGCTTTATGATGTCAGCTTGCTAGGCAACAGATTGGCCCTCATGTCAGACAACATCTTGCCTTCGCTTTATGATGTCAGATCATCACCGGTCCAATTGTCCTTGTGGAAGCGGACCACACAGGAGGATGAGATATCAGAAGTTATGCAGTAGGTTGCTATCTCTATTCATGACCGCAAGGCAAGTCGGAGGTGGAATGGCAAATACTCTGAACCACTCAAAGCACTGTGGCCTTTTTTAAAGTGGGATGCAGATACAAAAACAGAGACTATCCTTACCAACAATCCTTCTTGAGTATAAGAGTCCAACAAACAGAGTGCAGCGGAAGACGTTAAATGTGCTTCATTCCGTGAGAACGCAACTCTATAGTTCTACAGTGAGATAGTGCATTTCAGCCTCAAAGGAAGCAATGTCCTCAAACGGAACATTGGTGGCACCAGGATCTAAAGCAGGCTTAAGAAGCCTTGGATGCAGTCAGTCTTTTATTAACTATCATGACCGACACAATGTGATCCATAATACTTCCATTTTGGCAGAAATTACATTCAAGCACAGGCCCCCACTAGAAGGTAGTGATGACATTCAGGTGCTGAAAACGTCTTTTTAAT
The DNA here is from genome assembly GCF_964263255.1 of Lissotriton vulgaris. Taxonomy (NCBI): domain Eukaryota; kingdom Metazoa; phylum Chordata; class Amphibia; order Caudata; family Salamandridae; genus Lissotriton; species Lissotriton vulgaris. Next base: position 322,996,729 of record NC_141700.1, on the reverse strand, counting down.
GCCTAAAGGAATGATTGTGAGCTTTACTTACCATATATATTGGTCAAATGATGCCCTATGCCGGAAGACTGTCTTTTTTTTTTTCTTCAGTATCGGCAATGCAGAGACAATTTGTTGCGAAACACTGCCACTCCTGGTCATTCAGTATAATCTGCAGATGGAAAAGTCCACTGTTAGCACATTTACTACAAGCAATACAAAAAAATCATGATTTTTATAAAGGGTAAGCAGATCAATACTATGGAGTTTGTATTATTGTGCAAATCAGCAGTTCATTAGAAAATCAAATCTCGATTTGTGTTTTTAACCTACCATACTACTCTGAATCTCATGCCTCATTTGGTAACACCCTCTAAACAACTGTAGAAGGTACATTAGGACATAGATAGAGATCTTTTTGCCATCCAAGTGGCAGCGTACCCCTCTCACTTTATTTGTTTTAGGATATGGTACACCAGTAGCAATTAAGCCAGCTGATAAGTTGAGAGGTAGGGTTACGCTACAGTTAATGGGAATAATAAAAGCTATGAATAGCATGTTCATAATCATCATTTGAGCCAATTCCTAGCATTTAAGCAATAGTGAAGTTGACTAATGCTCAAACTCCCGTTCGTTCAAATTTAAAGGTCTTAAAAAGTGCCCTAATTTCGTACATTTTACCATCATAGCTGTCACTTGGGCGTCCGGTCTACCCTGCTACTCATTTCATTAGCAAGATAAATGTATCTTACTGCTTGCTAGGCAACAACAGAGTGGCCCTCACGTCAGACAACATCTTGCATTTAGCTTTATGATGTCAGCTTGCTAGGCAACAGATTGGCCCTCATGTCAGACAACATCTTGCCTTCGCTTTATGATGTCAGATCATCACTGGTCCAATTGTCCTTGTGGAAGCGGACCACACAGGAGGATGAGATATCAGAAGTTATGCAGTAGGTTGCTATCTCTATTCATGACCGCAAGGCAAGTCGGAGGTGGAATGGCAAATACTCTGAACCACTCAAAGCACTGTGGCCTTTTTTAAAGTGGGATGCAGATACAAAAACAGAGACTATCCTTACCAACAAGCCTTCTTGAGTATCAGAGTTCAACATACAGAGTGCAGCGGAAGACGTTAAATGTGCTTCATTCCGTGAGAACGCAACTCTATAGTTCTACAGTGAGATAGTGCATTTCAGCCTCAAAGGAAGCAATGTCCTCAAACGGAACATTGGTGGCACCAGGATCTAAAGCAGGCTTAAGAAGCCTTGGATGCTGTCAGTCTTTTATTAACTATCATGACCGACACAATGTGATCCATAATACTTCCATTTTGGCAGAAATTACATTCAAGCACAGGCCCCCACTAGAAGGTAGTGATGACATTCAGGTGCTGAAAACGTCTTTTTAATGCCTAAAGGAATGATTGTGAGCTTTACTTACCATATATATTGGTCAAATGATGCCCTATGCCGGAAGACTGTCTTTTTTTTTTTTCTTCAGTATCGGCAATGCAGAGACAATTTGTTGCGAAACACTGCCACTGCTGGTCATTCAGTATAATCTGCAGATGGAAAAGTCCACTGTTAGCACATTTACTACAAGCAATACAAAAAAATCATGATTTTTATAAAGGGTAAGCAGATCAATACTATGGAGTTTGTATTATTGTGCAAATCAGCAGTTCATTAGAAAATCAAATCTCGATTTGTGTTTTTAACCTACCATACTACTCTGAATCTCATGCCTCATTTGGTAACACCCTCTAAACAACTGTAGAAGGTACATTAGGACATAGATAGAGATCTTTTTGCCATCCAAGTGGCAGCGTACCCCTCTCACTTTATTTGTTTTAGGATATGGTACACCAGTAGCAATTAGGCCAGCTGATAAGTTGAGAGGTAGGGTTACGCTACAGTTAATGGGAATAATAAAAGCTATGAATAGCATGTTCATAATCATCATTTGAGCCAATTCCTAGCATTTAAGCAATAGTGAAGTTGACTAATGCTCAAACTCCCGTTCGTTCAAATTTAAAGGTCTTAAAAAGTGCCCTAATTTCGTACATTTTACCATCATAGCTGTCACTTGGGCGTCTGGTCTACCCTGCTACTCATTTCATTAGCAAGATAAATGTATCTTACTGCTTGCTAGGCAACAACAGAGTGGCCCTCACGTCAGACAACATCTTGCATTTAGCTTTATGATGTCAGCTTGCTAGGCAACAGATTGGCCCTCATGTCAGACAACATCTTGCCTTCGCTTTATGATGTCAGATCATCACCGGTCCAATTGTCCTTGTGGAAGCGGACCACACAGGAGGATGAGATATCAGAAGTTATGCAGTAGGTTGCTATCTCTATTCATGACCGCAAGGCAAGTCGGAGGTGGAATGGCAAATACTCTGAACCACTCAAAGCACTGTGGCCTTTTTTAAAGTGGGATGCAGATACAAAAACAGAGACTATCCTTACCAACAATCCTTCTTGAGTATCAGAGTTCAACATACAGAGTGCAGCGGAAGACGTTAAATGTGCTTCATTCCGTGAGAACGCAACTCTATAGTTCTACAGTGAGATAGTGCATTTCAGCCTCAAAGGAAGCAATGTCCTCAAACGGAACATTGGTGGCACCAGGATCTAAAGCAGGCTTAAGAAGCCTTGGATGCAGTCAGTCTTTTATTAACTATCATGACCGACACAATGTGATCCATAATACTTCCATTTTGGCAGAAATTACATTCAAGCACAGGCCCCCACTAGAAGGTAGTGATGACATTCAGGTGCTGAAAACGTCTTTTTAATGCCTAAAGGAATGATTGTGAGCTTTACTTACCATATATATTGGTCAAATGATGCCCTATGCCGGAAGACTGTCTTTTTTTTTTCTTCAGTATCGGCAATGCAGAGACAATTTGTTGCGAAACACTGCCACTGCTGGTCATTCAGTATAATCTGCAGATGGAAAAGTCCACTGTTAGCACATTTACTACAAGCAATACAAAAAAATCATGATTTTTATAAAGGGTAAACAGATCAATATTATGGAGTTTGTATTATTGTGCAAATCAGCAGTTCATTAGAAAATCAAATCTCGATTTGTGTTTTTAACCTACCATACTACTCTGAATCTCATGCCTCATTTGGCAACACCCTCTAAACAACTGTAGAAGGTACATTAGGACATAGATAGAGATCTTTTTGCCATCCAAGTGGCAGCGTACCCCTCTCACTTTATTTGTTTTAGGATATGGTACACCAGTAGCAATTAAGCCAGCTGATAAGTTGAGAGGTAGGGTTACGCTACAGTTAATCTGAATAATAAAAGCTATGAATAGCATGTTCATAATCATCATTTGAGCCAATTCCTAGCAGTTCAGCAATAGTGAAGTTGACTAATGCTCAAACTCCCGTTCGTTCAAATTTAAAGGTCTTAAAAAGTGCCCTAATTTCATACATTTTACCATCATAGCTGTCACTTGGGCGTCCGGTCTACCCTGCTACTCATTTCATTAGCAAGATAAATGTATCTTACTGCTTGCTAGGCAACAACAGAGTGGCCCTCACGTCAGACAACATCTTGCATTTAGCTTTATGATGTCAGCTTGCTAGGCAACAGATTGGCCCTCATGTCAGACAACATCTTGCCTTCGCTTTATGATGTCAGATCATCACCGGTCCAATTGTCCTTGTGGAAGCGGACCACACAGGAGGATGAGATATCAGAAGTTATGCAGTAGGTTGCTATCTCTATTCATGACCGCAAGGCAAGTCGGAGGTGGAATGGCAAATACTCTGAACCACTCAAAGCACTGTGGCCTTTTTTAAAGTGGGATGCAGATACAAAAACAGAGACTATCCTTACCAACAATCCTTCTTGAATATCAGAGTCCAACATACAGAGTGCAGCGGAAGACGTTAAATGTGCTTCATTCCGTGAGAACGCAACTCTATAGTTCTACAGTGAGATAGTGCATTTCAGCCTCAAAGGAAGCAATGTCCTCAAACGGAACATTGGTGGCACCAGGATCTAAAGCAGGCTTAAGAAGCCTTGGATGCAGTCAGTCTTTTATTAACTATCATGACCGACACAATGTGATCCATAATACTTCCATTTTGGCAGAAATTACATTCAAGCACAGGCCCCCACTAGAAGGTAGTGATGACATTCAGGTGCTGAAAACGTCTTTTTAATGCCTAAAGGAATGATTGTGAGCTTTACTTACCATATATATTGGTCAAATGATGCCCTATGCCGGAAGACTGTCTTTTTTTTTTTTCTTCAGTATCGGCAATGCAGAGACAATTTGTTGCGAAACACTGCCACTGCTGGTCATTCAGTATAATCTGCAGATGGAAAAGTCCACTGTTAGCACATTTACTACAAGCAATACAAAAAAAATCATGATTTTTATAAAGGGTAAACAGATCAATACTATGGAGTTTGTATTATTGTGCAAATCAGCAGTTCATTAGAAAATCAAATCTCGATTTGTGTTTTTAACCTACCATACTACTCTGAATCTCATGCCTCATTTGGCAACACCCTCTAAACAACTGTAGAAGGTACATTAGGACATAGATAGAGATCTTTTTGCCATCCAAGTGGCAGCGTACCCCTCTCACTTTATTTGTTTTAGGATATGGTACACCAGTAGCAATTAGGCCAGCTGATAAGTTGAGAGGTAGGGTTACGCTACAGTTAATGGGAATAATAAAAGCTATGAATAGCATGTTCATAATCATCATTTGAGCCAATTCCTAGCATTTAAGCAATAGTGAAGTTGACTAATGCTCAAACTCCCGTTCGTTCAAATTTAAAGGTCTTAAAAAGTGCCCTAATTTCGTACATTTTACCATCATAGCTGTCACTTGGGCGTCCGGTCTACCCTGCTACTCATTTCATTAGCAAGATAAATGTATCTTACTGCTTGCTAGGCAACAGCAGAGTGGCCCTCACGTCAGACAACATCTTGCGTTTAGCTTTATGATGTCAGCTTGCTAGGCAACAGATTGGCCCTCATGTCAGACAACATCTTGCCTTCGCTTTATGATGTCAGATCATCACTGGTCCAATTGTCCTTGTGGAAGCGGACCACACAGGAGGATGAGATATCAGAAGTTATGCAGTAGGTTGCTATCTCTATTCATGACCGCAAGGCAAGTCGGAGGTGGAATGGCAAATACTCTGAACCACTCAAAGCACTGTGGCCTTTTTTAAAGTGGGATGCAGATACAAAAACAGAGACTATCCTTACCAACAATCCTTCTTGAATATCAGAGTCCAACATACAGAGTGCAGCGGAAGACGTTAAATGTGCTTCATTCCGTGAGAACGCAACTCTATAGTTCTACAGTGAGATAGTGCATTTCAGCCTCAAAGGAAGCAATGTCCTCAAACGGAACATTGGTGGCACCAGGATCTAAAGCAGGCTTAAGAAGCCTTGGATGCAGTCAGTCTTTTATTAACTATCATGACCGACACAATGTGATCCATAATACTTCCATTTTGGCAGAAATTACATTCAAGCACAGGCCCCCACTAGAAGGTAGTGATGACATTCAGGTGCTGAAAACGTCTTTTTAATGCCTAAAGGAATGATTGTGAGCTTTACTTACCATATATATTGGTCAAATGATGCCCTATGCCGGAAGACTGTCTTTTTTTTTTCTTCAGTATCGGCAATGCAGAGACAATTTGTTGCGAAACACTGCCACTGCTGGTCATTCAGTATAATCTGCAGATGGAAAAGTCCACTGTTAGCACATTTACTACAAGCAATACAAAAAAATCATGATTTTTATAAAGGGTAAACAGATCAATACTATGGAGTTTGTATTATTGTGCAAATCAGCAGTTCATTAGAAAATCAAATCTCGATTTGTGTTTTTAACCTACCATACTACTCTGAATCTCATGCCTCATTTGGTAACACCCTCTAAACAACTGTAGAAGGTACATTAGGACATAGATAGAGATCTTTTTGCCATCCAAGTGGCAGCGTACCCCTCTCACTTTATTTGTTTTAGGATATGGTACACCAGTAGCAATTAAGCCAGCTGATAAGTTGAGAGGTAGGGTTACGCTACAGTTAATGGGAATAATAAAAGCTATGAATAGCATGTTCATAATCATCATTTGAGCCAATTCCTAGCAGTTCAGCAATAGTGAAGTTGACTAATGCTCAAACTCCCGTTCGTTCAAATTTAAAGGTCTTAAAAAGTGCCCTAATTTCATACATTTTACCATCATAGCTGTCACTTGGGCGTCCGGTCTACCCTGCTACTCATTTCATTAGCAAGATAAATGTATCTTACTGCTTGCTAGGCAACAACAGAGTGGCCCTCACGTCAGACAACATCTTGCATTTAGCTTTATGATGTCAGCTTGCTAGGCAACAGATTGGCCCTCATGTCAGACAACATCTTGCCTTCGCTTTATGATGTCAGATCATCACTGGTCCAATTGTCCTTGTGGAAGCGGACCACACAGGAGGATGAGATATCAGAAGTTATGCAGTAGGTTGCTATCTCTATTCATGACCGCAAGGCAAGTCGGAGGTGGAATGGCAAATACTCTGAACCACTCAAAGCACTGTGGCCTTTTTTAAAGTGGGATGCAGATACAAAAACAGAGACTATCCTTACCAACAATCCTTCTTGAATATCAGAGTCCAACATACAGAGTGCAGCGGAAGACGTTAAATGTGCTTCATTCCGTGAGAACGCAACTCTATAGTTCTACAGTGAGATAGTGCATTTCAGCCTCAAAGGAAGCAATGTCCTCAAACGGAACATTGGTGGCACCAGGATCTAAAGCAGGCTTAAGAAGCCTTGGATGCAGTCAGTCTTTTATTAACTATCATGACCGACACAATGTGATCCATAATACTTCCATTTTGGCAGAAATTACATTCAAGCACAGGCCCCCACTAGAAGGTAGTGATGACATTCAGGTGCTGAAAACGTCTTTTTAATGCCTAAAGGAATGATTGTGAGCTTTACTTACCATATATATTGGTCAAATGATGCCCTATGCCGGAAGACTGTCTTTTTTTTTTTCTTCAGTATCGGCAATGCAGAGACAATTTGTTGCGAAACACTGCCACTGCTGGTCATTCAGTATAATCTGCAGATGGAAAAGTCCACTGTTAGCACATTTACTACAAGCAATACAAAAAAAATCATGATTTTTATAAAGGGTAAACAGATCAATACTATGGAGTTTGTATTATTGTGCAAATCAGCAGTTCATTAGAAAATCAAATCTCGATTTGTGTTTTTAACCTACCATACTACTCTGAATCTCATGCCTCATTTGGCAACACCCTCTAAACAACTGTAGAAGGTACATTAGGACATAGATAGAGATCTTTTTGCCATCCAAGTGGCAGCGTACCCCTCTCACTTTATTTGTTTTAGGATATGGTACACCAGTAGCAATTAAGCCAGCTGATAAGTTGAGAGGTAGGGTTACGCTACAGTTAATGGGAATAATAAAAGCTATGAATAGCATGTTCATAATCATCATTTGAGCCAATTCCTAGCAGTTCAGCAATAGTGAAGTTGACTAATGCTCAAACTCCCGTTCGTTCAAATTTAAAGGTCTTAAAAAGTGCCCTAATTTCGTACATTTTACCATCATAGCTGTCACTTGGGCGTCCGGTCTACCCTGCTACTCATTTCATTAGCAAGATAAATGTATCTTACTGCTTGCTAGGCAACAACAGAGTGGCCCTCACGTCAGACAACATCTTGCATTTAGCTTTATGATGTCAGCTTGCTAGGCAACAGATTGGCCCTCATGTCAGACAACATCTTGCCTTCGCTTTATGATGTCAGATCATCACCGGTCCAATTGTCCTTGTGGAAGCGGACCACACAGGAGGATGAGATATCAGAAGTTATGCAGTAGGTTGCTATCTCTATTCATGACTGCAAGGCAAGTCGGAGGTGGAATGGCAAATACTCTGAACCACTCAAAGCACTGTGGCCTTTTTTAAAGTGGGATGCAGATACAAAAACAGAGACTATCCTTACCAACAATCCTTCTTGAGTATCAGAGTCCAACATACAGAGTGCAGCGGAAGACGTTAAATGTGCTTCATTCCGTGAGATCGCAACTCTATAGTTCTACAGTGAGATAGTGCATTTCAGCATCAAAGGAAGCAATGTCCTCAAACGGAACATTGGTGGCACCAGGATCTAAAGCAGGCTTAAGAAGCCTTGGATGCAGTCAGTCTTTTATTAACTATCATGACCGACACAATGTGATCCATAATACTTCCATTTTGGCAGAAATTACATTCAAGCACAGGCCCCCACTAGAAGGTAGTGATGACATTAAGGTGCTGAAAACGTCTTTTTAATGCCTAAAGGAATGATTGTGAGCTTTACTTACCATATATATTGGTCAAATGATGCCCTATGCCGGAAGACTGTCTTTTTTTTTTCTTCAGTATCGGCAATGCAGAGACAATTTGTTGCGAAACACTGCCACTGCTGGTCATTCAGTATAATCTGCAGATGGAAAAGTCCACTGTTAGCACATTTACTACAAGCAATACAAAAAAATCATGATTTTTATAAAGGGTAAACAGATCAATACTATGGAGTTTGTATTATTGTGCAAATCAGCAGTTCATTAGAAAATCAAATCTCGATTTGTGTTTTTAACCTACCATACTACTCTGAATCTCATGCCTCATTTGGCAACACCCTCTAAACAACTGTAGAAGGTACATTAGGACATAGATAGAGATCTTTTTGCCATCCAAGTGGCAGCGTACCCCTCTCACTTTATTTGTTTTAGGATATGGTACACCAGTAGCAATTAAGCCAGCTGATAAGTTGAGAGGTAGGGTTACGCTACAGTTATTCTGAATAATAAAAGCTATGAATAGCATGTTCATAATCATCATTTGAGCCAATTCCTAGCAGTTCAGCAATAGTGAAGTTGACTAATGCTCAAACTCCCGTTCGTTCAAATTTAAAGGTCTTAAAAAGTGCCCTAATTTCGTACATTTTACCATCATAGCTGTCACTTGGGCGTCCGGTCTACCCTGCTACTCATTTCATTAGCAAGATAAATGTATCTTACTGCTTGCTAGGCAACAACAGAGTGGCCCTCACGTCAGACAACATCTTGCATTTAGCTTTATGATGTCAGCTTGCTAGGCAACAGATTGGCCCTCATGTCAGACAACATCTTGCCTTCGCTTTATGATGTCAGATCATCACCGGTCCAATTGTCCTTGTGGAAGCGGACCACACAGGAGGATGAGATATCAGAAGTTATGCAGTAGGTTGCTATCTCTATTCATGACCGCAAGGCAAGTCGGAGGTGGAATGGCAAATACTCTGAACCACTCAAAGCACTGTGGCCTTTTTTAAAGTGGGATGCAGATACAAAAACAGAGACTATCCTTACCAACAATCCTTCTTGAGTATCAGAGTCCAACATACAGAGTGCAGCGGAAGACTTTAAATGTGCTTCATTCCGTGAGAACGCAACTCTATAGTTCTACAGTGAGATAGTGCATTTCAGCCTCAAAGGAAGCAATGTCCTCAAACGGAACATTGGTGGCACCAGGATCTAAAGCAGGCTTAAGAAGCCTTGGATGCAGTCAGTCTTTTATTAACTATCATGACCGACACAATGTGATCCATAATACTTCCATTTTGGCAGAAATTACATTCAAGCACAGGCCCCCACTAGAAGGTAGTGATGACATTCAGGTGCTGAAAACGTCTTTTTAATGCCTAAAGGAATGATTGTGAGCTTTACTTACCATATATATTGGTCAAATGATGCCCTATGCCGGAAGACTGTCTTTTTTTTTTTCTTCAGTATCGGCAATGCAGAGACAATTTGTTGCGAAACACTGCCACTGCTGGTCATTCAGTATAATCTGCAGATGGAAAAGTCCACTGTTAGCACATTTACTACAAGCAATACAAAAAAATCATGATTTTTATAAAGGGTAAGCAGATCAATACTATGGAGTTTGTATTATTGTGCAAATCAGCAGTTCATTAGAAAATCAAATCTCGATTTGTGTTTTTAACCTACCATACTACTCTGAATCTCATGCCTCATTTGGCAACACCCTCTAAACAACTGTAGAAGGTACATTAGGACATAGATAGAGATCTTTTTGCCATCCAAGTGGCAGCGTACCCCTCTCACTTTATTTGTTTTAGGATATGGTACACCAGTAGCAATTAAGCCAGCTGATAAGTTGAGAGGTAGGGTTACGCTACAGTTAATGGGAATAATAAAAGCTATGAATAGCATGTTCATAATCATCATTTGAGCCAATTCCTAGCATTTAAGCAATAGTGAAGTTGACTAATGCTCAAACTCCCGTTCGTTCAAATTTAAAGGTCTTAAAAAGTGCCCTAATTTCGTACATTTTACCATCATAGCTGTCACTTGGGCGTCCGGTCTACCCTGCTACTCATTTCATTAGCAAGATAAATGTATCTTACTGCTTGCTAGGCAACAACAGAGTGGCCCTCACGTCAGACAACATCTTGCATTTAGCTTTATGATGTCAGCTTGCTAGGCAACAGATTGGCCCTCATGTCAGACAACATCTTGCCTTCGCTTTATGATGTCAGATCATCACCGGTCCAATTGTCCTTGTGGAAGCGGACCACACAGGAGGATGAGATATCAGAAGTTATGCAGTAGGTTGCTATCTCTATTCATGACCGCAAGGCAAGTCGGAGGTGGAATGGCAAATACTCTGAACCACTCAAAGCACTGTGGCCTTTTTTAAAGTGGGATGCAGATACAAAAACAGAGACTATCCTTACCAACAATCCTTCTTGAGTATAAGAGTCCAACAAACAGAGTGCAGCGGAAGACGTTAAATGTGCTTCATTCCGTGAGAACGCAACTCTATAGTTCTACAGTGAGATAGTGCATTTCAGCCTCAAAGGAAGCAATGTCCTCAAACGGAACATTGGTGGCACCAGGATCTAAAGCAGGCTTAAGAAGCCTTGGATGCAGTCAGTCTTTTATTAACTATCATGACCGACACAATGTGATCCATAATACTTCCATTTTGGCAGAAATTACATTCAAGCACAGGCCCCCACTAGAAGGTAGTGATGACATTCAGGTGCTGAAAACGTCTTTTTAATGCCTAAAGGAATGATTGTGAGCTTTACTTACCATATATATTGGTCAAATGATGCCCTATGCCGGAAGACTGTCTTTTTTTTTTTCTTCAGTATCGGCAATGCAGAGACAATTTGTTGCGAAACACTGCCACTCCTGGTCATTCAGTATAATCTGCAGATGGAAAAGTCCACTGTTAGCACATTTACTACAAGCAATACAAAAAAATCATGATTTTTATAAAGGGTAAGCAGATCAATACTATGGAGTTTGTATTATTGTGCAAATCAGCAGTTCATTAGAAAATCAAATCTCGATTTGTGTTTTTAACCTACCATACTACTCTGAATCTCATGCCTCATTTGGTAACACCCTCTAAACAACTGTAGAAGGTACATTAGGACATAGATAGAGATCTTTTTGCCATCCAAGTGGCAGCGTACCCCTCTCACTTTATTTGTTTTAGGATATGGTACACCAGTAGCAATTAAGCCAGCTGATAAGTTGAGAGGTAGGGTTACGCTACAGTTAATGGGAATAATAAAAGCTATGAATAGCATGTTCATAATCATCATTTGAGCCAATTCCTAGCATTTAAGCAATAGTGAAGTTGACTAATGCTCAAACTCCCGTTCGTTCAAATTTAAAGGTCTTAAAAAGTGCCCTAATTTCGTACATTTTACCATCATAGCTGTCACTTGGGCGTCCGGTCTACCCTGCTACTCATTTCATTAGCAAGATAAATGTATCTTACTGCTTGCTAGGCAACAACAGAGTGGCCCTCACGTCAGACAACATCTTGCATTTAGCTTTATGATGTCAGCTTGCTAGGCAACAGATTGGCCCTCATGTCAGACAACATCTTGCCTTCGCTTTATGATGTCAGATCATCACTGGTCCAATTGTCCTTGTGGAAGCGGACCACACAGGAGGATGAGATATCAGAAGTTATGCAGTAGGTTGCTATCTCTATTCATGACCGCAAGGCAAGTCGGAGGTGGAATGGCAAATACTCTGAACCACTCAAAGCACTGTGGCCTTTTTTAAAGTGGGATGCAGATACAAAAACAGAGACTATCCTTACCAACAAGCCTTCTTGAGTATCAGAGTTCAACATACAGAGTGCAGCGGAAGACGTTAAATGTGCTTCATTCCGTGAGAACGCAACTCTATAGTTCTACAGTGAGATAGTGCATTTCAGCCTCAAAGGAAGCAATGTCCTCAAACGGAACATTGGTGGCACCAGGATCTAAAGCAGGCTTAAGAAGCCTTGGATGCTGTCAGTCTTTTATTAACTATCATGACCGACACAATGTGATCCATAATACTTCCATTTTGGCAGAAATTACATTCAAGCACAGGCCCCCACTAGAAGGTAGTGATGACATTCAGGTGCTGAAAACGTCTTTTTAATGCCTAAAGGAATGATTGTGAGCTTTACTTACCATATATATTGGTCAAATGATGCCCTATGCCGGAAGACTGTCTTTTTTTTTTTTCTTCAGTATCGGCAATGCAGAGACAATTTGTTGCGAAACACTGCCACTGCTGGTCATTCAGTATAATCTGCAGATGGAAAAGTCCACTGTTAGCACATTTACTACAAGCAATACAAAAAAATCATGATTTTTATAAAGGGTAAGCAGATCAATACTATGGAGTTTGTATTATTGTGCAAATCAGCAGTTCATTAGAAAATCAAATCTCGATTTGTGTTTTTAACCTACCATACTACTCTGAATCTCATGCCTCATTTGGCAACACCCTCTAAACAACTGTAGAAGGTACATTAGGACATAGATAGAGATCTTTTTGCCATCCAAGTGGCAGCGTACCCCTCTCACTTTATTTGTTTTAGGATATGGTACACCAGTAGCAATTAAGCCAGCTGATAAGTTGAGAGGTAGGGTTACGCTACAGTTAATGGGAATAATAAAAGCTATGAATAGCATGTTCATAATCATCATTTGAGCCAATTCCTAGCATTTAAGCAATAGTGAAGTTGACTAATGCTCAAACTCCCGTTCGTTCAAATTTAAAGGTCTTAAAAAGTGCCCTAATTTTGTACATTTTACCATCATAGCTGTCACTTGGGCGTCCGGTCTACCCTGCTACTCATTTCATTAGCAAGATAAATGTATCTTACTGCTTGCTAGGCAACAACAGAGTGGCCCTCACGTCAGACAACATCTTGCATTTAGCTTTATGATGTCAGCTTGCTAGGCAACAGATTGGCCCTCATGTCAGACAACATCTTGCCTTCGCTTTATGATGTCAGATCATCACCGGTCCAATTGTCCTTGTGGAAGCGGACCACACAGGAGGATGAGATATCAGAAGTTATGCAGTAGGTTGCTATCTCTATTCATGACCGCAAGGCAAGTCGGAGGTGGAATGGCAAATACTCTGAACCACTCAAAGCACTGTGGCCTTTTTTAAAGTGGGATGCAGATACAAAAACAGAGACTATCCTTACCAACAATCCTTCTTGAGTATAAGAGTCCAACAAACAGAGTGCAGCGGAAGACGTTAAATGTGCTTCATTCCGTGAGAACGCAACTCTATAGTTCTACAGTGAGATAGTGCATTTCAGCCTCAAAGGAAGCAATGTCCTCAAACGGAACATTGGTGGCACCAGGATCTAAAGCAGGCTTAAGAAGCCTTGGATGCAGTCAGTCTTTTATTAACTATCATGACCGACACAATGTGATCCATAATACTTCCATTTTGGCAGAAATTACATTCAAGCACAGGCCCCCACTAGAAGGTAGTGATGACATTCAGGTGCTGAAAACGTCTTTTTAATGCCTAAAGGAATGATTGTGAGCTTTACTTACCATATATATTGGTCAAATGATGCCCTATGCCGGAAGACTGTCTTTTTTTTTTTCTTCAGTATCGGCAATGCAGAGACAATTTGTTGCGAAACACTGCCACTGCTGGTCATTCAGTATAATCTGCAGATGGAAAAGTCCACTGTTAGCACATTTACTACAAGCAATACAAAAAAATCATGATTTTTATAAAGGGTAAACAGATCAATACTATGGAGTTTGTATTATTGTGCAAATCAGCAGTTCATTAGAAAATCAAATCTCGATTTGTGTTTTTAACCTACCATACTACTCTGAATCTCATGCCTCATTTGGTAACACCCTCTAAACAACTGTAGAAGGTACATTAGGACATAGATAGAGATCTTTTTGCCATCCAAGTGGCAGCGTACCCCTCTCACTTTATTTGTTTTAGGATATGGTACACCAGTAGCAATTAAGCCAGCTGATAAGTTGAGAGGTAGGGTTACGCTACAGTTAATGGGAATAATAAAAGCTATGAATAGCATGTTCATAATCATCATTTGAGCCAATTCCTAGCATTTAAGCAATAGTGAAGTTGACTAATGCTCAAACTCCCGTTCGTTCAAATTTAAAGGTCTTAAAAAGTGCCCTAATTTCGTACATTTTACCATCATAGCTGTCACTTGGGCGTCCGGTCTACCCTGCTACTCATTTCATTAGCAAGATAAATGTATCTTACTGCTTGCTAGGCAACAACAGAGTGGCCCTCACGTCAGACAACATCTTGCATTTAGCTTTATGATGTCAGCTTGCTAGGCAACAGATTGGCCCTCATGTCAGACAACATCTTGCCTTCGCTTTATGATGTCAGATCATCACTGGTCCAATTGTCCTTGTGGAAGCGGACCACACAGGAGGATGAGATATCAGAAGTTATGCAGTAGGTTGCTATCTCTATTCATGACCGCAAGGCAAGTCGGAGGTGGAATGGCAAATACTCTGAACCACTCAAAGCACTGTGGCCTTTTTTAAAGTGGGATGCAGATACAAAAACAGAGACTATCCTTACCAACAAGCCTTCTTGAGTATCAGAGTTCAACATACAGAGTGCAGCGGAAGACGTTAAATGTGCTTCATTCCGTGAGAACGCAACTCTATAGTTCTACAGTGAGATAGTGCATTTCAGCCTCAAAGGAAGCAATGTCCTCAAACGGAACATTGGTGGCACCAGGATCTAAAGCAGGCTTAAGAAGCCTTGGATGCTGTCAGTCTTTTATTAACTATCATGACCGACACAATGTGATCCATAATACTTCCATTTTGGCAGAAATTACATTCAAGCACAGGCCCCCACTAGAAGGTAGTGATGACATTCAGGTGCTGAAAACGTTTTTTTAATGCCTAAAGGAATGATTGTGAGCTTTACTTACCATATATATTGGTCAAATGATGCCCTATGCCGGAAGACTGTCTTTTTTTTTTTCTTCAGTATCGGCAATGCAGAGACAATTTGTTGCGAAACACTGCCACTGCTGGTCATTCAGTATAATCTGCAGATGGAAAAGTCCACTGTTAGCACATTTACTACAAGCAATACAAAAAAATCATAATTTTTATAAAGGGTAAACAGATCAATACTATGGAGTTTGTATTATTGTGCAAATCAGCAGTTCATTAGAAAATCAAATCTCGATTTGTGTTTTTAACCTACCATACTACTCTGAATCTCATGCCTCATTTGGCAACACCCTCTAAACAACTGTAGAAGGTACATTAGGACATAGATAGAGATCTTTTTGCCATCCAAGTGGCAGCGTACCCCTCTCACTTTATTTGTTTTAGGATATGGTACACCAGTAGCAATTAAGCCAGCTGATAAGTTGAGAGGTAGGGTTACGCTACAGTTAATGGGAATAATAAGAGCTATGAATAGCATGTTCATAATCATCATTTGAGCCAATTCCTAGCAGTTCAGCAATAGTGAAGTTGACTAATGCTCAAACTCCCGTTCGTTCAAATTTAAAGGTCTTAAAAAGTGCCCTAATTTCGTACATTTTACCATCATAGCTGTCACTTGGGCGTCCGGTCTACCCTGCTACTCATTTCATTAGCAAGATAAATGTATCTTACTGCTTGCTAGGCAACAACAGAGTGGCCCTCACGTCAGACAACATCTTGCATTTAGCTTTATGATGTCAGCTTGCTAGGCAACAGATTGGCCCTCATGTCAGACAACATCTTGCCTTCGCTTTATGATGTCAGATCATCACTGGTCCAATTGTCCTTGTGGAAGCGGACCACACAGGAGGATGAGATATCAGAAGTTATGCAGTAGGTTGCTATCTCTATTCATGACCGCAAGGCAAGTCTGAGGTGGAATGGCAAATACTCTGAACCACTCAAAGCACTGTGGCCTTTTTTAAAGTGGGATGCAGATACAAAAACAGAGACTATCCTTACCAACAATCCTTCTTGAATATCAGAGTCCAACATACAGAGTGCAGCGGAAGACGTTAAATGTGCTTCATTCCGTGAGAACGCAACTCTATAGTTCTACAGTGAGATAGTGCATTTCAGCCTCAAAGGAAGCAATGTCCTCAAACGGAACATTGGTGGCACCAGGATCTAAAGCAGGCTTAAGAAGCCTTGGATGCAGTCAGTCTTTTATTAACTATCATGACCGACACAATGTGATCCATAATACTTCCATTTTGGCAGAAATTACATTCAAGCACAGGCCCCCACTAGAAGGTAGTGATGACATTCAGGTGCTGAAAACGTCTTTTTAATGCCTAAAGGAATGATTGTGAGCTTTACTTACCATATATATTGGTCAAATGATGCCCTATGCCGGAAGACTGTCTTTTTTTTTTTTCTTCAGTATCGGCAATGCAGAGACAATTTGTTGCGAAACACTGCCACTGCTGGTCATTCAGTATAATCTGCAGATGGAAAAGTCCACTGTTAGCACATTTACTACAAGCAATACAAAAAAATCATGATTTTTATAAAGGGTAAACAGATCAATACTATGGAGTTTGTATTATTGTGCAAATCAGCAGTTCATTAGAAAATCAAATCTCGATTTGTGTTTTTAACCTACCATACTACTCTGAATCTCATGCCTCATTTGGCAACACCCTCTAAACAACTGTAGAAGGTACATTAGGACATAGATAGAGATCTTTTTGCCATCCAAGTGGCAGCGTACCCCTCTCACTTTATTTGTTTTAGGATATGGTACACCAGTAGCAATTAAGCCAGCTGATAAGTTGAGAGGTAGGGTTACGCTACAGTTAATGGGAATAATAAAAGCTATGAATAGCATGTTCATAATCATCATTTGAGCCAATTCCTAGCAGTTCAGCAATAGTGAAGTTGACTAATGCTCAAACTCCCGTTCGTTCAAATTTAAAGGTCTTAAAAAGTGCCCTAATTTCGTACATTTTACCATCATAGCTGTCACTTGGGCGTCCGGTCTACCCTGCTACTCATTTCATTAGCAAGATAAATGTATCTTACTGCTTGCTAGGCAACAACAGAGTGGCCCTCACGTCAGACAACATCTTGCATTTAGCTTTATGATGTCAGCTTGCTAGGCAACAGATTGGCCCTCATGTCAGACAACATCTTGCCTTCGCTTTATGATGTCAGATCATCACTGGTCCAATTGTCCTTGTGGAAGCGGACCACACAGGAGGATGAGATATCAGAAGTTATGCAGTAGGTTGCTATCTCTATTCATGACCGCAAGGCAAGTCGGAGGTGGAATGGCAAATACTCTGAACCACTCAAAGCACTGTGGCCTTTTTTAAAGTGGGATGCAGATACAAAAACAGAGACTATCCTTACCAACAATCCTTCTTGAATATCAGAGTCCAACATACAGAGTGCAGCGGAAGACGTTAAATGTGCTTCATTCCGTGAGAACGCAACTCTATAGTTCTACAGTGAGATAGTGCATTTCAGCCTCAAAGGAAGCAATGTCCTCAAACGGAACATTGGTGGCACCAGGATCTAAAGCAGGCTTAAGAAGCCTTGGATGCAGTCAGTCTTTTATTAACTATCATGACCGACACAATGTGATCCATAATACTTCCATTTTGGCAGAAATTACATTCAAGCACAGGCCCCCACTAGAAGGTAGTGATGACATTCAGGTGCTGAAAACGTCTTTTTAATGCCTAAAGGAATGATTGTGAGCTTTACTTACCATATATATTGGTCAAATGATGCCCTATGCCGGAAGACTGTCTTTTTTTTTTCTTCAGTATCGGCAATGCAGAGACAATTTGTTGCGAAACACTGCCACTGCTGGTCATTCAGTATAATCTGCAGATGGAAAAGTCCACTGTTAGCACATTTACTACAAGCAATACAAAAAAATCATGATTTTTATAAAGGGTAAACAGATCAATACTATGGAGTTTGTATTATTGTGCAAATCAGCAGTTCATTAGAAAATCAAATCTCGATTTGTGTTTTTAACCTACCATACTACTCTGAATCTCATGCCTCATTTGGTAACACCCTCTAAACAACTGTAGAAGGTACATTAGGACATAGATAGAGATCTTTTTGCCATCCAAGTGGCAGCGTACCCCTCTCACTTTATTTGTTTTAGGATATGGTACACCAGTAGCAATTAAGCCAGCTGATAAGTTGAGAGGTAGGGTTACGCTACAGTTAATGGGAATAATAAAAGCTATGAATAGCATGTTCATAATCATCATTTGAGCCAATTCCTAGCAGTTCAGCAATAGTGAAGTTGACTAATGCTCAAACTCCCGTTCGTTCAAATTTAAAGGTCTTAAAAAGTGCCCTAATTTCATACATTTTACCATCATAGCTGTCACTTGGGCGTCCGGTCTACCCTGCTACTCATTTCATTAGCAAGATAAATGTATCTTACTGCTTGCTAGGCAACAACAGAGTGGCCCTCACGTCAGACAACATCTTGCATTTAGCTTTATGATGTCAGCTTGCTAGGCAACAGATTGGCCCTCATGTCAGACAACATCTTGCCTTCGCTTTATGATGTCAGATCATCACTGGTCCAATTGTCCTTGTGGAAGCGGACCACACAGGAGGATGAGATATCAGAAGTTATGCAGTAGGTTGCTATCTCTATTCATGACCGCAAGGCAAGTCGGAGGTGGAATGGCAAATACTCTGAACCACTCAAAGCACTGTGGCCTTTTTTAAAGTGGGATGCAGATACAAAAACAGAGACTATCCTTACCAACAATCCTTCTTGAGTATCAGAGTCCAACATACAGAGTGCAGCGGAAGACGTTAAATGTGCTTCATTCCGTGAGATCGCAACTCTATAGTTCTACAGTGAGATAGTGCATTTCAGCATCAAAGGAAGCAATGTCCTCAAACGGAACATTGGTGGCACCAGGATCTAAAGCAGGCTTAAGAAGCCTTGGATGCAGTCAGTCTTTTATTAACTATCATGACCGACACAATGTGATCCATAATACTTCCATTTTGGCAGAAATTACATTCAAGCACAGGCCCCCACTAGAAGGTAGTGATGACATTAAGGTGCTGAAAACGTCTTTTTAATGCCTAAAGGAATGATTGTGAGCTTTACTTACCATATATATTGGTCAAATGATGCCCTATGCCGGAAGACTGTCTTTTTTTTTTCTTCAGTATCGGCAATGCAGAGACAATTTGTTGCGAAACACTGCCACTGCTGGTCATTCAGTATAATCTGCAGATGGAAAAGTCCACTGTTAGCACATTTACTACAAGCAATACAAAAAAATCATGATTTTTATAAAGGGTAAACAGATCAATACTATGGAGTTTGTATTATTGTGCAAATCAGCAGTTCATTAGAAAATCAAATCTCGATTTGTGTTTTTAACCTACCATACTACTCTGAATCTCATGCCTCATTTGGCAACACCCTCTAAACAACTGTAGAAGGTACATTAGGACATAGATAGAGATCTTTTTGCCATCCAAGTGGCAGCGTACCCCTCTCACTTTATTTGTTTTAGGATATGGTACACCAGTAGCAATTAAGCCAGCTGATAAGTTGAGAGGTAGGGTTACGCTACAGTTAATGGGAATAATAAAAGCTATGAATAGCATGTTCATAATCATCATTTGAGCCAATTCCTAGCAGTTCAGCAATAGTGAAGTTGACTAATGCTCAAACTCCCGTTCGTTCAAATTTAAAGGTCTTAAAAAGTGCCCTAATTTCGTACATTTTACCATCATAGCTGTCACTTGGGCGTCCGGTCTACCCTGCTACTCATTTCATTAGCAAGATAAATGTATCTTACTGCTTGCTAGGCAACAACAGAGTGGCCCTCACGTCAGACAACATCTTGCATTTAGCTTTATGATGTCAGCTTGCTAGGCAACAGATTGGCCCTCATGTCAGACAACATCTTGCCTTCGCTTTATGATGTCAGATCATCACCGGTCCAATTGTCCTTGTGGAAGCGGACCACACAGGAGGATGAGATATCAGAAGTTATGCAGTAGGTTGCTATCTCTATTCATGACTGCAAGGCAAGTCGGAGGTGGAATGGCAAATACTCTGAACCACTCAAAGCACTGTGGCCTTTTTTAAAGTGGGATGCAGATACAAAAACAGAGACTATCCTTACCAACAATCCTTCTTGAGTATCAGAGTCCAACATACAGAGTGCAGCGGAAGACGTTAAATGTGCTTCATTCCGTGAGATCGCAACTCTATAGTTCTACAGTGAGATAGTGCATTTCAGCATCAAAGGAAGCAATGTCCTCAAACGGAACATTGGTGGCACCAGGATCTAAAGCAGGCTTAAGAAGCCTTGGATGCAGTCAGTCTTTTATTAACTATCATGACCGACACAATGTGATCCATAATACTTCCATTTTGGCAGAAATTACATTCAAGCACAGGCCCCCACTAGAAGGTAGTGATGACATTAAGGTGCTGAAAACGTCTTTTTAATGCCTAAAGGAATGATTGTGAGCTTTACTTACCATATATATTGGTCAAATGATGCCCTATGCCGGAAGACTGTCTTTTTTTTTTCTTCAGTATCGGCAATGCAGAGACAATTTGTTGCGAAACACTGCCACTGCTGGTCATTCAGTATAATCTGCAGATGGAAAAGTCCACTGTTAGCACATTTACTACAAGCAATACAAAAAAATCATGATTTTTATAAAGGGTAAACAGATCAATACTATGGAGTTTGTATTATTGTGCAAATCAGCAGTTCATTAGAAAATCAAATCTCGATTTGTGTTTTTAACCTACCATACTACTCTGAATCTCATGCCTCATTTGGCAACACCCTCTAAACAACTGTAGAAGGTACATTAGGACATAGATAGAGATCTTTTTGCCATCCAAGTGGCAGCGTACCCCTCTCACTTTATTTGTTTTAGGATATGGTACACCAGTAGCAATTAAGCCAGCTGATAAGTTGAGAGGTAGGGTTACGCTACAGTTAATCTGAATAATAAAAGCTATGAATAGCATGTTCATAATCATCATTTGAGCCAATTCCTAGCAGTTCAGCAATAGTGAAGTTGACTAATGCTCAAACTCCCGTTCGTTCAAATTTAAAGGTCTTAAAAAGTGCCCTAATTTCGTACATTTTACCATCATAGCTGTCACTTGGGCGTCCGGTCTACCCTGCTACTCATTTCATTAGCAAGATAAATGTATCTTACTGCTTGCTAGGCAACAACAGAGTGGCCCTCACGTCAGACAACATCTTGCATTTAGCTTTATGATGTCAGCTTGCTAGGCAACAGATTGGCCCTCATGTCAGACAACATCTTGCCTTCGCTTTATGATGTCAGATCATCACCGGTCCAATTGTCCTTGTGGAAGCGGACCACACAGGAGGATGAGATATCAGAAGTTATGCAGTAGGTTGCTATCTCTATTCATGACCGCAAGGCAAGTCGGAGGTGGAATGGCAAATACTCTGAACCACTCAAAGCACTGTGGCCTTTTTTAAAGTGGGATGCAGATACAAAAACAGAGACTATCCTTACCAACAATCCTTCTTGAGTATAAGAGTCCAACAAACAGAGTGCAGCGGAAGACGTTAAATGTGCTTCATTCCGTGAGAACGCAACTCTATAGTTCTACAGTGAGATAGTGCATTTCAGCCTCAAAGGAAGCAATGTCCTCAAACGGAACATTGGTGGCACCAGGATCTAAAGCAGGCTTAAGAAGCCTTGGATGCAGTCAGTCTTTTATTAACTATCATGACCGACACAATGTGATCCATAATACTTCCATTTTGGCAGAAATTACATTCAAGCACAGGCCCCCACTAGAAGGTAGTGATGACATTCAGGTGCTGAAAACGTCTTTTTAATGCCTAAAGGAATGATTGTGAGCTTTACTTACCATATATATTGGTCAAATGATGCCCTATGCCGGAAGACTGTCTTTTTTTTTTTCTTCAGTATCGGCAATGCAGAGACAATTTGTTGCGAAACACTGCCACTGCTGGTCATTCAGTATAATCTGCAGATGGAAAAGTCCACTGTTAGCACATTTACTACAAGCAATACAAAAAAATCATGATTTTTATAAAGGGTAAGCAGATCAATACTATGGAGTTTGTATTATTGTGCAAATCAGCAGTTCATTAGAAAATCAAATCTCGATTTGTGTTTTTAACCTACCATACTACTCTGAATCTCATGCCTCATTTGGTAACACCCTCTAAACAACTGTAGAAGGTACATTAGGACATAGATAGAGATCTTTTTGCCATCCAAGTGGCAGCGTACCCCTCTCACTTTATTTGTTTTAGGATATGGTACACCAGTAGCAATTAAGCCAGCTGATAAGTTGAGAGGTAGGGTTACGCTACAGTTAATCTGAATAATAAAAGCTATGAATAGCATGTTCATAATCATCATTTGAGCCAATTCCTAGCATTTAAGCAATAGTGAAGTTGACTAATGCTCAAACTCCCGTTCGTTCAAATTTAAAGGTCTTAAAAAGTGCCCTAATTTCGTACATTTTACCATCATAGCTGTCACTTGGGCGTCCGGTCTACCCTGCTACTCATTTCATTAGCAAGATAAATGTATCTTACTGCTTGCTAGGCAACAACAGAGTGGCCCTCACGTCAGACAACATCTTGCATTTAGCTTTATGATGTCAGCTTGCTAGGCAACAGATTGGCCCTCATGTCAGACAACATCTTGCCTTCGCTTTATGATGTCAGATCATCACCGGTCCAATTGTCCTTGTGGAAGCGGACCACACAGGAGGATGAGATATCAGAAGTTATGCAGTAGGTTGCTATCTCTATTCATGACCGCAAGGCAAGTCGGAGGTGGAATGGCAAATACTCTGAACCACTCAAAGCACTGTGGCCTTTTTTAAAGTGGGATGCAGATACAAAAACAGAGACTATCCTTACCAACAATCCTTCTTGAGTATCAGAGTCCAACATACAGAGTGCAGCGGAAGACGTTAAATGTGCTTCATTCCGTGAGAACGCAACTCTATAGTTCTACAGTGAGATAGTGCATTTCAGCCTCAAAGGAAGCAATGTCCTCAAACGGAACATTGGTGGCACCAGGATCTAAAGCAGGCTTAAGAAGCCTTGGATGCAGTCAGTCTTTTATTAACTATCATGACCGACACAATGTGATCCATAATACTTCCATTTTGGCAGAAATTACATTCAAGCACAGGCCCCCACTAGAAGGTAGTGATGACATTCAGGTGCTGAAAACGTCTTTTTAATGCCTAAAGGAATGATTGTGAGCTTTACTTACCATATATATTGGTCAAATGATGCCCTATGCCGGAAGACTGTCTTTTTTTTTTCTTCAGTATCGGCAATGCAGAGACAATTTGTTGCGAAACACTGCCACTGCTGGTCATTCAGTATAATCTGCAGATGGAAAAGTCCACTGTTAGCACATTTACTACAAGCAATACAAAAAAATCATGATTTTTATAAAGGGTAAACAGATCAATACTATGGAGTTTGTATTATTGTGCAAATCAGCAGTTCATTAGAAAATCAAATCTCGATTTGTGTTTTTAACCTACCATACTACTCTGAATCTCATGCCTCATTTGGTAACACCCTCTAAACAACTGTAGAAGGTACATTAGGACATAGATAGAGATCTTTTTGCCATCCAAGTGGCAGCGTACCCCTCTCACTTTATTTGTTTTAGGATATGGTACACCAGTAGCAATTAGGCCAGCTGATAAGTTGAGAGGTAGGGTTACGCTACAGTTAATGGGAATAATAAAAGCTATGAATAGCATGTTCATAATCATCATTTGAGCCAATTCCTAGCATTTAAGCAATAGTGAAGTTGACTAATGCTCAAACTCCCGTTCGTTCAAATTTAAAGGTCTTAAAAAGTGCCCTAATTTCGTACATTTTACCATCATAGCTGTCACTTGGGCGTCCGGTCTACCCTGCTACTCATTTCATTAGCAAGATAAATGTATCTTACTGCTTGCTAGGCAACAACAGAGTGGCCCTCACGTCAGACAACATCTTGCATTTAGCTTTATGATGTCAGCTTGCTAGGCAACAGATTGGCCCTCATGTCAGACAACATCTTGCCTTCGCTTTATGATGTCAGATCATCACCGGTCCAATTGTCCTTGTGGAAGCGGACCACACAGGAGGATGAGATATCAGAAGTTATGCAGTAGGTTGCTATCTCTATTCATGACCGCAAGGCAAGTCGGAGGTGGAATGGCAAATACTCTGAACCACTCAAAGCACTGTGGCCTTTTTTAAAGTGGGATGCAGATACAAAAACAGAGACTATCCTTACCAACAATCCTTCTTGAGTATCAGAGTCCAACATACAGAGTGCAGCGGAAGACGTTAAATGTGCTTCATTCCGTGAGAACGCAACTCTATAGTTCTACAGTGAGATAGTGCATTTCAGCCTCAAAGGAAGCAATGTCCTCAAACGGAACATTGGTGGCACCAGGATCTAAAGCAGGCTTAAGAAGCCTTGGATGCAGTCAGTCTTTTATTAACTATCATGACCGACACAATGTGATCCATAATACTTCCATTTTGGCAGAAATTACATTCAAGCACAGGCCCCCACTAGAAGGTAGTGATGACATTCAGGTGCTGAAAACGTCTTTTTAATGCCTAAAGGAATGATTGTGAGCTTTACTTACCATATATATTGGTCAAATGATGCCCTATGCCGGAAGACTGTCTTTTTTTTTTCTTCAGTATCGGCAATGCAGAGACAATTTGTTGCGAAACACTGCCACTGCTGGTCATTCAGTATAATCTGCAGATGGAAAAGTCCACTGTTAGCACATTTACTACAAGCAATACAAAAAAATCATGATTTTTATAAAGGGTAAACAGATCAATATTATGGAGTTTGTATTATTGTGCAAATCAGCAGTTCATTAGAAAATCAAATCTCGATTTGTGTTTTTAACCTACCATACTACTCTGAATCTCATGCCTCATTTGGCAACACCCTCTAAACAACTGTAGAAGGTACATTAGGACATAGATAGAGATCTTTTTGCCATCCAAGTGGCAGCGTACCCCTCTCACTTTATTTGTTTTAGGATATGGTACACCAGTAGCAATTAAGCCAGCTGATAAGTTGAGAGGTAGGGTTACGCTACAGTTAATCTGAATAATAAAAGCTATGAATAGCATGTTCATAATCATCATTTGAGCCAATTCCTAGCAGTTCAGCAATAGTGAAGTTGACTAATGCTCAAACTCCCGTTCGTTCAAATTTAAAGGTCTTAAAAAGTGCCCTAATTTCATACATTTTACCATCATAGCTGTCACTTGGGCGTCCGGTCTACCCTGCTACTCATTTCATTAGCAAGATAAATGTATCTTACTGCTTGCTAGGCAACAACAGAGTGGCCCTCACGTCAGACAACATCTTGCATTTAGCTTTATGATGTCAGCTTGCTAGGCAACAGATTGGCCCTCATGTCAGACAACATCTTGCCTTCGCTTTATGATGTCAGATCATCACTGGTCCAATTGTCCTTGTGGAAGCGGACCACACAGGAGGATGAGATATCAGAAGTTATGCAGTAGGTTGCTATCTCTATTCATGACCGCAAGGCAAGTCGGAGGTGGAATGGCAAATACTCTGAACCACTCAAAGCACTGTGGCCTTTTTTAAAGTGGGATGCAGATACAAAAACAGAGACTATCCTTACCAACAATCCTTCTTGAATATCAGAGTCCAACATACAGAGTGCAGCGGAAGACGTTAAATGTGCTTCATTCCGTGAGAACGCAACTCTATAGTTCTACAGTGAGATAGTGCATTTCAGCCTCAAAGGAAGCAATGTCCTCAAACGGAACATTGGTGGCACCAGGATCTAAAGCAGGCTTAAGAAGCCTTGGATGCAGTCAGTCTTTTATTAACTATCATGACCGACACAATGTGATCCATAATACTTCCATTTTGGCAGAAATTACATTCAAGCACAGGCCCCCACTAGAAGGTAGTGATGACATTCAGGTGCTGAAAACGTCTTTTTAATGCCTAAAGGAATGATTGTGAGCTTTACTTACCATATATATTGGTCAAATGATGCCCTATGCCGGAAGACTGTCTTTTTTTTTTTTCTTCAGTATCGGCAATGCAGAGACAATTTGTTGCGAAACACTGCCACTGCTGGTCATTCAGTATAATCTGCAGATGGAAAAGTCCACTGTTAGCACATTTACTACAAGCAATACAAAAAAAATCATGATTTTTATAAAGGGTAAACAGATCAATACTATGGAGTTTGTATTATTGTGCAAATCAGCAGTTCATTAGAAAATCAAATCTCGATTTGTGTTTTTAACCTACCATACTACTCTGAATCTCATGCCTCATTTGGCAACACCCTCTAAACAACTGTAGAAGGTACATTAGGACATAGATAGAGATCTTTTTGCCATCCAAGTGGCAGCGTACCCCTCTCACTTTATTTGTTTTAGGATATGGTACACCAGTAGCAATTAAGCCAGCTGATAAGTTGAGAGGTAGGGTTACGCTACAGTTAATGGGAATAATAAAAGCTATGAATAGCATGTTCATAATCATCATTTGAGCCAATTCCTAGCAGTTCAGCAATAGTGAAGTTGACTAATGCTCAAACTCCCGTTCGTTCAAATTTAAAGGTCTTAAAAAGTGCCCTAATTTCGTACATTTTACCATCATAGCTGTCACTTGGGCGTCCGGTCTACCCTGCTACTCATTTCATTAGCAAGATAAATGTATCTTACTGCTTGCTAGGCAACAACAGAGTGGCCCTCACGTCAGACAACATCTTGCATTTAGCTTTATGATGTCAGCTTGCTAGGCAACAGATTGGCCCTCATGTCAGACAACATCTTGCCTTCGCTTTATGATGTCAGATCATCACCGGTCCAATTGTCCTTGTGGAAGCGGACCACACAGGAGGATGAGATATCAGAAGTTATGCAGTAGGTTGCTATCTCTATTCATGACTGCAAGGCAAGTCGGAGGTGGAATGGCAAATACTCTGAACCACTCAAAGCACTGTGGCCTTTTTTAAAGTGGGATGCAGATACAAAAACAGAGACTATCCTTACCAACAATCCTTCTTGAGTATCAGAGTCCAACATACAGAGTGCAGCGGAAGACGTTAAATGTGCTTCATTCCGTGAGATCGCAACTCTATAGTTCTACAGTGAGATAGTGCATTTCAGCATCAAAGGAAGCAATGTCCTCAAACGGAACATTGGTGGCACCAGGATCTAAAGCAGGCTTAAGAAGCCTTGGATGCAGTCAGTCTTTTATTAACTATCATGACCGACACAATGTGATCCATAATACTTCCATTTTGGCAGAAATTACATTCAAGCACAGGCCCCCACTAGAAGGTAGTGATGACATTAAGGTGCTGAAAACGTCTTTTTAATGCCTAAAGGAATGATTGTGAGCTTTACTTACCATATATATTGGTCAAATGATGCCCTATGCCGGAAGACTGTCTTTTTTTTTTCTTCAGTATCGGCAATGCAGAGACAATTTGTTGCGAAACACTGCCACTGCTGGTCATTCAGTATAATCTGCAGATGGAAAAGTCCACTGTTAGCACATTTACTACAAGCAATACAAAAAAATCATGATTTTTATAAAGGGTAAACAGATCAATACTATGGAGTTTGTATTATTGTGCAAATCAGCAGTTCATTAGAAAATCAAATCTCGATTTGTGTTTTTAACCTACCATACTACTCTGAATCTCATGCCTCATTTGGCAACACCCTCTAAACAACTGTAGAAGGTACATTAGGACATAGATAGAGATCTTTTTGCCATCCAAGTGGCAGCGTACCCCTCTCACTTTATTTGTTTTAGGATATGGTACACCAGTAGCAATTAAGCCAGCTGATAAGTTGAGAGGTAGGGTTACGCTACAGTTAATCTGAATAATAAAAGCTATGAATAGCATGTTCATAATCATCATTTGAGCCAATTCCTAGCAGTTCAGCAATAGTGAAGTTGACTAATGCTCAAACTCCCGTTCGTTCAAATTTAAAGGTCTTAAAAAGTGCCCTAATTTCGTACATTTTACCATCATAGCTGTCACTTGGGCGTCCGGTCTACCCTGCTACTCATTTCATTAGCAAGATAAATGTATCTTACTGCTTGCTAGGCAACAACAGAGTGGCCCTCACGTCAGACAACATCTTGCATTTAGCTTTATGATGTCAGCTTGCTAGGCAACAGATTGGCCCTCATGTCAGACAACATCTTGCCTTCGCTTTATGATGTCAGATCATCACCGGTCCAATTGTCCTTGTGGAAGCGGACCACACAGGAGGATGAGATATCAGAAGTTATGCAGTAGGTTGCTATCTCTATTCATGACCGCAAGGCAAGTCGGAGGTGGAATGGCAAATACTCTGAACCACTCAAAGCACTGTGGCCTTTTTTAAAGTGGGATGCAGATACAAAAACAGAGACTATCCTTACCAACAATCCTTCTTGAGTATAAGAGTCCAACAAACAGAGTGCAGCGGAAGACGTTAAATGTGCTTCATTCCGTGAGAACGCAACTCTATAGTTCTACAGTGAGATAGTGCATTTCAGCCTCAAAGGAAGCAATGTCCTCAAACGGAACATTGGTGGCACCAGGATCTAAAGCAGGCTTAAGAAGCCTTGGATGCAGTCAGTCTTTTATTAACTATCATGACCGACACAATGTGATCCATAATACTTCCATTTTGGCAGAAATTACATTCAAGCACAGGCCCCCACTAGAAGGTAGTGATGACATTCAGGTGCTGAAAACGTCTTTTTAATGCCTAAAGGAATGATTGTGAGCTTTACTTACCATATATATTGGTCAAATGATGCCCTATGCCGGAAGACTGTCTTTTTTTTTTTCTTCAGTATCGGCAATGCAGAGACAATTTGTTGCGAAACACTGCCACTGCTGGTCATTCAGTATAATCTGCAGATGGAAAAGTCCACTGTTAGCACATTTACTACAAGCAATACAAAAAAATCATGATTTTTATAAAGGGTAAGCAGATCAATACTATGGAGTTTGTATTATTGTGCAAATCAGCAGTTCATTAGAAAATCAAATCTCGATTTGTGTTTTTAACCTACCATACTACTCTGAATCTCATGCCTCATTTGGTAACACCCTCTAAACAACTGTAGAAGGTACATTAGGACATAGATAGAGATCTTTTTGCCATCCAAGTGGCAGCGTACCCCTCTCACTTTATTTGTTTTAGGATATGGTACACCAGTAGCAATTAAGCCAGCTGATAAGTTGAGAGGTAGGGTTACGCTACAGTTAATCTGAATAATAAAAGCTATGAATAGCATGTTCATAATCATCATTTGAGCCAATTCCTAGCATTTAAGCAATAGTGAAGTTGACTAATGCTCAAACTCCCGTTCGTTCAAATTTAAAGGTCTTAAAAAGTGCCCTAATTTCGTACATTTTACCATCATAGCTGTCACTTGGGCGTCCGGTCTACCCTGCTACTCATTTCATTAGCAAGATAAATGTATCTTACTGCTTGCTAGGCAACAACAGAGTGGCCCTCACGTCAGACAACATCTTGCATTTAGCTTTATGATGTCAGCTTGCTAGGCAACAGATTGGCCCTCATGTCAGACAACATCTTGCCTTCGCTTTATGATGTCAGATCATCACCGGTCCAATTGTCCTTGTGGAAGCGGACCACACAGGAGGATGAGATATCAGAAGTTATGCAGTAGGTTGCTATCTCTATTCATGACCGCAAGGCAAGTCGGAGGTGGAATGGCAAATACTCTGAACCACTCAAAGCACTGTGGCCTTTTTTAAAGTGGGATGCAGATACAAAAACAGAGACTATCCTTACCAACAATCCTTCTTGAGTATCAGAGTCCAACATACAGAGTGCAGCGGAAGACGTTAAATGTGCTTCATTCCGTGAGAACGCAACTCTATAGTTCTACAGTGAGATAGTGCATTTCAGCCTCAAAGGAAGCAATGTCCTCAAACGGAACATTGGTGGCACCAGGATCTAAAGCAGGCTTAAGAAGCCTTGGATGCAGTCAGTCTTTTATTAACTATCATGACCGACACAATGTGATCCATAATACTTCCATTTTGGCAGAAATTACATTCAAGCACAGGCCCCCACTAGAAGGTAGTGATGACATTCAGGTGCTGAAAACGTCTTTTTAATGCCTAAAGGAATGATTGTGAGCTTTACTTACCATATATATTGGTCAAATGATGCCCTATGCCGGAAGACTGTCTTTTTTTTTTCTTCAGTATCGGCAATGCAGAGACAATTTGTTGCGAAACACTGCCACTGCTGGTCATTCAGTATAATCTGCAGATGGAAAAGTCCACTGTTAGCACATTTACTACAAGCAATACAAAAAAATCATGATTTTTATAAAGGGTAAACAGATCAATATTATGGAGTTTGTATTATTGTGCAAATCAGCAGTTCATTAGAAAATCAAATCTCGATTTGTGTTTTTAACCTACCATACTACTCTGAATCTCATGCCTCATTTGGCAACACCCTCTAAACAACTGTAGAAGGTACATTAGGACATAGATAGAGATCTTTTTGCCATCCAAGTGGCAGCGTACCCCTCTCACTTTATTTGTTTTAGGATATGGTACACCAGTAGCAATTAAGCCAGCTGATAAGTTGAGAGGTAGGGTTACGCTACAGTTAATCTGAATAATAAAAGCTATGAATAGCATGTTCATAATCATCATTTGAGCCAATTCCTAGCAGTTCAGCAATAGTGAAGTTGACTAATGCTCAAACTCCCGTTCGTTCAAATTTAAAGGTCTTAAAAAGTGCCCTAATTTCATACATTTTACCATCATAGCTGTCACTTGGGCGTCCGGTCTACCCTGCTACTCATTTCATTAGCAAGATAAATGTATCTTACTGCTTGCTAGGCAACAACAGAGTGGCCCTCACGTCAGACAACATCTTGCATTTAGCTTTATGATGTCAGCTTGCTAGGCAACAGATTGGCCCTCATGTCAGACAACATCTTGCCTTCGCTTTATGATGTCAGATCATCACCGGTCCAATTGTCCTTGTGGAAGCGGACCACACAGGAGGATGAGATATCAGAAGTTATGCAGTAGGTTGCTATCTCTATTCATGACCGCAAGGCAAGTCGGAGGTGGAATGGCAAATACTCTGAACCACTCAAAGCACTGTGGCCTTTTTTAAAGTGGGATGCAGATACAAAAACAGAGACTATCCTTACCAACAATCCTTCTTGAGTATCAGAGTTCAACATACAGAGTGCAGCGGAAGACGTTAAATGTGCTTCATTCCGTGAGAACGCAACTCTATAGTTCTACAGTGAGATAGTGCATTTCAGCCTCAAAGGAAGCAATGTCCTCAAACGGAACATTGGTGGCACCAGGATCTAAAGCAGGCTTAAGAAGCCTTGGATGCAGTCAGTCTTTTATTAACTATCATGACCGACACAATGTGATCCATAATACTTCCATTTTGGCAGAAATTACATTCAAGCACAGGCCCCCACTAGAAGGTAGTGATGACATTCAGGTGCTGAAAACGTCTTTTTAATGCCTAAAGGAATGATTGTGAGCTTTACTTACCATATATATTGGTCAAATGATGCCCTATGCCGGAAGACTGTCTTTTTTTTTTCTTCAGTATCGGCAATGCAGAGACAATTTGTTGCGAAACACTGCCACTGCTGGTCATTCAGTATAATCTGCAGATGGAAAAGTCCACTGTTAGCACATTTACTACAAGCAATACAAAAAAATCATGATTTTTATAAAGGGTAAACAGATCAATACTATGGAGTTTGTATTATTGTGCAAATCAGCAGTTCATTAGAAAATCAAATCTCGATTTGTGTTTTTAACCTACCATACTACTCTGAATCTCATGCCTCATTTGGTAACACCCTCTAAACAACTGTAGAAGGTACATTAGGACATAGATAGAGATCTTTTTGCCATCCAAGTGGCAGCGTACCCCTCTCACTTTATTTGTTTTAGGATATGGTACACCAGTAGCAATTAGGCCAGCTGATAAGTTGAGAGGTAGGGTTACGCTACAGTTAATGGGAATAATAAAAGCTATGAATAGCATGTTCATAATCATCATTTGAGCCAATTCCTAGCATTTAAGCAATAGTGAAGTTGACTAATGCTCAAACTCCCGTTCGTTCAAATTTAAAGGTCTTAAAAAGTGCCCTAATTTCGTACATTTTACCATCATAGCTGTCACTTGGGCGTCCGGTCTACCCTGCTACTCATTTCATTAGCAAGATAAATGTATCTTACTGCTTGCTAGGCAACAACAGAGTGGCCCTCACGTCAGACAACATCTTGCATTTAGCTTTATGATGTCAGCTTGCTAGGCAACAGATTGGCCCTCATGTCAGACAACATCTTGCCTTCGCTTTATGATGTCAGATCATCACCGGTCCAATTGTCCTTGTGGAAGCGGACCACACAGGAGGATGAGATATCAGAAGTTATGCAGTAGGTTGCTATCTCTATTCATGACCGCAAGGCAAGTCGGAGGTGGAATGGCAAATACTCTGAACCACTCAAAGCACTGTGGCCTTTTTTAAAGTGGGATGCAGATACAAAAACAGAGACTATCCTTACCAACAATCCTTCTTGAGTATCAGAGTCCAACATACAGAGTGCAGCGGAAGACGTTAAATGTGCTTCATTCCGTGAGAACGCAACTCTATAGTTCTACAGTGAGATAGTGCATTTCAGCCTCAAAGGAAGCAATGTCCTCAAACGGAACATTGGTGGCACCAGGATCTAAAGCAGGCTTAAGAAGCCTTGGATGCAGTCAGTCTTTTATTAACTATCATGACCGACACAATGTGATCCATAATACTTCCATTTTGGCAGAAATTACATTCAAGCACAGGCCCCCACTAGAAGGTAGTGATGACATTCAGGTGCTGAAAACGTCTTTTTAATGCCTAAAGGAATGATTGTGAGCTTTACTTACCATATATATTGGTCAAATGATGCCCTATGCCGGAAGACTGTCTTTTTTTTTTCTTCAGTATCGGCAATGCAGAGACAATTTGTTGCGAAACACTGCCACTGCTGGTCATTCAGTATAATCTGCAGATGGAAAAGTCCACTGTTAGCACATTTACTACAAGCAATACAAAAAAATCATGATTTTTATAAAGGGTAAACAGATCAATATTATGGAGTTTGTATTATTGTGCAAATCAGCAGTTCATTAGAAAATCAAATCTCGATTTGTGTTTTTAACCTACCATACTACTCTGAATCTCATGCCTCATTTGGCAACACCCTCTAAACAACTGTAGAAGGTACATTAGGACATAGATAGAGATCTTTTTGCCATCCAAGTGGCAGCGTACCCCTCTCACTTTATTTGTTTTAGGATATGGTACACCAGTAGCAATTAAGCCAGCTGATAAGTTGAGAGGTAGGGTTACGCTACAGTTAATCTGAATAATAAAAGCTATGAATAGCATGTTCATAATCATCATTTGAGCCAATTCCTAGCAGTTCAGCAATAGTGAAGTTGACTAATGCTCAAACTCCCGTTCGTTCAAATTTAAAGGTCTTAAAAAGTGCCCTAATTTCATACATTTTACCATCATAGCTGTCACTTGGGCGTCCGGTCTACCCTGCTACTCATTTCATTAGCAAGATAAATGTATCTTACTGCTTGCTAGGCAACAACAGAGTGGCCCTCACGTCAGACAACATCTTGCATTTAGCTTTATGATGTCAGCTTGCTAGGCAACAGATTGGCCCTCATGTCAGACAACATCTTGCCTTCGCTTTATGATGTCAGATCATCACCGGTCCAATTGTCCTTGTGGAAGCGGACCACACAGGAGGATGAGATATCAGAAGTTATGCAGTAGGTTGCTATCTCTATTCATGACCGCAAGGCAAGTCGGAGGTGGAATGGCAAATACTCTGAACCACTCAAAGCACTGTGGCCTTTTTTAAAGTGGGATGCAGATACAAAAACAGAGACTATCCTTACCAACAATCCTTCTTGAGTATAAGAGTCCAACAAACAGAGTGCAGCGGAAGACGTTAAATGTGCTTCATTCCGTGAGAACGCAACTCTATAGTTCTACAGTGAGATAGTGCATTTCAGCCTCAAAGGAAGCAATGTCCTCAAACGGAACATTGGTGGCACCAGGATCTAAAGCAGGCTTAAGAAGCCTTGGATGCAGTCAGTCTTTTATTAACTATCATGACCGACACAATGTGATCCATAATACTTCCATTTTGGCAGAAATTACATTCAAGCACAGGCCCCCACTAGAAGGTAGTGATGACATTCAGGTGCTGAAAACGTCTTTTTAATGCCTAAAGGAATGATTGTGAGCTTTACTTACCATATATATTGGTCAAATGATGCCCTATGCCGGAAGACTGTCTTTTTTTTTTCTTCAGTATCGGCAATGCAGAGACAATTTGTTGCGAAACACTGCCACTGCTGGTCATTCAGTATAATCTGCAGATGGAAAAGTCCACTGTTAGCACATTTACTACAAGCAATACAAAAAAATCATGATTTTTATAAAGGGTAAACAGATCAATACTATGGAGTTTGTATTATTGTGCAAATCAGCAGTTCATTAGAAAATCAAATCTCGATTTGTGTTTTTAACCTACCATACTACTCTGAATCTCATGCCTCATTTGGTAACACCCTCTAAACAACTGTAGAAGGTACATTAGGACATAGATAGAGATCTTTTTGCCATCCAAGTGGCAGCGTACCCCTCTCACTTTATTTGTTTTAGGATATGGTACACCAGTAGCAATTAGGCCAGCTGATAAGTTGAGAGGTAGGGTTACGCTACAGTTAATGGGAATAATAAAAGCTATGAATAGCATGTTCATAATCATCATTTGAGCCAATTCCTAGCATTTAAGCAATAGTGAAGTTGACTAATGCTCAAACTCCCGTTCGTTCAAATTTAAAGGTCTTAAAAAGTGCCCTAATTTCGTACATTTTACCATCATAGCTGTCACTTGGGCGTCCGGTCTACCCTGCTACTCATTTCATTAGCAAGATAAATGTATCTTACTGCTTGCTAGGCAACAACAGAGTGGCCCTCACGTCAGACAACATCTTGCATTTAGCTTTATGATGTCAGCTTGCTAGGCAACAGATTGGCCCTCATGTCAGACAACATCTTGCCTTCGCTTTATGATGTCAGATCATCACCGGTCCAATTGTCCTTGTGGAAGCGGACCACACAGGAGGATGAGATATCAGAAGTTATGCAGTAGGTTGCTATCTCTATTCATGACCGCAAGGCAAGTCGGAGGTGGAATGGCAAATACTCTGAACCACTCAAAGCACTGTGGCCTTTTTTAAAGTGGGATGCAGATACAAAAACAGAGACTATCCTTACCAACAATCCTTCTTGAGTATCAGAGTCCAACATACAGAGTGCAGCGGAAGACGTTAAATGTGCTTCATTCCGTGAGAACGCAACTCTATAGTTCTACAGTGAGATAGTGCATTTCAGCCTCAAAGGAAGCAATGTCCTCAAACGGAACATTGGTGGCACCAGGATCTAAAGCAGGCTTAAGAAGCCTTGGATGCAGTCAGTCTTTTATTAACTATCATGACCGACACAATGTGATCCATAATACTTCCATTTTGGCAGAAATTACATTCAAGCACAGGCCCCCACTAGAAGGTAGTGATGACATTCAGGTGCTGAAAACGTCTTTTTAATGCCTAAAGGAATGATTGTGAGCTTTACTTACCATATATATTGGTCAAATGATGCCCTATGCCGGAAGACTGTCTTTTTTTTTTCTTCAGTATCGGCAATGCAGAGACAATTTGTTGCGAAACACTGCCACTGCTGGTCATTCAGTATAATCTGCAGATGGAAAAGTCCACTGTTAGCACATTTACTACAAGCAATACAAAAAAATCATGATTTTTATAAAGGGTAAACAGATCAATATTATGGAGTTTGTATTATTGTGCAAATCAGCAGTTCATTAGAAAATCAAATCTCGATTTGTGTTTTTAACCTACCATACTACTCTGAATCTCATGCCTCATTTGGCAACACCCTCTAAACAACTGTAGAAGGTACATTAGGACATAGATAGAGATCTTTTTGCCATCCAAGTGGCAGCGTACCCCTCTCACTTTATTTGTTTTAGGATATGGTACACCAGTAGCAATTAAGCCAGCTGATAAGTTGAGAGGTAGGGTTACGCTACAGTTAATCTGAATAATAAAAGCTATGAATAGCATGTTCATAATCATCATTTGAGCCAATTCCTAGCAGTTCAGCAATAGTGAAGTTGACTAATGCTCAAACTCCCGTTCGTTCAAATTTAAAGGTCTTAAAAAGTGCCCTAATTTCATACATTTTACCATCATAGCTGTCACTTGGGCGTCCGGTCTACCCTGCTACTCATTTCATTAGCAAGATAAATGTATCTTACTGCTTGCTAGGCAACAACAGAGTGGCCCTCACGTCAGACAACATCTTGCATTTAGCTTTATGATGTCAGCTTGCTAGGCAACAGATTGGCCCTCATGTCAGACAACATCTTGCCTTCGCTTTATGATGTCAGATCATCACCGGTCCAATTGTCCTTGTGGAAGCGGACCACACAGGAGGATGAGATATCAGAAGTTATGCAGTAGGTTGCTATCTCTATTCATGACCGCAAGGCAAGTCGGAGGTGGAATGGCAAATACTCTGAACCACTCAAAGCACTGTGGCCTTTTTTAAAGTGGGATGCAGATACAAAAACAGAGACTATCCTTACCAACAATCCTTCTTGAGTATAAGAGTCCAACAAACAGAGTGCAGCGGAAGACGTTAAATGTGCTTCATTCCGTGAGAACGCAACTCTATAGTTCTACAGTGAGATAGTGCATTTCAGCCTCAAAGGAAGCAATGTCCTCAAACGGAACATTGGTGGCACCAGGATCTAAAGCAGGCTTAAGAAGCCTTGGATGCAGTCAGTCTTTTATTAACTATCATGACCGACACAATGTGATCCATAATACTTCCATTTTGGCAGAAATTACATTCAAGCACAGGCCCCCACTAGAAGGTAGTGATGACATTCAGGTGCTGAAAACGTCTTTTTAATGCCTAAAGGAATGATTGTGAGCTTTACTTACCATATATATTGGTCAAATGATGCCCTATGCCGGAAGACTGTCTTTTTTTTTTTCTTCAGTATCGGCAATGCAGAGACAATTTGTTGCGAAACACTGC